>NC_139435.1:72457510-73803760 GCF_905368555.1 Meleagris gallopavo
CTATTCCCCAACCCATACAAAGATCTAAGTGCGCAGAAAATTTAATGAATGTTAGATTTGCTGTAAGTCTGTAATTTTGTTTGAACCAGAAATATTTGATTAGTCTTTAGGACCAAACAGTGGCACCATCCAATAAATTAGCTACTGATTTCAGTGGGATCAAGTTTTGGTCCTTGATGCCCCATTTGACATTCTAATGAATTTATTGTTTGACTGCTCTGAAAAGTCTCCTCACGGAGTTGCTGTAAATATAATGGATCAGTATTGTAGGGACAATTTTCTTACTGGCTATGCTTTCAGCCATTGTGGAATAGAAATATTAGTCAGCAAAAGAAAGTACTAAAAATTATGGAGAGATGTTAATTAAAACTCAGCAGTAAATGTCAGCAGAAAAAAAAAAAAAAAAAAAAGCCACCACCAATTCCTTACTCCATAATTCTATGTGTGAAGAAAATGTAATAAAATGTTAGGTTCATCTACTCTATTATTTTATCAGAAAATCTGATCTGAAAATGAATTATGTACTTCTTTCATTCTTATCCCACAAAAATACACAGAAAGATAGTACTAATAAAATTATTTTTGGATATAGGTGTGATTGGGTCTGTGCAAACACATCAACGATTTAAGAGTTTTATATTAAACTTCACATCTGAATTATCGCTGGGATGACAGACAATGCTTAGGGCACATAAAAGAGTATACATCCATGTGTATCCTGGCTTATTTTTGTGAGCTCTGTGAGACCAAAGCATTTTTTGTCTGTGAGTAGTGTTTGGAGAGCTTTTTTTGTTTTGTTCTTTCTGTGTTGTTGGTGTGCTCTTTCACTTTCCTAATTTTTCTGTCAAAGATATAATGGTTATGCTCCCAGCCAACTGTGTGTTGACACGTGTCTGTTTCAATGTCTTGTCATAATCAATATCTCAATGCTATGTCCATCTTCAGCATATGTGTCTGGGAATCTGCATTACTTCCCTCAGCTGTTCCGTTCTCTTGCTCTGACTTCCCTTGCAGATGTAACTGCAGTCAACTAGCACTTCATGGTGAATTTATACTAGTAAAAGAATGCTACGTGCATGTTTAATATTCATAAATAGAGAGCACCTGTTTAACTGCTATCTATGATGTCCCTCCCAAACACACAAAACAAAACAAAAAAAAGTTCTTACCAAACAAAATCAATCTGGGAACAAAACTAAAAGCTCTGTGGATGGCCACAGCAATGCTCTTTTGGGCTACAGAGCCATGCCCTCTAGTCAGCAGAATACCAGATATTCCATCAAGTATCATCTCACCTAGATGGTATTCACGAAAATATTTAGCTGAGATCAATCATAGCAATTAGTCCCATACATGTTAAAGTTCAGTGCATGCTGATGACTGCTGATCTCAAGCAACTGTTGTATAGTATTGCCAAGTGTTTAACCAGTGAATTGTGATTGTCACAGCAGGGTCACCTGGAACAGCAATGTGTGAATGGTTTAACAGCTCACTTTGTGCAAACTGGGAGCCAGACAGAGAATGAATGTATGAAGAGCATAGGGACAGGCACTTCATGGATTTAAGTGTATAGGCAAATAAGTACATTTTTGACATACAGCATTGTCACCATTATATTGCAGAGAGTCACAATCTTTAAGATACCACCTCAGGCTCAGAATTTACTCCATACTCATAAAGAGTTATAAATGGCTTGGACTGGAAGGAACCTTAAAGATCATCCAGTTCCAACCTCCTGCAGTGGATAGGATTGCCTCCCAGTAGATCAGGTTGCCCAGATCCCCCTTCCAGCCTGGCCTTCAGCACAACCAGGGACAGGATTTCCTCAATTTTTCTAGGCAATCCTTGCCACACTGTTAGTAAATAATTTCCTCCTAATATCTAATCTAAATCTCCTCTCTTTTAGTTTTATTTCATTCCCTCTTCCCCCATCACTATCACTATTTTACAAATTCATTCTCCCTGCTGTTTACAAGCTCTCTTTGAGTACTGGAAGAGCAACGAGGTCTCCCCAGAGCCTTCTCTTTTCCAGACTAAACAAGCCCAACTCCCTCAACATTTCTTCATGAGAGAGGTGCTCCAGTCCTCTGAGCATCTTTGTGGCCCTCCTTTGGATCTGCTTCAACAGTTCCACATTTTTATTGTGCTGAAGACCCCAGCCCTTGTCCCAGTACTCCAGATGGGGCCTCACAAGGACAGAGCAGAAGGGGCTGCCCTGCTGATCATCCCATTGTTGATGCAACCCACCATACTGTTGGACTTCTGGGCTGCAAGCACACTGCTGGCTTGTGTCCAGCTTTTTATTTCATCAGGATTCCCAGGTTCTTCCCAGAGAGCTGCTCTCAAACTCTTCTCCAAGTCTGAATACATGACTGGGATTGTTGTAATCCAAGTGCAACGCCTTACAGGCAGCCTAGTTAAATCTCACTATGTACATGTGTGCCCACTTTTGGTCCTTGTTCAGTACTCTTCAGCACCCAGCTTAGTGTCTGCAAACATGCTGAGGGTACACTAAATCCCATTCTCTATTTCACTGATAAAGATGTTGAAAAATATCAGTCCTAAGAAGTATCCTTGGGGGACACCAGTCATCATTGGCCTGCACCTTGATGAAGACCTGTTAACCAAAACCCTCCAGCTGTAACCATCCAGCTAACAACTTATCAACTAAGTAGTTACACTTCAGATCCATACCTCTCCAACTTAGAGGGCAGATTTCTGGTATCAGTGGGAGGCAAGATAAGAGAATACATCTTAATGATGCTTATCGAGGCACCCCAAATATTTGTGCAGGATTCCCCATTTTTTAGTACATTTTAAAAAATTAAGAAAGCATCAGGGGAAAAAGACTCAGTATCCAGAACCCTCCTGGTTAACTATAACCCTGAGATAAATTATAAATTTTTATGCAGGAGGCCAGTCTCTTCTATAGCAGAGAGAAACTAAATATCTAGCCAGTCAAGCATGACAATTGTACCCTGAACGCTTGGCAGTATATGGAATTCACCGTTTGATAAAATTGTTTACTCTATTTCACTCCATAGGAATAGCCAGTGGTTAAGTGAAGCTATATCTCACATGAGTATAATCTATGGAAATGTATGTAGCACCCCATGAATACTAAACAAATTCATTACCAGCAGCGGCATTTCCAATGAATCTGTAATGATGGAACCTTTAAATTAAATTGTCTCCCTTGATTTTTCAATGTAATCATGTTCATCGGCACAGTCCTGTTTTTCTCCTTATTTAAGGCATCAAGACTGTGAGCTCATCAATATATGAAAGCACATTTGAGCTGCTCAGGCTAAGAACAGAGAGGGGAAAAAGACAAAGGAGTCATTCTTCACATCATGGAGCACCAAATTCTTTGCTGTAAAAAATGCAGTGAAAAGAAGACAGGGATTAAGAAATACAGCACAAAATACCCATGCTAGAGAAACTGCAAGGGCTCAATTTCCTAATCTTTGTCTACTAAGATATTGTAGATAATGCCTAAGAGTAATAATACAGCCTCTGACATTCAGAACAGTGAAGACGATTTCTCAAAGCTGTTACAATTCTTAAACCTGCTTCTGCCTAAGGTGGCAAACCTCCCCAGAACCATTTTTTCCTTCCTCTTCCTCAAATAATTCTTACCAGGAGTATCTCAGCACTGCTGTTAGACTGCTTGCACCTACACTGATCAGAGAAGCAATTTGTAGGCATACTTCAAAGCGGTGTTTTGGTTTTTTTCTTCCTTCGGCTGAATTACTTGGTAGGACAACAAACTTCCAAGTGGGAACTAATGTATTTCCTTAGCATCAGCATTGTGTCATCAGAACAGCAGTTGATCATTTTGATGACTGCTCTACTACAATCTTGGCTTCTTCCTAGTGATGGACTGTTAGTGACATCATCTTCTGAATACTGCAGTTCTACAACTGCATTATGTGCTCCAGTACTACTCAAAACATGTGCAGAGTCACTAGGGTTTATATCCTAATATTCTTTTGTTGATACTAGAGGTCACTGTCAAAACTATTGCTTTTTTTCTGACACAGGAAATGCATACATGAAAACCTGAAGATTTAATGTCTTAATTTATTTATTTATTTATTTATTTTATGGTATAACCAGCTGAAAAGTATGTTTTTCAAACCAAAATCTCTTCTATACCTAACTTCTAGGTATACCTATCTCTTCTATACCTACCTCCTATAAAAAGACCTTTATGTCTATAAATAGCCATGTATATAAATTTAATTTCCTCAGTAAACCTATGCATTTTCGCTATTCACTTCAGTGAATACCACCTCAGCTTCCTTACTGTTTTGTCTGGAATTAGTTTAAAAGTGCTGCATAGAAAGAATCTCTATCCTGTGCTCAGGCAGTTCAGAACACATCATTTCCCTTCAGCATATGTGAGTTAGAATTCACTAAACATTTTGTACAGTCGGGGAATCTTGATGCCATGGTTGATGACAAGTGGTCTTGATCATTTTTTAGCTGGTCAGAAATGAACTGCAGCATTCTTATTTGTTCTAGTAGGTCAAAGTGCATGCTTTGCTGTGTCAGCACTTGGCACAGATGTGAGCAGGCTTGCTTCATTGGACTTTTCATCTGTGAAAATACAGAGGTGATATTTAACTTTTTTCTTTTTTTCAGTGAATGTACTTAGATATCTCACAAACATTTTTTTTTTAATTACATGTGTTAGATATGCCAAACTATCAGTGTGGCTGAGTCAAATTCCTTTCAAAATGAAGATGAATTTTTCAGGAATCCTTTTCTTTTGCAACATTCATTTACATATCTGACAGAGAAGGAAATATCTTTCTTTTTTCCCCACGCATATAGTTTTCTGGTAATACAGATTCACAGAAGAACAGAATTTATCATATCAAATCAGATCTATCTGACAGCATATGTCCCTTTTTCTTGACGGTCAAAGTTGGATGCTGCCAAAATTTTGGGCCAAAGCAGAGTAAAATTTCCCTTGATCTCTGCTAATAGAGGCTGACTAAAGCCTCAAGGGCCGAAGATAATATTCTTTTCAAAGTTTTATAACCACTTTGAAGTCCAGCGAGTGATTCTACCGTTCAAATAATTCTTCGCTTTAAAGTAAACACGTATGAAATGCTGAAAAACAATCCGTATTCCGTGCTACCGGGAGATGTCAAGTTAATTGCACAAACAAAAGGTTTCTAATGTGCCTGCCATATCTCCGCAACCAACACCTGGTCTCTCCTGAGTTCACTGAACACCCTTCAAATACTCACGCTTGTACATCTTTGATTTGTTTTAGTCTGTTGCAACTCCATAGGCAGAACTAATGGGATAAAAAGTGCTGTGTGCATCGTGTGACCTTCCTCTTTGACTGTAGAGCCCCTGGAGTAAACACATATTTACAGAAAGTAGGTAATACAACAGCAAAGCAGAAATGTTACTGGAAATAAAGCAGCTTTATAAACTTACTTCTCACTTTCCATCGCCCTGTGAAGCGCTGTCTCGACACAGCAAGATTCTAGCTGATTAAATTCTAATGGTTCAATTTCTAACACTCACAGTTATTTCACTGATGTGGTTGTATTTTTATTTTTGCATGCTTTCTCAGTTTGGGCAGATGTATGTTTTTGGCAACACTATATTCATTTATTGAAGTCCTTAAGCTTGTGGCAGTACTGTCTAGGCTGCCTAATTCTACACGTAATCCTGGATTTATACTGCAGGCAGAGAAAATCTCCTTTTGATCATAAAAGGAAAGCAAAGCAAATCTTAACAGACTTAACAGGTTCTATTAGCATTTATTAAAAGTCTCCTCCAAAATCCATACAAGTCAAAAACAAATTTATCCCATCTTGGATATCAGAAAGCATTTGAGTTAGTCCTCAACACAGCTGTTCATCTGTTCTCCAAATTGCAAATTAACGTATCAGAGACTTGAAAGTACTTAGTGATGTTGTTTACAGTACAGTACTATAATATCACAGTACTGCCATTATGTACTTTAATGTCCGGAACATGATGGATGACACAGGATATGTTTGGCAAGATGTAGATTATGCCACATTACACAATAAATATTCATTCTTATTAAAAATAAATAATAACAACTGCATCAACCTTGCTCAAGGTTCTTTAGCATTTACTATCCACGCACATTCAAACAGTCTTATGATGTAATTATGTCAGTAAGGAGTGGAATCTGAAATAGCTGCATAAAGCTAGCACTCACAGTAAGAAAACTATTAGGAAGTTCTTCTTGAGAGAAGATGGAAAAAAGTACTTTGTCTAGTGATAACTAATCAACACCTTAAAAATGGTGAGCATCAAATGTTCAGATTATTATGGGGCAACAAAATGTGATAGGCACAAAAATATAAAAACTGAAAGCCAATTTCATAATCTCTTTAGAAAACTCTGTGTGCGAGGCTCAACTTGTCTTTGCCTCCTTGAAAATAGCTGCCACTAGAACATAAGAACTTTGTACAGGAACTTCTTTCAGACACCCTGTGTTATACAAGGTTTTTTTAGCAGAAGAAATACTATTAAAAAAAAAAAAAGAAAGAAAGAAAAGGAATAACTAAGGCATCTTCCGAAACATGAAAATCAGCTCTCAGAACCTTATTTGTGGTTTAAGCCGGCGGGCAGCTAATCACCATCACTGCTCACACCCTCCCCCACCCCCAATGGGATTAGAGAAAGGATTGGGAAAAGGATAAAACACATGGGTTGAGATAAAGATGGTTTAATTGAACAGAAAAGGAAAGGAATGATAATAATAATGATAAAAGAATGTAGAAAATGAGAGATGAACAATGCTATTGCTCACCAGCAGCCCGTACCTCAGCAGTGTCTATCCCCTTGGCCAACTTCCCCAGTTGTATTACTGAACAAAATTCCTTATGGGAAACCCTTCGAACCAGCTGTCCTGGCTCTGTTCCCCACAGCTTTTTCAGCATCTCCAACCTTCTCTCTGGTAGGGCAGTATGAGAATGTGAAACATACTCAGCAACAACGAAAACATTGGGGTGCGATCAACATTATTTTCAACCCAAGTTCAAAACAGAGCACCATACACCTAGGAAGAAAATAAACACTATTCCAGCTGAAACTGAGAAAAACATTCAAAGTCACTGAAATGTACATCCATGACAGTCCATGAGAACTTTGAAGGATACACAAGAGGTAGATATCCAGGCACACGTCCCCAGGTGAGGTATCCTACAATCATAAAAAATTTCCCTTGAGTCTTCCCTTTTTTCTACTCTCCTTAATGCTATAAGAACTCTTGCATTTTTTAAGGAAACCCTAGCAACAACAAACACTTATGCACCCACAACTGCCTTAAAAAGCTTTTGGTAAGTATTTCCTGAACATTTCTGGAGGCAGACTGTTTATTGTTGAAACTCGTCTTTCTGTCATCGTTTTTTGACTTGACTGTCAAGTTTGCCAGATGGCTGACCTCTGGTATTTTCTTCTCATTTAATAGCCACAGGTTCAGAAGGCAAGGAAATAACATACGTAATTCAAAACTGAGGTCTTTACCAAGAAAATTCTGCGTTTGTTAAGTAAGAGAAAATACCTTTGACATATTTAGAGCGTGTGACAATTTCTTAGCTGAAAGCAAGTTGACACTTGATTATATAAAAAGCCAAATAGAAGAACATTGTTAGTGCCTGAATGTCAGTTTCTCTAGTGCTTCCCTGAAATGAATAAGAACAATGACTGGATGTAAAATCTCTTTACAGAAAATGACAGCCCTCTTGCCATTCAAACAGCTAAGGCAGCATCATGGCAGATTAGTAGTCTGCTGTTTGAAGAGAACTCAGAACTTCTTGACCAATTATGATTGTGGTGACATACCTACTACCAGTATCATCTTGCTGCTTTTTCACATTATTTCTTTTTTTTTTTTTTTTTTACGCTTTTATGTACTGTGGTTTAACCCTGCAAGCAGCTCAGCACCACACAACCTTTCACTCACTTCCCCACTTCCCAGTGGGATAGGGGAGAGAACTGGAAAGAAAATATAGAACTTGTAGTTTGAGAAAGAACAATTTACTGAAATAGAAAAGGAAGAGAGAAATAGCAGTAGTGACTGCTGCTGACTGATGCCCAGCCAAGGAGCAGTTACTTCCTACTCCCTGCCAGTTGCCTGCAGTTTTAGAGTTTTTTTCACGTGTTTTCATATGGTATGGAATATCCCTTTGGCCAGCTTATGTCAGCTGTCCTGGTTCTGCCCCCTCCCAGCTCCTCATGCTCCCCAGCCCTCTTGCTGGCAGCACAACGTGAGGAGCTGAAAAATTAAAACATCTTTGGCTCTGTGCAGCACTGCTCAGCAACAATACATCTGCATGTAACCAACACTGTTTTTCTCCTAAAGTCAAAACATAGCATTGTACCAGACACAATGAAGAAAATCAACTGTGTTCCAGCTGAAGCCAGGACAATACACGTTATCATGAGTTCTTGTGTGCAAAGTGCTTTAAACTGCTTCCACTGTCATTATGCTTAAAAGTGCTACACAAAAGGGGCTTGAATGCCTCTACTGAAAAAAATCACCCATTTTTCAAAGTCTACCCAGCGTGTCCACTTAAACTGAATATTACCAAATGACAAATATCCAGCTATTCTACATAGGAAGTTCACAAAGACTGAAAGCAATCAAACTGATTTTCCTTTGAGTAAACACAACTGTATAAACAATATAAAACATACAAGAATAAAATACTATTATACAGTACTCTAAAGAATTTTCAAACAAATAGGTAAGCAAAGTATTAAATGTTAGAACCTCTTTGTCGTATAACTACGGGAGGTTCAAACATATCATGCAAACAACAGAACAATCCAATCTAACATTGAAGACAGTCCTCCTTTGAGAAAGGATTGGACCTCCAGAGTCATCTCCCAAGCCAAGCTAGCATATCCTGCAACTGGTAGCTCCCTGCTAAGAAACCATCCATCCCATTTCCAAACAACCAAAGAGTCACTGCTGTTTGGAAGACAGGTATGTTAGCCATGCAGGTTACAAATGTAGAGCTGATGACCAATGTGCTGTTTTCTCAATCAAAGACCTTAAGAAACTGGCAAGCTTTACTAAGACTACCTTGACTCCACCTCATTTAGAATGCTTCAGTGCTTTCTGGAGACATGAAAAGAAGCCTCCAAATGGCGATCTACTGAAGATAACTTGGCAAACAGGCCACACAAATGCAACAGCTTCCTCAGAACAGGTCATTTATAGGCATCGATATTTAACACGAATCTCCACAGATTTTCCCAAGTGCTTATCTTCCAAATATATGAACAGTCCCATTTACTGCAGACAGAAAATAATTGCTGTACGAAGCTAGGCAAGTGAGTAATGATACCAACTAATCACTATACACAGCTTTTTAACTGTACTCATTCAGTACTTAGAAAAGAAAATCTGCTGAAATGGAAATTCTTCTCAGTTGTTTTATATTTCTTTTAACACGGGATAAATAGAAAGAGGGAGAAAGAAGATTGAGGAGGAACTTAAATGCAACTGCATGACTTTGGATACAAAATTGAAATAATTTTTTATAACCTTCCCTACACAAGATCATCATGACCCTTCTCTCTTTTTCCAACATACACTTTTAATGCCAATTGGAATAACTACAGTGTAATAAAAATCACTAATGCAGCATGTTATTAAATACTGGTGACCTAATCTGCTGCCTCCACAAATGCACAGTGGTGTATAAATTTCTGCTCCCTTTCTCCCTCTGGCTGCTGTAGCTTTTTTCCCAAATTGTGCTATGCTAGTCAGTCCTCCTGTATGATTAGTTTATCTCAAGTCCACCTTTAAAAGCTTATTTTTGCAACTTTAGTTTTGAACAATAAAACTCTAAAGAAACACAGGTGATTCCTCTCTCCAAATGCATTTTCATTGTTATGTTTTAGCTTGTTTTAGCTGCAAGTAAAGTAAATATCCATAAACTTGAGATTCTAGTTAATTTCTCATTAAATTAAAGTGCTCTTATTCAATTTCCAATGCATACATTAAATACTCCAACATTTCTAAACATCTTTTATTTACTATTTGCTGCTCTCTGCTATCAACCCCTGGGTAAATTTTATCTTTATCCTGACGTCTCATGGCTGCTGAGAGAAACAGACAGGAAATGCACTTTTCCTTCCCCCAGAGCAGCAGAATTTACCTTTTGCTCATACTACTGAGAATGTCTTAGCCAGAAATTCCTTATATTTTCTAATAGTACAGGTATTCTCTGTCCTGGTTTGAGCAGTACCAGGTTACAGCAGCCAACATAAGAAATATAGAGGACTGTGCTCTAGAAAAGATTATCTTTTTTTTAGAGAAATTTGCTCTTTTCATTCCTAATATGTGCTCAGAACTCTTTGATGATTTTCTGTGTGAGAAAGAATGTGTTTCACTACCTGTGCACATACATGACTGTTCAAAAAAGAAAAAAAAAAAAAGGAAAATACTGAATTTAAATCACTCTTAAGGGATTAGATCTGAGCAGAAGAGGTCAACATTTGGTTGTACTCTGTGTTTCTGTAGTGGGAACATGTGTGGTGCAACTACCCAAGCTCTGCTTGTCTCTGCAGTCGTAATTGCTGCTCATAGTCTCAGGACTGCGGGTGGTCTACTATTTCGTGTTGCAGGAAGCAGTAGCAAAAGGTTTCCCAGACATTTCTGCATGGGAGAGGTGCTCCTGTTTTGAACTTTTTTATTTTCAGAGAGCTGGCTTAAGTTGAATCTTAAATTCTGCAGCCCCTGCTGTTTTAGGTGTCATCAAGCTGGCTTACAATGAGCAGCTTAAATATTTCTTCTTATTCAGCTACTGACCTCACAAGGCATGGAGAGGATTGGTAGTGGTCTCACCAAAAATAAACTGAAATTAGTAGAATAAAATATTACGCAGAGGCCATGGAGTATTGTGGAAAATCAAATTAATTTTAACACATGGGACTTGATTTTGTGAGGCAATGTCTGTATTCCACCAAAGGTCTAGGTTTTCAATGTAAAATTTCCTATCCTGACTGTTGATCAGTAATGATACTAAGACTCATAACACTTCATTAATATGCCAGATTATCCCATCAAATGGAAAGATATTTATTTCAGCCAGAAAGAGTGCATGGTATTGTATACAAGAAAATATCAATAGCTGTTAAATTCTTACTTTGCAGGGAAAATTTTAAGTCTGTTTTCCTTCCTCCAACTGCTTATTATTATTACTATCATTATTATTATTATTACATCTCACACGTTTATTGTACTCTCCCTCTTTTCTCCCAAAAAACTCTGGTTGCCTTCCGTTGTTTGTTGTTACTTTGTTTTTCTGTATAACCTTCAGAACATCTTTAAGACTTCTCCTCTTTCAAAGTTACGATATTCCTCTCCACATTTTCCTTTCTATTAAGTTCATCTTATGTCTGTTCTCATCACATGTTTGCTTTTGCTAGCACAGGGGTCACATACAGTGCTTGCATCTTTCCGTACTGTGAGGAGAGGCATCTGTGGTGGATGCCATACGAGCTGCTCCCCAGCTATTTCCCACATGTCACATAGGTAAAGGACAGCACCCTGGGGTCACCACAGAGAATCTCCTCAGAAAGTCCTGACACAGAAGACATTTGAGCCACGTAGCCCTTGAAACCTCAGTTACTTGATTTAAGGGTAATCGGATCAATATGTGATATAACTTTTGCATCCTCTTCATAATATAAAAGGCCTGTTCAATCTACGAACATAAAGAGTTGTATAAAAACCAGCTACAGCTTAAACGCTGAAATTCCTGGCTTCAATCAGACCCTTCCTGCTACTCTTTTAAAGCATCCCGCAGTGGGGGAGGGAATGGGGGGGGTGCTGTGTGATTGCTGTTCCAGGGAGCAGATCAGTTGTTCAGCTTTAGCAAAATAGTAACTTTTGCTACTTCAACTCATACCAAATATTCGTGTTGCATTTCTCCCATACTTTTTATGCATCCCATTCAGCCTTTTTTGCAGATTATGGCTAGAATGAAAAGACGGTAGAAGGCAGAGCTTGCAGAGATCAAACTTCCCGTTGTTCTTCGAATAAGAGATTGTATTTGAGTACAGAGATTTGCATAAGAATTAATCCCTTCCTTGTATCAAGTCAGCTATTTTCAGCTCAGTGTAGCAATCTTTGATTTCTTGGTTGTAACTATAGCAATAAGATTAGGTGGTATTCAGTAAAATTCGTTTTACAAATTAGCATGGGAGGGTACCCATGACTGTGAAGGAAGGAGTAATATAAAAACACTGTAGAATGAGATTGAAATTAAAGCAGGACTCAGAATGTTTCTCAAAATAATTATTCTAAAATTCAACCAGCACCATCTGGTAGTTTTGTGAATGATTTACAGCTAGCTAGAATAAAAATGATGGGATCAATGGGCCTGATGGGAGCTATACTTCCCACTTTATGCCATTCTGAAAAGACATTTTAACCCCATTTTGGGTAGATGTTGATTTCTTTGATCTATAACTTTTATAACACCAGCAGTCAAATCAATTTCAAACACTTTCACTACCGTACAAATCTACAAAGCTCATTATGGTCAGGAGAGGGAAAAAAAATCTTGCTCCAGGCCTCAGGACACGTTATAATGAGGGTAAGAATGAACTATCCAGAGTTCTGCCTCTGCCTTTCTGCTGCTTGGTACAATCCTGTCAGTTCATTACAACAGCAGACCTTAATTTGCACACACTAAAGATGGCTTCCTGAAGTTTTGCATCATTTCCAGTAAGTCTTGGTTTTGATCATATCTCATTACTAATGAGCTTCTTGCCCATACCTAGAAACTTCTGTTCTTAACAATATGTACAAACAGAGTTAGAAGGAAAACAGTTTTAGACATATATTTTTCAGAGCTTTAACAAACATTTATTACACATATTTGTATTTTCCCAAGGAAACGGTTAATAGGATGTGTACTGCAAAAATAATTATTAAAATGAATTTGAGTAGCTGGCATAATAACATTGATGTTATGCTCTAATATTTAGTTTAATACGACATGGTATTTAACTCATTTTGATATGATTATTTCATGAAATATTAAGAAAATGCTAAATTTCAAAAGGAAAAAGTTTTATTTTTCTTCTCTGAAATACAGTCTTTCACATCTCTTCTTGGATGTAGGTTGATATTTTCATAGAACCACAGAATCACAGAATGGCCTGAGTTGAAAAGGACCACAGTGATCATCCGGTTCCAACCCCCTGCTGTGTGCAGGGTCACCAACCAGCACCAGGCTGCCCAGAGCCACATCCAGCCTGGCCTTGAATGCCTCCAGGGATGGGGCATCCACAACCTCCTTGGGCAACCTGTTCCAGTGCCTCACCACCCTCTGAGTGAAAATTCTATTTTATTTTAGAAGGTTCAATCAGCCCTACAGCTTTGCACAGAAAGACAGCAGAACTGCATGAAATTTCATTTCCCAGCACAGTTCAAGCTCAAACGATGTTCTTCAGTAATACACCAGGCCTGAACCAGTTGTCCACAAAGCGAATTGTTCTCATGGAATAAATGCAAGCTTGGTCTGCATAAAATGGGATTTGGCCTTTGTAAATAATGCCCAGCAACCTAGTTCACAGTCTGACCAGATTGTTTTATCAAACAGCATGCACAGCTTCCAAGATGATGAGCAGCTAAACCTGGCCTGTCAGAAGGAAGGAGTAATTACAGATTATGCAGACCTACTCTTTTGGTTTAAAGGTCATCTCAAGGGACATTTTCAGAGCCCAATCTTGAAGTAACAAAAATGCTAGATCACTCAAGATAAATCCTGACCACTGTGGGTGTTTACAATGTAAATGAATGCACAACTTCATTGACTGCTTCTTTTTTTTTTTCTTTTCTAATACTTTCCCCTTAAGTTATTTAATTGCAAGTCTTTATTTAAAGCCAGGGATGGGAACATTACTTCTGTGGACACATCATGCATTATCAAAATTGCTTTGTGTTTCTTCTCAGGTAGAAACAAAAGCTACGGGGGTGGAAATTTTCTTGCTCCCACTATTAGTTATCTGAATAATTGCTTGCTGCTATAAATGAAAACAAATGGATCTTTCCACATAAATAATCATCATGCATTTCCTTGCCAACCAAACATATTTCAGCTGATGGTATATAAAAGATCAGATACACAGTGGCTAGGAAATGAACATTTCTTTTCTAAATGACTTGTGCAGGATAAAACAGAGTTTTTAGCAGCATAGACAAGATCTTGAAGTTAATTTTAAACTCTTCATAATTTGCTGGGCTGGATTCAGCAGTATGCTTAGTTAGCTGTGAATCTCTGAAATAGATCACACCATGGCACAAATTAATCTTTTACAGAATATGCATTACTACCAGGGGATATAATGCAATGTGACTGCAGAATAACATACCAGGTTACTAAAATCCAAGTGATAAGTAGTTCTCAGTGCCTGGAGTTGAAATGAAGTAAAACACTGAAATCAGATATTGTAATTTGGGAAATGACAGGACATCCACCCCTATTTCAAATGCAAAGGATCAAGTAGGTCTAGGAAGGTCATCAGGCAGGAACATGGCTTGCCAGATGCTGTTCTAGGTGAAGAATGGAACCAGATCACCTAATGCAGACATATCTAACCCACAGCCCATGGGCTGCATGTGCCTGGCACAGCCTATTGTGTGGCCACCCTCTGTCCTACACCATTCTGATGGCAGCCCTTTCCAGCTGAGAATACCATCCCAGCCCTGGGCACATACCCATCAGAAGCAACAACCAAACACCAGTGTGTGATTGGCTCTGCCTGGGCTGAAACCAGGACACAAGGAGGGTGCAGTGCAGTGCTAACTCAAGTGATGGCAAATGATTTCATGCATTTTGATACATTGCCTAAACACAGTCAGGTGAAGAGCATAAAATACACAGCTGCGTTTTCCATTCTGACAAAGTAATTTGAGAGTCGCTTTCAAGACTGCTGAAAAAATCATTGATTTTTTTGTGCATTTGAGATTTTATTTTCAGTCAACATGCATGCGCTACTTGCAAACTTTCAAATGAAATGTATACAGTTGCAATCAGATATTCAACTCAAAAATTTCATCATCACTTTTGCAAGTCTTATCTTGACAGAGAAAAATATCCCCCACTTCACAAATCACATCGTCGCATTTTGCCAGCATGTACATTTGTGAACAAGTATTGTCATGGATGAAGCACAGGAAGAGTAAAATTTCATCCAAAATCTGACAGACACCCAGCGAACTCAGTAAGAACTGCAACCATTTGGCCCAAACCTTTTACAAACACAAGATCAAATATCCCACTAGTTTTATGGTTTTGTAGTTCTCTCTTATTATGTTTTAATAAAAATATTTTAAAAAATAAAAAATTAAATAAGGGCTTTTTCTTATATACATTAACTATATCATACATGTTATATGCTGCCCAAGACAATTCCTCTTCACTCAGTGAGGTCCAGGCAAGCCAAAACATTGAATACCCATGATTTGATGTAAGTGAAATTGTAATTTAAAGTCTCAGCATTTACTGGCAAATACCAGACAGTTCTCAAAGATTTAACTCATGTCTTTTAGAAGAAACACACATAGAATAGGTAAGATCTTTATGAGAGTGATACATTTTTAAGAATCCCTACAAGTCACATCCACTACTTCATTCTTATGCAACGGAGAGATTTGTTTTCATCTTACACTCTTGAATTTCAGTCCTAAATCTCATCTCCTGTCCAGGTGCTGAAATTCTGCCTTTAAGCACTTTCAGGTTTCTATTTTATGGGTAGAACTGCTCCATAAGTAACTTGTCTGATAGCAACAGCCTCGTAAATCTCTTTCTTGACTTTTCCAAGTGTTAAAGTCAGCAGAGGTTGCAGGTCCCTAGGTATCCCTGCTCCCAGATAGGGAAGATATGGCCTGTGTTATTTCTGAGTTGAATGAGTATGAGTTGGGATGTATGTGAGCTAGTATCAGGATATGGCTGAAAGTCACTGAGAGCAGATAATGCATGGCTTAACAAAAGGATGGTGAAAACATCTATCCTGCCTATGCTGGCAAAAGTTGCACATTGTTCTAGTACATAAAAGGAAAAAAAAATTATTTTCAGGCTCTAAACTGACTTGTAGACCTGCTAGTTAGGTATCTCTCCTGTATTATCACATCAATAGAGGCCACATAGCCTTGCCTGTGACCAATTAGCTCTGACTGCAGGAGGACAGCTCTGATGTGGTCACATCCCACACTGAAGCAAGGAATTGCCTCAGCAGAGCAACCAAACTCCTATCAGCAGTGAGCTACTGGGTGCCATCGCCATCCACGTGGCAGTGGCTCTGACACAGCAGGAGCAGGACCAGGACCAGGAGCAGAAGTGTCACACCCTGCAATTACCCCTTGAAAGTGCAGCTCCCAGGAACATCACTAACATAGCAAGCAGAGTGTGGCAGGCTGGTAAAGTGTGGCAGTTCACAAAGGCGGAGTGAAGAGTGAAGACAGACTGTCCCTCCCTACTTGGAAGGCTGACTTCCCAATTGTCACCCTTCTAGGCAGTAAATCTATCCACGATCTCCACTAGGCAGCTCTTGCCAAAAAGAATGTGGCTATCCAGACTGAGAGCCTGCCCAGAAATGCAGCTGTAAAGGTCTCTCACTGCAGGGAGTATCTAAGCCTGCTGCTTTCCCCACAGGATGATAGAGAAGTCACCTGTGAGAGGTGTGAGCAGGTGAGTGATCTGCTCAGCATGGTGGCAGAGCTCAAGGAGGAGGTGAAGAGATTAAGGACCATCAAGGAGTGTGAGCAGGAGATTGACTGGTGCAGTAACTCCCTGCCATACCTAGAGAGGCACCAGGTTAATACACCCCAAACAGTGGTGGACCCCCAGCCTTGTCACAGTCAGGCAGAGAGAGGGAGTGTAAGAGATAGGGAGGAATGGAAACAGGTCTCTGCTCAGCATCACAGGAAACTTCCTCCCTACTATCTCACCTTCTCAGATGCCTTTACATTTGAGTCTTTGGAATTCAAGGGACAAGAAAATGAGGATGTGATGGAAGATCTACCCAGGAGGTTTTCTATGGCAAGGAGGTTGGCTCCACACCTCAAGACTACATCCACCAAAAAGGAAAGAAGGATAGTCATCGTTCCTTTCCTTTCTGAGAGGAACAAAGTGCCCCACATGTCAGCCAGACCCTACCCATAGGAAAACATGCTGACTCTCTTAGGTTCCTTAGGCCCACCTAAGGAACACTGCTAAGAGACTCCCTAGTCTGGATCAGCTTCTGAGAGAAGCTTGAGGACTATCAAAAGGGGCTTCAGGGGACTGGGGCAGTTAATGGACAGTGCAGGAGTACAGCTGGTATTTTCTATCCCTTCAGTGGCAGGGAGGGATACTGAGAGGAGCAGGAAAAATCATCTGATAAACCCATGGCTGAAAGGCCAGTGCCACCACAGCAATTCTGGCTTCTTCTCCCATAGGGCAGTTTACTCTACACTTGGTCTAATGGCTGCAGATGGCGCCTAACTGGGTTATGGCAGGAAAAGAATCCTCCCTCAGGAGCTGTCTGGCCTCATTGACAGGGCTTTAAACTGGGTTTGAAGAAGAAGGGGTGGTAGTGAGCCTGCCCATGATAAGATGTGGGCTGGCATAGCGATGTTAGAGGGACAAGATGCTAGCACGGCCCCCAGCCTGCTGCATCTCATGATGCTGAAGGTTAATGGGGAGGCTAAATGAAAACACTTGTTTTCATTGTTTCAAATGAAGTGCCTCTACACCAAAACATGCAGCTTGGGAAACAAACAGGAATTGTTGAAAGCTACCGTGCTACTAGAAAAACACAATGCAGTTACCATCACTGAAACCTGGTGGGATGATTCCCACAACTGGAATGTGGCTATTGATGGCTACAAGCTGTTCAGAAGGGACAAGCAAAGAAGGAGGGGAGGAGGCATTGCCCACTACATCAAATATCTAGTATTAAATGAGGAGGTTGGTGGCCCTGCATGTGACAGGGGGCTTGGAGATTCATGATTCTTGAGGTCCCTTCCAACCCTGTTCTGTGATTCTGTGATTCTATGATTCTGTGATTCTGTGATTCTGTGAAATAAGGAATGAAGAGTGAAGAATTGAATGTGAGAAATGAGCACGAGCAAGTTGAAAGCTTATGGGTGACAAAGTCAAAAGCAAAAAAGGGAGCCCTGTGGTTTGTGTCTACTGCACAGGTCACTTCATCAAGTGGATCCTGCTGATGAAGCCTTCTTCCTCCAGCTACAGGACATGTCATGATTGCAGGCAGTGATCCTACTGGGGGACTTCAACCATTCTGAAATCAGCTGCAAAATAAGCATGGCAAGCTGTAGGCAATTCAGGAGGTTCCAGAAATGCATGGTGGATTACTTCCTGAGCCATCTCTGGTGGGTCAATTACCAGTTTGAAAGATGTGGTTTCAAACTAAAAGAGGGGACATTTAGGTTGGATATAAGACTTTTTTTTTCAGTAAGCCTATTGAGGCACTGGCACAGTTTGCCCAGAGAGTTGGTGGATGTCCAATTGGAGATATATGGGGTCAGTCTGGACCAGGCTGTGAGCATCCCAATCTAGCTGTAGATCAAGATCCCTGTTCATTGCAAGGGGGTTGGACTACATGACCTTTAAAGGTCCCTTCCAACTCAAAAGATTCTATGATTCTATGAAATGCTACAAGCAATCAGTTGGTGTATCAACAGCAGTTGTAATTGCTGACTCTGTTTCTGCTTTTAATTTGTGAATACACTGTGTTTCATAATGCTTGCCACTGATTGAAGGAAATGTGTGAGAGTAATGGGAGCCTGTGGATAAGGTTTTCTCTCCTGCTGTCTTTCACATACTGAGAACAATGCAGAAAATGAGTCATTACTTAGCTGACAATGTAGCAGATCAGAAGTACCTGATATTTATCTCTGATTAGGAAGGCATCACTATAGTTCTTTTTACCTGGGCAACATAAAACCTTTTCTTTAATCTGAGAGAAAGGAAGCTCCACTGTTGTAACGAGTGAAGGATATTTTTAGAGATATTGAATAATGTAGGATTAGAATTTCCACCTGTCTTTGAAATGCGTTGGAACTTTCCAATTCTTGTGGACTATATTTCTTTGTCTCATTGCAGCATGTCCATCCTACTTTTTATACAGTACTCATGAAATGATAGGAAAAAAAGAGGGCTACACTGGAATATATTGCACAAACAAGGCCTAATTCTTTGTGTGGATAGCTAATTGCCAACTGTCAGCTTCTCCGGGTGGAAATTTTGAGAGCTATAAGACCCTGTATGCTCATCACTTTGGTGCAATTAGGAGTGAAATGAAATACCAAAACCATCACCAGCTGAAAAGCTGTTATATAATTGTTATACATAACATTATTTATTTGGAATTATGAAGAACTGAGCTGTCAAAAGTGCACAGTAAAAATATCTAGATACAAAGAAATAAGGGAAGTCATTCTCAAAAATGCTTTGGGCTACATGAAATATAGAAATATTTGGGCTGCCCTGAAAGTAATGCCTCCTATTTTGTTATGTTGGCTCACAACACCTAAGGCAAATGGTGGTGGTATGGCAGTAGAGGCTCACTCTTCCCACCAATATTCCATTACATGTTGTTGCCATATGACAGATGGGGCAGCAGAGGGGAACTCTGTCAAAATGGCATCTGGCATGGAAGTACGTATAAAGTAAAGGCACGGAATTGAATTCCTCAATGAGGAAAAAAAAATGACACCCAGTGACATCCACTGATGCTTGAATATTAATGGAGACCAAATAGTGCATGTGAGCAGGGTGAGGTGATAGGTAATGCATTTCAGCAGTGGTGGCAGCAACAGTGAATCACTTCTGCTGGGGCAGATTTTTACAAGCACAGCATGCTTGTTCGTTGCTGGGAACAAAAAAAAAAAAAAAAAAAAAAAGCATAGATAATTGTAATGACTATGTTGAAAATAGCATTTTGTAGCTGAGAATATGCTCTACTAAACTGTGTTACTGCGTTCTTTGTATCCATTGCAGTTTCTACGACAAATAGGAGGCATTACTTTCAGAGCAACCCACATATTTTTAGCATTTTTAATCAAACTTCAAGTAAAATTATGCAACATATTAATTACTGCGGCATGTGTACAAACTTGATATTCATCATAAGTACGTTTTTCTTGGTTCACAGTAGAACATTCAGCTGAAATAATGAGATTTACTTTGTTTCTTGACACAGCTGGTATGTAGGAGATTCATTAGAAATGCAACAAAAAAACATGTTGATCACATAGAACTTTATTTCCTGTAGTCATGTGCAGGTTCACCAGACTGCTGAGGAAATCAGAGTTTTACTTAGCTTAGTTTCTCTCCTTTGTCTTTTGAGTAATAAGGCAATGGTGTTCGTTTCACGGGCAGAAAGAAGATAGTCTTATGGCCTTCACTAGAGCAAGAGTAGGAGGATGTTTGGAGGCTACCTGGCTTCTTCCTTAAAAATCAGAACAAACTCCATTGAGGATGGAAAAAAAAAATGGTGAGGGAGAGTGCATGAGGGCAGATTAAAGATTTTGATATGTGAAAACCCATAAGGAAGCATTATGGTGAATTAAGTGATTAGTTAGTTTATTCTTAATGGGTAAGAAGACGGAATAAAAATTACATCACCATATCTTTCAACTATTTACTAGTACTGTTCATCACAAGGTGTGTATGCTATCAGTCTGCCATCTGATTTGAGGAGACTGTGAAACTTAACAGGGATGGATTTTTTGGATTTCATTCTGTCTGGGCAACAGTTGGAAACAAGCTGAATGTACAGGACATCCTTCACTCTTCTCTAGAGCTGAATAAAAAACTGTAAAAATAGAAAACATTTTTCATAGAGATTGATCATGTTAGAATTCCTGTTACTGCTCTGGTCCACTTCTAATTGCCACTGAAATGATGGTGCTGTCTGAGCAACGTCTTACCAGAGTGTGCTAGACTACTTGGCAACTGTCATTAGCTAGCTAGAGAAGGAGATCATTTTCTCAAACAGGCAGTCAGTTCAAAAATGACAGCAACTAGCAAATAAATTCTTGCAGATACTTTACATTAGCTGGTATGTATTGATGAAGAAGATTAGTAATGTATTTTATTCCAAGTGTTCTGATAAAGCAGCATTGTGTCATTTTAAATTCTACACTCTAAATTCTATTTAGTACATCATGCAAATAAAATGAATTTTGATTTTGATTAATAAAGTGCAACATTAGCTACAGTAAAAAAAAAAAAAAAATTCAAGCTCCAACCTCATTAAATCCAAAAACATTTCTGAGCCAAAATGTTCCCATTCAGATCTTGTTGCTATTCTGATTTACTGAATGACTTCTCTTTACCAAAATCTTTAATGAAGTTAAAAATTCAGTGACATATTCATAAATCAGACAATTTTTACAGAAAATGCTTAGCTTTTATTAGTTTGATATAGGACTTATTGTGGCTGCATTTCTCTAGGCAGCTTGCAAGGGAAACAACACCAAAATACTTGAGAAAGTATTTCATTTTTACCAGTGAAAGCCTTAACGAGGGCTCCTAACCCTCTGTAGCTTACAGTGAGCAGCTCAAAGGAGATGATAAAATGAGCATTACACTTTTTTTCCTCAAGAAAATGCTGCCAAACGCCAGCCTCAATCGCCACAAAGAAGATAAAAGAGAGTTGTTAAAAAAGGATGTGGACATACCGAGGTAAATAGCAGGGTTTAGAAAATCAGCACTGATCAGTAGCTGACTGCATAACAGTTTTCATTTACAGCAAAAAATGTATAGCTACAAAGCCAGTCAAAGTGCTTATTAACACAGATGCACTATCTGACTATGAACTAAGCAAAAAAATTATTTTCTACTACTAGTTTTTTTTACTGGTTGAAAATATTCCTTCATTAATTTTGTGTTTTGTTCAAGTCACCATACGCTAATATGGTTAAATTGATATATAGGCACGAGTTTGGTTGGTTGGATATATTTTTCTACAGAAATACTGGCACAAATGCCCCAGAGATTCATAGCATTCATCCTCACAATTCACTTAGCAATCTTATCAAGTTTGACCCTGCTTTGGATAGACAGTTGTATCTCCAAAGGTCTCTTCTGAACCAAGGGCTAGGAGAATGTCCCTATGAGGATAGCTTGAAGGAACTGGGGCTGTTCAGTCTGGGGAAAAGGAGGCTGAGGGGAGACCTTATTGCTCTCTTCCACTACCTGAAAGGTGCTTACAGCAGAGAGGGTTTGGTCTCTTCTCTGGTGACAAGTGACAGGGCAAGGGGAAATGGCCTCAAGTTGTGTCAGAGTAAGTTTAGGTTGGATATCAAGAAAGACTTCTTTACAGAAAGGGTTGTTAATCCCTGGAATAGGCTCCTCAGGGAGGTGATTGAGTCACCAGCCCTGAATGTGTTTAAAAATCGTTTGGATGTGGTGCTCAGGAACATGATTTAGTGGTGGGTTGTTAGAGTTAGGGCAGTATGGTTAGGTTGTGGTTGGACTTCATTAAGTCTTTAAGGTCTTTCCCAACCTGAGCAATTCTATGATTTGATGATTCTACGATTCTGGTCTGTATGATCATTTAGGGGAGATCATGCCAAATTACAAGTCAAAGGAGAAACTAACTGCTTATGTTACTAATAAAAAATCTTCTATTTCCTACCTGTTTCTCCTGAGAAAATGATTGATGCGTGATGTTGTAAGAAATAGTCTCTAAGCTATGTTTTTTTTACCCCTCCTCATTTATCCCTAGAAAGCATTTGTTACCCAGTCCAGCACAGATTCAGAATTTTTACTTTTAATTACAGGATTTTTTAAAAATTTCTTATAACCCGCAGTGCCATCATCACATCCTTGAATGGTTCTCACTTCCCATTCAAAATTACAGACTAGCTTAAATCCAATTTCTGATTTTTTTAAACGTGAAAGATATTTATCTTCCAAATATAACGTAATAGAAAGCATATTTGTAATGATTTGTCATGAAATATATGTACAGCGTTTGGCAGCTGCTTTTGTTTTTCTCTTTTTGATGTCATGCAGTCACTGAAGATAGTAGCATTCTATGACATCATTCTCAGTAGTAACAATACTTCCTTTTTTAATATTTTGAGCCAAAGTCCTGTGTCTCTTTTCCCATCAGATCCAGCTGGTCTAACTAAGAACAGACGTAAAACAGCTAATGAACTTCCTGTACCACTGGTTGTAAAGAGCATCCAATAACAATCCTTAATTTCCACTCCCAAATTTGCTTCCTCTTCCATGACATGAAAGATTTCTTTGGAAGTGCCTTTGCTTTATCTTGGATCTGAAGCAATTTATCATTGACAGCTATGGCTTCTTTAATCAGTCAACCTTAATAGCCACTGGCTCTGTTACAAGGATAAGATGTATACCTTCCATCTTAAAAGTGCTTGTCTTAACTTTTCCTAATTATGCAGAAAGAAAAGACAATTTTTACAACGAAAGGGAAACTATATGAAAAATTTTGAATTTTGAACCTACATTGAAAAAAAAACCAAACCCCATCATTTACCCAGGAGAAGAAGAAATGATTCCTGACCTTGTGTTGTGTTTAAGCTGGCTGGTAGAAGAGCACCACGCAGTCATTCACTCTCTCCACATTCCCCAGTGCGATGTGGGAGAAAATTCAAAAAAAAGGTTGAACTTGTGGGTTGAGACAAAACTATTTACTAAGATAGACAAAAGGAAAATGATAATAATTATGGCTACATATTTATTTTTATAAATGTATGTAACGGATGATGCACAAGCAATCACACACCAGTCCTAGATCAGTGCCCAGCTAGACCCTTAACAGCAGAAGAGAATGAGATGAATTCCTACTCTCTTCAAAACTCTCCCTCTTGATGTCATATGGCATGGAATATCCCTTTGGCCAGTTTAAGTCGACTGTCCTAACTCTGTTCCCTCCCAGCTCCTTGGGCCCTTCTCTGCAAATGGTCTTGGCTCTGTACAGTGCTGTTTAGCAGAAACTGTACACATCAATGTATTATCAGTATTGTTTTTCTCCTAGAACCAAAACATAGCATTATATAAGACACCCTTAAGAAAAACAATTTTGTTCCAGCCGAAAGTGAGACAATATCCACTCCTTATTCCATATTATTTACATCATGATCAGGTCTCACAGTTTCTACACGTCCTGAACAATTACCATCACCTATCCTGCTTTTTTATATATATGCACACACATATCATTTCCATAGCTCACAACCTTCCATAGTTCATCTGTCATAACAGTCCTACATTGCAGGGATGATTCGCAGTGTTGGGTTACTGCATGCAGAAGCTAGTTCTGGCTCCATTGGAGTTTTTCCCTTTTTAACATGGGTAGTTCTTACTGCACTACTGTTAACAAGAAATATAACAACCATAAAAATGACATGCAGTATTATGTAGTAATTTAACATTATACAATAGCATCAAATCACTTTGAGGGATGCCATGGACAACCCCATCCTTCTGCATTACCCACCACGTGCACCCACATCTCTGCGCAAAACCAATCACACGAATAGACTTGCTTTTGTCTCCAGTAGGAAAAACCAAACTGTTTTGCCCAGCATGTTTTTTACAACTTGTCCTGCCAAGGGCTACTGGATGAACTATCTCCTGTTCAATTTGTAGTAGCGATTGGCATCTGCTATTCTGCTCTTATTAACCCCAGAACAGAAAGATCCTCTGAGAGTTCAGGCAAGGTAGACGGCTACTGAATGTTCTCTATCTCCAAGGCACCTATTCCAAAAACCCACTGATACCCTTTGGGGTCCTTGAAATACTCTCTCTTGAGACAACCTATACCAAGGATCCACAGAGCATCTCGGCCAGTCACAGTGGGTTGCTTTTGTCACTCATTTCCTGTTAGGTTCACTTCAGCCTCCAGTACAGTTTTATCTCTTGGGATCCCCCCTTGATCTTGAAATACAAATAGGTTTTACCCCTATATAACTTGAAAGTATTAGAGTACATTGTGCACTGGTGTTCCCCACAGCATCATATTTCTGTGGTCCTGATATGTCAGGCCATTGAATCCACACAGTCCAACAAACCCAATTCTCCCTTTCCTCCACATGGCTAGAGGCAGCACCTTTTATTTCTGGATATTGTATTCATTACTCATCTCTCATGTATGAGAACTGGTAGACTCATTGTCAACCTAAGGTTAACAGTAAGGTTGGACCACCTTCTCTATCTGCAGAATTGCCTGCTGGAAACTGGAGCTGCCATTTTCCTGAAAGAACCCTCTTTTGTGATTGTTCTTCCTTGCAACTCATGTATCCCAGCCCATAGGGCCAAGGCGGGTTTTCCATCCCAGTTCCTCTCATACTCTCCATGATTTTGCAGATGAAGCCATAGGATAGCACGTGGCATGAACACACTATATCTTCCCTCTTGAGCAGAGGAACACGTACTTCTAATGGATGAAATACCAGTTTGTACAGATGGAGGAGCCACTGAACCAGTTTCTTTTTATTTGAGCCATTGAACCAGTTTCTCCACAGCTGAGACACAGGCCTGAAGGGAGGATGAGAGGCTGTCTTCATATTTTCGAAGTAGGCTAGGCACTTTATCCAATGCTGTTCTTTCAGCCTCTTTCCAGTTTATTCCTGCCAGGGTTCTGGCATACAATGATAGTGCACTTCATACAACCCTCTGCTATATGGGTCACGTACATATCGTGTCATCTGGAAATTGGTATTATCATCCAGTTTAATTCCATATATTATCTCTGCCACAGCTAGTTCCCTCACGTACTGGATACCTTTTACCATGGTGGTCCGTTTGCCTGGGTTAAATACTAGGTCTTCCTTGAAGGGATTTCTTTCCTTCATGGCTCTCAAGAGTTGCCACCAGAGGGTAAAAGGCTATGTCCCTTTTGTAACTGCTTTTTCAGTTCCACGTTCCCTCAAAAGATATCCTAGCTGCTCAGCTAGTTTTCTTCTCCTCCTTCTCCTGATTTATAAGCTTCTCTCTTTTCTATACATTCTGACTTTGGTAGACATTTTTTCATCTTTCTTAAAGGGGCAACTGACACTTGCACTGGCTGGTTATGCTTAGCAGGCAACTAACACTGATGTGTAATCAACATTGTTTTTCCCCTAGAACCAAAACATAACATCATATCAGACACTCTGAAATTTAAAACAATTCCATCCCAGCTGAAACTGAGATACCTCTGGGGCTTGCTTTCATACTGTTTATCTGAGCAAACCTGAAAGAGCATTTTTACAAATCTAATATTTTTATTTATGCTAAGGTATTTCTGGCCAAGATCAGGGACCCTTTGTGCCACATAGTCTGGAAATGGTGTAAGAGACTGCCTGGCAATGATTATTACCTGAATAGGCAATGCAGGAAAAATGTGGGAAGACAGACTCATTATGATTGTTGCTTACATTTTATAGACAAGGGATGAAAACATAAGGAGGGCTATGCTAACCCTCTGCAGTGTAACAGCTACGCTGGAAACCAGGTAAGCTGTTAGAAAAATGGTCTGTTTATTTGCTTCTGTGGCCAGTGCTCTCACCCTTTGAATGACCTTCTGTGCCTGACCACTCCCTAAGTTCGGCTCTTCCCTGAAGGTTTGCATCTCCAGGAAGGGATGATTCCCTCATCAGATTTACATGAGTAGAAGGCTATCTTGCTGCAGAGGTTTTATTCAGCATACAGTTTGCCTTAATCTCTCTTTTTTTCAGTATATTTCTAGTTAACCTAAATAAATGATCTCTTTTGATGGACAGATTTGGCCACAGGGAAGAATAGGCTAATCATTGTTCTCCAGATGATAAGACTCAATATATTTCTGGACTAAAATATAAAGAACAGTCGTGTCCTCTGACACTAGGCAATATTCCTTTTTTTGTTGAGCAGGAATTTCCTTACCTGTGGAACTTGCTTCTAGTTAGCTACTGCATTTATTTTCACGTTTTTAACTTTTTCTGGGTCAGTCTTTTTTCTCAGCATTTTCCATCTTATTAGGAACTTTCATGTTCAGAGATGTTGGTTCTCTAATTGTTTCCTACCAGGGTCTACCACTATTGCCAGAATCAAAGTATCCTCAAATTTCACTGTAAAATATGGTTGAGTATATGTGGTTTGCAGTTATGCATTTGTTTGCACATGTGTTTATCCAGAGAAGATATTAAGAAAATGTACTTAGTTGCCAGCTCTGTCAGCAAAGAACTCTTGCATAGTTAATCAAGTATTGTCATTATAGTGTATTATTATTCCTGAGACATACACAGATATGACCTTTATTATTCAAATTTCTACTTTATGTATTTTAACATTGCTGTGCTTTTGGTTCATGTAAAAATGTTTTATTTTTTCTTTCTAAAATTAGACTAGTTAATAACAATAATGAATGTGAGCTTTAATCTGCATGCAGTTGTGTCCTCTCACTGCCATATTGTACTAAATTGGGAAGTTTTCATGCATTGTAATTTGGGAAGTTGTTCCTGAGCAATTGTGCAGACAGTTAAGCTAATCTCTCTTCCTCAGCATGGGAGATTCCTTCCTGATGCAAAGCTAGTGACTATGATTTCCTTTTCCTTAAAATGTCCCTTACAGCTGATGCTGCCAAGCCTAGGGTGTGTGACCTGCCCTCCTGAGGCAGAGCATCCTGTGTGTAAAACTATTGTGTCCCAGTGTGTGCATACAGAGAGAGCAAACCTCATTTCATTTCAGCTTTTTTTTTTTCTATTTTCTTTTTTTTTTCTTTTTTTTTTTTTCTTTTTTTTTTAATATTTCCAGCTGAAACAAGAAGTTAAATCCAAAAACTGAGCTAAAGTCAATGCAAGAAATAGAAAAGAAACTGTTTGGACAGAATATAGGTTAAGAGAAACACAAAGCAAACAAACAAAAAATAATATGCAAAACATTTTTTCACTGACCAAAGCAAGAAAAACAGAATGATATAAGTCATTTGAATGGAAAATGACATGTTCTTCCAATTTATCAGTGACATTTCTGAGCTAGTTCCTCAGTTACAAGCTGTTACACGGTCATTTACACCTACACAGAGTACAAGTCTGACAAACAGCTTTCTCGAGTGTTTTTCCTTTCGCTTCTGTTCTTTCTGTGGCAGGAACAATGAAGAACCTACCTTCCCAGAGGTGCACACTAGGTCTCTTCAGTACCACTCCTTCATTCTCACTTTAATAAAGGGTAGCAAGTTTGCATTAGCACCATCCCAGCTGCTTTAGGAAGAGATTAAAGTAAACCCATCTCCTCCTCCAGGTTACTGCCTGTTCTCCTGCCTGGCTACAGCCCTGGACCAGCTGGTCCCTCACTCTGTTCAGCCCCCTTTCGTCCCACACGTGACCTTGTCCAGCATCAGCCACTCTGATTTCAGCACTCTGCTGTCATACAGACTCGTAATTTCTGGCACCTCTTCCAAGACAAATCCAGTTTCTTGATCAAGAAATCCTCTGCTGTGCCCCAGACTGCTTCAGCCCACTCCCGCCCACTGAATGTGGTACATTTCCCTCCTCACTGAAAGCGCTGAGTGGCTGGGTGTCTGCAGGGAGATCACGGAGATACATTACCTACAAAGAGGTAATGAGGAAGCCTACAAACAGGAGGGGAATCAATTCTTTGAAAGGGCAGATAAAAACAGGACAAGGGGAAAAGCTTTGAAGTTGAGGGAGGGAAGATTTAGGCTGGATGTCAGAGGGAATTTCTTTACAGAGAAAGGAGTGAGGTGCTGGAACAGCTGCCCAGAGAGGCTGTGGATGCCCCATACCTGGAGGTGTTCAAGGCCAGATTGGATGGGGCCCTGGGCAGCCTGGTCTGGTATTAAATGTGGAGGTTGGTGGCCCTGCATGTGGCAGGGGGGTTGGAGCTTCATGATCCTTGAGGTCCCTTCCAACCCTGGCCATTCTGTGATTCTGTGATTCAAACAAATCTCCTGCTACTCCCTGGCTCCTCAGGGGCAGACTCAGGAAGGATGCAGAAAATTCAACAGCTTAAGGCTGTGGTCTGCTCAGCATGGAGGAGCACCTCAGAAAGATGACTATCCAGGCCAAACAAGTCTGTATGAAGCATGCGTGAGCTGCCTCCTGAGGGCTTGTGATTTACACTCACCATGTGATTTAAATGGCTAGCTACTCCAGTCTGCTTCTGAAAAGCAAATGCTTGCCATGCAGCATGCTGGGGCCAGCCCAAGAGTTATTCACAGGATTAATATCTTTGAGTGCAGAATAAATCACAGCAAGTAGCAAGCTGTCATCTGACTTGTCACAAACATGGTGGGAAAAGAGAATGGAGCTAAAATTAATTAGCTTGGTGCAAATTTTTTACTTACTTTTAGCAAAGGCAGAGGGCCAGATCCTCAGGTGATGTAAATCAACCAGATCATATTGTGGTCAAGTAAAATATGTTAAATTCAAATTGGACTTCTGCACCAAATCTTTGGCATGAGACAGGGAAACTAACTTCGTCACATCTTTATGAGTTTAATAATAACTTTTTGTGACAGCAGACATTAGTGTGTTATGGGCTTGAATTATTTTTCCAGTTTTTCAAAATTACTTATTAATATTAGTGCTTTGGAACAAATAGATATACTTACATATGTGTAAATGCTCTTATTTGTATACAGGTTCACCATCGGAATGTGGTTGTAATCCTTATGTAACCCAGCTCCTAGCAGAGGGCATTGCCACTTTTTTTTAGCTAAATGAATATACTGGTGTATTGAATGCCCAGAGAATCACATTCGCACAAGCTAGAAAATTCAGTGATACATCTGTGAACAAAGAAGCACATTGCCACAGCAAAGCAAAGCAGCTCCTCATCCTAAGAGCACATCATTTCCACTGAAAGCAGAGGTGATATTAAGTGCTACAAAGATGTCAAACGCTCATTCTTCTCTGGATCAGAATTATGGTAGCTGCAAAAGTCACAAGTATAGGTATCATTCAACTCTGAAAAACAGCATAACTGAGGCAAAAAGCATGGCAGAAAGGGCAGAGAACTGCATCTTGCAAACAGCTGGTTTGATAACTAAGAGAAAGGAAGGCACTAGGTGACATCTGTTGAAGAAGTGAAGTACACTTAGGTCAAGGACAGAAACAATTTTTCACATCCATAAATGACTTACTGTGAATTTTCCTGTGTTTGCTATGCTGTCTACGTGTGTGTATGTATCTGCTGTATGGCTGCTAATTAGTTTATATGACAGTATGACAGTACACAATAGAATTATTTCGTATTATATCTCACAATTTAAAGTTGATACAGCTGATAACCTGTTTTCCAAGCTTAGATTAATGCTGAGATCTAATTGAGCTGAAACTGAGCTACAGCTGGCTATCCATGCATAATTATGGTAGTGCCCAGAGTCACAGAATAGGCTGATAGAGATCAGCCTGCCATGCCTGTCCTCAAAATGCCTGTGTAACCTGGGAAGATAAAATCAATCACATGCAGTTAGGCATTAATCTCCTCATTGGAAAGATACTGTAAAGCAAGAGATGTCCCTTTGTGCTCCTGGTAACCATATGGATAGTGAGCACTTATAAGGCAAATCATTTTCACCAGACAAAACTTTTCATAGGCAATTATTGAAGGACAGCTACTTAAAAAAAGTAAAAAAGTCCTCATTAAGTATGCTGTGACTCCTCATTCACATGCCCTAACTATCATCCAGTGCATGTACACGAATGTTACCTGCCAATTTGACTAAATATTCTGTCGTTGTTTTCTCCTCATTCAAATACAGCTTCTAAATTGCCACTTGTTTGTTGCAATGCTTGTAGAAGTCCCATTTTACCAGTTTTGGTTTTTGTTCTGTGACACTAACATCCCTTCAGTGACTATAATCTTGTTTTTGTTTTCATCTGTGTTCTGCTGCTCCTAGCTTCTTGTTATGTATGTATGGGGGAGACAGAGAGGAAAAAGGGATTTTTGTTCTTTCATTCCACGCTTTGTTGGTTTGGTGTTGGTTCAGACTGGTCCCAGTTCTCCAGCTACAGTACAAATGCCTGACACCTGCCTGACTGCCCTCTCTGAGATCCTGTGCAAACACACTGATTGTTACTTTGTGGATTTCAGATTGCTATACCTTGAGAGAATGACCCTGCCTTTGTTATACGTTACGTATATGAGTCTGTAATCGTAACAGTAAGTTCCACTGAAAAGAAGTTATAGATCTAAAAGCATTTGAACTTCTCAGAGTAGTTTTTCCAATTTTCTTTTACTTTTTTTTTTTTTTACTTTTTTTTTTTTTTTTTCCCAGTAATATAAGCCAATTTATTGTCTCGGTTGTTAGCCTAAAATCGAAGCTGGAATGAAAAGATCTTTGGACAAAACCTTCGAGAACAGACATCTCTCCTCTGTGTGTGCCAGGATTTCTAATCTATAGAATTCAAGAGACTTCATGAGGGTATCACTCATTTAGTTGTTTGGATTCCTCAAGCAAACATGCCCAACAGAACTAAATGAGTTTGGATTTTGATCAGGGGATGTTAGTGACAATACGAGCCACAAGAACAAAGCTGGTATAGCTTCAATGTGCCATAAAATCCACAGATAAATATAAATGGCATACGGACATTCTAATGAAACATACCAGATATAGCCTATTTTTATGTCTCAGAGAAAATAAGAAAGAACATCAAAATCAGCAGATACAAACATTAATGTTTGGAAAACATCGTACAAGTCGTGTTCCTTTATGGAGGAAGCCCCCAAGCAATGCTTTGAACATGTAAGGATAATTGCAAATTTGAGTGGCTTTTCAAAAGATTTTGGTTAAAATTTGACAGTTCCTATCAGAATCACCCAGACTGGATATTTATAGCATTTTAGCTTCTGCTGCACGATTCCTTTCATACTTGAAAGCTTCACATCATCATATTTAGCAGTCACAGAACAAATAGCTTGGAAGAGCGTAACAGTTTTTCTGCAAGAGCTTTTTGCATTTTGTTGCTCTTTGCTATCCTCCGTATATGTTATTTATATAATTGCTACGTTTCAACTAACAATCACTATTTAAAAATAGCAAGATCAATTTCTGCAATGCATTTTGTTTTGGTCATTTAGTCTGTTCATTTGATTTTCTGATAGAAAAACATTAATTTCTATGCAGTTAATGTCTCCAGAAACACAGATGACATCTCCTTCAAATAACTGAACAAACGGAGTCTTTGCTCACAAGATATGTGTTAGCTGAGAGGTAGAGGTAGAAATACTACATCAAAGTTTTCTTTCTCAGTGATGTCAGCCACGCTTCTTAGGATTTCTATTGCAGGCCACCTTCCGGCAATGGCTTCAGGTAAAAAGAAAAAGCTGTAGAAGGGCACATACATTGTTTTGTTTCATTTCATAGACTGTTCTGGGCTTCAATTCCCTTGACAAATGAGACTGTTTTATTTCCCTGATACGATTATTTTTATTTCCCTTATTAATAATGCACCTAACAAAGATGTCATGAGAGTGAATGGAAGACAGACAGCAAAAAGAGGGTGTCTCAAAATACAGGTGCTTTGTCTTGAATTCGGGATAGATTACCATTCTATTCTAGATAATGTCTTTATTTCCCATCCTATCTCTGTCCCTTTATTCAGGTTGTACAGACATGGTAAGACCTTAAGTAAGGGTCTAGACCTACAGCACAGTACTCAGTTGAATTTCAGAAAATGCACAGTGGTAAGGGATACTGGCTTAATGGCTTCATTTGTGGATAGGGCAAGCAGTCAGTTTCATTAATATTCAGACAAGGACTGAATAACCTCAGAAAACAGATCAAGCAGCCATCAGCTCTTCATCTTTCTTTCAACAGATCACAAAGAGAAAAAATAGCTGGTTATCCATTTTTGAAGACAAAACAGTAGTGCCCATCCCAGCAGCTGCAAGCACAGTCCATTACGATCGGGGATAAGCATGAGACAGTAAAGTGGGGTGAGCTATAGAGGCCAGAGAGGCTCGGTGTAAGATACAGGAGAGAATTGCTCAGTGGGATGGGCAAAATTTTGGGGTTGTTTGGACAGCCATGTAGGTGGAGATCTCCAAGAGAAATTCTGGCATCTTTCTGCATCTAGAAAACCAGATAAAAACATGTGTAGTCTCACTTCCAGCTTTCCTTAGGATTATTGTGATATTAAGTTAAAGTTCTCTGAGCCAAAGGGACACTGGTGTGTTTTCTTCTATTCCGATGTATTTGATATTCTCTTTTTTCCTTCTGCTCCTTAAGTTAGAACAGCCAATCCAAGCATTACCGAGGAGATTTTGCTGCAGTTCAGCAGTTGAAGCTGCTGTCTCTCCATTTGTGATCAGGGCATCAGATCGCAAATGGATAAACACTGTATATTCTTTGTTTTACCACAGCCTCTCTTTATGCCATGTGGTGATGCTTTTCCCCTTTTGAATGACATGAAATGCTGCATATCTCTCTTTAAACATCTGCCTACTCTGTAACAACATTTTCCCTGGATCTTAGAAGGTATAAAGCAAAGATAAATGCTTGAGAGCTTGTTGTGAGGGTTAAGCTTTGGCAGCTGCCAATGAAACTAGCTGCATTCCCTTCCCCCTCTCCAGCTGATGTACTGCATCCCGGATGGTGGTCTGACAGCCTAAACAGGGACAAAAATTTCTCATTCACTGTCTCATAGTTAGAGAGCAATTTCTCCTCTGCCTGCACCACAGTGTGCTATGGAAATGAAGAGCCACTGCAAAGGATGATGGACAGTCCTGCTGTGTCTAACTAACAGGTGCCACACAGATAGATTTCACTGGCCAGGCAGGATGTGTCTCTGCAGAGGGTCTGCACACAAGCTGTCATTCAGCCTCTTCTCCTTCCGTCAGGGCATTCGAAATCCACAGGCACACAAATAAATTGTGGAGAGGAAAAGAAAGGTGACATCAAACAATCCTCTATTTAAATCACTTTTCTCTCAAGTAGGTTCTCATAACTCACTTTCTGGTGTCATTTTGGCAGTGGAAAGATGGTGTCCTGCTATTTACCTCTCTGGAGTTACAGCTGGATTCACACAGGTGTGACCAAAAATCCTGTTTGTTTTCTACAGAAATCTGCATATTTCTCTTTCTTGATAAAGTATCAAAAGTCATGGACTTCGATAAAACTTAGCATTTCCTTAGGTTTATAGCACACACAGATGAGACAGGAGAAAAGGAGACAGTTTCATTTTTCTGTTTTATAATCAGTCTGAATCCTGCCTGTGAAGAAAGCATCTCTTTTTCTGACCTTTCCTACCATTAATTTAAAAAATGTCACCTCCCTGCTCAGTCTCAGACTTACAGAAGAACATCTAATGCCTGAGTTGTGCATATGCAATTAAAAAGTAAGATGTGGATGAATTTGAGTGAGCGTGCAAACTTTGGTGAACTGTTCACCTCCACAGGAAATGCAGCAAACAACGTCCTCTAAGTGCACAAACTGAATGCTGTTTTCCCATGAAGAAATACTCATGCGGCCTGAATATGCCCATTAGGATGGCAAAGGACTGTGGACCTGCAGAGAAAATATTTTGCTGACAGCTGTGGGAGAGAGACTTTGCACTCCTGCAGCATATCAGGGTCATCCCAGGCCTTATCCCATGTAATCAGCCAGCCCTGTTACCTGGCTCCAAATAATTTCCATTGGTAAGCCTGAGATCAGAACCTGGCCTATTGTGGACTGTCTAAAATAATCATTACTTTTCCCTTTCAGCTTCAAGGCAGCATCTGGACTATTGATAAAAAATCTTGGAGCCAGAAGCTGTGAACAGCATCGTGAAAACCAGGCTGGGAGTGCCTGAGTGAAGCACAGCAGCACAGCCATTAAGGATTAGTTTTCAAACTAGGGCCTCAGCTTTCAAACATCCTGCCTGCTTCACCTGCATAAACACACACCATCAGATGGACAGAGGCTGGAAGCTGGTTTTAATAGGTCTTAAAGCATCAAGAGCTCTCCCTAATTACAAATTTAACCTATCTAAGAAGCTGTGGATGGTCTAATTATCTACATAATGTTTAATTACTTTTTGAATCCTGCTAAGCTGCTGGCCTCAGTGAGGCTGGTAACAATGATTCAGAAAGGTTACAAGTGAGAATTAGATAGAGCAGAAGAGCACAACAGGGACAAGTGCCTTCTGGCCCCAAGCAACTCTGATAGTGAGCCAGAAAGGAATTTATTTTTTCACAATCAGAGAAAATAAAGACCTTGCTCCATAACCCTCTAGGATGTTTTCAGCATGCAGCCTTACCATCCACACTTTCTATATATAGTGGGCATTGTCAAGTTGTTCTGTGTTTGAAAGGCTTTCCGTTGTCAGGGGTTATTGGGTGAGGATGGGCATAGCTGTGGTTTTCTCTTTGAAACCATAGAAGGGAGAAGGGAGAAATGCCCCTGAGTTCCTTGGCTACAGTCATCTTTGCTGTCTCCTGTTGGAAGAGGTGTAATGATGTCCATCTGAAAACAGCAGATGGGTAGGATATTTGTAAAATTAAAAAGAAATCTAATCTAAAGCACAGAGGGAGGATGAAATCTCTGCTTGACTAATGCTACATTACATAGCTGTGCCTTCTGAACAGGTGAAGCTACCCTGATGGACTGAAGGATTCCCAGGCTGCTGAAAGCTGTCGCTGCTGTTAGGAAGTCCCTGCTACCTGATTGAGTCAAGGTGGTTCAGATTTGTGTGGTTCAGATAGCACAGGACTGGATCAGAGCATTTTTTGCAGTTAGATCAAGTGTAGAATTGCACAGGGGGGTTCTTGCAATTGCTGTCTCTTGTACCAATACAACTAGCAGGGCAGGGAGGGGAAAGAAAAGAACAACACAGATGTTTCTAAAAACAAAACACTGTTATCATATTACTGATGACTGTCCAGTTAGGTTGGGATGCAGGAGAGTGGATGTCATGCAACAGTTTCAGGTCACAGGGGCTGGGGCTTGTTACAGCTGTCTGCCTTTTAGTTTTGATATGCTGGACCTCACCAGGTGGGCATGAATTCATAGAGCAAGCAGCAGCAGCACAGCTGCCCTCTTAGCACTGATCCCCGTTACATTTCTCTCTACCAGCGGTCTGCTGATGATAACCATATTCATAACACAGCACAGCATGGCCTGGAACAGAAAACTTCGTGTGGAAAGAAGGCAAATCATGCTTGAATGCCTGTCTAAGCTGCCTTGTTTCTTCCTTGCTGCGCGCTCCCATGAGCCAGAATTTCAAGAAACTGGTACATATAATGCAGCAACTGCATTTCCTATACTTTGCAACCAAATTAATAACAATAGCAGGTGAGGAAAAGCTACAGAGAGCAGTAGCAATGTACACAACTATTTCTGTGGAATATCTTCATCTTTTTCTAACTATTCTTTTTTAGCACTTGAACTGCCATTTCTCTGAATGCTCTTGCAGAAGAGCTTGGCTTTGGGAGCAGCTTGCTGCTTGCCATTGCTTTTAAACCTCCTGCTGTTCTTCTATGCCTCAGTGCAGGCCAACAGTACAGTCATTTTGCTTCAAATTCTCGCACAGCAAACACGAAAACAGAATCCCTGCTCTTGCACTCAAGGGACTGAAAACTTTTCAGTATGAAAGGTCACTGGCTGAAGGCTGCTATTCTGCATACTAAAGTTCAGGTTCAGTTTGCTTGTGCATTTGACATCTCTATAAAAACAGCTTGCACTTGGAACCTGCTACCTGAACCTGAAATAGTTCCCTTTTCAAAGTCCGCACAGCCACATTGCATGCGTGTTGCAGAGCTGTCACATACACTGCACTGCTGGAGACTGCATTGCAGTCAGACACCATTCTTAGTTGGAGCACTGCCTCACTGTGGAGGCTGCATGGGAGCAAGGGGAAGAGACAGATAACTCAAATTTGCAAAGAGGTTGGGGAGAGAAAAGTGATATGGGTTCTGAATGTTCTATCTGCTTCATCTCCTGGAAGCTTGCTGCTAATCTGAGTCAGCCTGCTCCTGCCATTCAATGGCCTGAGTCTCTGGACGTCATACGGACTGCATCTCCAACGTCAGAAGCCCTTTCTCCTTCCCTTCTGTTCTGACAAATGGCAGATGGATTCACTCCCTCCTCATGCAGGTTCAGTTTTGCTTTTCAAATATGAAAAGTTTAAGAGAATGTGAAGCATCAGACTGGAATGCTGGTTCCTTTCAGAACAGAAGAAGCTCTGGAGGTCAAGACAAAAGAACCAGGAGGTTGAAGTTCCCAGCTTGCCTTATAATTCATCTTTCATGGTTTTAGTTGAGCAACTGACACAGTAGGCACCATGACTTTGTTCCCATGACATTGCATCTTGAGAGAATGAGTGCAGCCTCAGACAAGATGAGTGGAAAATCACATTAGGAGTCAGTGATGAGAAAATTTATTCAAAATCTTCTCTTGTTCAAGACTCAGAAACATTATCCAAGCAAATCTGTTTCAGAATCTAGCTAAAAAGCAGCGATCCTGATGATAATTAAGCCTCTGATAATTGTGGTGTGTTGACAACAGACCTGTTGTATTAGTCTTAAATGCAGCTTTACGACCCAATTATTTTGCTCTGTTCTTTAATCATCTTGCTTGAATGTTTGTGTCAATTCTGCCTTGTTATTTATCCCTCTGTCTCTTGGCTTGCTAAAATGAAACACAGAATACCAATAGCATTAAAAAATGAAATGATGAAATATTAAGCATTACAGAAAATGTATGGGGGAAAACTTTCATGAAACATCATTCAACACATTCAAGACTTTGTTAAAGACTTTCCATAACTCAAACAACTATGAACCTCAGTATTCCTCATGAAAATAAGACCTTTTTCTTCTTTCTTCCAAAACTGGGTAGAACAATATAGATTTTTGTTGAGAGCAGATTGCTTTAGGGGCTTGTTTTCTGTCCTACTGAGAAAATGAAAAATTTATGTTTGGAAAAACTAACAGGTAAGGCTGCATGACATGAAGGTTATTTCCAGTTAATCTTTATGCTACTTCTGATTGATTAATCCATTTTTAGAACATCAGAACTTTTAAACAGTGTATGTCCTCCAGGCACCTATGTGTCCCACAACTATCAGACAGGGACTTGCAAACTTAGCAAAGAGAGTTTCAAAGTTGAAGGAAGAATGTGAATGTCAAGTGCTTATTTAAATTAGTGAAAGTCCTTCTGCTATTAAAAGACCTGTGGTGAGTGCTAAAGAAAGACATTCGTGCAAAAATAAATTCCATTACAATGGTGACTGCAGTGCTAAATTTATTGATCTCTTTTTTGTCTTTTCATGCTTAAAGCATTTATTTAGAAGGATAAATGTGGATTTGAGTCTGTCACTGAGATCTCCCATATTCCCATATTTTTGTTTATTTTTCTTTGTTCTTATTACAAATCAGTCACACTGGTATGCACATACAAGCTTTGGTGTAATGATGCTGCTAAATGAAAGACAAGCTGCAAAGACAGCTCTCCCTTCTTGAGCTTGCCAGACACCAGAGTTTGCAAAGCCTGCAAGCATCCTAGGGAGTACAGTAATCACATGGAGCTTATTGGCTCAAGGCTTCAGAAATCCACAACATCCAAAAAAATGAGATTGCTATGATGTACTATAAAAAAAACACTTAAGTCACAGATCTTCTGAGACTTCACAATGCCTTGAAAATGAGATTTGACAGCAAATTGCACTGCAGAGTGTCAGCGTTGAACTATCACAATCTCCATTCTATGAAGATTCCTTTTACTTCTTAGACCTGATTAAGGCATTTTGATTTGATTTGATACTGAAGGTTAACAACTAAGTAGGCTTTTTTGGACTAGAAACGAATTCTGACCAAATTACAGGTGAAGAACAGATGATATGCATATACCTGTCACAGGTCTGAGTGATAAAACTGCAGTGAATCCATCACTGAAAGTCTTCAACAAAACTTGACTCTCATCCTAATTTACTCTTGGGTGTTTCCTGTCAGTTTTCTTTTTTTTCACTTAGAATGAGCTTACATTTATTCCTTTCGTCCCCACCATAGCCTTCTTATAGTATCTATGAGAGCAAAATTGTGATATCACTTCAGTATCTAGAAGATCCTCTGATTCAAACAAAGAAAAACAAGCATATGTTATGATATGCACTGTCTACCTGATACCTTTAACCACAAGTAAGGGCTTGCACAAATTTATGCATAAGACAAATATGTAATATTCCAGCTCTCTGACTAAGAAATTGTGAGGACAATCTACTTCACCACAACACAGGAATTTTTTTAACAGAAGACCTTCGTGAACCAAGGTGGTGTTTTCCTATTAGACAGACACTGTGTTTTATACTGCTCACCCAACAAAAGAAATATAGATTTCTTTAATTCCCAGACTGGAGTTATCTTTAAAGAAAGACATCCTGTAGAGAAATGTTGCACTTTGTTCTGCCTGAAGTAAGTATGTTAGGTTAATATGATTAAGGCTAATGATACTCTGAACCTCATCCAAAAAAGTTGTCGTTAAAGCACATTTAACACTGATGAATTAATTAGTAAAACACAGATCACCTTTTCTGTGGGATATATGCCAGGGTTAATTCAAAAATGGCAACATCCAAGCATTTTCTCAGTGGTGACTTCAACCTATAAATCTCAGACGAAATAGAAGGACAAGTATCCTCAAAACCCAGGGAGCAAACCTCAGCACACAGGGAAGAGAGAAAAGGGCAGTAACTATATCAGCATCTCGAGCTAATGAATGCTTCTCGTGGCTGCATCCCTGCATTTCCACTTGTTCCCATCCTCTTCTCAGTTATATATAATAGCGAAGAAGACAGGAATGGTGGAGTCATATTTTTTGCATAGCAGAATATGTTTCTAGCTTTTTCTGTTGGGTCATAGATCATTTAACTGATCTTCCAAGATAAGTGTTCACAGTTCCCAATTAACTTAGAAGCAAAATTCAAGATTTGCAGTTAGAACTCCACAAAGGGGGCTAGATCCTGTTCTTTAATATTTTAAGAACCTCTCTTCTAATTTGCACAACAACTGAAAGTGAAATTGAGAGATCAATCTAATTCAAAGTGACAGCAAGCTAAATGATTACGGACAGATTTTCCTGACAACACTCTTTCTAGTACATTAACAGTGTTACAGCATCCAGTCATTTACCACCAAGTCTACAGCTCCTTTCTCAAGTAAGGTGTCCTCCCTTCATTCCTCTACATCTCTAGGCAAATTGTTGTACTAACTGGCAACACTATCTGCTACTCCATACCCCCATTATTTGTCTTCTGTTAATATAGCCCAAGTCACCCACAATGTACGATTGACCTCAGTTTGGCAGGGAGAGGAAACTATGCATGGCATGTACGAAGTCCCATTTGAGATGCTACTTTATCACAGTCTTTGTAATAAATTAACCTGATGACAACTGTTGCTTTTTTAAATTATTTTGTGGTGTCTTCTAAATGTCCCTTTTACCCAGTTGGGCTGAATAGCAAGCTTGTGATGAGATACTAGTTTACTAAGGATTCCTGATTTTTTAGATATCGTGAAGGTGCGTGTGTCTTGCTCAGAGACTGGTTTGGTAACATTCACTGTTCCCTAGCAGAACCTGGGCTCCTGAAAATACTGTGAAACAGACAAGTTTCAATTTTAACCAAATGTTCTTGTTCTCATAAAAGAAATAATTTGGTGGTGCTGGTAATTGTCCAAACAAAGAGATTCTCCAGAAATCAACTTCAGAAATTCACTGGTAAAAAATTTTTTCCACTTAATTTTATAGTCAGGCTGTTTATTCTGATATGTAAAATCTATTAGTACCAGCACAGGTATTACTATCTGCATTCTTCTTATAGCTACATATTGTACAAATTGTTCCTAATATATACGTACATGCAATAGTGTGGTAGAATGACTAAGAACAAGAAGTTTGATATTACGGACTTCAGAGCTTTGCACACTGATATACAAAGCAGTTTCTGTATCTGTTCTTGCTTTTCTTGCCTCTAGCTTTTTGCACAACAGATAGCAGAAAGTCAGGTCTAGGTGTGCAAATGCATGCAGTCCAAGTGCACTGGGAAACTGAATACTTGCTGTGTGCACTACAATTACTCCTCTACCATGTGCAGGCATTAGGAATTGCTTTTTCTGAGTGAAGAGCTGTTGGCCAAGACTGTGAGTCTGTCACCAGACCTTTTGGAAAGAGCTATAGGTTTGTTCCTTGGCACCTGAGCTCTTTTTGGTGTGAGGTGAGCAGAGTATACACACAATTTACTGTGTAACGTGGCCACAGAGATGGGAAGGTACATCACCATCCATCAGAAAGCACTTACGGGAACAGCATGTCTTTGCAACATACTGCACTAACTTACAGTGTAGGACACAGTGTGTACCATTTACTATCTCAAGGTGAACGTAGTTACTAAAATGAACCCTTTGATTTAACAGGGACTTTGGTGGAGGATTCATTCTCCTAAGGCCATGCACTAGGACTTGATTGTTAAACCTTTTGGCTTGCATGGGCCCCACTGAAAGAGGATAAAGTGTCTTGGACCTCATATGCATTGGTTGCACTGAAAGTAATGCCTCCTATTTATTTCCATGAAAACTAAAACTGATGAAAAACAAACAAATAACAACAAAAAATCCTTAGTTAAAAAACACTATTTATCAACTTAGTCACTACCATTAGCTATGCATTTTTGCCAGTGTTAAACAAGAGACAGCATGCTGGGCTCCTCAAAATCTGCAAAAGCAATGGTGACCTAATGTCACCACCACTGTTGAAATGCATCACACACCACCTCATTGTGCTCTCATCCACTGTTTGGTCTCCATAAACATTCAAAAAGCATTGGGATGTCTGTGGGTGCCATGTTTTCTGCATGGAGGAATTCAGTTGTACACCTTTGCTTCATCTGCACTTCCATGTCAGACACCACTCTGACAGACTGCCCCCCATATGCCATCTGTCCCACAGCAACAGAACATAATGCAGTATTGGAAGGAAGACTCAACTTTTACTGTCATACCATCAACATCTGCCTCTAATGTTTTGGGCTGCCATAATGAAACAGGAGGCATTACTTTCGGAGCAGCCCTTGCAGAATATACAATATCATTAATATATAAGTAAGAAAACATTTTAATTTTAAGTGTATTTCTTAGAACATTATAAAAGAGAGAGATGAATAAACACATAAAACTAGTGGGATCTGTGACCTTGTCTATGTGAAACTAACATACCAGTCTGGTTTGATGGCAGTGGACATGATTCTCAGAGAGTTCTCAAGGTCTTCATCAGAGATTTTTGGTGAATTTTTATTCTTTCCTTGCTTCATCCTTGAAAATAACTGTTCATAAATGTATACACTGTCAAAAAGTGATGACATGAGTAGGGCATGAGAAATACATTACTTCGGTAAGGAGGGACCTATAAAAGTCTAGCAGAAGACACAATCAGTTTTTTCTTTGAGCTGAATATCTGATTGCAACTCTATACATTTCATTTGAAAATTTGCAGGTAATTCATACATGTCATCTGAAAACAATATCCCAAAGATACAATTTTTGTGTTTGTTTGTTTGTTTTTCAGCAGTCTTGAAACCTATTCTTAAATTCCTTTATCAGAACGGAAAGCACAGCTACAGAGCTTTTGCTGTTCATGTCACTGTGTTTAGGCAATATATATCAAAATGCACAAAACTGATTGCCATAATCTCAGTTAGCATTGCACTGCAACCTCCCCTTGTCCTGGATTCAGTCCAGGCAGCATCAACAGCCACTGAACCTGAATATCCAACCTCTGCACAGCTACCACTATATTGGTAAATTGGAAATTGTATTGCTAAATTGGAAGAAAAGAAGGTTTTCAGGAGTAGTCAACATGGATTTACCAAGAGGAAATCATGCTTGACCAACCTGGTAGCCTTCTATGATGTCATCACTGGCTGGGTAGATAGTGAGAGAGCTGTGGATATTGTGTACCTTGACCTTGACTTCAGCATGGCATTTGACACTGTCTCCCACAAGATCCTTGCTATGAAACTTAGAAAGTGTGGGGTTGATGAGTGGACGGTGAGGTGGATTGAGAGCTGGCTAGCTGGCAGAGCTCAGAGTGTTGTCATCAGCAGCACAGAGTCTGGTTGGAGGCTTGTAATTATCAGTGTTTCCCAGAGGTCTGGTCTTGTTCAATATTTTCTCCAACAACTTGGATGAAGGGATAGAGTCCACCCTTATCAAGTTTGCTGATAATGCAAAGCTGGGAAGACAGACTGACACACCAGAAGGCTTTGCTACCATTCAACAAGACCTGGACAGACTGGAGAGCTGGGCAGGGAAGAATGTGACAAGGTTTAACAGGAGCAAGTAGAGTCTTGCACCTGGTGAGGAATAACTGCATGCATCAGTACAGGTTAGGGAATGACTTTCTGGAGATTAAATCTGTGGAGAAAGGACAAGGTTGTCCTGGTGAACAGTAGATTTGCCATGAGCCAACAATGTGTTCTTGTGGCTCAGAAGTCAAAGGTACCCTGGGCTGAATTAAAAAGAGCGTGGCCAGCAGGTCAAGGGAGGTGATCCTTCCCCTCTTCTCTGCCCTGGTGAGGCCACATTTAGACACTGTGTCCAGTTCTGGGCTCCCCAGCTCAGAAAAGACAGGGATTTCCTAGAGGGAGTCTGGCAGAGGGCCACAAAAATGATAAAGGTCCTGGAGCCTCTCCCACATAAGGAAAGACTGGGTCTGTTCAGCTTGCGGGAAAGAAGACTGAATGGGGATCTGATATATGTTAATAAATATCTAAACGGAGCTGAGAGGCAAATGGATGAGGCCAGGCTCTTCTCAGTGGTGTGTAGCAATAGGACAAGGAGCAGTAGCCTAAAACTTGAGCATAGAAAGTTCCATAATAACATTCAGAAGATCTTCTTTACAGTTAACTGTGACAGAGCACTGGAACAGGTTTTCTAGAGGGGTTGCAGAGTCTCCTTCTATGCAGATATTCAAGACCCATCTGGACGCCTACCTGTGTGACCTATTGTAGGGAGCCTACTTTGTTGGGGGATGGATTCAATGATCTCTTGAAGTCCCTTTTAATCCCTGCAATTCTGTCATTCTGTGATATTTTTTAATTCTCTGTCACAGTGAGCAAAATGAATGATCACAGTAGATCAGTTAAATGGGATTTTTCTTTCTTCAGGTATGCTGCAATCTCTCATTTGCTATTTATTTGTTTATTTATTGCTGTAGGTACAATAAAGCTAAGAGAGATTTGCTCATTATTCAGCTTTTATTGTAATCATTTTATTGTGCTAGCCCCAATACCATTTCCCCCCTTTAACCATCCACGTGTTGCCATCTGGTAAAGCTCTGGCTGATCAATCTTCTGCAAGGAGACATTTCAGATTTTCTTTTTTTCAAAGTTCTGCAGAATGAGAGATGGAAGCAAGGCCAGAAAAGTTAAGTTCTAACTTCCATCTCTGAGAGACATGTTAGACTGAAAACTTGCAGAAAACACTGGCTGAGATAATTATGCAAAGTGAGCAGGAAAAGATAGTCATTAGACACTGGGAAATGCTTTGAAAAGAGTATTTTCCTGAAGGTGTAAATTGAGAGAATATCATCCATTAACAATAGCTCTCTTGCTAATGAAAAAGATTATGTATCTAGATTCCAAGGTTTATTTTGTCACTTGTTTGACAGTCTGTGATGTCTGTAAGTGCTTTTCCAATATTCCAACGCAGTGAATGAAGTTGACATTCATTAACTAGCTTTTGGCTTCAGAATTTGCTCTCAATTTAATTAATGTATTTAGGCTGTTGGAGCTACATTTACATGAAAATAAGAGTATAGCCAGTAGAACATAATCAGATCATTTCTTTTATATGGAGACTTAGATGGGAGAGGACATGGCTGGTGAAAAAGAATATATGTATATTACCAAACCTTTGTTTCAGGTTATAGAAATAATAAAAAAGAAATAATAGACATGGAAGTACGAAACACTGAACAAGTGAACAACTTATCGGAAGAAATATGATGGTGGCTTTCTTAAGAGGGTTTTTTAAAATTTCATCTGAATTAACCATTTCATTACCACATTTCTTTTCAAACTTGTATCTTCTGACCAACCACAGCTAATTAACTACAAGAAAAATGCTTTGTACAGTGCCACTGTATCATCAGATCTAGCATAGGACCCAAACTTACCAAAACATCCCCGGAATTATGCAGCAGACTTGGTGCAGGATGACAAAATGAAATTTCCATACAGAATGCACTGTTTAGCAGTATAGGAAAGGAACTATAGCTTATATATTATGATGACATGCTGGTTTATGCAGATATTTACCAGTAGAAGGGTTGTCAGAGCCTCTCACCAGCAGGAGGAAAGAAATAGAGCAGAAAGACCACACACAGACTAAACTGGCAGTAAAGACTAGTATTATTTTTCAAGCCTATCCTCACATTCATTTCACATTATTCATACTTATATTTAATAACTTGTTTGCTGTAGACTTGTAACCAAATTATTAGCAAGTAATTTCCTTTCATAAAGAGCTACTCAGCATCTAAAAAACAAAGCGTGTTCAGCAGCTTCATTGTAAGGGACAATCATAGGGGAACATTAAAAAAAAAAGAAACAACAGAATTGTGTGAAGTATGGTAGATTTTAGGAGCTTCAGGCTCAAGCCTTATACATAATAAGGTTTTATATTAAAACATGTACCTGAAAAGGTATGAGAACTTGATATATGTCTACATGCCTAGTGTATGTGTGAAGAGCACATCGTGATATAAATAGTTATGGAGAAGAGATAAAAAGAATGGAGCAAGAAAACGTTTTGGATTTGTAGAGATTAAATAAATGATAATGACATTTTTATTCTTATTTTTAAAGAAGATTTGAATCAAACTGATCCTAGTAAGGAAGGTGAAAGGGAATGACTTTATGGTCCTTAGAACAGACGGAATTATTTCACCTGAGGAACCTGAACATCCACAAGTCTATGGATCCCAGTGAGATGCATCCCAGAGTTCTACAGGAACTGGCTGATGCAGTCACCAAGCCACTCTCGATATATTTTAGAAGTTACAGCAGTCAGGTGAAGTCCCTGGTGATCAGAAAAAAAGACAACATCACACCCATTTTTAAGAAAATAAAAAAGGATGGCCCCGGCAACTACCAACCTGTCAATCTCACCTCTGTGCAGAGAAATATCATGGAGCACATTTTCCTGGAAGCTGTGCTAAGGCACATGGAAGACAGGGAGGTGATACAGGAGGACCAGCATGGCTTCACCTGAGGAAAATGCTGTCTGACCAACTTAGTTGCCTTCTGTGATGGAGTAACTGCATCAATGGACAAGGGAAGAGCCAGTGAAGTAATCTACATGGATTTCAGAAAGGTTTTTGCCATGGTACCCAACAATGCTCTTCTCTTCTAATTGGGAAGATGTAGATTTGAAGTGTGGTCAGTTAGATGGACAAGGAACTGGCTTCAGAATCGAATCCAGAGAGTGGTGTTTAATGGCTCAATGTCTGGATGGAGCTCAGTGAGATGTGGTGTCCTCAGGGGTCAGTGCTGGGACCAATATCCTTCATCAATGGCATTGACAGTGGAATTGAGTGCAACCTCAGCAAGTTTGCTGATGACATCAAGCTCTGGCATGCAATCAAAACATTTAAGGGATGGAATGCCATCCAGAGGGGCCTACACAAGCTGAGCAATGAACCCAGGAGAACATCATGAGATTCAACAAAGCCAAGTGCAAGGTCTCCCTCCTTGATCAAGGCAACTCCCCACTACCAGTACAAACTGTGGGGCTAAAGGATTGAGCACAGCCTGTCAAAAAGGTACTGGGGATATTTGGGGATGGCAAGCTGGACATATGCCAGAAGTGTGCCCTGGCAACCCAGAAAGCTAACTGTATCATGGGCTGCATCAAAAGAAGTGTGGCCAGCAGGCTGAGGGAGGTGATTCCGGCCCTCTGCTCTGTATTAGTGATGCCTCACCCGGAGCACTGCATCCAGATGTGGAGTACTCAGTACAGGAGAGATAGTGATGGTGGTGAGGCACAGGCACAGGTTGCCCAGAGATGTGGTGGTGGATGCCCCATCCCTGGAGACTTTCGAGGCCAGGCTTGATGGGGATCTGAGCATCTGATTGAGCTCTAGGTATTCCTGTTCATTGCAGGGGAGTTGAACTAGAAGACCTTTAAAGGTCCTTTCCAACTCTGAGGACTCTAGAATTCTGTGATTTCTATCTTCAAAAGCATCTACATTTCTACTTGACATAGAAACTGGATGTTTGTATGTTTGAAGATGTCACGTTTTATATACAGTTTTTATGCTTAAGAGATCCTGAATTCTCAGTCAATATTTGAGTGTATAACATAGAATCAGAGAATCAGAGAATTCTTAGAGTTGGAAGGGACCTCTGAGGGCCATTTCAGGTGGACTTATGCTAGAAGGAAAGAGCTAGCAGTGTGTGCAGACACTTTATTATGCTGATAAGACTTGATCTGATTATTCATAGCAACCTGTTTGCACATCAATGCTAACATTTTCACTTCTGAAACGTTGCCTTAGGCACTTCTGAAAACTTTACACCATGGCCAGGATTTTCAAAATAGCTCAACATTTACACATGGTTTTCTCTTCAAGTTAAAAAAGTGCCACAGATACCCTACAGGAGTAGTATGAAGGTCTGAGTGCTGTTGAAAATATCAGCTTTCGTTTTTATGTCTAGTTTTTCTGAGAATGCTGGTCTGACTGTGGGAGCTGAGCTCCTAGAAATGTAATGATGTTAAGATGTGTCTCAAAATTCACTGCAGACAATAAGGTATTTTTTCTTCTGGTTAATAAGAATTTATCTGTTGTGATGTCATGAGGTCATGCTGTTCACAATGCAGTTACTTGAGTATGTGTGGCTACTCTAGTCTAAAAGTGATGCCTGTTGGTCTTATCAGTTTTCTTATTGTTTAGTTATTTATGTAATTGAAGAGAAGAATGTCTTCTGTTTAATATGAAGGGCTATTGTTTGAGTTACTCATGAATAGTTTTCATGTGGATCTCCATAGGATGACTCACAGTAAGTTACTCCCAGCTGTTGTAGCAGAGTATGTTGGAAGAATTGTATCTAAGGGGTTATAAGGTCGATTGTGGCCCATATCAGATATAATACCCACCTCTTGCAAACTACCAATTGCATGGAATTTACATAGAATTAGACAAATCCCAAGCAGAGTGACAATTAATTTCACAGGACTTGCAGATACGACAGCTCCTGTCTAATTAAAGAGCAGTTGCATCCACATGTGATATTACACTGCCATACCATATTTTCATTGAAGTTCAATGCTATGATGCCAGACTTGTTTTCCACACTGACTTCTTTCCATTTTGAACTTTTGGGAGACGTTTTAGCATATTTTTACTGCCAGCAGAATTCCAGCATATGAAAGGAAGGGAAAGGCTCACACATGATGAGGGAGCTCCCTACACACCTACATAAACACAAAACTGAAGTTTCAGCTAGTTTAAAAACAAGAATATTTTTCTCCTAAACAGAAATACTAAATTATTTCTGTGATTACAAGTCTTCACATGGCTCAGAGAATAAAGTCAGGAAGAGAGAAAGAAGGAAAAAGGTTGTATCTAAGTCAGGACTTCAACAGCTAATGGCTATTAGTTTTGGTTGGTTGTGGTTTTTGCATTGCTCTTTTTAACTCTATGGATTCTCATTAACTGCTGAGTGTTTCAGACACCATAAAGTGAATGATCCATAGATTTCTCTCTTGGAAAGGCTGGTATAGAATACAGAAGAAAAAAAAAGTCTTTCTCCTAGAGCTATTTGCTTATGTCAAATACAGAGGCATTAATGCTGTTAAACACAGCGTACTCACTGTCACTCCCTGACATCTTGATTGTGAGAAGTGTTGTTCTGTGCTGCAGGCAGAGAAACAATAGAAAATGAAATAATCCTCTTAGCTGACTTTGTTAAAGTGGCCAAATGACTTATTGAGAGCTGCAAAGGAAATAAAAATCTAAGTGATTTTCTTTAATTAGAAAAGCAGAAGGGTCAGCAAAACACTCCGCATGGAGATTTTCAAAGCCTAACACAATACATTACCCTCCTTGTGGCCAGCGCAGCATTTACATGAAGCACTATTGCGAAGTTGCAATATCAGATTTCCTAAGACATGTCTCAATCCTTACCCCCTCTCTCCAGGGCTCAGACAATGTCTCTGACAGCTGCATGGCTGTGAGGATCTCTGCAGCTCTAGCTGTGTGCTCCGGCTGCTGCACGAGGCATGGCGAGCAGGGCATCTTGCAGCTGGTCATGGGGAGATCACTCCTTGCAAAGAAGGCTGCCCTTGTCTGAGGCTGTCACAGAGAATGACTGGCTCAGGAACTACATACTGAGGCAGAGGCAAATACCCACACCAACAACAGAAATAAACAATATTAAAACGTATTGTCTGTTACAATACAGAACATTGCAACTTTTCTGTGCCTAACTTGCCATAGCATGCCTGTAATTTATGGAGTATTATCTCATACTCATATCATTTTGTGATGTACTTTACCACAGATTACGTGAAAAAAAAGGGGAGAAAACACAAGACCTAGAGTGAGCTGGTGCTGACATCCCTTTGTTGCTTATACAGCAGATATCATCTCTTTTTTCCCATTATATTGCATATCTTGGTATACAATTAATTTATCCCTAATTAATTTATTTCAAATGGAAAAAAGTACAATTTATGTTGGTATTGCATAAAATAAAGTACAGCCTGAACAATATAGAATTAGTGAGCTTTAGAACAACTTGATGGCAATCAAAATATATTCAGCTCATTCAGCAAAATACTTCAGGTTTTGCACAAGGTTTGCAGGAAAGACTCCCCAAGACACTGGAAATCTTCCCAGCAAGTACTGTAGATTTTGAGACAAGGCAAATATTCGCAGCAAAATACAGTTTTACATTGTCAAATAGGTGTCACACTAACACAATCTAAGGAATGCTTTCAGAATCCAATACTGCAGTTTCAGGGTGAAATGTTAAAGGGAGAGAAAATGTGGAAACTCAAACTGAGCAGATGAAAAGATTTTTTTTTTTTCATTTAAGTTTTGAATATACACTTTTTTAAAATGCAAACAAGTAAAGGGCATGTTTTCTCATGTGTGCCTGCAGTGAGTTCCAGTGAGAAACATCATGAACCTCAAGCTACATTAAATTAAACTGCTTCTAAACTCAGGTAACAAGGGTATGCCCAGTAAGTCTTAGCTGAATTGTACAGTGCAGTTCCTCCTAATAAGAACTGTCTTTTTGGTAAGCACTTGTGCAGGGGATGGCATATAAACTGTTAGCAAGCCCTCAGGCTCCATAATTTGCAACCTAACATCACCAGTAGTTAGAGAAATTTTCTAGGCCAAAGGAGATGCTGAAGTGAAGGCCTTTTTGCTGCTGGAAACCAATGGGTGAGTTTCATATTATTAAAAAAAAAAAAAGAAAAAACAATAAATTTGTTGTGAGAGATGGAAATCTGAAGGCTGTAGGAAGTTCTTTTGTTCATTTACATATGTATTTATTTCCACTTGAGAAGGGGATATTTTACATATAATTTGAAGTCAGCAAAATTTGCAACAAAAATGTGAGTATGAGATAAGAATGCAGTCTTGCCATTTTGAAAACTGGTAGCAGAGATTCTGATCCTGGACCTGCATCAGTAGGAAAAACAGAGAAGAGCAAGATAAAAGAGTTTCAGTAGCTGTTTTATACTGGAGGAAAAGCGCTGAACTCTTAGTATCTTTCTTCTACTTCTCAATTAGTAAAACAGAGATAATAAGTCTCACTCTCACCTCCCAGGCAGTGCTTGTAAGGTGTTTTTGGAGTGAAAAGAGGCATTGATATATAAGTGCTGAGTATTGTAATTATTGAACTTTTATTAGGTTGTTGGTTTTTTGTTGTTTTTTTTTTTTCTAACGGAGTCTTTCCATGACCTGTGACTTTCACAGGCCTGAAATCTCTACATTAATAAAGAAAATGTAGTGAAATCAACATGAATGAACTGTAGTTATATGCAGAACTACTTGCATAAAAATCCTTTCTTCTAGAATTAAAACTTCTATGCAAGAATAAATCTTCAGAGATCTGCATTAATAGGAAGAGTGGTCAAAAAGCTGAATGCTCTTGCCTTTACATGTTGAAGTTTGTTTCCCACCTCAGCAACATGGCAGTTTAAAAAAATAAATCAGATCTTGGCTTTTAATTGCCTGTATCTCATTACAAACTCTTATCCAGTGTTGCAGACAATGATGCCCAGAAGCCTTCACAGTGTCCATAAATGCAGAGAAACCTGGTTTCCTCTGTGCCATCCCCATTTGCTGAACAGCAGGAACATCTCCCTTGGCTCAAAAAATATAAGATGCTTTTTTAACACCTGAAAGTTTTACAGCCCTGAAGCAGCTTTGGTACAAAATAACTGGAGAAGAGCCACAGAAGATATTGGTTTAAACATTTCACAGAATCACAAAATGACAGAATTGCAGTGGTTGGAAGGGACCTCAAAGGGCCATTGAGTCCAACCCCCTGGTTAAAGCAGGTACTCTACAGTAGCTTGCACAGGTAGAAGTCCAGCTGGGTCTTGAATATTTTCATAGGAGGAGACTCCACATCTTCTCTGGGCAGCCTGTTCCAGTGTTCCATCACACTTAACCCTAAAGAAAATCTTCCCCATGTTAGTACATAATTTTCTGCATTCAAGATTTAGGCCACCTCTCCTTGTCCTACAGCTACACGCCACTGAGAAGAGCCTGGTCTCATCCATTTGCCTCCCAGCTCCCTTTAGATATTTATAAACATTTATCAGATCCCCATTCAGTCTTCTTTTTCGCAGGCTGAACAGATCCAAGTTACTCAGCCTTTCGTCATGTGGGAGATGCTCTCTATCATCCCTATGGCCCTCCACTGGATTCCTTCAGAGAGATCTCTTACTTGTTTGAACTGAGGAGCCCAGAACTGGACACTGTCTAAACTTGGCCTCACCAGGGCAGAGTAGAAAGGGAGGATCACTTCCCTCTATCATCTTTTTAATGCAGCCCAAGATACCATTGGTGTTCTTGGCCACAAGGGTACACTGCTGGCTCATGGCCAACGTTTTCCTCTTCTCCCCCTCTCCATGTACTTTTCATCACTGGGTACTTAATTGTCCCATGGCATCTTGCACAGAGATGTGAAAATGTAAAATTTCTCATGTTTTTGTACAAATACTTGACCTGCAGTAAAGAATTGCATGACAAAGAAGCTGCAAATTTGTTTGCTTTTTTGAGATCAGGGCTCATCGTTTATCATTTATGTTTTGTTTTCTTTCTTTTTTTTTTTCCCTCCATAGCAAAGGAAAGAAAACCAGGATTGCATTTAATTATACTGTGATCCCAGGTGACCTATGCTTCTCCATGCTTGTTAGCCACTGAATGCTATCAGAAATGCTTAGTTGAAAGCAGCCTTTCGCATGTTGGTGGGCATTGCAAATCCTTCTACAGAGTTGTCTTTCATGTCTAGACAATATCAAGCACAGTAAAACATCACCATATGCCCATCCTTCCACTTCTTCCTTTATTTTGCAGGTTGTATTCTCTTTCTCTGCCATGCAGTCAGCTTGCTTCCTTAGCAAGGAGTGTGTGTCTGTGTGTGTGTGTGTGTTCATGTGAGTGTTCATAGTCTCAGAGGGAGGGATGCACATTGCCTTCACTCAGGGTCCTCCTTTTTAGTAAAAAGAATTGTCACATCTGCTGCTTTGTCCACAGAGTGCCTAGTCTAATTGCCTATTCCACTTCTAGTTTATTAATATTTAGTCCCTTAGATACCAAAATCCTTCCGTCGGTGCAGATGAGAGACTATTTCTCACCTTTTCTCCCCTGCTGATTAGCAAATGTTATAGCATTCTTGTTTCTTGACAGCAAGAATTAATCGTGCCATGGAGCCTGATTCTCTGGGGAGAGAAAGCTCCTAAAATCACCCAGGAAATGTGATGAGAAAAAACACTGGATCATTTTTGAACCTTATTCTTATTAACCTGATCTAATTTTGGATGTGAAAATCTTCCACAAACTCCAATTTACTGCTAGTCATGGAATTACAAAGATTAGAAGATGGGGAGAAAAAACCTTCCACTTGGGAGACTTTACATTCTCCAGTTAGAATCGTGCTGAATTTTTCATTTCTGCCCACGTGATTGAAAATTTAACATTCATGACACTGGTCACCTCATAAGATATGAATTTGTCAGTTTATGGCCTCAATACGTGCTGTCTTTAAAGAAAAGTAGTAAAAATGAAATTAAGAAAGACAGATAAATGCCAAAATTCTATGATGATACATCTAGTAATTATCACATCTGCTACAAAGCATCCGAAAAATAGCTTTGGAAGCTTCCACACTGCAAACAGCTCACACAGTGAAGGGGAGCAGGACAGTAAAGGACAACTGATAATGAGATTTTTAAACAGACTTTTAACCCTGTAACAGGTGGTCTTACCCACTATACCTTTTGTTGTAACTTCTGTTTGATTTTCATCTTAAAATTGTTTTCGTTTTTCATGATGTCATCTGATGTCATGCTTGGAAATGAGGCATGGTAACACACATATCAGTAACAAAAGGAGTGGGAAGGGAGTGAGGACTAAATGAGGAAATCAGTTCTTGAAGTTCCTACCTCAGAAAATCATCAGCTACTGCCACTGGTCGTCTTTGTTTTTTCCTTTATCTTTTTTTCCAAAGGTTTTTAAACACATCTGCAAGGTTGCTCAGCATACAGCGCTATACCTTTGTGAGAAACTTCATTTCCCTTTTGTAGCCTGATGTTCAGCATCTGAGTTACTGTTGGGCTATTTTGTTCCTTAGGAGATGTACTACAATTTTGTACTGCAAAGTATGTTGCAGGGGTGTCCAGCTTTTTTGCTTGCGTGGGCCATACTGAGGAAATAGAAATTGCCTTGGATTACTCATGTAGGTCACTCCATAAGTAATGCTCTCTATTTATTTCCATGGAAACTACAACTGATGAAAAAAAATAAAAAAGAAAAAGTAATAACACTATTTGATAGAGCACATTCTCAGCTACAAAACTAGGTTTCAACATAGTCATTACCATTAGCTATGCATTTTCACCAGTGATGAACAAGAGACTGCATGCTGCTACACTTCACAAAATCCGCATTAGTGAAGGTGAACCACTGCCACCACTGCTAAAACACACCACCCACCACCACACTGTGCTCACATCCACTGTTTGGTCTCCATAAACATTCAGCAAGCATTGGTGAATGTCAATGGGTGCCATTTTATTCCGCATGGAGGAATTCAGTGACACGCCTTTACTTCATTTGCACTTCCGTGTCAGACTCTATTCTATCAGACTGCTCCTCTGCTGCCACCTGTCACACGGCAATAGCACAGAATGGAATATTGGTGGGAAAGTTCAGCCTCTACTGCCATACCACCAACATCTTCCTCTGAGGTTTTAAGCCACCGTAATAAAACAGGAGGCATTACTTTCAGATCAAACCTTGCAAAATATGCAATATCATTAGTACATAAGTAACAAAACATTTCGATTTTAAGTATAGTTCTTAAAATATCCAAAAGAAAAAACGAGAAAAGAAGAAAAACTTAAAACTAGTGGAGTATGTGAACTAAAACACCAGTCTGCCTTGATGACAGTGGCTGCTCTTACTGAGCTCTCAATGTGCTCACCCAAGATTTCTGATGAAGTTTTAGTTCTCCTGTTCTTGTAAAAAATGTGACAGTAACTGTACAAAATGCATGCACTGCAACTGCTCTGCTTAGACGGGGATTATGAAACTCGAATAAAGAGTCACAGTCAGATTTTTGAGTTGAATATCTGACCTCAACATATTCCCAGCTAGGTTGTGCATCCCCTGTCCCTGGAAGCATTCAGAGCCAAGCCGGATGGGGCTTCGAGCAACCTGATCTAGAAGGAGGTGTCCTTGCCTACATTAGGGAAGTCAGAATTAGGTGATTTGAAAGGTCCCTTTCAGCTCAAACCATTCTACCATTCTATGATTCTATTTGAAAATTTGCAGGTCATGTATTTGTATAAACAGGTCATGTATTTATATAAACTGAAAATGGTCTCACAAACATAAATTGTTTTTGTTTGTTTTTTTTTTTTTTTTGCAGTCCTGAAACCTCAAACTGTGAGTGCAGTTGACATGCTTGACGGACAGGATGCCATCCAGAGGAAACTGAACAGGCTGAGCAGTGGGCCCAGGAGAGCCTCAGATGGTTCAACAAAGCCAAGTGCAAGGTCTTACACCTGGATCAAAGCAACCTCCACTATGAATATAAGCTGGGGGAGGAAAGGACAGAGCAGAGCTCTTTCAAAAAGAATCTGAGGGTACTAGTGGATGGGAAGCCAGACATGAGCCCTCACAGCCCAGAAAGCCAGCCATATCTTGGGCTGCATCAAAAGAAGCGTGGACAGCAGGGTGCCCCTCTGCTTGTGCTGGTGAGAGCTCACCTGGAGCACTGTATCCAGATATGGAGGCCTCAGTACAGGAGAGACATGGAGCTGTTGGTGTCCATCCAGAGGAGGGCCACAGAAATGATCCCAGGAATGGAACACCTCTCCTACAAGGACAGGCTGAGAGCTGGGGATGTGCAGCATGGAGAAGGTTCTGGGGACACCCGAGAGCAGCTCGTCAGTATCTAGAGGGGGGTTATAAGTAAGAAGGGAACAGACTCTTTAGCAGGATGTGTGGTGATGGATGAGAGCAGGATGAGTGGAAATGGTTTCAAAGAGGGGAGATTTAGGTTGGATATAAGGAAATAGTCTTTTAGAGCGATGGTGGTGAGGCATTGGTGCAGGTTGCTCAGAGATGTGGTAGTGGATGCCCCATCTGTAGAGACTTTTGAGGCCAAGCTGGATGGGGCACTGAGCATATGACTGAGCTGTGGCTGTCACTGTTCATTGCAGGGGAGTTGGACTAGATGACCTTTAAAGGTCTCTCCCAATTCTATGGATTTTATGGTTCTATGATTCTCTTTTCAACTTCCTTTACCAAAACAGAAAGCACAGCTGCGTACCCTTCGCTGCTCGGAGAGCTGTGTTCAGGCAGAGTATCAAGATGCAGGCAGTGATGTGCCATCGCTTGAGTCAGCACTGCACAGCACTGCCCTCCCCGTGCCCTGCGTTCAGTCGACGCAGCGTTAATGGCGCCCCGACTGCGGTTATTGCTGAGCGATGGGTGCGTGCCCAGGGCCGCTCTTCCATTGCCTTTAAATCATGGGGAGGGGGTGGGCTGCATTGCGAGCTGTGGTGGGCTGCATGCAGACAGTAGGCCGCGGGTTGAACATGGTGGAATCAGTAGTTGAAAGGATGTGAATAAGAACTTGAAGAAAATGTGTCATCTCAGCCTTTGATCCTCAGATTAACTATCTGCAGGGAAGTGTGTGTATTTGCACATAATTGCATGTTCAGAGCATCACTGCAAAGCATCTTTGTTCCCTGATGACTCACCAGTGATTTGATCTCATTCTTACAAGCCCTTTCAAAGGAAAAAAATTGACAAAATAATAAAAATAATAATTAACTCCCCCAAATAATCTGTTGTTTTCAGTAAATTTTTCTGCAAAGGACCTTTACTTGTCTTTACTACTGTCACCATTTTGGCACCATTAGCACATGAAGAAGAAAATTATTACTTGTTTTTGAGTAAGGCTAGAAAGATTAAGGCTCTGTAGTGGAGATGAGAAGAAATAAAGCTGTAGGAGATAGAAGCAGAAAGGCTACCAATGTTTATTAACAGTATGCTGTATTCTATCATGAAATTTTATTTTCTGTGACCATGCTCAGACATTCTAGTTAATTTCCAACACTCTGGGTTGAGCACAGTCTCTTTGAGACTAGGTAAAATTTGGAAACTTTCTGGGATGACACCTTAACTGAGCAGGGAAGAAAGTGTGCATGCATGTTGCCCTCCTACTCCTCATGCTCCTAATAAAGGAGCATCATCCCTTTCTTTTGCTGGCAATTGGCCATAATCTGAAAGTAAGGACTGAAGCTTGTTCCTTTCCCCCAGGGAAGAACTAGGCATCCCAGGCACCAGAAGTCTCAGAGTGTAGAGAGTCGCATATTGAATGAGGCATTTAAGCCCAAAAGAAAAGCAAGACTTTAGGCGCTTTTTCCCCACTAGTTAAACCTAGGGATCTCTTAACTTATGGGTGTGATGCTGCATCTCTCAACATTTGAGAGTAGATTGCCTCTTGAAGTGCCTACCCCATCATGCAAGGTCTTAGCCAACTACCTAGGTCAAGCACAGAATCTTTTGAGACCAAAACACAAGATCTGTTCCTCTTTGGTCCTGGCTTCAGGTTATGATGAGCACCCAAGAAAAACCCATGGAGAAGCAAGAAGCCTTAGGAACAAAGCAGGGTTTTGGCACTGTGAACAGCAGGCATGACTTGAGGCCAGCCCAACAGCAAAGAGCAGTATATGGAATAGCAGCTCATCATATGAGTGATTCATGCATGAGACAGTCACCAAGTAGGAAGCACAGGAAGACCATACAATTAACAAATTTATCATGCTAGCTTCACAGGAGAGAGGCTGGCAGCTGGTTTTGTTTGTTGACTCTCCACCAATGAGTTTTCTCTTACTGTAGTTTTGTTAAGTTTTTCCATACCCAGATGTTGCATAAGCAGACGCTACTCACCTTTGAAATGATATGGGAGAAAAGTAGTATTTAGTGAAACAGAGAAACTGAAGCGTGTACAGGCCATGTTTCCCTCACCCTAGGGCATTCAGCGTATTACAGGCTGTAAATACTGCAGTGGTAGCAGGTTCATAAAGACACATGCAGGCACCAACTTTTTTCTTCACGGACCTCTGTAGCCTCTGGTTACATTTCTGACCCAAATCTTTTAATATACATTTGTACTCTAGACTTAATCTAAGGCATCTGAAGGCATTACTATTTCACATGTTGCTTCAATAATCTGCAGTCAGACTGTAGCTGATTTCTGGAAGGGAGATTTGGAAAACAACCTACTTTCGTGCTGCGTTTGTTTCTTTCTATTAATATCGTGGCCCAGTTTGGCTATATTTCTAAATAAGAATAAAATATTAATCTGCAGATTAAATACTAAGACCTACTTTTAGCTCAGTTGTGCTACAATAAATCAGGTAAGCCGAAGAATTGCTCTGTATCTCTGCCATGTACTGTAGATCCAAATCTGTCCAGCTCTGATACTCTTCTGTCAGAACTAAAGCTACTGTGTGTTCTATGATAGGATAACAATGGTATTCATGATAAGCTGTCATGTGCAATACCAAAAACATTTTTAAAGCATTTGTTCTTCTCACAAATGAAATGAGAATAAAGACCAGACTTTGCTGTTCTTACAACATGTCTTTTAAAAAAATAGCAAAAAAGCTCTCTAAGGAAAAACAAAATTCTCAGTATGAGAGGGCCCAGGGACTGATTTAATTCATATTCTTTTTTTTTTTTTTGTCTGTCAGATAGACATGCTATGGGAGTGCATGAAACTCTTCCCTTGCTGACTCACACATGGCTGCATGGCACAGTATCTTGGCTGCAATAGTGTGGCTGCAGGAGACTGCAAATATGAAGCAATTGTTTCTGTGCAGAGTTAAAGCACACAGCAGAAACTCAGTGGTTCCCCCTTATTTAATTATTAATTACTGTTTAACTATTAGATACAGCACAGATGTAAGGAACAGATCTCAACGTAAATGGAAACAGAAGTGAACTATTGAACCCTTTGCACCTGTTAAGTTCTTGAGGTCAGGAGCTGCTTTTATATCTCACACATATGCAGTGTTTGGTGCAAAAGTCACTGACTGGAGCCTCCAGGCATAACAGCAACATGAATAATAAATTGTAGCAACAATCAAGAAGCGCAAGAGTTAATTCCCAGCTCCAACTACTGGGGCCAAGTTGCAAAGTAAAATCAGGAAGTTCCATAGCTGTTAGTGAAGGAAGATTATTTTCTGTCGTAATTGTTGTGTTAATCTCTATTTTTTCTGCTCCTTCAGCTTTTTAATGGGAAATCCTAAAAGCCAATTATTTGAAGCTGGAGAGTTGGCAGAAAGACAGCAGAAAATGTTGCCCCATTTCCATCCAAGTGGTTTCTCAGGAAACAGCCATAGGAGTCCTTTGTGCTCCAGAAATGGCTGGTCTTAGCAAATTAAATTAGAAAATAAAAATCTTGGAAGGAAATAAATACAAGTCCCTTGTCATTGGAGTGCTGGGAACACACCTGTGTGCTAATGATCACGAATGTATGCTGCCCTCCTAAAGAGGAGGGGTGAAAACATGGTCGACAGAGAAGTGATATGAGAACCACCTTTCCACTGCCAGGAAGACATCTTTGGTTAATTCTGAGAGAGAAACCATAAGAAATGTTTAGAAACTACTCTCTCTTCTTTGTCCTGAAGGGAGACTTGCTGTAATCAAACAGCAACATATATCTGCTCAGTGGAAAGCTGGCAGTGGTGCAGCTGAAGAAGCGCTTGAAGGTATTTGCTGATAGGTGTGCTCAGGTTTCCGGATCTCAGTTCTTACTCCAACATTAATTACCACAATGTTCTCTTTAATAAGCCCAATAAAGAATGAGAAGCATATGGCAGATAAAACACACTGTGTTTGCATTTGGAAAACGATTATCATCATCATTAGGAAAAAAAATAATAATAATAAAAAAAGAAAGAAACTAGTCGGGTAAGTTAGAAATATATATATATATATCAAATAAAGCAAAAAAAAAAAACTTACTAACAAGCCTAAGAATGTAGCTGACAAGGTCTGCAAAATGAATGTTTTACACTGAAGTCATATGGTCAGTGTGGTTTGTCTCTTTTGCCCAGAGCAAGTGCAAATCACTGATGCAGAATCGTAAGTACGTTTGAAGCCAGCATAATGTGCCATGTGTGGGTGAGTAAAACACTACACCTACCACTGCATCTGTGATCTGGCTCAGCTCCTGACTGTCCCCAGATCAGTTCAACTCTTCTGGTCACCATCTTGTTTCTCCTTTCCCTTTATATCAAAGAGACAGCACCTGTTCTTCCCACCAGAAAACATTTCCCAATGCCTAAGTCAGGGTTGTGAGCCACAGGAACAGTCCCACCTTCACCTGTGTTCCCATACCTGCTCTTCAATACTGCTAGAAGATTTCCAAAGACTTAGAGGGACCTGATCAGCCTGAACATGATTCGTGTTTTGTTCCTTACTCCGATGGTCCAAACTGATAGTGAGCTAAAGATCTGATAAGCTCATCAGGATTTTGAAAAGGAAGAATGTAATCAGGCATTAGTGTTTCCAAGTGAAGAAGTTAAATGACTGATGATTGATGTCCAGACCTCCCACCACAGACATATATGTATGTAGCACACCTACTTGTATTTGATTATGAAATTGCATTTGTTTAGACTCAGCTTCAGAGATTTTATATAGAACCGGGGAGTGCAAATTTACTTTAAAAAGTAATTTTTGGATATTTATTGAAGGCTTTGTGCAACATTTTCTGAAGATTTAATAGGCTGTAAGAAAATAAAGTTGACATTTATATACACATTAAAAAAATATTTCCCATTATGCCATAGCACTTCCCCTAAGATTATAATGCTGTCTTGCCTATTAACATCAGTTATGGAAACTCTGACCTGAGATATTTTAAGGGCCAACTAAAATTGATGTACGCTTGTAGAACAAAACCCAAGTTTATTTTCCTTTCATTTATTTAAAAAAAAAAAAAAAAAACTTTTTCTTTTTTGCACTGGCATGTCATTTAACAAGTACTTGTTATGAGCCAAAATCTTTGCTCCCATTAAAACATTTTGGACATGAGAAGGGGGACCAGAGAAACCATTGGCCTAGAATACAATTTACGTATTTAACAGCCTCAATATAGATTCAAAAATCCAGAACTCTTCTCATTTGCAGAGAGTCCTAGTGAGAAGACCTGAATGATGCTGCGAGATTATGTGAAGACTCACTGACTGTCTTCTTTGTTTTTGTAGATGCCTCACACAACCTTACATCACAAATGAAGATATGCCACTGAAAGGAAACACTGAATATGGTACCACAGGTGAATACTCTAATTGGAGAGAAAAGACAGAACCCAAATTCATGGATGCTGTTACTGAAACATACCCTTTGTGACCTTTTCCAACTGTAAGGATTCTATGATTCTGTGAAAATGAGGCATCTCTGTGATAGCATCTTAAATAATGAGCTAGGAAAAAGATAAATAACAACTCCAATGGGCAGCTTAGTCTTTTTTACACGTTTCCTTCCCTATGAACTTCATCTATTCCAGTATCTGAGTTGTGGTACCATGATCTCCTCACAAAGCAACTGACTTTGAAAGCCCAAGCAGCCAGCTCACTGTGCTCCTTGCTGCCTCTCCTGCATCAAAGCCCAAAGAGCGGGATCATTGGAGACAATACCCTCACAGCCACTTGCACGGCTCCACAAAGGCTGACAGAGTTAACAGAAAAAGTAGAAACCACATGAGCAAGCAGCTCTGTGTTGCTTAGTTCCAGAAACTGTAAATAAGGAGAGAGACAGAGAGGAAGAAAGTAAGTCAGTCAGTGAATCGTAGAATCCTTAGAGCTGAAAGAGACCTTTAAAGGTCATCTACTCTGCCTCTTCTGCAATGAATACGGATATCCACAGCTTGAACAGGTGCTCAGACCCCCATCCAGCCTGGCCTTGAATGTCTTCCAGAAACTGGGTGGAAAGCTTCCACCTAGTCCACCTTTCAAATCTACATCTTTCCAACTAGGAAAGGCGAACGTTGTTGGGTACCATGTCAAAGGCCTTACTGAAATTCATAGAGATTACATCATTTGCACTTCTCTTGTCCATTGATGCAGTGACAGGAAAATAGAAGGCTACTAGGTTGGTTAGACATCATTTGCACTCAGTGAAGTCATGCTGGTTCTTCCATATCACCTCCCTGCCTTCGTGCCTTAGTGTTGCTTCCAGAAGGATCTGATCCATGATCTTTCCCTGAACAGAGATGAGACTGAAAGTTTGGTAGTTCCAGGGATCATCCTTTTCCCCCTTCTTAAAAATGGGTATAATGTTACCTTTTCCAATCAGCAGTGTCTTCACCTGACTGCCATGGCTTTTCAAGTATCATTGAGAGTGACTTGGCAACTACATCAGCCAATTCCCTCAAGACTCTGGGATTCATCTCACTGGGACCCATTGACTTGTGGATGTTCAGGTCATCACTAACCTGATCTTTGTTTATAGCAGGAGGTCTCTGTAACAAGAAGTTATCTGAGAAGATTGAGGCAAAAATGTTGTTGAGTATCTCAGCCTTCTCATTGTGTGTTGCTACCAGCCTGCCTGTGTCACTCCTTAGGGGGTTACGCCCTCCTGAACTTTCATTTTCTGGTTGAGATACCCCATAGAAGCCTTTTTTGTTCTTCTTGGCACCTGTTGCCAAGTTTAGTTCAAGGGTTTTGACTTTCCTCATTTCATCCTTATACAGCCTAGACACATCATTTTACTCTTCCCACAGTACCTGTCCCTCTTTCCACTGCCTGTGCATTTTCTTCTTGCTCTTCAGTTTGACCAGTAGGTCCCAGTTCAGACTCTCCAGTCTCTTACTTTCCTTTCTTGGCTTGCTGCACCTGGGGATGGAGGATTCTGTACAATAAGGAATACTTCCTTAAAGACCTGCCAGCTTTGCTCAGCAGTTTCACAGGGTGTTTTGTTGACTAACACCCTAAAGAGACGGAAGTTAGCTTTTCTGAAATTTAGCATCCTGATTTTACTCCAGGACTATCTCATATCTATCCGGAGCATGAACTTACCCATAGCATGATCACTACAGCCCAGGCAGCCTCCAGTCCTGATGTCACCAATCAGTTCATTTGCACTGGTGAGCAGCACATGCAATATTGCAATCCTCTTGGTGGGACCATCTATTACTTGACTCAGGACATTCTCCTCAATGCATTCCTGGTTTACCTACAGCTCGCTGTGCTACTTTTCCAGATGTCTGGATGGTTGGAGTCCTCCACCAGCAATCATAATGCCTCCTGTAGCTGGAGGAAGAAGGCCTCATCAACAGACTCCACTTGATCGTGTGGCCTATAGTAAGTAGACAGCAATCACAAGGCTCCCTTTGCTGCTTTAGATTTTAACTGTGACATATAGGTTTTCAATTTGTTCATGACTGTTGTTTAGGACAGCTCTTCACATTCTATTCGGTTCCTGATGTAGATGGCAATGCCCCCACCCCTTCCTTCCTCACCTATCCCTTCTGAACAGCTTGTAGCCATTGATAGCCATATTCCAGTCATGGGAATCATCCGGCCAGGTTTCAGTGATAACAACTATGTTGTGGTCTTGTAACACAGTAGCTTCCAGCTCCTCCTGTTTCCCAAGCTATGTGCACTGGTGTAGAGGCACTTCAGCTGGATGGATGGTCTTGTCACTCTCTTAGAGGATAACTCCTTCATTCCTTTCAAGTATTTCCCTTGGGTTTCCCCATTGCCTTCTGCTATTGCCCTGGAAGTCACTTCCTCATCATCATAGGGTTTTGTATGTGCTGCAGTGTTGACAGCACCTCTCAGGGCAGCAGGCTGAGGGCCCCTGCTAGCACACTGTCTCTCTAGCATAGTTATCCCATCCCACACTTTATGATGGAAAGGCTCACTATCCCCCCCCACTCCCTTTCAGATCTAATTTATGGGCCCCTTATCTTCAGGCTCCATAGAAGTTTAAAGCAATTTTGAAAATGTAGTTCTAAACCATTTTTGATCCACATTTGACATAGTAGAAATGTTTTTTAAATCTTCCAAAAGCATGCATTTAGTAATCAATGATCACGGAATCACAGAATTATAGGGGTTGGAAGGGACCTCTAGAGATCATTGAGTCCAACCCCCAACGATGAATAATTTAAGACTTTAATTATTTAGTTATCTTGTATTGCTTATTTCCTTTACATGTGTCATCTGGAAGGAATAATTTTCTAGAAAGAGGGGAAAGGTAGTTGTTGATGCGTTCCATTAACCATCCTTTAATCTACCATCCATTCAGCAATTGTCCACTGCAAGTGTTTAGAAACAGATATGTGCCAGTACATGATGCTAATTTCTGGGCTGAGTGGGTGACTTGGATTACTAACCAGCAACAGCAAGATCTTCAAATCGCAAACAGAGAATAAGATAGGTAATTAAGAATTACAAATGCAATTAGAAATTCACAATGATGGGCCTGCGTGTGCACACATGCGTGCCTTCAGAACCAGATCTTTGGCTGCTGTAAATCAGAGTATTTCTGTTGAGAGATGAGCATCTGGCCCACGTGTTTAAACCCACGTTTCAGACTAGTGCAAATCCACTCAGAATGTGATTGCATCTTCCTCAAAGTGCACTGAAGAGTGTATTGCTGTTTCTATGGCTGGTGGGCAGAATGAAGCATAGAAAGCAGCTGCGTTTACATAATCTTTCCAATTAAGAATTAAACTGAAAATTGAAGCTACTCCAAGATATCTTAGATCTAGGTCTTAGCCCTAGCTTTTGTAGAAAGGAGGCTGTGTGGGCACCCACACCAAGAGCACCTCGCTGCTTCTTGACTAGCCTAGAGGAGACTGGTGCAGCTGCAGTCTCCACACATTATTATGAACTTGCTTGTGCTAAAGCAGAGGTGGCTTAAGAATGTATACGACTTTCAGAAATTAAAAGGAGGTGTAAATTAAGATCACAATCTCATGTTTGGAAAGTTAATAGAGTTAGCATGTGCTCTGCCAAGGTGAAAATGATGAAAATGTAGCTATATTCAGCAGCACTTCTTCCAGTAGTTTGTGGGTAGGCAGTGTGATATCATAGGTCATACAAGATAGTGTAAACTGAACCACTGGTTATCTTTCCATAGTTTTCAGACAACTATTATGCTATCTAGGGATGTCACCTCATGTTTTAGTGTTTATTTATCAGTAAAATGTATACATTAATATTTATCTCCTTTAAATTTCCCATATGACTTAGTCTTCTCAAACTCTCACAGATCCATAAAAACTTGCAAAAAAAAAAAAAAAAATCCAATATCACTGCTGTTGTTTCAATATGTTTAAGTTTATATATAGGAAAAAAGTTGCCAGACTGGCAGGCTGATGAAAAGGGCACAGCAATTCAACTGCCTGAATAGATGGCAAAACAGCGCATGTTTATGTTACCTGTAAAGTAGGTTTAAAAAAAAAAAAAAACAAATGTAATTACAATCCTGAATTAGGAAGCTGAGAACACACATCTTAAAAACACCTCTTGGTAGGAGAAACTTTGAAACAGTGATGTGTGGTGGTGAATATTTAGACAAAAGCTCCCATGCATTTCCATGCTTAGCTGGCTTCGTGTGCTGTGTGCTGAGCTGTATCACTGGGAGACTTACTGGAAACAAAAATGCTTTCAACCAAAGAACAAACACAACAGCTTGTCTTAAATTTCCAGAGATGGAAGCTTTTTGATTGTGAGAGTAAAACCTGCATATCAAGTAATCTAGGCAGGTCTAATCCAAGCCGTAGATCACTTCCAAAATTCAGCAATAGAAAAAATTTTCACCTGCAAATTAAATAGAAGAATAAATCAGAAGAATTGCTCTTCTGCTTTTAATTGCAGGGACAATTAAAATAATTAGAGGTGCTCAGGGAGCTGTTCACAACTCAGTTTTCATCCCTCAAAGCCTTTTGAAAAATCTAGACCCCAACAGGACTTCCTAAAAAATGAAATATTGCTCCTTAAGATAAAATGAGCTGTACCACCCAGCATTCAGCATGTAAGGAAAAGGCAGATTTGAGCGCAGATCTTTTAAGACAGTAGCTGTGAAATACGTGGTAATGTGTGTGTGTCATTTGATGACAGCCAGTTTTGTGCATCAGAAGAAAACAACCCCCTGGGAAAAGTCCACTCTGGCAGGAACCATTTAGTTGTAACCACAGGAGGCAAAGCCTGAGAGAGTGGGGGAAGGACCACAGGGAAAGTCCAGACTTCTTTGATGGTAAATTTCTAACAAAGGTCTCCAAGTCCTGAGAGATTTCTTCCCAGCACATCTTCATTTGAGAGCTGTGGGGTTAGTCACGGGATTGAATGTCTCTGAAAGAAGCTGCAAATAATTAACAATGGAAATCTTGATATGGAGGCTTGATCAGCTGTCTCTGGGGACGATGACTTTTAGAAATGATAAGAGGATAAATTCCTTTCTGAAGGTCTATTGCTAGGCTCATTTGCTCTGTTAGCTTTGTTTACTTCTTCAGTTCTTTAGTTTATGCTTCTGTCGGCGAGGTTACACCAACATAAAACTTCAGTTAGGTGTGAATTGCCCCTCATGATTCCACAGTGCTTTCAACACCGCTGTGGATGCTAAATCTTGCTGTGGATGACTTAGCATTGATTTTGCAGAAGCATTTATTTTTAATTGATTCAATATACATATCTGTGCGTTTAAAACAATTAGAGAAATAAGAATTGAGTATCCACCAGTACCACACAGTCTTTGGATCTTCAATAATTAGGATGACAGCTTATGTGGTGCATTTCTTTTTCTTTATTTTACTAGCATATGTAAATTAATAGCCCCTGCAGATCTGCTTTTACTCTGATGGATATAAGAAACCATAATGATCTAATAATTCTCCTGCTCCAGAGCAGCCAGGTATGACTGCTGTGGATTCAACTGAAATTATACAAACAAGACCTGAAAGTTAGTGATGCTGAGCACCCATGGCTCCTGCTAAAATCCATAGAAGCTCAGGATGCTTATAATTTCTGAAAGTAGGCTAGAAATGTATTTGTGACAGGTTTTGTATATACAAGCCACTCTGTAAGCCGCAGCACTAATTAGGCCCTGGTCTCCAGAGGACTGTGTTCCTACTAGCCTGCACTGCAATAGCTTCCAGTCCTTCCACTGTGGTCCTCTCTCACCCCCACAGTCTCGGTTTACCAGCTCACAATGTTCCTAGAGTCCCTTCAGCCCATGCTTCCTCCTCCTCCTCCATGTATCCTCAGACTTATTTCCCCCTTAATTATTGCTGCTTCTTCCACACCTCCCCTCAGGCACCATGCACCTACTTCTTCACTCCTTTCCACCAAGTGAAAATTCCCCCCTCTTCTACATCAAGTGAAAATAAGACTGATTCATTATTCCCCGATGGGCTTGAAGTTGTTTGGCCATGTTGGCTGGCCAGCTGGCAGGCAAAACAGAGCAGGTAATTGTTTAATTCACACCGGAACCCTCCCCTCGTTGGGAAGACTAATTTAGCTGTGTTTTCCCTGTGTAGCTGCCAGTTTTCATGAAACCTGGAGGAAAATAATATATCCGAGGCTGATACTTCTGTTAGATTCAGATGAAGTAAGCCAACAGTATCAAAAGTTATTTGAGGGCAGGACAGTAGTGCTGTTATGCAAGACTTATTTCCTTAGGAAGTCAGGCTAATAAAACCTGCAGGCAGATATTCGCTTTATTTTTCTTCTCATGACCTTTCTAGTCTGCTTGTATCCCAGTTCCACAACCTCACGGATATTAGAGGACCAGTGTGTACTCATTCAGCATCCCGTTTACATCAGAACAGCTGCATACAGGCTTGCCCTTATAGGGCATAGATAGCTTCAATTTCAAGCTCTTCAGACTGGTTCTTTTCCATGACAATGGCCATATACCTGATCCAGCTCAGCACTGTTAACAACTGAGAGACCAAATACTCACGTAGTAAAAATGTCCATGATCTTCTTCCTCAACACTGTGAAAATTGCTGTGGATCTAACTCGTTAACAATAACATTACCATTTGTTCAGTCTTCTGGGGTCATTCCCTGATGGTATATTTGTAGTTCCAAAGGGTGTATGGAGCTTGCTGTTTTTCTTCTTAGAAAGTTGTTTCTTTCTTCTATTATAAATAGTTGATCTTTGTTTTCTCCTTGGCTCCTTCCATGGCCTTTTGGAGGTATCCATAGGGATATGACATACAGATGTAAACTGAGCTGTGACTTTTCCTCCTCTTATGGGAACAGTGGATGTGATATGCTGATACTTAGAATTGCCAAAGCAATACATAAGCCTGTGGGAGAAGGCTGGCCAGTTGTAAACATGGATGTGCTTATTTGCCTAGGGCAGCTGTACTACTATGGTTGGCACAGCAGTGCTAGATTTTTTGATGAGTGGTAAAATAGAGTTCATTGGTGGTCCTGTAGCTTTTTCCACAAAAGGAAAGGCTTTTGTCCTACTACTGTAGAACTGTATTCCTTATTAAGCAATTTGTGGAAAATTAATGCAATATGGTGTTCTTCACTTCTTGCCTACAGAGATTGGAAGTTTCTTTCAGGCTGATCCAAAACCACTGGAGTTAACTGGGTTTAAACCAGACCTTCCATGGAAAAAGCATGTTGTTTGTGGGACCAGCTATAATTCAGTACAAAAGTCACAGTGATTCCATCAGCATAGTACAAACATGGCACAAGTGTATAACAAGAGGTTTTTAATTACCACAAGTAGTTGTAATCACAATTTTATGTCAAACTTGAAAATGATCCCAGTTATCCCAACTCTAAGCAGTCACTGTTCAGCACAAATGTACTGACCATAAGCATAAGAGCACTAGGATATCACTACATCCACCATATATTGTCCTTTGTGGTAAAAAGTGTACAACACAGAAGAGGTTGTGGGACATAACAAAGTGTGGGAAATTTTGCTGCTGGAGCACCACAGCTTTCCAGCATCCTCTGCCTGACCTTCCAGCACTGAGCCTGTTGCCCAGAAGGCAAATGAGGAAAGAGCAGAAGCAATTATGGCTACTGGTTCAAGGAGCAGCCATGATCACTTCTATGACTTCTGCCCTCCAGATGAGTCTCAAATTCAAGATGAATGGCTGGGATTTAGTCCGCAGTCTGCATTTCTCTTGACCCACATGCAATCAACAGTATTTGGCTAATTAAGTTTTGCCAGCACATGGATGAGAAGAAAATCACATACCTGGGCAGATCTTCAGCTTGCTTAGATGTAAGGGATCTCATACTCCTCCAAAGGAACTCAGCAAAGCTTTCTATCAGACTGGATGGATGGACTTTGCCTTCACTTGAGCTGTGAACTTTTGAAGGGTTCAGGTGGAGATGCCATGGGCCCTCTTTGTAAAGAGTGAGCTGCTGCTTGGCTCCACTCAGCTCTAACAGTATATTCCCTCTATTGTGAAGACCACTTCCCCTGGTGGCCCTGGGAGGGAAGAAAAGAATGTTCAGAGGTAGTGAGCATTTGTCACACAGGTTTCTGGTCCATTGTTAGTAATCAGAGTGGCAGTCAATGTCCAGAGATATCTCCAGGGGTCTGTCACCTCTGCCACACTTGCATGGTTTGCCCAGGGCCATGGTCAGCCTCAGGGCAGACCATTTAACTGGAGCCAGGCTCAGATACCTTCAAGGCAGAGCTGGGGCAGTGAGTAAAAAGTGCTAATATGGAAGGATACCTCTTTCCAACATAAGTCTGCCTTTTCTTAGTTGCTGAGTTAATGCAACTGCTTCTGTTCTGAGCGGGCAAACATCCCCACTGTTTCTGACCATCCTGTTCAGCCACATTCCACCCAGGTGTGAACAGAAGCCTCTGGCAGACACAGATGAGTGTTTGTGGAGCATGGATGGACCTGAACAGCCTTGCTCCTTACATTTCTGCTCGTGACATTTTCCCGTGTCAAGTCAAACATCCCCTCTTGTCAGACTGCAAAGGCTGAATCTCTTGGTACTGTTGTTACTTTGCACATTCAGCAAAGGAGTCTGAAGTTTTTTATCCGAAATGTGTATTGTCTCAGTGCCCAAAACCTCTGGTTGTGTTAGATATGAAAAAGAAACCCAAGAACAAAGGCTAAGCAAGTTGCAGCAAACTCAGCCAGCCAAAAATCTCAAAGGTAAGGGGTACCAGCAGGCAGTTTAAAGCCACGCCAAGAGGTTTTCTTTATTTAATTGTCTAAACTACTGTGGATCTCACAAGTTGATACAGAACTTGCAAAAGGCTTATGACAATCTATGTCCATAAAATCTGGCCCCACATATTTTTTTTCATGTTTTTATTTTCATTTATTTATTTTCAGTTAAAAGAGATTTATATGCTTCAGTTACTATTTCTCTTGAAAACCTGATAGTGAGGAGCTCATCCACACAACTCTCCTGAAGGGCAAGAATGGTGCAGAAAGCAGTGTGGGCATTGGGCATCATGTCTTCTGAACAGCAGTGGGTATTAAAAGTATCAGATAAAGGAACCACAAAACATGCAGTAGTTAAGGTAGGTTAATGACCTACAGTTGATTCTGTTACCTCCTAGTTATTACTTCAGCAGTTTTACAGATTAAAACAAAATAGTATCGTTTTCTTACATGTTTTTACGTCGTGTTATCACTGAATTGTAGAGAAGCTTTCTGCAATTTTGTGAATGTTGCTACAGCTCTTTTGATTTCTCATAGCTGAGAGGGTTAATTGAAGAGAAAGGTATAGGGATTTGCTTCCCAGAGCTTCATGTGCCAACCAGCACTATGTGGCATTGGTGACTGAGCACAAGGAGGAACTCTGGGAGAGATGATAGCTCCATAGTTGGGACAGGTCCCCAATGCAGGGCAGCTTTTGAAGTCCTCTATCAAGTATGCAAGAAAATACAAGGCAGTTTCGCTCTCTGCCTATATTTCTATGAATGATTGTCAGAGTTTCACTTGGGATAGAATTGTTTTGTTAGAATGTCTGACATGATGTTATGCTTTGGTTCTAGCAGAAAAACAATGATGTTTACAGTTGCTGCTGAGCAGTGCTGTACAGAGCCAAGGCTGTTCGCAGCCAAGGGCCTAAGGAGCTGGGAGGGAACAGAGTAGGGACAACTGACTTATACTACTCAAAGGGATATTCCATACCATATGACAGCATGCAGACAATGATTTGAAGGGGGCAGAGAGCACCTTGCACTGTTCCACTGCTCAGGGGCAAGCTGGGCATCAGTCGAGGGGTGGTGAGCAGTTCCCTGTGCATCACTTGTTACATAAATTCATACATACATTTATATATTTATATATAATTACAGTCTTATCATTTTTCTTTCCTCTGCCTTAGTAAATAGTTTTATCTCAACCCATGATTTCTGTTTTCTTTTTCCAGTTCTCTCCCCCTCCCACTGGGAAGGGGGATAGTGAGCAATTGACTGTGTGATGCTCAGCACCTGTTCAGTTAAACCACAACAATAATGCAGATGGTGGTTTGTCATATTTCTATTTTCTTTTGCCCACCTACTACCTCAGCATGCCTACAATTAGCTGGAGTGTCCTGCACTAAAGAGATTATCTGGGGGCCTTTGAAGTAGCAAAAATAGATTTCTTCTCCTCTGCCCCTGAGAGAGAAGGACTGATAATGTTTTTTGTGCAATGGGACAGAGACTCTCCAAACATGGACTTCTGCATTGCTGCATGCTGACCACAGTCCAAAATCTTTTTATCTCAGATTTTTCATGCTGCAACTGCTTTGATAATGATTCCTGACTAAATGCTGTGGGGTTAGGCCTTCGGGCTTGGAAAATTTGAAAAAATCTTATAGTCCCCTTGCCTTGAGATCATATACTTATTCTTTAATGTGCACCATAATAGGACAAAAGCATCCCTCCAATTAGCACAAACACAGTCCAAGTATACCAATGCTATAAAGATCGAATGGGGAGGATGCTGGCTTTGCAAAAGTCTTTAGAGGAGATTTAATCACCAAACGCACTGAAACACCAGCTGAGTAAAAATAATAACACAGTGGATACAGACAAGGAAAAGAAAAAAATTAGCAGCCCATTTAACTAATAGTAACACAAACAATAAATTCTGTGTGGGACTGGAAAGCTTTCATTGTATGACACAAAAATGTATCTTATTCTTTCTGCTTGTACTGGGTGCTTGCTAAAACAAGTTGTCTGTCCCTTCTCCTCTCCTTTGCACAGAATGGGCCATTTTTATCTCACTTCTAATAATTCACTTTGTTTCTGGAAGAAGAGACAGCTCTGTCAGTTGTAGTGTCTCTTCAATACCCAAGAACAGGCAGAGAGCCTGGAAAATATACATTATGCAATGAGTTAACCATTTATAATATTTAGAAAGTTACTTCCTTTCCCAGTTCTATAAACAAATATGAAAAGCTGCTAAGCCAGAAAGAAATCAGACCCTACCACTGAAAACAGCAATGAAAAAATGCTTGTAGTAAACTTCAACTCTCAGCTGCTATAAACACCAGTGTGTAGAGATGAGTCTTTTGTATGGCAAAAAAGAAAGGATTTTTTTTTAACCTTTCAGCACAAGCATACAAAGAATGCTGCTCTTTGTAGCAACCCTGAAAATTTATCCTTCGATGTGACTTTTAAATACAGCTATGTGAAATGCTAGGCTTCTAGTTTGTGGAAGTTCATATGCATTTGTCTTTACGCTTAAGAGTTTAAAATAAATCCCCAAATCTCATGGATAAGAACTGGTAAAGCATCTACTCTCCAACTAGTTCTAGCATTAGATTTATGTAGCAATACAAGTCAAGTATGGCATCAAAGTGAAAATAAAACTGGTGTCAGATACACCCCAAACCTGCTTTGCTTCAAGGAACAGCCAGAGCAGACTGAAGCCTTCTGTCAGCCCTGGAGAGCACTTGGCTGGTGGACAGCAGAGCCTAGCCTCCTCCTCCTCCTCTCTCCCAGCCAAAGCATCAGGATTGGATGCAGATGCACCACAGCACGTTCCAAGTGCCTGCACTAGTTTAAGAGTCAGCAAGAGAAAATCAAAAGTCAGCACAACGCAGACCTGAAGTAGGGTTGCTCTTTCCTGGGGCTGTTGGGATGGCTGCGATGCAGAGGGAAAAGAGGGGATGAAGCCAAATTGTGCTTGTTGAGCTGCACCATGCAATGGCAGGGAGGCTCATTGACGAGTTTTTCAGCGAATTCCAGTTTTGTAATACTAGGAAATTTACATATAATCAAACACTGGACCAAATTCTGATCTCAGCACATCTCTGGAGTAAATTTTTAAGCCAGTTGGGCTACTGTTGCTTAATGTCAGGTTCAGTCTGATCTGATATAATTTAGCTAAATTTTCTGAAATGATAGCAAAATATGTAAATGAGGTACGTCTTCAGTCTCCTAACACTCCTTTTCTGGAGTTTGCAATTTCCCTTTTGGCTCCCACTCCCCATTTAATTATGCCAGGCTCCAAAATGCATTCTCAATTTGCAAGCCAAGATTTTGAGTAATTGCAACAAATGGAGGATTTCTAGTTTCGACACACGCATTCGCTAATTTCCTTGGGTTCTGATGCTAACTATCAAATTCCACCATCCCCCTGTCTCTAGGCTGCTTTTCTGGGTTTTTGTTTTTGTTTTTGTTTTTTTTCCCTCCATTTTGTTTTCTTTTTTAACTTGTTTTCCAATTGCAAAGCAGACATCTGGCAGCTCTCTGGTGGCAATAGCTGATACACACACTGCTCATTGCGCTTTACCCATTTCTCTGTGGGAGGTAGGAAAAGAGGCAAAAGAATCCATGGTTTCAGATTCAAGCCTTTATTCTTATCCTGCGCAATTCCATAAGGGGATGATTTCCTCCTCCTCCCAGCCTCAGGCTTGTGCTTTCTATTATTGCCAAAAGACTCGACTAGCAGGAAAGGCTTCCCTTGCCTTTAAAATCAGGGAAATTATTTCTGGCTTCTCCTCTTGCATGTACCATTGTTGATTTCTCCTCCCATGTCTTGAGCTCCTCCTTCCCTCACATCCCCAGAAGCAAGGGGCATCCATGCTGGTGTGGGGACACCTGGTTCAGTTCTGCCACCTGGCTTGCCTGATGCTTGCTGCTGCAGGGATCACAGCAGGTGCTCTGTGGGGAGCACCTGACAGGCTGTTTTTCTGTGGGAAGAGTCCTCAAGGAGAACACTGGGATGCAGGAAGGCGAGGAGAGAAGGGAGTCCATGTGCGACTTTATCTGCCATGATTTGTCCTGTTTGTCCCTTGACTTCTAGAAGTAGAACACAACAGAGCTGTCTGTGACCTCAAGCTCTCAGCTTAATATTTAATTATGATTTGGATCACTGTGATGTTGATTAAGACTAAGTAAATATATACTACACATAAATGATTTCATTCTAAATCAACAAATTTTCCCTAGTAATGATCATCATTAGCCCAGAATGTTTCTCATGCCGACAGTGTCTTAATAGATAGAAATTATTTTTGTTTTAAAATAACCCCCACACGCCCCAGTGTAATTTTGAATATTAATTCATTCTTATTCCCATATCCATGACAATCTTGCTTGAAGTTGTTTAGGCTTATATGAGAATGATCACATTTTGTTCTTACGCAAACTACAGAGTCTTCTTTTGGTAGTGATGCATTTCAGCTTTCACATCAATGCTGACACAAATTAATTGTCAAGATATTTCACATAGTCAGTAGAGGGGCCTAACCTCATATGACACTTGCTTTGTTCTCTATCACAGAATACACGCCTGGTAGCCTCAAAATGATTTTGATAGCTGGCTCCAACTGTGCAGGCTTGTACATAGCATCAGTAGATATCTCTATCATTTTTTTCTTCCTACCACATTTACCCTACTGTCTTTGCTCCAACTCACTTACATTGCAAGAAATTGACCTTTAAAAAAAAATCAAAGCACTGAATTATGATATTAAGCAGACTTATATCTGTGTAAGAGTAACAACTCTGCAGTGCCAGCCTCAGATAACATCTTCAAGTAATTTTCTGAATAACACTGATCATTCAGTCTTAAAACTGCATTTCTCAAATTCTAAACTAGCCATCACCATGTTTGGAGTTATCACATGAATATGTATTATAATGCTTTAGAATGTCTGAATGTATAAATATAAAAAAAGAGCATTGAAGAAAAGTTAAAGCATTTAACAATAGGCTCGACTGAAAACTCAGGCTAGAAATTTCTGCACTGAATGCTGAGAATGCACAATAGCAGCAAGCCCAGCATGGTAAAGATGCGCCATTACTTTTTACTTCATATCAGTTTGAGGCTGTCAGCAGCTCTTAATGTGCCTTATTAAAGGATTCTGCTAGAATATGTAGAACAGCTTTGTTGAGTAGGAAAAAAGAAAAAAAAAAAAAAAGAGTAAAATAAAACCTCAAAACCTGCAGTCCACAATTTTGGTTTCACTGCAGTGATAGTAATAATCTGCAATTTTTCTTTCAAGCTTGATCACAGGGTGGGAGAGTAAGAGCTAGAGAAGACTTTAAGCAGAAAATTGAACGTGAATCAGAAGGAAACAGAATTGGAATGATTTTGTGGCTCTGTCTGTTTTTTTGCTGAGAACATTTATGGTTCAGTTTGCAAGTGGCTAACACAGTATTTGTGCTAACCAGAGGGACACCCATGTTCTGCAGCAGAAGAATTGGTTTGGTACCAGTGTTAGGGATACCACCACCACAGTGATTTATTTATCCAAACTACTAAGACACTAGGGCCATTCTAACTATTAGAGACAATTAATGTTTCAACTGCTGCTATATTTTCCTGCTCTGAATCACTATATGTGGGGTCTTCTTTAATGTGTTGCATGTGTGCAGACTATCCCTTCTGTCTGCAGAATGTAGATGTCTGTGTGATAGGTTACTCCCAGGACACAGATACAGTTTAACCAAAGCCATCATCACAGACTGATGGCAATGATCTGATCACATATTCATTATCCGTAAGGTCTGTATTGCTTTACCTTTTGGTTTCACATTATGCTGCCTAGACTCTGACCTGTGTAAAGTGCTACCACCAGAGTCTTAAATCAGCATAAGGAGTTTCATCATGTCACACTAATCTTGAAGGAATAGCTGTGGCTCATTTACACAATTAGAATTGAGCTGTTGGGGTTGGTCCAAACGTGGGCCATGAAGATGTTAAGTGCTGGAGCACCCCTCTTACGAAGAAAGAGAGGGAGCTGGGTTTGTTCAGCTTTACTCATTCTTTACTCACTCTTTACTCAAAGAGCGGTGATGTGCTGGCACAGGCTGCACAGAAAAGCTGTGGGTGATGACACATCCCTGGAGGTGTTTAAGGCCAGACTGGTTATCAGCACTTTGTGGCAAAGCGGTTGAAACTGGGTGGGCTTTAAGGTCCCCTTCTACCCGAGGCACTCTGTGACAGTCAGAGGGAAAAACTCAGTAAACTCACTTTAAAAGCAATTTTGATACTAGCTGCTTTCCTCCATCACTTTTCAAGTGGATCAGCTGGGTGCCATGTCTGTACTGTCTCTGAGCTTTCTGAAAAGTGAAAAGTGACCAAGTTTATGCTATACAGTCTGTCTGTCCAATTTCTTTCTTGTTTATAAGTAAGTCATAGTTTCAGTACCAGTTAAATAAGAGAAAAAGAGCAATTAAAATGTGGGATTTAAGCTCTTATATTTTACCTCACACCTGTGACTGACAAAATCTTTGTGCATGACTGGGTACTGTGGCTCTGATGATATGCTGCAACTTGTTGAGCTGTAGTAACTTCAGTGTCTGTCTGAGCCCTCAGGGACTGTCTACACACAAAAGTTTTAGTGTTTAACTCCACCTTATTGGTACAATAATACATTTAACCATATTAAAGTGCAGCGTTGCCCTCAAAGACAGATGCAGTGTAAAAGTAAGTAAAACCATATAATTTAGTCTTGTAAGGAAATTGGAGTAAATTATGCCACTATGAAGTACTTTTATACCTAATTATAATCTTAGCTGTAGGACGAAATGCCAACAAATCACCTCTCTCTGTCTATACCAATGCAAATATTGTGTGGAAACCTTAGGTGAAATAACACAGTACTTTCACATTGTCAAAATTATAACAGAACACATACTTTAAATCCTTATGGCTCTGATATGTGCACCATTCACCAGGGGAAGAATTATTACATTCAGATTTTGTAAAGGAAAATATTTGGGGTGGGAGGAAAATACACAAATTGTAGAATGTGGGGACAGTCTTGGATGAGAGAGGTTAAAGTTTTTTGTTCAAGCAAGAAATAGGGTATTAAAAATTCAGGGGCTGGACCAAGGGTCACATTGAATTGTTAAGATTCCTACATTACATATTCATTTGGTCATTCATGACAACTAGGTGACTTCAGAAAAGTGGAATTTAGGATAGTAACAGGACAGTCAGCAAACAAGTTTTGCTGTATTTCTTGGAAGAGACAGATTTGAAACTTGGGATCTGTCTGTAATGTACTCACTTCTTACAGAGGAGAAAGAAAGCATGAATCTCACAGATATATTAGATAGACTGAACTAAAAGCTACCACAAATATGCTGCACATATGCAGAAAATTCTATGTATCAGGAAATTTTGATGGAGGTTCAGCATGTCTCCTGGAATGGATAATAGATTACAGCCCATTTCTTGTCACTTGATTTGGAAGTATTGCAATAGCTGCCATAACATCCTCTGCTTGGCAAAATGAATTGATGAAATGAGTAGGGCACACTCTTTTTGTCTTCTGAGGAAAGCGAGGTGAGGTGAGGGCTGATCTTCAGTCCAGAAATGGTTCCTGATGGGAAGGAGTCATTACTGTCCAGAGTAAAAGGACAGCTATTGCCATCCCTCATTTGTAGTGCATGACTGTATCTTCCACTTTTGATAGTAACGTACCAGAAACAGTGGAGGGTGGCCCAACACAATTAGCTCTGAGAAGAAGCATCTTCTTCCACCATCTTATGGTATCTTTTTTTTTTTTTTTTTTTTAAGCACTTGCTTTTTTTAATGCAGCTGAATTAAGGCATGGCATTGTCAAGACACATTTTAGGAAAGCATCCCTTGATGCAGTGTGTGCACAATTGCTCTGTGCTAATTGTGGGGCTGCACACATTAATTGGATAATTTGAGCACAGAGTATCCAGAAAAAGGTAGAAACCCTAGAAACAGTTTATTTGCTGGATGTGTCACAAAGATGAAAACAGCTGCAGCAGAAACCAAAATCTGACTGTTTCACCACTTCAGGCTTTTCATTACTTTAATTAAGAAATACTGGGAAGCGTGTTAAGTTACTAGGCTTTACATCATACACTAATATACATCACAACTCATCAATTAAGAAGAATCTAATATTTAAAAATTTTTATCTGCAGAGTTTTAGATTTCTCCAATTCCAGTGCACTTTATGTGTATCAAAGGCTATTTATTAACTAGATATAGCTTCTAAATCTCTGCTTAGCCCAAGGAAGGTAGCCTAGCATTTGCTCTTCCCTGTATCATGGGACAGTGTCTAGAGTCACAGCTATTCAGGATACAGAGCTAAGCTCAGCTAGTGAGGATGGCTTTCAAGCCACCTTTAGTTACCTTTCCCTGACTTTACTATGCCCCTATATAGCTTTCAGTATTTCCCCTGCAAGAAGAGCTGCAGAGAAGGATGTGCAGGTAATGGCTATGTTGGACATCATTCTTGCACCACCTAAGTGCAAAGAAGAGAAGGTGCTCTGAGGTTTCGTAAAACTGAGAACAACTTCCCTCCAAGCTGTCCCAGCACATGATGAATACGAGTTCCCAGGCAGCCCAAGTGTTACCCTCACTTACAAATGGAACTTAAGGATCATGAACTCCATCATTTCATGGTGCATGCCTGTTCATTGACACTGACATCTTCATCTCCCTTGCCTGCCCTTCTGTTACAACTCTCTAGTCATGGGAGCCATCCCACAGTTTTTCAATGATGTTCTGCAGAAGTGTGCACAGCTCTTAACTCATCTCTTAACTCCTCTTGATTGAGGAGTCATTTAAGTCAGGTCTCTGATGAGACAGTTTTACTGGCTAGAGTGGCTGGGTCCCCTTTGTGCTTCTTCTAAGATGCTCTCCTGCTGACCTCTGATCTTTTATCTTACTCTGGGTATCTATTGCTGCTGCTGGCATGTAAACAGTAAGAGTCCAGTGGATCCCCTGTCCCAGCAGCATTACTTTAAAATTTACTTTAAAGCTTTCTTCTTCAATGTTAGTTGTGCCAGCAGTGTTAGTTGAGCTAACAATGTTAATTCTAGCTAACTTAAACAAATAAGAGTCAACTCCAGAGATATGAATAGCCTACAGACTCTAAAGGTGCAGCTTAATCTTACACACTTGGCATAAAGAATTCCTTTGGAGGAATAGACACACACTTGATGTATGTAGGTCACTCTGAAAGTAATTCCTCCTGTTTCTTTCCATGGAAACTACAACAGGAACAATGAGCACAACACTGTTTAACAGAGCACATTCTCTCTACAAAATACTATTTTTCAATATAATCATCACCACTAGCTGTGCATTTTAGATGGTGATAAACAAAAGCCTTCATGCCATGTTCTAACTTCTGCACCAGCGGAGGTGATCCACTGTTACTGTCATCATTGCTGAAACGCAGCACCCACCACCTAACATTCACTGTTTGGTCTCCATAAATGTACAGCAAGTGTCAATGGATGTCAATGGGTGCCAATTTTTTTCCATATGGAGGAATTCAATTCCACACCTTTGCTTCATATTCACTTCCATGTCAGATGTCATTCTGTCAGGCTGCCCCTCTGCTGCCATTTGTCACACAGCAACAACATGGAACAGAATATTGTCTGGAAGGTTTAGTCTCTGCTGCCATTCCTCCAATATCTGCATGTGACATTCTGGGCATTACTTTCAGAGCAGTATATATATACAGTATTATACAAGGATATCTAATACCTACTAGTAGTCTATCATTTTTAAATTTTTATTTATTTTTAGTTCAAATTACAAGGACTACTCGGAAGCAGATGTGAGTTACTGAATTCCTTGGTATAGAAAACATAGCACCACTGATATTTATCAATGTTTGCTGAATGTTTGCAGAGGTCAAACAGTGGATGTGAGCACAGTGAGGTGGTGCGTTTCAGCAGCACCAACAGTGACTGTGGTCACCTCTGCTGGTGCAGATTTTCATGAGCAAGGTATGCAGGTTCCTGTTTATCCTTGGTGAAAATGCAACATTGGTGATGGTGACAGTGGGTCACCTTTGTTGGTGCCGATTTGGAGGAGCACAGCACACATGGTCTTGTTCATTGCCGGAGAAAATGCAAAACTAATGGTAATGACTATGCTGAAAAATAGTATTTTGTCGCTAAAAATGTGTTCTATCAAACAGTGTTATTGTGCTCTTTGTATCTGTTGTAGTTTCCATGGAATTAAATTGGAGGCATTACTTCCAGAGCAACCTACATAGAAAGGATAACAGAAGCTACAAAAATAATTAGTAGTAGTAGACAAAAAATAACTTCTCCATGAATTTACAGTTAAAAAAAAAAAAAAAAAATGGAGCAAGCAATCACTGAAGTTGTATTTGTTAGTACTTCCTGGCCAGGCATCAAAGAACACTTGGCAACAAATAGAAAGAAAACCAAAGCAGCTAACGTGCACAAGCCTAAGACAACGAAATTAACGCAGCCTTGAGTTCATTTTAAGTGTGCATATTTAATAAGTAAGTGTTCCTTTCATATGTATTCTTTCTTCATCTCATACATTTTTTTCCTCAAGCAAAACAAGCATCTGACAAATCCTTGTTGATTCAATCTTACAAAAATCTTAATATATTTGAAGAGAAAATTTTAGATTCCATAGAATATCCACAGTACTACATTAGAACTGCAGTATTTGGTCTGTTGGAGATGGTTTTTCACATGCTTAGAAGCCTTTAGGTATTTACCTTGCAGAACCTTGCTCAGTTTTATTTTGAACCTGTATGAAGTGTATGAAATGTTAATTTCCACCACTGAATTATCTACTGTGTATTTGAGATCCACCTTCTCTGATTGTCCTCTTTTGCCCTTCTCTAAAAATTTTCTAGATCTAAAACAACCTCGGGACATACAGGAGCCATCACGAATTTATATAGTGATAAGATGCTAATAAGACACTGATTTTTTTCACTATTTCTTTCCTAAAAAATTTCAAAATTTTTTTTTGACGACTAAGCTGACAATGTCAAAAAACCACCTGTTATAAATTCGGGAATCTTATTCCTGAATCATTAGCGTCAGCTTACAGAGCATCATTTATAAAAGAAATCACGAGGAAATAGCAAGGTCTTGTGTGCATCACTTCATATTTATGTCATTAAATTTCATCTGCCACTTTAACACTTGAGTATAAAGTCTCATGCAGTTCTACAGTTCTGCACAGGTAGCTTCATCATTATTACCCTCAGTATCTTGGGTTTGTCATCAAACCCTGTCACCTCTCTATTCACACCATCAACTATGGTGGAAAATAAAGCTTTCTTGGCCCACGCTATTCAGTTGTCAGGCACGTATGCACACTCATGCAGTAAAGGGAAAGAAGCTACAGAGATATCAGAACTATGGAGGAGAACAGCAAAGCAGCCACAGGTTTGAATTCTTTGCTCATGCCTTGATTTGAATCTTGATTGCAGGCTGTTGATGAGCAAAAAAAAATGAGGCAGAATCAATCTTCTGGAAAAATTCATCTCTAATGCATAATCCTATAGTTAAAGCAAAACTCCTGCAAAGCAAGTCAGTTGATTACGTTTTAAGGCAGTGTAGAATTTTATCCAGTTTAATGGAGTCACATTCAATTCAGAACTTCTCCAGCAGGCTAAGGGCAAAGGGGAAGAGATAGATCACAAGGTAACCTTTTCGTTATTGCTCCATAGCACAACTACTACAGAATATTACAGGTGTTGCTGCCATGCACACCTGTTCAGAGAGCACTAGAAATGTGAGAACTTGACACACTGCATTGTTACCAGGAACTAAAAATTGACCTACAGCAGTCTTCCAGCAGGCTTTGCTGTGAGAAACGTCAGGAATGTTCTCCCAGTTCCCAGTCCATTTATTTGCATGTTAATTTATTAAGAGAGAGGTACTTTTCAAAAATGATGTTGTATTTATCACAGTCAAGCCCAACCTCTTGCAAACTTGAAGTAGTTCATGATCCTTGTGTCATGGGTCAATACATTCTGACTCCCGTGGACAGATGGAAACCAGAAGAATCGATATCAGACACAACTGCCACTTCCTGCTAACTCACAGCTCCTTGACCTTCCCAAGACCAGAACACGTGGACAGAAATAGATAAATGGCATAGAGCTAAGCAATTCCCAAGCTAAACAGGAGGAAATTTAACTCAGAAATAGCACTTTGGAATCAGTAAGGTAGTAGACAACCTGGAGTGAACAGAGCATGTAGATAGCTCTGGAGGGACATGAGCAGGAGTAGCTGTGGTCCCGATCAATCCCTATGCACTACAGCTGCACCACACTGAAGGGTGGGAGTCCAAGGAATAACACAGGGTTGGGGCCTCCAGGGCAGCCTGAACTCTTGAGAAACTGATCTTGGACAGTGCTGGTTTCTGCACAGTGACACAACCGTTTGCTAGCTCCCTGCTGTCCTTATACACTCTGCACTGCCTCTGCATGCCTGCTGATTCTGTTCTCATGCTTTTGGATCATACCTGAGATTTGGCCTGCCAAAGGCATTTGAAAGATTAATCTGGCCGTCAGCCATGGAAATATCCGCATATTAATTACTTCTCCCCCTTTCTCCATCCTCACCTTGGTTTTTGCACGGAAATAACAATATAATTGATGAGGAAAACTAATAAGGAAGAGATTAGTGAAATACTTGTCTTCTTTTAATTCTTTGAATTTCCATGTTAACGCAGAGGCACTCTGTAATTCAGAGAATAGCCAGTGACTTTGGGACAATGTGTGCAATGATAATGTGTGTCCAGTGAGAAACACAAAGCCATTTCCTGAGGCTACCACACTCTGCTGCTGTCTAGCTGTTTCTGAGTCAACAGCACACTTGTGCACGCTGCATCAAGTGCAGTCTATATCAGCCAAGCTATGTTGGTAGACAAAAGTGTTAACTGAGATATATATGCTCATCAAAACCTATTCCTAAAATGCCAGAGCTTTTGTTAACCCGTTCTGAATTTTCTGCCGGAAAGCTGCAGGTTGTCAGGAGATGCTCAGTGGTGTAAAATCTGAGGGAGCTCAGGGATGGCAAACAGTGGGAGGTGATTTTATGAAATGCCTGAGAGGAATGCTGCCCTGTCTGTTCCCTCCTATAGTACGCCCTTTGTTGATGAAGGCTGTCTTCCTTTTGTTGGTGTTCATTGTGGAGAGAAATGCACTAGTTATTTAGTGGTGAAAATGAGATGGCAGTAACAAGCAATGGAAGACAGTGTTGTTTTTCATTTTGCACTGATGCCCCTCTACAGAGGCATCCATTTCTCACATTAATCTTCTGAAAGCCTTTATTGTCCTGGCTTCCTGTTACAAATCGAGCTGGTGATGGCAGCCCCATGAAATCCCATTAGCATACTGAGAGCAGTGTATTACAGTACCAGGCAATAGAGTAAATGCAGAACAATGAGTACAATAGGGAATGTATTACCCCAAAATTAAACAGCAGCTCTGTTACTGCATAGCAGTTCTACAAAGGTGTCTCCTCCTCTTCTTGGAGACAAGCAAACTGCATTTTAGGGGCTTGGCTTCACTGCCAAGTGAAATCTGCCTCCTACGATCTAAGGAAAACAGAGACACCAAAGCATTTCCAAGCACCGTTGTCGTCTGTCTCCTTGTTTGTGGACCCAAATCTTTTTGAAAGTCTGACTTCGGGTATAAAAATACATCTATTTTTGATCTATGTATGTAACAGTACCTTGCAAACTCCTGAACTTGTTTTAGAGACTTACTCTTTCTTTCACTGGCATCAGTGGCAGCACATGACCATAGCATCCAGAAGAGGGTTGATTTTGACATTGTTTCCTGCGAAGAGAAGTTGGCAATTTGTAGCCGTGCAAGCAACACCCTACTATGAATGAGCTGGATCATCAAAGTATGCTAATACATCCCTAAAAATGGACAGTTCTCAGGGCAGACCCTGCGTGCTCTCTCTCTAGGAGGTCTTAATGGACTGGAAGTAAAGGCGCATACAATAGGCAAATGCAAGCCAGCTTGAGCAACTCAGATAAGGAGTAATCCTTAAAAGGAATTAGCACTTACCTTTGCTTTAGTAACGGGTTGTAAATGCCTCTTCAAAAATGTGGATTCCCATCGTCTGTCAAATATGGGTGTGTTCAGAGGTGGGAAAGCAGCTGTGCTTTCTCAAAATGAAAAGGATAGTAAATTTGAAAGGCTTTTCCTTTTGAAGTAAAGCTGTCAATCATTTTAAAAGCAAATCAGACTAGATATTGGCATGTTGCTTTTGATGAGAGATCACTTTCTGACTTTAATTCTAAAAATGGAAACAGTAAGTCTGTAATTTCTTTTCACATGCCAGATGTCAGGTTTCTGTGTTAGTAACTTAAGATGATTTAATGACATATATCTGCCTGTAGTAGTTCATTTCTCCATGAGGCATGCTGGTCTGAGGGGTCTCATAGACCAAAGGGTCTTCAGGGAACATTGACTTCTGTCTTTGCAGATAAGCTTGCAAATTGGAATGAAGTCTGAAATGAGAACATCTCTCCAAATACTTGTATTAGGACAAGCATTTACAAGTTCTTCAGCTGAATGTAGTTGAAATGAACTATTAACTTACTAATGGGAATTAACATTAGATAATGTTCTTTGGTATAATAATCTGTCATATTATCTGGAAAATTAAAATAATAAATAGAAAAAAATAGCTGAACATATGAAAAACACAACACAGTGTGAATCCCATGCATCCCATCTTTCCTGCTTTAAGATAAGAAAATCAAGAAAGTATTCATGAGTTAGTCTAACGCTGGGGATGGGCAAGGGGCACAAAATCTGGCCATATTACGATGTTAAAAGAAATGTTCCACTGAGGTGTTCAGACTGAGGTTGGTTTGCATGTGAGAACTGACACACACAAAGACAGGCATCTAGTTTGTGCTAGTTTCATACAAGTTTTCAGGAGTTTCATCAAGTTTTCATCTTGTCCCAGAGGAATCATGGTTGTGCATATAATAAGCATCTCAAATGGTGCATATGGACCTTGCTGTAAGAGTAGGAAGGGACTTGCTAGGATTTTCTATCTTAACATATCAAAGAAAATGACCAAATGGATTTTAGATAGGAACACAGAACCTGTTTTGGACATCAAGAACAGAAAATCATGCAAGAGATGTTTACATTCACATGATCTGAACCTCATCTGCCCCCATATCACACGCCAAAGAAAAAATTCCAACACTTTAAAACAAATGAAATACCTTTAGCACAACAGATAACAAATGTTTACTAAAGGAATTATGCTAACCATATCATTGCTCAAGGGCAATCACCAGCACAGCTATAGGTAGATTTTTAGATTACCATTAGCAACTACTTCTTTTTCTCCCATGCATGCCTTACCTCTTGTGAAGAGCTATGGAACAGAACTATAGCACTTCCTGTTTACCTACCTTCTTCAAACCAACCCTCTTAGAAGATTCCCCTTAGATAACCTTTAAGTAGCTTCTGAATCATCGCAGGAAGCGGTTATTCATTGCTAGCTGCTGTGTGAAATTATTCAGCTGTCAACAGTTTGGAAGTTCCCCTTTGTCACAGTGTGCTCATGCTTTCTAGGAGGTTAGCTATAGTCACTGTGAGATGTGTTCTCCAAACATCACAAGTGAGTCTGGGGAGATAAGAAATATTCACACAAATCTCAGAGTACTCAGTTGCAGGGAGCAGCACACAGAGCTCCTGAGAGTTCCATTTCAGTTTAACCCGACCTGTGAGGCTGAGCATTCCTCAATGTCCACATTAGTCCTTATAACATTTTAAAAATATGAATGCAATGTAAAAGCAAAATTACCAATATGAAACACAGCTTCCAGTGTGGGAAAACAATTAACTAATATTTTAATAATGCACATGTATTTCTAAACCTCTTCAAGAAGACCTTTTTACAGTGGTAATCCACTCTGTAATACATGATCATGTAGTAATAATGAAGTAATAGTCAATGGAGTTAAATCCAGTTGGCAGCCATCACAAGCAGTGTCCCCCAGGGCTTGGTACTGAGATTGCTTCTATTTGACATCTTTATTAATGATGAGTGCACCCTCAGCAAGTTTGCAGATGACACCAGGTTGGGAGGGAGTGTTGATCTGCCTGAGGGGAGAAGAACATTACAGAGGAACCTGGCTAGACTGGATTGATGGGCCACGGTTAACTGTATGAGTTTCAATAGGACCAAGTGTCAGGTCCTGCATTTTGGTCACAACAACCATCCCTACAGGCATCCCTACAGGCTTGGGGAGGAGTGGCTGGAAAGCTGCCTGATGGAAAGAGACCTTGGTGTTCTGATGGACAGTCAGCTGAATATGAGCCAGCAGTGAGCCCAGGTGGCCAAGAACGCCAATGGCACCCTGGCTTGTCTCAGGAATGGTGTGGTGACAGGACTGGGGAACTCATCCTGCCCCTCTAGTTGGCACTGGTGAGGTCTCATCTCGTGTACTGCGTTCAGTTTTGGGCACCTCAGTACAGAAGGGACATGGAGGTGCTGGAGCAGGTCCAAAGAAGGGCAACAAGGCTTGTGAAGGGCTTGGAGAATGTGCTCTATGAAGAGAGCCTGAAGGAACTGGGGCTGTTTAGTCTGGGGAAAAGGAGGCTGAGGGGAGACCTTATTGCTCTCTTCCACTACCTGAAAGGTCCTTACAGCAGAGCAGGGTTGGTCTCTTCTCTGGTGACAAGTGACAAGACGAGGGGAAATGGCCTCAAGTTGTGAGTATGTTTAGGTTGGATATCAGGAAACACTTTTTTACAGAAAGGGTTGTTAAGCCCTGGAATAGGCTCCCCAGGGAGGGAGTTGAGTCACCATCCTTGGATGTGTTTAAGAACTGTTTGGATGTGGTGCTCAGGGACATGATTTAGTGGAGGATTGTTAGGGTAGTATAATTAGGTTGTTGTTGAATTTGATGATCTTTAAGGTCTTATCCAATGTTAGCAATTCTATGATTCTATGATTCTATACCTTCCTCTGGTGCCAACAGCAAACCAGATGAAAATTATCCCAGCAGCGTGTTTGGGAGCAACTTGCTTTGAGCATGAGCATAATACATTTTATGACAGGTTTGTCTTCCTTTATAGCTAGGCTAGAGAAGATCTCCAACAGTTAAGGTATTACTGCTCAGAAAACAGATGTGATGCACCGAAGCGTCACTTGTTAAATGTTCCCAGTAGTCTTCTTTCTGCTTCAGTTCTAATAACAGTATGATATTATCTATTCTTCTTTAAAAAAAATTAAAAAAATAGTCTGCAAGCAGCACTACTAGCTGCAGTCACTGAGGAAATTCTGTGTATTTGCCTCAGTGCCTTCTACTATCCAGGCTGGATTAGGATTCTGCTGTGTAAAGCCATATTGTAGGAAATGATTCCTATTCCACATACCATAAGCCAAAATCTAGAAAACCATTTAGGGATCTAAGACAGGCTTTAGCTGCATAAATACAAATTGCAGTCATCAGAAATGTCATTCAGGTGTTGCCTAAATCTGAAAGTACTCAGGAGTTGAGCACTGCACTGACACAAACTTTAATTTATTGTCTTTTCCAAATTGTCTGGGAAGTCCAGACAGTATCAGCAGTTTCTTCCATGTCCAAGCCCTTCTGAGTTCAGCAGCCCAGATTTGTGATCTGCTTAGTGGCTCAACACAATGTAATGTGAGGGCCCGTTGTCCAGACAGAGTCTTGCAGGAGGCTTAACCATTGTATTTGCCCTGAAATGGTGAGGGACAGAGCACACCACAGCTGTTGCTACACCTGGAAGATCCATTTTGGTTTCCTTTTCTGCCTGAGAAGATCACAAACTATCTATCTGCTCAGGTCCTCCACTCCTCTCCTAATATCTACCATATGAGAAAGTAGTCTTTAACATCAGTTTTCCATGTTGCTATTCCACTTATGCTTAAATATGTCAAAGTAAAGTAGGGATAGCAAGAATGTCCATCTATCATACTAAGACTCTAATCTCTGCTTCACTGACATCAGATATTTTATCAGATAAGTATTAGATGACCATTTAATATAAAATACAGCTAAGTAGAGTATGGCCCATTCAGTAAGTTGGCTGACAAGAGTCCCTAGGGTGGCAAAGGAGTCCAGGAAAGATAGACAGTCTTCAGAAATTAAATTTGGATGGAAGGCACAGGAACAGGCCAAAATACATGTCAGCAGGAAGAAGAGCCAGGAAGTAAGAAAGAAGAAAATATTTACGAGCTTTGGAAGAAGTAACAGGTAACTCTGTAGGATTACAAAGAGATTTTGAGGTTATTCAGGGAGAAAATTAGAAGGGCCAAAGCTCAGCTGTAAGTTAACTTGGCTACTGAAAGAAAAGGTAATAAAAATGTTTTTATCATTGAATAATCTACAAAAGGAAGACCAAGGAGAATCTCCATCCTTTATTGAATGCTGGGGAAGAAGTTATGATAAGAGATGAGAAAAAGACTGATGTACCTAATGTTTTTTTGTTGTTGTTGTTTTGTTTTGTTTTTTTTACTCAGTCTTTGTTAGTAAAATTAATGGTTCTCAGAGCACCCAGCCTATGGAGTTCAAAGACAGCCAGGGAGCAGAACAAAACCCTTTATAATCCAACAGGAAATTGTTAGCAAACTACTACACTACTTTGCCCCACAAATATGTGGAATTGGACAGGATCCACACTGAAGGATCTGGTCTAAGTTCTTGTCAAGCCACTTTCAATACTTTACCACAAGTCCTGGCAAACCAGGGAGGTCTCGTTGACTGGACACCATCTACAAATAGGGGAGAAAGGAGGATCCAGGGAATTACAAGCCTACATATGTGACGTTGGTGCCAGAGAAGGTCATGTGCAGACTATCCTGAGTGCCATCAGATGATATGTACAGGACAACCAGTATGTATGGGTTTATGAAATACAGGTCCTGCCTGACTAACTTGATCTCCTTCTGCAAAACATGACCCACTTAGAGGATGATTGAAAGGCCGTGGATGTTGTTTACTTGGACTTCAGAAAGGCATTTGATATTGTTTCTCATAGCCTTCTCTGAGAGAGACTGGCTGCTCATGGCATGGTGTTAAAAAACTGCTTGAATTGCCAGGCTCACACAGTTATTCTGAATGGAGTTAAATCAGGTTGGTGGCTGGTCACAAGTGATGTTCTCCAGGGCTCAGTACTGGGGCCAATTTTCTTTAACATTTTTGTCAATGATCTTGATCAAGAGATTGTGTGCACCCTCAGTTAATTTGCAGATGACACCAAATTGAGCAGGAATGCTGATCTGCCTGAGGGTAGGGATCTGGATTAGCTGCATTGATGGGTTGAGTCCAAGCACATGACGTCAACAAGGTTAAATGACAGATGCTGCATTTAAGTCATAACAACTCGTTGTAGCAGTACAGGTTTGGAAAAAAGTATCAGGAAAGTTATCCAGCAGCAAATGACCTGGGGATACTGGTCAACAGCCAGCAGTATGCCCAGCTGGCCAAGAAAGCCAGAAGTATCTAGGCAAGGGACATAAAAAGTGTGGCCACAGGACTGAGGAAGTGGTAGTCCTCTTGGATGAGGTGATGATGAGTCTGCATTCAAAATACTGTGTTCATATGGGGGCACTTCAGAAAAGAAATTGAATTGCAGGAATGCATTTGGAGGAGAGCAATGAAGCTGCTGAAGGAACTGGAAAACAAGAGGGAACTAGACTATTTAGTCTGGAGAAGAGGAGGCTGAGGGAAGACCTCGTCACTCTCTGTAACCACCTGAGTGAAGCTGTAGCAAGAAGGGTGTCTTCTTTTCTCAGGTGAGATTTTGATTAGATGTCAGGAAGTTTCATCACAGCAAGTTTGATTAGGTTTTGGAACAGTCTGTCCAAGGAAGTGGTGGAGTCATTATTCCTGGAGATATTTTAGGAGACTTGTGGATGTAGTGCTTGGGAACATGGTTTAGTGATGGACTTGGTAGCGTTAAGTAATAGCTGGACTTAAAGATTTTAAGGGTCTTCTCCAATCTAAATGATTCTAAAATTCTATGATAAGTAGGAAAATCTTGTAAAGACATGAAAAAATCATCTTAAAAGACCTCTAAAGTAAAGTACAACCAGTAAGAAAGAATTTGCTTAAATGCATGATGAGTGAGGCAGACCGTAGTGCCTAAATTCTTGCTGGTACATTTGCAAAGTATGAATAACTTTAAGGAATTTAATTACAATGACCTATATTCAGAAAGTTCATTCAGTTACATTGTCACAAGACTACAGGACTTAACTGGTATCGTGTTGCCTTCTCTGCAACAGTCTGCATACTTTTCTAAGTTGTTCCTTCTTGGGATTTTCTTAGTTCAAAAGTGAAACACAAAACACAAACAAATAAATACATATATAATTTCCTCTTGTTTTTTAATAGTGCTCATCACCACAGAGTTCTGCCTCTGAAAATATCACTTAGATCTCAATTACACTCTCAGAGCATTGCTATGATATTAGAAAGTCTACCAGACTTACTGCTGTATTTGTAGCATAGGTATTTCGTATCCATGCACTGGCTTCCCTGAGGATTTTCACATTTTAATGGCTCTGAATGCACATTTAGAAACTGATTCTCATTTAGAAACTAGCTTTCATGGCTGATAATTCCTATCTTTCATTAGCAGACCACTCATTGAGAAGGGTAAAGTGTGCTTGGTTTTGCTGCACTCAGTTCACTCTCCCTACCTATACAAAAGTGTGGGGGTTTTTTTGTTTGTTTTTTTGGGTTTTTTTTTTTTTGCTTTTTTTTTTTTTTTTGAGGTTTCCCTGTTTTGGTTAAATTTTCTTTTCCTTTGCTTAAATGCCCTTTTGTTTCTAGTTTCAACCAAAGCAAACAGAAAAACACTGCAGACAATAAAAATCTTAAGTGGTGTTTCTGGTCCAGAAATATACGAGCCTGTCTCTCATCCAAAAACATTTAGGCAAGTTTGATTATGCTTTGAACCAAAATGTAAACCTGTACCCAAATCAGTGCCAAGACATTACTACTTTCAGCATTATAACTATTGCACCAATGTGCTGGAGAAATTCCCTGATTGTACTCAAGCTCACTGTTGGCCTGCCTTCAACAAGGCTTCCATAGAACATAATTTCCCTAAATCTGCCTGGATATCTCTCTGTCAATTATTGCTCCTGTTTACTGATTTCTGATGTGATAGGCCCTTTATCACAAAGAAGGTATGTATCCCCAGGAATATATCAAGTCTACATGATCATTTGTGAGGAACGTCCCCAATCCAAAAGCACTCTAGAAGAAACATTGCCATTCTTATTTATTGCCTTGTCCTGTCTCCTAATTATATTCTCTCTCTCCAGCTGATTTGAAGAGAGATTTAGAACAGAGAAAAGGGGAAGATGGCTACAGATCCGTTTCCCTAACGTAAAAAAAAAAAAAAAGAAATAATGCAATATGAAACGTCAATCAATTTCAAGTTTCTTGGGGTAACAATTCAGACCCTCATTTGTAAATGAATTATGGTTTCTAAAATACTTCACTGTTTTTGATGGTGATTCCAAGTAATTAAAAGGAATACACAGGATGTAACTAAAGCTAATAATTATATCAGATGCTTGGTCAATAATTGTATCAGGTCCTAAAGCTTTAGTAAAAGGAAAAGCACATGAAAAATTATTGCATTTTTTCTTTGTTTTATTTTAATTTTTATTTTACTTGAGTCCCATTCAAGTTTCTTCTGAATGAACAAAGAAAGCCACAGAGATCCAAGCAAATCTAATCTTATCAAGATATTTTGCTTTAGAGTGCAAGGTGATGATGCTAAAATGTTTTTTAAAGATAGAAAGTCTCATTTACCAATCGGTTCTTAGCATTTTTAGTTAAGACTGCATTTACTGAAATTTGTTACCTTCCTCATTCAGTTATCAGCAGTCTTCATTGTGATTTAACCTCTCCACAAATTTCTGCTATGGTTTGTAGGAAATCAAAAGTCAAAGCATTGTAAGAAAACAAAACATATTCATATTTTTCTTTATGGAGAGGTAGATATATCATGTCCCTTTATTTCTAGAACTGTTCTTAGTTTTCCTACATCTTTTCAGTTGAGAAAGGCATTATCAATAAGCCCCAGAGACAGCATAGCTATGAAGTTTAATTTTTTATAAATTCACATCTTCTGCCAATGTGAAATCAAGTGATCTGTCTTACTTTCAACTCAGCAGATTAAAATAATCTTGTAGGGTTCTACTGAGAAAGCATTTTACGAATATTTCATTAAGCATATTTATATAAAGCTTCACAACCAGAACCTCTGCAACTATAAAGCAGCACCTCACTGCAGCTTACTTTAGGGATTTTTCTTTCCCTTTATCCAGAAATGGCATCCACAATAATAATGAATGCTTCAGTCAGAACTCCCACAGTTCCTTAAGAATACCACAAGGGCTTTACTGCTAATTGAAGAAATAGATAATATGTGTCTTCAGTTCAGCACCCTTTATATATTTCATGGGATTTTTTCATCAACATTCAGACATTTTCTGTTTGAAATTCTAAATAATTTAATGTTCCCCATATGGATCAACTTGTCTCAGCTTAAATAAAAGGAATCAAAAAGGAGGGGGGGGGGGGGGGGCAAAAAGTAAAACTTCTTTGACTCCTGTGTCAGTAGTACCGATCAGCTACATGCATTTTCCATCTGCTTCCACTAAAGAAGAGGTGAACAGCTGCATCCTGCAGGAAGACAACCCAAATCAGCCAAAAAAAACATTGAGCACCTGGTCATTTCCTGTTCCTAGCTCCACCGCTGCTGCAAGCAGCAGATCAGGTTGTACAGGCTATGTCTGCTAACTTTGAATGAATACTTCTAAAGAAAAATGCTTTTGTGCTCTTATTCTGCTTTCTCTTAGTAAAATCTCTTTGCCTATTGATTTGAGCGTTTAGGGGTTATATTTTCCTTTGTGTGCACTGGATTGAACTGCATAATGCCAGATCTGTGAAAATTTATGGGCTCATAGCCTCCTAAACAATAAGCACACCAGACTAGTGCTGCAAATTAAAGAGAAACCAATTATTTTCTTTGGCACGGTCTAACTCTGCAGATAATTGGTAATATATATTGTCTTGGGTGGTTGCATCTCATCTATTTATTTGCTTAAAGCATTATCTACCACTTTGCCCTTATTCTTCAGATTATACCATACAAACCTTCCCATTCCTCGTATTTGGAAGAACATTTTGTTGTTGTTGTTTTTGTGGTTTTTTTTTTTTTTTAAGTTAATAATACATAGAAATTTAAAATACCTGGTTAGCTGACTCGTGCACCTGAGGATACTGATGTTTTCAGATACTTTGCATGAAGCACAAAGTTTCTTGAAAGATATCTGGCCCTTTTGCTGATGTCTCCTCCTGAAAATGTTGGCAGAATACTTTTCCTCTTGCACACTGTTGAAGCAATTTGCTTACTCACATGGTACTGTTTGGCTTTCTGACTGAACTGTGGAAGGCTTACAAATAGATAATAGACCACCTGTAGCGTTAGGCAGAGTGAGAATGTTTTCTGGAATTGACAGAAGAATTAAGAAATTTCTAATCTTTTTAAATCTAGGAACCCTAAATGTTGGCCTTTTTTGGGAAATGAATGATTTTAAATGCAGTAGATCATTTTGAAAGTAACAGTAGGTGTCAGAATTTAAACTCATGTTCAACATCTTCAGAAACAGCAACATGAATATCTTAAATTCCTATATAGTTTGGGGCATTATACATGTCTAGTTAAGTAATTTCAGTGCTGCATTTCATCAAGAGTTTGTGCCTGAGTGAAAAATTGGCCTTCTAGACTATTAAATTTGTTGATAACATGGCTGTGGTCTTGCAGATTTGTGAGTGCAAGACTGTCTTCTTCATACTATTCTATTTTTCAAGATCTACATTTCTTTTGGTTCCAAATGGTCCCAAACATTGGGTTTGTTTTTTTTTTTTTTCCCCCCAGTTTCCACAGTAATCATCATTAAAAACATCTGCTGCAGCACATGGCTCATATTGTGCATCCTGTGTGCACTGCGAGAATGCAATCTGAGTTTTGTGGTGGGTCCATGCCTAGAAATAGGGAGAATGTTTGAGTAAGCCTTCTTTTGCATTCTGTGAAGGTCTCTGATGCAAAGGCTTGTTCTGTGTTGTCTTGCCTGGCACTTATGGGATGAAACTCATGAAGAGAGCACCTAGCAGAGAAGCTGGCTTCTGCATGAGACTGCAGGGAACAGCCTTACAGAAGCAGTGCTTGTGCAGCCATATCTTTGTGACCTGGTATTTCTGCTCATGCTGGGATGCATAGAACAGCAACAGCCACTTCATGTTGTTTCACCAAGATAGACAAGTTTTGTGCCAGGACTGCACTGTTGTACCTTCTTTCTACACAAAAGTCTATGAATCACTCACACTGTTAGCAGGGTTAATAGAAATGCAGGGGTCAGGACTAAAAGTGCTGACTGCTTTGGCTAATTGCTGATGTTTATCCTGTGAAACCCACTCTTTGTATGCAATGTTTCATGGTATCATGTAAGTTTGAGGTGAACAGCTTAATCTCACTCTAGTTTCTATACCTGTCCCCAAGTCTACTTCTCACTTTTTCCTTTCACAGTTGAATGCCAAACCATTTTTTAGCCTCAGCTTAAGGAGGAAAAAAAAAACAATCATCACTGCAACCCTCTGATTTATGAGGTTGTAAGTAAAACTGAATAAGGATATTGGGATGGGAGAAGTACATAATAGTGGCATTATTCAGCAAACTTAAATTCTGATGATGATTAAAACTCACAGCTCACAAAACTTCTTCAAGATTAATAAAAAAAAGAAGAAAAAAAAAGAGAATTATGTTATGAGTTCCTGGATGGTAAGTTTTTCCAGCCTTCAGAATTCCCATACATTTATATGTACGAAAAAGCTATGCCTTTTTAACATAAAGATTTCCCTTTAAAGGGGAAAGATCATATTAAACTCTGAGACTGGTTCTCTTCATATTTATCTAGGTCCCCTAGATAATGATTATCTGTAAATAAGATATGCAAGTGCTGCTTTTTAGATCCTGAATCATGAGATGAATTCTATTACAAGATTTTTTTGAAGCACAATGTAGAAATACATGGTCTACAAGTACCTTCCTTCCTTGTAATCCATTCTATTTTGCACGTATCTCCTTTCTGTTTTTCTCTTCTAGGCAATTACCCCTGAGAATAAGTATATCCTGACAAAGTTACTCTTTCAATATGAGAACTGAAGAACAGAATAGGAGACTCTATAATTAATATTCAGAGAGAATATAAAATATCCATAAATGAAGGGCTAAGATGCAACATATATTCTTCTCCATTATTAGAGCTATTTGTGCAAGGTTTATTCTTGACTCTCATTCAATATCTTCCAAGCTAGCTTTAGCTATATATAGGTTCCTGTTTCAAAAGATTTATAATAGGTTTGCCATCTTCTATAAAATAGGATCCAGAGACTCTACTTTTGAAAATCTGCACATATTCAACAAGCTCCCAGGTCTCTCATACCTGCCTTAAACACTTCCCAAACATTATTAGTCTCCTATAATAGTGTAACTCTTTCAATAAGAATATTTTATGACAAAACCTCTAATAAGACCTACCAGTACTTCAAGCTTTGTCACTATCACCATTGCTATAACTGTACCTCTCTACAACACACAAACAAATTGGCTTTTGAAAACTGTTTTACACTCCTCATACTTGGACATTATGTCATATATCTACATTGGATAACAAAAAAGGATAACAAAAAAAAAAAAATCCTTTTTTTTTTTTGTCTGAAGGTCTGTTTTACAGAATCATTTGTGTTTTACTGACTGACAAAGATCAAAACAAATGTCATACAAAATTGATGAATAATAATTCATGTTAAAAAACTGAAATAAAAGGAGGAATACTTTCCTATGTTGCTTTTTAATAAAGCAGAAGGATTGAGACCCTGTTGAGGTACACTTAATTTTGTTTCTTTCAATTCACAAATCCAAACATTTTGCAGTATTTAAACCTTGAATATTTAATCAGGTAGCAAAGGTTCATAATCTGAATCATCAAACAATGTGTGTATACATTGTACACAGTGTTGCCTTGATACTTCTTATAGTTTTGTAATAGCCACTAAATAAACAAACACACAGATATACAGCCACCGATTATTTTGACATTTCTGATTAAGTGTAAAGCTTTGCCAAGCTAGATGCTGTACTAATAGAGCAATATTTAATGCCTTTCCTATCAACTAGAATTCCTTTCATGTAATCCCCATGGTTATTGCCAGGTTTAATGTTGGAAGCAGCAGTAACAGCCCATCAGAGAAAGGTGGGTAGGCGATGCCACAATGGAAGACTGAGAAGCCAAGGATGTACCATACACTGTCTGCTGCTACAGCCATGCAACCTTTGTCCCCTAGGTAGTGGGGAGCGCTGGAGAGAAAAGGTGAGCATGAAGAAGAGACAGTAAAGGAGTAATAAGTAATAAGAACAAGAAGAGGGAGAAAAGAAGGAGATAATGGTTGTTCAAAGAGCAGCAGTGAGGGAGAGAAAAGCAGCTATTAGCAGCAGTCAGCTATGAAGAGCCATGTAGGGAAGGCAGAAAGAGCAGCTTGAAGGCATTGGTTTAAGAACCATAGGCTCTGGTGTCGGTTTTGAAGTGGTTTTGCCTCTTGCTGCCACTGTGGCTGCTCTTGCTACTCACATCTATCACTCCCAAAACCCTGAAGGAGAAGGCAGGTTTTACAGTACCACTGGGAAAGCATTAAAAAAAATAGTCAGACAGCCAGTTCTTGCCTGTGAGGATGTGCTGAGCCTGGCCCACTAGCAACCCTGTCACTGAAATCACCAGAGCAACAGCCAGAGCTCCTCCAATCATCCCAGCAGCAGCATGCTGCGAAGTGCTGTGCAGGGAGCTGTGGTCTCTTGGACAGGAGGGTCTGTGCCAGATATCATTCAGTGTCAGTGGGAGTGAGTGATGGTGGATGGAGGACTGTGGTAGCTCTGTGAGTAATGCTTTGTACTGGAGAGTTCACAGCTTTGTCATAAAGGTTTCTTAAGGGTGAAGCTGACAAGATGGTGCTCAGTGACTGGTTTCAGGCCTTGCAAAAGCAGGAGATGCAGGACGTATTTGTGTGAGTCAACCAGCAATATCTTGTTTGTTCTGCATGAATTATTTTCCTTGTTTCTTAAGTCTTCCTAGATTTGTTTTCCTGTTCTAGCGATACTATATAGGCAGAATCACTGCTATAAAAGAATTCCTGGTTCTAATTATCAAAGCAGTGGAACCCAAGCTATATCTTACCAGCAGTGTGTAAGTGACAAAGAAAAATAAGTCAAATTAATTAAAAAAAGATGAGAATGTGAATCGATTGTTTCCCATGTTTCCCTTTATGCACTTGCTTGGTGCACTCATGTGAGAAATAATGTATCTCCTTGAATTGGTTTTCCAAATTCTTTTCAAGCCTACTGTGCACTCCAACCTTTAACGACAAGCACTTAAACAAAATGCACTGTTCCACTGGATTTACTGTGAGCTCTTAAGAGATTCTTTTGGTCAGCAAACTCACTGGAGAGCTTGACAATCTGGCCTTTTTTTAAGTTGAAGAGGAGCTAATTTAAAATCACCGGAGAAATAAAATGTAGGAAATTAAAGCCACAAATCAACAGAGCACAGGTGAACAGAATGAAATGGCCACAGATTTAGCTCATATTGCCTCCTCTCATTATGGGTCTGTCACTTTCCTTCTTGCCTGTACATCTTTAAGATTACAGGGGGGATGCAACAGATAGTTAGTATGCATAGTTTACATAAAAATAATCTTAAAATATTTTTCCATAAATGCCTGCACCTTACTTCATATCACCATAGGGAAAATAAATCAGCACAAGCTGTATGCCTACACTAGCTTCCATGCAGCATGATTTCTGATGAGGTCACCCAACAGGAATTAGATAGTAATAGAACTATGTCTGGATATATTTTTTCTTTTGAAACTTGTTACGGGCCCATCTTTTTAGGCCATAACCCTCCTATAGTGGTCCTGAAACTAGTTATATACTTGCTAAATCACTTTAGATTATTTTTTTTTTAAAGCAATCTTCAAAGTAGGTTCAGCAAACTGAGGAAGAGATATGGATGCTATCTATGCCTGTTTCATCTTATAACTCAGTGCTACGTGGACTCGACTGATATCAGCTCCTTCTTTCCCCTAGTGAAGACTTGCAGCCTACATCTCTCACAGCACCCACTCTACCAACACACCAGAGCTTATTGCTGTTCCAAGGTGATACATCTCCCTGCTTCTGTCTTGTCAGCCTTGTGCTTGCCTCGTTGGATCAACTATGTGAAGGGCAGCAGTGGCATAGGAGAGCAGTGGAGATGCAGGGACAGCTATGCTCTCCTGGGGCCTGTAAGCTCAGGGCCTTCTGTTGTGTACACATCAGCTGAACCCACATCCCAAAGCAGGGGACCAAGTTGCCTGTAACTACCAACATGTTGATTCTGAAAGCTTTCCAAAGGAAAGGAGAGAGCGTTACTCTAGCTTGTACCAAGCACAACTCTTCATTTGTGAAATCTTCCTCTCCTTCCTCCTCAGTTTCCTGGACCTGTTTATCCAGGCTTTAACCCAAACCATGTTAACCTCCAGATGCATAGTCTCTTCTGACTGTTCTTAATTGGTTGTTTACAAACTCCACCACCCACTGCCCACCCCAGCTTTCTTGGGCCAGCCTTCCTCAGCTTGCCTGCATTATCACCCTTTTTGATCTGCAAGGGGACCTGTTGATGCCATTCTCTCTCAAACACATTTTGATGTAGATGTGTCAGGCTAGCAAAACCTTGCCACACCAATTGTTTAACTCAGATAAAACACTGTTTAAAGAAGTGCACAAGGACTTTTCACACCTATTTTCCCTGAAAATATTCCAGACTTCGCAATAAGCAAGAGAAATGTGGAACTGTTGTGACTTTGTGACTAAAAATAGCACACAATGGGAGTTGTTCTTTTCCTCATGTCTAGTAAAATGAGAGGAAAGAGATCATAAATTTGTTGTCCTGTTTTACAACTGATACAGATGGATGATATCCAGCCCTGAGACCCAGTTCACAGCCTGTCAAAACCACACACAAAGGCTTTCATAAAATACAGAACAAAAACTCTAAGCCATGTTTTAGGCCTTTTGGTTTCTCTATGCTTTCTTTTGTGGTTGTTTTTTTTTTTCTGTATTGCATATCAACTCCTCTGTGAAGAGTAACCTTGTATTTTATCTTCTTTACACAGAAGATTGAATTTTCAAATCATTTTACAGGGAAAGAGATTCCAAACGGTAATCGTTCCTGGCTATTGAAGCTCCTCAGCCCTGAGAGATGCACATGCAAAGCCCTAGTGGTGCTACCTTGAACCGTTCTGTGAGACCTTGTCCCTCTGAACTCAAAGGCACTGTAAGGTAGACTGCTGCAGCACTGAGCTCCCTCCCTATTTCCAGGAGAAACCTAGAGAAATCCTGCTGAAACATATGCTTCCCTTTGAATATAATGGATGAGAAGGGGTCGAGGGCAGACTTGCTTGCATGTCTAGCGTGCCTGGCTGCTGCTGCAGTTCTATTTATTAATTCTGGGTTCAGTATTTTATAGGCACCATACAATGCCAGCTGAAGGTTACCACAGTAAAGTAGTAAAAAAGGATGAGGACTACAAAGCCATTGACAGTTTATTTTAATTCAGCTAGAAAGAGCAACTTGTGCTTTTATCATCCTTTGTATTTGGCAAAGGTTAGAGTTTATCTTAGTTTCACAAGCTGCCAAAATGCTGAGTAGATCCTGCCATTGTCTCAGTGAGCCCTGAATTGCATATTAATTGAAGATCTAAGGTTCTACATCAAACAGCAGAAGTATAACCAAACACTGCAGACCTGAGACATGAATGTCTCTGGAGCTAGGTGGGAATGTTTAACAACAGTACGGTTCTGCCCCTTTAAATGTTTCCTACAGTAATGTTACTAAACCCTTTGAAAGTTTGACCATGTTTTGCTACTAGCTGCATGTAGAGATGTTTTTCTGGAGGTCAGTCCAGCTTGCTGACCTTCTGGTCACATCCAAATGACCTGTGCCAGACACAGCTCCAGCATCCCAACTTCCAGGGCTGTTGGACATCACATACGTCATGGAAATTAAACACACCTCCTCCTGCAGGGCCTATTGATCACACACACAGCCATGCTCTTACTCTTTCCCAATAAAAGGAGAAATAAGATGAGAGCCTACAGAGGAACTGACTATCTCATCTTTTCAGGATGTCTATGTATGCTGTAAGAGCAGAAAAAAGCTCAGAGAGGAGGAGGAGGCTTAAACCAGCAAAGCAACAGTGACCTTGAATAAACAGGTGAATTCAAAACACCTGTTGTGAACACATTAAGACAACATAATGCACGAAGAATTTATAGCTACAGATGAGAACACATCTCACAGGCGTTACTTTATGTGTGTTCATAAAATGGAGGAAGAGAGAAGTGAGCATTTATCCCATCTGAGATACTAATGGTATATTACAGAGTTGGAAATCAAGAATCATGCCAAGGAATGTAAGGGATTCAAATCCACGTAATAAACAGATATGGTAAAGATTACAATATATCTGAGTTGCAGAAATTGTTCTAAGCTGTTTGTCTGGGTAGGGTTACTCTTTGATAAAAACTCACATTGGATCTGGGTCCAGCTTTATTGCTCAGTTTGGCTCTGAAACACAAAATTCCAGCATTTATAAGTTTAGATCTCGATCTAGATCTATAAGTTCAGGTCTAGACTTCGTGCATGGTTTCTTTGTACGGGAAACTGTACTGTACATTAAATCCCATCTGCAGCAATAAAGAGGTAACCAGCATCATTCAGCATCACACTGGCTGTTATGTTATTAGCCTTGGATACAGAGTCACAAACAAAGTCATAGCACCTCAATTGCATACTAGATATAAACATCTTTCTCTGGATCTAACTCCACCTGGCTGCCATACATATTTTATGCATCATTTTCATACAATATTTTGCTGAATTAATCTCTGTACAGCATTTTTCTCTTTATATCTGCGGTGCAGAACTTAGTGCACAAAAGTAGATTTGCAAGTGTAACTAATTAATGTAAAGTAAGTAAGATGTAGTTTCACCAGGCATTCTTTTAACAGAGAATGCCATTTAATTTTTAGCAGGCAATGGTGCCATCTTAGATGTGGCCCAAAATGAGAGGAGTCATTTCAAGCCATTTGCCTTGAAAGGAGCTTACAGTATGACCTTAATGTACTAAGTAGCAGCCATCATTTTAGACTCTGAATCGTGCAAACTGCAGCTAGAAAAAAAAAAAAAAAAAATGCATCCCAAGGTTGGATATCATCCAGAGAAGATCTTAAGGCTCTTAAACTTCCTACAGACTCACCATAGCAACTTCTGTCTCTGATTCACCCACAGAGCTGCCTTCTCATACTTTGGGGGTGTACTCATTGATACCTTTGAGCAAACACATAGGGCAACTGACTCTTAGGACTGCAAAGAAAGGATTAGTGAACAAAAAGAGACATAAAGGCTCTATTTCCCTATTCCATACACATACTTTAAGTAACAGAGGTTTCTTGAGTTTCTTTCACTTTTTTTCTTGTGGGCATATTACTGATTCACTGTAAAAATTTTGTCCTCCAGCTACCAGAGTTTGAACAAAGAGGTCATGGTTTTGAATAGTCATTTATTACCTGTGAGAGGTGAAAGAAAAGAAGCAAAACAAAAGCAGATAAGACAGAAAAGTTCTACCTTCACATAGAAATCTATCTGTTTCTCTTATCAGTTTTGATTGTTTTCGCATTTCACTTAATTCTTCCAAATGTTGATTTATTTGATATTCACTATTTATACACACTAGCATTTGACATTCTATATGCCATAAACAAATCATATTTAGCACTGTTGTTGGAATGTAAGCTCCAGAAACAAGAAAATATGTGTGAAAGCATCGTCTCTCAAGGAGAAAGTTATAATGTGAAATTGAGTCCTTGAGGTAAAAGATACTCTTTGTGATTTATCTCCATGCACAGAGGTGACCCACGCTCCACTCTCTTTCTAGGGCTAACACGAAAAGAGAGCTTCCTAGGTAGGTTTCCAAGACAAATTACAACTCCAAAGGAAAGAGCAGCTTTATTCACAAAATGGGTCACCAACAATAGCTGTCAGGTGGAAGGAAGTGTATCAAACTGGAAATATGGAATAAAGGCAAGTAAATTTACTGAGATCTCCTTCACGATACACAAAGGAGAATCTCTACATTCACTCATTATCTTTGAAGTAATGTGTAGCCTTGCTTTTCTAACATCAGCTATTGGTGTTCCTCAGTGTACAAAATCAACTCAAAGAAATCATGAAATCTTTCAGAAAACTTCACCAGCATGTCACCAAACATACTAGAAACAAGAACAGAATACTTAACCTCTATTTTTTTTTTTTAACTTCCTCATTTGCCATTGAATTAATTCAGTCCTGATCGTCCAGTCATATAACTTGAAGATCATTAAGTGTGTGCTGGAACCCTCCATTCAACTTGTTAAAAAACAGTGAAATGCTTAGCCTGTTTGCAGAGAACAGTTAGGTGGGAGCTCCACTTGCACAAAAATATGCATCAAGCGTAGACCTGTTCTACAAAAGTGCTCTCTTCTATCAGCCATTAAGTTTGCAAGTGTGTCAAATGCCTGGGAGCAGCCTAACAGCATCGGTGGGGTTTTTCAAGGAGAAGGCCAGTTTTACTTAATTACCTGTGCAGCTATACAGGCCAAGCTACTAAGACTAATGGAGTTTCCTGTGTCACACCGTAAACCCATCCATAGGAGGCATCAGTCTGCTGATCCAAACAGCTGGTGCATTTTGCCTATCATCCAACAACTGGCGGACAGAGAAAATGCGACAGTGGCAGACAGTCCTCATTCACTGCCCACTGCCACACAGCTCTGTTTCTAATGCTTCCCCACCAAACCTAGAGGGAAGCAGGGCATTTGGCTGTAATGTGGCAGTGGCTGTGGTGTTTCAGCTTTTTAACACTAGCTGTTTGTCTGGCAGAACAGCACACGCTGTTTTCTCATCCCAGATCTGGAAGTTCAGCCTAACAGTTCAAAGTTAAATGTGGATCTGTAGGACTCCCCTGGTTGTTTTTTTGCTTTTTTTTTTTTGTTGTGTTTTTTTTGTTGTTGTTGTTGTTGTTTTTGCAGCCACATATGCAGCACTGGAATATCCAGCTTGCTTCTTCTAATGCATTTCTTTCCAAAGAAGATCTCTACAGGGATGTTTATCTGGCTGCCAAATGCCCTGTATTTTCTGTCCTTACTAATCATGCATACTGTGCAATGTAGAATTTGAGCTACTAAGAACACTGCGATTCACTTTCTTATGTAAAAAAAAAAAAAAAAAAAAAAAAAAAAAAAAAAAAAAAAGGAAGGACTGTTGCACTTCACATAAAAATCAGTTAGTTTGTGACTGCTGGGACTTCTAATGATTGATGAGAGCTTTGGCATGGTTTCTGTTTGGAAAAGAGGACTTTGAACTGGTGGATGAAATACTGAGAGGAGAGACTTACATAATGGGCCTATCTCCCCTAATCTCCTCACCAAAGAATACACCAGGAAGAAAAACAAGAAGTCCCTTGTAACCCTTGCAGCGACAAGCACTCTGTTTAATGTATTCAGTTAATTATTAGACCCGAGCAGACCAATATAAATCTAGCACAACAGTGTGCAAAGTCAGCAGGGGGTCTGAATCCTGATGTTATTTTTCCCACTGCTAAATAAATGATTCTAACCACCAGCTTCAGAAGCCTACCCTCATTAGCATGTATGAAATGAGTGGAAGAAGCACTGGGAGATTTAGATTCAATTTAATTAATAAGAAATGGCACCAATTTCTGGAAGAGAAAGGCAGTATCTATAGATTCCTGTGCATCTTTCATTGTTATTAGTGATATAAATCTATCACAGTATAGAGACCTTAAAAAGTGCCTTCATCATTTTCTAATCCTACAGACATTAATTAACTAGACATTTTAGCAACCTGGATATTATCATTTGCCACTATCATTAAGGTCACTGTAGAGTTTTCATTATAAGCCCCCTACTTACAGAGGTCTATAACTCTGCTGGAGAATTTAAGGATAACCACGAACTGCCAAGAAATGCTCTTTGCAGTAATGCAACTATATATTAAATTCTGAGTAGCACCATAAATAAATAAATAATCCACCTATTGGCGTCTGACACCATACAAACAATCCAGCTAGAGCCACTGTGAGAACACTTCCCCACAAAGGCAGGAATGGGATATTCATTTCATTAGTGGGAAAAGGTTAAGTAGTATGTGTCTTCTTGTCTAGTCCGTGGTACATGACACCACACGGAGCAAGGTCAGCTGCAGTTCTGCCACTGATACTGATAAGGCTGAGAGCTGAACCGGTTAGGAGGCACGGTCGTAAACTGGTTAGTGCGAAGGATTCTGCATCCTGGCTGATAGACTAGTCCTATTAAAGTACCAAAGTGACAAAACGCCCGAACATTTCTGTAGGGTTCTTTACCCCACGTGCGTTAGACCTCATCATATACAGCTTATTTATAAATCAACTTTGATTTTAACTCAGCTGAACATCCAAATTACAGATTTCAGTAAAATAAAGGCCTGGGCAAAAGCTTAATACTCTGAAACCAACAACTATGTGTGTGCTATTTATGTCTTCGACATAGGATATAAGTAGATACTAAAATATACATATGTCTTTTGCTGATTTTCTATGAACACAGCTGCATACTCCACACAGGGTCAAACGTAAAATCCAAGAAAAACACACAGGAAGTCCCTTCCAAGCATGAGGAATAATGCTGTCTTCAGGACATCCTGAACAAAGAGTTAGTTACCAAGAATAAATTATGCCCTTGGCAATAAGTCCTGAATTATTTTTCAGCTAATGGGAGTTTCATCACTGATAGTGCATGAATTAAAATAGCTGTGGTTTATGTCATGCAAGTAGACGTTTTCCTCCACATTTCTTCTTCAATATATATGATCTTATCACTTCTGCAACTATGAGGTATCCCTTTTTATCTACTAAACTGCCAAACATGCAATGATAAGTACAACCCAATACACTACGTTTGGTGCTAAGGCTTAGAGGAAGGATGCTTTAATTCAGAAATCGAATATGTGTCTCCTGGCAATGGAAACCCCCTACATGGTGAGTCAGGCAGGCTTCTCCAAGCAGTTTCTGCACGGTCTCTTGCCCTTCATTTTGGACTAGCTACAAATCTTCCAAATGGCTTTTACTCACTTCCTCTCCATTCTGCTGCATTAGTATCAGGCACAGGGGAGTGACTGAAACTTACTTGAGCAGAGCTGGAATTTCTAGGCTGTGATTTACCTGGGACTGTCACACCCAGGAGAGGCTGAGCAGCTAATGATTGCCAAGAACAAGCAAACACAGGAAGTCTCCACTCTCCTTTCTTCATTCCCTGGTAATACTGCAGGCTTCATTAGGCAATGCTTTTTAGCTCCAATAATCACAAGGAAACTCCAGACTGCAATCAGCCCAGAGGGAGGGAGGGGTTGCTGCCATTACATAGCAGTAATGTTGTTGTCACTGTCATCCTAAAATGAGCCAGGAGCTATCACCTTTGCATACAGCAGGAAGCATCTAACTCTGCAGCTATCCATACCATCTGCAGAGCAACTTTTTGTGGAAGAAAGCCCTGCCAGACACAAGTACCATTATCAGATACAAGTAGTTATCTGGAAAAATCCAGACCACTGAATTTGAGACCCTAGCACTCTTATTATTTCCTTTCCTAGCACAATGCAATACAAAGAAAAGAGAAAGAGAGCCCTCTCTGTGCCATTTAGGTGAACTATTGCTAGAACTATCATCATCTCAGCTTTAGTCTTATAAAAAGGACTACGGAGAAGCAGATAAAGGAAAATGGCTCTGGGTCTCCCCACTACCTTTTCAGGCCAATCCACTCCCCAACCTGCGTCCTGGAGACTTCTATTTTTTGACTACCCCACTTTTTCCAGTAAAAATTAGGACCAAATAGCACACTGGGCTGTGTGAACAGGTGACCAACACTGGTGAAAATTGCTGTTGAAAAGGCTCAGCATGCTCTTTTCTTCCCAAATGCTTTGTCTGTCTTTCAACAGATTCTTCAGATACTTTTCTGTGTCTTAGCAGGTCATAATGTTATTAAATTTTCCTTTAAAATGTAATAATATTCATATACTTTGATTTAAAAGCAAGTGTAAACAGAGTAATTCAACCCCTCATTTATTGCTGGTTTGGTTCATTGATCTCACAAAGCGTAAAGCCTGACTAAAGGATCATTTTCCATCAGTTGCTCATCGTCAATGTTTAACCAACCCCATTTTTTATGAATTCCTTTAAGGCATCTCGCTAACCTTATATTTTCCTTCTTCTTCATTCCCTTTTTTTCCTTTCTCCTTCCCTTCACTACTCCTCTCTGATTTCCCTCCCTCTCCCCTGACTCACCAATGTTCTCAGCCAGAGCCTTTTCCTCATCTCTTCCATTTTGTCTTGGCTGCTACATTCCTCCTTGTCCTCTTCCTTCCTCCATCAGCTGCAGACCCTTTCTTCTTCCCACTGCCATCAATCTTAATAAAGGGTTAAAAAAAAAAAAAAAGAATAAAAAAAAGTAAGAACACAGGCAAAGCTGAAGTAAATCTCTTTTCTCACCATTTTCCTTAAGTTCTTGAACAAAAGCCTGATTCTATGGAGTCCTGATGAGAACAGATGATTTACCCCAGGAAAACGGTATGAATTTGGCTTAACTTTCCAATCAATACTCATTTTGCATGTTTTCAGGGAGTCCCTCTACACCTCTTTCCTTGCCCTGAAGACAGCTCAAGAGTTAGATTCCAACCTTAATCTTAATGAAGAGAAACAGCAGCTGAGAAATGTAGTTTACTCTGTTTGGTTCCTCACTGTACTAAGAACGGATGCAATGTACAAAGGTGGAAAAGCTGGAGTATTAGAAAGCATTTATGGAAAAGGGAATTAAATAAAGAGAGCACCAAACTTTGAACTAAACCACCATGAAGAAAGTGAGGATCATGCTACTTTCTCCTATAACAAAACTCATGGGAAAGGTACTCTGGAAAGTCTTTTAATATGCTCCCTTGACAGTTTGTGATTAATTAACTTTCCTCTCAGAAATTCTATCTAGAAGAGACTGATGTGAGATAATAGAATCATAGAATGAATGGCTTGGGTTAGAATGGGCCTTAAAGCCCATTCTCTAATTCCCTGAGCAGAGTTGCCACCCACCAGACGAGGCTGTCTGGGGCCCCATCCAACCTCACCTTGAGCACCTCCAGGGATGGAACACTCACAACTTCTCTGGGCAATGTATGCAAGAAAAGAATTTTGTCCTAACATCTAACTCAAAATTTACCCTCTTTTAGTTTAAAGCCATTCCCCTCCATCCTATCACTGTTAGACTGGGGGCCCCAGGCCTGGAAGCAGTACTCCAGATGGGGCCTCAGAAGGGCAGAGAAGAGGGGAACAATCCCCTCCCACCCTTCTGTTGATGCAGCCCAGGGCACTGGTGACCTTATGAGCTGCTAGAGCACACTGCTGGCTCACGTCCAGCTTTCCATCTATCAAGTCCCCCAATCATCCACCAGGACTCCCAGATCATCCACAGATCACCCACATCCATTGCATGAAGAAAGTAAGCTTCCCATTATGGAAAAGTCTGACAAAGTTCAATAGCAAATAATTTTCCTACCTATGGAATTCAACTTATCAGTTATATTCCATTATGAAGCACTATAGGGTAGTTAAAAATCATCCTACAATCCTTTTCCAGTGAGATTTGACAAAACAGATTGTAAGCAGGTGGAATGGATACGGATGCACTGTCATTAATAGGATTATGTTAATTTACACCACAGGAGGATCTGACCTATATGTGTTAGAAGTAATTTGATAACAAATCTATGTAAGTTTCCGTTAGTTTTAACAGTGTTAAATTCTTCACCACTTTCCCATACTGATCTTCCAGGCAGTTGTTTTGGTTTTTAGTAAGGAATCGCTCCATTATATAGGCCACTACCCATGGTGTTCTATTCTTATTTCATGGTCATCTAACAGTCTCTTCTGGGAACTAGATGACACAGCAAAATGTGAAAGTTGCTTAAGGTAAAAAATGAATTTCTGCTGACTTTTCTGGCACAATGCAGCAGAGACTGACCAGTGCAGCCACAACCTGGTTCACTTCCCAAAATTCTCCATAGTTGTAAGCATCACCCTGCACAGAACTGGCACAGAAAGACTCTTTTCAGTAGACTTCTGGTGAATATTCCAGATTACTTTTATGAATTTCACATAGTTTGTGTGCCTCTACTGAGTATTTCCTCAGTCAGCTGATGGTCATCTGGTATGTACGTTTTATTGGGAAAATGTGTGAACAGGTTAAGAAAAGTAAATCCGTGCATCCTATTCTACAGTACAAAATCAGTTATTTTTATAAGGAGCTTGGATACAGAAAAATTTTTGCAGAAATTCACAAGCCTTTAAAAATCATATCCACAGAATAAACTCATGGCCTACCTGGTCTTAATCTAATCTTGTTTTATTTGTCAACAGTGGTCTGGAAAACATTATAATCCTGAACTATGTCCCTGACCCTGCAGGAGCTGCTTGGGAAAAAGAGCCATTGTTCTCTTATGCTAAGAGACCAAGGAATGGGCCCATGCTGTTTTTCTTTAACTGCATGCCCAAGAACAGCTATGTGCAGACTAAAATACTGCCCACTTCCAACCACATTTTCAGAGTACAGCTGAGCTTGGTGAATTCCTCTGAAGCGATTAAAATAAAGATCTTTTCTCTGCGTAGGAGAAATTACTTTGCCAGGCTTTCTATAATGTTGCCTCTACAAAAATCATATTTACAGTTTGATGAGCCTTCGTTGTCGCTGTGAGACTAAAGAAGTCTGCGCTTCTGTATATTAAGATATATCTGCCCTTAGCATTTTTATTTTTATTTCTGGTAAAATATAACCCCTCCTGTAAAGGCATTTCCTGCATTGATGGGAGAGGGAAAAAGGAGTTCTTCCTAGCATTACATGCTTTCGGTGCTTCCTGGACATCAGAGCCATCTCCTACCTTCTTTGGGGCCTCTCATGTTACACAGACTATGTCAAAATCCTCTGCTTCACCACTCTTGTGGGTTGTTTCTTGTCAATGCAAAACTGCTGTACTTCGAACCTCTGAAATAGGGGCAAGAAGGAAATAAATTGAATCTAATCACAACAACTAATGCAGAAAGTGAAGAATGTGACATGGGAAGTCAATGAATGTGGATGTGTTCAACAACTGCGACGCATCACTGCATCACTGTGACACACCAGCTCCTCAGAACTTACACAGAATTGGTAGAGCAGAAAATGAGTGCATATTCAGTATGGGGCTCACACACTGCTTGGAATCAAACTTCACACAAGCCAGCTAGATGAGATAGCTACCTGCAGCCAAAGAGACACAAGTGCCCTTCCCCAGCACGGTACAGGCATCCCACCATCAAGTCAACAAATTCATAGAATATGGGTTGAAAAGGACAACAATGCTCACTTAGTTCCAACCCCCTGCTATGTGCAGGGTTGCCAGCCACCAGACCAGGCTGCCCAGAGCCACATCCAGCCTGGCCTTGAATGCCTCCAGGGATGGGGCATCCACAGCCTCCTTGGGCAACCTGTTCCAATGCCTCACCACTCTCTGAGTGAAAAACTTCCTCCTAATATCTACCGTAAATCTCCCCTGTCTCAGTTTAAAACCATTCCCCCTTGTCCTATCACTATCCATCCTCGTAAACAGCCATTCCCCCTCCTGTTTATCCGCTCCCTTCAAGTACTGGAAGGCCACAATGAGGTCTCCCCTCAGCCTTCTCTTCTCCAAGCTAAAGAAGCCCAGTTCCCTCAGCCTTTCCTTACAGGAGAGGTGCTCCAGCCCTCTGATCATCTCAGTGCCCTCCTCTGGACCCGCTCCAAGAGCTCCACGTCCTTCCTGTGAGGCTGCAGATGGGGCCTCACAAGAGTAGAGGGGGACAATAACCTTTCTCAGCCCTTTTTTAATGCAGCCCAGAACTTTGTATTGTATGTGATTAGGTTGGAGCTTGATGATCCTTGAGGTCCCTTCCAACCCAAGCCATTCTATAATTCTACGATTAGAAGCAAAAGCAGAGGTAATATTTTCATGTCAACTCAAGTTAACGCTTTGGTAGAGATCCTGTCCAAAGAGGAGCTGAAGTGGATGGAAGAACTCTGTAGCTTGCACAAATTTTTCAGATAATGCACAGCTCCACGGAGACCTCACCAAGAATCCCTTACCAGACGGAGACTGGAAAATCCACCGATGCAGCTGCCAAAGAGCAGCCACTGAAAAAATATGCTCCCATCAATAAGAGTAATAATTCCCTTCCTCCGGTTAGTGTGAGTAGCCCACAGTTGTTAAGTAGTCTAGGCAAAATCAGATAAGGCTGTGTTCTGTTTTCAGAAAATCTGACAGCATGGAGAATTGAGATTGTTCCATAAAAACAGCCCAATATAATTTGGTGGGGGAAAAAACATGAGAAGAATAGTTTACCAGACTGGGTACAGAGAGAGAAAGAGGACGAAGAGTCAGGTAAAAGATAAGAGGGTTGTTTCTTTAAACCATAATACTTGTCTGATTTTACAGAGTTATTTGAATAAGTTAAGAGCAGAAGGAGCAGGAATAAAGGACAGGAGAGCTGACTAAAGTTCTGGCAGAAGGATAAGTGAAAACGGTTGCAGCGTGTGTTTTAAATGATGAAATAAATCAGTGCAGGCTTGGAAATTAAATACGGGGAAAGAAAGTAGATGAATGAAAGGAACTTTTGTAAAGGAACCTCATCAGAAACTTCTCACAACTGGTGCCACAGCTCATACCGATGCATGGAACACGGGATTTTTCAGTGATTTCTGCTTGTTCCATAAACTAAAAATCTGATATGTATTTTTCAAAACCATAAATATAGGGAAAAAATGTTCTCTGTTGGAGAGCCTTTCTGATTAATGAGGAAATCCAAGTGTAAAACAAACTGCTCTCTACTGCAGAAATGCTGCAGTACGTACATGAAGCACACAGCTAGGGCTCAACTGAGATTTGCTTGCAATTCAAACCACAACAAAGTCAGTGGAAGTCCTGAGCACCTCAGAATGTATGTAGCAATTGAGTCTAACATAACGATGGAAACTTCCCACAAATCCAGACCATATTATCACTGTTCTCAATTCCTGACACAGGGAGATGCAGTATGAGATGATCCAGAGCCTTCTTTGGGAAGATAAAGGGCTGGGTTCTTGGCAAATCAAGGTCCATTCAGTCTGGTTTATCCTCCTGACACATGGTTGGGTACCCAGAAATTATTTATACTAGTCCAATTTCTCTAATTGCTTTCAGATCTAGCGTAAGTTTGCTAAACTAAAATTTATCTGTTCCCAGCAATTATTCTCTTCAGTGCAGAACCTTCTTCTGTTTCAGATTTTCAGGGCAAGGAAGAAAATATACATGAAATCTTAGTTCCTTTGGTTAGAAAATCATCCTAAGTATACACTCAGTATAAACTGTCTGAAAGAAGAAACTTTTCCTCAACACAGATGGATGTTTTCCCTTGTAATCTAACAACTAGAAATTGAATGAACATGCGTAATTTTAGACCCCAAATCAAATACTGAACCGAAACCAAATTCTCAGAGTCCTTTCATTATCTGAAAATAAAAGGCGAGGGAAACAGCTGCCACAAACAAAGAATTATTTTAATTTTAATGACACACTTTGTGGCCTGACAGTAAATCCCTTTGCTCTATCCATCGTTTCACTTATCTGGTTTGGAAAAAAAAATAGATAGATAGATAGATAGATAGATAGATAGATAGATAGATAATCACGTACAAGCAATTGCACTTGTAAGCGACTCGTGTGGGGAGCAGATACCTCCACGCCGAACACCGGAGGCTCTCCTTTCAGCCTCACTCCAGAGAGACCTACAGGATACAAAACGCTGTTAATCCCATGCCACGGCCAAGGAACGGTTCTGTCCCCACGCCCCGAGCCCGCAGAGGTCAGCGATAGGGGACGGAGGGTCGGATTCACACCCGAGCGTGGCAGCCAGGTGCGTCCCGGCCGGAGCGCTGGGATGACCACAGCCGGCTGCGGATGCACGGCCGCGGGGCCAGGGTGGGGGATTAACATACTACAGCCGCTCGCTCCTGCCTCTCGCTGGATCGGCTCCGAGACGGGGATTAACTCAGCGAGCGGCCGCTGGGGCGGGATTTGGGTGGAAAGGAAGAGATGAAGACGGCCGAGATCGGTGCCAGCGGCAGCTGCAGCCGCGGTCCCCGCGGGGACCAGGGGGGATGTGCCGCCGGCCGCCGCCACCGGGCGCTGCCGAGCTTTCTGCCGGACAGCACCGGACGGCGCCGGACAGCACCGGACGGCTCCGAACCGCTCCTGCCGCCGCTCGCGGAGCCCGCCGCGGAGCCACAAAGTCCCCGGCCGGGCCGCCCGGAACGGAGCCCACGCCGCCAGGCCGAGATGTTCCGGTCGCTCGCGGGCATCCCTCGGCGGCGGGCAGCGTTGGCGTGGACGCCAAGCGAGCGAGCGAGCGAGCGAGCGATCGGCGGCGGCGGCGGCGGCTGCGACCGACGGTGCCGGCGGGGACATCGCTCCCGCGATCCGCAGCACCGCAGCCGCCCCTTCGGCGGCACCGCCCGCGGCACGGCGGGGCGGGAGGGCTGGGCACGTGCCAGCGGGGCGGGGCGGGGCGGGGCGCGGCCGCCCGGTGCGATCCAGTCCGGGCTTTGTCTCCGCCTCCGGAGCCGCGTCCCAGGGGCTGGGAGTGGGAGCCGGGCGGAGGCAGGGTAGCGGCGGCGGGGGGCGAGCGGCTTCCAGTCCAATGCCCGGCAGCCTGGGGGCGAGCAGCGACTGCGCCTTCTTGCCGCGGCACGGCGAGCGCCGCCAGCCTCGGAGTTTTCCTGGAGCAGCTTTCGCACCGGGAGCACTTTTGGTAGAAGGGGAGCAGGACGAGACCCCGAAATGACTTACCTCCCGAGGCACGGCTGAAGGGGACTTACTGGAGTGGAGTCGTAGTGGAATTTGGGTTTGGAGAGGAGTTGTGAACGCTTTTTTTCTTTTTCTTTTTTTTCTTTTTCTTTTTCTTTTTTTTCACTCCTGTTCCCTCTTTTCGCCCGTCATTGGAAATGAACAAACTGCACTTGCAATTCAGAAAGTAGAAATATTAAATATTCCATCCCCTGGGAAGCACATATGTAGTAATGACAAAGGATTGCAAAGGAGAGAGTGGTTCCAGTTTCCCAGAGAGATCCCCTTAAATGGATTACTAAATGGGACACACCATCAGCTAGTTCTGTCCTCTAGCTGCCCAGATAGATGCACCGAAAAGGTACAGTACTCCCCGTCCGTATCCGATGTTTTGGGTTGCGTGGAAGGAAGGCTCCCGCCTCGGCCGGTCGGTCGAGTGCGGCGGGGAAGGCGGGCGGCGGCTGCGACTGCCTCGGCAGCGCCGATGGCATTAGGCGAGGAGCCGCCCGCAAGTGCAGTTTTCAGGCATCTCGTGGTTTCGTCTTTCTTTTCCTTTTTTCCTCTTTTTCTTTCCCCCACCCCTAGGCTGCTGGACGCGCCGGTGCTCCCCGGCCCACGGGCACCGTTTGCATGCACTGTGTTCGGGCTCCTGTTCGCTTTCTCCGGCTCCCAGCCCCGCTCCCTGCCCTCAGCTGCGGGAGGTTTCGTGCGGGGCCGGATCAGCGCTGCCTGCGGTCACCGCGCGGGGCTGTGAGCTGCCGGGGTCTTTGTTACAGGCACAGTGCGGGAGCTTCGTGCAGAGGCGTAACCCACGGTTTCCGCTCTCCAGTGCGGGATTGTGGTGGTGCCTTCTGGTTTTGTGGGCTTGGCGGTGTGTTTCGGGGTTGGGATTTTTGTTAGTTGACATTGCTATTATTATTTTAAATTTTCAAGGCTGAAAGAAGAGGTCGGCAACCGAGAAAACTTCGGTTTCCCCGGGTGCTACAGCGGCTTTGTTCGCGAGGGTGGGCTGAGGCCGCGAGCTCCCTTCCCCGCCGCACCGACCTCCGTCCCCTCAGAGGGGCTGCGGGCTGCCCGGATGCCGCGGCGGGGAGAAGAGAGGGTCCCAGGCAGGGCCCTTCCCCGCCCACTTCTCGGCAGGGCGAGGGCTCTGTCCGCCGCTCCTTCGTTCGCTCTCCTCCTCGGGGAGCCGAGAAACGGCGGATAAAGTTTTTCCAAGGGGAAGAGCAGGGCAAGCCGGCTCTAAGCAGCTGCCGCAGCCTCCCTCGGAGCTGGCCCGGCGTGAGTCCGGGGAGCCCCGGGCAGGCGGCTCCGAGCGGCCGGTAGCGGGCAGCTTCGTACCGCTGTTGAAGAGAAGACGGTTTAGCTCCCCCCACTCCAGCCCGTGTAGGAGCTGCGGGCGAAGCGTGCTAGGAACCCGCCGCTCCCCTGTCCGGGGCGAGGCAGGGGGTCAGGACTGCCCCGGACCCTGCCGCTGTTCCCGAGGAGGGTGGCAGAAAGTTTGGCTTTGCTTCGAGCCGGAGAAAGTACCTGCGAGAGCTCGGTCGTCCCTCCGCCCCTCCTGCCCGAGGGAGGCGCTTCCTGGGGTGGCTGCAGGCGGGGGAGCGTTGCGAGCGCGGACCGCCGAGGCGGCGATGTCGTTCTGTCCGCTGGCACTGCGATGTCCTGACAGCCCCGAGCCGGGTGAGTGCCGGGCTGAGCTCCGCGGACAGCCGGCTGTGTCTTTGCTAACCGTGACCGCTTGATCGGAGGGAAATTTGCTTTCTTCACCCACTCCTGAGCAAATTGCTGCTTTGGAAGTTTGTAAACCTGCGCTCGTGTACCGAGGTCTGTGCAGCACGCATCTTTGGTTGTTGTGGAGGGGAAATTGTTTGGCTAAAGCAAAGGCTTTAAGTGGTCCGTGGTAAAGCATGCGAATTCCAGGATTCGCAAGATGAGCACTTGGTCCTCCGAAGGGGTGGACACATGGGCTATAGGTGTAGTAAATAGTAAAGAGCTGAATCTCCACGACCATTTTCTGCCACAGGGCTCCGTGCAGAGGTTTACTAATTGTCGTAGATTGAGCTAACTTTTGTTCAGTATAATCTGGCACTCGTATTAATTATTAAGCTAACCTCGAAGACAGTGGGGAAATCATGCCTCTTGCTACTCTATTTTTGCAAACATTGTCTATGTGCAGTTCAGTGTTCTCATGTCAGCAAGCTTTACTGGCCAGGTAAATCTACGTGAGGAGGTCCAGCAGAGTGAGAATCTATCACAGAACTTGTAGAGATTTTGACAAGTCTGTGGCAGCTCTCTGACAATAGGATTTATGCAGCTGCTGTAATGTTTAGGGCTTCCTTTGCCATTTGTTATCAGACTGCAAAATGATCGTGTCTGGTTAACTTCTGTGGGTTTTCTGTTTGTTTGTTTGTTTTTAATGAGACTGATTGAGTGTGTTGTAAGGAAAATTGGGTTTCCTACAGCAAACCTTTTTCTTCGCGGAGTTGCTTCATATGTGTTTGAAAGGAAATGCTATGGAGTCAGTAAGATTGAGAGGTTTGCCACTTAAAAAAAAAAAAAAAAGTGCAGTTGCTTGAACGTTTCAATGTCTAGGGCATAATTTTGTCTGAAAGGATCCTGTTTTTCATGTGGTGTCTTATCTGAAGATATAATGCAAAGAGAAAACACACTAACTCTCTTTAAAGCCCAACAATTTCCTATGCATAAAAATGTTGATCTTGGTTCCCTTCCACTCTTCACTGAATAAAATCTCTGGCTTTCGAGTAAGTTTATCTCAGGAGCGGAATGCCCAGATGAAGCTTCCATCTGAATGCAAAATGAATTTTAAAATAGCAATTAATATCATAAAGTATAATTGCAGTGTTTGCTTTTCCTGTAGTGGGAATCAAGTGCTTGAAGCATCGATGAATACTTAAAAGGAAAACGAATCATATGGTCACAGATGTTCTGTGTATTCTGAATTAGCCTACATCAAAACTGTTACTCTGACTTCCAGTGGCAAAACCAACCTTATAAGATAAACTTGTCGTTCTTGAACAAAAAAAATACTTGGATGCCAGTGTCTGCAAGAAATATGTTATCTAACATCTCCAGCTGCATGAAGATGGAAGTACCAACCATAGTCCTTTTGTAATGTTTGCAAATTAAGGCATTTAGTTATTGCCACTCAAAGTGAGGAGGGAGGTAGGTCGGATTTGGGAGAAGGAGTTGTCCTTGCTCATTTTTTTTAAGGGGAGAAAAAAAAAAAGAGAGAAAAAGAAAAGCAGAAAGATCAGATTAATGACCTGTGTTAAATCCAGAATAGAACTGTTTGCATTAAAAAGGAAGTAGGTTATTGTGAACTTGCTTGTGAGTGTTTTGTGAAGGGAAGGGGAAGCTTGTCATCTTGTTTTGAAGAGCCATACATAAATACGCATGAAAAGAGTTCACATGGTTTGCAGCAGGAGAGACATAAAATGTTTTTGGATTAAATTGACCTGAGCTAATATACGTCTTGCATCTAGCTTGTTTGCAAGGACGCATTGTTGCACTTCCCAGTCAAATGCTTTGTATCTGATTCGCATGCACTATACCAGAGTGCTAAAAAGAAACAACGGGGTAAATTCTGCTAAAGCAAATTCTATTCTGTTAGGCACAGCATACGCTAAGTGAAGTTGAACTGTACTAGATCAGAAGTTTTCACTATCTTCATTTGATACAGATGCTACAGTATTTTACTTACTTTTAATTTATTAAGGAGGTGAATCTTTAGCCCTTGTCTTTTCCAGTCTTGCTTGCCCAGCTCTGCTCTGCTTGTTGGAATAATTGGATGAAATTAAAGGCAGTTGCTGAAATATTATTCAAATAGGGCACTCTTACCTCATGTGCTTCCCCCTGCTTTCTGAAGGGATCTATGGTTGGTGAGGACCTGAATCCCTTTGTTGTGGATCAACCTTCAGCATTCAGGCAGACTTTGGTCCACATCTTCTGGAGCAAGCAGCATCCAACACAGACCCACAGCATACTGTGGCAAGCCTTGCCTGGGCAGGGAAACAGGGGAAAAAAAATGAGAGGAGTAAGCAATGCTTTCTTCTGCACCATTAATTGTGTGCATCAGACCACCCTGAGGTGGGTGAGGAGTAGGGTGGTAGGTAATAAGAGACAGCCAGCAGCTGTGTCAGTTCCTGCAACACGAAGCAACCAGAATCAGGGTTTAGTGGCAAAAATAAGCAGCTGGAAGAAAACTCAAGCCTGAATATAAAATCTCTACATATGAATGTGTTCATTTTGAACCTGATGCATCTGTCTGTTGAACAAGGAACAGCTTGGACAGGGTCTGCATAGGCAGAAGTGCACATCCCGGTTTAAGTGCAAACCGAGCAGCCCAGGGTATTTATTTCCTCTGTGTGCCGTCTTCTGAGAGAATGAAGCCATGGAAATAGCTGAATGTTGATGTTTATACAGCGTTAAGGGTTATTTAACTGGTCTCAGGAAATGAGTCTTTGAGTTTGGGTCATGACAAGTATGGCAGCACGGCTCAGTCACTGCTTTAGGATTTAAAGGGAAGAGTGCCACCTACTGTGTTGTAATTATATATATTGCATGTCCTGCATGTCCTCAGGAGTTCCCAAGGTGTCCACCTGCCACTCTTATTTTAGCAACTGGATAGGAAAAGATTCAAAATTCATACTGATAAGGGAACTGGAAAAAAGAAATAAATAGAATATCCTAAAACATCGAGATATTCAGAAAGTCTTGGAAGTGGTTTATTAAAAGACATACATAGCTGCATTTGCTATTTTTGTCACTTCAGACTCATTAAAGCTACGAGTTTAATGGTGGGGGCACAGGAAATAAAAAAGGGGATTGGAGTTCTATGCCACACTTCATAAATTTATCATATTCTCAGCTTTCATGAGCCAGAAGAACATAAATGAAGCTGCACGATTTATGTCCTGGAGAATCTAAAGTTTAGGTCCACTGTAGTTAAAAAAGAAAAAAAGCAGATGTCGCCTTTTACAAAATAGCTTCTAAAAATAAAGAAGAAAATCAGTAAAAAAAAGCACCATGAATTATCTCATAATTCACTGCCAAAATACTCCTGATAGTTAACTGTTAGGCAGTATGGAACTGTAGTTATTTACCAGGAAGAAGATGGGGTGTGTTATACTCTGCAAATACAGAGCCATTTCTGTCTGGAAAGATTCTTCCCCCAGTCCCCAAAGTGTTTCTGCATTGGCTGAAATGGAGATGTAAGATGAAGAAGATAAACCAGCTATTAGCAGAACTGCCAGTTGCTGTGTCTCTGGAGTGAAGACATATGGTAATCTGCTGCATTCCGCAATGACCTTTTCTTTAAAAGTATTGTTAATAATAGGCATTTCTGTATTACAGTATTTATAACAGATACTTGAAATTCGTATATTGTGGACTATCCTGGCTTTTTTTTTTTTTTTTTTTTTTTTTTTTTTTTCTTAAAACCACTGCGAACTGCTAATGAGGAACTTCACACAGAAGCACACTTTTACACCATTCCTGGTATACTGAAGGGAAGCACCTCCAGGGCAGGTGCCCAGCATTCTGTGTGTGCACTGTCTTCCCATTAGGAAGCCTTTTGCTCCTTGTCTCCCTCACTCCCCGGGTGAAGCCATGCCTTGGCTGCATGGTTGTACATGTTGTACCCTTAGTGATAAGGGCAAAAAACATATTCCTCTACTTCTCTGTAGCCTTTTGTGGAAACTTAATGTTGATGCAATTGGAAATGAGGAATGTTCTTATTACATCATTTCGCCTCAATCTGAGACCATCTAGTAGATGGGGAGTGTAATAGTGATATTTTTTTTCTGGAGATAATAGTGGGAGTTTGATTATCTGCTTCTAAAAAAGGTATTCCTAACCTCTCATCAATTTTGCCGTGACCCTGACAGACTCATGGGGCCTTCTAGTAATGAAAATGCGTAGATAACATAATAGATGTATTAGGGGGTTCTGGTTCAGCAGATGGAAAAAGTATGCTCTTATGTGAATCCTCAACACAATGAGAAAAACTGCGTCCAAATATATTCCCGACTGCAGCAAACGTTATTTCTACTTGATCTCCTTCTGCTCACCTTCACTCAAGTGTTCTGTATGTTCTATATGTTGAGCATTTTTATGTACAGCTTCGATAGACTGACTGGAAATGTGCTGCGTTGGTTCCTTCACTGTTGCTGGTGGACATTTATCCATTGCTTGCACTTGGGGCAGCATTTCATTGAGATGTTAATGAGAATTTGAACAGTTTGTAGTTCCATCGAATATTTTCTCTTAGAAGAAAAATAATGTGGTTTTGTTGATGCCTTTTGAAATCTACTTTTTATTGGTAGAATGTGATGGATTTTATGCTAATTCCTTTTGCATTCCTGAAATATGGCCTAGCGAGGCACTGTCGCTGGGATCTTCATCTATTAATCATGGAAGCTGCTTTCTTATTCGGTTGCCATAGTTTCAGTGCCTCAGATAGTGTTGGGGTGCCTTGGGAAAGGCTTGAGATATACTTGGACTTGCAAGCTTTGCAGTTATTTTGGCTGTGGTAGAGCTCTGAAGGAACAGAGAACAGCATCCAGCATTATTCAGAGTTGGATTAAAAGAGGAAACTTCTGGATATGTCTCCCTGGACCTTGTTATGTGAACATCCAGCTGATACTTACTCCCAAGATTTGCTTTCTGTTTTGTCTTGCTGGTAAAATCGTGCACTTCAGAGACTTAATGGCTACCTTTATGCCCTGTGAGAGCAAGAAAGGCTTTTGATTAGTTGTGCTGATAAATGGTTGGGTAAATTAAGGGATTTAGGGTTTCCTAAGCAATCAAGGTAATTTGTTCTACATTTTCTTTTAACCTATCTTCATAAAACATGACATCATGTTTGAGACTGAGTTAATGTGTATTGTTCCCATTGTTAACCTTAAATTTAATAAAATGACAATGAGCCCGCTTTTGTTAGCGGGAGAAAAGCTTAAATTACAAAGTAGCAAAGGGGAAATAATCTGTCAGAGCTGGTGTTCTTTCAGCTCCGTGTTGACATTGGCTGTATTTTTTTTAATTACATTTCGGTATCTGTCTACAAATGTTTCAGCACTGAAACATTTTGAGAAATGCAGGGCTGTTAGTAGTTGAGAATCGCTTTTTTGACAAATGAGAAAAGTGGTAAAGTAGTAAATAGTAAGAATTAATCTAGCAAGAAAGTAGCTGGAAGACCCTGACTTTTCATCCTGTGCTAATCGTTAGCAGTTGTGGTTGGCTGCAGATAGTATGAAAACGCAAACATTGTTCACAAGGAAATCAGAGACTTTTTTTTCTTTCCCACTGAGGAAAGAAAAAAAAAAAAAAAGAAAAGAAAAAAGAAAATCATCACCTCCACAAGGCACATGTGTGAGTAGATATCTCAAATCCATTTCTATTGCATTTTACATAATAATGTCTCCAGCACTAAGTGACTTCCTTCTAGTTTTAATGAAACTATTTGGTTCTTGCACAGATAAGCTTGATAGATATTTTCTGTTCACAAGAAAAGCCTTAAAATTTCTCATCAAAGAATCATCTTAAAATTAGCTCTGCAGTCTAACTTAAAGAATACAGTATAATTTGAACTAATCTTGAAAATTAGCCGCTTTTAAAACTTTCCAATGGTTAGTTTGCCTTCAAAGACAAGTTTTAAAGCTTCATTCTGGGACTTTACTACCCAGTCTTGTCAATTTTTCAAGTGAGATCGACAAGCAGATTGGGAACATGTGCCTATTATTTGTAATCCACCCTCAGGACTCCTACCAGCTGAACAACTTTGAAGTCCAAAACTTGTGCATGAATTTTAATGATGATAAAGTTTGTGTGGTGGTGGATGTACAGAAAATCTGTATTTCCAGCTTTGAACTCTCACGTAGTTTCTCTTTTGCAGTCTGACTTTTGCATACTGTGTTGCGTATGCATATTTTACACAAAATGAATCCCACATTTTTTCCTGTTAAACCCGAAATGGATATGTATCTAGCAGACTGACAGTCTGATAGGGCGAAATAATATGCCCTGGGCGTTTTGTAGTTGCATTTAGAAGGGAGCTTGCGATTGCCTAGAAAATTCTGAGTACTGGAAAACATTGAGGTCAAAAGCTGTAGAGGTACAAATGCAGTTGTTGGGATTTTTTAATTTATTTATTTATTTGTCCTTTTTTCCTCAGAGTTTATTACACATCAGCTAGTTTCAGATTAGGCATAGGATCAATCTGTATGGAAATGAATTTAAGCGGATCCGTAATGTACCACTGTATGCTTATTAACATTAAAGATTTTTCATAGAATCAAAGAGTAGCCTGGATTGAAAAGGACCACAATGCTCATCCAATTCCAACCCCCTGCTATGTGCAGGGTCACCAACCAGCAGACCAGGCTGCCCAGAGCCACATCCAGCCTGGTCTTGAATGCCTCCAGGGATGGGGCATCCACAACCTCCTTGAGCGACCTGTTCCAGTGCCTCACCACCCTCTGAGTATATTGATTGTTTATTTTTTTGCCCCTGAAATATTGAGATGTGAATGGTAAGTAATTGTGTTCTCAATGTAGAGGCTCAGTCTTATGCCTGTAAGAGAGTAAGGAAGAAATTCTATTGAATGCCTTACTCTACTCACAGTCCAGCTTAGCCCTGTCAGTTTTATTTATGGTTAGCCTTAAATATTTAACATCTTCAAGCATCAGTATACTGACCCCATCAAAGAAATAAGATGATTATTATTGGACAAGTGTTACATTTGTGTCCTTTTTTAGCAATTTTTTTTGGAGTCTGTTTTGGAAATCTTGCATGTATTGAGTCGTATCTCAGTGCTTGAGTATTTCTGGAAGGGTAAGGCTTGATTTGGGTGGGATAGTAGTGCAGGGAGGGAAGGTCCTCCCCAGCACAGCCACTGAGCTGCCCAGTGCCCATCGTCTGAAGGCAGCACACAGGTTGAGTCCCACACAGTCATGTGTCTTTAGCAGTACTTAATTCCAGGAGCATGGCTAAATGCCTGGTGTTTGATTCAAAATGCCTTTTTTTTATTATACAGAGAGAAACAAGGGCTGTGTAACTGCTATCTTGGACGTTGGGTCATCGTCTTTATAGTAATGGCTTTTCATCATAGCTCTCTAATAAAAGAAGGTCATAATGTGTCAAAATCAACTTTTGAGTTTTTTTTTATACGAACAGGATTTGATGCTATGTGTACAAACTTCCAGTAGGGTTCAACTCATTCTACTTCTGAATAATTTGTGCTTGTTAATTACAAGCACTCAGCTTTTGCAGTTGCAACTTATTGATATGGGCACCTGGTCTGGAGGCTGGTGACCCTGCACATGGCAGGGGGGTTGAAACTAAATGATCATTGTGTCCTTTTCAACTCAGGCCATTCTGTGATTTTTATGATCTCAGCAAACAGTGAGAAATGCCCCAAGTTAAAACACGATTTTTAAAATTCACTGTCATCTGTTATAGGGAGGTTATTATATAATATGATTTTAAGAACTGTGTCCAAGCAGTGAAGTATTCTTTTATAGAAACACTTCAGGCATAAAATTTTCTACTTGAAGGAGAGTAGTTTCCAAAGACGGAAGAGGACAAACATTTTTCTAATGCTTCTTTGGGGTGCTTTTTGTCTCATCTGGTAAAATTACTGTTGAATTTAAATAGTAATATGTCTTTCTTTACAAAGAACTCAAGAACTGACTTCTTAAAGAGCAGTCGTGGGAAGAGGAAAGATTTTTGCATGCACCACTACACTTTTTTCATTTTTATCTGCAAGGTGTTTCCTTTTAATTTTGTTGTAGGGAAGTTCAGCATGTTCAGATAGGCTGATTAATTCCGTCACGAGACGTGTGTATTGTAGGGTGGTGTCGTCTTTTTTGCTTTATCCTGTTCTAAGCCTAAAACCTAGAGATACTGCCAGAACGCTTCCTTTCCCAAGATTAAAAATAAATAAAATAAATCCTGTTCCTGTTCAACAGTATGAGTAGTCCAAAAGGCATATATAGCCAACCTGGAGCTAATAGCCTGAAGGTGTGAGGTGAAGGCTGGTGACTGTTAGAATAATGCAGTTTTGATTTGTCAGGATGTTTTTCTGAGTGTGTTATACGACAGTATTAAAGCATCTATAGAGGAAAAATAAAAACTCTACAATTAAAAAGTATTGTCTAATGGAGTCAGTTCCCTAACACACAAGTTTATTTCCTTTTCATAGAATCATAGAATGAATCATAGAATGGCCTGGGTTGAAAAGGACCTCGATGACCATCGAGTTCCAACCCCCCTGCTGTATCCAGGGTTGCCAACCACCAGACCAGGCTGCCCAGAGCCACATCCAGCCTGGCCTTGAATGCCTGCAGGGATGGGGCATCCACAGCCTCCCAGGGCAACCTGTTCCAGTGCCTCACCACCCTCTGGGTGAAAAACGTCCTCCTAATATCTAATCTAAACCTCCCCTTGTCTTAATTTAAAACCACTCCCCCTTGCCCTATCACTATCCACCCTTGTAAACAGCCATCCCCCCTCCTGTTTATACGCTCCCTTCAAGTACTGGAAGGCCACAATGAGGTCTCCTTGGAGCCTTCTCTTCTCCAAGCTAAACAAGCCCAGTTCCCTCAACCTTTCCTCACAGGAGAGGTGCTCCAGCCCTCTGATCATCTCAGTGGCTCTCCTCTGGACCTGCTCCAAAAGTTCCATGTCTGTCTTGTACAGAGAGCCCCACTTTTTGTGTGGGTTATTTTTTTTTTTGGATGTTGAAACTGACTGTTTTCATTAGTTGCATATCTGTGTTGATATCTTAAGTTCTCTCCTGTAGCCAATATCCTGGAGGTGACATCATCTGCCAAAATCACCATTCACTCCCACCTCCAGTGCTCCGTGTGAGAGAAGCAGCTCAGCCTGGCCCTTCTGGTAACACATTGCTGCAATAAGTGCTGGTGGAGCGCAGAAGGATGGAAGATGTGGGCTGTTTAATGTCAGAGTGAGAGGTAATGAGGTCTGTAAGAATGCTTGCATTCATTTACCTTCAATAGCAAATCAGTTCTTTAGATCCTTTTCTCCCATAGAAGTTCAGCAATCAAGCTTCATTTAAAACAGATGAATGTATCCACTGTTGTCACAGTGAAAGATCTTGAAAAACTTTTTTAGAATCTACGTTCTAAAAAAACACCTCTGTGGTTTTGTTGGGAGGACTAATCCTGATTTCCTCCTTTGTGCCATGCTCCTAAAGCCTGAATATTTAGATTCCTGCTGTAAGCTTTACGTTTGTCATCAGAACCAATTGCACTACTTATGTAAGAAAGCGTAGAGAGGTTGGGCCGAGGCACAAAAATATGTTTTAGCAGGACAAAACTTTTGACCTGTCTGCATCACACAGGAGAACGAGGGTACAGTTTTGCTTCAGACACTGTCTGTATTTATTTCACTAGGCACGGAGCTTGTCTAGAAAGGCTGTGCTCTAACTCATCCTAATAGTGGCACAACTCCTGCTGACTTCAGCAGCTGCTGTTAATTTCTGAAGTTTAAAATCTTGGGTGGGGGAGAAGTGGACTCATGTTCATGTTAATATCAAAATATCAATAAGGTGTTGTTCTGCTGTGTAATGGCACCTATGTTGTAGCTTTATAGAATCTGCTGCTGGAGTTTTTTTCAGAAGCAGAGAGCCTCGCGGTCGCCAGGCTGTCCTGCTGCTCCACAGCTGTGCTTCCCAGACAACTGCTTGTGTTAGCCTGCTGTAACAACTGTCTGCATGTAAAATAATATGGTCTTGTGTAAGATCGAACAAAAATCCATTTACGCAAAGAGGGATGGGTCTTAAGGATTGCAGCATGTGGCATTTACTTAGCCGTGTTTTCCTTAGATTATATGCTTGAAATATTGAAAAACTGTCCTTGCTGTTGCGCAGCGGCCTTAGAAATTGCTCCAGTTTTCGAGAGAAAAAGGCCTTTCAACTTTTAACACTGTTTCTAAATCCAGGGGCAAAGACTAATTGCATGCAGTCTGAAGAAACAGAACCTGGGGCTTGGTCGCATGCTTTTATGCTGAAAGAGGGCAATGCTTGTCTTTTAAAGCTTTCTTGCAGCTTGTTCAGCTGGGCTGTTTCATTGTGAAAACGAATAGGAGGCTACACTGTGCTTTTTCCTTTGCATGTACCCTGCAAAGACACTTGTCTTGTGTTTTAAAAGCTCTCTTGTGTTTTAAAATCTCAGTGCAGACACTTCAGGCATCCAGATGATGAGTGGCGTAGTGAAAAACATTGAGCAATAACAGGAAATGATGGACACAAGCCACACTCTTCAAAGGCACTGTTTTTTTTGTGCGTATGCTGTCTTGCTGTTTACATAAGAAGCTGTATAGCTTTCAGCTTTCTTATGCAGACACAGAGGTGTTTGAAAGTGGGTTACTCAAACTGGTGCAGAGGAAAGCCCTAGGAGTCATTTCACATCAGTGGGTAAGAGCCACGATGCATTTGATTAAAGAAAGGCACGCTGCCTACACAAAGAGTTGCTAACAAGGTTCTGTCATGTTTTTCATGCCTTAGCCCTGCTTTTACAGAACATAAATTCATATTTAGTTTCAGTGGTTGCACAGTTCTGGTCAGATCTACAGGACTGCTAAGAGAATCAAACTCTACAAGTGCAACCAGTTGAATGTAAAATAATACAATTTGTGCTGAGCAGAAACCGTGACTGAGAATATTAGCAAAACATTGTCCCAGCTTAACATTCACCTGGTCTACCTTGTCCTCCTCCTGCTTGGCTTTTTAACAGCCACAGATCGTGCTAAGACAGACTAGCTATATTTTTTAGAGAAAGAAAGATAGAAAGATATTTCCTCTCCTTCAAGCTGTATTTTTTCTTTCTCCTGCTCAAACAAGAGGATAGAATTTGCTCCAAGCTGTTAAATAGTTTCTGGCAGTAGTCCTTGCACTTCCCCTTACTCGTGTGAAGTATATTTTATGCTGTTTAAAAGTGTCTTTATAAACTCTCATGTTTAAAGAGCCTCCAGAACTTAGAAATATATAAAAAGTCTTTGCAAGATGAAGAGCAAACTGCAGCAACTTCATGCTGTGCCAGTGTTCAGAAGAAGCAGTAATTCATGTAATTCTTTATTTTTAGGAATCAGATAGAAATATGTGGACCAAACTTACCTAAGGCTATTTAAACTTTCCAATCAATTTTTTTACTTCTTGAGAGAAGATGTACATTTGGAATTTAGCTCAGGTGAGTCCAATGTGAGTGCAGTGCCTGCTTCAAGCCCTTTCATTTATGTATTGCTGAGATGCTGCATCTTTCAGCCTTCATCTTCTTAAAAAACTGTCATATTGTGGATCCAGAGCAGGTAGAATGCACACTGCAGAAGGGATTTCTAGCCATCTTGCACTGACTTCTGTCATTTTGGACTCAATCCCAAGCGCTCAAGTCTTAACAATCAGAACTTGGAGGGAATGAGATTTTTTTTGTTTTGCTTTGCTTTGTTTTGTTCGACTTCGAAGCAGAACATCCACAGAGGGAGTCCTGCGTGTTTTGAAGTAATTCTGCTCCCACTCCTGCTGGTCTCTGGAGATCTACACGTACATAGAAATCAGCAGAAGGGTGCAGCTGACTGTCGAGTTGCCTACGCTCATGCCGATTTGGGGGCTGTTGACTTGCCTTCTGTCTTTATCCTCGTGCCTCTACTGAATCTGCTTTGCCTGATACAGTCTCCTGGGCACTGCTCCAGCAATTGCAGAATTGGGTTGCCCATGGTGGAAGATCAGCTAGGAAAGGTGTTGTATTAGCATCTACATGTTACAATTGCTCCATGGACAGATGATTTAGAGAAAACTTCTTGCTTCTGAGCCATGTTCACACCTCTTCTTGTCTTCAATCTGTGTTTCAGTAATAGATCTGGAAACCTGCAATCATTTCAGACAAAACTTTGGGTCGAAAGCTGTTGTCAAGCAACTGGCGTTGTGTATAGGAAAAAAAGGGAATGTGTGCATAAAGAAGGCTCCCGGCTATTTGGTCTCATCTGACTAGGTCTCACTTCTTTAAGAAGACTGAAAGCAACAAGTTTTTTTTCCCCACTATGCACCATGGACTTTGTTGGCATCTGTCCTAAGCTCATCTCAATAGACACTGGATAGCTTGGGAAATAGGGAGAATGGAAGGGACACTGGGTTTTCCATGGGACCAGGACAAGGTGAGAAGGGCGCACAAATTCAGAGAATAAGAAAAGGTGGTTTCTGTAACTGTGGTGTTCAGAAGAAACAGAGGAGCCACTGAGTGACAAGGGGATTAATTCTAACTAGGCATTACTTTTTAAGAAAGAGATGGGACACTCCACAAAATGTAGCACACTTGTGCTAGAACCTGTGATTTCCTGGGAGCATATGCAGTACTTCCACTGATATCAGTGGATGTGAAACACAGACACTGAGTTTGGCTGTGGCTTAAAAAGCAATAGGGCATCTTAAAGGCACTACTATCATTCTCTACTTTGACCTCTTCATACCTTTGTATTATAGTTTAAGATACAAAAATATTAAACATTTTTTTGATCAAGTAAGACTAAATGGAAAACTAAGGACAAGATGTTTCCCTGACCTGTAGGAAAATCCTTACATTTTATCACTTTAAATTAAATCTGCTAGAACTCACTGCTATTCTCTGCATTAACTCAGCAGGTTAAAGGATGGGAAGCTGTGTTATCCTGCTGAAGGATATGTTGGAGGAGAATAAATAATACAGAATTTATCCGCATCAATATTTGTGGTGTCTTTGAAGTGTTAATAATGCTTGGAAAAGTTTGTATGTCAGGTTAATGCCTGCTCTGAAAGCTTGTGGGAAAAAAAACTGCAAGAAAGCTATGAATAATTTCCAGAAAATGGATTTCTTTCTTTCTTCCATAGCAAAACAGCAAAGGTGGTCGAGGTATTGCTATCTTGACCATATTTTTTGGGCTCAAGCTTCACTCAAAATATTTTAATGAAGGAAGAGGTTTCTGGAAACTGAGAGTCCAAGGGAACAGTTGCAGGATAGGGGTGGCGAAGTAAAGGAGAAGGGTGGAAATGCTTTCCTTCATGACAGACCAGCAGTTTGCAGTGGAGTGATTCCTTTGTGATAAGAGTACATACAAAGCTAAGACTGAAGAAAAGTGGATGGCACAGCAGAGATGAAAGGGACATTGTTTGTCTCTCTGCCCAATTTCTTGTTCTTTCATGTAAAGTTTGGTAGGCAATGGGGATAAAGCCAAGAGGGGACTCTCCTGTGTCCCCATGCTCATTCCTTGCACTGGAAAATCTTTTGATTCCTTTGACTTCTCTCTCAGACTGGTGGTAGAGAAAAGAAAAAGGGTTTGCATCATTGCCAAGCCTCTCTAGTGATGGGCACCTCTGTGAGGCACAGACTGGTACACAGCAATTATAATTAGTAAAGAGGTAGAAGGAGGCTTTGTAATATGTATGTTTTGAGGAGAGTATCTGAAGGGCTGTGTGGTTTTCTTGCTGCTGGGCCAGTGTTGAGGTTAGGCAGCAGCAGCCTTGTGGGAAGGGCATTGGCATCACCCTGTGCAGCTGGCTGGTCAGCTGTGTGAAACAAGTTTATGGCTTCCATCCAGTTTCCACTGAACTAATAAAACTTCTTTAAAAAAAAAGTGCTGCACCTGGCACTGTTAGGGAAAACAGTCAGCAGCCTCAGTGGGGAGGCAGAAGCCTAGGTCAGCACAAAGGTTAAACTCCGTAAAAGTGACGTTTTGATGTGTTATGCCTTTTTTAAAAACATATCCTATGTTTTGAAGCTGCAGGCAGCAGGTTCCAAGCACTGTTTGCTATCTCTGGTGGACCTGAGCCTCTTGCTGCAGTGAGCAGGGCTTGTCTTATGGCAGATGACAAGCATGGGGTTGTGCTTGGTGGTGAGGTAAGGGCATCGTGGCCAGCATCATGACTTCAAGGCACAACACTGCAATCCCTGACATGCCCAGATGAGTGTAGAGCCCAAAGCCTGTTCTCCAGCCCAGGTCCTGGAAGACTGCAGCAGTAACGCCTCTGGAGCCAGCCAGGAGTGCTGTGTGCCAGCAGTAGCAGGGCAGTCTGTATGGCTGCCTGCCTACCTTGTGGTGGACGTGAGCGATCTGGTATTTGTCACAGGTCTTAAAACTAAAACCGAGCATAAATAATGCACCCTGGTGCAAGTGAGCAGAATTTTTTTATAGCTGTTTCTAGGAATGAAACCAAACCTCAACCATGAGGGAGAATACTCTCTGCCATATCCAGAGTTTGTGTACAGAACTTCTTCAAATAAATGCTTTGTAAAAATGATTTAATTCTGCTGTGATTGTGAACTTTCACAAACATGCTGTTTCAGATTATCTTTAAAATAAATTTGATTTGCAACAGCTGTGCCTCCTCAAGACCCTCCCCCCTAAAGTTTGTTTTGTTGTTTTTTTTTTTCCTAGAAGAGCTGAAAGAGTCCTCAAATTATTTTAACTAAGATTTTGTTCTTTTTTTAAGCTAAAAGTTGCCCAAGTGTCCTGTTATTAATCAGATAGATGTGCTTGTACTTGGATAGGATGCAAAAAGCTGTCTTTAGTTCACATAGTTTCTATGCTTCAGGGAACATTGGGAGAGCATTGCTTGCTGCGTGTTGCAAACATGCTATGATCTAGCTTACTTGTTAATGATGTTGCTGGGTGTCAGACTGCTTGAACCAAATTGCCTTTGCTGCATTGTAAGTTAAACCACATCTCATGCTTCACATGTATTTTCTGTTGGTGGTGGGGTTTGGCTCACAGCTCAGCTGGCTTACTCACAGCACGGTGCCCTGTGCAAGAAGGCAACTTTTGGGTACTGAGGCTTGCCGGAGGCAGCCCTAGTTCAAGGAGTGGGGATGTCCTCTGTGCTGTGGTTTCTGCAGCTTGGTTTTCCCCCAGAGGTGCCAAATCTCACTTGCTGGGGCAGCGCACTGCAGCGTTCCAGCTGGGTTAGGAGGACAGGTCTCCCCACTCCCAGTTCCCCCACGCAGCTTTTGGCACGTGTGACTGTGGCCTAATTCAGTGCAATTCCTGACATGAGCAAGGGCTGCAGGCATGGTATGCTGCCCTGCAGCTCTGCTAATGAGCTTGACTTCTAATTAAATAAAATACAAAGTTGGCAGTGCCTTTGATATTTGGTTTTCAGTGTGGCCCATTTGACTTGTTTAGATTTTCAGGGTGGTCCTGAGGGAAGAGGTTTGGTAAGCAATTGCTGAGTTTGTGTTATACATTATCAACACTGAAATAAAGTTTTTAAAATGCTCTTTTGTTCCATCAAAGCCAAATAATGCAATATAAGTTTAAAAAGTAAAGCTGAGTGAAGACCAAATTTACTATTTAGAAAGGAAAAAAAAAAAAAATGTGAGGAAGTCCTTCTGTGGCATTTGTTAATGCTTTTGTGTATGCCACATGTGTTTGGAGACATCCATGATGACTGGCAATCACAAGTTAAATAGCCACCTTACTTACACTTTGTTTCTGAATTCTCCCTTGAGGTTACTTTAACCATTTCGGTCTTCCTCAACAGCTGCAAGCAGCTGCCATTTTCTCATAGGGGGGAGAAAAAAAAAAAAAAGAAAAAAAAAGAAAAAAAAAAGCAACAGAACTCAAAATCTAAGCAGCTAAGCTAGGGAGGTGGCCTTTTTGACCAGCAAATTAAGAACTTCCTATTCAGATGCACGTTTACCAGGGGAAAACTTCTTTGTTTGTTGTTTGTTTTTCCTAAGGTAGGGAACAAGTTTAAAAGAGATTCTGTCACCTGGTAGAGTTAAGGGCTGATGGCCAGGTGATTTGTGTGTGCGTGCTGCTCTTTTATCAAGCATCTGTACTTTGCAGTGATTTTAATGCCTCTGAATGGAAGCAGACTGCTTCTCTCCTTGTTATATGACTCAGAGGTATCAGAATGGACAGCATTAACACACCTACAAAATCTAGGCTGAGCCATGTTGAGACTCAGAATTTTTAGGTAATTACTGTTTTTTCCTTTCTTCCCCTTTCTATCCATCTCTGTCGACAGATGCTATCTTGCTCAAGTATTGTAGATATTCACGAAAGCATGTAAAAATTTGTACAAATTAAACCTGAAATGCCACCAGCATTCAGCAGTGCTTCTGTTCATGACTCTTGTCTGGATGGTTGTTGATGTGGATAGCCCAGCAGGTGGACTTCTGTTCTCAATGGCTGGAATGGTCATGCCAATACTGTGGTGGTCTGAACAGTTTAGGATGCGGGCCTTGATCTGCTGGTGGGCGAAAGTGTTTTATGCAGAGTGAATGAAAAAAAAAAAAAAAATCACTGTTGCTACTCTGGCTCTTCAACAGGATCAAGTCAACAAAATAGCAAAGGAAAAGTCGAGGTAACTATGTGGCACTTTGGCAACACAGCAGTTCCCAGGGACTTTTCGTGATGTCACCTTTAGTGGCTTCACCCAGTTAGTTCACAGTGCTAATTTCAGGCCCAGAAACTAAAGGACTGCTTAATTTTTGGTATCATTTAACACTTGAGAGAGTAGATCCCTGTATAATCTTTAGACAATCCTTGCAAGTGTTGAATGTGGGATGGCTATCAGGCTGGAGGTTCATTTCAGTTGCGTGTTTATGTCCAGGTCTTCTAAATGAGAAAATTATGGGTTTAGAAATTGGCATTAGGAGCAGATTGTATTAGAGATAATGAAAATCTACAAATGTGAAAACTTGTGTTGGGGAAAGGTGTTGAGGGATAGATTCATTGTGCAGGATGAGCTTTCTGGTTGTTTCTTGGTAGTTCATTACCAGTCAGCATGTATGAGAATTAATAAATAAAATGGAGATAGAACAAAATAATTTTTCTTTGTAGGTTTGTGTAGAAGAGGAATCTGAGTTAATTATCAGAGACCTGTTTACATGTTGTATGTGGGAGATTTGGACTGGCAGGTAAAGCACTGTAGGTTGTTTTCATTCTGCTTTCTTCAGTTACAGACTTGGCTTGGGGTTAGTGACTAAATATACTGTCTTAGTCCCATGAAGTTGTCTCTCCCTCCGCAGTCAACCCCCCCCCAAAAAAATACCTTTTCTTGTAGGAATTTGAAGAGGTATAATATTAGTTGCCCATTCTCTATCTGTAGTAGAAATGGTTCAAATGTATCAGTTTTGTGATTTTGTTTAATAATCAAGTTTAAGAATGTTTTGTTAGAGATGCATGATAACTTTTGTGCTATTACAAATGGAGGCATTTTTATGTTTTGCTTTCACCAGGGGTTTGCTCCTACAGTTTAGCTTTGTCTGTGTATGTGAAGGTTTAAAGGAAGTATCATCAGAACTATTGAATTTTCAAGACTTCTTGGTGAAATCTGGCAACTGTGCAGAAAGTTTCTGAAAGGTAGAGCACTGATCTCTGCTTTTGTTTGCAAGGGTAGGCAGCACAAGCCTGCCCTTTAACAAGATCTTGCAGCTCTTGTTTATCCAGAATCCCTGTAGACCTCTGGAACTGGGGAGAAAGGCTGTGGGATTGTCTGTCTTTGGATTGGGAGGAATATTAAAATAATAAAGGAGTAATCTGAGCCATAATCCTCTTTCTGATGTTCCATAAAGACTCTGTCAAGTACGATCTTTCCTAACATCTGGACATGAAAGCAGGCAAGTGCTGTTTTCTTAGTGTCCCTAGTATTATAAGATCAACGCTGCCAAATTCCACTGTCCAGATTGAAACCAGGAAACCTATAAGGTGTTCAGAGGAACCACCAAGTTCCCCTACTGCTGGAAGTTCACTTAATAACACAATTACAGGAGCCAGAGCATCAAGGAAAGCATCGTCATCAGCCTTGAGATAAAAATTGCAGGAGCTACCAGTACTGGCACGTATGAAAACATTACTGTAAAAACATATATGTGTCTTATAGGAACTGGCAAGTGATCTTCTGGAGATTCTGAAGTTACCTTGGAAAAGATGTCAGTTTTTGTCAGCTGACAACACAAAGGATGATGCAATGAGCAGAGAAATAAAGACTTTTGAAACTTTGGTTTAACTGTTCACTCATTGTCAGCTATCTCAGAATAAACAAGGAGATATTCCCTGTGAGCAAACAGAGCACGGAGCTAACTATATGACTTTGGAGCCAGGCTTGTTTTGTGAGGGTTTTCTTGCAAATCAGCTACAGGATCTAAGTTATGTTTTAAACAGCTTTATTCATAGGCTGAGGAGCTTGAAAACAAGGTCACTGCAGAATCTGTCCTGTGGCTTTCCAAGCAGAAGTTGGAAAACGCAAACAAACATTTGGTACTTTATTTAAAAGCAAAATGTAAGAAGAAAGAAAGCATCTGCATTTCTGTGTTTTACCTTGAGTGTGTCCATGTGAGAGGGGTCAGAGAACAACTTTAAAAATTTGGGAGTGTTAGGGCAGTGTGAGAGGGAATTTGGGAAGAGCTCAACTGTTGGGAAATATATTTTTTACAACTTGTGGAGCATTTGAAGGGCAGTAATTTAGGCTGTCATCAGCAATCAGACTCTCTCTGGGAAGTATCATCTGCAGTGAACTCTTTTCTTTCTTTTAAAAGACAGCTCAATCTTGAGAACTAATGTCTAAACATCAGTCCAGTTATGTTTGAAAGTAGGAACCAAAGCTGCTAAATCAGAGCTGACCAAGACCAAAAAATAGGAGAAGGGAAGGTCATTCCGAGTAGGCTGTGCAGTCACCACTACATCTAGCAGTGGCCCTATTAAAAAGAATCTGCTGAAGAACCAGGGATTTCTCCAGCAGATTCACTGCCAATACATTCACTGTCTGTTAAATGGATTTGCAGCAGCTCTGTGCCCACAGCAAATAGGTACTCTTGTAGAGCAAACTGACAAGGCACAGCGCCTTTAGCTCTGTGTGTGCAGGCTCTGGAGTGCAGGCAGGAGGAGTTGTCATGGCTCAGCATGCCGAAGTTCATCAATTTGCTCCCAGTGATTTGTACAAGAGCCCTACTGCTCTGTTAGCACAGAGCTCTGCCGGAGTTCGTAAACACTCCTTTGTTTGGTGTAGACTCGCTGATTTTTTACCTTATCAATCAACGTATATAAAGTTTTCACGTATTTCACTACCAGGAATAGTCAGTAGTAGTAATGCTCCTATGGAACACTGTAGGAAATTATCTCGTTTATATTATCATTTACGTGAGCTCTTCTGGATCAGCCTGAAAAGGAGTGTAAAAACTGCAAACAGAAATATTATTCTGGCGATGATCACAAATGAATCAGACAGGATTGTGGATGTTAGGGATAATTAACATTTTGTTCCCACTTTCAAAAACAGTATATAGCCTTTGGATAAAGTAGATATATTAAATCAGTGCTAAGTGGAATCTCTCTTCTTTATAGAACACAGTATGTGATAATTACTTGTTATTTTAAAGTCCTACTTCTTCACATTATATAGAAACCACTGGCAGCCTGCCATTCTTGTGTATGGACACTTCTGAAATAAAGTCAGTTAGCTGGAATGAATTTCTTAGCAGAAATCACAATGGTTAGTAGCTATTATTGATATATTCTCACACAGCTAATTTGCAGCTCTTTAAGGCTCTTTGTTTTAGCAAAGTAACGATATTGTAATTTTCATGATCTGAAAGGAAAGGGGGGAAAAAAGCAACAGGCTGACTGTAGACTCCATACAAGATAGTTTCAGTTGCCTTCAGTAGTTTGTAGTGTCTCCAGTACTGACAGAATCCTGTGGGAGTCTTGCATGTGGCATTCAGAGCAACCCCAGAAGCCTAGCTTGGGATGTGCTAGGAAGAAGTGTGTGAGATCCATGTTGCAGCCAAGGGCTGGTTGTGCTATGCCTGGATATCAGTAGGGTTCAGAGATGTGCTGCTCACTGCTTCTTCCCTTTCTTTATTTCCCATACCGTGGTGGTTTGGGAAGCAATAGTCAAGGACAAAGCCTGGCAGTCCTGCACACAGATCAGAAGATTCCTCTTCAGAGAATGTCCTTTTGCAGCTCAGCTGTACAGGTCTGTGTCTGGTATGCCATTGAAAGGTGGATAAGAGCACTGAAAGGATCTGAACCAAAAAACTATGTGCTGTGAACTGGTTGAGAACATGCTAGCTGTGCTTATAGTTTAAATGCAGGAATAGTTTTCTAGTGTGAAACAAGAAAGGGTAAGGTATTTTTTTGTGTGCCTTTTTTTTCAACTTCTTTTAATTTTAGAATACAGTTTTTATTTTTGTTACTCATTGCACTCAAAATGCAAAACTGCTAGACTTCATCTGAAAACCAATTGCTGTAGACCTCAGCGTTTTTAAATGCCTGCACTCCCAAGGACTGGGTTCTTCATTGATGTGACCAGAGGCATAACATGGTAAACAGAGGCTCCAAACTTTGCTGAGTGGAAGCAGTGGGAAGAGTTACTCCAGATCAGGCTGCTGTTTGTACTAGATTTACCCGTACCAGTGTCATCAACAGCAGTTATTTGAGAGAAATTAGTTCTGTTTTATTTGTTCAGGGACCGCTTGTGATTATAGGGCTGAAAAAGATCTCGGGAAGCTTTTGAGATTTCCCTTGATCTGGAGGGAGCAAGGGGAGCAAACAGCTTGTGTGTGGGGATGTCAAATGGTAGCTGGAGAGGAAACAGCGGAACTCGCAAATGGCTGCTGCCAGGATTGGGGTGGGAGGTAGGTTTGTAAGTGAAGGAACAGCCCAGTGTGTGTCCTGCAATCTTACCACCTCAGCTAAACTGTTAAATAACAGGAACAAGGAAGGTGGAATATCCTGTGCCCTTCCTTGAAATACTTTTGTTGCTTTCGTTGTTTCCTGTAGTAGCACACAGGATATTGAGCTGATTAGACATGGCAGACCTCATCATCTCTTCACAGGAACCTTGTAGGACGCGATCTCTTGCTGAAACTGCAGCGGAAACTTTTTACTATTTGCCAGCAGTGCCAAATGTTATTCCTACCAGTGAATATTTTGGAGAAACTAAGTACAGATGAGGATGTCAAAGATCTGGATTTTGTTCTTCCCAAACCACACTATCTCAGGTCTCTACTTTTCACTGTATCTTTCATCTTCTCGTATCTTCGTTTCTCTGTACCTGCTTGTTCTTCAGGACATAGACAGGACTCAACAATCACAGTTTAATTAGAATCCATTGAACCCTATATGTATGATCTTAGTCTGAAGTGGCCTTACCTCAGTTTATCTCTGCATGCTTTGGAGGATTAGTATATTTGAAGAATAAACTTCATATTCACATCTTTCTTCAAGTATCTTTGCTTTCTCATGGATCCTAGTGTTGACAAGCTTCTAATCTTTATTGCATTTCAACAAAATCTCTTCTTCCTCTGAAGAATTCTCACTGAAAGCCTTTATTCTTTCTTCTCTGTAATAGCAGCTGTCTTCCTTTCTACATCTTGACTGCAGTGGTGCCTGCTCCTTTGTATTGCTCCTTCTTTTGCTTAGTTTCTGTCTCTTTACCTCTTGTTATGTTGTCTGCATGCCTTTGTCTTCCACTTGGAGGTCTGATATACAGGCTCCTTGATGTGTTGCACAATCAGTCTTTGAGTTAATAAAGATACTTTCTTCATAAACAATGAACCTGGCATAGAGGTGAGGCATTATTTTTGCAAATGGTAGAAAAACATGGATGAGGTCCAGGATGTGATCTGGAATCCCAATTCCAGCTGTTTCTCATTTTTTTCCAAGACAAATGCAACTACCACTAATCCAACCAAAAAGTTTTTGCACTGAAGGAAGAGACTTGAGCTCATTTTTCTGTATCTTTGAAAATACTTTGGCCAGAATGTGCTAATATCAAAACCAGAGCAGAGTCATTTTGGCAGTTTCATCCTATGTGGTTCCTGCCTTTGCAGCTACATCTAGTGTTAGTTATGATGTATGTCTGAGAAGAAGCACACTAAGGAACCAGTTACTTACAGGTCTTAGCCAGAAGACATGTACCTTTCCTTTCTTTCAGGTTGTTAAGTGTTGGCCTGTGTATAAAATAGGCAGAAATACCACCAAGAGCACTTTTATCTTAAAAGAAGGCATGCTTTCCTGTTCTTTACCTTTAAAATTGGATGCTTTCCTGTTGGTGTCAGAGTAAGCATCAGTCTTAAATCAACAGAGAAATAATTGCACATGTGAGGTCAGTGACAAAACTCTCCCTGACTGTTACTTTGTCCCAGGATCTTGCTCACACACTCAGCAGTATTGATTGTCAGAGGATGAAACATTTTGGGTCTCCATCATTGCTCCCTGTCAAGCAGCGTTTGTGCTCACGGCCCTCTGAACTGGTAGCAGACAGAGCTGCCTCTGATGCAGACCCACTGCTGCTTACTGATCTACATCAAGGCTACTTTCTCTCCTCTTCTGTAACCTGGAAGTCAGAAAAAGTGCTGGTGCAGAGATGGGGTGTGTGTCTAAGAGCAGCACGCACTGCTTCTCCATCTGGAAAGCTGTAGTGGTTTAAGCATTTTTCTATTAACTCCGATGCTTCAATAACTCCCAGTTTCTTTTGTTGATTTTAACGATGAACAAAGGGGAAAGTGAATATGGAGTTAATCCTTTGACTGAAGATAAATTCTCAAAAGGGAAAATGAAATGCAGAATGAGAAAAACTGGAAGAGTTGGATCACCTTTCATGCTCTGGATTCAGTTGGCAAGTGGTTCTCCAAGGCAGTCTGGTTGGAATCCCTGGTGACAGGGCTGTTTCAGTACTCTAACAGGGAGTGTATCCAAGATACAGTTGCTCAGGTCTGGCCAGAAAAAAAAATAATAATAATAACGAGCACACTCTCTTGCATTCTTTAAAGTTGTGCCAGTTGCAGCTGGCACTTAGTCAAACCTGTCATCACCTTCACTGCCTTTGAAAGAACATTTTGCTAAAAGGTGATGGCGTATGCCTTTCCTCTTGTTTATTTTGCACAGCTTTTTATAAGCTTCAAGCAAATAAAAGGCTTCTTAGGCTCAAAGAGGTCTGTAGTCACAATACTGTGATTTCTCAGATACTATAGAATGGCTTATGTTGGAAGGGACCTTAGCGGTCATCCAGTTCAAAGCCCACTTGCCATAGGCAGGGCTGCCCTCACCAGCTCAGGCTGCCCAGGGCACAATCCAATCTTGCCTTGAACGCCTGCAGGGATGGGGCATCCACAGCTCCTCTTGCCTCACTGCCCTCTAAGTAAAGAATTTCTTCTTAACATCTAAACCTACCCTCTTTTAGTTTAAAGCCATTCCTCTTTGTCCTGTCACTATCAGAGCGTGTAAAAGTCGCTCCCATTCCTGCTTATAAGCTCCTTTCAAGTACTGGAAGGCCATGGTTCCATCCCACAGGCTTCTCTTTTCCAAGCCACACAAGCCCAACTTCCTCAGCCTTTCCTCATAGGAGAGGTGCTCCAGCCCTCTGATCATCTCAGTGCCCTCCTCTGGACCCGCTCCAAGAGCTCCACGTCCTTCTTATGCTGGGGGCCCCAGGCCTGGATGCAGCACTGCAGAAGGGTCCTCACAAGAGCACAGCAGAGGGGGACAATCCCTTCCCAGTCCCTGCTGGGCATCCCTATTTTGACGCAGCCTTTTGTTGGCCTTCCAGGCTGCAATAGCATACTGCTGGCCCATCAACATTCCTCAGTCTGAGAAGGATCATAACTTCTGTGTGTGTGCTTCTGGAAAAGAAAAAAAATTCTTTCCACTTGATTTTTGCACTTTAGTCATTTGTAAACTATGCTGCCCCAGTCATTAGACCAAGAAAAAAATAGCAAATAAAATAAAAACATAAAGGGCTACAGATATCTACATTGTATTCATTATTTATTATTTCTGGAGAAAAGGCCTCCAAAACACTTCAGAGGCTAAAAACTTGTGCTCTGTAATGAGAACCTTAGAGGTTAGCTGTCCATTGACTTCCAGTAAGAAGAAGGCTGTATCTTGTTTTGTTCTCACAGTGGAGGAGATAGGGAATTGCACTGCTGAAACCAACACTGTTGTTCAGTATGAATTGAGCTGCTGGCAGGTGGGTAAGTATCCTTTGTTTCAGTGGGAGCTAAGGATAGAATTGTCCTGCAGAGCAAAATTTAAACAGCAGGAGCTCACATCATATCTTTGCTAACTACTGCATAGTGTTCTTCACTGCAACTCCCAGGATGTACATTTGTCAGAAACTAGAAGCTTGAAGCTTCACCAAAAGTCACTCCGTGGTGGTGAGCAGATGTCAGCCAGGATCACTTTCTGCAGCACACCAGTCTCAGGTCTGCTGTGCATCTTTGGATGCTGCAGTTCTTTAGGTTAAAGAGGTTTTATGAAATCCGGCAGAGTAAAGCAGCTCACTGAAATAAGAAAATGCTAATTTAGTAATGGAGGTTATGCAAAACAAAAAGCATGCTAACAAGGGCATACAGTTACACTTGAGAATTCCTGCATGGATAAATCAATCTTCTTTAAGGCTTACAGAACTTAGAGATTGTCATGTCACAGATATACAGCCATGTGTAAGATACCATTAGTGTGCTATATCTGCTGTGTTTGAACCTGTAATGACAACACCACGTTAAGTACTTTCAGACAAAAGCGATGTGGATGGACTATCACCTCAACACATAATTATTTACCCTTTGCTGCATCCACAGTAATCTCTTTTTTAGCAGTTATTTTAACTGTGCTTTTATTACCCCATCTATTCATCCAAAGCATCACCGCTTTCAGATGAAATCTCTGCAGTTGTTCTTTTCCTTATCTGTTTTTACAGGAGTGATAGATGGAAGGGCTGCACTGTTTGATTTTGCTTCCAACACGTGTGGAATTTTTAGTCTAAGCTAATTCTTATTAATTAACAGTTTGCTCTAGCAAGGCCAGCATGTAATTCAAGCTTTCCTCAACTTCTGGACCTTCTCTCACTAGATCCTGCACCTGCCCCTCCCCCTGCTAATCTGTGCAAGTGTTCATAGGGATATTCAGCTTTAAGTACATATGGCACAAAACCAATTGCTGACCTTCAAACACTTAGTCTTCTTTTAGAGAGCTCTATAAAAAGCTTTTGCAACAGGGATGAGAGAACTGGATTTTTATATTACTTGCAGGATAACTTGTTTTAATTCCCATAATTTACACTAAAAACTCAAACACTGACTCAACTGTGCTAGTGGAGATTTATTTGCAAAGAGGTTTTGCCTAAGTTTAGAAACAGAGCAATAAACTGTATCTCAAGGGCTAAAAGAGATTAAAATTAAGCAGGAAGAGGGATAATTGTGCCAACTAGGAAAAGGAGGAATTTCCAGGGAACAATAACAATAACATAGGTTTGCCTGGTGTCCTTCATTTGATTATCTTGAAGTGCATTACGAGAACCAGTGGAGCCTCCCTTGTAACTTCTTTGCGAGCAGGTACTGTACACCAATGCTGATTTGCAGGTGAATTAGTAAAAGCCTTATGCAGTCCTGGGATTCTCAGCAAACTCATCAATATTCTCGAGGGAAGATGAAGACAAACACAAGGTAGCATGCTCTGGAGTGGGATCTAGCAGCATAGCATCCATGCGGTATCTTAATTCAGTATGGTGGTTGACATCCACCTCCTGGAGAAAACTTGAGCACAAAGAAGATGACATTAGAGCTCCTAAGAAGAATAAACTTGGTTATCAGGTCTTTCCATTGGCTTCTGGCTTGCCACTCCAGCCCTGCTCTACCATGGTGCCATAGTCTCCTGAAACTTTTGTTTTTCCACCTTACTGTTACTACAGCATGAATGAAACCAGCAGAAGTAGCCTGCCTTTGCTCACATAAGGTTTGACTCATTGTCCTAGTTGGGATTTCCCACTCTCATTTATATGACTATTATTTGTTCTATGGAGAAAAAAGATTGGGACCTGAAGAAGAAAACAAGCGTTTTCCAACCTCTAGACAGTAAGCTGTAAGATTGCCATTTGGTGACTGTATTTCCCATGTTTCCTCCTCCTGGGGAGCACACCTAGTGAGGGGACAATGTTCTGCTTCTGTCTCATCATGTAGATGAGGGTTGAGATATACTGTGACTAAAGATTTGATCACTGTGCCAAAATACTTATGTTCCAGTTGACATGAAAACTGCTTCTGGCTTGGTATTGAAGCTGTAACACAGCTCCTAGTGCAGGCTTGGCTTCCAGTATATTCTTTTTTCCCCTGCATGTTAATGCATCGTCCTTCTTCCTTCTCCTAATAGCCCCTGAGATTTAAACTCCAAGTCAGCAAAGTAGAGGCTTTATGAAACACAAAAGAACACCAGCTTTTTATCACACCATGCCTTTATAAAGAGCTGTTCAACCATTCAGTTGCTGCTTGTATTGTGCAGCTGTTACTCAGATGCTGAGAACATCTTGCTGTCTACACTGTCGTAGTACCTGAAGGAAGCACTGGCACACTAAGCTTTTCAGGAGGAGCTCGCCAAGTCTGGGATTTTGCCAGATTCCTCTGTGTAGAGTTGAGGTATTTTCTCCCACTGCGCCTTTCCCATTTTAAAATCCCTGTAAATAAGTAACAAATTTTTGTCCACCCGCCAGCATCTGTTGCAGGATTTTTCTACGATAATATCTTCCTGACATTGACAGCCAGCTCTTGCTGTGTGCTCAGCCCACCTCCCTGCACCAAGCAGGGCTGCAGTGGCAATGGGTGTTGCGCTGCTGGGCTCCTGGGCTGTGCTCTGGCACAACGGCCCTTTCTTTGCCAAGTGGCAGCCACTATCTGGTCAGCTCCATCTATTTAAAGGCAGACAAGCAGGGACCCCAGAGCTCATGGAGAGGGCTCTTTGCTTACAAGTTAACAGGAAACTCAACTGTTTCTCATTAAATGCAAACAACTGTGTGAGGACAGCATGAAGAAAGTGTCTAAAGCCCACAGAACTGAGGCGATTCAGAGAGAAGCTGAGCCTCATTCAGTCTCCAGGGCTAAATTTGGCTCTGAGCAGCGAGGGGTACAATTCCCACTGTAGTTCAGGGCTGAAATTCTTCTGTGCAATTAATGCAAATAGCTGTATTTTTAGCATCCTAAGGAAAAAGGCTTCTGTGATCACTTTGTCTGCGCACGTGTGGCTATCAGCTCTCCCACAGCAACTTTTGAGGGCTTGGGTTGACTTAGCCCACAGTGCCAGCAAGATGGTGGTTTTCCAACGTGCTGTGAGTTTCATGGGGTCAGGAAGACAGGTAGAGGAGTGCGGCTTCCCCGGTGCCTCCAGAGAGGAGAAGGGAACATGGGGAGCTCTGCCCTTTTAAAGACATCAGTGTCAAGACACAAATTCCTAGCACACCAGCCTTCACTGGTTCCAGTGCTTGTTTAGTAGTAACGTTTCCATATAAATAAACAGAGCATTCCTGCTGTAGGGTTGTACGAGGCTGAATTTGGTACGTTGCGTTTTGCAGTGCCCTACACATCCTATAATATAAACTAGCAGACTAGCTAGTGCAGAAATTAATTTCCTAAGGTCTGACTTGCTGGCTACACTCCCACTGAGTTTATTAAATTAAATGGCAGTTACGTCTGCCTACATTTTTCAGGATCCAGACCCAGGGTTTGTGTATTTGTAACAGTTTGAGTGCATAGCTCCTGATCTTTGCTGTATGAAATATCAACCCTGTGAAGGAGATGTTGCCCCGTTAAACTGAAGCAGTATTAGGAAAAAAAAAAAAAAAAAAAAAAGCATGTAAAAATGTGTGGAAATCAATGAATGACTGCATGCAAGCTACAGCAGTGTGGTGTGTAACTGTGTGCCAGGTTGGTAAGCAATATACCAATGTCTAATATCCATTGTACGTGTTTTGGAGTTAGATACCCAAATCATAAATATTTGTGCATCATTTTTATTCACTTGATTGCTTTTTAAAAGAGCAATTTCTAACGCAATTTCTAATGCCTGTATTTTTGATTGAGTCTTTTAAATCTGGTGGAAATCTTTCCATTGGCTGTACTGAGAACTGAAATGATCGCTAGCTTTAAAAGTTATCCTACTCTTTCTTTCACTGTGGAGTAGTGTAGAAAGCATCTAAAACCCTTGAAAGTGCAATTTCAGGCTATAAAATGGAGTATTGTTGGTCCCCTTCTCATGTGGAATTGATTTAATGTCTGGGACTGCCAAATTCCAGTCTGATACAAATTGCAACAGCTGAGTTACAATTTTTAAATCAACCCTGAGGATTAGGGATTTATAATGGTTTCATGGGAAGGATGTTTATCTTTGCAGCTGCATGAATATGGAGGTCTATTATCTTTAGATTTATCTTCCTACCTCTCGAGAGACGAGTTAGGTACATGATGTGTTGGGCTTTCTATTCTCATCCCCCTGATTTGTCCCAGGTTCCCTTCCCATTGTCTGTGCTTTTCCCCCATCTCTGTCTTTCCATTCCACCTGGAGGCTTAGCAGTCTGTTCCCCTCCTCATGGGCTGTTTGTCAATCCTCTCCTATGCAACCTTGGTTGTGGGTGGATAATAGTACTCTTTGGGAAGACATTTTCCCGTGCTTTTATAACAAGACCATGTGTTGCAGGCAGCAGACACAATTACTGTATGAACAAGCCACACATGGATACACACAAGGATGTAGGCCCAGACTCCAAATTCTTCATCTCTAAAACATGAGGGCAATTCTCATCACAGGTGAAATTAAGTCAGCTCAGTAAGCCTCCAGCTTTTTTAAGTCTCACAAAGGTGATAGACTTATTAGGTGGACGACCTGCCTTCCCAGTCATTACCTGAAAGCTGCTGTTCCTTTTGTGTACTATCAAAATACAACTGCAGTGATTGCTGATACAGAGAAGCACATCTAAGGAACTGTTTAATGTGCTTTCATGTATTTCTGTAGTTCAGAAGCTGATAAAAAGGAGTGGCACTGACATGTGACTAGAGAGAAGCTGACAGAAACAATAAGAAAGTGCTTTTTGGTCCAGGCTGTGAACCTGTGTTTGTATGCAGCAGTGGTGCTGGGACCTGCAGTCTGCCTGTGAACCAGTTGCAGGACTGCAGTGTCTGCCTAGTTAATTGATGGCATCAGTCAACATGCAGAAGAATGCACTGTGTCCGTCCTTCTCCTTTAATTATTTCTGTAAGATTAAAAAGTTGATGAGTTAGTAAGAGAACAAAACAGCTCATGTCCATGACATCCAATTTCAAAGCCAAGATTCCAAATGAAAATGAGTACAACATACAACAGTAGCGCTAATGATTTTCTTTAATTTCTGCCCACCCAGCTGATGTCCTTCTCTTACTCCTCTTTTCTCATTAATTTCCTCCAAATCCTTTCCCTTTCTTCTCCCTTTGCCTGTAATTGCCTTCCTTCACTTCTAAAGATTCCTTTATACATATCTAAAGATTCCTTTATACATATCTGCATCCATCCATCTGCCTCTCAGCCTTTTGGCAGCTATGTTCATTTAAAAATGTCCTTCTCATTTTTATATTTTTCTTCCCATCTCCCATTCGTACCACCAGTCATTTTTCTCCCTCCACTCTCAGGTGACATGTAAACCTCCCTCTAAAGCCTGCTCAGCTATTTGAACCTGCAGCTTAGCTTTGTTTTTCTCTTCATGTACCCAGGCCTACACACTTTGTTTCACTTCAGCTTTACTCTTCTCCATTTCTTTTCCATATTCTTCTGTTCACTGTGTGCAAGTAGAACTATACCTTCAGACACTTCTGTTCTTCACTGTAGGAATCTGAGGGTAGGATTTCATCTCAAGTATAAAATGCATCTTGGAAGTCATGGTGGTGATTCGTGTCACCATCCCACATTAGACCAGCTCCTAGTGTTTACCTAAGAGTCTTAATAACTCCCTGGCTCTGGAGAGCATTGGACATCAGTTCTTCTGTTGACGTACATTGCTGGATCAGTACTGCCTTGAAAACATTACAGTATGAGGACAGATTAAGGCAGCACAAGCGGTGAGATGTGGAGAGAAGCAGCTGTCACCAGCACAAAGGAGTGCTGGAACTTGTAGTACTGCATCTACTTTCTGCATCTTCACACGTGCTCAGGTATATTCATAGCTCTTCTCTGTTAATCTTCACAGTAGTTTCCACAAAGCCTGATAGCCCACAGACCCATGCAGGAGCAGTCCATCTCTCACTTCACCTACCACTAGGTACTGTACTGGCTTACATGAATTCCTTACTGCCAGGTTCTGCAACTGCGCCCCATCGTGAAGTTAATAGGTTGCCTGCATGCAGAACGACTGCCAAATTCCACTACTTTAGAGTGTAAAAGCTTCCCAGATGTAGAGAGTGCATCCCTCTGTGTATGTACAGTGCTGAGCACACAGCTGGTGCTCAATAAATAATGTACGTATAGGCCTGGTACGATGTAGCTGTTAATCTAATACTGCTGAGGTGAGCCATCTTTTTGTAGTAAGAGGCAGCACTGGTCTGTTTTATAGTTGAGGCTTTAAATAATGAAAGTATATTAGCTAGGAAGTTCAGGGGGTGCTCATTTGTACCGCCTTCACACAACATGTCCCATGTTTCACATGACAGGGAGGATAGCTAGTTCTCTACAACTGAATGCATAGTGATTAAATTGTCTGGGCATGAGCAGTAGGCAACCATCTAACAGATCATTATTAAGATAGCTACAATTACAGAGTCAGAGCAGCCTCTTGCAGTGCACTGGTGTGCTGCCTTCAAAACTGGAAGCACAAAAGCCTATCTCCTTTGTACGTTGAGGTCCAAACTGTGTAAAGTAGCAGCAAATTTTTGTGTTGCTTCAGTCATGACTTAAGCAGTTAACTGCCTCTGTCTGCTGTTTGGAAGCCGGCCTGCTTTCCTGGCCAGGGGGATCTGAGATAGACCTAAGTGCTGAGTAGAGGGCTATTCAGAAAGACAAGTATAGCTGTGACTCTTCTACATGATCTCTCATGGTATTGCTTTAGTCATTACCTGAGTGGATACTTGAGCTTAATTGGTATCAAGGGTACATACACAAAGTCACCTATTTCATTAGGCTAATTTGCATGACTCAGCTTACCAAGAATCAAATTTTCATGTATTGTCCATCTTGCTGTCAGCAAAATAAGGGGAGGGGGAAGGGTAAATGGCAAGCAGCGTAAGACTGAGATCAGGTGTTGTTTATTCCTTGCCTCTGAGATATGTCTTTCAGAAGCTTTCACTGCCTTTGGATATCAAAAACACAGATTAATATGCTCCATAAAGTATATTTTTAGCATCATTTTGAATTTAGGAAAATACTTAGAGGTGGAAATTACAGTGCTGTATTAACTGCAAGTCAAAGCAGTGAGTAGCTGGGCTGTTAGCTGCTGCTATGGTTAAAGAAGAAGCTAAGTGCTGATTATGGAGAAAGTGACTGGAGGATTAGAATAGTTAGATAAAATAGACCTTCATCCTCCTTTGGTTCCTCAGAGACATCAATGAAGTGTTTTGTGTGTTACACTGCAATCTCAAGGGAACTCTTGCTGCTGTTTATATCATACAAGATCTGGCTGACTTTAACTGGAAGCTCTGATGTGCAGGATTGTATTTTTTCTTTTCTTTTGGGCTCTGGTGTTTTTTTAAAACAACAAAGTATTGTTTAATATTGTCTCATTGCTGCTAGAATTGAAACTGAAAAATTAATGGCTGCTGATTGAAACCTTATTCTTTTAGTTCTGTCACCAGGTAACTGCGTGTTCAACCTTAAATTTGTCCTAGAATTGTGACAGAGTTTTTCTTTTAAGTGTGAATTTGTTATGATGTTTGGAGTATTGAGCTGTTGGAATCTAATAATGAAATGCAATTTAACATGATTGCTTAGGCAGAACAAAGGAAAACTTCAATAGGACAACTGAAAAAATGTGGGGCATCATTTCTCTTGTTATTGAGCCCAGAGTGGTGAATTGTGCAATCCCAATCCCAGGCCCTGCCCAGGTTTTCTGAGCATCAATGATTCTGCAGTCTGCTTTGCAGGAAACAAAAAGGAGATTTAACAAGTCTTTTGCTACTTAGATAACTTCAGTAGCTACAGCTAGAAAAAAATGGCAGCTAACTGATCTGTTGATAATGATGGAAGCACTAGAACAAATATATGATTATGAGTTGAATATTGCCAGTGAGATGAATTGTGTTTGTGCTTTCTGAATTGGAAAACAGTGTTCCAAAGCCTTGTCCCTGCCGAAATAGAAACTGCAAACAGTAGCTCATCTATCTTGAGGAACTCATCCATGCGTGTGCGTGAGTGGGTGGTTGAATTTTGAAGGATTTCTTATTGGAGAGGAGGCCAGCAACTTACTGCATTTGTTCAGTCCTAAAACTATGTTGATCTGAGCAGCAGCTTAGGATACTGAAGTCAATTATTACGGAGGATGTTATGCTAAAGAAACTCTCATCAATATTTTTATATTTTTTTACAGTCTGGTAATTAGAATGTTTAGAAAAGGAATGATGTCAAAAAAGACTTATGTTTGCATGTAACCTTTTTCTTGTAAAAACTGAGGGGGGAAAAAAAAAACAAAAAACCTCTGTTCTTTGTCTATATGGATTGTAAACATTTTCAAGGCAAGGCCTTTTTTTTTTTTTTTTCCCCCTTAAATTTTGCACAGCATATGGCATTCCTGTGGTAAAACACACTGCCCAGAGAGGCTGTGGATGCCCCATCCGTGGAGGTGTTCAGTGTCAGGTTGGATGGGACCCTGGGCAGACTGGTCTAGTATTAAATGGGGAGGTTGGTGGCCCTGCCTGAGGTGGAAGGGTTGGAGATTCATGATCCTTGAGGTCCCTTGAGGACCCTGGCCATTCTGTGATTCTGTGATTCTGAGGAATCATCAATTCATCAATTGTATAGATTTGCAGAATCAAAGAGGAAAGGGTGTAAGAAGGAGAAAGGTGGAAGACTGCTTGCTCCTGAAGAGCTGAAAGGAGGGGTTTCTTATTCTAGCATTCAAAACTGTGTTACTTCTGAAGTCAAATCTGTTCTTGCTAATTAGAGTACCTTTGTTTCAGGCCTGCCATAAAACAGAGCATACTTTTATGTCTGCGTTTACATTAGAGATAAATTGAAAGCAGCATATTGGAAAAGAAAATTTTTAAGAGAAGTTGCGTCTGTTGGTTCATGCGGCACAATGAATCCTGTTTGAGAGAAATCTAGGCAGGAAAAGCCTATTGAGCATGTGTTGGCTTAGCGTTTTTGTTCTAAGATGTTTGACCTTGTGTATTTCTAAGCACGCACAGCAAGAGATGAGAGAGCAGTGGAAGTTGTTATGAAAAGATTTTTATGACTATTTGCATTTCTAGTCAGGCAGAGTTCTTCTGGATCACTGTGTCCTGCCCTCGGAGAGTACACAGCAGGGTCTATGTGCTTGGTTCCTGGCAGAGGGAAATGATTATGTTTGTTGGATGGGTCAAGGGAAAGCATGGTCCTAACAGGGTGTTTGAGAAAGAGCAAGACAGTTGGTCTGTCTCCCATGATGGAAAAACAGGGAGCTTGCTGGAAGGAAGCAGCTTCCTCTTCTTTACCCAACTGCATCTCTTCATCCCAATTCTTCCCTTTAACACCTTGCTTCAGAGCTGAACAACTTTTTTTCAGAAAAGAGAACGTCATAAGGCAGCTTTATCAAAATCTATGTTTAAAATTGTTTTCCAAGTTTAATCATCCTTTGATCATCAAGCGCTGGATAGTTGTGTTTTTTTTTTAATATTTATATTAATGATCTTCTTACACTTCTCCCAAAATAAGGAGGGAAGATACCATCTGGCCTCATGAGCTTGCAGCAGAAATAACGTTCTCAGTTTTTTGGGGAACGTAAGGGTGTGTGTGAGTAAGGGCAGTAATCTGTTTTGTGTAAGGAAAGCCAAATCTGTTCTTGTGTGAGGAAAGCCAATTTTTTTTTACAAGAGAAAGTCCCTGGAAATAACTGTGGTGAAGAAGGAGATTGTGGAGAGCTCCGTAAAAGTAAGAAAGGAAGTGTGCAGTCATTTCTTGCAGCTTCAACCAGTGAGGCATCAGAGCTTTCACTCTCACAAATAAATTTTGTTCTTTATGAAAACACTTTATTTAGCATTTTCAGTTGTAAAATTAGTCTTGTTAGCCATGTGCACCTGCTGCCTCTCACAAATGTATGATCTTCCAGGCAGATCCTGTGCAGGTTATTTCTTCAGGTTGAAGAGGGACAAAGAATCCTTTAAACACAAGCAGAGAAAAAAAAATGTACAGCTATTTGCTGAGGAAAAAGCAAACAAATTTCTGACTTCAAATTAAGGAGGGAAGTTTTGGTGAGCCCCAGTATTGAAGGAGATGGTTTAGTAATTGACAGCCTGCTTTTTTTTTAGCCTACTTTTGAAATAGTAAGAACACAGCCAAAATTCAAATTTTTCACTGTTGCTGTTCAAAATTATTGATCATCATGTTTAGAGAGTTCCACTGGTTCTGTATCTTGGATGTTTTTCTGAGTCCAAGAGTAAGAAGCTTACTGGTAAGTACACTAAATGCGGAGCTTCCTTTCTTGAAGTTTTTGAGAATGTGGGAAGTTCTCCCTCTGTTGTGCTCCTGTGACAGTTATTTAGGAAAAGCTATTGCTGAGAACCCTGAGGTGACAAAGATGTCAGGTAATAGAACATCTCTGAGCTGCCATAAAGATTTTGTAGGTTAAGTGCTTTCTTTAAAACCATTTTTTTTCCATCAGAAGAGGGCAAATGCCTGAAGGAGGTCCTTCATGTGGCTTGGATGCCAAGTCACTGAGAGATCTTCCAAAAAGCTGCTTCAGGAAACTCCTGCCCAGGTTGTCATTTTTTTTAATTTCACACTCATCTTTTTGTTGTTTTCCTGTGTCAGTGTTAAACTTTTCTGTAGATGTGTGGTATGTACTGTATTTGGATCAGAAAGCTTTTTTTCCTGAGCCATCACATACCATTTCATAGGTGGTCTTGTTGCTCAGAATACCAGAAATTGTCAGAAGACAACATCTGTCAACAGCCATATATGCTGTGAAATTGAGTTTCTCACAACCACAGGTTTAACTATAGGTGCATGCATGTGCAAATAGTCCTTTACTTGAAACTGATGTGATGGTGTTTACACAGAAAAATAATCCCATGACATTCTATTTTGAATTGCTCAAAGGCAAATTTTAATGAGATACAGTGTGCAATAGAACCAAAAGCATCTTATTTGGTTACTCCAAGAAAGCAATTACTCTTCTGACAGATTAAGGATAACCTCAAATTCCACGGGAAACTTGGATGTAGTATTTCCATTTCCTCATTTTAGAGGAAAGGCATAGCCCAAAATCCATGATGTTAGCAGTATGTAACTGAGTCTTTATGTAAGGCTGTGTACTTTCATAAGATTGCAAGTGTCAGTAAATTCCGTTCTTTGTAGATGTAAGGCTTATAAATGGTAAAGTAACATCACTCATGAGCTGATGTGAATGGCATGGGCTGAGCAGCAGCCACAGTTTTCTCTGAAATCCAGTGGGAATCCAATTGCAATTTCCAATTGCTGCCCTCAATCCAGCAGACATCAAGGTCAGCATTACTAGTAGTATAAATAAAAACAAATCAAAGCCCTTTAATTGTAACTGCTAACTGTGTGTTTCTGCTGCAAGCTGGAGAATTGCTGCTCTGTGGTACGAGGAAGCATAATCTCAGATGTAGGCAAGTCTTGATGTAGGGTTTACAGATTGGAGTCTACACCTCAACGGCAAACTTGATCTCTGCAGGCACAGTGTGTGCATTCAGTCTTCAGTCTCATTAGAAAATAATTTGATTTTCTGGTCTAATGTCTTTCTGTACTTTTTTTCTCTTCTCTCTACTGGCAGGAATTTGTGTCTTGGCTCCAGATCAGCTCCTGGCAGCTAATCAGCGGAATGTCCATGTTATTGAGGCCAACTCAAAGTTAGAGGAAACTCTCACTGCAGCATTTGATATAAATCACACAAGCAGCAGAACTGCAGAGTAAGAAATAACAACAGCAGCTTGCCAGCTATGCTGTCTTCTTCCCCACGCTACACAGGAATTTTTGTTCTGTCAGGCAAAATATGAAGTATTCATCTGGGTTCAAAAACACCTGGCAGACTTGCAGAAAACCCGTAACTGTGTTGTGCCTCCTCATCAAGCAGTCTTGCTGAATTCACATCTGTGCACTCAGCTAATGAACCATTGCTTTTCCTGTGTTCCCCTTCTTTTAAGAGGGAGGTTTGGGGGTGAGGGAGAAAAGAGCAGGAAGTTTGGGAATAGGTCTTGAGTTGGCCAAGCAAGCAGTGATACTGTAGGTAGAGACAGACTTTCTTCAGTGAATCCCAGGACAAGACACCTGTCCTGGGGACACGGTTGTGGCTTTATCATGAGGATGATGCCTACATTCTGTTTGTTGCACATGGTGGGTTTCTTCTTCAGCTCTCCAAAATTGGCTGGAGTATCAATAATGATGTTTCCAGCAACAATTATCAACTGAATGCTGGTGCTGTGAAAGTGGCTTATCTTCCCATGTATCTCTTTATTTGCTGTTGGAATCTGAATGCAGCCAATCATTCCTAAAATAGCTGTAGGAATCACAAGCAGTATAGAAATGTCTTTGTCTCAGTGCTGTGTCACTGAGCCTGCCCTAGCACAGGCTCTGGAAACAGGCTGCTGCCTCATGCGAGTGACAGTCTGGATTGTTCTTTGCAAAAAACTCTGCACGTGGTTTTGAAAAGACAGAGAATATTTCCTGGAGAAGAAGAGAATGGCTTCGCCATGCTCCACCAATGAGCCAGGGAACAGATTAGAGGCTTTTCCTATCTGTGAGGAAGCTCATCCATCACACCCTATTCAGGCACTCATACTCGGTGGGCTTGTTCTCTCTTGCTACACTGAACCTCTTTCTCCACAGCTTTTCCAGAGAAGCAAAGCACATAATAACAGAGCTATTGCTCTTGTAACATGTAGTACAGGCATTTGTCAATGCTGCTTTGAACTCTCTTTTCTGTGCTGCTCTAATTCCCTCACGATGTGCCAAGAAGCAGGTGTGACTGAACATGTAAGGATGCTTGTATTCTTCAGTATGTGAGTGAATGTGTGCTGGAAGAAGAGAGCAGTGTATTTGTGTGTGCAGGGCCTCATCTGTGTCTAACTGTAATCTTTTTTTTACTTTTTCTGACCCACAAGCCTCAATTCTAAGTTTGCCCTTGAAATCACATCATATAATTCTCCACTTCCGCTCAGTAACAGACTCCCAGTAATTAAAGTGATCTCATGCTGCTCTATTAATCACAGGAATTGTGATTTTTATGTTCAGAGGTTAATTGATGATATCTGCATATAGCATTTTCCCTTAAAATAAATTGAATTACAGTAATTAACCTTATGTCCAGGTCAACTGACTATATAGTTTGTCTCAGCATTATCCTGAAAATAGGATATTCTTTAACATATCTGTTGGCTTCTTGTTTTATCTTCTGTTTTCTTTTTCATAACCCTGATATAATGCAGTGAAGAGATGACCAAAGAATGTGTCATATTGCCCCACTGAGGAGAACTCTTTACTCAAGAGGCATTCTTGAGGATAGGGTTCTTTCTTGTTCTAACTTGTCCTTAAAGCTATTAGGATTATTTATGATATAAAATTTGGGAGTTGTTTGGGCATGAATCTAGGCAGAATAAAGCCCAGGGACTTCCACTTGCAGCCAGCAATTACTAGCAAACTGCAGGAACTGGATTAGTGCAGGCATCGTGCTCATCTCAGAGGGAAAACCAAACTAAATAGATTTTTTTGTCTCAAAGTCAGATTTATTTTTATCTCTACAAGGTTCCCAAAAACATTAGCAAAAAAAAAAAAAAAAAAAAAAAGTGGACAATGAAGAATAATCACAAAAGACAGAGATCTGTGAAATTTCTGTAACATTTTAATGAAGACCTTTTCCCATGAAGGATGAGTCTTTTAAATTCTTGTGACTGCCTGAGCACACGGAGATGTGTATAGGTGTGTGGATGTCCAAGGGAGCGAGCCATTGCACATCATCTTGAATTACAGTATTCCCACTCAGTTTGCTTATTTCCTTCACTAGGCTGTTTTGGGTTTTGTTCCACGTGCACGTGTGCTTCTCCAACAGCTCTTTTAAATCTTTCCTCAAAGATAACACTTCATTTCATGGACATTATTCATGTTTCCAGTAATCTCATGTTTTACTGAAAGGTGCAGAGAAACCTGAGAAAGCTGATTTCATAAACAAGTTGGGGGCTAAAGTTAAAAATATACACTGCAAGCTCTTTGCTTGCCTACACTTCTTATCTGCCAGGGACAAACATTACTTGCCGAGATGAATTTGCCTGAGTTCCAAGGGGAAAAGCCTGACTCTTCTCTTTCCCTGTAAGAGTTGGCTTGCTGGCCACTGTGTTTGTGTTTCTTTGTGCTGAGTAGCCTTCACGGCGGGGGATGCTGAGGTCTGGCCTAGACTGTGCTGTTGCCATGACTATAATGCTGCAATGCAGAGCAGTGTTGAGCTGACCAGAGGCTCCTCTTGAGCAAAGCACTGTTGGGTAGCGTAGCACTGGATGCCGGAGCAATTAATCCATGGATGTCAATGTCCATTCTTAGCATTTGTAGTGTTACAGTAGAATTCATTCACGTTTTGAGGGCAGGGGAACAATTTGTTGTTGTATCAAACTGCTTCGTACCCAGGTGGACTGGTGCCTGTTGGAAAACAGCCTGGCAGAATTTGCTATTTCACTCAGCGTAAATGAAGGCGTGTTATTGAGTCAATTTCTGCAGAAATGTACTTACAGCTGAAGCTATTCCAATTGCAACAAAGCTAAGCAGTGTGGTCTGATTATTTAACAGCTGACTTACATGTGACGATCTGCGTTTCTCTGCTGTTTTGTCACTTTAAAATGGTGCCCATCACTTTCATTCCAAATAAGTTTCTTGAAGAACACAGCTGGAGATCATGCTTGAAGAGTTAGCATCACATTTCTTGCTCTAAAAACAAACTAAAAAAAAAAAAAAACAATAACAAAAGCAGTACAGAGGGTTTTGTTGTTATGATAAGCAGCAATTAGGTGCTTTAAGCCCAGCAATATGTTCTACGGGATCCAAACTTATTCTTCAGTGTTAAGCTCTGCTCTTATATATCAATTTGATCTGTTACACAGACATAAGAGGATTTGTAATTTGAGGCTTCTTTCTGGTTAGAGGATGAAGAAGGGCTGGAATCCATTTAAGTACATACCAACAGTGAAAGGAGGCAAATGCTGAGGAACTGAGGAAACCTGTCCTGAAGAGCTGGCTGAGCTGGAGAGACTGATTTAGGAGAACTGCATGACCCTGATGTTACATTTACAACAGGCACATGGCAGCTGGGACAACGTCTGCAGGGCTGTGTCAAAGTTTTAATCATTGACAATTGTCGGTATTGCTGTAAAAATACAGAAGGCCCCATGTTTTGTCTTTGTTATCTAAAAGGAAAGGAAAACAAAAGTTTTTGTGTCACCTATAGTTGTTCTATCTATTAGCTGAGAGAATGGAAGAGCAGCTGATTGGCACTGATATTTCCCAGGCAAAGTGAGGGCTGGGGAAAGTAATGGTGTTGCTGGTAGTGTATCTGCTTTCTGTTAAGCACGCTGAGATGAAACAGCAAATTATATATTAGAGATGGCATTCTCTCCTTTCAAAAGGCAGTGATTGCTACATTTAACCCTTAAATCTATTCAAAACCTTGACAGAAGTTTGCTGAAGTCCCACAAATAATCGATAGAGCAATTTTTTGTCTCTTAAATGTGAAGCTTTTAAAAATAATAAAGACATCTTTGAAAAGACAAGCTAGGCTGTTTCAGGGTTAGGTCTGTTGCTGTATGTAGTTGGGGGTGGTGAGTGAGAAGGATTATTTAGGCACTGTCTTTGTTCCATTCTGCAGGTTTATAACCCCAAAATAAAATTGCAAATGTTTTTGGCAGTCATCTTCCAAGCACAGATGGCTTTCCTCCCAGTTTTGGCAAGCGTGATTTCAGTATAAAATTGAGCAATTATTAGAAAGTGAAATATTGCATGATATAATACTGCTACCACCAGCATCAACATCGTAACAAATGGTGTTCATTGTTTCTGGTGCTGCCTGAGAGAGCTTGTGCCACTGTTGTTACCCTTTCCTCTAAAACATGTACCTTTGCTATTCCTGGTGATGCACAGAAAGAGGGATGGAAAAGAGCAGATGCTTCAGCAAGGAACCGTGGCTATTTTCTCATTTGCTTTGGCTCTATATTTCAATGCAAATATCACTGAACAGGTGGCTGATGAGGCCCCCGTGGACTGTTTACAGTGAAGGTTACAACCAAAATCGATAGGCCTGAGATGCTTCTAATTCCATCTGGGAGATGTTCATCTTCCATCTGACTGTTCCCTCTCTGAACAACAGCATCCTATTAAGGCTGCATTCATCAGGGATGTCCTGCCCAGGTCAGCAGAAGATTTCTCCTATTTAGGCCTCCATTTGTTCTCTGTGTTTTCTTTTCATACTGCACTGGATCAAACAGTAATGTTGATCTTGACAGGTTGATAGCATTAGGCATGCTGAGTTTTGCCTATTGACTTGACACCTGCTACTACCATTCTGCAGGCCGAGGCTCATCAGTTCTGCATGAGGGTTGTCCAAATCTTTTCAGCTTATCACTTACTGAGGCAGGAAGTAATGATGTTACATATCATAGTTGACATTACGGTGCTTGATATATGGCCTTGCAAAAAGGGAGAGGAAAGCTGGTGAGAACTCATGATTGCATAGACCTGAACAAAATAAGCAGATACCTGAAACTCACTGAAAAAGTATTTTATTTTGCATAAATTCGGCAGATTATAATGGGAAGTTCTGCATGGCCCCTGTGTCTGTTCCATCCAACTGGTAATAAAGTTTGTATTATTCTTTTTAATAAAGGTAAATGCTGTTGATTGCTATATGAGGCAAAATCACTCTCGTTGGAGTCTTTCCCTTGGGCCTAATTGTCACATCTGGCGTGCAGCCCACAGCAGCTGGGCAATGAGTAAGCAGTGCTGAATCCAATTAAAACGGCAGTAAAGCATGTATAGCAGAGGGCACCCATTCATTCCTCTTACAGCTGGGGAAAGCTCTCTGATATGCAGAGAAAGTTAGGGAGGATGTGCTTCAACATGTAAGTAAGGGTCAAAAAGAATGTTGGAGGGGTGGGAGCCTCCCTTGGGCACTGGCAGCATTCAGGGAAGGCCCTGAGTTACCATGTGCTGATTGCCCAATACGTTCACACACCAGTCTCCTCGGTATAAGGGCCAGATACCTGGAGTGCTAGAGTGCTTTTTTGGCCACATAAAATGAACAGCCAGCTGTAGAGACAACAGGAGTGGGACAGGAGAGGAAAGATGAATGACGGTGGCACTGCTGGTCACAAAAAGATGTTGGTAGTGGTGATGGGCAAAGAGCTGGCATTAAGTCTCTGTGGCCATCTGTACCAGCATTCAGGTGGCTGAGCAGCAGTGACTAGTTAGGGCAACGACAGTAGAAACTGAGTTGGCCAACCTGGCCAATGCCTTGCCATGTGCCAATTCAGTTATCATGTCTGGCACTGTGGTGCATCTTGCTGTCAGCCACTTGTCTCTCCTGTCTTCAGAGCTCCCCCAAGCACTTGCTGAGCTTTTGTTCACTCACATCTGCCTGATCCCATGGTGCTGTTAAGCCTGGGCTTCTTGCACAATCCCTTCTGCTGCCGGGTGCAGCCACATGAGGTGCTTGTGGGGTGATCAGCCCACCACCCAAATAAGCACAGACAACAAATGCACTCCAGAACAGCTCCACAGCACTTGCTGCCCTCATTGTATGAAAGCTGCAGCCTGCAGGTTGTATTCCTGTCTTGTTATTGCTGCTGTTGTTGTTGTTGTTGTGTTGTTACTAATTCCTTTCCCCAACTTGCAAAAAACTCGTCTATCACTTTCTAGGAACTGTGAACATATAAAGGTAAATAGCAGTAAGAATGTCCTCCACTCAGATATTCAAAGGCTTTGTAAGCCAGAAAAGGCAAAGGTTTCTTGTCAGTGTCAGATGGCTGATCTGTACTGTAGTAGGGAACAGAATTCAGGTTGGGTGGCTGGTTTCTGCACCGTGCCTTCGGCATGGCAAAGCATGTGTGTGCATGTGTGTGGATCAGTGCGTGCTTTTTATTATGAATAGGTAAATCTCTAAGTCTCTTACAGTGAGACAGTGTCTGAGTTACTTGCGTGCTTTTAAAGCTCTTATTGCCAGAAAATCTCATTTATTTTTTACCTCTTACACAATTCATTTTCTCTCTTTTTTTTTTTTTTTTTTGCTGTCATTTTGCTTTTCCTAGTGTAAGAGATGATGAATCTAATAAGATGGGCTATTTGTTGAGTATTTTGTGGGTCAGTTCACAGGTGATGCTACTTTTTCTGGTCATATGTTTTTTCTTATGCAGTTGTTCAAATTCATCAAGCTTCAATTTTTTATTTCCTTGTTATTTGGTTAAATACTATCCCTTTTTACGATGCTTCCAGGCTATTGAAGGAGGGTAAGTTACTACCACATGTTTGTGGAAAGAAAAGATTTTAAGACTGTCATGGTTTTTCATGGCCATTAAGTTTTCTGGTCTTGGTTCATGCCTAACACAGACCATTCTATTTTAACTGGTAATTCTCACATTAAGTCTAATAATTTGTGGATTGAAGTGCAGCTGTTCTGCGTGAACACATCCCATCATATTATAAAGAAAGTCTGTAAGAAATGAATATAACAAGATCTGTCCATTACTGATCAGGCTTAGTGTGTCATGGGAAAGTTTTGACACGGTTACATACTCTGATTTTACTTGGGGTTTTACAGGAGAAGCAGAACATAGCGTGAGGTCAAGGCAGAAAGATGGGAGTTTTTCTAACATGGAAGACTGTCTCTTCTGATAGTGATTTATAGATGTGTCATTGCTGTTGCTGCTGAATTTGTGCTTGAGATCAAATATGGCTGTATGCTTTTATAGAATATACCAGGGAGTTAGCACTTTCTTGTAAGGCTTTTTGAGTGATGGATCTAACCTTGCTGGAGTTTACTAGCTGCAAATACGATAGTCCTGTTATGAGAGTAGCCTTGCAGTAGCCATCCGTTCATTCCCTCAGCCAAGCAGTTATTCTACACATACGTGTGTCGATTCATTTTCTGAGGAAGTTTTCAGTAAGCTTACGTAAATGTAAAGCAATTGCACTGTACTGGTATCCTACTCAGATCTGATTGATTCCCTTTTGGGCTGCACAATACAAGCAGGAAAATATTATAGCTAAGAAGGCAAAATTTTGATTTCCATGTGTATTAAGAGTTTTTATAGGTTATTAACACTTAATCGCATTATGGCAAAAAGGAAGGAACATAGAATAACAAGAAAAAGTCATATTATATAAATATCTCAAGTCACCAAATTCAGTAAGAAGAATCTGAGCACCGAAGTACATTGCATGAAGTTCTGTTTATATTGTTCTTAGGAATGAAAAAAGAGGAGTAGTTGGCTTTTTGGAAGAAATCTGGTCTATGCCATCAGCTTAAATGCTACAAGTCATGCATTAGGCATAAACCATCTACTGCTTAGGCTGTGTTCCAGGGGTCTGCTAAAGAAAGAACAGTGCCACAACTCACTCTTTTTTTGACTACTGGCTTCCCTTAAAGCAGCAATAACCATATTTTGAACAGGGAGAATGGGGTTTCTGAGAGCCAGTTCTTAATCTATGTGGCATAGTGCAGGCATGTCCAACCCACAGAACACGGGGCATGAACAGACCATCACAGCTCACAGTGCAGCTGCCCCCAGCCCTGTGCTGTCATTGCTATGCAGTGATTGCTCAACAACAACCAAATAGTGGTGTGCAATTGGCACTGTCTGGGCTGAAACCAGAACACAGAAAGGATGCAGTGCGGTGCCAGCTCAAGGTACGGCAAAAAATTGCATGCATTTAGATACACTGGCTGAACACATTCCTGTGAACAAAGAATAGGCAGCCTTGCTTTTGGTTTTGATACAGGAATTTGAGAATAGGTTTCAAGATTGCTGAATAAATCATCAATTTATATGGGTAACTCCATTTTCAGTTGACTAAATACATGATCAGCAAATTTTCAAATGGAATGTGTAGAGTTGCAATCTGCTCAAAAATCTCTCTGTTCTTGTCTCCCTCCTAGACTTGTACAAGACCTGTCTTACCAGAGAAAGATATCCCTCACTTCACAATCACACCTTATTCATGTCATCACTTTTTAGCAGTGTGCACATTTTGAATAATTACTTTCAAGGACAAAGTAGTTCAGGAAGAGTAAAATTTCATCAAAAATCTCTGATGAACATTGTGAGAACACACCAAGAACTGGAACCACTGCCATTGGAACAGACTGATGTCATAGTTACACCAAAACATAGTCAAATGTCCCAATAGTTCTATGTTTCTACTGCTCTCATTTCTTAATGTTAAAATATTAACAGTTAAAATAAATTTTGTCACTCATATGAATTAACTGTATAATATATTTTACAAAGGCTGCTCCAAAAGCAATGCCTCCTATTTTATCATGTTGACCCGCAAAATCAGAGGTGGATGTTGGTGGTATGATTGGTGGTATTGAACCTTCCCACCAATATTCCATTACATTCTGTTGCTCTGTGAGATGGACTTCTGGCATGAAAATGCGTATGAAGTAAAGGAGTGGAACTGAATTCTTCCATGCAGAAAAAGTGGCATCCAATGACATTCATTGACACTTACTGAGTTTTTATAGAGACCAACAGTGCTGTCACCTCCCGTGGAGCAGATTTTGATGAGTATTCCATGCAGGCTCTTGTTTATCAGTGGCAAAAAGCACGTAGCTAATGGTGGTGACTATACTGAAAAATAGTGTTTTGTAGCTGAGAACGTGCTCCATCAAATAGTTACTGTGTTGACTGTAACTGCAGTTTCCATGGAAATGAATACGAGGCATTACATAAATGCAGCCCAAGACAATTTCTCTTCACCCAGGCAAGCACAAAGGTTGGGCAGCCATGGCTTACTGAAAGCCAAAATGAACTACAGTGATTTTCACTGACTGAAGTTTTCTCTACGGACATTTACAAAATGTTTATTTTGAGATGGTACCTGCACTCACCCAGTATCACCACATATCTACTCTTGCTTCCTCCACCTCTGTGCTTAGAAGCATTTTTTATTAGAAGTAGCTTAAGCACAGTTGCACTTGAGAACATTTGCATCAGTCCCAAGAGCCCAACCAAGGTTCAGGACTTGCTGAAAAGGATATTTGTCCTAAAAATAAGTGTAGCCTTCTTTAATCAGCACTTTTCTGAAATTCCACTCTGACCGTGCAGATCTTTCCACCATTGTAAGAGCAACAAAAATAACACTATGCTTGAATTTTCTTGCAAAAACTTACCTTAGGTGTAGCTTGTGTCCTATTCAATTTTTTTTTTTTAATGGCATAGACACTGGTAGAGATTTACAGTCTACTCCAAATGCAGGCAGATAGAAGCAGGCATTTTGCATTGGTTTGTGTGAATTCCAACAAGGATGTTAACACTACAGCAACAGAGAACTGCTCTTCTTTTTCTCTCTCCTCCTCTCTTTTCCTCCACAGGAGATACCCCTAAGAATGACAGGGAATTCCATTCTCAGAACCTATTGATCTAATCTCTATTAGGAGGCAATATAACAGCTCATTTGTTAGCTAACAGTTTTCAGGTAAAAGAAAAAAGATTTGGTCCAATAACTTGTACATAAAATGACAGCATAAGTTTGTTAGATGCTGTTCATTTGCCTGTCAGCAGTCTCTGGTATATATTTATGTGAAACAGTACGCATGTTTTAATGAGAAGAGTGTGATGGTGTAAAATCACCCACAAGAAAAGTTTTTCAGGCTCTAAGGTGAAGTGGCAGCAGTATGCATACAGCACCTTAATGCCTTCCTGGTAGGAACACATAGATAACGGAGGATGTGCTGACAGGGAGTAGCAGTAAGCAGCTGTTCTGCTCCAGAGTCAGGCTCACTGTGAGCCGGGTGGTCTGGATTGCTGTTCTGCAGGCTGATGCTGTGAGTGAATAAGGCTCAAGAGGAAGAACTGAATCGTTTAATAAGTTTGTTCCTGTTAAGTAAGCGTAAGGTCATGTGCTTTTCAGAATACAGTTTTCCACTGGACTGCAACAATTTCAAGAAAATAATTCAAATTTATTTTTGTGTTAACACTGGATACCTTGTTTAGTCACTTTCCAGTGACAGAATTTTAAAGGTGGCAAAATTACATTTCAAAGAATTACGTGAAGAGAAAGAAATTAATCCACCTAATGCAAGCCTTAGCTCTAATTCAAACCTTTGGAAAGGAACTATTTCAAAGTACTGTGTTTATTTCTCCTAGTTTCTACTATGGGCATCCCCAAGGAGCCCAAATGAGGTTTCACTGGGCACGGAAACGGAAAGAAACTTCGTGCACTGGAGCACTAGCAGTAAAGGCAAAATGTAAAAGGTGATTAAAGAGACAAATGGAGAAAAAAGGCAAAGAAAGCATCTGAAGGCAGGTGTAACTGTGTCAGTAATCACATACAGCTATCACCCAGCCAGTGCTAGATAGGAAGGCTTCTCTTGGGGCTTGTATGTGCTATCTCCCACCTTGCATTCTCAAACAAGGTATAACAGACAGACATTTCTGTATTGTGTTGTATTTACTGTTGCTGTTTTAATTCTTTGCCATCACTCTGACACTTCGCTCATGTCAGTCATTGGCTCACGTTAGATTTTCTTTTTCTTTAGTCTCAGCTTAACTCAGGCTCAGTTATTTTTTAATAGACGTAGAGAATCAGCCAAGTTTCCAGTTTGTGTTTGAGTCATAGTCACAGAATACAATAAATCATTTGTCCTCATGAGCTATATTGCACTGCAACAGATTCTCTATTCCAGTGCAGTTAGAGGAGCAGAAAATTTACTTAAAAGCAAATATATAATAAGGGAAATTAATTATTGTGACATTTTGAATTGGATATGAGATGAGAAATCAGCTATGTCTAAGAAATTGCAAATGAAAATGTAACACTGAAGACATGTAAAGCCCTTTTTGTTGCTTTTTTTGTTCTGTTTTGTTTTGGTTTTTTGGTATAGAGAAAGGAGACGTTGTTATCTAATATTAAATGATGCTTCAGAAGAGCAAGTTAGCACATTGTTTTCCAAATTAAGTTTCAAAGTCTGTATAGGTTATGAAGTTTGACTTTCTGCCCGTAAATGTGGAGTGACTGACAGACTACTGTAAAAATGCCTTTATTCAAAAGGAATCTTTGGCAAATAGCATCAAAGGTTTAAAACTCTGGAAGGGATGAAAAGAAAACCCCACTTTTACCCCGATTTTCCCTGCAGATCAATGCCTGTGTGAAATTTGCCTGGGAATTATGAGCTATTTACTGTATTATGCACTGTTTTCTTTCACTGTTTCTAAAGGCTCCTGTGGTTCCTTTCACATTCAAGATTTAGGGATATTTTTATACATGAAATGTGAATGAATGAATGCATTGGTGGAACACAAGGGAAAAATGCTGGTTTTAGACAGTTCTGCTCTCCCTTATTTTATCACAAGTTGGAGTATTGGTTTTCTGGCATCTAAATTTATGGGTACATATTTTTCTGCCAAAGCCAACTGACATGTTCTGCATGCTCCATCAAGCTCTTTCTGTATTTCGTCACTTGATTCACAGCTCCACAGGATATGAATCAGTCCTGAAGCATAACCCTCTATCTCTTCTTAACCAGAATAATGTAGTGTGTTTTTTATTTACTTACTGTGTATGTCATCATCTAATTACGCAAACCAAAGAGTGTACAGTCTCAGTATTTGCAGTAAAACTCGTGTCAGCTATTGATCAGCGCAGGGCATGAAGTTTCTCTGTTGCATATGAACAGCTTACACAGATGCTAAAGCCTGTGTTCAACCAAGAACCCGCTGCAGCATGGAGCTGAGGCATGGGCTAGAGGGGAAATGGCCTGCTTGGACAGTTTCTTTTTAGAAAATCATCACAGCTCCTCAGTTACAGAAAGAGGCTTGAGGAGAGGTAAAGCTCTCTCTATATTGTTTTCAGTTTTGGGCCCCTAACTGCAAGAAAGATAGTGAGTTGCTCAATCACGTGCAGAAAGGAGACTAGAAAGCAAGACATGTATGTGATAGCCAAGAGATGCTGTTTAGTCTGGAAAAAATGGAAGCTGAGGAGAGTACTTATTTCTGTCTCCATCTATTCAAAAGGAGCAAAGAGGGTTTTGGTCTATTTTTGACCAGTGACAGGACATGGGGAAACAGTCTTAAGTTGTATCGGAGGAGGTATAGACTGGACATTAGGAAGAGTTTCTCACGGAGATAGTAGGTTTTGGAACAGGCTGCTGAGGGAAAGGGTGGAATCCCAATCCCTAAAGGTATTTGAGAAATAGAGTTGGAGGTTGGACCTGATGATCTTGAACGTCTTTTCCAAACAAAACGATTCCTTCTGTTGATGCTTTTTGCATTTCTTTGTGCACTGGTTGAAACTGAATCCCTTAAAGCCTTTGTTTATTTTCCACAGTGTGAAGTGAAGAAGTAAAGTCTCCCAGCTGAACTACTATGAGGTCAGAAGCCTTGCTGCTATATTTCACACTGCTACACTTTGCTGGGGCTGGTTTCCCAGAAGATTCTGAGCCGATCAGTATTTCGCATGGCAACTGTAAGTACAAGAGGCCTTCATTTGCTTGGAAATAATCAGTAGACTTCAAATTGACAGTATTTTGTTATGCTGTGAATAAATAACGTTGTTTTTCCTCATCCCTCCCAGATCAACCAATTTACATTCTCAGATAATAAGAACAAGAACTTCTTATCTTGACTTATGACAGGTGGATGGTGGGCTGTTTGATTCTCCAAAGCCATAGCCTTTTTCCTCCTCAAACAGATCCTTTTATAGCATAATTAGACCGCATATTTGTTTTATCCAGAAGCAGATGAGGGAAATTTTTTCCTCCTCCATTATCAAGTAGTTATTCACCTGCCCTGTGAAACTGTAGGTCTGGATAACCAGTGGCTCGTCTTAGTAGCACACTAAAATAACAGAGCTTTAAAAAAATAATTGGTTGAGCTAGTACAAATAACCAATCTTAGTTCTTTGAACTCTGCTGTATTCCACTTTAGCATTTGGCCTTTTTGGCTAGAAATGTAGATTTATTTTTTTTAAATAAGACGAAGAATCTTTTGTAACAGAAACCCTCTTCTTTCTTACCAACACTTGCTGGCAAACTCTCCAAAATCAAGGGTCACACAGACAGCTGCAAGACAGTATTGAGATTTGCTGACAAAACAGGTGGAGAGCTTTCTATGGATTTTACCATGCAAGTCAGATTTAACATAAGTGATTCTTCACATTTGCCACAGCTCAATTGCAATTATTCCAGAGAAAAGTATTCTGAAGTCCCAAAGTTTGAGATGTTTAATAGGAAGTATTTAGCATGTGAGTCTGTAAAAGTGTGCTAAGAAACAGCAAGTTAGCAATTGTAACTCATATTTAAATCTACTTTGGACCCGGAATTTGATTTTGACATCTGTGGTACTGGAACAAGGCAGAATTACACTATAGAAAACCCTACTGAAACTTATTTAAGGTGACCACCGGGCTTTCAGCAGCAACATTTTTACCTTCCAAATGGTTATGCTGATTGTTTGTGTGAAACATGGGATAAATTCTCTCCAGCACGGCATGCTGAAATGCATGTGAATGTGCAAGCCCCAGCTTTTTCTATTAGATCACTGACTTCCTACAGAGGAAACAGAACTGAATAGAGAACCTAAAAGTTAGAAGTTGTCATTTTGCACGTCTTGGTCAGAAGCATTAGGCTTCTGAACGTAAATCCTGGCTGTACTCTATTAATTTGTTTCCCAAAGAGTTCTCAGCATCTGATTTACAGACTTTCTCACACATGATGTTCTCAAGTGTTTTGCCAAAGTCAGTGCTTCAACCAAACTTGACAGAGAGAATACTTTTAGAGGACAGCAGCTGAAAAACACCAATGCAGTAACTGAGTTTCTGAAGAATCAGGCTAACTCAAATAGCTGCAGTTTTCTAGGAAAACATACTGATGGGGAAAAGGCTCGTGTATGGCTTGATGCTAGTCAGATCTGTGTAATGACTAAGCTACCCAGACAATCTGGATCTCCCTTCTTGCACATGTTCAAAAGCTGCCTGGACGTGGTCCTAGGCAACCAGTTCTGGTGACTCTGTTAGAACAGGGAATTAGACCAAATGGCCTTCAGGGATCCCTCAGCCAGTCTTTGCTGCTGTGAATATAAAGAGGTGGCACTTCTGTATTATGATGATTTTCATCAGAGATTTATTCTCCTCTTGTCTTTGCATTTACCTGTACAGCTCCCTAGTTGGCACATCTAGACATCATGATCATGCATTCATTTGCAACCTAACTGCAAAGTGGCTTTTGGTCAAAAATATTCACTATTATTGTAGAGAGAGACTAAATGCTTGTGCTGGTTGGTAGACAGGGGGAAGTAGCTGGCTTGATGACAGCATAAGATCAATAGAAGACTTCCAGTCAGTACTGTTGTTCAGTTTCCAGAAGAATTGCAGTATCAGACTGGTTGCCAAAATAATATGTAGTGACTTTCATTTTTAAAAAGTTTGAGTAGTGGTTACCCACAGTTTCTCAGAAATCCCCGCAGCTGCTGTACAGTATCAGTCCAGTCCTGTAGGAAACCCACTGAGCTGACAATTCGAACCACTCAGAGCTAAGTCTTTTGCTTTAACCACTACTAATCCAGTCACTGTGATGATTGATGGGGCACTGTAAAACTGCTTTGTCCTGCTAGAAACACTTTGGCAGCCAGGAGCCAGCATTTAAAGTCTGCAAGCCGTGAAAGAAAAACTGTGAGAAAGTGCCATCTACCTCTGTGCCAAGAGCTCTAGAGCAGCTTTACATTCTAAAGAAATTCACAGTTCTTGTCTTCTAAAAATATGACTTTCTCCTTTGCAGCCTTAGCCCTCTGTGCTAGTACCTTCCTGCCCTAGGCTGTGATGCTGGGGGAGAAGAGAAACCACAGATTTCAGCCGTTGCCATGCTAGCATGTGATTTTACTTTGTCTTTTGCTTTTTCTCTGGAACCTTGTTCTTCTTCACTTCCCACAGATACAAGACAGTATCCGGTGTTTGTGGGTCACAAGCCGGGACGGAACACCACGCAGAGGCACCGGCTGGACATCCAGCTGGTCACGGTCATGAACAGAACCCTCTACATTGCTGCTAGGTCAGTAGTCCTCTGCTTCACCACTCCTCACTTGCTTTTCACAGAGAGGGAGGGAGAAGAGGAAGGATATTCTGAGTTTTTCTCTGCCGGGCATGTTATTTTTGAGATTTTCTCACACTCAGACAGAGGTTTGCAGGCTCTTAGTAAGATGTATTGGACACCTTGTTAGTCAGTTAGTTCTGCTAGAAACTGAGCCATCCCTTTCAGGACTTCTCTCCCATTGCTCCATCTCCATTTGAGCCTGGGAAGAGAGAATTTGCAAGACTGTTTGGTGCCATGGAGGAGAGAATCCGTCTTCATTCTGTGATTTCATTCGTGCACATAATTAATTATATGTTTTAGAGAGTGATTCTGTTAGTGCACAAATGCATGTTTGAATAAGAGTCATTAAACTTTAATGTTGCTACTTTAGGCTTATTTTCAGTACCACAAAGCAACAACAAAAAGGTGGGGGTGAGGGAGAAACACATTTTTGCTGCCGTTCTGTTGATGTACTCAGAAAGGTTAATTGAATTTGGTGTTTTGGATTTTTTTGGACTGCTATTCTGTGCAGATACAAATACCTCTTTATAAAAATTGCATGTCAAGCCACTCATTTAGCTAGTGTAGCTCAGCATAGCACTACTAGCTTCGGTGGCACTACACTGATTATACAGCTGCCTGCCTGGCACAGACCCAGCAGTAACTTCCTCTCCACTCCTGTTGGTAGCAAAGGAGGCTGATAATCTCCGAGTGGGAACTACCTGATGGAAACAGGGTGAATTCAGGAAGGGCCAAGATTAACAAGGGTCGGAAGCCCGGCTCAGGTGCTCTTGGACCCAGATCCTGTTTGGGAAAACTGCCCCTCCAGGAGAAGCTTATTTCCTCTCATTTTTCTGGTCCTTCTGCTCCTCAGAAATATGCAGCCTTCTGCGAGCTACAGAAGGCCAGGCTGTTTCTGCAGATGGGAGAGGTGGTGGGTGGGATGGCCAGGGGTGAGGGAACAGCTGCTAAACAGGCACCACTAGCCTGTCCTCAGAGCCCCGATTAAGGCTCCAGGAGCTGTCTGTCGTTCATATCAAGCAGTTCCTTCCCATTTTCTGGGCAATCAGATGTGGCCTGTGGTAGAGAGTAATTCCTGCTTTACAGCAGCCAAGTCACTGGTGCTGTTTTTACATGGTAGTTTCTTTGGCTGCTTGAAAACTGCACTTTCAGCTGCTCGCCTGTAGGCTAAGCACAGCCACCTCAGGCTTCTCACAAACTTCACTTTACATTTCATCCATGTGCCAGAGTTTGGGGCTCTAGCTTAATACCATGCCCTGCTGGCTTCCTTGCACTTTCCCCTACCGTATCATTTATTCCACAAAGCAACAGCAAGAGGTTGGATTTGAAACCAAAGTGTTGAGAGTTTGAGGTTTTTAAGCAGAGAACACTTTTTTTTTTTTCCCCCCCTTCTTTTTTTCTGATTACTGCCAGTTTGTTTTCTGCCATTTTCAATATTGCTGCTTTCCTGGTGTCCCCGGACAGGCCATCACATTGCTCCCTTCTCCCAGAGGCAACCAGGACCAGCCCCTCGTTTTCTCCTTGCATTCAATCCTGGCAAAGTGTGTAGGTCGAATACCACAGCTGGCTGTAGGACACAGGACTGTGGTTCCTGTCCTCCTAGAGGATTCAGGTTCATTTTGCAGTGAGGTGCTGACCCCACTGTGAGGCCCCAGCTCAGGGCATGGCGTTTCTGCCGCTTGCAGTGTGATAACAAGCACACAAGGGCAGAGAGTGGGCTGAAAGTGTTTGGAAGGTGGAGGCAGGATTTCCTCCTTTTCAAGGCTGATTTCCCTTTGCTTTCCTTGTTTGTTTTCCTTTAAATGAGGAAATAATTTGCAGGGAGAAGGTGGTAAACCTCCTTTAGTGGATTTTGCCCTGCTGTACTCATAGTTTGTTCCCAGAATGATTGACACAATTAGAGTTGTACTGCCCAAGCAACCAGCTTTACAGCAAGGAAACCTACATAAGCATTTTGGTATACGAAACTGCTCCACAGGTTATATAAAAAATGAAAATACGAGGGGCGGGGGGAAGAATATGTGTATTGGTGTACATTTATGCACTCTTACGTATTCTGTAGCTATGCAAAAATGCTCTTATACTCCTGGGGCCTACTGACCTACAAAAAAATCATGAAGATGTAGTCTCTTTTGTACTTAAACACGCACAAAAAGTCTTACATTTTTTTCCTTTGATACTCAGGCACCCTTTGGTATGTCATTTTCCCCCTCCACATGCTACTGAATAAAATCTCTGCTGGGCTGAGAAACTTTTGTGATATAAGTTAAAATTCTAAGGTAATTTTTATCTGAAGTTATAAACTTCAGAAAATTAGGCATCTTTTGATAGTGTGAATGAGGGTTTACAACTGCAATATTGCATCTCTTTCAGAGGCAGTAATACAACTAGAGATTGCATACATATAAAGGTTGAAGCAAGCATGTACACAATCAAAGGTGTTTCTCAAAGAGTTTGATAGCAAGATAATTGCAGCTAACATAAATCTCTTAGATATCATACCAGGTGTTGCTTTCATACCATTTTTTCACTCATCAAAATATAGTCATACTAAATTTACATTTGTACCATTATCTGAAAAGCAATCAAAACAAACAATTACACATTGACAGTTTTTGTTTTCGTGTTTCTGTTGTGGACTCTTTTTTTTTTTTTTTTTCCCCTTGTTTATTTGCTTGTTTTAGAAAGCATAGCTTTGCTTTACAGGCAGCCTCCTCCAGGAGGAGAGGACAGACTCAGGTGGAACTTTATTTCTGACTGACTGAGACAGAGAGTAATTTCTGTCTGTTTGTCACTTTTGTCATATGGGCGTGCGACTTTTGTGCTGACTACTCTGAAGTGTAATTCTGTGTCACTTTGGAAAGGCTTTATTTCATATTATCAGACAGAGATAAATTAACATGAGTCAACCACAGTTCCTGAAACCGTGTTGGTTTGCAGCTAGGATGCCTGAGGTACAGTCTGTATACGAGCAGCTGTTTTCTTTTTTCTCATGGGAAGGCTAACATCTTGCCATCTCTCACACATTCACAAATACAAGCTTTTTTGCCATGCCACCTCCTCCTGCTGTCCTGTGTGGTGGCCGCTTTTGTCCACTTTATCTGTCATCCTTCATGTGTATGTACGAAAGAGTTTACTGAGCCCGTGGAGCATCGGGACGGCTCCCTCCTCATTTGCTGTTACACATTTTCTGAGTGGCCAAGGGTCATGCACAGTCGGTGGCATTATTTAAATTCCCTTCCTCTGCAAGTCCATGCCATGGCAACAAAACTCAGTTCTGCTGACTGGAGGTGGGAAAAACGGAAGCTCTAGGATTAGGTCAATTTGTGTTAGAATAACTTAATTAGCAACAAGCTGTACACATACCACAGCTAGTAGATAGGAGGATTTGGGCAGCAGTGGGAAAAAGAGAGCAAAGACAATCCTGTATTGTCTGTGGCTGGAGAACCTTCCCAACCATCTGACAGTACTTTGCTTCTCTGCTGGCACTGTCAGCAGCTTTATTTCAAATGCAGCATGAGAAAGTGATATGTAATTTGCCTGATACTGACCCTCCCTTCGATGATCCCATAACTTAGCATATGATTTTCCTTTCAGCTGTTTCTTAAACCAGAAAGTAAGCCCCCTGGGAGATGTTTTATGGAGCGTGGAGCTAAACAACTCGAGCCTCTTTTTGAATACCCCAACTGTATTTTTAATTGTCCCGTTTCAAAAGAAAAAATCATACCCATGTAAACTAAGACTGATCATTACAATCAAGAGCTGTGCTGGAAGAATGTTTTTAGAAATCCAGCAGCACCTAATTTGCAATTCAAGAGACTCTGTTCCCACTTTTATGTAGTAGGAGTAACAGCATCAGAGATGTACATTAAAAGGGAACTGCGTGCTAGTCTGTGAAGCTGATACCACACTAATAGGTAATTTTAGTCCAGCCCTGACCACTGCTATGCCAGTGAAATCAGGCCAGTAATAATCCGAGGCATTAAACTCATCTTGAAAGAAAATGACAGTTCTGTTTTTTCAGAGTCTGGAGGAGCAGAAAACCCACAGCTCCTCACTTTGGCATCTTATGCAGCAAATAACTTCAAGTGTCATAGCAGGCAGGAGGTTTTTAAAAGCAGGTTCCCTCCAACTATGCTGCCTCTTTTCTCCATGCGAGGGAAGTGTTGCTAATTCTTGTTATGGCACAGTTTTGTGTTTGCTTTGCTTGAGAGATAGCGCTATTTACACAAAACCCAAAAAAGTGAAGCTAGGCTTAACAGCAGAAATTTCCAAAATGGAAGCATTCTGTATCCTGCTCTCTGCAGACTCCTATGTAGACCTCTCATGTGCCACACATCATTCTCCGTCTGCACAACTTCCTGCATTGTGAAAAAAGTCAATGCTGTTTCACACACACACACACACAAAAAAAAAAAAAAAAAAAAAAAGTGATGCTCAGTATTCTTCTCTCTTCATTTCCAATTTCATGTGGCTGTTAGAATGGTGCTGTGGGTTGTGCTTTTTCTTAGTCTCCATACAGAAACGTCCGTGTTCTCAGCTTAGCAGGAGAGGATGTTTAAAAATATCTCTCTACCTGAGTGACGAGTCTATTTACTCTTTCTTAAGAGAAATTGGCAGCTAATTTTAAGGAGAAGCAAGCTCTGAGAAAAACAGGGAAGTAAATGCAAGCAAGAAATGTGGATTTTGTTGAGAGGAGTATTTTACAGTTTGGTTTGGCTATTGGTATGTGAAGAGAGGATTCCTGGGAAGAGCTGTGTGGCTGTCAGCCTTTTGGCTAGCATATTGTCAGCCAAATCATCACATCTGAAATTAGAAGAAAAAAAAAAAAAAATTAACCTTTTTTTTAACCCTGAATGGCTAAATATTGCACAGATTTAATAGCCCGGAATGGTGACAAAGGCTGTCACAGATTGCTTCTGATTTCAGATAGAGAAAAAACATCCGCATTCTGGCATTAGTTCTAAGTCCCATTGAGCAGAAATTATAGAATTATATAAGGCTCATCTTCCATCCAAAATTTTAATTGTTCATATAATCAATTTCGGGAAATAATCTTGTTTTGAAGTATTGTAAAATTTCCTTTTTTTTTTTTTCTTCTTTTTTCTTAAAGAAAGGAAATATGATTTATATATGGAAGTGCTTTTCTGGGAGAAACAGGTAATGCTGTCAGTAATGTTCCCTGGTAAGACCTGTGATCCTTTTTTGAAAGGATTATGGATTATCTTGTCATAGATAGGTCTCCTCAAGGAAAATGAATGGTGTTACCACACCTTTTGACTTTGCATTCATTTGCTTTTGTTTACAGGGACCATATTTATACTGTTGATATGGACACATCACATACAGAAGAAATTTATTTTAGCAAAGTAAGTAGTTTTTATCATCTTCCAGAAACAGAAGGTAATGCTCTGAAAGTAACTCCTATTTTATCATACTTTCCCACAATGTCAAAGACAGTTGTTGGTGATATAGCAGTAGACCTCCCCACCAATATTCCATTCCGTGTTGTTGCCATTCGATGAATGGCAGCAGAGGGGAACTCTAACAGAATGGCATCTGATATGGAATTATGTACAGAGCAAAGGTGTGGAATTGAATTCTTCCATGCAGAAAAAATAGCACTCGGCGTTCATCAACACTTGCTGAACATTAATGGAGACCAAACAGTGGATATCAGCACAGTGAAGTGGTGGATGGTGTATTTTAGCAATGGCAAACAGGGACATGAAAGATAAGCCATGTTCTAGATAGCCACGTGCAGCTGTCAAGCCACAAAATGAAGAGCGTCTTCATCATCTAATTGATGTGAATCACTTACTGCCGATGACTGTGCTAATAAAAAGCGTTTTGTAGCAGAGAATTTGCTCTATCAAACAGTTTTATTGTGCTTTTTGTATCTGTTGTTTCCATGGAAAAAAATAGGAGGCATTACTTTAGGAGCAAGCTATGTATAATGGCTATGCTATTCCAATTCCGTATACTGAAGCTTTCATCATAAAAAGCAAATACTATTAACATATTTGCACAGAAATTTGTAAATAAATCTGTAAATAAAATCTTACCATAGCAGCACTTTGTAGATGTATCCACATTATTTCCATGGCAAGATGCATTTCAAATTAAGAAGAGCTTTATCTGCATTACTGCATTGCATATGAGCATAAATTTTCTAGAAATAATTCTCCCTTCAGCTCCTCCACATTACACTCACACTGTGTAATAAGTGACAGACATAGCCTTTGGTCCAGCAGAAGACCATATCAGTTTGGCCAATGCATAGATTCCACTGTAGGAGAGGAGAATTTGTAGATACATCCATGAAAGGTGCTGAAGATTAGCTTATGTCTTGTTGCTTTTCAAAAAAGGGAGGTCACAGGCTTGTTGTGGAAATAAAAGCAATGCTCATTTATTCAGCTTAGGGCCCTTAGTGAATGAAGGGTGACTCAGGGTACTACAAGGAAATATTGTCAGAAGAAGTATAGTGTCTGAGGTGTTACTACTATTTTAAGCAACATTTTAAATAAATATTTAAGGTAGTTAATCAACATACTACATTAAACCATTTCTTGAATTCATTGAGGAAAAAAAAAAAAAAAAAAACGGAGGTTGGCATTTTCATTTTTGGAATTTACCTGAAAGTGTTCCAGAGAAAGAATGTTGGTAAATGAAATCAGCAGTATGTTGATAAACACAACACTCTCTCAGACTGCTAGCTAACTTGAAATGATGAGAACTACCTTCACTGTAATTTCTTTGCTAATGTAAAATGTCCTAGAATAGATACTCAGATTCCAATCAGGATATACAGTCCATAAATGTTTATTTGGATTTGTGTAATAGTATTAAATTAAAAGAAAAGAGCATCTAGTGCTTTTGGAAAAGTACTTGTAAGTTTCAGCCTGTTGCAAAATTCAGTTGCCTTAGGATTTAAAAGGAAAAAAAAAAAAAAAAAAAGGAGAGGTTTCTGGTCTAATGAATAGATAGCAACACAAAATTAAGTGAATGCTTCACATCACTGATCTTTCATTGTTACGGCGAATTAATCATGGAGAAAGGGTGCAGAATGCTTTTAATGAATATATGTTCAACAGCTAGTCTCCCCCAGGGGACTTCTACTTCTGAAATCAAATGCAACAACCTCTGGGCTCTAATTGATTTCTTTCTTGATCCTTGCAGAAATTGACGTGGAAATCTAGACAAGCTGATGTAGACACATGCAGAATGAAGGGAAAACATAAGGTAGGCAATTTTCATTTCTTTTGCATCTGCCACTTTAGTTTAGTTGCTTCACTACTATCTGAGGCTGCTGTCTGTGATGTGGAATGGATCGTGCCATTTACTTCTTTGCCAGTAATTGCTTTTTCCATCAGCCCACTGAAGGCTTTAATTTGCAAAAAACAGTTTACTTTTAATGTGATAAAGCATTATGACAGGAGGCACAGCAACATCCTGAAAAGCTTAAAGCGCTGGAGGTTTTGAACATCATGCCCAGTGTACTGTTTCAGGTTAACATCACCTCAAAAGCTAAGTGCTGTGGTCCATCCTCCTGTAGGGGCTTACAGAAAAGTTTACATGACGAGTCAGTGTGTATAGGGAGAGGACTGTTTCTCACACTAGTCTTCCCTCAGTGTAACACACAACTAACATGCGTGAGGTCAGAGTTAGATGTTGATTCTGATTCTTTATACAGCTTCCCCTGCTTGTTACAGCTGCTTCATGCAAATGCACTGAGACTGTCTTACAGCAGAGAAGATGATCAGATTTTTCACTCCCGAGGAAAGCAACAGCGTTCAAACAAAATTCTAAGTGAACAGCAAAATCTGAACTGCAACAAGGAAATCACAGCCTCAGTTCTTTGTAGCCATTTTTAACCACCAGAATAGAAATAAATTGCATCTCGCTCATTGTCAGTAAAACACAGTTGAAATAAAGCCTAGAATGTCACAGTAACTTTTAGACTTGACAGTGAAAGATCACACTGAGAAAATAAAACCAGACACCCAAGTAGAGTAGCTTAAATACTTTCTGTTGTCTTTCTTCAGGATGAATGTCATAATTTCATTAAGGTTCTCCTAAAAAGAAACGAAGATACATTGTTTATCTGTGGAACAAATGCATTCAACCCTTCTTGCAGGAACTACAAGGTATGTGATCTGCTAGTGAGATTTCATTTATGACCTTTCCTTCTGTCGGATTTATTGTGACAGTGCTGGCACACCATGAAGCGTGTTGTTGTTCAGCAGTACATCTTTCAACTCTGTAGCCCACCTATTCAATTATTTCCCGTTTTTTTAGGCTTGCAGCAATGCTATGTCATACAGCCTTCATCAGTGGATGTCTTCGGAATAACTGTGAAATTAGTTCAGTTAGGCCTTGGTATCTGGGCTCTGCTTTTTAAGGCACTGCTATGTCCACAGGTTATTTCTTATCCTTCAGGAAAAAGAAAATTCAGCTTCACTAGTGCTGCTTCTGGCAAAACCACAGCAGAGAATTCTTATTCTCTTCACTGCTGTCAAAGTGAAAAACAGTCTAAAGACATTGACACTGAGGAAAACAGCTTCCATAGTGGTATTCACTCTGACTGCTGCACTTCCTTGCTTTTTCTGCAGTGCTGATTTACTTTGTTTAGCCACTGTATTGTTTATAGTCTAGGAAATGCATTAGAGAAGTTCAGCATAGTCTTTTATTTATATTTTTATATTATCTAGAGGAAGAATCAGATTTATTCATGTATGAGCTTGCATCATGCATCTGGTACAGGTAGCTGGTGTTCTTGTAACCTCTGTCTCTCTTCTTCTTTCTGTCCTTGCATCTTGCTCCTAGTGTGCAACTAGGTTTCCTGGTTTCAGTACTCCAGCACCATTTTATTGCTTCATGGCCCATGCTCAAGCTGCTTGTGCTAGAAAGCTGCCTTTTAACACAAATGCAGATTTCGTTGGCATAAATGGCTCTCCTGACCCCTGCTGCAGGTGTTTCATTCCCCATGGCCCCTTCAGGCTTCCTCACCTGTCACTGAGCTGCCTTGTACCCAGGCAGTCAGAGGAAGTCACCTTGACACCTCCTCAGGCTTTTCCTCTTTTACTGGTTTACAGAGAGAGATCACTAAAGTTGTGCCTAATGGAGAACAGGGTTATTCTTCCACGCACAAGGTGAAAGTGTAGACCAGCCTGCGGTACAAGGCTCAGTACAGGGAAGGCTGCACAGAACTGCATTTCCCCTCCCTATCATCTGTAGTGTTTTCCATCCTCAAGGAAGCATAATTAATTCCCTTCACAGTGGATTTGAACAGAAAAGGCACATGACAGAAAACGAATGCTGACAGATCATCCACCAGAGGACTTAGGTGCTGTAACATTCAACCTAGAAGCTGGTGGGAGTAGCTGATGCTGCCAGATGGGTTATTTTTCATGCTCTGTGAATCTGTACTGTGTGTGGTTCGCATAGCGTGAGCTCATCATGTTCCTTGAGAATGATAGGGAGATGCTTATTCCCAAAATACTGCTGTATAAGAATCTTAAGCAGGTAAGAGCTGTACCTTTCCCACAGAGCTTGCTAAACCCCTCTTGAACTTACTGTAAAGTTGATCTGTGTATTTGTATAATTACCAGTGCTTGGAGTGAATTTGTCTCTCAGGAGTTACACTTAAGCCTTAGATTTTACAATTTCTGCACAGATTAATTCTTGCCTGGTGGTAAGAGGATTTCTCCATAACATAGCCTCAACTGATGCTTGGAGGGCATCCTTCTGAGTATGAAGAGGCACCGCTTTTGTGACTAGACCAGAAGGATCTCCGGACTTTGAGGGGGAGAAATGCACACACACATAATTGTCCTAGTGTTGTTTCTTCTGACTGCTATGGCTTGCAGTCTTCTGCTGTGTATAAAAGCGCTTCTGTTGGATCACTGTTGAGGATATATTTTGAATCCATGCCAGAACCACGTAGCCTGCTGCAGTTCAACGGGAAGCTTGTGTGCAGATAAAATATTGACTGAAGACTTTTGTAAAATGTGTGTAAAAAGCGAGAGTAATTAGGCCTGAAAGAGTGTCTGACTTACTGGATGCACATTTTTCAGCCTGATTTTATTTAATGCTGTGTTTTTTGTCATGTTCTTCGTTCATAGCCAGGAGGGCAGTTGCAGAAAGGGCTTTGCTCCCTGCCCAGAAATGAAGCTACCTTTAACCTGGTCCTGGGTAAGAAGTCTTGCTCCCATATCTGAGGAGCTCCCTTTTGTTTTTCAGGTGGATACACTGGAGTTCCTGGGTGATGAGTTCAGTGGAATGGCTAGGTGCCCCTACGATGCAAAGCATGCCAACGTTGCGTTGTTTGCAGGTAAAGAAGAATGACTGAAATAATCTCTTTTGCTTTCCTTCCTGCAGCCCAGGCTTGCCTTTGAGTCCAAATGCCAAGGTAGCAGAGGGAGTGGATAATAACTAAAAATAAGGGCCATAAGGAACTCACACGCACAGGAAGCCTTGCCTTGTCTGGGACTGGCTTCACTACCACAAACAGCATTGCGTGAAGCCTCAGTTTCTTGGTTCGGTATTTCAGTGTTTCCTGGAGACATAAAAATACAATGCCAGACCAGAGTGAGGCACCATTTCTGGCTGCATCCTGCTCTTGTGAAGGGCAAGGGCAGGGCGTATGTGAACTTTGATGAGGAAAAGACAGGATATGCTGTTTAACAACTCTCAAGTTACTTCTATTAGTGCAAACCATTCTGATCTTCCCTTACATTTGGCTGTAAAATTGGATTATAAAGAGAATACAGACGCCACGTGTGATAATGTCATTCCTTTTCAGTAGGTGTACTGCAAGCAGGGCCTGGGTATTTACCTGGAAGTACTTTAGCAATTCCTTCCAAGATGTTGAGGTGTAGGAGTTTGAACATACTGCTGCCACTAGAGATCATGTTCATGGCATAAGTGCTGCACTAGCTGCTACTGCATTTGAGCTGGCATGGTTTGCTTTACAAAGGAGAGATTCTATAGCTGGTTGTAAAAAAATTATTTGCTTCCTCTACGGTATACCAGTGGGTCCTTTTGTTTTAAAACAATGGTGGTCATGATGATGGTGATACTGTGTAATTTCTTAATTGCAGTCAAAAGATCATAAAACTAGAAATCCTTTGATTGTAGCAGGTGATTCGTAACCCACAGAGAAAGAAGCATACCTTCAAAACAAGATGCATCCCAAGTGTCTCAGATGCTGTCGTTGGGGCAGTCTGAGTCAGCTGTCAGGCATGCCTTATTCACTACACTGGCCAGAAAAGGCATTTATAACCAATGTAATGCAAACATTTATCTACATGCAGCTGAACTGGTTGAGATGAGTCCCATCCTGTGGCTGTACAAGTCCTCACATTATTTGAAAATAGTTTTTTTTTTTTTTAATAGAAATAAATGCACTAGCTCTTGGGATGATTCAGTCTGAAAATGGTAGTGTCACAATAAATTCTTATTGAATATACCCTGTAAGACTCCTAGCTTCATAAAATTAGTTTGATACAGCAACATACTGATCTCTGTGATAACTTTTCAGAGTGCAGTGAAACGCAGTTTCAGAGCAGTTTAGGGCACAAATCCAGCTCATCTTAGTCTGCTGGGAACGCTTACAAGAATATGGCTCTTCTTGCAGCTTGTAGTTATTTTAGCTGATATGTGTGAATTGTAATTAGTCACATGGTCTCCTGCAACTTGTCAGGAAGAAGAATAAATGTGTGATTGTATTAACATGAGTTCAGACATCCACAGCTAAACAATTCAGCTTTTTATACTATTTTAAATTGTTTTTAGTATCTGCCTTTATTTCCTTTTCTAAGTTCTGCTTAAAAAAAAAAAAAAAAAAAAAAAAAAGGCTGTTATTAAATGATGATTGGAATTGCAGGGTGAGAACAAGGAGAAAAGTCCCGCTAGCAAAAACAGTCATGATTTTTAAATCCCAAGCTGAAATTAAACATTGACTGTAGGTGCAGTGAGAAGAACTTCTTATCAAAAGGGGCTCTCTGCACATGCAGTAAGCACTGTAAATGCCCCAGGAAACCTGTTATCTTAGATGCATGCTGTTCTGATATTTTGTAGACACAACAGAGATTCAAGGTGCCGGCCTCATGCCATGACACTTGTTCTCCTACCAGCCACCATGGTTCCAAGGTCTGCCTTGTAAGGGAAATCAGTACCAAGTCATCGTGACCTGTGAACAGTTCTGACCATCAGTATCAGTTTAAATTACAGACAAAGGTCATGCATTTATCTTTAGATAGTTTTGCATCTTTTGGTTGTCCTTGGGGTTCCAGTCTACAGTCCCTTTCTTACCACTAGTCCTCCAGCATTCTTTAAGAGAGAGAAATTGATAAATCATGTTGCAATGACCTAAACCACCATTTTAGAAGAAAAACATGGATAGGCAGTCCTCCTTCATTTCATCGCATCTCTGCTTTGCCTTAGCTCCCTGCACAATTCTGAATTTTTAACTAGTGATCTTTGGCCCAGAAGTACTCACAGCGTGAAAAACTCGAATAAGTGCCAGTTAGCTGGCAGTCCCCAAGACCTGTCTGCTTTTCTCTCCTGGTTAAAACTAATTTCTGTTGAGGCTTCTCCATATTTATTTTGCTCACATGCACACGCGGAATTTATGAGCATTGAGCTAGAGACATTTGCTGATAAATTGGGTAGGGCAGATTAAGTATGATTTAGCTTAACTGGTGAAGAACTGCTTTGTGAGGTTTCTTCTCCCACAACATACCTCGGTTTAAAAATTTATGTTCAATCCCATTTACCTATTTGGATTCTTTCACATCAGTTTTCTTAAAGAAGATTCTCGTTTGATTAGTGAGCAAAAGTAATTACAGTATTCCTGTCACTCCCCACCCTGTTTCTTCTTTTCTTCCTCCCCAGAGGGAAAGCTGTATTCTGCCACAGTGACTGACTTCCTAGCAATAGATGCAGTCATATACCGGAGCCTTGGAGAAAGCCCAACTCTGCGGACAGTGAAACATGACTCAAAGTGGTTGAAAGGTAGATAAATAAACAAAACATGGGAAAGCCGCATCTCTGATGACAGTCCTGGGTTCCTGAAAGAGGAGCTAAATAGCATCTCTTACACTGATCTACTTATCTGTTTTTCCTCTTCTCACCACCCCAAGCTATCGGACTTGACATAAAATGAGAGCATAGTAGACATGAATATAGTCCAAAGAGCTTTCCAAGCTGAAGTCGTCAATTTACAGCTGTTGGATGCAAAGGCTGGAATTTTCAGGGCTCAGTGTACTTTGTGTGTTCAGTCTGTGTCTGAAGCTCTCCCTTCCCTGGCAGCATATTGGGTACCAGCTTTGTGAAGGATAGGGAACTTGTCCTGCAACATTAAGATTCGTCAGTGAAAAATAAAATTATAGGAATATTGCACAAAGCCTTCCTATTGTATTCCCTAGGTACTGTGCAGCTGCCATTGAATTAGGCAATGTGTGTTCTAAATGCCCTCATTGTTAAGAATGGTGCTGTTTAGCTTCACGTAGGCGTTATGAACAGTTAACATTTAGGGTGATTTTAACAGTGAGTAAAGCCATAGTTTGAAGGCTTTTTCTGCATGCAGAAATGTTTTGCCAGGTGTTGACATTAGCAGTCCCACTTTGCTTGTTGCTGCAGACATGTATGAGCAGAAACACTAACATGGCTTGTTATTCCCTCCACATACAGCCTGCAGGCCATAAAGAGCTGTGTTTGAAGCCCCAGGCATGCACTACACACTGCCTCTTTGCCTTTCTTTGCCCACCATGCTGTGCAAACGTGCAGTGGCAAACACTCCACAGCCTTGCAGAAGTTTTCTGCAGGCTGGCCCCCAGTGGTGCTGCGTCCCAAGCAGGAGCTCCTCTCAGTTCTGCAAACTAGAAAGGCTTGCCTCAAGTGGGGTTTAAATTTTCAGCATTAATGTGAATGCTTCTTTCTGCACACATAGTGCTTGCATGCTATATGCTGCACATGGAATGTCTTGTCTTTTTCCTAGAACCATACTTTGTCCAGGCAGTGGACTACGGCAATTATATTTACTTCTTCTTCCGGGAAATAGCAGTGGAATACAACAGCATGGGAAAGGTAAGGGTGAAAACATTGCCTCAGATGACTTAGTGACATTCAGGAGGAGAAAAACATATGCTATTCTTGGACTGGTGCTATTAGGAATGACCTTGAAATGAAAACCATAAATCATGATGACAGGGTCATCATTTTGAGAAGTTTCCTATCGCTCAAGCCAAAAGGTGGGCAGGAGTGAAACACTGCACTGTCTTGAAAGGAGATGGGGTTTCTGACAGTGGTGACTTAACGCTGGAATCTCTTTTCCCAATCATACAAAGCACAAGGCAAATGTACTACATTCAGTGTGCTTTAAGATGGCTTCTAAAGCAAGGCGGTATTTGTCTTTAAGAAATCTGAATTTGAGTAATCGAGGGGAGAAATTTTGTGTTCTGCCATTCTTCAAAAAATAATTAAACATTTACTGCATTTTTGTGAATTTCATAATAGGTTTCTGAATAAGCAGTCAGAGAAACTGACCAAGGTCAGAAAGGTGAAGGGGAGGAATAAAAGCCCAGCAAGATTTGCATAGCTTTTAAGTGCTGAAAATACAAGAGTCAGAGCAGGCAGTGTGGGTTGCAGAGACTGTGAATATAAAATGTGCTATTGTTTGGGGAAATAGAAAGCTAAGCAGTCTGTATGGAAATGAGTTTTATTTGGGTTGAGAACAGATCTCTTGAAGGATTTATGGCTGTGTATTAAATGCCACAGCCTTATCATCTATAACATGCTGTTCCAGAACTGAATTTTTCTCTGTTTCTTATTGCCACAGATTATGGAAACATGGGATTAAATTAAGCACCTTGCTGTGTCGTTTCAAATGTTTCAAATGCAGAATTCCTATAGTCTTCGAGTTAAACATTTCTTTTTCTCTAATATTCTTGCTATACTCCTTCCAGGTAGTCTTCCCGAGGGTGGCTCAGGTTTGCAAAAATGATATGGGAGGATCTCAGAGAGTGCTGGAAAAACAGTGGACTTCCTTCCTCAAGGCTCGTTTGAACTGCTCAGTTCCGGGTGATTCACACTTCTACTTCAACATACTGCAGGCAGTTACAGATGTTATCCATTTCAATGGCCGGGATGTTGTTTTAGCAACCTTCTCCACTCCATATAACAGGTAATAGGCGTAATAATCTTTTGTTTCCTTTACGTTTTGCTTTTCATTGCAGTTACTTCTTACTCTATAAAGATCCAAGAAGTGATTGCTCATACAATGTAATTATTATGTACCATGCACTTACCGATAGTTTGTGTTTCATTTTAAGATACCCTGGCATTGCTTACTACTTTTTATATCTGATAATTTAGAACAGCTTTCAAACATTTATAATCTGGACGTGTTCCTTGCACATTTTCTTTACGTGAGAATAATTCAGACCAGCCACCAAGTTTTGCAGAGTATAACCCTCAGAATGTTACTACAAAGAGAAAATACAGTTTTCCTTTCTTGTGAAGAAAGGACGAGTCTGTCCCATTTGCATCCTATTTCTCTGTGTTTCTTGGATCTCTGTTGGCTCTTGTATTCTCCCCTGGGAAAGCCACGGACCTCAGCCTTGTTGCAGGGTGCAGAGGAAGTTCTCCGGATCAGAACAAGGGAAGCAGAGAGGCTGGATAGAGCTTCAAAGTCTGTCAATTCCTTCTCCCACCATTTATTTTCATAGAGGGATGTCTTGAACTCCTCACACTTAGCCAGCCAGTCTTATGAATTTTTACCTCCCTGGAGCCATGATGGTTTTTTTTTTTTTGGAGAGCAAGAGGGAAAGGAGGAGCTCTGCTAAACAAAAAGACTCTTCATTTTCCTCACCACATCAGCATGTCTTCATGCTGCGGAATCGACACTCAGGAGTCCCAATCTTGCTTAAGCAGAGCTGTAACACAGCAAAGAGGTACCAGTAAGGGGAGTAATTCCTCAAGCACCTGTGTTTCATTGTACATGTGGTTTCCAAATGCTTCGGTTCACATGTTAAGAATTTATTGCTGTTATACATGATATGTGTTTCTCCAGAAGTTATTATAACAGTAACTATCTTAATTATCAAGGTCTCGTGGAGAAGTTAGAAAAGCATTCATAGTATAATTAAAAGATATATTGCTGATTCACAGGGTAATGCTTGAGCTGAAAGGGGAATTTTATTGCTGAAATTCATCTCGTTTTACTGCACACGTGCCACCTTTTGTCGAAGCCTGGCCATAGTAAGATCATGCAGAAAGCTGAATTCAAATGAGAGTAAGCCCAGCCCTCTATTTTTTAATCACTTCTTTTGACATCAAAATAATAGGAACTTCAAGAGAAAAATTAGGTCACCAGGGAATAAAATTTTAAATTAAGATGATCTCTTCTTATGCAAAATGTCCTAATAAAAACAAGCAAATGGAGAATCATCATCAGCAAATATACAGTATCCTGGGATTACCTATAAATTGAGATGTCTTTCTACTCTGCTAGTATTTTCTGTGGTGTGTCATGAAAAATCATTTACTTTAAACCCTGCGTTTTAAAATCTGAGTACTCGGTTCTAAAATCAAGATCCTATTTATGGGCACCATTTTTTGCCTGGCATTGGAGATGACAGGAAGGCACATAGCCTAGGGGACATCTCAAAAACAGACTTACCACTGACACGGACACCTCTCTCTGATTCCTTCTTCCCTGAGGAAAAGCTTCAGCACATGCCTTTCATCTCTGGAACGAGAACATCCCCCTAGAGTGATCTGGAAAAGATCCCACAGTTCAATCTGATATCAGCCAGGGTGGGAGCTGGTGATGGCTTGTAGTTAGTGCGTGAGAGATTGCTTGGCTGTGACCCACAGTCCTCTATCCACATTGTTTTATGGCACCGTGGACCTGCTAATTGCCATCCCTCATAGAAAAGGATTTTGCAGCCTTCTCAGCAGTGATCCCTCCATCACTTCGGAAACGTGTATTGAGGACAGCTCTCTGCACATCTACATAGTAAGCCTGGAGATATTAGGATTGTTTTTGATTTACGGCTTAATTCAGCAATATGCAAGACCTATCTGAAGTGGGAATTGCTGTGCCTTAGGATGTGGTCTTGTTTGCAGCCAAGTACGCCCCCGACTGACCCTTACATCAAAATACAGGTGGCTGCCTCTCCTTATAACAATCGCTGTGTAGTATCACGTTAGTGAAAAGCTTTGAAGTAAGTTTCCTTCCATATAAACACCCAGCCTGTGGAGATCAAAGTTGGACTATTATTATCTCCCTACGTGTTGTTTTGCTCAGTAATAAGCATTTCAGAATCTCTTAATATTCAAACAATTATTTTCTTATCAATTTATGCACCCTTATAAGTTTAACTTTATTCTCTGAAACAGTATTACAGTTCCTACATTTTCTCTTTGGTGTGTAATAGCCTACTAGCTAAAAGCAGGATTGAAAGACTTCAGCCAGTTAGATTCATGCTATTTATCTGATAAAATCAAGCAGAGAAATCAGACATGAATACAGTAGTTAATGTGTAAAAAGTGAGAGGTGGATAAATGAATAATTCATGCTTCCAAGTGAGTGACCATGGGAAAATCCTAAGCTTTTCAGAAAGTAAGTAGGTAAGGTTGTAATTATGTTTAGACAATGCTACCATGCACTTGCTTGCAAATTTACAACTTTATCATCTAAAAGTACAACAGTGTTTGCTTCTACAAGCTCTTTACACCTCACTGAGTGATTGAGTTAAGCAAATTGCTGAGCACAGTTAACTTCTTTCCACTGGGAAAACCTGATGGAGATGAGGCTGTAAGAGGATGGAGTAATAATGTGCAAATGCAAATGGCACAGTGCAGTACACTTCCAGTTTGATCAGCTCCAACTTCTGATCTGTCTACAAGGTATTTCTGAGGCCTGACAGGGACTGTGAGAATTCGTACTGAGAAAATATTGTGACTTACAAGAACTTAAATTTCCAAATAATGGAAGTAAGTGAGAGTAGCTGCTACTCCTCATGCATTACCAGTCATACACAGAGTTTTTCCAGATTCTGTTCCCTTTTCAAGATTATTGCAATTAATTTTCTCTATAGAGGCTTTGAAACAAATTGTGCTGGCAGGAGCTGTCTGCTGATTGGTACATTTCAGTCTTTTCCATGGAGCTGGCTTTTCCTGTCAATACTCAGAGGTTACAGAGTTCAGAATTGAGTAGCCTGTGACAGGAAGACTTCTATACAGCATGTTTTTCACTCAAGATTTTATGCATAACTGCAGAGTGAGTAACAATTTCTGGGAAATATCACTTTGCAGCATCCCTGGCTCTGCAGTCTGTGCCTATGACATGCTTGACATTGCCAATGTATTCACTGGGAGATTCAAAGAACAAAAGTCTCCAGACTCCACATGGACACCGGTTCCTGATGAAAGAGTGCCCAAACCCAGGTATGCCTTGTGCGTAGTAATATTGTTCTGCTGCTGCGTCCAGAGTCTTTGACAATCTGAATAGCCTTTTGAAGTACAGATATGAATGAAGATATATATTGTGGAAGTGAAATAGATGAGTAAAATTGCATTTGTGCAGTAGTGAGAATTTTCCCACTAAAGCCAGATTTGTGTAATGTGAAACAAGCCAGATTTGGATGCACTTGGTCAGAATAAAAGCCAGTTGAAAAGTTACCTGTTGCACACTGGTTCAGTAAAGAGTGTATTTCATAGAAAAGACTGCACTAATTCTGGGCTAACAAACAATTTACTTGACACAGAAAATGTATCTGGGTTGGGAGGACAGGAGTAGGAGAAGCAGCATTCCATTAGAATGGAGACAAGTTTTATCTCATTCCTTCTGAGCTGTTTTTCCAATTTCACTTCTCTCCTGTTTGCATGTAGGTCTATTTTTATACTCCCTTCATATTTCCTACGTGCATCCATTTTGTTATTGACAGCCCCTTGTTAACCCATTTTCACCAGTGGCATTTTGCTCTGAGAATACGATGTAAACAAACAGATGAAATTCACTTATTTTAGAGCCATGCTATCACTTTAATATATGTTTTATATCATCTGTGATATCCTTTATAAATTAAAAAAATAATAAATCTAAAACTTTGTGGTGGCAACTAGGCTTCTACATAAGTCCAGATTTGGCCCATCATCTTCAAGATTTGTCAAGTATACTGTCCCCATGCCGTGTTTATTCTGAGGCTGTCAGTCAGGAGAAGAACTTGGAAGTGCCTGAAAAAATCTCATCAGTTCTGTTTCTATTTTCAGTCTGAACCCTAGAAAGGCACCTGCCTGCATAGGTTTTCTTCTCCTTTTTGCAGTGCTTCAACAACTCACTGACTTGATGATCTGCTTTGTTAGAGTAAGATGGCTTGAGAATTCTAAGGTCGTTTATCTGAAAATGGTAGTCCTGCATAGAATATTGGCAAGGAAGAAGGACAAGGACAAAGAATAATGTTCCTTCTTGTTAGTGGAAAGGGAGAAGAGAAAGTTACATAAGTTTGTGAGACAGTCCAATGGCAGGCTAATAGCTGAAGATGGGACAGTATTGCTTCTTCTGAGTCAGTAGGAGATAATACTGAATGAGTGAAATGTTTAATACAATACTTGGCCATCAGTCTGCTACATAAAATAATAATTACTTGTAACTCGTGTTGAAATTCAGAAGAGAGGCAAAAGATGACTTTGAAATAGGGTCATTTCTGTTTGGATATCTTAAGATGGTGCAGAAACATTAATGCTCTTGTTGATCGTAACATTTCTCAGAGACATGCTGGAAAATTTCAGGGGCCCTGCTTCCCTTTTTTGCTGAGATGAAGAGGAGGGTTTACTCAGTTTTATGTTTACTCAACTGAGCCACTCAAGATTAAAATAGGGTTAATCCAATCATGTGATTAGGATTTAGGAAGAAATAAGCCTCTAGATTAGATATGGAGAAAGCCTAGGCACTGTGGTGCCAGAAAGCGTAGGTGCTCCCTAGAGAATTTCACCTATTGAATCAGTGCTTTTGCAAGGATCTAGTGATGGCCTTGATTTGTCCTCTATTGTAAATTCCATATGTAGTTACAAAACAATCAGAATATTTTGGACCTGGCAAGCACACAGAACAGTGCAGGACTAAAGGCACTGACGAAGTTATTCCCTTCCTACCCACATTACATTTAATTACCTAAGGTTTGAACATTTATCTAAATCTGAGTGGCAGATATGTTCAAGGTAGCACTATTCCATTGATGTCAGTGGCCCTACCCACTTCAGATCAGATGAAGATTGAACTCTGCAGAGTGTTTATACGTGGATGATCCATCTTTTGTCTTCTCATCTCACAGCGATTCAAAGGCTGAGGAATCATAATGATCCAGGAAATTAGATCAAATGAAATTCTGGAGAAAATAATCCACAAAATCTTAATAATAGGCAAATAATATGAGGCTTCCAGTTTTGTGATTACCTGTTGAGGCAGGAAGGTTAAGTTAGATCGAAGAGGAAGGCAGATTTTAGGAATGCAATAAGTAGATTTGCATTTAAATTGTCCAAAATGATTCAGCAGTGTCTTAGTGGATGTCCTTCATGTCCTATAACACTTAAGTTCTCTTGTCCAGACCTACTTAAAGGATAAAACCAATGCTCACATGGCTATTTGCTGGGTCTTGGTCTTCAAGTCTTCTTTCTACCAGACAGTTTTGAAGGCAGCATCCTTCCACCCATTTTATAAAAGCAATTTCCCTCTCTATGCTAAAGACTAATTTTATTTTATGGAAGAACAGTCAAGTAGGCAAGATACAGATCAGAACATCTATGCCAGTGAACAGCATCAAATCAAATACAAACATACAGTAGCTAGGCTCCATGTGAGTGAATAGACTAAAATCCATGTCAAACTCCTGCTAAAGAAATGTGTTTGTGTTTTTAGGTGCATCATGGAAGTACCTTTGACTGGCAGTTAGAGCAGGGTTTGGGGTTTCCCTGAGGGTTTGAACAAGCCGAACATACTTCTCAATCCTTCTTTTAAACTCTTGCAGTGCACACCAGATTTCACTGAGGGTGTCGTGACAGTTGTTATAGAAAGGAGATTTACACACGTATCAAGTAAGTGTTCTCACTTTACGTTTTTGTTTTATTTAGACCAGGTTGTTGTGCTGGCTCTACATCATTAGAAAAATACGCAACCTCTAGTGAGTTCCCAGATGATACTCTGAACTTCATCAAAACACACCCACTGATGGATGAGGCTGTACCTTCTATTGTCAATCGACCCTGGTTCCTGAGAACGATGGTCAGGTAAGTACCACCGAATGGACTCTTCCTCATTGTGGCTGTCAGGTTGTGCTAATGGTCTTGTTTACAATACTCTCAAATTCTGTAGACACCCATGGTATGCTGGGCATGACTCCAGGTAGGAAAAATGGTAGTGCTGACCAGATGCTGTAGAACTTCCTGAGCAGCTTCCAAGAGGAAAAATCTTAATCCTTTCCAACTACTCTGTGCTAAAACTGGATTGTGGAGCAAATGCAGTGCAGGGAAGGCTGACCTGCCTCTTGGCTTATGGGTCAGTGTTTGAGACAGCTCTGTAGAAAACTTCAGGCAAGGATCAACAGATAGTCCAAGGATACATATACAGGATACAAACACGCCTGCCAGGATATGTTCACAGGATATGAAGATGTCTGTTCTGCTGTATGCTAGTATGTATTACTGCTCAGAGAACTGTAGAGTGAAAACTAACCACATAATCTGTATCCTTTCTATTACAAGAGAAAAATAATGAAGAGGAGATTTGAACAAAGACTCATAAATCAGCAAGCCTCAAATACTCCATACTCTCCCTCTGTAAATATGTTCCCACTCTCATGTCATGCTGTGAACACTAAACTACTTATCTACCCTTCAGCTGTAAATGGAGTAATTTGAAAAAATTTGGCCTATTTTCCTCTCTTCCTTTGTACAAGAGTGGAATTTTGTATCAAGACTTCAGTACTTCAGAACAGAAGTTGGGTTCACAAAGTCCTGATGCAATATTACCCAGCTGCATTGCCATGCAATATTGCCATGTTGCATTTTAGTAATGTGTGTCTGGCCAAAGATGAGAGCAACATGCTCTGCACATTGGTTTTTTTTGACCTCCAGTACCAGGTAACCCATGGTATCAAATCCCAGCACTCACTCTCAGTAAATTCTGTGATCCCACAGTTAGATATCATTTTGGCAGTACAATCAGTTAGTGGTTGCTACATGATTATTTTTAGTCAAAAAAAAAAAAGAAATTTAGCTTCTCAGCACTAACACAACTTTTCCTGACAAAAAATTGAATGCAGATCCATTATAATTATTCTCCTTCTTAATGTGGTGGAGCTTGAAATTAAAAAATCCAAAGCACAAATAACAATGCTGATTTTCTTTCCCTGCCTGTAGAAGACATCAAGCTAGTACTTTGCTTTTGTTTGGAAGGATAATTCCTAAATTGCCTCAGCCTCTCAATAGTTCTCCAGCCTTCTGCTTGAGGTTTGCTGCTGCAGATATGTTTGCTAACTGACATCTGGACATGCACACAAGCACATGGAAATTCCCTACCATTTGGGCAGCCAAACTGGTGCAGTCTGTGTTGACTTACAGGGTTATTCAGCTAGAAAAAGTGCTTAAATATGTTATATGATCTCCCAAAGGCTGTCTCACAGATATTTTAAGTGGAAAAAGTGATAAAATAAGCAGCAGTTCTAATCCCTATGATGCAAGATGCTGTATTGTTATTCCAGATACCGCCTGACCAAAATTGCTGTCGACTCTGCTGCTGGACCATTTAAGAACTACACTGTGGTTTTCTTGGGATCAGAGAAAGGAATCATCCTGAAGTTCTTGGCACGGACAGGAAACAGCGGTTTCCTAAACGACAGCCTTTTCCTGGAGGAGATGAACATCTACAATCCTGAAAAGTGTGTATCTGATTCTTTTTACTCGTGTATGGGTAACTTTTGACACTTCTGATTTCCCGGAGAGCAAGTTGTCCCATGGAAAGGGAAGTAGGTAGAGAAGCCAAGTTTTTTTGAGTAGTTTTAAATTGTGTGGAGGGATGTCTGGTTATCAGCCTCTACACTGAAATAAAATATTTTTCACCCAGTATGTATAGACAATAGCCCATCCTATGCAGCAGTTGACAGATAATTAAAAGAAATTCTGCAAAGGAAGATTATTTTTCTAATCCTATGAAAAGCATGATTCCTCTCCAAATAACTCATCAACCAGCAAGATAATCTCCAAGGGAAATTTCTGGCATTTTAGCCTTCCTTAAATATGCCTTAAGGGACACTGAAGTGGGCCATAAGCATGCAGAAATTTCAATTACTTTGAGTGCTGGAGAAGAATAAACGTAAAAACTGAAGGGCTCTTAGAATGCATGTCTGGTTTGCAGTCTCTCTCCACCTCTCCTTCCCTTGAACCATGCACTTGAATACTTAGTTGTACACCTTTTTATTGGTGTTTTTAGTGGCTACTTTTATTCTTTCACCTTGTCTTGTTCAGGTTTTGTTTCTGGTGGTCACTGTTTCCTGTTCAGATTGAGGAACCGTTAGTTTTTCATCTGGTTTCCCAGCTGAACTCCTTTGTGACTGTTTCTCACTTTGTCAAATCAGGTGCAGTTACGATGGCATGGAAGACAAGCGTATTGTGGCTATGCAGCTTGACAAACCCAGCAGCGCCCTTTACGTTGCCTTCTCCACCTGTGTCATCAAGGTTCCCTTAGGGCGGTGTGAGCGTCATGGCAAATGCAAAAAGTATGTACTTTGGCCAGCACTTAACCTCTTGTCAGAAGCCTGCGTGCCAGGCATGAGAGCATTCCAAAATGCTTCCTCTGCTTTTTTCTCAAGGGCCTGCATAGCATCCAGAGACCCCTACTGCGGCTGGGTGAAGGAGAGTGGGGCGTGCACACAGCTGGTCCTTGGTGCTAAGTGAGTAATGACTCCTGCTGGAAAAATACGAGGCGGTGGCAGTGGCGCCAGGGGGACTTGGACTGAGCTTTTTGAAATGTGGGGCTCTCAGGGAAGAAAAATGTGTGAAGTGTTTGTTCCTGCCCGGTTTGCATTCTCTGAAATTTCTCACAATTATTTTTTTTTTTGGTGTGAACTCTCAGCTGACTGGTAACTGCTGAAAGAAGAGGAAGAAGAAAATGAAAGAGCTGTACTAAAGCCCACGTGTGGTTGAAAAGAGGGAACTGGATGGCTATGTCTGGACCAGCCCACACTGGAGCCATCACAGCTGATTAAAGAGGCAGTAGAATCCAAATTAGATTACTGTAGCAATTTGTCCACTGGAAACAAAATCTGTTCTTCTAATTTACTATGCATTACTAAGAGGAATCACAGAGCACAGAAAAAGCTTGAAGTAGATTCAGAGAAGGGCTGGATTTCCCCTTCCTTAACAGTAGAATTTAATTACTTCATAATAATAGAAACTCTGTGAAGTTTTGTATAAATACGATTACCTAAGTCTCCTTATAGTGAGCAGATCTGTTTCAAACATCATATTCCTGGGCTACATCTGACACTCTGAGGGTACAGCTTTACGTCCAGTGTAGCACAAACATCACACAACCACAGTAGCCTCACAGCCTATCCAGCCTAAACCTACTTCTGTACTGATGAGTTATTATTCCTTTGTTTATTCCATGGTCTTAATTAGCTGTTTAAATTCCAGTTGTTTTGTCCATTATGGATATTGTTGCTTTATCTGTCTGAATATACTTTATCACAGAAGTGGGAGCTGGTCATTTTATAGAATATCATTAAAGTGCACTTCTGTACATTTAAGGGTTTCTCAGCATTCTTGAAGTACTTGAGACTTTTGCACTTGGCCATGACAAGTTTTAGGGGACTTACACATCTTACCGTCAAAAGTGGCTCTTCTTCTTCTGCTTTATGAGAAGTTTCATTTGACCATGAGAAAAAAAACTTCTCTGAGGGTAAAAGAGCACTAGAACAGGCTGCCCAGAGAAGTTATGGAATCTCCTTCTCTGGAGGTATTTAAAAACTCATCAGGACACTTTTGCAAGCTATTCTAGGGATCCTGTTCTAGCATGGGGTTGGACTAAATGATCTTCTGAGGTCTCTTCCAGTCCCTTCCAACTCTGTGATTCTATGAGACACAGGCAGTGTAACTTGTAGTTCTGCAGTCCGCAGGTGAGCAAGGCAGGTCACTCTCTACCATTGCATAGCACTTAGGAAGAAGGTGCAGATCAACTTTCAGATGTCTGATGAACTTCTAAATTATCCAACAAGATAACAGGTGCCATCCTGGAGTAGGTGACAGTTGAGCAGGAGTTTTAAGAACACAGTTCTGGGAATTATGTATATGCAAGGATAATTATACCTCAACAGCAGGATCCTAACTGATGTAGACAAAAGCTTGTACTGGAGGTTTTCCAAGGTTCTTGCACTCCTCTTTTACCATATTTGGAACTTGGAAAAGCAGCTTCACAAAATGTCTGGCACAGGTTAAAAAGCCTAAGTTGGGCATGCCAGCTAGGAAAGCCTGTACATATTTATCATTCGAGGTTCTTAGATTCATTGTAATTCACTTTGTGATCTCTGGATGTTATGACCTGAGATCTTTTCTGATGCAATACTTAAATAATTTTGAAAATGCAGGTTGTTGCCCCAGCACAGTACCTAACCCATAGGTTAGCTTCCTTCTTAGGTCAAAGTATTGATGCTGTATGGACAAGTCAAGGTAGGATCATAATTGCTCCTGACAATGTCATTTTTTTTTTATAGTTAACAATTTAGAAAGATATGAATGCTTGCCTCCCTTGACAAAAAGATACACAGTGGGTTTTCAAAGAAGAAGCCAAGGAATCACTTTCTGATGACAAATAATTTGAAGGCCTGTGTTTTCTTTTTTTCTTTTTCTTTTTCTTTTTTTTTTTGACACTTCAGGAAAGTTTCAAAGGAATATCCAGTTTCATGATGTGCCTTTATTTCAGTTGCAGATGCAATAATTTTTTATCTGGTAGTGCCTGTGACAGTTGTTACTCATGCTGTTATGTTTCTTTCTGTTATTTAGGCTGGTGTTTGAGCAGGACATAGAACATGGCAATACAGATGGCTTGGGGGACTGCCAAAGTAAGCAAAGCTTTTGCCTTCTTTTTACCATGTGTAACAGCATCTTTCTAAATGCCATAAAATCACCGTTACCTGTTAGGCATTGGAAGCTCTCGTACAGCAGTGTGTAAGCCACAACAGGGATTGCAACTGAAGTTAAAGATGCAGATGCAGATGAAGTTAAAGATAACAGAAATGAAACTGTTGTTTAGATGTATTTAAATAGCCCAGTTGGTGTGATTTATTCAAACACTGGACTTTATATAATGAAAAGACTTCCGTTCTAGAGGATATTGATCACAGCAATGAAGTAATGAATTGGTTGTTCACTGTCTTTATCAGTCATGGTGCCTGGGTTGCTTATGTAGATGTGAAGAAGGAGCTTGGTTTCTTGGTGTAGACTGTGACTTGAATTGCACTCCTATGCAGATCAGGGAGACAATGAAATATACCTTTAGCTTTTGTTCTGAATCAGTAAGCGGGAGTTGCTGTGTTTGTGAATATTAGTGAATTTTACACACAGGCTGGAAAATGTGACAATGTTAAGAGTCAATCACCATGTTTCTGCCTAAGAAATTTTAATGGTAAGCCTTACATACTGACAGCAAGAGCTGGAAGCATAAACATTTAGGTTTAGCACTGAAATGCTTACAAGTACTGAACAAAGAACCTGTCCTTGTTCAAGCCTCAGTTACTATTGTGATAATTGTGCTTGTGGGTCTACAAGGATTTCTGCCTCTCCGTGCTTTTGTCTCAGCTACACCTCCCTCTGCCTGTCCCCTAACATAGGGTCACTTACACTGTCTCTAAGTTTTTTGAAGGAGGCATACACACAATTCCTCTTCTCCTCCCTGTGAGACAGTACAGCACCAAAACTAGGTCATTTCCCAGCTGGTACAACTTAGCCCTTTTCAACTATCAACTTATTTCTGCTCTTCTTGGGCAAATAGGTTAGACAGGAGTGGAATCCATCGGCTATCAGCTGCACATAAAAGGAGAAGAAGTGATTTAGAAAGGGCACATTGTGCTCATGGAGAAAGATCCCTGTGCAGCTAGCAAGGAACAAATATGCTGCTTAAATAGCTCTTTAGCTCTAAATGGTACAATGAACCTTGACATTGCACAGGGGTGGATGTTAATCTGGCTGATCTTACTACTTCATGTGGTCTTCGATCATGTGAGTTTTGTCTTCATCAACTCATGATACTGGTTGCATATTTATTGTGCCTTACACTGGAATGGGACTCAACCTTGCAAAAAAAAAAAAAAAAAAAGCATGCCAGGGAGAAAGCTGGCCTTCCTATTTGGTGTTACTTGTGTGGGTCCAGCCAGCCATGAATGCGTTTAAAGTCAGGTGTTGTTTTCAGGTATTTCTGAATACTCATTTTGCATAGGTTCTTGGCATAATAACCACATACATACAGATATCAGCTGAAGCATAAAAGATTGCTAGCAGTAAAGTACTAAAAAGGAAAAAAATGGGAGAGAAATAATGATTTTTCCCTGTTATTTGTCTTTCAGATTCCTTCGTAGCCCTGAATGGTAAGAAAGTTCATAGTTTTGTTATTTACTGACAGCAAATCCATTCTGGAGGAATCACTTTTTACTTAACTTTTAAGTATTTTCATATTTTTTGTCTTACTTATTTTTTTTTTCTTCCCAATTTATTTTGTTCATAGACATTTCAACTGCTTCACCTGATTATGAAATGTCTTACAACACAGTGTATGGTCAGTTTATGGGTGTTTTTTAAAAAGTCTCTCTGGAACCTTGTATTAACTAGTAGTTCCTCTAGTCAAAGAGCCATTAACCTTTTCTTATTTGTTTTGTCTTGCCTCTGAGGGCCTAATTCACTAATCACAAGTGAAAATAAGTAACGCCTCTTGATTTGCATTCCCTCTTTTCTAGTCCTCTCTCAAAACTGCTTAAAATGGTTTATTTTACTGGCACTCCAGCAGACATGATTAAGAGCTTGCTTCATCTGAATACACAAACACAGAAAGACTTGGATAGAGTGATGCATATTATCTGTTCCCTGGGAAAAACAAGATGGCTCACATCCCACTCATGGGGTATTCAGGCTGGTATCATGACTGCTCCAGCAGCTAGTCAACGATAGCTTTGGGAAAGGATCAGAACTGTCCCTGGGTGATAGAAAGACCTCTCTTCAGAAAAATTAATCATTAACCATATCAGTTGAGATTGGGTTACACCCTGAGTTACGAAAGTTTCGGTCACTTCTGCAGTGAATCATTTATGTTATCCGTTCGTGCAGTATCACAATACTCACATGGTGCCTGGTCTGTAAAAAACTGAATTCGCACAACAAATTAGGTGATCAAAGCTGAAAATAAGCATTTCTGTCAGCCTAGGGTAATAGTTTCCCTCCAGGCAGCTGTTAATCTGCAGTTGCAGTACTTTGCACCACTTTGTTCTTTGTTTGGAAGTGGGTTACATTGGCACTGGGAGTACAAAGTGTCTTCTGGAGGAATTACTGAAGAATAAGTGATGAATTCAAATTCAAACCTAGATTCATCTTGCAATAGCTTCTCCTTATCAGCAACCTGAACAATGATAAGTGCTCACAAGGATGTGTGATATTGTTTGCAGTGAAGTCAATGGTGAATTTCCATGTGGGATGAGAACTTACTTGTGAAATTACTTCCCGGCTATTCAAGAATAAATGTTCATTAGAGCTGGGGCAAAATAACTATATTTTATTTTTTATTACGTTTAGCTGAACATAAATGGAGGTAGACTAGTTTGAAATAGTGATGAAGCACATTAGATTGATCCCTTCACCTCGTGCATGCAAAATATGTAGGTACAAACAGAACCAATGATAACACAGTGCAGCAGAATGTAAATAACACCAGTACTGTTCAGCATTTAAAATAAAGAAATAAATAAAATTTACCATGTTGTTTTTAATCAGGAAATGGAAAATGTGCAAGTGAAACTTGTTTGCAAGTATGATAATGAAAACCAATGAGGGAAATATACAAAATCAAAGGCAAGCTGAGACTTCATAATGCATGAAAGACTGATTGGTTCGTTTGCACATACAGCTTGCAGTTGAAATTGCTATATAACCAGGGCACAGAGCAGTAATTAAAGAATAAGTAGTAATAATAAAATCCATACTGCTGAATCTAAAGACAAAGAAAATGGCCTTGAGCCCATTGTTAACATGCCAGAAGCGTCTTAGCATTTTTGCTACTATGTTTGAAGGCTGCACAGTTATAGCTGTAGGCAGCAAACCTGTATCCCATCAGCTATCATATCAGTACAGACTGCATCCAAAGTCGATATTTTAGTCTGACTGAGAAAGCAGGGAAAAAAAATGGTTCAAATGAGTGGCAAAGTGAAGAAAAGCTGCAGTCCTAGGCAACATAGGTTACAAAAGAAATCCAGTCTACTGTCCTTGCATGAATGAATGCAGCTCATAAAGTAGGATCCCACTGCCAAATGTGAGTTGAAAATCATGACCCAACATGAACGCTGAATCCCATTCGTGGCATCGTTTGCAGATTTTTTCATTGACTCTACACAGGTAGATCCTGGTACATGGTCTCTAGGCAAGACAGCTCTTCCTTTTACAGGTTTAGTAGAAATACTGCTATATCTGCAGTCAGTCTTTCTTTTCACCTATCAGGACAAAATACAAAAAGAGCTGGTTACTTCTATTGATCTCCCACATGAGGAGCATAAAGAATTCCAGCACGAGACAGTCAACCAGTCTTGGTAAACATGCTCACGTTTGCTAAGTATTACATCTGCTCTGAGTGATATTTTTTTTTTCTTGAGGAAACTAAAATTTTATAAATGGTGCCTTTTACTGTTAAATATGTAACTAAATGGTATTTCAGATTAAACCTCAGAACTACAATATATCAGGATGCCAATCAAGTGAATGCTTAGAGTGCTTTTGCTGGGTTAAATATATCCAAAGGCATCTGAAGCTTCAGGTGCAAAAAAAAAAAAAAAAAAAAAAAAGTCTTACAGCTTGATTACCTCTTTCAGCTGATTTACACCACCACAAATCATCACGCTTTGGTGGACTTACTGCCTATCTGTAGCAGTGTAACTGAAAGGAGAATCAAGCCCTTTACTGCTGTGTTCCTACATTAGCATCCTCCTGAATTTGGCAGGTGGGATCCTTTTTCTAGGGCAGTCTCCCATGGTCGGTTGTAAACTAGTAACAAACTGCAAAGCCCGCTCAGGTGGCTGTTCAATTATATCTCTTTTGGCACTCAAGAAGAAAACAGCAGGCTGAAGATCTGCTGCAGAAGGTCAGAGAAGAATGGTGAAAGAGACGCATGTTTAAACAAAGAGATTAGCCTAGATTCTTCCATAAAATTGTAAGCAGCTTCAATTATCGTTGGAAACATTCAGTTCTTAGTGAATTGGGCCCTTATCTTACCCCCTAGCCATATCCCTTTCTCTCTTTGTAGTATTGATTTAGCCTTTCCTACTAATTGTCTAATTAGGTTGCTATAGCTGTTAATAGAATTGTGTGCGGACGTCTTAACCTCTGAGATCCTAATGACTTGTGCATATTAGAGCAACCATCAAATACGTATTGAATCCCTGTCTTTGTTTTAAAGCTGAAAAAATCTCTTTCTGTTTTACAAGTGCACTTCCAAACGAGCTGTAGTTACAGAAGCACAGCCCTGTTGAATCATTACCCATGCCTGTAGACCCTAGGAGCTTTTATGCTGGTTCTATTACTTGGTTACAGCACTCCAAATGAAGAGTTTTTGCAAACAGTAGAAGCAACCTAAAACAGATCTTTTTTGAAGTGTGTCTATTTTGAGTTTTGCATATTTCCTCTGAACAAAGCAGTTTGAAAAGGACTGTCTCTGCAGTTTTCAGATGGATTGTTTTAAAACAAAGGCGGGATTGTGGTTTTTAGATATATGAAACTCTAGCTAATACTAACATAGAGGTACCAGCCATAGAGATGCTGGCCATAGAAGGAAAGACTCTTAAAACTGTAGCAAAACCAGTTTACACAGTCAGAGTGGTAAAAATGGTGCGATGGGAAAAAGAAAAAAAAGATCCACTCAATGTTGCAAACTATACAGTACACCGCAAAGGCTTAACAGTGACTGAATGAGAAAGGGCTAGGAGTACTTTGCCTGCCACTTCAGTCTTTTCTCTGTTTATGAGAGAAGCTTAACTACCTAATACATCTGTAGTGCCGCTCAGTTCAAAGGTGAAATTCACCCAGTGGGACTGACTGTTCAGCTGCTTACGAGACTCACTGATACTGCTTATGGTATCTGGCATGGTAGCACTGCCCAGTAGTAAATGCTTCCAGAATGCAGATCTTGCACCAGTAAGGAAAGTTGTTAAGCTTAATCTGCTCCTTCCCTGCTTCTACCAAATGGAAGAAAATTGATCTTGATTTCACATGGAGGATTGTTTCTCAGTGTGTACTATACTTGCACATTAGTAACAGAGCAAAGAGACTGATTTCTCCGCTTGTGTGAAACCCTTCACTACCTAACTACCATCTGGCACACATTAGTATCTTCACAAAGCTTTAGCTTTCCATTACTAAGAAATTCTCCGTGTATTTGCAGCATATGGTTGAGGATTTTTTTTTATTTTATTTTTTTGGAAAATGTGTCCCTTGGGCATGTATTTCCTCTAGATTGCTGTATTAAGAAATGTTTTCCTTTAAACATACTTACAGCTTTTTCTTAAAATTGTCCCTCAAACACATCTAAAATAGGCATAAAAATGCATATCAAAGACAGGTATAAAATATGATTGCTACTTGGCAAGATTTTCTTCTACCTCTATATCCAGCTCTGATTAATTGCTTTCTTATGTTGAGTACAGCATTACTGTAGGCTGATCAAATATTGTATACATTACTGTGGTCATTTAATAGGGTATTAATTTGGAGATGTGACTTAGTCCTTAGGAAAAAGAAGACAAGGAAATCTCATAACTGTTCTCTGGCCTGTTCTCTGTCCCATTGTTCCTCTTCTTTCTTGGGAATGAGCACAGGAACTGACAAGCGTGAAATGGTGTAGAAGTGAAAGCTTTCACGCTCCAGCGTTTCCTTGCTTCAGAAGGGCACGTGTTTTCAGCCCATGGGGCCTCTACCTGTCTTCTTGGAAACAGGCAGCCCTGCAGACCTTCGGTGATGCAAGCATAAAGTTTGGATCACGGTCTGTCATCCATCTAGCTGTGTTATCAGTGTTTCCAGCTATGCTGTAGGTTATAGGAACCTTTTAAAAATGGATAATATTTGGGTTCTCTTTCCTATTTAAGCAACATTAAAAGCTCTGTTTTCAGCAAAATGCAGCCTCTGATTTGCTGTTAAAGAAAGAGCTAGAGAGACCACACTTCCTACCACAAAAGATAAAAAGTAGTACAGTTCCCTTGTCAACATAAGCCTTCAGACTGAGGTCCAATGCCCAATTAATCATGTTTATGATTTGCTGTGGTATCTGAAGGTAGACTCCGTGGTGAGAATACTGAATCTGACCAACTTTCGCTGCAAAGCATAATAGTTACAGGAGTTTGTTCTGTCCCTGTCCTGTTTGAAGTGTGTAGCAATTCAAAAGTGCTCCTCTAAATTATGCAGAGGAGCTACAAGTGTTTTCTTGCCTTCCAAAATCATTAATTTTTCCAGGACTTCTTTTAAATCACAGCAGCATCCTAGCAGAAGCCACAGGATTTTTTTGCTGATTTCATCAGCATTTTAACCTCACAAAGCTGTTAAAAGGTCTAGATAAAATGAAGTGCATGCTTCATCAAAACTTGGACACACTGATGGCCAAGATTTAGATTTCTGATGGCTAGAGGAGAATGGGGAACTTTAGATTCATTACCTCTCTGTGCACATGCCTCTGAGAGCATGAGCTAAAGCACTGATGGAAAATCCACCTAAAGCAACCTTTTCAAGGTACAGCATCATGAAGCTTTATGTGTGTCCAGTGATGACTTAAAAATGACAATGAAGCACAATCTCCTCACTTCCAGCTCTGTAAATTCAGCTGAAATTTACAGGCTCCTTGTGTACTTCTGCCCCAGTGAACCTCAGATGCTTTCTCTGAGAAGTGTAGTATTTGGGGAAGGAGAGGGGAAGAGTCCTTGCTAGAACAGTTAGTACTCTGGTGACTGGCCTCCTCCCCATTGGGAGGACTGAAATCTAATTTAGGTTACTAGGCTGTTATAAAGGAGGCAGGAGAATGGAGGACTACTCTTAGTCTGTCCAGTGTTATCTAAAAAGACACTATCTGCCTTTTTGTCTGAATGATCTGATTCTACTCTTTCAGGAAAGCAGGTAGGGGAATATTGAGTTATTCCACATCAAGGACAGAAGCAGTTTGAGTCCTGCTGAAGATAAGACATTTTGGTGCACGTAGTGAAAGGGAACTCTCAGAAGCAAGTGATTTTAAAGTCAAAATGTGGTGTGGAGGGAGTTTCAATGCCCTCTTTCCCAGGAGCCAAGGAGCAGACAACCCACTGAGACACCCTGGTTAAAGCCAGCATTCAGAGACCATAAACTTCAAGCACACTGCATTTTGGGTGCTGAGCTACTTCTTGGGATCAAGTTTACAAAGATGCTAATATATTTATGCCCCAGCCAAACTAGCGTTAACATTGTTTGGTGCTTCCAGCAGCATATGTCCTATTTGTGTGCTGTTTGTTAGGGTGTATTCAACCAGTGAGGAATTCCTCCGCCATTTTCAGCCATAACAATGTCTAGAGCAGCTGTAAAACTCATCATCACTGGACTGTAATCCTCTCTTCTGGTCTAGAGGTGTGTGCTGATCTCCAGCAGCCTATGTGACAAATGCAAAGCAGATCACATCCTAAATTTTCTTCAAAGTGAGCATGCAGGCATTCGAAGGGGCCTACAGCAAGCGAGAAATGACACACCTCTGTCCTAACAAGTCTACCAGCCAAGTGAGATGTGGAGACCAGGGTATTTATGGGTTCTTTGCCAGTTTTACATAGTAAGGCCTTTTCTTCATTGTTAATTTGAGCAGAAATAATGTGCAGCTTCATGCAAGCAGTCCTTACCTCAGCGCTGTTTTACAACACCAGCTCAGACAATACCAGTGGCGATGGTGCGAGTGGGCATTAACCCAGCACATCTTCCAGCCCCACGCTGAGTCTGATGCCCCAGCACCAGTCTGCTGGTTCTGGGCAGCCTCTTGTTCCCTTAGCAAACATTTATATTGTATATGTATATGTATATGTAGCTCTTCTGGCATACCTCTCTAGTTTGGGCCATGCTAGAAGTTGTTCCATTTTAATGCTTATGTTGTCTTTGAAATTGCTTTTCAACCTAAGCCACTACCATCCTGTGTGGACTGGCACTTTGGCATTGTTTAAGCTCATGTGCAGAATCCAGACAAAGGATGTTTGACTAAAACAAAGCATCCTCATGATGCTCTGCATACCTTTAACACTGCTGGGCGAAAACAGAACCATGAACTAAGCTGCAGCCAACTGAATATGCACAGTCATTGACATTATCAGACTGGCCACTGGGGAATATCCAAATTCTGTGCTTCCTTGGGCAGTGCTCTGCAAGGCCTTTGAAGCCTTGCTCAGCCTAAGAGATTCACACATGAGGAAGATCAAAGTTTGTGCTCCTGAGCATAAGGTGGCATGGTAAGTGACTAATTGAGACTTGTCTTCCCTACCTGTATTTATAATGTAACAGGACATTCCAGTTCACTAGTTCCAAGCACCACCTCTTCCGACTCTTGGGCTCGACAGGGTTATGATGCTAGGGGACGCATGCTGGATTGGAAGGATCCGCTTGGTTCATCCGAAAATACAGATCCATATGTGGCAGTTTCATCCCATAATCATCAAGACAAGAAGGGTAAGGCCTTGGAAACGACTTCCTGTGGTGAGGAGGGAGGGGGGGAGGACTGAAGTGTAAGTGCTTCCAGCTGGCTCTGAGCAACATGTAATAAAACTCCTGTGCTATAATTAAAAGCTTATCGTAAAGTCTGAAACTAAACAGCCAATCTCAAACTCAGTCCGAGATAATTCACTGCCTGAGGAAACCACACAAAACAAATAGAAATGTGTGCCTTTGCTGTATGTATTGTGCCAGTGCATGGGAAACAATGGGGACTTAGCTCTCTTTAAACTTGATCTTCCTCACTGTCTGTCAAAGGGAGATGAATAGCTTGCCGTTGTTCCTAAGGGTGTATTTTCATACTGTCTTTTTTCCTGAATTCCTGGGGAAGCACGGCAGGTCTTAGCTAATTTCACATTATTTCCATCTCTCTCTGGCCATCAGAGGTACTGAAGCTCTGAGGTCTATGCCAGTTTAACTGGTGGAATTATGCTGACACTGGTCCTAGCCACTGGACCCATAGTCCCACTGTCTTCAGTGGGACCTGAGCATGAAACACCTTTGAGATCATCATTAGTGATTTTCGAAAGATACTTCGGTGATTGCTGGCAGAGAGCATTTCTCTGTTGTGTTTTTAAAGCCCAAAAAGGTGCTTTGCTTTAGGTTCGTTATGCCATATTCAGCCCTTGTGCTGAGCACCATTGTGCCTGACACAAGGGGCAGCCCTGTCGTTTGGCCTCTAGTTCCACTTTGCTGTGCATACAAAGTATTAAGCAGAGAGTTGCCTCAGCTTGCCACTTGAACCTGCTTAGTGAAGGAGAAGCTTTTCTTCTGAGCAAGCATGGTGGTGCCTCGTAATTCCATCATGGCCCTCCAAAAGTCTTCCCACTGCTTCCCATTCTTATCTGAATGAGGTTAAAATAGTGCCTTTGTAAATAGGGGGCGTAGGTTCAAATATCTACTCTACCTAGAGAGATTTGAGTCTTTGTTATTCTTCTCCAGGGTGTTCTTAGATCTCTTCTTTCAATTTCTTCTCTGCTGAAGATGTTTCACTCTGTATGCACTAATTAAGTACTCAGTGGACCAGGAGGAGGATGGGTATAAGCAAAACTCACTTGCTGTGTGGTTAGGGCACTCACCGGGAGCAGGAGCACACATGAGCTTCAGGCCTTTCTACTATGAATACTTTATAAAAAACACTTAAAATATTAATTGAAATGTGGATTCCAGTCTCTATTGTTCATGCATTTTACATGAAAAACTCATTAGATGAAAGCATCAGCTGTTCCTGGAGAAGCTACTGGCATGCCAGGCCTACTGCTTTGAATTGTCAGCCCAAACTAGCAGGTTACTAAATCATATTCCTTCCCTCTCTCTGACCCACTGAGTCTTGAGTCAGAAACTTTCAACAGGGGGTAATGAGCATGTTAACATTGGAAAACAGTTCAGTTTTCAGCAGAGCTGCAGGAACAGCTGGCGGTGGTCTGGACTGTGATCACAACAGCCCCAGACACACAGCATCTCCAGCAGTCCTGGGATGTCCTGGATTTCTCATGAAACTCCTCATGGAGCCTTTGCAGCGCCTGGCCACAGGGGTATTGTTCATCACCTGGCTGACCCAGCAGAGACAAAGCCTGTAGAAGTTTTCCAGCTGAGGAGACTGGAAATTAGGCAGAAGATGCAGTAAATTTTCCTGGGATGCCATGGTGATCGTTAATTTAGTAGCCATTGTATTTAGGCTTGATGGCAGGAAATGGAACACAAGGAATTGAATTCCCTCAAGCAGAAGATATGAACTTGTCTCCCACCTTCCAGCAATTCACTTATCCTGCAAAAAAGAGACAAACTGCCATTTACTTTTTTTCTTTCATCTCAGTTTTAGAAAATCTATTCCCAGATTTTTTTTTCTAAGCTTGATCCTATAGACATTCTGGGAGATTAACTGCAAATCTAAAGAAAAAAATTTTGAATTTTTGAACCCAGTCAGGCTTACCTGATTGGTAAGGTAAGCACAGAGCTCCTCTGCACCCTGCAGAGACTGCAGAGCCTCTGCGAAATTAATGCAGCTGCCTTTGCTACAACTCAAAACCATAATATAAGTCTGTGGGTGTTGAAGATAAAAGGTCAGATTCCAAATTCTCACTTAAGTTCAGTCTGAGTCCTCATTTCTTTGAATCTGAACCCTATTCCTCTGCCCTGGCTCTTCATCTGCAGAAAGGCAATTTAGAAAAAGTTATTTCTGGGTGTCAGGTATGTAGAAGAGAGAAAGCAGATAAACTTTCTTTAGAGATGGCAACGTGATTTACCTCCCTCTCCATTCTGTTCGAGCAGTAAATCAGTGATAATGCTGACAACCAAAGAAATAAAGTTCTTTTTTTTTTTTCCTTTTTCTTCCAATCTCAGTAACACCTGGTATTCAAACTGCTTGAAGTGGGAGGATATTTCTTAGAAAATAGTTTTCTCTCTTTGAAAGTAAGTGGTGGTTTTCTTCTCCTCCCTGTCATTAGGCAGACCTAGGGAGGAAGGGAGGAAAGGATCCTTGCACCCAGCCCTTCTGGTGGTGTCAGTCAGGGGTTGTAGGTCAGAATCCAGCAATAGTGGAAGGCACGGCCCCTTACATACCCAGAAGAACACAGAAAATTGTATGCATTTTAATGCCACTATTTGTTATGTGTGGATTTTTACTTTTCAAATCTTATTCAAAACACTGCTTAGTAGCTGGAAAGCTGACTCTTAAAAGCATCTTATATGCCAGCAGCAGCTTTCAGAGGAGCATGCATTGAAAATATTAATAAAAGTACATCTGTTGAATTTGAGTAACATTTGCTTCAATTCACTGACTGGTGAGACGGCCAAAATTCAGTAGCTCCCTCCTCAGGGATTGATGGTTACCAAAGTGCTCTATTAGCATGGGACAGGGTCATTTAAATATCATGCATTCTTTAGTGCGTAATTATTAATATTGACAAAGCTGGAAGCAGTCTGCACGCAATCAAAACAATGGTGGCAGAGGTGGCCGCATGGTTGTTTGCCATTACCATCTACTTGTGTGTTGTCACTCCTTGCCTTGCCTAGCCAAAGCTGGACGGCTCTAAAATTACTATTGATTAGTTGTTTTAAAAGGGCAAAGGAACTGCACAAAATTAAATCAGAAAATGTTAAGCTTGCTATTCTTTTATCAAGGTTTTGTTTTCGCTTTTTCTGTTTTCTTTTATTTTTGCACATTCACAGAAAAAAAATATTTCTTTTTAACATTTTCTCTTTGTTTTGCAAAGTGCTTTGTGGTGTTCTTCATTGGTTCTGTCTAATCCTTCAGACACTGTTTGCTTTCTTTTCCTGTACATATAATTGTTACCAATTGTACTAATAGTACAAAATACACTTGCTGCTCTTTCTGTCTGTAACACGGGTGCTTTGATGATGTCACATCCATCCATATGCTTCACTTTTAATTCAGTGCAGGCATCTTGGGGAATATCTATGGGGGCGTGAAGAGGGGGGTTCTTTAAAAGGGTTGACTCATGGGAATGTGACATTTGTGTGCCACAGTTTTAGTAGCTAAATATACTCTGGGATTGTTGTTTCTGAGCTACCTCGCATTTCTTGCTAAGATGGAAATGTGTAGTGCAGCCCGTAGTGTGGGAATTATGCATTGCTATCCCACTGGCATTTTCATTGTGGCCATTAAGAAATCTCTTTTCTTTGCAATCTTTTTCTCACTGCAAACAAACGGAAAAAAAAAAAAAAAAAAAAAAAAAAAAAAAAAAAAAAGAGCTCTGATTGGGCAGACCGCACCCTCTTTCCTTTTCTCCATCTCCTCCACAGGAAAAAAAAAACAAAAAAACCAACAAAACAAAACAACCTATGTTCTAGAGGATGTTTATGTTTTGTTTCCTTTCCTGCTATGTTTTACCCTTGATTTAATTGCTTTGGTCTTGATTTAATTGTGTGTTTCTCACCTTTGTCGATAGAGTTTTCCTAACCTCGCAGTCTAACCTTCCCTTCTGCTGCCATTGTACTGAGCCTCCCTCCCACCCTTGGCAGTCATGAAGCTCCTCCTGCGAAGAGCTCCAAGGCTTTACCTGTACACCCAGTAGTGCCCCAGTAGCTATGTCTGTAGTCATTCTACTAACCCCAGGGGAGCTAGGTACATCATACCTACCGCTGGTGGAAAGGCCTGTGTGAAGAAAACAAAGTGATTTTCTCATCACCCTGCCGGCCCTTCTCTGCTGTCTCCTATCCCTTTTGCCTCCCTTTAGGAATGCTTCATGCTTTTCCAGTCCCAGATTTGCTAGCACAAATATAGCCAACTGCTCAGTTTTCTCGTTCATTCCTCAAATGTACAGAGCCTGCATTTATTGACAGTGTTCGTAACTTGGTTTTAGATTATGATTTCTTTATACTGTTTCTTTTCTGCAGCATTCAGGTGGACATGATTTGCTTGGGCACTGACTGATAGAAGCATTGCATTATTTTTAGCAGTCTTAATGTTTGTATTCTCATTTGTGTCAGTGCTCATTAAGTGAAGATTATGAGGTGGTATCTCCTTTTCATAACAAAACAAAACATAACAAAACCAAACCTTTTTTCAGTAACAGCATGCCAACGGTAAAAAACTGATTAGAAGCAGGATGTGATGCACATAGCTTATACTGCTAATAGCTGCTGGTTGGATGTCCAGAATGCTCCTGTAGATATGGTATCTGTTAGTGTCTATTATTTCACATCAAACAGTTAATAATTGCAGCCCTCAGGTGGTACAGAATTCAATATCATTAGCACTAGTCAATAATTTGGAGAGGGATGTATTATGGAGAAGCCCAGGGGCTGATCCTTCCAAAAACTGCCTCCAGATGATGTTTTTTATTGTACACAATTGGCAGCGTTACTAATTTTTACTGAGGTTATCACTACTTGAAAGATTTACTAGGTGCTGACAGTGCTATCTGGAGAGTCTGCAAATGTTAGGACAGACTCCGCTCCAGGGAGACAGAATTGTATGAAATTTCAGGTACGGTTACAACAATAAGTGTAAAGTGCTGATTTAACAAGATCCTTTCATCATGAAATGAGAGGGAAAATTCTATAGCAGAGCAAAGCTTTGGACTCTTTTGGCATAAATTAATCTGTGTCAATCGTGGAAAGGCCAAGTTTTGCACCAGGAACTTCATTTGCAGAGGTTTTCTTTTGCACAGAATGTTACTGTGTGCTGATGTGCACAAGAATCTAAAAGGTTCAAAACATGTCTTATCAGAGGAGGGAGGCAGAGCTCATTGTTACCTTGCCAGCAGTTCGTATTACTTCAGAAGATGGTTTAAAGCAGCACAGAATTTGTCATGAGTATATTCTGAGTCGGTGTTTGCAGGTCTGAGGGGAAGGGTTTGGATTTTCAAGGTGAAGCAAATGCTGTGTCCGTGGTTTGTCTGTGTTGCAGTTACACCAAAGTCAGAAGGAAATGGTTGCTTTTGAAATAGGGTTAGGCTGATCCGAGAAGGAATTGCACCATAGTCAGCTCTGCCCAGGTGAGGCTCAGGAAGCCCTGTCTACAAAAAGCATATGGAGGAAGCTATAGAACTGCTGCTATTCTTTCTCCTGTCTCAAACCATTGACCCCACGAACATAAAACAGATTGCAAGTACTCTGCCATTCACTAACGCTTTCAAGTACTGAGGAAACAATGAAGATAAAATCAGATCTGATTCTTCACTTTCTGTACATTCAGGTTTCCTCTCTGCTGTCTAATGAGTGTTATAAGAAAGGGAGTAGCAAATTTGCCCTGTCTGATTCATTAGCATTTGGCTGAGATTTGAAGTGAGGGCTTTGCTTACTTGAAGCTGCCATACTGTGCAAAGGGATTGCATGTACAGAAGACTTAAATGGACTTAGTCCATTTTTACACATTCACATCTAGATTAAAACCTAATTATTTTGCCCTTATTTTGCCCTTAAAAAACGGCAGATTGGATGAGCACATGCTAAACAAAGCCATATAGATTTGATTTTTAAAATCTTTTTGGGTGAATAAGCATCAGCTTACTGTAAACATACCTCTTTCTACAGGACGCCTGATTCATGTTTGTCACATATTCTAGCTGCCTAGGTGAGATGCTAAAATATATATTAAAAGAAAAAAAAACATACTTTTCTAGAATGGCTATAGTAAGCAACTTGTCCAGAATCTCTTTGTCACAGAGACTAATCACAGTATGCCAGGCCCCTCTGCTGTAGGATGCCACTTTAGCTCCTTACCGGATCATTACCAGATAAGTACTGTTAACAGTTAAATGAAACCAGATTTCTCAGCAGAGTTTTTAGTGGCCAGATATCTGTATCACAAGACCAGGCTAATATTACTTGTAAATATGCCAGAAGGTTGATAACCTCACCATGCTGGAGTTGCAGGTACCCTGGGACATAGACAAGAGGGCTGTGCAGTCTGGATTGAGGGAATGCACCAGACCTGTCCAGAGCACTGACACTGATCCTTCGTCTGTTCCATTGTGCATGCATGCATGTCTCTGTCAGTTCCAGAGCCAGAGGCAGCTAATCATCTCAGATTGCGTCCCCAAGTTCAAACACGGGCAGGAGAAAAAACAGGACTAATTAATAAAATGGGAACTGTATATATAATCATTGAAAAATAATGCTGGAAGAAACATTTCTGAGAACAGAAACATAAACTTTCTTCAAACCTTTTTCCTTCATAGTTAAGTTTTAAGGAGAACAAGAGCAGGGAAACGGGGAGTAGACTAAGCATGAGGGAAAAAAAGGACAGTAACTAAGTCCATTAGCATAGCCATATCCTTAAGGCCTATTTAACTTAAAAAGGGGGGTTGTAATAGGATGCAGTGCAGTGGTTTAGTGGGCCTTGTCAATTGCTAGTCTTCATTTCAAATCTTACATAAAATAAACCTTCAGCTCTTTTAGCCACAGGTTTTCTGTAGGACAGAAAGTGTAAGGAGAGAAGCACTTTACATCATGTATTCCAGCACGCATGTGTGTCTAAGGAAATGATGACACCTCATCACTGTGCCTAAGTTTTTCAGAAATCAAAATGTTTCAATGTTTCATTGAGAGTTGGGGTTTCAGATTTAACTTGCAGAAGTGTAAACACAGGCAGCAGGATTTAAACTGAGAGACGAGATATGTAATTTATTTAGTAGCAAAAAGAATGCCAACGACAAGAAGACATTATCGATAATAGGAGAGAAATGCAAATGTGAAACTCCATTATGAAAACTATCAACAGATCTTTTCTTTGTAAATGCATCTCCATACTACTGAATCTGAATAAAGGAAGGGCAAAGTTTAAAATAGAGCTCATCAAATGTCAAATGTGGCTGTAGGAAACAGCAGGTATCCTTGACCTGCAATTGTCCACCTGCATAGATTTCAAGTCAGGCTATCCATTTACAGGCTGCAATGAACAGTGGAAGCCTGTCTTGCTAAAACAGGGAAAAGCTGCCCCAGAACCTCGATCTACTTTTTCAATAAAAGAGGCCATGTCTAATTTGTCAAGACAGCTGCTCAGAGTTCAGGGCAGTGGAGCTATTGTGTGATAGACAACATTCCCAGCTGCGTTCATCCACAGCCACCCGGTGAGGACAGCTTGGAGGAGGAACACAGACTGCCTGATGCTTTTGTTTGACTCTTGTAGTGCTGACATATTTATCAAGGGCTAGGAATTCATTCCAGGCTATGCTCGCCCTACAGGGCCTCCACTCTGTCTGGAAGCAGCAAGGAATAATTGATGGACAGGATGCTAAATAACACCACATTCCATTTTGGGGACATAAATGTTGAGTACAGGGAGGTGCTGGGCAATGCAAACATGCTGAACGGGCAGGAAAGAACTTAGCCTTAAAGTAGATTTCTGGAGGAGCTTTGAAATGTTGAAGGGATTTAACAGCAGAAAATCTTGCAGTCAAAAGGAGCCTTAAAGTGCCTTTTGGTGTTAAATTAATGCCAGTGTATAATTAAAATGTCAATATGCTCTTAAAGGTATTTGAATAATTCATCTTTTCTTACATAGGATGTACATAACTTCAATAATTGTATTAATTTATAGTAAGATGTCCTGTAGTAATTTTTCAACAACCTGAGCACTGACAGTCCTGGTTCAGAGCACTTCCAAGATCATCTGTGGACTATAAGCTGTTTATTAATTAGATGCTTCTGTAACAGAGCACCACATAATTTCTTCTCATGTAGATAACCTCTCAGTGAACAGGCTTGGTATCCCTTTCTGTCTGTAGGATCCTGACTGGCTCTTTTCTTTTTTCACTTACTGTTCTTTAAGAGTGTAAAAAAAGCACGCTTATTAGCTTATATATATTTTTTTTCCATCGGAACAGGCTGGTTCTTACTGATTAATAGCATGCTGTTAATTAAAAAAGCCTAGAGGGCATAATTTAGACTTTGCTGTGTTAATTTTACTTAACATTCAATGCAGATAACAAATGTCATATTTGGAAAGCTGTCTTTTCTATGAATATCTGTAGTTCAGCCAGGTGTCCAGACAAGTGCTACTTTGAGCTATCTAACAGTGAGACAACATAGTCTTTGGTCTCCAGTTACTTTGCTGTGACTTTTGCTTGATTTCATTCATGTTCCAAGATTTTCTGTGCTGGTATCTCAGAAAGAGAGGGAAAATGTGTTCTTATTCACCTGTTATGAAGTAAGAAAGAGTCTTACAGGCATTTTACTGGGAAGTTTTGAAGCAGGTAGAGTAAATTTACTACTGTATCAAAAACGTGTGTTCTGACAGCCCTGTGAGAAAAAAAATAGCTTCACCAGCCAAGTTGTAAGCTATTGAAAAATCTCGGTTTGCTCATACCCAAGTCACAGTTTGGCTGCTAAATACGCAGATAACTCCATGTACACTGAATATCGGTGCTGCAGTTGATAAGCAGTTTAGCCATCTAGCAGATAGTCTGACAGCTCTCCCTGCCCCAGCAGATCAGAATAAGTCAAAGTCTGTGCAGAAGTAGATTTTAACAGCTCCATTGACATTAGAAGAGCTTAGAGCAGTTCTTAGAGTAATTGCTCGGGGAGCGTTAGGGGCCATATTTGGCACAGCTGAACAACACAGCAAACATTTGAAATGGCCAACAGCACATTTATCATCAGGTTTGTGTCGGCCAGGAAAAATACCTGCAGTGCTCTGAAACTCTGCATCCCAATGGATAGCCTCCAGATCAGTCCCAGCTTCCCATGCCTACCAAAATGCTCAGCCCTGAGTATTAAACTGTAGCTATTCCAACAACAACCAAAGACTGCTGTTTTCTGTGAAATAAAATCTCAGATGGAAGTGTAACTTGGTAACGTTGTCATAACTGGCATAAACTAGGCAGTTCTTTCATATGCCCAGCAAGGATTATTTTAATTGGAAAGTAACACCAGCTGCATGCTGACAATAATATTGCATGTTGTTTGTGCTCCATCCCATCTTACCCACAATTGTGGTAGAAAATAATAGAGGAGCTTTTTCAAAAAAAAAAAAAAAAACAGACATTTTTAAAACCCTCCAAAGCTAGTGCTATTCACTATCATGTTCTTAGAGGATTATTTTAGAGAGGCTGGAAGATTGCTCACACAGCCAATAACAGCTCAGGCGGTCTATTTAAGAGTGCACAGAAACACCTCTTGAAAGGCCATACACCAGAGCCCTCAGCAAGATAAAGTATTCCAAGAAGCATGTATTTTCCAATTGTTTCTTTATTCCTAAAACCATAAAACTTTACTGAGTTCCTATCTGAAATCTAGCATGGCTGTAATCCTGAAAAAGCAATTCCAGTCTAAAACACAGTCATTCATGTTAGTTAATGTAATTGATTTATTTCACAAAGAGCTACAGAAAAAAATAGAGCACCTGCCTCCCTCCCCTTATACATTTAGAGTCATTGGTCTGGCTAGCTGATCAGGGTAACCACAGATCATAAAGCTGGGTAAAGACTGAGTTCCACTTGTTTTCCTTTACAGAAGCTAACAGAAGTGGTCTTGTCATTTGGTGCAGAAAGGGCTGTTGGCATTTGCTTTGAGCCTGTGGTTGGCACTGGAGAAGTTCTATTTCTGCTATTAGCATACAGCTCCCGTCAAGCAGTTCAATAATTCCCCGTGTGTGTTCACTGCTGAATGACTCCCAGTCAGATGGTGGTAGAAGGAGGACACAGAGCAGGAGTGCCCTCTGTCCCTTCTGCTGCGTGTCTCCCCATTGAACCTCTCACACTCGCCACAGAGCCTGCCCAGAGATTTGGGCAATCTCAGCTCATAATATAGAACATAAAGAGCCCTGCTCTTTTTTGCAGATAGCATTCAGCTTTATCTCTACAAAACAGTAGTCTCTATTCAGTGTCTTAAAGAGGTCTTACAGTCCTGCTGCGCTTTGTATGCTTTTTGTCTAAATATGACCAAGCTAGAGGCAATGCCCTGAGGCACTCATCCAGTAAGACCCAGTGATTTCCCACATCCAGTGGTCCCCAGGGGTATTTGTGCAGTTTGGTGTGCGATTGAACTAAACTACTGATATCAAAATCAGCAGGCACTTGCACGTACCCAGCATCCAGACCTGGATGGACAGTATAGTTTCTCTCTGCTTACTCATGGCAAGACAGCTTGATGGCATCAGCTGCGCTTCCCTTGAAGGCTTGCTCTCAGCTACACTGTTTTTAGAAAGAAAAGAAAACATATATCACAAAGGTTGTGATAATTTTTTTTACACTCCCAAGTGCCAGGGGAAAAAAATGAAGCGCTAACTTCTCACATGGAAATTTGTTTATCTATAGATCAGTAAACACATCTAGAGAACTGCTCTGCAGATAGGAGAAAAGCCAGTCAGCTCCTTGTTCTAGCACCTACCTTCATGATGATTAACTAGCTGTGCAAGCTGTCTGGTTTGCCTGCAGCAGTGGGAAATACTGTCTTATAAAAAGAGTGCAAGCAGAAAATGAACAAACATTGCAGTAAATTCAGGAAAAAAGAAGGGAATTTGGAACAGTACCAGAGTCAAGTGGAATGCTGGGGAAGTATTTGTAGTGCAGGAACACAGATGCCTGTGAGATGTTCCATAAAGCAGATATGCAATGTATCTACCTGCCTCTGCTGACAATCAGAGGGCATCTGGGGTGCTGGAGAGGAGTGGGTTTAGGCACACCACTGTGGCAAGACTGCTGCTGGCCCCAGGGCAGCTTTTGGAACCAGGTCAGTACCTACTTGCCAGACTGTACACTCTGAGATGGAGTTTGCTTCATCCAGCAGATTTGGCCAGAGTCGTCACTGCAGGCATTAAAACAATGCACAGATGGGAAGCATCAGTGAAGTTATGGCATTGTAGTATAAATGTACACTCAGTGTCTGTGAGATGGAGAGATAGTATAAAAATTGGGTTAAAAAAATGCAGAGAACTATAAATTTGACAGACAAGGGGAAGAATGCATGAAAGAAGCCAAGACTGGAGATACAAAATTAAATAAGAGATGACAGTATCTGGACAAGATGTTCAGTAAGAAATGCTACCTGCTACCCTAGGATGTAGCTGGAGTAACCATGCTTGCTTTACTGAAGGTACTGCAGATTTCAAGTAACGTAACTGAGAGAAAATAAGGCTTCTGATATTTATATTGGAAGAGTTGTGATGTACAGAAAAAGAGGTAAAATCAGTCTTGCTGACTGTGATAACCAGTGTTTCTAACTCATTGCAATTTTGCAGTCACTTAACTTATTCAAAGTCACATGAGGCTATGGGGATTAAAACTCAAAGGAAAAAGATAAGCCTAACATCAGACACTCATAAACTATTTTCTGCCTACAGCCTCAGCCCTGTAAATATTTCTAGAAAAAGCAGTCTTGTCTTGAACTGACCACTGGGAGCATGTTTTAATTCCTAACATTGCTAGCTTGGTCACCTAATTGTATAACTTGACCATTCTTTATCAAGAACCTCAGAAGATAGGACATATATATATATACAGGGCATAGTCTTAGCTAAATCTTGGATTTTTAATAGATGATTCCTTCAGTACTTCAGCTGTGATGTGCTTAGTAGCTTAAAACTAGCATTTCCATTTTAGTGTCTTGAAAGAAGATCAGAGATGAAGCAGAAACAATTTTTGGTTTTGTGTCGTATGTAGTGTTTGGAGTTTAGCCCCAGTAAGGGTCTGCTTCGTGCTTCAGCCTGCTGATCAGAGCTGCTCTTGTTGACATTCAGCAAACTTCACTTCTCCCTGTGCAGAAAGGTCATAGTTCAAAACAGGCTGTAAGAAAGGAAAAGCAAAACCACAGAATGTCTCAGTGACAGCTTCTCTTTCCTTGACTCGGCATATAACAAAACTTCTTCCAGAAGGGCGCTAGGCTGCCCAGAATGCATAATGCCCAGAAATGCATAATGACCAGAAAAAAAGAAAACAAAATTGTTCTGTGCCCTCAAAGAAACTGCATGCAGTGAAACGGGAGCTGCGAAGGAGAGAGATTCACTTTGCAGCCTACAACAACTTCTCTGGAGCCTTGAATTCATACATAATCAGTCAAACATATGTAAATCTAGTTTAATCCAGCTGTGAAAAATCCCTGAAGTAAACTAATAAAGAGCAGCTGGGTATGTTTAAGCTCATCCCAGGCATAGGCGAAAGGTCCCAGAATGTGCACTTGAGCTTCTTTTACGTCATTAGAGGAAATATAGCAGACTTTAAAAGAAACTTGTGTTTTTAAGATGCAAAGCAGTATAAAGCTTGCCTCTGCTGAGACAAGCTACAAAAGAATTAATTTTCCTTGACATTTGGATTTTATACATCTTGTTTCATCTGCTGCAAATGCCTGTTTTACTGTTCTATGGGACATGCTATATCTGCTTATTCTCCATCACAAGCATCTAAAATTATCTGTGCTCACTGGGAAAGGATGAAAGGTGAAGGAAAGTACTGAAATCAGGAAAGTTCAAAATGATCAGCCATTGCATGATGTCTGCTGGTGGGACTAAGGTTCTCAAGCTCTTCCTAGTGCAAGAGCTGCCCTTCGTATTGAGTGGGAAAAATTACATTGGGCTGCCTTCAAGAGTATGATGGCTCTCATCACTGCATCATAGATTTAGGAGGTTGTGTAACTCAAACCTGCTCTCATGCATGAAAACTTAATAAATCAGTTTATTTACAGTTACTACTTATAAGGTAGTTCAATTTTATAAGTTCTAAGAGCTTGCTGCTCCAATCATTTTCAGTTCTCCCACCCCTTTATTTCAGTGGGGAAGGGAAGATGTGTGGGCATGAATTTGCTGGTTCAGTGCCTGTGATTTCCATCTATATTAATTGTTTTCAGTGAAGAACTTCTCCCTTTTAATTGCTGAAAATTCACACGTATGACAAGGTATAGGTTTTGTCTGGCAGCTATGATACATAGAAAAATTGTGTTGCAGGCTCATAAGAACACAAAGTCTCATAAAGTCTTTTGAAAATATTTCAAGACTTGTGTTTTCTCATATGGACATGCTGGAGTAATTTCACAGAATTGTATGGGTTGGAAGGGACCTCTGGAAATCATTTAGTACAACCCACCTAAAGCAGGTTCACTAGAGCAGGTTGTAGAGAAAAGTGTTCAAAAGAGTGTTCAATATTTCCAGAGAAGGAGACTCCACAGCCTCTGGGCAGCCTGTTCCAGTGCACTGCCACTCTCAAGTAAAGATGTTTTTTTTCATGTTCAGGTGGAACTTCCTATGTTCCAATTTGTGCCCCGTGCTCTTTGTCCTGTCACGGGGCACCAATGAAAAGGGCTTGACCTCATCCACTTTACTCCCACCCTTTAGATATTTATAAGCATTAGTAAGATTCCCTTCCATCCTTCTCTTCTCTAGGCTGAGCAGTTCCAGGTCTCGTAGACTTTCCTCAAAAGTGAATGCTCCAGGCTCTTCTCATCTTTGTAGCTCTCCAGTGGACCCTCTCTAGAAGTTCCCTGTCTTTCTTGAACTGGGAATCCCAGAACTGGGCACAGTACAACAGATGTGGCTTCACCAGGACAAAGCAGAGGGGGAGGATCACTTCCCTCGACCTTGCGCCTTGGCCTTCTTGGCCACGAGGGCACACTGCTGGCTCATGACGAGCTTGTTGTCCACCAGGACACCCAAGTTCCTCTCTGCAGAGCTCCTCTCCAGGAGGTCAGCCAGCCCCTAGCCTCTACTGAAGCATGTGGTTATTTCTTTAACCTTTCTTTAGTTGCTTATATACCTTAAAAAATGCAGGAATTAAAATTCCCCATCTTCCCATTGAGAAGTGAGGCATGTATTAATCTCCCCTTTTTTACTAAGTTGCAACTGTTTTGGTGTTTGTTTTTTTTTCTGTAGGGAGTCATGTTGACAGTTGTTTATCAGGTATGAGAAGTACCATAATTTGAAGCAGTTGAACAAAGAAATAAAACCACTCTTAGAGATCAATAGATGAACCTGTCCTGGAGGGACTGCTTCTGAAATAAGTCTGCTTAAGGGCCAAAGCATACTGACAAAAGGCACGATGGCTGACTTGACTGCATAGATCCTTTTCAGGCTTGCTGTGTGTTATCTACTGATCTTTTCAAAGTTCTAAAGTATACTTTCTCTTCATACTTACAGCGATCATTGGGCTAGTTGCTTCTGTTTTTGTTTTGTTTTGTTTTTGCTTAATATCTCAACCAGCTTCAGGTAGCTGTCTTTGAGAGCCATAAGAAGGAGTCGTGAGGAGATGGATAGTCTTCTCAGCAGTCATGCAAAATTTAACAGTTACAGACCTTTACAAATCAACAGTACAGATTTACTATGAGGGAGACAAACAAACAAACGAAAAATTTGCCAGCAGCTTTAATGATGAGTATTTCAGTTAATACTTTTTCTATCGGCTAACAGTGACAGTCCAGAAAAAGGTAGGTAGGAAAAATGGATACTGGGTAGACCTGCACTGAGTCTTCAGAACAAGGCCTTGCAGCCAGAAGGTACATAAAGAAAAGAATTTACTTGCCTTTTCCAGCAAAGTACTTCCAGTAATGTGGCTAACATCAAATCATTGGCCTTATGGTGTGGTTGGTTTATTTCAAGCTTTGAAGTTACCTCTTCAAGAAAAATAATAGCATCTCAGAATGCTAAACTTTCAGCATGCTAAACTCTAGTCGTTCATGCTAGTCGTTGCTGTCACTTTAATTCTGAGTGTCCAGTTTAACTTCATCTGTTGTTTTGTTTTTTTTTTAAACCTGTTTCTGGTTAAATAGGAAGAAGAAGGCTTGTTAATACCTGCAGGGATTTTCCAGGCTGAAATAGTCTTTTAGCAGCATGAAACTGCCTGTAAACACAGTTCTAACACCTGGAGACACATGTTGAAAACCTTTTCAGTGGCATTTAAAAAAGACATTCAGAAGCCCATAAAAACCTCCATCCACTAGGAGCCTATTCCAGCATTCCTGCAAGTCTAAGCAGAGGGAGTCACACATCAGACAGAAAAGCTTACACAGAAGAAAGAAATTAACTGCAAGGTTTTCTCCTTAAATAACAACAATAAAGAAACCATTGTGCCTTTGTGGAACAATGACTTGCTCTGTGGAAACTCTCAAGTGATTTTGTAGGTGTTGGAGATGGAAGTGGGCTGATTCCTATTTAGGCAGAGAGGTGAAGTTTAAGTCACAAAGACACCCACTCCCAGACTTCTGTAAATGTGTGGTCTAGACTTAAATGCTACCTTATTCCCTGGTAGTTATTCTCCCATTTCCCTGCCAAAACATCATTCTTCATTTCCCACCTCCATGTTTCAATTTCATGCGTGCCACCATTTTGGGTTATTACTTTACCATCTGTCAGTGGCAACGCTGGAAAACTACACAATGACAGCTCCCTGCAGGGATGATCACAGAGCATTCTTGATGCACGTGGCATGTGGTCGCCTCATTGTCCAGTGTACACCTCTCAAGGCCATAAATCATTTCTGGAACAGAGGGTCTTTGTATCCGTATCACAGTTAACTGTAGGACTCAAACAGAAATTCATTATATTTAGTGTCAGGTAATGAGGTTATTCACGTACAGGAACCTGTGGTTATGGAACCAGATATTGCTCTCTGCCCTGCTCCTGTTATTCTTGCTGATTTTAACTTGGTTGTAAAAGAAGGCAGTATCTGGCTTGTTGTACCACTAAACCAGACTCAAGCTATTCAAACTAGGAAGTAGTTACTTGTTTTCATTCATGAAAAAGTTGTGAGGGTTATGAAATTACTGTTTGTGCTCACTGGAAAGCATAGACCATTATGCAGATTTGGAGGAAAATGGAGGAGCTCTTGAGGGTTTGCCATCTCTATTCCTCATCAGCTATGAGAAATAATGCGGTACATTCAAAGCCCTTTACCACAGCTTAGCAAGGTTTATTTAGATTTTCCTCTGTCTAAACAGAGAGTCCTTTGGAGGACTTCTTACTTCATATCTCTTTCCAGGTAAACATTTCACCAATACTTTTCAACAGCTTTTCTGCAGATTTTAGCTTACTTTCAAATTTGCTTTTGCTAAAATGGGCCAGAATGTATCACACTTAAAGTTTCCCCATAAAAAGTAAACCATTTATGCCATCAAGGAAGAAAATTTGGCTAGGCTAATGTAATTTATTTTTGACAAATTTATATTCACTTCTTTATACTTGATTATGAAATTGGTAGCTTAATCATTTGTTATACTGTCATTCTCATTCTGAAAATTGGAGTGTCAGATCTCTCATTTGATAGGATCTCCTTGTCTCTCTCGTCTCTGTTTTGGATAGCACTGCATTACCAGAATTTGCTACAGTTCATCAAATCACAGTTTTTGCTGAAGTAGGAAGCAAGGAAAGGAGTAAATGCTTTAATATGCATATGTTTCATTATTTGTCCTCCATTATTGAAATTTGCAGTATTGGCATTCATTACTCCCATTCGCTTATGCTCATGTCATGTATTCTTTAGGACGATTAATATATTCTAATGTGATTACTTCATCCTAATTACATTTCTGCCTTCAGAATATTTTTTCCTGGTAGAATTAGAACAACCAGAACATGCACAGAATAGTTACATCAGCATTTTGATGCAATGACATTTTCAGCACCGTGCACATCCTGTACTGTTATTTAGCAGGTGTCCAGGTGAAGACCTAACCCTTGAATACTTTTGTTAGTTAATGAAAAGAAAAAACCTCGTTTCCTTCATGCTTACGATTATCTAGCATACAGTAGATCCATATTATTTTATCAACTCCAGTCTTTTCTCTCTTATTTTCACCCACAGACATTCAAAAAGTCATTTCAGACTGAAACTTGAAAACATTTTTCTTAGCATTCTGGAGTACTGTGTCCAGATCTGGAGCCCCTAATAAAAGAAAGACAGGGAGCTGTTGGAGGGGGTCCAGAGGAAAGCCACAAAGATGATCAGGGGACTGGAGCACCTCCCCTATGAAGACAGGCTGAGGGAGCTGGGCTTGTTCAGCCTGGAGAAAAGAAGGCTGCAGGGTGACCTCATTGCAGCCTTCCAGTACCTAAAGGGAGCCTTCAGACAGGAGGGGAATCAACTCTTTGAAAGGGTTGATAACTGCAGGACAATGGGAAATGATTTTAAGTTGAGGGAGGGAAGATTTAAGTTGGATGTCAGGGGGAAGTTCTTTACAGAGAGAGTGGTGAGGTGCTGGAACAGCTGCCCAGAGAGGTTGTGGATGCCCTGTCCATCCCTAGAGGTGTTCAAGGCCAGGTTGGATAGGGCCCTGGGCAGCCTGGTCTGGTATTAAATGTGGAGATTGGTAGCCTTGCATGTGGCAGGGGGGTTGGAGCTTCACCTCCTTGAGGTCCCTTGCAACCTTGGCCGTTCTGTGATTCTGTGATTAACCAACCAGCCAGCCAATCCTCTGTATCTTACCTATAAGCTCTGCTTGAAGTAGTGAATTATATATATCAGGTGACTAGTCTGGCCCTCTCAGTAGCCAGAACTAAGTATATCCCACATGGGAAGACCTGCAGTGCTAAACCCAGCTATGATATGCAATGGACAGATTTTAACCTTGTGGGAAATTTCAGGGAGCCAGACAAGTGTTAGTGTATTTGTAGTGTTTACCTACAGGTAAAGTCTGATCTTTGAACATGCAAATATTTAACCTCATGTATATCTTTGAAGCTTTTTGAGTTTTACTGCTATTCTACCCCCAAGACCTTTTCCAAAATAACATTAATACAGGTAATTCTAGTAAATAGGTAAAAAGAAAATAGCTGGATGTTACTTGTGGTTATTTGCCTCCATGGTACTGCCAAAAACAAGCAGTTTTGGGATAGTATGGCAGTATGGATGAGCACTTCAAATAGGGTAAAATTAAATAAACAATGTATTTTCCCAATTTGGAAGAATGTACTGCAAACAACAAAATGCTAGGCAGAATATTTTAGAAGTAAAAAGTAATAGCATTTCACATAGAATAACTTCTATTATTAAATACTTATGAAAATAATATGATTTATATCAATCATATTTTACCTTCTGGTTCCGCAGCATTTAATAGAGCCAGCCCAGGCAGATTTCCAGTACACAGTGTCTTAGAAGGATGTAAGATAATACGTAGCTATCAGATTTTTCAATCACAGGTATTTCCTCAAATCTAGTAGTTGAAATACTTTATCTGACTCCCGAAAGTGTAAGCCTTTCATTATTATTTTTTTTCCAGTTATATTTTCTCAGTTTAATTCTTGCAATAACGAGTGCTAATGAATGAAGCTGAACTGTGCTTTGCAAACTGTGTAGTTCTTTATAGCTGAAGGATGTGTAAAAGCAATCACACTGCTAAAATACTGTTCTGTCTGCTTTCAAACTGGCACTGTCTGGGTGCGTAATTGGGTTCATACTCCTGCCTATTCATCCCATACTATGAGAGAAGTTACTACTGGTGGAAGGGGCTTGAGATGTTGTTTGACTGCAATAGTCAGCCTATTAAATACTAGGTTTCACTCCCTGTGATCTTGATAGTAATAGGATGCTGAACATTCCTCATACTTTTTAATAATTGTTTCAGTTTCATAATCATTAATGCAGGTCGGATCTTGCCCATCCTAATAATTTCATCTAAAGTTGTTAGGAATACTTTCATAAAAAAACTTGGATGTGATCTATCATAAAAAGTAAATTACCTCATTAACCTAAGTTTGTGTCCAGAGAACTACCTGCCTAGAGCAAAGCCAGTGAAGTTAAATATCTTTTCTATCTTGTATAGAAAACATATAGAATCATAGCATCATAGAATCACTCAGGTTGGAAAAGACCTTAAAGATCACCGAGTCCAACCACGACCTACCCATACTACCCTAACTCTAACAGCCCTTCACTAAATCACATCCCTGAGCACCACATCCAAACAGTTTTTAAACACATCCAGGGATGGTAACTCAACCATCTCCCTGGGAAGCCTATTCCAGGGCTTAGCAACCCTTTCTATAAAGAAGTGTCTCCTGATATCCAACCTAAACTTGGATAAACTCTGGGAGGGCTTGAGCTCCAGAGGAAGTAGCAGGAATCAGGCTGACCTAAAGCCTTTCTTAATCTGTGCTTGTAACACACCTGCAGCATGAGCTGCAGCATTTCAACCACCCTTTTCTTGAACAGCCACAGCCACTCTTACTGAACTGTGTGATAATTTTGACACATTCGTTGTAATGATTTCATATCCATCACTTATACAAAACTGATGGCAAGAGTTCATGCTGCTTTTATATGCAGGGATTGTGATTTATAGTTGTCAGCTGTAGAACAGCCCTCAGCCTGAAGGCTGCAGGTAGTGCCAGGCATGGAGCACCCATCCACCCATGGTTACATGGGGCTCTGAGGAGAGCATTATAACCATTTGAAGGAACCATATAACCTATAACCATTTGAAGGAAACCTCCATCCCAGTGGCTAGGCATTTTTCCTCTGTTGTAGGGAGCAGAGCAACATTCTGATAGCATGTATCACATGAGTTCAAATCCTTCTATGGAACCATCCAGAGAGGCTTGAATGCACAGCTCCCATCTTCTGCCTCCGTGTCACTTCTGCAAACGATGGGTAAAGAGGCAGAAATCCTTAAGCTAGAAAAAGTCTTGTCCATCCTCTAGGGACACGGATGGTTTCTGCTTCCAGCCAGGTTTAATGGCTGTCGTTACTTCTCTATTTAGGTAGGTGCTGATCAGGTATTTTGAGCCGTGTTACTGTAAAAACGTTAAGACTTCAGAGCAGTGAAGTGCTGCTCCTACTGACAGTACTCTAACCGCTGCACTGTGCCTCTGGGTTTTATACAGGAGCTCTGCGTGTGGATTTAAATCACAGGGTTAGGTTCTACCAACTTTTGCTTAGCGCTCATGACAAAGAGTAGAAACATCTGACTATGGAGAAGCAGCTGTGCTTTAAAAACATGTTCTCAGGAGCATTTGATCTGAAGATTTCTACTTATACGTTGTTTCTGTAGGTCTGTTTTACTTCCCTTACTCCTTGACTATGAAGATGTTTGTATGATTGCAGAATCTAAGCTTCATGAGCCATCATCTGCTCCTGCTCTTTATTCTCATGAAATCACAGTCCTCTGTGACAGCATAATAACTTCCATGGCAACTGCCTGTGATGTCACAAACAGGAATTTAGGATTTCAAGAGCTGTATTAAATATAAAGTCCCTACCTTGTAATGAATATCTCATGTCCAACTAAACTCAGTAACTACGTAGGGGCAGAAAATACATACCATAGTAATGGTACTCTACTTAGCCAAAATGCTTATCAAAGGTTTCTATGAGATGATGACAGCCTTTCAATGTTTTTTTTTAGCATAGTTTGCTGAGGAGTATTTTGCATTTGAATCTAATTCTGGGCCACTGATATCTTGTCTGCCAAGTATGTAAAAAGATGCTACTGTAGGAGGAGGTGATTTGTGACATGGAAGTTTTGTATCTTTGCAAGGACTCGGGAGTGCCTTGGAGGTAATTTTGCTGTCTTGCTGTCTCTCCTGTAATAGGACATGGCTGGCATTTCCTTAGAGCATGTGGAGCTTTTAACGCTCTGGTGTTTGGACACTCTCCGGATAAAGAGTTGGGAGAGATGTTCCTTCAGCTCCTTGTAAGGCAATGGTTGCACCTTGTTAAGCACAAAGAACAAAACCAGAAATTAGAAAGCAAACTAGAGGTGCTGTGCTTGTCTTTCATTAGTGCTGCTGGCTTGGTGCCCAACTATGTCAGAAAAAAAAAGGAAGTTTCTTTCTTTAGAAACTCAGGGCATTGATTAATGCTGTGTTAGCGTCTTCAGACTGAGGAGAAACTTCTCTGGCAGCAAGGGCTTGGAGGGCCAAGTAAGATTTGACCACAATCTCTAACCACAGCACAGGGCCATAAAAAAGAGACCCTCAAAGTCAGAGCTTTCAGCAGAAAAGCATAAGCTTCAGCACAGAGGTAAGCCTATTCATGTGTTCAGAACAAGGGAGAGCTTTAAAAATGAAAATAGCAAGGATAGTCCTCTAGAAGGCTCAATACATTCCCGCAGTGCTCTGTCTTTCATAGTTATTTAAGCATCCTCCTGAAGCTCAGGCATGTGACACTGACTTTTAAAACATATGACAAAGATAAAAGAATGACACTCAAAGAAAGAAGCCTTAAACAATGTGGGATGCGCTTCTCTGATATTTGCAGAGCTTCTCTCCTCTCTCTTTCTTTCACAGGATTTTCAATGTGAACAATTTAGTAAAAATAAGTAGTAAAAATAAGATGGTATTAACAGAACAGAGATTGAATGGAGGGAAGGGAGGAATAAGCAGTATGTCAGAGGAGGAGCAGTAATAGCTCTGACCTCTCAAAGTGAGTGTGTATTTGCCCAGGGCATAGATTTCAAACTGACTCCACATGCCCTGCAAGTGAATTCTCCCTCCCCTTCTGGATTTCATATTCAGCTCCAGAACTGAAATCCCAAAGCCACTCATGGAAGAAGTAGCTGGCAGGTACAGTATATCTCTAAATTTTGGCAAGCTGGTCAAAAATCGATTGCAGAACATGAACAAACCTCCTTCAAAAAAAGCAGTTAAAGATAAGTGAGTTTTCCCTCTCCTTGGTTTGCCTAACCACTGTAATGCTGTTTATTGCAGGAGTGATTCGTGAGAGTTACCTGAAGGGTCATGATCAGCTGGTGCCGGTCACCCTGTTGGCCATTGCAGTAATTCTAGCTTTTGTAATGGGGGCCGTCTTTTCGGGCATCATAGTGTACTGTATCTGTGACCATCGCCGCAGGGATGTGGCTGTTGTGCAGAGAAAGGAGAAGGAACTGACCCACTCCCGCCGCGGCTCCATGAGCAGTGTTACCAAGCTCAGTGGCCTCTTTGGAGATGCTCAGTCCAAAGAACCAAAGCCTGAAGCTATCCTCACACCTTTGATGCACAATGGCAAGCTGGCTACGCCAGGCAGCACTACCAAGATGCTAATCAAGGCTGACCAGCACCATCTGGACCTGGCTGCCCTGCCAACCCCGGAGTCCACCCCAACCCTGCAGCAGAAAAGGAAGCCCAGCCGTGGCAGTAGAGAGTGGGAAAGAAACCAGAACCTCATCAATGCCTGCACAAAAGATATCCCCCCAATGGCCTCACCCGTGATCCCAACTGACCTGCCACTCAGGGCTTCTCCTAGCCACATTCCCAGTGTTATGGTTCTGCCCATTGCCCAGCAAGGCTACCAACACGAGTATGTTGACCAGCCAAAAATAAGTGATGGGGCTCAGATGTCTGTGGAGGACCAGAATGCCACCCTTGAGTACAAAACCATCAAGGACCACCTCAGTAGCAAAAGCCCCAGCCGTGGGATTAACCTGGTGGAAAATCTTGACAGCATGCCGCCAAAGGTACCTCAGCGGGAAGCCTCACTCGGGCCCCCGAGCACCTCCCTGTCTCAGAGTGGCCTGAGCAAGCGGCTAGACATGCATTCTTCTGCTTACAACGTGGACTACAAGAGAAACTACCCTACAAACTCACTGACAAGAAGTCACCAGGCGTCGACCCTCAAAAGAAACAACACCAACTCCTCTAACTCATCACACCTCTCTCGAAATCAGAGCTTCGGCAGGGGTGACAACCCACCGCCAGCTCCGCAGCGGGTGGACTCCATACAAGTCCATGCTGCACAGGCACAGGCCATGATTGTATCACGACAGCCGAGTCTCTCCACGTACAATTCTCTGACCAGGTCAGGGTTGAAACGCACGCCCTCGCTAAAGCCAGACGTACCTCCCAAACCTTCCTTTGCTCCGCTCTCCACGTCCATGAAGCCCAATGACGCGTGTACATAATCACAGTGGGGTGGGTGGGGGGGAGAACAGCAGTTAAGCAGAAGTTGCCCTTGAAAGCCAGTGTTCTGCAACTGCTCCTCTGAGAAGATGGTTGTTGCAAGCTGAGGACGTATTGTTTCTGCTCTCTGGGAAAAGTGGAATATTTTTTTAACCCGAGCCATATGACCTATGGTTGAAGGTTTGCAATCGCAGGACTCGCCCCCACAGCTCTTCAGTTCTTTGCTCAAAGGACTAGCTCTCCATCACAAACATTGAGCCAAAAGCACACAGGTGAAAGATGACTGTGACATTTCACCCCCCCTCTCCCCCAAACTGCACAGTGCATTCCTGAACTGGGAAAGAGTGCTCTGGAAAGCAAAACCAGTAATTAAAAACATAATAAAAATAGGAAAAAAAAAAAAAAAAAGGAAAAGGAAAAAAAAAAGAAAGAAAAAAGAATCCATTGATAAAGCTAACTCTGACTTAACAATGGCAGAAGTTTACTAAATGCAGGTACTGTGAAATGCCCATCAGTGTTACAGTCATTTGGTTACAGCAGTTACAATGCCATGCTGGGCAAACTATGTCATAGATTTCTGCTACCTTTCTCTTTTAATGAGTAACGTGACTGTTAACGCAAGTAACTCCTCTTATTTATTGTTCAACTTTTGTTTTTCCTAAGGAAATGACTTCCACATATCATCCTGTGAGCAGTTCTTCAGAGAAGTACCTTGAAAGTTATACCTATTTAACGTGAAACCCGTTAACTGGAGTAATTAAAACTTTTATTTTTCCAATAAATTCACTGAGTTGATTAAGTTGGAGCTGGAATTCTGAACTTTGTGCCTGGACTGTCTGATTAGCTGAAAAAAACGGGGATATCTATTTAAATCTCTCAGCTAATTAGCTGGCTTGGCCTCTGACCTAAGACAGCGACAAACAAATACCACAGGTTCATAACTTGTAATGCAACTGCAAGAGAAACTCTTTAAAAGCTGCACATTTGTGCGCCATTGCTATCAACATAGCTTTGTCAGTAGCTAATACTTTCCGTGACGGCACCAGCTTGTGAATTGCCATCTCATTTCACCTTGCATGTGAGACGGCAAACGAAATCCTCAAACAGTGTGAACTAATTAATATGCCGGCTGTTACCATGCATAAATTATGGTCTTATCACACGGGTTTTTCGTGGGAATATATCTGTGAATAGCCTGTTTTCTTCCACATGTAAATTTGTGCCTTACACCCTCAGTTGTGTATAATTGTGAGCTGTAGTATGTAAAAAACCTTTTTCTTTTTCCCCTTGGAGTAATGCAAATATTTATTGGTCCTCCCTCCTCCGCGCCCGCTCGAGAACTGGAGCAAAGGCATTCGAAGAAGAATGCGGCGGCTATCAGCATCACCCCACAACCCTTGCTAGACCAGGCCAGTGCCATCCCCTCTGGGTCGGTTCCACTTTCCAGCCGTGCCAAGCCCTCTCCCCAGAACACTCTCCCTCCGCACTGCCTTGCAGCTCTATGCCTCCCCCCACCCAGCGACCGCTCTTGTGGCAGCAGAGGACCCACCAACACCTTGTCCTTGGGGGCAGCGTGTCATCCATCTGCAGATAGGCACCGGGGGCAAGAGGGGCTGTGCCCTGCAACCAGCCCAGCATCACACCGGGCATGCGGAGCTAAGCCGGGCGGGTGGACTCCTGCTGCAGCGACCTGCTGCTTCGGGAGGAGGATGCTGCATGTACTCCCCTGGGGAAAAAAAAAGAAAAAAAAAAAAAAAAAAAAAGAAAAAAAGAAAAAAAAAACCAACAAAAAAAGAAACACGTTTTTGTTTTTTTTTTTCCTTTGTTTCTTTGGTGCGACTGTGCATGTAGCTACGTGGGAGTGTGCGCGCACACAGGTGTGTGCGTGTGTGTGCGCGCAGGCGTGTAAGTCCCTTTTCCACTCTTTCAGTTTATGCAAAAAAAAAAAAAAAAAAAAAATTAGATGTGTTTTTAATTTGTTACGATAACTGTGTCAACATACTGTAGACAAACGATGGGGATCGCTTCTAAGCTTTTTATATATATATATATATATATATATCTACTGAACAGTATGTTTGAGTAAGGTGGTTGTTTTTGTTTCAATTTGTTTTTTAAAATTTTATACTTCCATTTGCTTTCCAGGATTTTGGTTTTGCTTCTGAATGACTGAAAAGACAGATTTCAAGTCCGTTAGCTTATAGATGGTATATATAAAGTCTGAATGGTTTAGACCAAAGTGTGTAACAAGGGTGCTTGCATGTGATTTCATTTCATCATGGTTTCTTTTACGACACAGTTTTGTTCTCCTTTTGTGAACTATGCAGACTGGATTAGATAGATCTGTATCCAAAGCAATGTTGTTGATTTAATAAAAGCAAACAGAAAAGAACAACTTTGAAAACCATAGGTAGCAAGGTCATTTTTGGAAAGAACCGACTCACAGCCTTTTCACCAGGCTCCAAACCCCCCGAGTACCAAATGCACGGGTCCATTGCTATGACTTGGCAGAGTGTTCTGTCAAAACACAGAAATGAATAATCACAGCAACAGCTCTTATGGCAATCTGCCTTTGTAACATACATTGCATCCGCTACTCATTTGACCTTGAAATGCCCATTTTGTACTCAATGGATCTTCTGTTCTCATTCTCCCGCTCCACCCTTTCTATTGAGGGGTTCATAAGCCTATGTGTGCCTTTGCTTTCCACCCTTGCTATACACTGGTAGATGCAACAGATTCAGACTCTCATTTGCTGTAAAGTTGTAGAGTATTGTGATGTCACCAGTTTCCCTTCATTTCCACGTCCCCATAACATCAGATTCACACCTCAATGTACGTTGTAAAAAAGAAAAAGGAAAAAAAAAAAAAAGAAGAAAATTAAAAGAAAAAGAAAAAAAGAGAAAGGAAGGAAAGAAGACGAAGAAAAGGGGAAACAAAAGCTCTTGATTACATATGGTAATAAAACCACACTGTTCTACCTTATTTCTTGTGCCCTAGTTCCTTTGTTTCTGTGAGGATCCATCGTTTTTGTTAAGAAAGAAAACTGTTGCTTTCAGTCTCTAACAGAAAATAACTTGTCTTTAGAGTAAAGTGGTGGTAATTAAAAATTGAATCACACATTTGCTCTCCCTCTATTGATATCCCACATTTTATTACCTTGTTCACCATCAAATATTTATGGCAGACTTGGTGTTTTAACAGATCAAGGCAGGAATTTAAGCACACGTGACTCACCAAAATAGATCATCCTATAGATGTGACTTCATCTCCAGATTTTGCACATCAATAATGGGAGAGCCTGTGTTTTCTTCTAGCAGGCATAGATCTATGGCACTTTGTAGGCCTAATTTAGAGGATGTTGCCTGAGACTTTAAGTCTGCAAGATGTTAGTAAACAGATAAATTACAAAAGTGCATACTATCTCTCTAGTCCTGGCAGCGATTAAAACATACCTCTATTCTCTGAGCTGATTTTGTGCATGTGTGGACTGCTTACACACAGCAGCTGAACACTCAGCTCTGTCAGTGGCTGGCCTTGGTGATTTTGTTTTGTGACACAAGCTTTCTGTGATCACCTAGAAACAAGGGATTGGATTGAAAAATTTCCTGCCTGTACTCTGAGGTTGCCCATGGGCTTTGCTGCATGGCCAGGGCACTCCTTGCTCATAAATGCCTTCACTCATCTCACACCGCAGATGGTGTGACTCAGGCTCAGCAGAAGGTGGTGAAGTACTAGCATTGCTTGTGGAGCAGGAGACCATGAATTTAAAAAGTGATCTCACAAAGCCTTGGCACACTCTGTCATCAATGGAAATCAGGAGGCCCTTGAAAGTTCCATCTCCCATTCTCTCCCCTGATACTCACCAGTCACTGAAGGCAGTACCAGCTGCTGGCCTTGGGGCAGCAGAGGAGCGAGAGCCGAGCCTCACCAAAATTTTTCAGTGCTTCACCACAGACATCTCTAATTTCACCTCAGGTTTAGGTTTCCTTCCAGCAGAGGTGTCCAGGCATGCTAGCATGCAGAGGCACGTGGGGTTAATGTTCTCCCAGCAATGGACCCTAATCTGGAGACCAAGGACACTGCATCTGGTTCACAGCGTTCCACAGGCATGCATGAGGCTTGTGTGCTCCAGACAGGAAAGGGAAAGCTCTCCAGGTGCTCTTCAGCCCACAGCTGGCCCCTTCGATATTACTTTGTCCAGCTAGTTCTGAAACACATCACCCAAGCAGCATCTAGGGAAACTATACATATATTGTCTACAGAGGTGACAATACCTCTGTACTACTATTAATGTTGTTCTATAAGCAACTGTAGATTGATGCTTTGTTGTTCCCAGTTCCTTTTTTGTTTGTTTTTCTAAGCTCAATACTCCCTGGTCCTGCTGAAGGTGCTTACCAGCTGTCTGCTTCATTGCCAGATGGTCTCAGTTATTCCCATAGATCATGCCAGGCTTAATGGGAGTGACCAAGTCAGCCTCCGGCAGTGGCACTGGCTGGCTCTCTTACAAGGCTCATCCCCCTGCATCTGGTGAGAGAGAAGTCATGTCTAAGCATGGACATGAAGGAAGGAGTGCAGGACAGGGCGTCAGATCTCACTGCCCTATTGGGGCCATGGCCTGCAAAGCAGCAGGATGCTGGCAAGGATGGATCCCTCTGCTGAGCACCAACAACTCTTCCAGGGAAGAAGTGTCATCAGCACTACAGATGATCCAGTGCTGTGGCTTTCTGCAGGGGAGAAAAGCCCCTGCATTAAATGGATGCTGAGTTCCACCCCCTGAAGGAGCCACTTGGACTACCCCCACAGAAATTCACTGTATTTGGCTTGGTCAAAGAGGAAAATAGCCAGGAGGAGCAGGTGTGCTTTGAGCAATTCAAACAGGCTAAATATGTCACCATATTCATCACAGTAATGGCACTCATCTTGATCTCATTTAGCATCTAATTAGGGTGCACAGAAATTCCCTTACAATCAGCTTTAATTTGAAAAAATCTTTTTACACAAAATGTAGCCTGGCTGAATTACTCAAAAGCAATAGGTCTACGTAAAGAAATCCTGTTTCTCCTCCCCAGTCTCCCACACTTTTTTACACTGCTCCATAGAGTAACTTCAAAGACAACTCTGCAAGTCCAGGAGCTCCATCGTAGCTTCAATAGCAGGGAATATTCTGCAACTGAAAGATCCTCAGGTGAAAAGGAGTAGGCAGAGCCCTGCTTCTAACCCACAAAAAGCACGGACAGTTCAGGAGCAGAATTCACCAGCAGAATGAATGATTTTACATGCAAAGTGGTGCCTTAGCACTGATGCACCAACACTGGGGAAAATACAGCAGTTTGGCCAATAGGTCCAATCTGGGATGTGACTCCAGTTCATTCGTCTTGTCACAAAGTCAGCCAGGGCAGGATTGCTCTGCGCTCTCTCCCAGGGCTGGGTATGGATTCCTACTTCACAGTTTGCTTGCAAATCTCATTTAGAGCAATGCAGAGGAGCCCAACCAGCAGTCGTGTCTATCCCACCTGCATTACAGCAGGACCAAACAAAGCTCACCCATTCTTGGCAGCTGTGCATCCAGCCCCACCCTGTGAATGCAGTCTGCTCTGGGAAGAAGCAAAAACCACCCAAGGGAGCATCATCAGACTTTTCGGAATATCTAAAGAAAATAATAAGCTAAGACAGTGTATTGGACCAGCTTAGCGAAGGCCAGTTTTCTACTGTTTATCCAATTAAAGTTAATTTCCCAGAAGTACGGCACCTGCTCTAACCAACAAGTGTTAGAGGAACACATTGTGCGAGTAATATGCATATGCTTCCTGCTAATGTGTGTGCCTGCTAACGAGTCTCCAAGTGGTCTTTTTATTACTTTTTTTTTCCCCTTTTTTTTTTAAGGAATGGAGATGCTTTTGTTTTCAGAATAAGCACTGAAACTATCAGCATATGCATTGTGCAGGAAAATGATGTGTTAGACCTCCTTGCATGAGCAGAAACAGGTAAATAGTCGTCTGTCCCCTGACTTTGTAATTTAAACAGCGTAAGCTGGTAGAGAAAGGCTATAATTAGAGTCAGAGTAACTGAGGTGAAAATTGCTCAGTGGCAGTTCCATCTGCGTCTTGTTTTAATTAGTTTATTATCAGAATATAAAACTTTCTGGTGCTCAAGGCCTTGGTTTATTTCAGCCATCAGTCCAAAGTGTCCACATGTCCAGGTAAGCACAGATCAGCAAAGGAGAATTACCCTCCCCACTGATCTGGCTAACAGTTACCATGTCTGGGAGCAGGGACAAAAATATGACTAACCAAGATCGTTGTCACATCTGTTTAGCGTTTCATGACAAACTCTATTAAGGCTAAACAGCACCACTGTTAATTCAATTAGATCACTGTTTTCTTTTGCTGGCCGTGATGCTTTTGGAAGGGCAGCAACTGTAGGCAGAATGTGGCTGGCAGTCCGCTGCAAGGAATAATAGCATCATAAATAATATATTAAGACGAAGAAAAATCTAGCAGGCTGGAGTAAAAGCACATCAGCCATAGAGCTGAACCCTGCAGTATCGCAAGGGGGGAGAGGAAAAGAGCAGCTATGACAGGAAATTATGACAACTACAAATGACAAGCACTGTGTGAGGGAACCGAGCTCACTGGTGAAGCAAGGTGCAAGGGAGCACAGGGAGCCAGCAGCTCTGTGCCCCAGTGCACACCCTGCACAGAAGGAAGAGAGGAGGCTGTGTGCTGGGTTTGGGGGTGGGGATCTGAGCTCCCAGCTTGCTCTCTGCAATCTCTGCCTCATGCTGGCCAGGGCACAGGGCATGCTTGTGGGGACACTGCTCCGGCCTCTTCTTCAGTCAAGGTGGAAAAAATGAGGCATGCTTCACCTCTGCCAACGTGCAGTGTAAAGGCCCTCTCTGATCTTTTCTTAACGTTGCCTTGCTGTGTAGAGAAAGATACTCAGCACTGCAGGGGAAAAAAATGAGAGAAGGGGAAAAAAAAAAAAAAAAAAAAAAGATAAAACAAGATTTTATTTCTTTGGTTTTAGGAATGATGACATAATCTTATCAATTCTCAACAAATGCAAGCTGAAGTATTCAGGCTGCTGATAAAAGTACTTCCTCTGTTGGTGCAGAAAACTGCAGATTGAGCTTTTTGTAATGCTGCTTCTATGGCGAGCGAAGCAGCCCTTTGTGAGATACGGTGGTTCAAACAATTTTGCAAAGGGGAGACAAAGAGTTCATTTTACACTAAACTAGTTTCCTAGGAAACACTGCAAAATGTAACACTCCATCCCTTTGTGGAAGTTCAAAGATGTGTGTGTTCGTGTGTGCACTTCTCTTCTGGTGTTTGGCATTGCTGGCCAACTTTACCTTTTGATGGCATCGACAAGAATAGCACAGCTCCATACTACAGCAACCTACAATCTCAAGGACGTTTTTCTCTCTGATAATCAAATATTTTCTCTAAACAGAAAAGAAAAATGTTGATCCAAACCAAGACCCTAAGGAGGAGAAAAGTAACAATTCTGAGTCCGCAAAGCCAAATTTCAGTCTTCAGACAGTCCCTGTGCCTACCCCAACATTTTTTTCTCATCTGCACATACACAATACAGAGGGAAGGAGCACCCAGCAATGCTGATCAGGGTCCTGGATGGTTGTGCTTCTGGAAGGCCAGGCTATAAAGACCCAGAAGAATGTCAGCCACAGCAGTTATCCTGGGTCTCAGCTGTCTCCAGCTAACTGGAAGTTGACTCTAAGGAGCATGCTGAACTGCAGCACTGAGCAGCCAGGCTGCTCTCATTGCTGCCTTCCCTCCTCTTTTGTCCTGATAGCAGGGCTGGGAACAGTGGTAAAATGGAGCACAGGCAGTTACATGCCCAGGTCCTGGAAAAGGTCTCTGACACATCTGCCACAGGCCAACAGGAGAAAAAGTCTTACATCCTTAGATGTCAGCTTGCCTTAATAAGGCCAGCAGAGCCCAAGCAGCTGGCAAATTAAGGGTCAACATTTGCTGCCACTGCAGAAATTTGGACTTCAGGAAACTAGACGTGGCAGAGCAGCTGGGCAGAGAACAGAGCACCTTGGCATGCATTCCTGTCAGCAGCATAACTGGGCACTGATCTCAGAGAGCAATGACCTTTTAGGCACGGTTTCATCTACTGAACTCCTGGCCGTAAAACTGGGCCCAAACAGCTGCTGTTCTGTGCAGGGTTCCTCCTAAATAAAGCCTCCTAACTACATGGAAACCATGCTGAGCTTTCCTCAAACCAACCTATGGCAAACAGCCACAGATCCTGCAAGAGAACAGCCCCCATTCCAGGATGGAATCTACCAGGAGCTGCCCAGTAGAGCTGCAGGACTCATTTCCATCACCCTTGAATACTCATCACACTTGAAACACATCACACTTGCCCTGCATGGCTGCACTGGCTTTCCAGTGACATTCATTGACCGTCCTCACCAGCGTTGTGGAAGCACTGAGGATGGAGGAACGGGATCTGCTGCATCCTGTGGCAGGATGCAGCCTGTGCACTGGTTCTGATCTTCTAGCAGGATTAAAATGCTAATACTTGAAATGTGAAGTGCATTAGGCTGACTGGTAAGAAGACCAAAGAGTGTCCAGATTATTTGATTTTAAACGAACATGACATTCTGCATAACAAATGCAATTCAAAATTCTTTGTTGTAGTTTTTCAACAAAAGTAAGCAAAATAACTCTATGTGGAGATCAAACTACTAGTGCCAAGAAGCACACTAATAATTGGCCTAAGACCAATAACGTATGTGTCTTTGGATTCTGTGACTTCATCCTGTTGAAGTTAAAGCAGGAGATATCAGAAAAAGGACAACCCCACCATAAAGGTCTACGTGGCCATTTCTGATTCCTACAAAACAGGTGAAAGGCTCTGGGCATCACCAGTCACCCAGGCAGCACTCAGATATGATGTCTTCACAGCCTTTAGCACCCCACAACATTAGAGTCATCACTGACAGGATTTGGCACTTGGGACCTTCACTTGCAACCCCATGGAGTGGGGAAGCTGCCTGTTGGGCCAGCTCTGCAAAACAAGAGTTTAGCTCTTGTTGTAGTACCCGCCCTGTCTAAGTCTGTGTTCCTCAGTGCTGGTGGTAGTGGTACAGGAGAATTGGCTGGATGGCCCATTTTATGAGCAGGCAAAATGAGGGCTGAAGCCAGCTTGTTGCCAGCCACCTGCAGATCATGGGGACAAGGGCAGCCACAGGAGTCTAGTCTGCCCGCCACTGATGTCCATCAGGAGCTGTCCTTTCCTCCTCAGTGCCTGGTTTAATCAACAGCTTTGAGGGAAGGTGCTGTCCCAGAACCTGCAGTATCAGAGGGCAGAGGAAAAAAGGGTTTTCAAAGGAAAATAATGGTCTTTTGTGAAGAATTTCCAAGTAGGGCAGGCTTGCAGGTAAGTCTGGTCTCAAGCAAAAGGAACAAAAGATGTCCCTGAGGGTGGAAGCAGAACAAAAGAAAAGCCCATCCAAGTCTGAGAGCAAGAGAGGGAGACCATGTGCCCAAGGGAGAGGTCTCAGCCCTTCACCTTTGCATTTCCACCCATACAGCAAGAGCAAACAAAAATGCTCAGCTTGAGACTGGGCTGCAAATTAACTGCATACATTCAGTTCTTGGTACAGTAAGTGGTTCTCAGTAGTATTTTTTCTTGAAGTTCGTCGCTCAAGAGTTGACCATCACTGGTCCTTCCCCCTCCTCTCCTAGGCCCTTCAAAAACAAAGTTTTCCAGCGGTGGAGGAATCTGGTGCGAAGCAGCCCTTTGGTCCTATCATAGCTCCACGTGACTCTGTCAGGAGAGCCAAGGGCTTCTTGAGTGCCCCTCAGGGACCACCATTGGCTTGGATACAGGTGGCAATGCCACCTATCCCTGAGATGTGAAGCATGCAGGTCTCCAGCAGCACCGATCACAAAGGAAGCGATGCTGTAGGGGAGCAGGAGGGTAGGCGTAGATGGGGCTAAAAATGTCTCTCTTTCTACAAAAAAAACAAAAAAACAAAAAAAAAAAAACAACTTTATGAGGCTGGAATTCAAGTCATTTAAGACACAGAATGGTCTTACTCATGGAGCTAATTAGAGGTTGCCTCACATAAAGGGGAAAAAAAAAACCCATAACATTTACAACAGTAAAAACGATGAGTGATTTGTTTCCAATTTGTGCCAAAGAGAAAAACCCACAGAGCCAGCAAAGTTTTTCCCTTCTCCTTAGAGGCTGGAGAACTGCAGGCAGCCAGCTGCCTCCTGCCTGGGGGGCTAGCACTAGCCAGGAGCAATTAGATGCCAGATTATAATCGGGCTTCGGTGAGCCACCTCTTTAATCAGCCATCAGCTGCACTGCTGCTGTAAAAGCAGCTATGACAGTCCTCCCCTAGCCTTTCTATCCACTTATTTTTTACAGAGGGTTTTGTAGTTCTTGGCTGGCAGAGATCAGGAAATGTCCTGCAGGTTGCCCATTTCAGCTACCAGCTGGACACTGGTGGGACAGCCTCCCTTCAACTGCCCATTGGGCTACCTCACTGCTGGGGCAGCTGCTGAGGGGGCACGGAAGGTCTCCTGTCCCAGCAGCTTGGATCTCGACCACATCCATCTTCCTCCTTCCTCTCATCTCAGTATGGTTTTGGTCCCTGCTGTGACTTTGACTGAGCCTGAACTGAAGCTGGACTTGCCAGGCAGTGAATAGGCTTGCAGAGAGGAGCAGAGGTCCCTGGACTTCTTTTGGCATCATTGCTTTTCGCTGTATTTTTACACGCATTACAGAACCCAGATGTGTTGACAGAACAGCTGAGGCATCTCCAGAGACCACGCAGTCCAGCTGCCCACTCCAGCAGCATCACCCACAGCAGGATGTCCAGGACCATGCCCAGGTGGGTTCTGAGTATTTGCATGGGTGACACTGTCCTCTCCATGGGTGATTGGTTCCAGCAGACTTCCTGGATGAAGAATACAGAATGAAATCTTATGTTAAAGCAGAATTTTCTGTGTCCCTGTGCATGCCCATTGCCTCTTGTCCTGTCACAGCAGAAAACTGAGAAGAGCCTGCCTCTCTCCCATCGGGTATTTGCATATTTATGTGTATTTCTAGTACTCTATATTTAATAGAAAAATAAAAGAGGATTTCTGTAACTAAAACAAGAAGAGATCTGAATAACACATTAAGGAAGAGAGGCAAACTACCAGGAAAGCAAAAAAAGCAATGCAAAGCTGCATGGTAAAGTACAAGGCTAGCCTGACTGCATATGAGAGCATCAAAATTGTTCTGTCAAATGCTAAAAAGTTTCCTTCTATTCACATATCTCCTGAATTGTGTGGTTAAGTCAGAGTCAAAAGTATTTTCACCATTTTAATCCCCCAGTACACTACTGCAAAGCAACTTTGAAACTTCAAACTGGGATGTGCAAAGGGTTTTTAGATGGGACGAGGAGAAAATGTCTCACTGTGGCTGCCCAGACCACTGCTCCCTGTCCCACCAGGCCAAGGTCCTTGGGCTTCCAATGAACAGTGCTTGGTAATACTGCAAACAAGCAGCTTGTTGCAGTGGAAAATATTGGACAGCCTTAAGTATAAGCACATATTCACCCACTTCCTGCCACATCCATTAATACAGGTAATGTTGCTGCAATTAAAAACCATGCATTTCCCAAGAAGGTCCAAGAAACCACACTTAACCCATCAACTTAGAATAGTTCATCAGTATAACATTTCAGGTGCCACTATGTGGTAAGGACTGGCAAATAACTCTGCTTTAAGTACTTCATCTACCATTCTTACTTGAAGACCTTCGTGCATTAAGGTATTTTCCTTCTGTGTAGTTTTCCATTTAATTTCTGCATTTCAATCACTTTGATGCAGAGTAGAAATACTCACAAGGCAGATTCAGATGCATTTATTTAGGGCATAGGATTACAGCAAAACTTTCTCAGAATAGTCCTGAAGGTCATACAGATTTTTCAGACCTTTTCTGAATCCACCTCCACAGCAGGGCAGTAGCCACATTACCACGTGATAACTGTTGTTACCATCTGCCATAGGCCATGTCTATAAGGCTCCCCATGAATGAGCCCAGTTGCTCTGGGTAGCTTTCCTCCCTCTGCATTGCTTTATGCCTTACTAAAGCATGAATTCCTGTCATTAATCTGGAAAACCTATTGGAAATTCTGGCTTTGATTAAAGACCTCAAACACTTGCCCTATCTGTATAGTCTGCAGATAGTAGAGGGTAACAATGCTGTATTTAAAAGAAAACAAAAACTCTGGGCAGAATGAGGATACAGTGGCTCTAGTATTCGTGGCCAGCTATTACCTATTCTGCATTTGCAGGAGGAAGACTTTATAGTCAGTATCTCACTTACTGGTAACGTAGAGAAGAAAATATCTGCAGGTGAGTCCAATCACAGAGATGGAGGCAGTTATTGGAGAGACGAAGCCTTTCTGTTGGCAGGCTACCAAGCAGGAGGGTAAACATCATTACGTTTAGGAGGCCTTACAAGCTCTGCAAATAATAAATGCCAGTCAGACAGGTATTTTTGGTAATAATTCTTTGGCCTAAAGCTATGAATTTCCTCAAAAATCTCATGACGACAAGCTGGAAACAAAGATTTCCCTGTTTATGTCCCATTTTATTACAGGCTTCCTTTTTGGTTATAGATGCACAATTCATCTTTCCAGGAATGCATTTTTCTCATGCTTATGGACGAGCAACATATCTTTATTATAACACAAAGCTATTATGTTTGTATCATTTATTGATGTGTCTGAAGTATTCTAAGGACCATGGATTAAAGGTGCTATATGAGTGCCAAGCACACAATAAGTTATTAAGCTTATCCTCAAAATCTGTTTGTTTGGTCTTCATTTGGTCTTCATTTCTTCTGCTGGCACAGACTTCGAAGTAAGACACAAGGAAGGCTTTTCCATAACCCTTCTCCCCTCACCGTGCAGACTGTATGCCATCTTCTGCACGGTGTGGTGACAGCACTTCCCAGGCAATCTGAAATCACCCGGTACCCAAGAAAGAAAGAGAAAAGAGAAAAATGCATAAGCTGATTATTTGCATTAGTTTCTTTCAGCTCATCCCCATAAGGAAGTGATGGTGAGGGCAGCACTGTTCAAAGCAGGCAGCTTTGAGCCCTGCCTTGTCGCTGCAAACAGCCAAGCCCGAGTAAAGCAAATTATGCGGCTGCTGCTGGGCATTTAAAATGTATATGAACAAGCTGTCACTCCTCGATCTGAAACTTATTCAGTTATTCCAACTAATTCAATTCCATCACCCAGCCCTGACACCCCGGTGCCTCCCACAGACTGTTTTAATGGGAAGTGATATGTAAGTGCAGACACCTCAGAGGCGGGTGGCAGGGGGACATTTCTGATTCAACAGTCAGTTGCTGTGGCTGTTAACAGCACCGGCATTTATGCGATCTAATTATGCTGTGAGCGCGAGACGCACCAGGAAGGCCCGTGCCTTTCCCCCTGCCCCTCTGGCACTGCCTGTGGCCATCCCTACGTGTCCCATGCTGCCTCCACCTACCCTTGCACCATACTCCACCTGCTCTGCCTGCTGACATGAGCAGCATGTGGGCTTTCAGTGTCCCCAGCAGGGCTTACACCAGCCTTCAGGCCTTCAGCATCTCCTCAACTGGGCTGACTTGAAAGAAAATGGTTAGCTGTAAAAAAAAAAACACGACTGCTAGCAGTAGTGAATGCTCCTCCCTGTGAGTCCATCTTCATCTAAACACAATTCAGACTGCTGTGACTGTGAGCAGCCCTGATAGAGGCACTCCCTATATCGACACTCGTGTATCTGTAAAAGCAATAAGAGAATAAAGAAAGGGTTTGCCTCGAGACTGTGTTCTCATTTATGCTAAAGTTCCTATCAACAGACACTGTTGTACAGAATTTTCAAACACCAGCAATGCCTAATCACGGATGTTTTGGTTTCAAAACAGTTTATCTGTGCAGGAAAACAAACCATGAAGAGCCTCTCTGCTGAACCCATCACAAAGGAGGTCCAGTCCAGCAGCCTTCTTTCACAGGACAAGGACTTGGTCTGTCATTATTTGGTTTTTAATTAATATTCCAAAGAGAGTACGAAGTCTTTGACATCAGCACTTGCAGAAGCTGTAAGGTCACCCAGCACCAGCTGGTGAGCAGATCATGATGGGTCCCACTGAATGCCACATTTCAACCATTACTGGGGACTCAAGATCCTGCTATCCCAGAAGGATATCCCAGGGAGGATGCAGGGTTAGCTCATCCCTACTAAACCTGCTGCCAAGGGGTGAGCCAACAATTGTTTAGTATTCACATCCAGCTTAAAACTGTGTGGCTATGGCTCTGGTGAGAAGCTACTGCTGCCATCAAAGCTGCTTCAGGTCAGAAATCTCAGGTGGTGAAATGCAGAACAGAGATTAAGAGTCTTAGCTCAGGTTTTGTTAATGGCTGGCCAAGAGGAGAGTCTGCTTCCTCAGCCTGGCACCCAGGCAAAAGCCTTCCACAGACACAAGGGCTGAAGCTCCAAACCACATCTGTGGTCACAGCATTCCTCTCATCCCCCCAGGCACAGACAGGCTCCACTGGTCCTGCACAGCCTCACTGCTCCTTGCTGAGGCCAGGCACGATCCCATACCCCTGAGAGCACTCACTGGAGAGACCAGGAGTGCAGCTGGGCAGTTCAGACCCAAAGGAGCCATGTTATGTATACCTCTCCTACCCTAAACTTGCACAGGCAAAAAGAAGGCATCTTTTAAGAGGACTGATACATAGGTTAAGTCTTGATTTGGTTTCATTACACAATCACAAGGCAATAAATTGCACAGTGATGCAAATACCAGTCTCTGCTTTTGCTGTGTAGGTTTCCTCCGCTGGCAGCAATGCCAAGGGAATACTATGGTGGGATGGCTGCATCTTTCTGACACACCAATACGCTGTCACACAGTTCTGGTATCAGGGGATGAAGAGAGCTCAGGAGAGAGCAGAATGCCATTTGAAACCAGCAGGCTGCAGTGCTTTTGACTTTATTTCGTGTTGTGCACAAATACAGTGACTGTATTTGTACAGCATGGCTGAAAGATCAGATACTAAAGACCCCTGATCAGGAGTTTTGCTGATAATAAATTATTTTCCTTTGGAGTTTGCTGTGCAGCACAGATGAACCAATTATCAGGACAAACAAAAAGTGTGTTTTCAAAACAGTAGTGCCTTCTCTTACTATTAATGTCTTGTAGATATGCCAAATGAGTAATAAGCATGACTCTAGGAACCTGTATGCTGGGTTTTCTGATTGTACCTTTCAGAGGAAAAGTATTTACATACCTAAAATATATTCATATTAATTTGTCAGTCACTGAAAAGAGCAGGATTTACTGCAAACGTTGATGTAATTGCAGTTTTCTCATCATAAAAGCTTTGCTTCCTTAGATTTTGTAAATGATTGTGTTGCATGTAATAAGAAGTGTACACATCATTAATTTTATATTATTAATATTTAAAATGCATACCGCAGTACGACATGAAAACTCCTATATAATGTCAACATGAGCACTTTGGCAGTGCAAAGCACACAACAAGCTCATGATTCCCTGTACAGGCACGTGTAGGAGCAGCCAAGCAGAGGCAATGAGGCCAGCTGTTTTCTTCTTCCCCATCCTTTGCATACTGGGAGTGAAAGCCCATAGTCTGCATGTCCCAGGGACACATATGGGAGGGCGATGTCCCCATACATTTTTTCCCTTAGCCAGTCTGCACAGAAAGCCTTGAATCTAGATCTGGTGCTCAACAAGAGCATTGTGCACCAGTGCAAGGCAAACCAAGCCTTGTACGTAGGCCTCTCCTCCTATTTATTTCCATGGAAACTACAACAGATGCAAAAAGCACAATAACACTGTTTGATAGAGCAGATCCTCAGCAACAAAACACTGTTTTTCAACACAACATTAGCTATGCACTTTCACCAGTGAGGAACAACAGCACACACCCACCACCTCACTGCACTCACATCCACTGGTTGGTCTCCATAAACACTCAGCAAGCATCAGTGGATGTCAGTGGGTGCCATTTTTTCTTCACGGAGAAATTCAGTTCTACACCTGTACTTCAGCTGCACTTCCAGGCCAGATGCCATCATGTCATACTGCCCCTTTGCTGTCATCTGTCTCATGGCAACAACATGGAATGGAATATTGGTGGGAAGGTTCAAACTCTACTGTTATACGACCAACATCTGCCTCTAACATCCCTCAACATCCATTCTCAGGGGGAAGTTCTTTACAGAGAGAGTGGTGAGGCTCTCCAGGCTGCTGGAGAGGCTGTGGATGCCCCGTCCATTCCTGGAGGTGTTCAAGGCCAGGTTGGATGGGGCCCCGGGCAGCCTGGGCTGGTATTAAACATGGAGGTTGGTGGTTCTGCCTGTGGCAGGGGGGTTGGAGCTTCATGATCCTTGAGGTCCCTTCCAACCCTGCCCGTTCTGTGATTCTGTGATTCTAACATCATGAGCCAATATGATAAAATAGGAGGTGTTACTTTCAGAGCACAACACTTTCCCAGTATGCACACAGCCAAGGAGTTAAATCCCAGGTTTTGGCTTCAGGCTACTTCAGAGAAAGGAGGGAAAATGCAGGTTGTGGTCACAAATGTCATTGAATAGCTGGTAACAGCAGAGTTTCACTTAAAATAGCAGTAGGTCACACTCACAAGTTGCTTTTTTAAGAGGGCAAGGTCTAGTGCTAGCTGTAAATGGGGAAAGCAGCATGTGGGAAGCAGCTCAATTGACAGGCAAGGACCCGAGAGGTCACATAATAGGGTTCAATCTCTGTTTAACCATACAAAGCCGAGCTGGGAAAGTGCATGTTAAAGCAGTGGCTTGGAGAGGCAAGTCTCTCTGCCGGGGCTGCATCCCTCCCAGAGCCAGTCCCACAGAGAGGCCAAGCCTGGGGTCCTGCCCTTCTGCTGGGAAGCACTCTGTGCCCCTCATAGAGTGGTGGGGAGGGGGCACAGCAGTGGAGCATCACTTGCCCTAGGGAAGTAGCTTGGAGGGAGCATTCCCCGGGCATTCCCTTGGAGGGCAGAATGTATGAGCTGGCTGCAGGCAAAATTTCCAGGGCAGCCAGGCGTAAACACAGACAGCTTTTAGCCTGAAACAGCACATTGGCAAACCAGGCAACAGGAGCAGTTCAAAGACACCTCGTTTACTTAGAAGCACGAGCCTCATTCATTCAGGGAAGAAACGACATGGAAAACCTAGAGGATGGAGAGTTTTGAAGCGGAAATTTCAAGCAACGTTTCACCTAGTCGTGAAATACTTCAGCCAAAGTGCACATAAATTTGAACAGAAGGAAGGAAAAATATTGGTGCCTTCAGAACTTCCGTAGAACAGCCTGACTACAGTTCTCGGTGCCTTACATCCCACAGCTGTTCTGAACTAGCTCTGAACCTGAGTTGTGTCTGTTAGGTCAGAATTATGGGTCACACAGCAATTACCAGACTGCTAGGGAAGGGAAGGGAAGGGAAGGGAAGGGAAGGGAAGGGAAGGAAGGAAGGGAAGGGAAGGGAAGGGAAGGGAAGGGAAGGGAAGGAAGGGAAGGGAAGGGAAGGGAAGGGAAGGGAAGGGAAGGAAGGGAAGGGAAGGGAAGGGAAGGGAAGGGAAGGGAAGGGAAGGAGGGGAAAGGGAAGGGAAGGGAAGGGAAGGGAAGGGAAGGGAAGGGAAGGGAAGGGAAGGGAAGGGAAGGGAAGGGAAGGGAAGGGAATGCTCATTTCAGAATTGTAGATGTTTGTTCTTCAGTCTTCTGCAATTCAGTATATGTTTCAGGGCTCATATGCATGCATGTGTGTGTACACGCACCCAGCACCAACTTGAGTCCTTCCTAATTTTTTTAACTTGAGCTGCTGCATACACATTGCGCACTGTGCTGTTACAGCCCAGAACAAAGGGAACAGAGTGAGAGATGCTCTTCTGGGAACTACTGCCAGTGCTAAGACTGCACCCTAGGGAAAGGAGAGACTCCTCAGAAGGAGGTTTTCTACCCTACATTGCGAGTCTTTCTCAATATATCTCTTTTATACACCACTCTGCTCTGAAATCTCTTAAGATGGTGCTGGTCCTGTGAAACCCCAGGATGTAGGTACTGTAGGACATCTGCACACAGCCTTGCACAAGGTGACAGATGGTTTTGATCCTCTGCAGCCCACAGAAGCAGTTCTAGTAGCTGGCGAAATCCTTACGGAGCACAAATTCTTTTAAGAAGAGTAAAGAATACATTTACATGCTCCATTGACTCCCCATCTCTTATCAAATGTCATCTGAAAACAAGTATTTTATTCTTCACTTGTACTTATTAATATCTCACTCCCTTGGATATTAATTATTCTTCTGCTTTGCAGATGTACTATTTAAAGATAACAGAAATTTCTAATTGTAGTTTGCGTAGGTGATTATATGCAAAATAAAGCCATTATCATGGAAGTTACTCTAGGCTGTGATATTAAAGATGAGCACATGAAATACAGCTCCACATCTGCTGAAAGCCAACTCAGTCATGCCATTCTTCACCCTCGTGAGGAGCAATGTCCCATAGCACATCTGGATTGGTGAGCATCTGGGGCAAGAGAGAGGGCAGCTGGACCCAGGCTGCAATGTTGTCCCTGGCCTCAGGATGCAGCTATGTTCTCTCTGCAGGTGAAAGGACCATCTTCTGATTTTCTACCCAGTCACTTCCAGGACCAACTTCTGCATCCTTCTTTATACTGATCTAATTACAGCCAAACATAAACAGGGTGTGATGTAGTTCAAGAAAAGCTGAATTAGGCCTTCAGCAGACAGCAGACAAAACGCTAATGGGGGGGGGAGGGGGGAAGGCATTTTTTAATTAAAGAAAAAGGTGGAGTGGCTAATTATCCAGATGCTCTGTTTTCCTTGGGGTTATACTTCACGAATATTTGTTTCCCATGTTAATTTGGGAGCTATGTATGTGACTCTCTTATAAATATTAATTACATACTATGAGCCATAATATCCTCACACCTCACCATGCAGAAACCAAGTCGTAGTTCACTCTCTGACACTCAGCAATGACCTCCAACAGATTAATGTCAGAAAATTAAGTAGTTCCTCCCTTGTGATGCCCGGTCACTTCATGGTCCTTCTAATGGAGTGACCTCAGCAATAGCCTCTGGAGCAGGAAAACACTGTCCCACCTCAGAGCCTGGGAGAAAGAAGGAGCAGCAGCGCTGAGTGGGCTGCAGGCAGGATTCTGGGTTTTGCTACTGCCAATGAAACCTGCTGAGTTCACAGAGAAACAGGGATGGAGCAGGATCTGACCCGTGTATGCATTAGGTAATGCAGCCGGCGGCACTTGGCACACCTCTGCTGGCTGCAGCAGTGCTCCGTCAGCTTGCATCCACTGTAGCTACATCTGAACAGTATATATTTCATCTACCTTTGATAGTCCTTGTAACACAATACTTTAAAGTGCATTGCTGGAATTGAATCTGCCATAGCAGGACACCAGAGTGGAAAGCTTAAGATTTCTTTCTGTCTCTCTGATAATTACACTCGCTCACAAACACGGTAACACACACCACTAAATGTTTTTTGCATACCTATGCATTTCTCTGAAAGACAGGAATATTTTTCAGTTCATTTGTATTACTACTATTCATTATGCTATTCAATTACACTAAGAGCCCTAATTACTTATTTACAAGGGGTTCATAACTCTCTACTTTTTACCCAGTGTGCGCACAGCACCCTGTGGCTATAAACTCCTCTGCCCACAGGGTCATGGAGAACTGCAGACTGCAGGGTACCACACCATTCCTCCCCACCTGCTCCCCCAAGGCTTAGCCCTGTGGCATCATGCCCTTCCCAGAACATTTAGAGCACACTGTCCCTCCATAGCAAGCCTCGTTTTGCATATCAAGGCCATCCTATCTCCAGTTGGGCTTTTCTTCTCTGGCTGAAGAAGCATAGTTTGTACAAGTTTACAAGTTTTCTTGTCTACTCTACTATCCACACTGAGTATAATTATGTCAGCAACCCTGTTTCTGAGGTGCAGCCTCCAGAACTGAGTGCCCTGGCTCAAGGACCTGCTTGCTGAGCAAAGCAGAAAGAGTGCTTCCCCTGCCTTGCCGCTTCATGGTCCTGTGTACATCCTGTAGGCAGGTGGGTTGCAGTTTGCACCGTGTCTGCATGCAGCTGTTTATTGCTATTCAAAGTCATATTGAGCCAAATTTTCCCCTGCCCTTGCTTGTGCAGCTGGTATGTTTTTTACGTGTTATACCTCACATTCATCCCTAATGAGTTGCACCTTCTTTTCTCAGTCCATAACTCTAATTTGTCAATGTTACATGGAATGCTAATCCAGGCTTGCAACCTTCTTGCAACATCAATAAGCATGATCACTACCCTTGCATTCAGGTAATTAGCAACTTGCTGAAATAGTCCCAGTGTTAAGAGCTGCTAAACTGGTTGCTTGATGGATGCCAGTCTGCTGCCACCTGTGTCCTCGGGTTCACTCCAGAGCAAGGCTAATCACATACTCCCAATAGGCACACAGCACTTGCCTAAAAGGGAAATGCACGGATGCCCCGGTTCTGGTTCTCTCCTTCCAGTAACTGGCCTCAGGCATGCAGTTTCTGCAAACAGCTGCTCCTGGATCCCCACTCTCCCTAGTAATCCTACATGCCCTGAGTGCAGCTTTAGCCCAGCTCTCAGCTTCTCCCGCAGCTGGACCTAGCTTACAGCCTGTAACCATGCTGGGAGTCCTGCAGCCACCACTCACCCCACACAAGGGGTGCATGCAGAGCCACATCCCTTGAGTGACGATTGCACTGACCAACACTTTTACCCATCTAGAACAAAACCCACCCCACAGTTCACACCAGCGTAAGGTTCCCTAAAACAATAGCCTGTGAGAGGATGAAGAGAGATTATGGAAAATAAGGGGACAAACTGCAACACTTACACACAGCAGAAATATACAGACATTCTAGAAGTGCTAATGCTAAATTCAACATAGGTCTCCTGAAACTCCTGTTATTTCATTATCTTGTTTTATATTGTGAGGAGGATTTGGTGAGAGAATTACTTTAAGATGTATTTAAACCCTGGAAACAGAGCGAAGCCCTGGTGAGTTACAACCTGTCTAATTTAAATGAAAAGACTTCTTTCCCAGTAGTGTCCACATATGCAAAAATACATACCACTAGCTAGAAAAATCCTCCAAACCGTCTGTATTTTAGTTGCTGATAATAAATCCATGCAAATGGACAGAGTGGTGTACAGCCAAATGCATGATGCAACCATCTTAGTTATAAATATTAACGAAATTTTAATTCATACACAGTGCTACAGAAAATGCTAATTTGAGAAATGTCTGCTACCAGATTACAACATGCTTAAAAGGCCTTTGCTTCAACATGCACTGGAGAGGTGTGGAAAATTCAGAGCAAACTGACAACATGTTTGATTTATTTTTCAGAAATCTCTGGAGCTCTGTCAACTTATCACAATTAATTCCAAATGCAAAAATAGCTTAATATTGCGCGTGAAGCAGGAATTGGATGCTATCTCTGACTGCCTTCTGACAGGAGACAAAGACTACTTCATGCAACTGTGTGAGGCATTTCAGTTTCATTCCTCTGTTGTGACAGGGTAGCACAGAAAAAGCATCCTAGGGTGGTGGGTTGGCTTGTTTTATACCACCACCAGAGTGAAAAAGAAATTACAAATATTTCTGCCTTCTCACCGTCAACAGTGACAGCTTAAGGGAAATAAGAGCAACTCCTCCTGAAGCTCTGTGCACCATTACTCCATCATGCTGGCAGGCTCACGCACGTACAGGCTCAGAGCTCACTCATGCTGCACAACACACTAGTGCATTCTTGAATAATTTAGATAAAATACGTAGAGGCACTGGGCTTCTCACTGTAATTATTCAATGCTGATGTTATCCTTTCCAGAAATCTCAGAAATGTTGGGGAGGAATACTTAGGGTTTGAGTGAAGCAAAAACCTAAATAAAGGAATTGGCCCAAAGAAGTTGATCATACTTGCATTAAACAAATTGCCTGCATCCTTTGTGGGCAGAGAACATCCCGGATATATAAAATAAAGTGGTCAATATATTTAGCTTGCCTGACTGGCACTCAGATAGTGGATCACTGCAGACCTTGACAGTACAACAGAGGTCATTAAAAAAAAAAATAGAAAGGAAGACGAAATGCATCACCAGTGTATTCAATATAAGCAAGCACTTTGTTTTTCCAGAGCAGGCACGTAGGTCAGCCTCCTGCTCTTGTTTTGCATCAGCAGAGCTACGTTATGTGCACAGTGGGGAGAGTTACTGGGTTTGTCAGTATGCTGGGATTTATCCCAGGGTGAGCAGGGCAGCAAGGGAGCTCAGGGTGATGCTCCTGTCCCTTTCAAGTCTGCAGTTCCCCGCTGTTACATACCATGCCACTCATAGTGCAGTGCAGCCATGGGAAGGATCACTATTGATTATCTCCATCTTCATGCAGGAAACCATATTATTATTTTGTTGAGTGTCCTCTGGGGAGGGAAGTGGCACCAGAAGCAGATGGTAAGGCAGTAGCAGCTTTCTGAAAATCAAAGGTGGCAGTTTTGCATGACTAAAATTCTTAAGAGAGATTTTTAGCCGGCGCTTCTCCCAGAAATGTAAATCATCCCCATTGCTGGGCTTGTATCTCCACCGCAAAGCACACCCAGGGGAAGAGGTCCTGCCCTGAGATACTGCACTGACAGCATGCTCCCCACAACACAGCATCTTGCCCTCCGCATGTGCCTGTTCATACACAACTGCGGCGTGTGGCATCAGGGATGTCTGTCAGGATTATGAGATTAAGCTAACCACCTGAATATGTATTTCTTTACATAACAGCTAAACAGACTCTTCACACCTGCCTAAGCAGTCAGCAGAGATGTAGATCTCAACATTAATGCAGATTAATCTTGGAGCACCACAGAAAATGTCTCATAATTGGTACAAATCAACCGGTTTCGATAGCAATCATCTACAGCCCACCAAGTACAAAGAAGCTGTGAAATGGATTAGCTGAGACAAGAGAGGAGGGAGAGAAAGAGATAGGAACAAACACCAGGGGAGACCAAAGGGAAGAAAAGCTGAGGGAGTACAGATGTGTTCTCAAGGGCGCCGAGTCCACTCTGGCAACAGATCTTGCCTTCTCCTATAATGATCTGTTATCTAGGAGAGCAAGCAAAGCAGCAGAAAAGCGCAGCTCGCTTGCTGCTAGCATGGTCATCAGCAGCGAGGCCCAGTGTCCCACCAAATGCTTGCACTCTGCTTCTGGCTGTGCCCAGCGAGGAGACTGGTGCATGGCAAAGCTATCTTGCCAAGGGTGCTCTGGAAGCTTTGTAGGACTGACTACAAAATAAAACAAACTGAAAACAAAATAAAGGGCCTGCAACAACAACAAACAAATAACCCCTTACGTTAGTAAGAGATACTGCTTTGAATTTATGCATAATTACTTATGCAGAGGAGAAATACTGTGTGATCATGCTGACTTATGTAATGTATCCAAAAGCCTGTATGTTATGGGGGTCTCAAAACATCACGGTTCCCAAAGGAGAAAAGCATCTGCTGCTGCTGTGTGAATGCACCATTATGGCTCTTATTCAAATATAATGCAATGGGTAAGAGAGCTTCTGAGCTGTCACGGTTGAAGCAGAGGGATGGGGCTGGGGGTGGGAGGTGGGGCCTCATGTGATACAGAAGATGCACGGGAGATGGAGAGAGGGTCAGTGGCAATCAGGGAAGGAAACAGAGCCATGCCTGGGGAAGGCAGAGAGGCAGAGCCGAATACAGCATGTGTCAGGCAAATTCAGACCTTCAGAAGACCCTCTGCCTTCCTGCCCTGCTGTGGCACTGGCATGGGGGAATTCACAGAAGAAATCATATGTAGCACAAGCACTATCATCACCTCCAAATGGAAAATTGAGTTTGCTTAGAATCAGAGAATTTGCATACAATTTAGCAGTAGAGAGGATAAAACACTAAAATGCATTCTTCCAACAAGCACTCCTCAGGCTATTGATAGCTGCCAGAAAATTAAAACACCCACAAGGGCTTTTTCTTCAAAGACTATTAATTTGAATTAAACACATAGAATGCATCTTAGTAAAATACACATATTAAAATACATTGAAGAGCATCTCATGCAGTGGACATCTGCATATGGTGTGATCTCACTGTCCTGCTCAGCAGAAACACAAAATTCCAAGGAGATTTTTGAGGAGAGAGAGAAAGAGACGAAGAAAAAAGAGAGAAAAAGGGGAAAAGAGAAAGAAAAAAAGACGAATGCGACTGGTTGGAAATATCCAAATTATTTTCTAGGACAGTATCTCTGATAAAGCAGATTTTATTCACAATTGCAATGGCAGGCCTCCTGCAAGCAGGAGGGCACACAGAAAACAAGTTACATCTTTTATTCCTATTCCCCAACACTTATCTCTTTCTCCCCTAGTTCCTCAATGGCTGAGTACTTTAGGTTCACAATCTTCTCGACGCTTCACTAAACATGGAAACACTGGACAAACATAAATTTTTGCTGCACAAGTGTAAATCTGTAGTTAATTAATTAACTTATTCCATAGCTGATCATTATTTTGCGGATATCTGCTTGTCCTTCTTCCCACAAAGATAAGCTCGGAAGAAAGACAGGGGAGTATCTTGGTGCCTGCCTGTCACATCCCAACCTTCTCACCGAGTGAGACACTTTGGCCTTGTGTAGAGGCCCTAATTTCTTTGATGTTTGCTAAATCTGTTCTTCTTTTGCTGGGAGTTTCTTATCCTAACAGAACAACTCTACAGTAACACTCTGTACTCGCATTGTTTGGAACATTTAACAACTATTACAGTTTTGCAACAAAGAATTAATCCCATAATTCAGTAATAATGTTTCTAAAACATGCCGCTAACATATATAGTATTTTACTTCTTAGATCAACTATTTCTAAGGATAAGTTACAGAATACAAATGTATTATGTTCTACTTCTTCAAACCAATTGCTCTTTTTAATATCAAATGCAGAAACAACATTCCATTCCCACAAACTGAAAAAGGAAAGTCAGAAGAAGTCTACCATGAGTTAGAAAGCAAGCTGTCTTTATTGTCTAGATTTGCTTTTTACTTCATAGAACTACTCTCAGAACTACAAAGCTGTGCTACAGGAGTGACAGATCCCGAAAACACCCTCCTGAAAAGCATCTGGACACCAGAATATAACAGTATAAGGAAAAGAGAGGAGAAAAGGCAATTTTCCTGTTGATATAAAGTTACTGATCTGCCATGAGGGGCTACAGCATCACAGGAGCCCGAAGTCATGCATAGTGTGTGACACAGGACCTCTACCATTGGATGAATCTGGTTACTTAATCAATTGGAAAAATGTTATCCACTAGACACGGGAACTGAATGCAACATATCCATAGAGTGTCCCAGGCTGTATATAAAATATAGCTACAGAACAAAATGAAAATGCCTACCAGAGGGAACTGAAAAAGCAGGTGAAGTGGAAGGACAACTGCAGAACACCAATGTGATGTACAAGGATGGTGGAAAGACAGATGCGCGAGATCCTTCCGCTTAATGGAGCTTGTGAAGGAAGGGTTCTTTTGGCAACAGAGCAAGGAGGGACAGAGTCTCAGAAGACACTGGTCCAACCCACAGCTCCGGCACAAGTTTCAGGGAGACCTGCACGCCTGGCCCTGCCAAGCCCTCCAGTCACCAGAATGAACACCTCCTACTCTCCACCAGTAAAATGTGGTGCAGCCACCGCTTTGGTTAGCATCTCTACAGACACAAAGAACTGTCTGTCCTGCTGGTCTAATGAAAGGTTTACAACCCATGGACAGACTTCCCTGCTCTAAGGAAGGCAAACACTGTGCACAAAGGTTGGCTGTTAAAAAAAATAATTGGTGGCACAATCTGTGATAAACACAGGCAAGTGCAGTTTAACCACTCTGACTGGAGCAACCACAATTCTACTTTGTTCTTCAGATTCCCAAGGAAGGACACTGACACCAGGCAAGGTAGTCCACAGAGAAGAGCTGCTCAGCAGAGACAGAGCCAGTGCAACTCCAGAGGGACTGCTTGCCAGCTTGTTTGCAATTTGATCCCACTTAGCACAACCAAATATCAAAATATGTTGTTTCTAAACAGAAGACTGAAGACTATTATGCAAATCATTCTTATCCTAATGCACAGGCAAATGATTGAATTAGAGCAATAGGATTAAATGTTAATTTGTCAATATGATAGTTCAATTTAGAATTTATTTATTTATTTATTTATTTTTAAAGCTGACACTACAGTTTCTGTTCCATCAGTCAAATGTTTCAAGGGATGACGTCTTTTCTTTCTCGAGAAAATTATCCCTAGAGGAAGGTAATGGACTAATTAAGGCAATTAATGGTGAAGGCATCAGGTGCTTCCCTCCAAATCACTGTGCAAAAGTTGCATCCCTGAGCCCATGCTGCCTGTGATGTGAGCTGGGCTCCGTCCCTGCAAGCATCCAGCCCTGATGGGTGGATGAATTGTTGCTTCCCATTTCAGGAGGGAATGTGCACCCACATGTGCTGGAGCTGGTGCAGGGCACATATATAGACGTGATATTTCTGCCAAGGTAACACTACTTTAAGACCATACTCTGTATTTCTAGCCAGGATCCACAGCTGGCTTTTCCAAATCTACTTTCTTATGGTGGTGCTGCACCATGAAACCTGTTCTCCTCCCCAGCTCCAAGGTACAGCCGTTCACCATGCAGTCCTGTCCTGTTTTACTGTCTCTGGCTGGAGAGAAAGCCCAGTCTGCTGCTTCACTCCAGCAAAGAACGATCAGTGGAAGTGCATGACTGCGTAAAGTACGGTACAAGTAGCACTAGGCTCTGATACAGCAATTCCTGCCTGAGACAATTTAGCTTTTGCTAACTATGCAGATGTTTGTGGAGGAGAAAACAGTCACAAGCAATTTTAGAAGTGAGATGCTTGATGCTTAATCGTGCACCTGTCCTAAGAAACTGAAATGGGCTCTTCTTAGCCTGGATCATGCTGCACAGAGCTGCGGATCAACCAGAGGCAGAACATTTCAAATGTCAAACAGATGCAAATCCTCTGCTTGCTCTCATGATAAAAAGGGAAAGTCACCAGGATAAAAACAATAAGCTACTGTAACCAAAACACTCTTATTAACGGCATCATTCTTAATGTTTTGGATAATAAGGCAATAAATAATATACATAGTAATAGGAAAAAGTAGCTACACTAATTATTAATCTTCCTCTTTTTCTGGTTTTTGTTTTGTTTTGGTGTGTAGTTTTATTTTTCATGTAGATAATACAAGGAAAGTACAAGTCTCTTCTTCAGGGAGAAGGGAAGAAGCTCAGATAGAGCACCCTGCAGGGCAACTGATTCAGGTTCAAGTCCCAACATGTAAAACAAGCGCAGGCAGACAAAAAACAAACATCTAGAAGCTGTCTGGGTACATCTCCTGCTCCTTCAGCCACAGAAACGAGCCATGGCAGGCATCCCAGTGCCCGCCACCAGCTTGCTTGTATTCTCCTTGGTGTAGAAATGACCAATCTCAGTCCCTTGAAATCTATGATAGTTGGGACTGCCTTCAGAAGTGTGAGACCGAAGCTCTGCTGAGCCCATGAGCCAGCAGTGCTGGCATAACAGGGGCACGTGGAAGAGGGCAGAAGTCCCCTGCATCTACACCGCCCAGTTGGGCCTAGCCCCTGCGCTGTCCTCCCTCAGTGCTCCCTGCACACATTAGTACTCCGCTTGGCTTCAAATGTGATCACTGCTGACACCCCTAACGCTGGGGGATGTTTTTTTAGCAAGCTCTCTGCACTGATTCAAGCTGTTCTGCATTCTTCCTGAGCTAAGAGTTCATAAGTATACGTAGTCACTTCTCCCATGGCAGCCCCAACAGAGAGTTTCACTTTGGTGTGCTCAGTTATTTCAGCATCATTTTACAGCCAGTGCCAGCTCTGCTTATCCCCAGTAGCACGTCTGTAAATACTGTCACTGTTCGCTTGTACCACCTTCTCCTGGCCACCAAGGAAGATGGTGAACACCAGGCCCAGAACTGATGCCTGTGGAACCTCCTCCTGAGGTAGAAGATGACTTTTCCTCCCAACCCTGGTGTGGCTCTGGGCAGCCTGGTCTGGTGGTTGGCGACCCTGCACACAGCAGGAGGGTTGAAACTAAATGGTCATTGTCGTCCCTTTCAACCCAGGCTAATCTATGATCCCTATGAACCCTCTCTCTCTCAGGGTTATCTCTGTGTCATAATAGAGGTGGCTCTTCCTTTCTCACTTCTTGTGCGTTGTCTTGAAAGCGAGGTAGCACAAACAAATGCAACCACTAAATCCTTCAGAGAGTTCTTCTGGCTGTCAGGACTGATCTTTCTCTCAGCATTCACGTCTGTTTTCAAACGTGCAGCCATGTCTTCCCAGACCATGATCTCCCAGGTTCTCTGCTAGAGCCCTGTTCAAAGCATTTCCACCTCAATCCCTCTTAAACCTGAGCCAAATGTAGTGCCAGATGACACACAGTTTTTGCAACGCAGAAATTTCTTATTTGTGGTGCGTGCTGTTTTTTTTTTTCAGGACTCCTGGATAAACACCATCTGGTGTTAAGAATTTGTTAATGTTTGGTTTTATCAATTATTATTTAAAACATGCCTTCTTGGAGTGCCTCTGTTAGAGGTGGCTCGGTGGTCTCACTCCCTGCCCACAGTGTCTCCATGAAGAGCACCAAGGCAAAGCCTCTCTCATCTCTTTGGCAACATGTCCTTGCTCTCTGCCAGTGGATCTTCGCACACAGGGTTCACTGACTGGCCCCACCAACTCCTGTACAGCTCTGTAAACTCTGGGCTCATACGACACAGCAACACTAATCCTGTTAATGTTTACATATCAAGATAGATCTTAAACACATTTTAACTTTAAATACATGATGCTAAGTTTACTATGAAAATTTCAGATGGAAAACACCAAATGTGTTCTTGGTACACATCCAAACACAAATGTGAATTCTTTTGAATATTTCCCAAATGGGAGCGATTTTTATCGTAAGGATCTACCCAAACAAAATGGTAATCAGCCCACGAGCACATCATATACGTTCCAGTCACATCCAACTTCTGCACTGGCTGAGATGAATGAAATCTAGGATAGCACCTTTTTTTATTCTTAAACATTCCATTCAATCCGTGAAAGTAGTCAACAGGAAAAAGAGAAACAAAACATGAGATGACCTGTGTGCCATGCCAGGCACAGTGTTTTTACAACCCTGGTTTCTCTAAGAGTCATTAAGAAGATTTATGTGAAGTCACTCATGAAAATGCATAACTAGTGTTTCAGTACAGCGAAGTAAAATGTTTATTAAAACAGTGGGTTGAACGGAAAAGCTCATCCCTGTGATCAACTCATCACATACAAAATAAGCAGAAATTGTGAGTGCCCAGTGCTCACTTACGACCCCAACATAAGCCCTCAGAAAAGGAGAACTGGAAACAAAGACAGTAGTTTCCACACCACTGTGGAAACTCACTGAAAGAGAAAAGGTAGCTCCAGTACAAATGAGATGAGGAATGTGATTAATAAGTATGATGATTAATCTTTCACTTTATGTGAGAGCAGGCCTGGGCATTTGATTAAATATCCAAGATAGGAGAGCAACATCTAATAATATAAAATCCTCTTTTTCAACTGCTTCCAAGCTCTCATTCCTCCTTCCCTGAAAGAAATTGGAATTTCAGAATACTGAGGGTTTGACTTTGTTTGTAGTTTTGTTTTGTGTTTTTTTTTTTTGGTTTTTTTTTTTCCCTAAATTAATGCTGATGTCTTTGGAATAAATGTAATTGTAAAGGTGTGGACGGGACAGAGTTTCATTTACTAACTAGCATAGCTTCTCTGTCTTCTTGTCTTCTGGTTCAGGGGGCAAGGAAAGCTATCACAACATTGGAGAACATGCTCTTGGTCCTGGGGCAAAAGACTGTAAGAGACAAATTAATTGGGATGCTCTTTGGAGCTGAAATATATCACTGTGTATTCATCAGCATCGGGCATGACAACACATAAGGAACATTACTCACAGACGTGGCTAGTATAATAAACTGGCATGCCATGTCTGGGAACATAAAGCAGCCCTGGAAGGTTCACCTGTTGTGCTTCTCTGGCACTTGGAGAGAGGAGGAAGAGGGAGAGAAGGCACAGCACAGCCCTGAGATCCTGCCTGTCCCCTGGGGCTGCTGGGCTTTGCAGGGAAGTGTGGGTTTCATGGCCAGAAGAGATCACTCGTATCATCTGCTGTGAAATTCCACATACTCCTGGGAATTGCAATTCACCCAGTAATTCCTGCATGAGATTTGCTTGTACGTTTGCAAACAATGTTGACCTTGATACTATAATGCAATTTGCATAAGACAAGCAAAACACAGCTTCTTATTTATGAAAGCTTACTCTGTAGTACAAATCAATTTATTTTTTACTAATAAATTCACACTTCCTTCTCACATATCTCAAGTTCACATAAAGGGCAACCAAAGGTTTAATGTAAAGTGTGATTTCCTGTGTTCTGCAATTATAGCTAGAAATAAATAATAAAAGAAGAAGACCCAGACCAGATCTCCTTTTCCTGAGCTCTCTCATGGCCCTGTTGCTTTTCCGTGCCCTATAAAGGCTGGTTTGCTGCTGGTCACCCTTTTTTCCCCTGTCTCCCTCCTCATTCCCCCACCAAGTCCCACTGTGCAGGAGCTTTCAGGCCCTAACTGCCCTAGTTTAGTGTGGATAGCAATTAATTTTAGTAGGAAAAACACAGAACCAACATTCAGCGATGCAGACAGAGGGATTTCCAGTGTGGAAACAACAAATTCATCTTGTTCTCTTTGAAGTCCAAGTCCTGGCATGTTTAATTTAAAATGAATATATCTCCTGCTGAGTGGATATTCAGCTTGAAATTTGGGCTGAAGTGGTGTCAAGCTGCTGTGTGGTTGTAAGCAGCACGTTGGCCTCAGCTTCATTTCAAAAGGTGTTTCTTTTTGTTCTGAGAACTCCACAGTTAATTTGAAGAGGGCTGCTGCACCAATGAGCTCTCAATAACGTAAAATAACAGTAAGTAACATATATTTGTTAATGAATCAGCAATGGAGCGTACTCAGTGTGGACTTCTGCTTTTCTTCCAAGCTGGAGGTTTTGCTGGTTGTCCTCTCAAACGCACCCATCATTTGATCTCTTCCTTGAGACACAACACATTAAGGTGAGCTGGCACTGCCTTTGAGAAGTGCACCAGTTATTCTACAGGATAAAGGAATAATTTACAGCATTTTTAGCACAGAAAGAAAAGCTGAATGAGCCACTTCTCAGCTCCAGTCTTGTCCATCCATATATGAGAAGTTTATCTCGTATTCACCAGGCTTTGCCCTTAGGCTCATTATTGAGGTGTAGCAACACCCATGAAGAATAATAAGAACAAACGTGTAGTGTAGTGGTCAATGCAGATGCAATATGTAGCCCTATAGACATATCTCAAGATAATCTGCTAGGAAAATTACAATTAGGCTTTGACAGAAGCAATTGCATGGACTAGTTAATTAAAAAAATTACTTACTAAACTTTAATATCTTTACCAATGACAGACTGACAGCTGAAAGTGACCTAATGTTATGAATATTTAATTGGGATTAATAAAATGCATAGTCAAGACCAATTTCAATAAATAATTCCAGGAACTGGTCTTTTCTTCTTTTTTTTTTTCTTTTCTTTTTTTTTTTCTTTTTCCATGCTTTAAAATCACTTTGCTTGTTCACCAGTGAAGATGATTGCCTCTTTTCAGGAAAGCCACACTGCCACATTAACATGCAAAACATATTTTTTAAGCAGTTTTAATATTTTTTCCTAAAGGGACAGTAAAATCCCCAGGATAAATATAATTCCTTTCTAAAAGGCAGTGCTTTGAGCTATGCCTATGAGAAACTTTATTTTTTTTTTATTTTATTTTTTTTCCTCCAGTTGCCATTACCACCGGCCCTGCCTGATGCTGCTTTGCAGCCTAATTTGGAAAATTTACACAAGGCACAAGTCCATGATTTCTTTTTAACTCGAGCATCCCGTGGCCTTATGGAAATAACATGTGCTGTCCCTCCTGTAAATGAAGGCAGATGTTTCAGGATAGATTTTAGTGGGGAAAACAAGGCCTGAGCTGTGGGCAGAGAGCCTGGTCCCCATGGAAGGAGCCAGGTGCTGTGGCCAAAGCTGGTGAGACAGGGGAGCCTGGAGGTGCCACAGCTAATCTGCTGCCAGCTTCCCATCTCCACGATAGCAATAAAAAGTCCACCCTGTGCATTTTGTAAGTCACGGCAATACTTCTGACCTGTGCTCTCCAGAGGACACACCATCGAGGCAGGATGTGCCAGTGAGGTTGTACAGTCTGAACCAGGGGAATGAGCACATCTGTGTTTTAACTTGTGGTCCAGGCTGACTGCAGCTCCTCACCCCCAAGACAGGTGCTTCAGTGTTACCAAGACAGTCACAGAGATTCTCTCTTTAAACAGCTGAGATCCAGACAAACAAATGCACATTTGAGACCAAGCATCAGGGAATGCTTTTACCAGAGACAATGTCTGCCCAGTACAGACTTGACCAGTCGTGCCTGCAGACTGACTGCCAGTCTGAGAGGGTTAGCAAGTGGTGAATGATTCTTACCTAAAAACACCAGGGATTAGCAGTCAGGTCCTTAGCAGATCCCTTCCTGTGTCTGGACAGCTACTACTTCTGGGGGAGAAAACACATGCCTTTCCTCAAAACAGTCATCTCTTCCTGGGAGTGAGAAATTCCAGCAAAGTTCTGCACTGAAAATTGACTGTGAATGCAGCACCTTCTCACACACTCTGCTCACTCAGTGAATTGTCACTTCTTCTGACTTCAGGTGACTGAAATAGATTCTTACTACCTTTCACTTGTTAGTTTCAAAAAAAAATGGCATCACTGGGAGAGAGAACAAAATGGCAGACTGCTCTCCTCATTCCATCATAACATCCCATTCCCATCCCAGTCCTTCATAACATTTTCTTTACTGGCGAAAATGCAAATACAATGAGAAATCACAGCTTCACATACAGATCCCAACTAATTATGAAACATAGTAACTATGGCCTCATACATTTTTATGTGTGGTTATTTTTCAGAGCTGAGCTGTACTCTAATCTTTTTATAAAATTACTTTCTGGAGATTGCATTCTTGCAGCAGCATAGATATTTTTAGCATCAAAAGCAAATTTTGGAACCACTGGCTTAAGAAAGTGTTGTGAAGCACATCAATTCCAGAGCATCAGATACTCCAGATGTTGACTCTGCAGTCAGGAATGCTTTCACTTTTCTTATCTGCCAGGAAATATCTCAAATAATTTCCAGTAGCATGGTTCCTCCAGCACCATTGAAAAGGCTTGGACCAGATCTGTATGGAAGGAAGAAAGCTGTTTATGGGATAACAGGCACCATAGCATCATCCAGTGTTCACCTCAAGGCTTTCACACAGCATAAGAAAGTAATTCCTGGGAAACTGAAGTACCACAACATCATTGTCTTTACACAGCACTGTCGTATCTTCTGTTCAGTCCCTCCAGGGGCTCTTGGCTGAGTGCGTGCCCTGGCTGCAGAGCTGTAAGTTGTAAATGTACAATTTTGTTTGCTGTTTGACAGTGCAAGGCATTTGCATGGTATAATAAGAGGGAAAAAAAAAAAAAAGTAGAAACCAGAGAATAATTTTGTTCTGTGCAAAGGAATGTGGTCAGTTACTAAGTTACCTCTATCTATCACTGGTACCCAAAGGAGGGACATCCAACTAGCTGGCAATTTTGCGCCAGCACCAGCAGCAATGCATGCCAATAGTTCTAATTACAGAAAATCTTGTTACAATGATGAAATCCATGCTTTTTCTTCACCCTCAGAGACCGCCAAAAATGCTGATTTAAAGCCAGAATCTTTATCCTCATGGAGGTATGCACCACTGCAGAAAACCAGATTGCTCAATTAGCCCCCTGATTTATGTAGGTCTAAGATCAGGTCCTCTCCAACTCCTCAAATGCCCAGAACTCAAAGTTCAGATACTCGTCACCTAAAGGCCTTAAAAGCTGTCAGAAAAGCCATTACAGCTTTTTGCCAGATACATCACCCAGGGGAAATTACTTCTGAATCCCCAAACTAGGAATGAATATAGCTGCAGTTTGCATCAGGGCTGAAGCAGCACAGCAGATTAAGCCAAGCTGGCCCCTGCTCCCAGCTCTGTGTCAAGCCCTGCAGCTGCCCTATCTTGCTGGGACCAGCTGCAGTCCATCACCAGCTAACTTCCCCACAATGTCCTGATGGAAAGGTGGGAGAGCAAAAGAGAAGTAAATCATCTTCTTGCTGCTGCTTTGCCCTTCCTTGACTGCACACCTTGACAGCAAAGAGAAAGGAGGCAGATAGTCAAATGAGCCATGCTCAACCTGAGAAGATGCTCCCCCTGCTCTGTGGGATCTGTGCTCCACACAGACCTCAGTGAGGGCTGCTGCTGCCCCCTGACCAGTGGGAAAGCACCCAGTAACTCCCACAGGTTTTTGCACTTAGAAAAACGGCTGTTCCACAGAGTTGCCAGCAGTGTAATGTGTCCCCCAGCCCACACTTAAGGTCAGAGCATCCAAGAGGTGGTCCTCCATCTTCCAAGGTCACTTACTTGCCCAGATTTACCAGCTGAGCTCCTACAAAACAAGCCACTGTTTCAAGTGTTGCAGGATGAACAACATAGCCGTGGTCACTGCTGCTGACACCTAGTTTTAGAGATGTGGAAATGACTGTTACAAAAGCGTTCCTTTTCCTCAGCACATTGTGGGCTCCTCAAGGGCATTTGAAATAAAACTCTGCATGGACCGAATTTTCACTGAGGATCTGACTGCTTTACAAAGAGTCAGATTCTCTGTGATGTTTTTCAATTCATTTTCTTTTTTCTTCTTTTTTTTTCTTTTTTTTTTAGTATAATGAAGGTCATATCCCCAGGAGAGCATTCGTTCTGCTCTCTGTTCATTTTCACGCAGAGACAGGAGGGAGAGGTTAGGTGCAGAACTGAGGCTGGGTAAAGGTAGCACTGAAGCAGCACTGGGGAAATTGCATGATGAATGATGCGAGGGCTCATTTGTTTGTTTGTGCAAGTCAGTGCGAACTGCATTATCTGGAGAACTGACCCTTCTGTTGCACAGCTCTCCTGACTCGTGACTGCCACCAAACAAACGAGCAGACTGGTTATAATACCCTTTTGTGTGTCTGTTTCTAAATATTTCCAAACAATTTTAATGTTCCTTTCTAGCTTGCCATGGTTATATATCCTTAGATAGGGTTTCTGTAATAGGTTTCTAACATCCTTTCACATATCCTCAGAATGGCCCATCATGTAACAGATAGCTCTAATTTTGCGTAGATTAAAACAGTCATAAGTACAGAGCTGTTATATCCTGCTCATCTTGCCTTAAGGCACAACGTAAATGAAAGTGGAGCTAAGAATAGGGTCTCGTGTCTCAGCTGAGGGGAGAAGCGTGTGCCTGCCTACATAAAGAGAAGTAGGTTATGTTTGGAATAGCAAGAGACTTTTTCTTTTTTTTTTTTTGTCTTTAGAGGAAAAAAAATGAAGTGTCAAAAGTATGAACTTCAGCAGAGCTGATCTATTCTCCTTGCCTCATTTCTGAACAGGTAAACTATATATGTATATGTATAAATATATGCATATACTGGAGGAAAAAAAAAAAAAAAGAGAGAGACAGACACAAAATTCCCAAAGGAAAATCCTGTCTTGTTTAAGACGTAATGAATTCAGTCTTCAGATGCTGCCGAGTCTCAGTGTTTTTCAGCCCTGTAATGTTAGTCGAATAATTATCTCACAAAATGTGTTTGTGTAGGTGAAGTCTCTCTGCTTTGGTTGCTTTCCTGCTAAATAGGAAGCTGCTAACACCTTAGAAAAATACAGAAAAGCTAGACAACATTAGGTTTGTATACACACTGCTTTCCACTTGTTTTCTTCAAAGAAGTATTAGTGATAAAACAACTTAGAAATAATTCCTCTGTGTGACACAGACTTCTCTTCCAGTTGTGTTTTCAGACGAGGGGAGTGAGGCATTAAAAGAAAGGAAATTAAAAGAAAGGAAGTGAAATACACATTTTCAAAAAAACAGCCTCATCAAACACATTTATTTAAGTCAATTAAAAATAGGGTATTAATTCAATTGCAAGATGACTATGTCATTAACTTGATAAGATATTTTGAGATGTAGAATATTTTACATTTAGGAGATAAAATCTGGCAGCGTTGCCCAGTGGATATGGAACTGGATTAAGAATTAATCCGTTAATTGGCTGGGCAATTGGGCAAAGCACATAATCCCTCAACATGCCTCATTTTTCTTCGTCTTTAATACAGAGTTTTTATGCTTTTGACTTTCACAAAGTGCTTTGATACGCACAGATAAAAGGCTTATATTAGTTATTATAGATGAATACTGAAATGCCATAAAAGCATTGCTTAATGAAATATTGATTTAAAAAATATCAAGTGGGACTGGCTCCCTGCCTTAGATATTGAGGCATTTTGAGGAAACGCCTATGAACCAGGGATCTCACATCGGTTTCCTTGGAAAAGATTTACCACTTTGAAAGATGGGGAGGACGGGAACCTAAAGACAGTGGCTTTGCTCAGCGGAGGGGCCGTGCCATGGGCTTCCAAATGGCCAACAAGGACCACTTCTGAAGGGCCTACCCTGAGAGCTTGAGCTCATGGGAAGATCCCCAAAACCCTGCAAGTGATTTCAGCGTCTTTGAGCTTTTTAAGTGAAAACGAAACCCACAGGAGGTAAAGATGCAATTTCATCTCTTGAGAAATGCTTCCAATTTTGTCCTCCGCCTCTTTCAGCAGAAAGCTGAGGGGTGACGTTTTAAAGGTGAGCGTGGAACTGGGGGGACCAGAGACAAGAGTAAGGCAGCAGGGGTTCCTGTTAAATAAATCAGAGAATCAACAAAGACCTGCTGGAGATTATATTTGCAGAGACATTTACAGGATCCCACAAACACCTACAGCTTGATGCACTGTTGGTATTTTAGGTGACAGTGGTATGCTGAAGCGTTTGGATAAAATGGTATGAAAGCTTCTTCACTGTAAGGGCAAAAAGCTTTGTAATTGGTGAAGTATTATTAGAAGTTCTTAAAAATAAGTTGGAAAGCTATCTAAGGGATCTGCAAGGTGACAAACCATGAGTGTGTGATACAATGGGTTAAGCTAAGTAATGCAATCTTTGTACCTTCAGTTGAGACCTTTCTTTTTATGCTTTTTTTTTTTTTTTTGCATGTGTGTTGCCACATTTTTCTCCTGCTGTTACGTATTTTTCCAAGTGCATTTTTTCCTCCTTCTTTATGCCTTTTTGTGTACCAGATGGCACCGACATAAAACTGACCACAACCATGTTTCCCAATTGCTGCCATGCAGACTGCTGCAGTTTACTGTCCTAACTCAGCTTTGCTTCACTGCCAGCAAATTGCCAGGAAGAGTGGCAAGGGGCAAGCAAAGCTGACTCAGATCTCTAGCCCTGAGGCTTCACCTGCCAGCACATCACAGGTCACAAAGCTAGAGAGCCCTCACCGTGTTGCTTATCCATCAGAAGAGAGACATGCAAAAACTATGCTCCCACATTTCCCTGTTTTCTAAGCTGCCTCTGAAACTCCCTGGATCTGCACTTTCTGATGCGAAATCTTGCTTCACAACAGCTGGCAACTGCACCAGGTCGGAGCTGCAGGCCAGCCCCTGGGACTGCCAAAAGCCAGGCAAAGCTCTGATAGTCCCCTGACTAGACTCCTGTGCAGCCAGGTATTTTGCCACAGGTGTGATTTTAACCACATCAATAAACCCACTGAAATCTGCTGGGCTATTCAAATCTCTCTGCTCAGGCATTTGCTGTAAGTGGTTTGCTGAATCTGTCCCCGAGAGCTTATTGTCTTCTTTTTTAGCCATGTTTAGACTGCTTACCCCACACAGCAATTTGCCAAAGTCTAATTAACGGCCCCACCACCATTTATGTGACCCAGAAGCACAGTTTTAAAGCGCAGCTGGAAAGAAAGACAAGTGGAGAAAGAGAAAAGCTCCCAGAGTAAGAAATTCAGATAACCTTGTATCAAATGCTTATGCTATGAGCAACCAGTTGGCTTCTATGAGACCTTGGGAGGAATAAGGTGATATTGAATGGGAATTTGGGTATTGTAGTTTGGCACTTAGTAGCAAAGAGAGCACAGTGAGATGTGAAAACAGAAAATGAAGAAAACAGTAAGCAGCTATAGGCTGGCACAACCCAACCTACTGAGCCCACTTGTGACATATCCGAAGTGAGCCTGCAGAAGAGCAGCATGACTGAGCTCATAACCTCCTGAACCTGGGAACACGTGCTTCTGCTCAGCCTTCCACATCCTCTGTGCATGGTACATTAAGAGGAGCAATTCAATATAGCAGAAATAATAGAAGCCAACAGAAATAAACACTTAATGGTTTACGGCCTGGGGGTTGGGGAAATCTGTCATCCATCCGATCTGCAGCAATGCATTTCTGGCTTTCCATTGATGTCAGTGAGAGAACTGCAGGCTCAGAACAGCTCAAGGTGCACTAACTCGTGTTCCTCTGTCTTTTGGGACACCCTGCACTAAGAACAAGAGCTGTTGTTAGAAGGAAATCAAGCCCAGCAAAGAAGACTATAGGGTTCAGTTCTGCCTTTTCTCCTGTGAGCAGGAGTAAAGTTCTCTGTGTCCAGGACTGCTTTGTGCTGGTGATTTTTCTGGGATAGGTAGGCCTGTGATCCTACAACAGAGGACAATACAGAGCCATAAATCAAAAACAACTCCACAGAAACCATTTAAAGGGATGATATGAAATATACTGAATTCTCACCCAGGACATTGGTTTTGCCAGTGATGGTGGCTTTGATGAGCCTTCTTCAGGCGCTGTGCTGAATTCCTGCAGTTATCTCATTTTAGAGAGTGGGAAATTAATCCTTATTTTAGCACCGTCACTTCAGAGAAGGTAGAACAGGAAACAATCAGCCCATTAAAATAGATCTGAACTCAAGTCAGAGAGGTGAAAGTCTAATGCTTTATGAGTACCCATTAAGCACCTAGTAAAAATGCAAAGTATTCCAGATTTTATCCATCTGATTTTATAGTTACCCGAGTAATGGAGACAGATATGAAAGCCGGATCTTCCTATAAAAACAAAAGCTGGGAATCAGCAAAAAGCTGGAAAGTGTGAAAAGTTTCACTTCAGTTCCTTTTTTTTTTTTTTTCTCCACTGTATCTTCTCTCCCACTATCACTTCACTGATTCAAATTCTACTCCACCATCTGTTCAGAAAAGAAACAAATGGAGTGCGTCTAATTTCTGGATATTCTGAAATAACCTGGGTAATCTGATTCCAGCAAAGAATCTGAGTACGTGTCAACTTCCAGATCTTCACATTGTACCGAAAAATGCTCAGTCTAAGTCAAAACAATGCTCACAGAGCAGCATGCAAACGTAGCAACAAAGTAAATATAGACGCACAGATATATTAATTCCTTCACTATAATGTTGCTCCTGATGTGCCTGTTACCAAAGTGAAAGAGTGGTGTCTTGTTTAAGCTGCCAATCTGCGTAACAAAGCCAAAAGACAGTCACTGCAAAGTTACTCATGAAAGTTCCCCTAAAGCTCCGGATCAAAAGCTAATAAATGATTACTGAGTCTGTAATCTAACTAGCAGACATGAAACCATGTTTTTAACTTTGTCAGCTGCCCGTGAGTTGCACAGCATGAAAAACATTTCTTCCTCTTGATGGCCAAGGCAACTGTACATCATCTTTTCACTGCAATGTGTGAAGGAGATGACAGATGAGCCTCCTCCGTGTTCCCGTTCAGAGCTAAGAGATGCAGCATTAATAACAATGCATATCAGCATCTTTCCAGGAAAAGATGTGGGTTTCTTTGTTTGTTTGTTTGATTGATTGTTTTTTGCTATTTTGTCTGTGTGTGTGTTTGTGTGTGTGTGTTTTCTTTGTTGTTTTTGTTTGTTTGTTTGTTGTTTTTTAAATAGATTGATGATAAAATGCATTTAAGAACAACTCATGCACTTCTTCATCTGATTCCTAACTTAGCTTCTGTCCTTGTAACAGCCTGGGGTTTAGACACAGCTAACACTGAGATATGAGTGAGAATAAACTGAGCTGTTGTTTCTCCCATTAAGGACAAACAAGCACTGTATTAAGATTGCTGATTAGATGTACAGAGGCTAACTAGACATCACAGCATGGAGTCTTTCCAAAACATCCTATCTGCTGAACTGATAGCAGTCTTAGAATCCTACAATCATACAATTATAGACTCCTTTGAGCTGGAAAGGACCTTTGAGGACCATCTAGTCCACCTCCCCTGCAATGCACAGGGACATCACAGCTAGATCAGACTGCCCAGGGTCTTATCAAGCCTGGCCTTGAATATCTCCAGGGATGGGGCATAAACCACATCACTGAACAGGGCAACCTGTTTCAGTGCCTCACCACCCCCACGTAAAAGATTTTTCCTTACATCCAGTGTCTTACTTTATAATGATTTATTTTTAAAAAGTCAGGCAGTTAAAACAGGTTTTCCTGTTTGCAGGGGAACCTTTCAATTTCAGTTTCCCTCTGTACTGGCAAATCAGAGGAGGCAGAAAACAAACTTCTGATGGGGTCTCTGACTACTGCTGCTGGACTTTTAGGCTTCAGATATACAGTCACTATATAGCATGGGTCATCTAAGGGGCAGAAATAGAAGCACAGCCAGTGTAAATCTGAAATCTCTAGCTTTTTTCTTGAAGTACAACTGTAGATAAACTTCTGCAGATGGCCAACATACACCTTAGTTTTTCTTTGTTTTTGTAGGATCTGGACAAAAATGGTGACAGTGCTAGCTCTAGAGATTAATGGATATAGGACTCACCTTAAGAGTGATCGTGTTGGCAGCTTCTAGTACAGCACTGTCCTGATGAATGGCACCCAGGTGAGATTTACTAGTCAGAGCCCTTACTTCTGCCTCTTTCCTTTGGGAAATCTGTCATGTGAGAAAGCAATCTCAGTGCCAAACAGTATTAATTCAGCATTGCTCACAAGGTAATAGCACCCACAGACCCCCTTCAGAACCAGGACTACTTTGCTCTCTTGCTGTACATGCATATCCCAGAAGTTAAGAAATTCCCATACATAGACTCAGAGGAGAAAAATAACATCAAGTGCAAATAAAAACTGTTCCACCCTGAATGCTTTATGAATGAGCTTTTTAAGAAAAGAAAATTGAAATAATTTTAAAATTCTTTTAAAAGATCTGGCTGGTGCTTAAGAGATAAGCCTCTTAGACATCAAAGCCAGTAGTGGGAGGGAGAAGAAGATAAGCAATTTTTGTAAAGATCTAAATGGTGAACTATTTGTCACCAATGGCTACCAAAAATGGTGATCACAAACCACTGTTTTAGACAAAAGAGTATTTTGGTTTTAGTGAAAAGACATTCCAGCCTGCCAAAACTGCACAGACCTTCCATCAGCACAGCACAAGAGATGGTTTCACAAAAGGCTTTTCTTATGTGTAGTTCACAAACCATATCTTCATGGCCCACCCCATCTCTAGATATAATTGCACTGACCTAACTGAGTTACCATATTTCCATTTGACTTGTCATGGAACTTTCCTTTGGTGTCCTTTCCTTAAAGCATCCTCGCTGACACCAACCCAGGTCCCCTAATAAGAATGGATACAAACTGCATAATCTCTGTTAGAAAAATAGATTCTTACGAACTCAGTGAAACAAATCTGAACCACAACTGAATGTAACAATATAAATTCTCAGGTTTTATTATTTTTTTTTAAATTCCACTAGCAGGTATTCCAGAAGAGGAATGATTGAAAGAGAAGTCTCCGGAGTTACTCCCCCCTCAGACTGGAGATTAGGAGCAGTTTCTTTCTCATGAGAGTAGTCAAGCACGGGAGGAGGCTTCCTAGAGAGGTAGTTGATGCCCTGCTCCTGTCAAGAAAAATGTGAATAATGTCCTTAAAAACATACTTAAACTTTTGGTTAGCCCTGAAATGGTCAGACAGCTGAACTCAGTGACATCTGTGGGTCTCTTCCAGCTGAATTATTTCTTTCTACTCTCCCAGACGTCAAGCCCAATCTTCAGAAGCCAACCCGTTCAATCAGTTTCCCTTGAAAAGAATCTGCATGAAAAATGTGAAAAAAATGAAAAATGAAAAAATGCACCGAAGTAACAAACACTTTGTTTCCCTTCCACTTTGGGCTCCATTTTCTCTAATGAGGCAGAAACTGAAGCTGTAGTTTGCATAATCTGGCTTTTATGGATCAAAGAACAAATACTGCCTTGCTCGTGGATTTTATTACTGTCAGGGAGCAGTTCCTCATGTTCTTTTTTTTGCTCATATTACTAGACATCACTGTCACTTACTACCTTTAAAGGTTTTTACTGTGTTAAGGCCCACAGATGAAGCTTGGTGGATTCAAAGTAGGAAATAATTTTTCATCTGCTTCTTTCCTCTGCTGACCATTTGAGTTTCTTGATCCAAGAGGGAATGCGAGTATTACCTCTATTTAAACTGATATCACGCCTTTACAATTCATCTTAAAAGAGTAAGTAAAATCCTTTAACAGCTTAATTCTCTGCTCCATTTATTAGCTTTCTGTCAACATTTTGGAGACTGCCAGATTCCTGCAGCACTAAATTTTTTTATCTATCTCCACTTTATACACACAACAGTTAATAAATAATTTGGTAGCACCTCTGTGATGGTGAGATCCTCTCAAATAAAAGTTCTCTGTCCTCCAATCTCTAACCCTACTCCCAACTCAAAATCAGCAGCAGACCCTGAGTATTAGTGTTTTGAATTGCTATTACTTAGAAAATAAGTAAAAAACTATTCAACAGAGCAGCTGAAGAAAATATCTGTTCTTGAGCAACAGAAGCTTAGATCTGCTCCAAAGCACTTTCAAGCCCTCTTCATGTATAAAAGTTATCTCTCTTGGACATTCCCCCAGATGGAGTCTTGCTTATCTTCAAACTTCAGTAACAGGGCTAATTTCTGCAAATCTGTGAGCTTTGAGTAACTACGCTTTGGTTGAATTCAACTTCACCATCTGATTTTGGTTTAAACGTTAGCAAGGAGTTGCAAAAAATCTTTGGGACTGAAATTTGATGCAGTTTAACCTTAGTTCAAGCAGCCTTTGGTGTCTCTTTTATGAGAAGCTTCCTGTAGTTTATAGCTTCTATAATTTGGAAATGTCTCTCTGGGAGAAATTGAATTATGAGGTATCTTTAGCAGACACCATATTTAAAGGCCTTCATTGTAACAGAGAGCTTCTACAGGAATGATGATGGTCTAACATCTGATAGCTGCAGTCTTGCAAAACAAGAACAACCTTCTTAGCAATCAGATTAAAGGTTACAAATAAAAGTTGTGCAAATACTAATGCTGCAAAAACTCCTTCTGTGCCAACTAGATAGCTGAATACAGCAGATTGGAGAATTTTGTTTTGCAAAAAGAACACATGCTTCCCATCTCCCATGCAACTCTCCAGACAAGGCAAGAACTCCCTGTCCAAGAGCTGAGATTAACAAAGACCTCAAAAAAATCACTGCATCATGATTAGCATGTTGGTGATTATTTATAATATAGAAGTGGATAACTGGGAAAAAATGGAGCAGGACTGCCTAGAATTTTTATACCCAGAAACCTGTCACAATATGCTTTCCCGAAAAATAATTCTGATAGAAAATAAGAACTATGTAAATGAGTAACGTGAGAACAAGACAAGGTCACAACACAATAAAATCAGGACTGGCATACAAAATGTACTAGATGATATGCCTCGAATGAGAGAAATGAAGTGTCAGCAGCTCTCTGTGGGAACGAATACCTAGCAGGTATCACAGATGGAGAAACAGCTCACTGCACAGAATGGGGTACATATTATCCATCCTTTGAAGCCTTCCTGTTAAAGGTACCTATGCAGTGGGTACAGAAACTTGTATCCATAGGGTGAAGATGAGAAAAAGAAAATGGAAGATGGACTGTAAAGAGTGGAATAGGCTGAGAGGGAAAAAAACGATGAAGTCTGAGCTGGCCAAGTGGGGAACAAGCTACTGAAGTGCTCTCAAAAGTTTGTGATTAAATGAGTCATCCATTTCCAAACGCCAAAATGACTGTGTCCAAAAAAGCAGTTCATTAAGTGTCAGGTAAACACTGAGATCACTGAGCTTTTCTGATATTCTCTTAGGAATAATCTGACCATGAATTGCCAGCAATTAATTCAATACAGATGCATCTCTCTGAAGAAAAACTAAGTACCAGGGTGGATCCGTGTGCTTGGATGCCCTCAGCCAACAGTTCATCTAGCTCTGGCACTGCTGAAATGGAGGGAGATAGGCTCTGTCTGAATGATATTCAGTGTCCTGAGGAAAATATATGTTTTAAGCTTGGAGTAGTGGGTCTGTACAATGTGACTTTAGGGGGAATATAGCTATGCTTAATGCATCACAAATGAGATTGGTATGACCAGTCTTTGACACTGTGATTACAGGTGAAGCCAAGGTTTGAGGTAGCTCTTGCAAAATACTTCCATCCATTGTACCCACAAAACAAACTCTTAGTTTTTGGAGGGAGGAACAATGAGAATAATCTCTGGGCTCAGCTGACATCCTAATGAGGTTACATTAACCAATGATTTGCTAATGCCCAGGAAGGCAATAAAAGAGCTGAGTTAACCTACCACACACAAAACTGGAATCAGAAGTCTGGACTGTTTTTAGGACTGAAGTACTGGGGACTAGGTAGCTAGCTGGAAATGACAGCAAAGCACCCCTTTGTGGAAGCAAAGACATGCTTCCCTTTAGAAGCTGGAGATGTGGAAACACAGTCTTGAGTTCTTAGATTGGCAACTAAAATGATATGCATCAAGTGAAACTACTGAGCCACAAAATATAACTTTATCCCTTGCACAGCTACACCAGTAAGTAGGCAAACACTCAGCCACACCAGGGTTCAGTATTGTTTAAAAACATGGTGTTGAAATGTACTATTCAAGTGTGCTATTAATGCTTTACAGTTTTCTTTGGCAGCTTTACAAAGAACCTCTACATTTTTCAACACATCCTTTGTTGTCACCTACATTACTGAGATTGTCATGATCCTGAAGAGTGAAGCACCTCTTTCTCTTCAATAGTATATACTACACAGTGTGCTATTGTATGCAGAGCATTTTGCATAGTACTTGAAGAAGTACTCATCCTGCAAGGACCAGAACTCAGACACAACATGCAGGGGAAGATACTGAAATCCATCAGTCACTGGATACAAAAGGGTACTCCCCTAGAGTTGTCTATGGCAAACTCTTCAGCAGAGCAAGGGTTTTCATTGCCTCCTAAGGCAAACAAACATGGATGCAACAAACAAGCATGGAAACACCAAAATTAAAAGGTACATTTTCCTGAAAAAGTTAAAGCTCCCCTGAATACGCAGCCAAAATGGAGTATTGTTCAGGTAAGGTGTTAGAAGGGTTAGATGTCAGAAGCATCAGAATTTGGGGATACTTCAGCAACTGTCCTTAAACTTATTAGAATTTCTCAAATAACTGTCCTGGCAGTGATTAGGTTGATTTGCACTACCTACAAAAAAATGAGGTACATGAACACCTAAATAGATTCATGTTGCAGGATACCAGACATCAAAAGACTTAACACCTCAATCAGACAATGTGTCACAAATTCACTCCAGACAATTACGCCGTTCAGACTTCTGAGTGCCACTCTTTGTTTCACTAAAAGCACCAAGTAAACATTTTCAGGTTCTAAATTTGGAATATACAGAGACTGCCTGGAATATGTGCAGAGGCAACTTGTTAACATAATATCTTGCTATCAGATTCTTCATAGCATATTCCATGAGAATATTTCAATTCAGTTCTTCACGTTTTTCATAATATGGAATTATTCGTATCATAAAACTGAAGATGTTCTGTATCTTTATCATTTGCTGATAAAAATTGTATCAGTCCTGCAAGCTCAGCAGCTAGAATTTATGTTTATCTCAGTTATGATCATGAACTATAGCTGTTAGCAGGAAATTAAAATCTCTTGTGGAATTGTATCAAATCTATGCTTACAAAACACATCAGTGAATAGTGCTGCTGATGTCTTTTCAGAGAATTTAATGTGACTGTGTCACATTAATCACCTCTGAGGTAAAGGAATTACTCATAATTGTTTTTCATTACCTTGTGTTTGCTTTTTCAGTATTGCAAAAATGCCCAGACTAGGATTATGGATCATAAATCTCATAGGAGTTGCAGACAAGACTCTTGGTTGTTTTTTTGCCATCCAGTGTTACGTGCTGGCCATTTTCTTCTGAGAACAAAAATCTGGTTCAAATATATGCAACTTCTTAAGCACCGTGCTTTAACTTCAGTTCTAGATTCTGTTCAACATCTTTATTGGTTGTGCAATCAGAAAGAACTGGTTTTTGGCTATTGTCTACCAAGTTCTCAGGGCAGGGTGTGTTGACTTGTGGAGGGCACCTGGCTGGGGATGACTGCCGTGGAGTCAGTACACATATCTGACAGCCTGCCACGTGGCAGTCGCATGACTTGCTGCTGCTGCTGACAATCAAAACAACACATAAGCATGTGAAGAGCATAAAAACCTGAAGAGTTCAGACGTAGAACTAGCACCTCCTCCACCAAACTGGAGCCATGCAGATCAGTGAGACATCGCTGACCGACCTGCAGCCCTGGAAGAACAGGATGCTACTAGATCCGTGGTGGTGACTAGGATTCCTCTCTTCACTGTTGCTAACTTTCCCATCTTCCCTGCATTCCTTAACTGTTTAGAATTTGCCATAAACTGGTAGGACAATATTTGACCCCACTTGTGCCTTGATGTCACTCCAGGTATTTATATCAAACCATCTCCTCCAACAACTGGAGTGAGACAGGGCTGCAGTAAATGCAGCATCACTATAATCAGCAAAAGGAGGTGACTCTCTCACTGTATCTAGCATTGGTGTGGCCTCACCTTGAATACTGAGTGCACTTCTGGGCTCCACAATCTGATGAATGATGTTAAGTTACTTGGAAGTGTCCAGAGGAGTGCAACAAAGCTGGTAACAGCGCTGGGAGGAGTGCTGAGTGAAGAGAGGCTGAGGACTCTTGTGTAGTCCAGTTTAGAGAATAGAAGGCCAAGAGGTGAGCTCATTGCTCTGTGCAACTTCCAGAGTGGGGGAAATGGAGAGAGAGGCACCAGTTTATCCTCCCAAGAAACCAATAACAGAACAAGGAGAAACAGCACAAAGCTGGACATCAGACATTTCTTTAGCATGAGGGTGATGAAACACTGGGAAGGTGGCTGATGCCCCATGCCTGTCGGTGTTCACTTAAACAATGTCATCTATATTATGCTTTAACTTTTGGTTAGGTCTGAAGAGGTAAAGTAGTCGACTTTGTGATCTTTGCAGGTCCTTTCCAACCGAACTGTTGAGTTCTATTTCTGTTTCTTTGGACATGATGATCATGTTAGTCTTCATAGGTTTTAAAAATAATCTAGATTAATTCCTCTAGAATAAGCTTATACATATATTTGCTTTTCTGTTGAGTGACTGAAAACTACTGTGTACAAGTACTTAAATAAACAGACTGCATTTAAGGTTAATGGAAAGATTATATTTTTTGCAAGTACAGCAAAATCTCAGCAAGATCCTTCCTGAGTCCTTCAAAAGTACACACCAACACAGATGCTAGTTCTCACCTTTCAGGATCCTTGCCCGAAAAATGGCATTTCCCAGTCATCTTGAAAAGTAGTCAGGGTACTTGTTACAAATAGAAAAAAGAATAAAAGAAAAATGGTTATGATGGATGGACAACTGACTGGATAAGGAATTGGCTGGATGGTCACACTCAGAGAGTTGCAGTCAATGGCTCAGCATCCAAGTAGAGATCGGTGGTGAGTGGTGTTCCCCAGGGGTCAGTGTAGGGATCAGTGCTATTTAATACCTTTTTAGGCAACATGGACAGTGGAATCGAGTGATCCCTCAGCAAGTTTGCAGACAACACCAAACTGAGTGATGCATTTGACACGCACAGGGTAAGGGATGCCATCCAACAGGATGCAGACAGGCTTCAGAGGGGAGCCTGGGCTAACCTCATAAAGTTCAGCAAGTCCAAGGACAATCCCAAGTACAGATACAGGTTGGGTGAAGAATGACTTGAGAGTAGCCCTGAGGAGAAAGGTTTGGAAATGTCGACTGATGACAGATTCAACATGAGCCAGCCGTGTGTGCTTGCAGTCCAGAAGGCCAACCATGTCCTGGGTTGCATCAAGAGAAGTGTGATCAGCAGGTTGAGGGAGGTGATTCTGCCTCTCTGCTCTGCTCTTGTGAAGCCCCACCTGCAGTACTGCATCCAGTTGTGGGGCCTCAACACAAGAATGGAGCTGCTGGAGCAGGTCCAGAGAAGGGCCATGAAGATGATCAGAGGGCTGGAACAACTCCCCTGTGGAGACAGGCTGAGAGAGCTCAGGCCTACAAGAAAGCCAGGGAGGAACTTTTTATAAGAGCGTGTAGTGACAGGACAAGGGGAATTGGTTTTAAATTGGAAGAAGGTAGGTTTAGACTAGATATAAGGAAGAAATTCTTTCCTGTGAGGGTGATGAGACATTGGAACAGGAGGCCCAGAGACGCTGTGGATGCCCCCTCCCTGGAAGCTCTCAAGGCCAGGCTGGATGGGGCTGTGAGCAACCTGGTCTAGAGGGAGATGTTCCTGCCTATAGCAGGGGTTGGAATTAGATGATCTTAAAGGTCCCTTCCAACCCAAATTATTCTATGATTCTACGATTCCATAACAAAATGTTAATTACAGTTTAACAGCATAGTGCATGTGGGCAAAAACAATAGTTAGCTCAAGGCGTACAGTGAGCCAGCAACAGCAATAAAAGGTAGAATCTATCAACAAAAATCAAAGGAGAAAGTAGCAAGCTTGGAGAAAGGCTTTCAAATAAAAGCACAGGAGCACCACAATCCTAGTTCATGACTTAGCATGGCACGTTATTCTTATGCAGGCTTCAGAAATGTTCTCAGAGATGTTTCTAAAGCGAGATGGCTGGAAGATTAGAGGCTAGGGAAATGCAGGCGATTATATGCTGTTGATAAGATCCATATCAGCAGGATTTTGGTCAACCTGGGAGAGCCACAGTCCTGTCAGTCACTGGGACTGAAGGCATATCAGTGCTCTGAAGTTTGGCCCAGTTGTTTTCCTGAAAGCGACTGTCTCCAATCTATTTCCTTATATTAAAGTGATAATCTTTGACAAAGATTGGATGACAAAGCTCTGAAGTGTTGGGTTTTTCAAGGAAGGAATTAGTTGTTAAAATTTATTTTATTTTACTATTTTTTTTGCTAACGCAGAAGAAGAATAACAATGTAATTGAAGCACTAACTGATCTGAAACCACTGAACTCACTTGACTGAAGATAGCTACGATGAAGGGACCAATCTGAGAAATAACAGGCAGAGTCATAACTTCAGCCACGGTTTGATTTAGGAACAGCTATGAAATACAGAATGAGGTTCCCAGTTCATGCTTTCTGACCTTGTACACTGGAAAAAGATTGATTAATAGGAAAGTTCCTTTCTCTCAACATGTTGAAATCATTATACCACAGGGATATGACCTTTTTGCTCAGATACCAGTACCCAATCATATCCAGGCCCTCCAGGAAGCTTCTCAAGGGTAGATTTTATTCATCTAACATACAGAAACCTCCACCTTTGACTTCTCTTTTATATTAACCATTTTCACTAAATCAGGCATGTTCAACCCGCGGCCTGCAGGCTGCATGCAGCCCAACACAGCTTGCCGTGTTACCCAACCCCTCCCCGTGATTTAGAGGCAGAGGCTGTTACCTGCAGAGCAGCCCTGGGCACGCACCCAGGTAAAGGTACCAACTTCCTTGGTAAAGGAAGTTGAAAAGAGAATCATAGAATCCTTACATTTGGAAGAGGACTTTAAAAGTCATCTAGTCCAACTCCCCTGCAATGAACAGTGATAGCCACAGCTCAGTCAGATGCTCAGAGCCCCATCCAGCCTGGCTTCAGAGGTCTCCAGAGATGGGGCATCCACCACATCTTTGGGCAACCTGTACTATTGCCTCACCACCTTTATTGTAAAATTTTTTTCTTATACCCCATCTAAATCACCCCTTTGAGTTTGAAACTTTCCCCCTGTCCTATCACAGCAGACTCTGCTATAGAATCTGTCCCCATCTTTCCTATTGCCCCCTTTAGATTCTGACAGGCCACTCTCAGGTGTCCTGCAGCCTTCTCTTCTCCATGCTGCACAGCCCCAGCTCTCAGCCTGTCTTCATAGGAGAGATGTTCCACCCCTGGGCCCTTTTGTGGCCTTCCTCTGGACATGCTCCAACAGATACTGTCTTTCCTGTACTGAGGACTCCACATCTGGACGCAGTGCTCCAGGTGAGATCTCACCAGCACACAGCAGAGGGACAGGATCACCTTCTTTGCCCTGCTGGCCACGCTTCTTTTGATGCAGCCCAGGATATGGTCAGCTTTGGGCTGCGAGTCACAGAATCACAGAATCACCATAGAATCATAGGGCACATTGCTGGCTCACATCTGGCTTCCCATCCACCAGTACCCCCAGGTCTTTTTCTGCAGGGCTGTGCTCATTCCATTCAGTTTATATTGGGAATAGGGTTTGCCTCAATCCAGATGCAAGACCTTGCACTTGGCTTTTGAACCTCTTGAGGTTCTCCTGGGCCCACTGCTCAGCCTGTCTAGGTCCCTATGGATGGCATCCTATCCCTTGTGCTTGTTGGCCACACCCCACAGCTTGGGGTTTCCAGACCGCCAAAAAAACCCCATCAATTTACATCTGCAAGTCCATTTCCAGTTGATATAAATACATGACCAGCAAATTTGCAAATACAATTTATAGAGTTGCAGTCAGATATTCAACTCAAAATTCTGATCACATCTCTGTATCAGACTTTCATAATCCCCATCTAAGCAGAGAGAAATATCATTTGCTTCACAATCACACCTTATTCATGTCATCACTTTTTGGCCATACACACATTTTTAACAATCGCTGTCAAGGATGAAGAACAGGAAGAGTAAAATTTCATCAAAGATCTCTGATGAACGCCTTGAGAGCTCACTAAGAACTGCAGACACTGCCAGCTGAATCCCACTAGTGTGTTAGTTTCACAAAAGCAAGCTCACGTATCCCACAGCCAATGGTGGTGAATATGCTGAAAAATAGTGAGAAATTGCTCTATCAAACAGTGTTACTGTGTTCTTTGTATCTGTTGTTTTTTCCATGGAAATAAGTATGAGGTATCGCTTTTGGAGCAAGTGTGGCCCAAGACAACTTCTATTCAATAACTACAGCACAGGCAAGCCAAAAGCTTGGATGCCCATGAATCACAAAATCATAGGATCATAGAAAGGCCTGGGTTGAAAAGGACCACAATACTCACCTAGTTTCAACCCCCTGCTATGTGCAGGGTCGCCAACCAGCAGACCAGGCTGCCCAGAGCCACATCCAGCCTAGTCCAGGGATGGGGCATCCACAACCTCCTTGGGCAACCTGTTCCTGAACTAAATTTTCATTTAAAAATGAAAATTTGGCAGTGGCCAAAACTTACGCATTTCAGTGATGAGAAAGATATTCTGTCTAAAACCGTGTTCATCCGGCCTTTTTAAATACTTACCTAAGATGCTCTGCATTCCCAGTTTGGTGCTGTTCATGGCAATAGGTAAGAGATCCACTGCCCAGCTGAGCATAAGTTCACAGAGAACAATGTATTCTCAGTCCTGACATAAAGGTCTTCAAAGTACTTCTGTTGCTCACTGCAGAGATAAAGAAATCAGTCAGCTACCAAGAAAACTTCTGACATGTAGATATAGGGGTGACAGCCAAAAGGGTATAGGAACTTGCAGTCCAGTTGTAGAAAGAAATCAAAAGGAAACCATGTTCTTATTGGGTGTTGCAGTGAAGAGTGCACGCAGTGTATGCTGCCCAGATCAGAACTGAGAATGTTTCATTGCAAGTACCCTCACAGATATACTCAATTCTTTCGCATAAAAAATTGTCTGCTCTGATTAGTTTTCCTTTTTCACCCCTTACTTATTTTGTACATTATCCTGATTTTCTATGAAACTTGGATGACTGCTGTGCATCTTGTAAGAGAAAGGCAGTGCACACAGCACCATAGGGATAAGCTCATGCTTATGGTCTTTTTTCTGCATTGATCTGATGAATTTCACTCCTGCTGTCTTAACTTGGATTCTAAAGATTATTTAGTTTGTTGCAAGCTACAGTGATCATGGCAAACAGGGATGATTTTATTCAGGCAGAAGAGGAGATGACAGAGATCCACTAGGTGCACCTCCTGAGACATCAGGGATTCACCAGGCTGCAAAGCACTATTCAATTTCATTCCTCATGCAGAGATAGGGGTAAACGCACTGCCTGTCATGAAGAATTTTGAATCCTTTCTGGGCTGAAGAGCTAAGCTAGTAACTTTCATTCTGGAATACATTCTTAGACTGCCTCAGCACAGTCAGCTTCTCTAATCCTTTCCTCATTCACTGTTATTGAGGAAAAAAGCAATACTGGCAGTCTGAGGACAAAACTAAGACTTCCTGCTAAGCTGTACTCCAGTGCTCAGCAGTGAGTGTTGGGGAACAGCTAACACGGTCCTTTCCCTACTTTGCTCAGATCCATTCTCTGCTGACTGAAAGGACACTTAAAACACTTCTGATATAGAAACAAATCCGAGAGAGCAAGCCTCTTTAAAATGCTTACTGAATATATTAATTGTGCAGCTGTAAGTCAAACTGCTTCCCCCACCTTTCCCCATATCTGCACTGCTTACTTTGGAGGCAGAAAAACAAAAAAGTGGGTGATGGAAAAAACAGGGCATTCTAACACAGCAACTACTCACACACACTGCTCTGCCGATGAAATGCAATTTTAAGTTGCTATACTACTGCACTTGTGGATGGGAAAGAGAAATTACAAACCAAGCTCTTCGTAGTAGCATTCACTGATAAACCTTCTGATACAGCATAGATGAGAGGAGTCTTGTTAGCAACGACCAGGGAGTGCTGCTTCTCCTCCCTTCATTTGTTCTGAATGACTAGAAGGAATTTCAAATGGCAGGGTCTGGTGCTCCAGCACGTCCAACCCCATCCGCAGTTCTCTGTGACAGGGGCCAGCTGCTTGGAAGTATAAATCTTTGAAGTCCATTCTAGAGACAGATATTAATTCTTTCAGATTTCCATGAGTCGGTGCTGTGAATCACCATACAGGGACAGTCTAGGCAACAGTGATGACAGACAAGGAGGTAAATGAAAAGATGACCCACTTGAAGAGAAAGGGGAGATCATCCTGTGAACAGCACTCAGGACAGTTACACATCCAATATACACATCCAATGTATGCAGAGCTCCATATAGGCTTCCTAAGTCTACAATAAATATACAAAACCTAGGAAAAACATCACGGAAGGTATTTAACTTAACACTGTCCTTGACAGTGTCAAGGACAAAAGTTTTCCTGAATGCATGGCTCAATACACATGGACACGTCTGACTTGTAACAGACTGATAAAGTCTCTAACTGCATGAGAAAAAAAACTGAAGGAACAAAGAGATCTAAATGCTTAAATTCACTTCAAAGACAGCATATAACGTCTCATCAAAACCGGTAGGAAGGCCACATGAAATTCCAAGAGAACTGATTATACTATGGAAATGAGAAATCACTTTGTACGAGAGTTGCAGCTAAAGGCACCTTAATAGTTTATTTTTATGAGACACCATCAACAGCATATCAGACAGAAGCACCTTAGTTCATCCACCTAAATGAAGTCATTGTTACTCAGAAGATCAATGTGACTGATCCATAGAAAAGGAACTTTCTCACAATGCCTTCAAACACTGTTCATTTTTGTTAGTCAAACAAGGGCTGCAGTACGGTTACCAAGTGATGTGATATTTATTCAGTGGGCAAAAGGCATCTGTCATTTCTTCAATAAAATACAAGTGAATTCATAATTGAAAAATTATGATATGTCAATACAGACAAACTATGAAATGTCACGGCTGCAGTTGGAAATTAGTGAATGTGAAATGGAACAAGTGCTCCAGGACAGAGTAACAGAGTCTACTTTTTGATCACAACAGACATTTCTTCTCCCTTGACCAACTTAAGATGTAATGGTTTAGTAAATTACTTATGCTTTGAACGAACATGACTTCAGAGCCTTTAAAAATCTCATGCTGTAAGGCAAGGGAAATGAGGCTGCAAGCCAGAACTCGAAGCTGATGTGTTAATAAACCCAGGAATTAAAGTGGAATTTAAAAGCCTGCTCTACTGAACCAAAGCAGGTTTGGAGCTTAGTCAAAATTTGAGATAGTAAAGTTATATTCTTCTGTCTTCCTATAGAACTTATTTGAACCATCACAATGCAGAAGTTTCCAGACAATTCCTATTTTGTTGAGAAAAAAGAAATTTATGCCTGAAGCAGAACTGGGCAAAGATAATATAACAAATTTGTACTCTATAACCCTTAGTACATTATTAGTATTGTTTCTGCTAAGCAGTGTACAAATGGTTGCTCTGTCCCAGTATGGTGATATTTTCTATGCAGATCTCACACTGTTTTGCATTTATGACCTGGAATTCCCAGCCTTAATGTCAAAGCAATACTGATGATTATTTATCCCCAAACCAAAAAAACAAATATTTCTTTCTTCTGCCAATGGTTCAGTTAAAGCACATTTTGATATTACAGCTTTGAGACAAGTACAGTCAGGGAAATGTTGTAATGTCTGAGCAAAGATGGGCCAAATGTTTTTTAAAATGCACCTGAATATACCAAAGCAGATTTAGTAATTTTTAACTATTCAGATTTCCAATTCAGAGCTCAATAAATCTGCACAACTTTCCCTTCTCAGCATTACCTTGATAATGTAAATTCTCCAAGAGACACTACAGACCAGTGCTTTGCGACGACACTGAATTCAACAAGGTCTGAGATGTAACTTATTCTCTTCCTCAGCAAAAACTCAAAGCCACCTCCTCAAAACACTCTTCAAAGCTGTTTTCTCAGTATGGAGAATAGAACAAACAAAAGTTTGAGAATGTCCTGCATGAACACAGAGGCAGGTGGTACAACCCCAACCTCGTATATTCAGTTCTGTTTAGGCTAAAGCTCTTCTTTTGCTTCCCATCTCCTATGAAGTACAGCTTTGGATTTACTCCCTACTGCAAGACAGATCCAACTAACACAACCCGTCTGGCTTCTTCACAGTTGGCAATCTTCTCTCTTTAATTCAGGAGTGATAGTGCTAGTCCTGACGATGATACCAGTTGTACCACCACTACCTATTAGTGTGCAACCTTAAAGCTTCACATTATGTACAGAAGAGTCTTCCCAAGCTAAGCATTTATTTTTGAGTGCTCCTTCACAAAAGATCAATAACGAGCATACTTCTTACCACTATGTTTACCAGGGCTATTATTATGGCTTCTGATGGTAAAAAAAATTCTGTAAAAAAGCATAGCTAACTACTGCTTAAGAAATCATAAATCTCTTCATCCACCTGCAAGAATGGATGAAAACTACATTCATTTTACAAATATTACAATCCTACGCTTTGTTTTTTTCTATTTTTCCCTTTGATGTTTCTTTAAAAATATCTTCTACTAACTCTGGATTAAAAATTCTCTTTTCTTCTATCCTAGGCTTTTAATTTAATATTTTAATAACTTTGGCTAAGTTTGAGGAGTCTAACATTTATGGATTAGTCCAAAATAATAGGTGCAGTTACACATTTGGCCACAGACTTCAGAGTTAACTCCAGTTTGCTTTGTTTCTCCACTTTTACCTTCCCCTACTAGCTGAAGTTCTTCTCTCTAACTGCTCTTTGTTTTGTTTTTCTCTATTATTTTCTATCAATATTTTTTTTTTTCTGTCTTTCCCAGTGTTCTTCCTGCCTTCCTTGTAGCTTTCTAACTCCCAAGTTTCACCCATGGGCATATCCATTACTTTGTCAAACCTTCCTCCTTCTCGTGCCCAATACTCATTTTCTTCCTGCTCTGTCTATGGCTTCTTTCTATTGTCTTCACACAGATGTGCCTGCTGGTTTGTCCAATGATTCTCACACTCCTTTCAGATCCTGCCTTCACCTCCTTCTCTAGGATTCATAGGTGACTACATAACCTCACACAGACAATGTCCTGCATCCACACAGAGACATCCTTAAGCTACTACAGTCATTACTTCATAGGATAACAGAACCATAGAATGGCTTTGGTTGGAAGGGACATTAAAGGCCATGAAGATCCAAACACCTGCAACAGGAAGGGATGCCACCGACTTCCAGAATTTAAGTCCTGGTTCACAGGGAACACAGGTAAAGCACTCACAAGCAACATCCCAGCACACAACAGACTGCCCCACAGGACCAACAGAGAAACCAAGACTTCAACATCAAGAGGGGGACATTCCAACCTGTGCTAATTGTGAGTTAGTGCCAGCAGGGTGGTGAGTCCTGAGGAAGGTGCAGGGGGGACATCCTCACCTGCACATACGTAGCAGCTGGTGCCACATGAGATGAGCAGAGCAAGTTATGCTGACAAGACTGAGGATGAGCTGTCTGTGAGTGGGAGTGTTATCTCTCTAGAAGATTAGGCAATTTGGCACCCAAGTTTATAAAATGTACAGGTCACTGTGCAATGACGACTCATTTCTTCTTTCCAATAGAGTAAGACCATTACCTGACAAGAATGGTACAGTTTCATAGGGTATTTCCATTAAGAACCACGTTAAACCTCTTTTTTCTCTTTGGTGCCTTTCACTCACACACAGGCTGTTACTCTCTTTACCTTCTAAGTCTTTTCTAATATCTCAGCTTAGGCAAGCAGTCCTCCTGTATTTTAAAGAGGCAGCACAATCTCTAACAAAGCAACACAAAATGCTCCACACAGCCCTGGAAGAGCAACGGAGAATCCCTCAAGGAGAAAGAAAGACATGCTAATACTGAAGATTTTCTCTTCCTTTTACCTTCTGTGAGCCTGAAGAGTCACACTGCGCCCATTACCAAGGTGAGGCAGTGGAGCTGCCTGTCAATGGCTGGCAACAAACAGGAACTAAGATGACTTTTACCTTCTCATCCTGTTTGTGAACTTCCATTCGTCTGAAACTAATGTGTAAAAATAAGACTAACTTGGCCTTTAAGTCAACTTACTTTATTTCTTCCTGTTACCTGTAAAATCAGCGGTGGACAACATTAGGAAGGATGAACAAATTGCTCAGAAATACAGTTGTAAGACTATTTCAGTGTTCTTCATTATATATTCCAAGCTTTCTCTCCCCACTTACACTTCACTTACTTATTCACTGTCATACATGCAGTGCTAAGAAGCTATATTTACTCTCAGTGTCAAAAGCAAACTCTGAAATCAGTGACACTATCAATTATTTAACAATTTTCATTTAAAATTAAAAAAAACAGATAATAAAATTAAAGCAAGACAAGCACAATCCATTCTAAATTTAAAATTTGACAAATTTGCAGTAAGCATTACTTATCGTGAGAATAACAATTCAAAAGGACAGAGATTTCATCAGCTGTGTAATTTCTTACTATACTTTCTTACTATCGTTACTACCAAAGTTTTATATTGTTTTTATGTGTAAAAAGTAGATTTTATTCATTATCAAGTGTTACATCCAAGAGAGAAAAAGAACAACTAACCAAATAACGAACAACAGCAAAAATCTGAGATTGGGTAGCATTCTCTTCTTTTTTTTCTGTAAATAAAGCCACTTTTTATAATTGCTCAGAAAACAAGAGAATGTCCATTACAATCTTCAGGCTCTTAACAATGATTTATCTTGGCTAATGTTACTGCTTTAAGAGGAGATAAGCCATATAATTTTACAGGAAGCAACCCACTGAATCCTTCAGTAAACACAGCTTGGCAATCTATCTTCAATTCAAAATAATGAGGTGGCAGGAGTGTGGTGGAGAAATAAGTCTTCAAAAACATCATGTAAGGGAATCCAGCTGTGCTTGTATGGTTTCCAGCTATTTAAAGGAACAAAAAGGAAAAAAAAGAACCTCTATTCATATAAGATATTATTTAGAAACTTGCAAACTGAAAAAAAAATACATTCCAATGTCTTCAACTACGCATACTAAATCTAATCATAATGCAAGAAAAAAAACTTGTACTCATGAATGGTTGTTTCTACACAAAGCTATTAGAATGCATTGCTGCAGCTTAAATATTCAAATTTTAAAGAAACAGTTGTCTAAATACTGCCTTTTTTACATGCACAGATGTTTTGCTGCAGATTTCCAACGCATAATAATAAGGTAAAAAAATAATAAGAGTTTATTTTGACTAGATTACAAGCCTGGCATTTCAACATAAGACAAAGATGCTCCTTCTAGAGAACTCTTCGTTGTTAATCATCAGCTGCTCCTCTAGACCTAGCCACCAGGTACGATTACAATGATTCCAATGCCTGCCTACTTGAAATTTGAACGCAGTCTTCTTGAAAATGCTTTCTGTGATCAAACAAATCCAACAGCTTTAATTAAAATTGGATCCACTTTCCTTCCAGTTTCATTAGATTTAATTCATATAGGCAGTACTTCCTGCTGAGCAGCATAAGGTGTTTACAAAGGAACTACAGTATCGTAAAATCTACAGACCTTGTTATAGAACTCAAACAGCTCCTGATGACTAAATTCCACAGATAATTTCTTCAGGTTCTGTGAAGGAAAAAGAAAAAAAAGGAGAGAATAAGCATTTTTTCTTTTGAAATTAAGCCCCAACGTGGGTTTAAGCTATATGAAATAATGTTTGCAACAGTTAATTTTCCTTCCACTCACTACAGCATCCCTCAAAGATGCATATTCCATTTTAGTGATGAATTCAAGTCCATGAGTACATCTGTTCTCCTGCTGCAAAGAATAATAATAAAATTTCGGCTTAAAATGATTTTGTTACCTAATTTGTAAGTCACAGATAAAAATGAAGGATTACATTCATCTTGCTCAGCAGTCCATCTAAGATCTGGTAAATAACATCATGAAAAATCTGTGGTGTATTTGATTGAACTTGCACAGCTACTAACATACTGTGCATTAGGCACAGAGTTAATAATAACTTACATTCATTAATCTAACAGTTACAATTTCAGTATGCTGACATTGCTACACACAGATTCAGCCAAAGTTAACAACACAATAGCTTCAAAGCAGGCCTGAAACACTAAAAAAAGCAAAATATCACAGCTGATGGAAACGACTGTGAATAAAACAGATGGCGGTAATAATAAGCATGCATGTGCTGATGTCTGCAGAAGTGGGGGTTAAATTAAAGCCTCTATCCTGCTTAACTTGCTTGCGTGAAATAGGTAGTTTAATGCCTGCTACTTTCAATCATAGTACCAATCCATCCAGGCTGTTTCTAGCTTAATTCCTGCTAGTTTGCTTTGTCACTTTCCTTCTTTTAAAATAAATGTGTAAGTTCTACTGCACATTGTCTGTGTTGTTGCTAGACTTTCCAGTGCTTAGAGGCATTTTTACGGATCACAGTTGCACTTCTATTAATACTAACAAGGATCTGTGAAAAACTGGATTTGTGGACCTGTCTACTCTCAATGTATCAATAGTTGGAAAAATGTACGCCCGCTAATGTAGTTGAACTTGTACCAACCTTATGTACCGCTTAAATGATTAAAAAAATGCTTATTCAACAACCCTGCTTAAATTAGCGAAGACACTTTCGCATACGGACAAGGCTGTGGGCCAGATTCTGTGCACTCTAACACTGATGCAAGTCTCAAGTCAAATAAAGCTGATGAATTTGGCTCCTCAAGCTCACAAAAGCAGCAGAAGTCCTGGGAACACAGGATAGGTACTGTCTGGTGCCCGTTCCAAAAACAAACTATAAGACACAGGAAAGGGACAAAATGACTGGGGCCAGCCTGTCTGGTGCAATTCCTTCTCCTCGCTCTGCGGAAAGACGGATCCTTTCCAACAATTTCAGGAAGGCTACAAAAGCCTAGAAAAGGACCAGTGATTTGCATGAGAGACCAGTCTTCACCCTCTGGGAAAGAACAATGCAATTCTGGGAATTGTATGGTGAATACAAAATAAAACTACCAGAACAGCAGTTCCCTTTGCCATGATTCCAGCTGATTCTCCCTCCAAGCAGTATAGTGCAGTGACTGGGAAGTAAAAGCATTTTTAAACTCATTCTACCAGCTAAGAAACAAAGAGAAAGCAAACAAGTGGTTTCTTCAGAAAGGAAAGGGGGGAGAGGAAAAAAGAGAAAACACATGAATAGCAAATAGATTAGTCTGAGTTTTAGGCATTTGAAGCTCCTGAAAGATTTTGGTATTTGAATGGACGTAAAACTGAAAAGAGAAGGTTCAGGATAAAAGAAATATATGTATCTTAAAGTTTATCAGTTCCAATCTATAAAGCCACGATTTCTCCTGCATGGTTTCTGGCAGATTGCTGCTAGATTTCAGTATAATGACTCCTGCGTGGGCAGGCTGTGTGTGTGACACTTCACCCAAGCACAGCATGACCCACCAGATCTCGTTTCCCCAAGCTCCATGTATCCACCAAGACTGACATCTTCTAGTTCTACCTTACATCAGCAAGCAAGATCAACTTCTCATACATAATAAAATACATTGAAAAGCTTGTCTTTCATATTTTTTTCTAAGCACGCTGAAGTGGTGTTAGCTACCCGTTAGAGTAGGCAAACAAAAGAAGTACATCAGTTTAATTCAGGTTACTTTGAAACTGCCAAAACAATCAATAGGCATACGAGCAGACTATGATCTATCTTCTTATTATTAAACAGTCATGGTCTAATGAATAAAACAAAACTCACATTTAACTGTGTCAGGCAAATGTCTGAGGAGACCTAAATGAAAACATGCAGTTTGTAATTTTTTGCTAGTCTGAGTTTGGAGTGGGTCAATGGGAGAGAGGGTATGGCAATATTTTATGAGACATATTATGCATATGCACCCAATTCTCCGCTCAAATAGAACTGTTTCTGTTTGTAAAAATTTCAACAAAGGCCAGTGTCACAAAGCAGAGAGCTGAAGTGTGGCAACAGCTGAAAATATTCTGTTCATAATATGTATTTCTTACTAGCGTTAATCCCTTGAGGAAGTGTCAAAAGATCATTGTTACTTGACTACAACCTTTACGCAGATTACAAAACCAGCATACCACAGGTAGGTCCTTACAAGAAAAACCTACCTCTGAGCAGGTTGGTGGCCCCATATTTTTGCTCAGATGTCCTCTTATTTTATCATTTATTTTATTTTATAATAAATCTCTTATTCTATCACTTTAATCACTTATTTCCTTTACTCTCTGAGAATATAAACAAGTATAATTAAAACACAGAATGGCTTAGGTTGGAGGAGATCTTACAGGTCATCTTGTTTCAACCCCCTGCCAGGGTTCAACCCCTGGCAGGGTTAACAACCAGTAAATCAGACTGGATCCCATCCAACTGGCCTTGAATGCCTCCAGAGATAGGACATCCACAACCTCTCCTGACAGCCTGCTGCAGTACCTCAACGCTCCCTGAGTAACAAATTTCCTCCTAACATCTAAGTTAAAACTCCTTTCTTTTAGTTTAAAGCCATTCCCCTTTGTCCTATCACTACCAGATCATGTAGAAAGACAATTCTCCTCCTGTTTATATGCTCCCTTCTAGTAAGGGAAGGCTGCAATGAGGTCTCCCTGGAGCACTCCCTTCTCCAAGCTAAACAACCTCAACTCCCTCAACCTTTCTTCACAGGAGAGGAGCTCCAGCCCTCTGATCATCCTCGTGACCCTCCTCTGGACCTGCTACAACAGCTCTGCATCCTTCCTGTGCTGGGGGACCCATGCCTGGATGGAGTACTCCAGCTGGGGCCTCACAAGGGCAGAGTAGAGAAGGGCAATCCCCTCCCTTTCTCTGCTGGCCACTCCCCTTTTTGATACAGCCCAGAACACATTTGGCCTTCTGGGCTGCAAGAGCACTCTGCTGGCTCACATCCAGCTTTTTGTCCATCAAGACCCAAAAGTCCTTACCTCAGGGCTGCTCTCAAGGAGTTCTTCTCCCAGTCTGTACACACCTGGGACTGCCACGACCCAAACACAACATCTTGACCTTGTTCAATCTCATTAGGTTCTCACGGGCCCACATTCTGGGCCTGTCCAGGTCCCTCTGGATGACGTCCCTTCCTTTTCTTGTGTCAAAAGCATCACTCAGCAAGGTGTCATCAGTAAAGTTGTGGAGGATACACTCAGTTCCGCTGTGTATGTCACTGATAAAAATGTAGAAGAGCACTGTTCCCAGGACAGACCCCTGGCAGATACCACTCATGACTCGCCTCTACTTGAACATACATTCGCTGACAACAACTCTGGCAATTCAGACATAAGGATGCGGTCCACCTTCCAGGAAGACCCTCTCCGGAATCTTTCCAGGCTTAGACACGAGGCTCACCAGCCTGTAGTTCCCCAGGTCTTCCTTTCTCCCTTTTTTGAAAATGGGAGTGATGTTTCCCTTTCTCCAGCCATAACTTTTCAAATATGATGGAGAGTGTCCTGGCAACCACATCAGCCAGCTCCTTCGGGACCCTGAGATGCGTGCCATCCAGCCCAATAGATTTGTATACATTCAGCCTTATGAGGTAGTCTCAGATTTGCTCTGTTCTTACTCTATGAAGAATTTTGCTCCACCATCTAGAAGTTCATGGACATGAGAGGTGTGGGAAGCCTGACTGGTAGTGAAGATCAACGCAAAGAATTCATTAGGTACCTCAGCCTTTTCGACATCTGAGCAGGCCAGCTCTCCCTTTTCACTTATTGGTGTGGGGGTACCCTCTCCTTTGCCTGGCTCTTTGCCTTCTGTATCTAAAGAAGTTCTTGTTGTTTTTCACATTCCTTACGAAGTTTAATTCCACCTGTGCCTCTGCTTCAGGACTAGGTTACAATGCAGTTCTGTACTTTTTCAGAAATATGTGCTTAGAATGATTACATATCTAGGTTATTATTAAGGAACTTAGCATAGGCAAATTCCTAATGTACCTCAAGAAATTTTGCTCAGATAAAGATACAAAACTACCAAGTGCTATCCTTTTTTTTTCATCCATAACTAAAATGTAAGATTACTTACTGACTTAATTAAATGTCTCTGTGTGCAGATGAATCTCAGCCTATTTATGAAAAGTATAGCTAAGCTGCCTTCTTTTATCCAAATATGCAGGTTTTCAGATTCTGTGCATGACCTAGTATGTGTTTCACAGAATATACATAAGAAAACTGTAATTTCCTGGATGTCTAACTTATTTTTCTATCACGTATATTGTTCACTTTTATTCTTTCCTGATAAATTTCTGTATTCCCCCATACGTCTACTCATCAGTTTCACTCTATTTTTTCCCTCATTTCTGCCATCTCATTTTATTTCTGCTATTATCTTACTGTGAAAGAAACAGACTTTATTCCTACTGTCACTCTCAGTGACTCTCATACATTACATCCCAAACTTTGTGGCAGTAAACGTCTCGTCTCCTAGTTTTGAGTTTTACTCCTGAAGATGTCAGCTTCACAGCATCAGAGAAACATACTAGAGGAGGGATGCTTATTTTATGAACTTAAATGCTGAATGTTAATTGTGGAGATAAGCTTTTTGACTGATTCAATAACCAAGAACAGGGTGGTGTACGGACAGCACTGGAGCAATATGCTCAAGCAGCACTGCTACAGAGCTAGCTGATCTGCAGCTTCATCTAAGTAAAGTTGCTGTTATGTTCACAGAGCACTGCATTGACTACTGCTGTGTGAATGGTGGGCATAATCTGTGACAAATCTTTGCTTCACTCTGAGCCCACTGCAAGGAATATGGTAGTAACGTTTTCTGGAATGCATGACGTAATATATTTGGCCACATATCACTGCTGACTACTTCTTAGTGTTAAAATTAAATTCTAGTGCCGCTTTGCCTTTTGACATCTAGATGGAATATTATTTCTTTCTACCTCTTATCTCATCCCAGGAATGTACCAATTTGCAGCCCCCTGAGACCACCCGTGAAACTAATAAGCTTAACTGATAGCATTGTTTTCTCCTCTCATCGATCTTCTCATTTATTATCTGATATAATTTCAAAAAGCATAACATCTTCACCCGTCTCTAAAAAGCTGTCCGAAACCAAGTTTCCTTGTCAGGAGTAAGGAGGAGAAAGGGGTGGGAGGCATCAGTGGAGGCAGAAAGAAAGATGAAAAGTTCCTGTTCCCTGTCAGCATTTATCTACTGCCATATCTGGAGCAGTCATTCTGAATGTAGAGATAATTCTACAAAATAACCACAGTGCACACTTAGCTTACAACCACCACCAGACCATTTCTAACATAATCACCAGGACAAAATGACAACGAATGAAGTACCCAAGATGTCGAACAGACACTCCACATTGCCTTGGCTAACAATTTATGTTAAACACAAATAGTTTCTTGACACAAAATGTTTCAGTGGAAACCTTGCACAAGCAATTCTCCTTAGAATATCTCAGAAAACAGAGGCAAATTCGTGGTTAAAATCAAAGTGTGGGTTTTTTGCTTTGTTCGTTTGCTTGCTTTTTAATCTGATGCTCTAAATACTTCTATTTTAATGTAATACTCCAAAAGGTTTTATTACTAATGACAGTGTTTTGCAATCTTTTTTATTGCCCAGCCACATCCTACACACTTAACTCTCCCACCTCATGCAATATATGCAGCAAGGCATTAGGAGTTATAAAAAAAGGCAAACTTCTGGTTTGGAAGCTAACTGGACTGTGAAAAACTGATACTGCCATCGTAGTTCTCAACTGCAAAGCTATAACTACTTTTACTACATTGAAAAACAAATGCCAAGTATTCTGAAGCAAACAGATGGAGGGACAGGCTGGTGTACATCTAAATGTCTACTGACAATGATAATGCTCTCTCACTGAGCACATGTAAAAAAAATTATGGTGCATTCTAGTTTGTTAATAGTAGCAAGCTGAAGCAACACATATCTCCATCTCCATATCTAATACAACCTTCAATACTATCTTGGGCCACTTGGAATCTATGTTCAACAGATTAATATTTTCATATTTGCTTTTCATTGTCCAATTTATTTTCATTAGACATCCTTAATGTCCCAGATGCAACAGAAGAAGATAGATAATTCAACTAAGCTTTTTACAGCCAAATTCGTATGCATATGCACCCCTGTTGATTCTTAGTAGTCCGTGGTTCCCTGTGGACGTATCAGCATCTGCACTGCATTAGTTTAAATTTTCTTGTACCCTGGAGAATGATGCATTTGCTTAGGCACATACAGATGAGAAGAGGGTCGTAAGTTGTATCTCACAGAATTTATCAGCCAGATTAAGCTGCTCAGTCAGAAAGATGAATTGTAGCAAGGTAAGAAAAACAGATGCGTTAAAACAGACCTGAAAGCACACCTATTCCTTAACTCTCTGCACAAAAGAAACAGCAATTAAAACTACTTTACACTCCTATAACAATAGATAAATGTAATTTAGATAAGGGATATAGCAGAACACTGGAAGTTAAATACCAACATGTTTTCAAAATTGCACTTCCTTCAGAATCATAAAAAAATGTGAACTTCAAACTTCGTTCTTCTTCCGAGCTTATTTTCATCTGCAATGTCAACTGTAGCAAAAGAAAAGCATGCCTTACTGAGTTACATGCATTTTCAAGTCTCAGTGTGTAACTGTTGCAAAACAGAGCATCTTTCATACTAACCATCTCTTTTCTTGAACGTGTAGTCTGTGCACATACAGCATCCTCCCCTCTAAAGCAGTATTTCTTTTTCAAATAAGCACAAATAAATCAGATTTCTCATGGCGTTTATGAAGGTCAAAATCAGCAGCATCCTAAGGATGCCCTTCCCTCCCCTCTCAATGTCTTTTTAAGCTCCCTACATGAAGTTCTGCGCTGATTCTTGAGATCTCATCAAGTGTTACAGGAAACGAGTGGTTTGGAGAAACACAAAGCTAACCTTACTCCAGCAGACACAAGAGCATCTAAGCATGCATTCATGGAAATCACCTAGAGTAAATGCATTGCACAGAGCAGTAACAGACTGCAGGAATGTGAGGACCTGCAGAAGACCTTTCATACATCTAAACAGCAACAAGAAACGCCACACGTTTGCACTTCCACTCTCCCTTCCACCACACGCAAACGTCTCCTGATGACTGGCTGCACTGCTGCACAGTCCTCGAGGTAAAATCCTGTGGGAAAAGATAAATACAGTTTTTACCTCAACACAGTTAGTCAGAAAAAGTATCAGACTATTAAAGAACAGAGAGATAGGAAGCTTTCTTCCTTGTTCCTAACAGCTGTATCCAGGCAAAGTGCTGCTTTGTCTGGAATGTATAGGAACTCACATTCCTATTAATAACATCCAGTTATGTTGGCTGCTTTTTTAAAATGCTTCTTTGTGGAAAATCCCTTCAGACCAAAAACTGAGGCTTGCAGAGTTGTCATTTCTACGCAAAGATTATATGAAATTCCTCTGAAAAAAATTCTTCTACAAAACATCAGAGTAAACAAAAACATACTTTGGGGAAAATAGATGTTATACGTATCAGTGCAATCTCATCACAACAGGTCTTTTTCCTGGTACGTCCCTTTCTGTTCTAGGAATGAAAAATGGCTCATGGAAGATCTGTGGAAAGTTTGACTTCCTTCTGTCTGCTCTGTATTTTATATATACCCTCAGATGTTTTTCCCTTTTTTGGAGATCATATGTATGTCTATAGTGTATACTAGTCTTCGCCTAGGATTAATCACTAGCAGCATAAAGCATCTGTTTGCACAAATGCATCACTGTAATTTCAGGATTCAAGAGGAACATATAAAGGTATATTTGCCAAATATAATATCCGAGAAAAGATGTATTTAAAAACTGTTATTTTCTTCCACTAATGGAAAAAACAGCCTTTGGAAAGACACACCCTCACTGCTGCATATTGTTTAGACGGTGTCCAGTTTGGAACAACCAGAATAGAACTCTCTTATTTATTCAGAACTCTGCTTTCACCATTATCTCTCTTTATTCCTGAGAAGAATACGGTATAACAATTCAGATGAGGATCATCTAAGAAGGCTTTAAATGAATGGAGGAAGCTGCTATCTTTCAGTAGTGTCAGCTCCTAAGCCTACCTGGTTCAACAAGATACTGCAGTGTTGCTTTGTTTTACACAAAAGCCTTTCTTCACTGCCAGAAAATCTAAAAGTATCTATTGTTTGTACTGAGGAACATGAAAAGAGGCCAGATAAAAGAAACTGGCAGTCAGAAGAAAGATCTAAGAAAACACAGATTCATGTGAAATCAATGCAACTGATGTGAAAATACCCTTCCCAAAAAGCCTGCTTAAATACCTTCAAAACGTCAAGATTAGACAATTTGTACATTAATTCTTTTGTATGGGATGGGTCACTTAGATTGTCACTAATATAGATTTTGTTAGGTAGTGAGATAAAGACAGACTTTCTGCTGTTGCTGTTCTGCTAAAAGCACATTTGTGGCTGTCAGCAAGCAGGTCTCCGATCTCCCAGCCATGTATGTTGGGAGCAGCACAGAAACCTCAGCTGCTGACTGGGGAGAAAAGCCATTCAGGGCAGGGGATGCTAACTACCAGCCTCATCCTCCAGAGGATCACAAACACACCTCTCAGAGAATGGGACTGCTTGAAAAGTGATGCATTTTTTGTGTTATGAAGTTGGCTAGAATTTTCACTGTACTCTGAGAAATAGAGCAGTGTAGTTAGTTCTATGAAACAACGTACAGGAGCAGGGGGCTGCAGGGGAAGCCTCTGTGAGCAGAGCCCAGCACTGCCCTGTCTCAGGACAGACCAGGTCCAGAGGCTCCAAAAGGGACCCACCACCGCCAGCACTGAGCTGTGAGTGATGCTGGGTGCTGGGACAGCAGATTGAAGGAAGGGAAAACCGTGCACAACAGCAGCTGGGAGAGTGCAATGAGGAACGTGAGTGGGAGAAGCCCCACAGGCACCAAGGGCAGTGCAGGAGGGCAGGAGGTGCTGCAGGCACGGAGCAGCCCTGCAGCCCAGGACAGGCTCATGCAGGAGCAGGCTGTCCTGTACAGCCCATGGGCACTGTGCAGGACAGATCCCCATAGTGTAGCATCGGATGCAGGCTGGAGGAGCCCTTTCCATTGCATTTTCTCCCTCTTTTTCAATGACAAGGAACAGAAAGAGCACTGTGGTGGAGCGTGCTGACATCAGAGTGGGGTCAGACAGACATGGCCACCTGCAGCAGGTGACACAAGCTAACACCAGCATTTCTTAGGCCACAAGAAACCTAGAAACTGGAAGAGATCTTTAGCCTTTAACAGACAATTTAGATACAAAAGCTTCTCTTTTCCAAAGATGATGATATTATACATGATATAGTACATGATATGAAACAATATGAGGGCTGCTCTGAAAGTTATGCCTCCTGTTTTGTGTTGGCCCATGGCATCAGAGGCAGATGTTGGTCGTATGGCAGTACAAGCTGAACTTTCCTGCCAATATTTCTTTACATTTTATTGCCATGTGACAGATGGCAGCAGAGGGGCAGCCTGACAGAATGGTGTCTGACATGGAGGACGCAGATGAAGCAAAGGTGTGGAGGTTTTCCTCCATGCAGAAAAAATGGCACCCATTGACATTCATTAATGCTTGCTGGACATTCATGGAGACCAAAAGGTGAATGTGAGAACAGGGCAATGGTGAATGCTATGTTCAGAAGTGACAGCGATACGAAGGACAAGCAATGTTCTGGATGGCTACACAGGCTCTTGTTCATCAGTGGCAAAAATGCATGGCTAGTGGTGGTGATAAACAGTGTTTTGTAGCTGAGAATTTGATCCATCAAATAGTTTTTACTCTGCTCTTTGCAATGTAAATTACATGGAAATAAACAGGAGGCATTATTTTCAGAACAACCTAAGTATAATGACAGAATTATTCTCTGATAATGGCTGTAAAATCAAGACTCACTTTTTATTAACAGCAGCTTAGAAATAAGAAACATTGATGTTTTGCTTTCTTTCCTCTGCAGCATAACAGACCAAAATGGAAGGTGCAGTGACTGTTCCACTGGAAAACAAGGAAACAAACACTTCATCATGAAACAATCCATCAAAAAAAATCTCTTTTCCAGTTTGTCACTAAGATTTACACGTGGTTTCAGGCAGCAAAAATTTGCAGTTTGGATTTCATGCAATCAAGTTTCATTACTTCATCGCTTTTCTGAAAAATTATTGGTAGCTTGATACAGTGGTGTGGTGTGAATTCTTACTGCTTAGAAAGAAAGCTGGACAGGCTACTATGGATAGAAAGTAGTCCAAGTGCTTTGTAAGTGTTTCCACATACACTGAAGATTAAATCAAACCACTAACCCAATGTTTCTTTCAAAGCCAGAATATTAATATAAATACAGAGGGATTACCCTCTCAGGAAAGGAAGAAAAAAGTTTTGGCTAACATAAGCAATTTGAAAGAGGGTATTAAATTCTTTTTTATTTTCATCATGTCTCTTTGCTATTGAATTACAGCTCATACAGATTACCTTAAAATGTGTCGAGCAGTACGAGAAATATTGCACTAGATTTGGATTGTTCTATAGATGGCTGTAGCACAAAACTCAGGCTGGCTACAGAGATCTCAGTGAATATAAAACCAAGATATTTTTCATATTTTTCTCTTAAAACAAACCTATTTAACTCCAAACTAATCGCATCTGTCCCTTTGCAGGCAATGCTGCACGACACACAGCTGGAAAGATAAAGCAAGGAATAAGAACTGATGTTATACAGTGTAACCTCCTCACAAACACAGAAGTGAGATTAATATTTAAATAATCAGCGAAGTCTTTCAGATTTCTACTTTTTTCAACACAAGTTTTTAAGGCAGAAACGTGTTACAGGTCAGTCTGCAAATGTTATTTTGCCTTTAAGAAGGATTTTATAAAATGATGTTTAAAGTTGTGTTTAAGATAATACGTCATTCAAAAACAATGAAAGCTCACGTCTTGGTTAAAGACTTGTCTGCACTGATTATAGTATGGCTTAAAAGCATAATATATGGGCTAGTCTTTAATAGTTACACTTGTAATTTAAGAAGTTAAGAAACATTTTAAACAATGTTTTCGTTTTTTTCCTTATCTATCCCTTTAAAATGGGGAAAATGCTAAGACTGTATCTGCTGACTACAAGAGGTTTTGAATTCAAAAGAAAAATATAAAAACAAGGGAAATAAATGTCCTTGAAATACAAGCTACTATGGAATGCAATTTAACGTAACTTTTCTTTTTTGTTAAGAGGTGGTTTTTAATATAAACATGTTCTTCTTTACATGGGACTTGATTTAACAGAGAAAACTGCAGTGCTTGTGCTAAAGTACTCTGATCAGATTAAAGCGATGTGAATCAATACTGAAATAGCTTGTTTTTAATACTGACTTTCAATTTTAATTCTAAAAAAGCTGCACTTCTTTCTTTTTAGGGCATAAGTAAGGTGCTAGTAAAGGGAAGAAGGAACAAGAACTATATGACAGGAAAACAGAAGATTAATTTCAACTGTGACATGATAGCATATGTATTTGGTTTTATATGTATAAGGACAGTTTTTATATGCAGTAGGAAGTTTGCCTTAAAAGAACAAAAAAGAATACGATGGTGAAGGGAACAGCTTCTTCCCCACTGGCTAAATGGCAAGCATCAAGTCCGGCTTTTATTTATACAACAGAAGAAAATCTCCAACAATGTCAGGGAAAATCTTCGACCTCAACCCCACTATAAGTCTTCCATTGCTCTGGGATGTTATAGTTATTCAGGCTATGTGTATGTATGCACAGTAAATTGCTTTGTCTTTCTTCTTCATGATTCATAAGCTCCTTTCTCTAAAGCAACTGTCTATTTTTCTGCACTTTTTTTCATAAGAAAAGTGAGAAAGCAAGGGAGACTGAACTAGCTCAAGTTCAATTTAGGCATACATCAGGAGATAAAACAGAAATTGAAAAGCTGAAATTCTTCCTCTTCACTTAGTACAACACAGTAAAAAGTCATTTTCAAGGTAAGTGATCCTTTATTTTGTCAGTCAGGTATCAGCAGCTTATCACCTAAAAGCAACTATACTTCATCACCTGGGCTGCACACAGAAAATTCAGATTAACTGCAGTACTGCAGTCAAAACTGACACATTATCTGCTGGGGAAGAGAGGGCAAGAGGGAGATAATTGTTTCATAATTTATTAAAAGATCTATACCCTCAAATACTTCAAAATGAAGCATCTCACATAGGGCACTTACACCTCTTTTAGTTGTGTACCTTCATCTCCCTTTGCTGGTCTGCAGCATCACAGGTATGGATGAATAGACTCTTTATAACTACAGTGTCTGCTTGAGTCACAGTGCTAAGCTGAGGCTGCAAAGCCTTGAAACATTCATACCACCTCTCTTTGCTGCTCTGCCAGTTCCAGGTATTGGGACTTAACACAAACAAGGCTTGCCCTTCACCTACAAGCAAAATTTATCCCAAAAGAGAAAAACTTACCTTCTCCTTTGAGTAATTATATAGAGATTGACAAACCAGTCATATATTGCTTAAGCTGGTCAGAAACTTTGGCTGAAATCTAATGTGACAGATTCTTCAGAAAAAGCAAATTAAGAGGAACTCTATTATCCTACTTGTGAATAAAAGAATTAACAGTTAAATACATACTAAAGGGAGATGCCATGAGTTTTCAAGAATGGGAAGAGTGACTGCTGAACGCAGAAGAATTCTATAGCCCTATGCAGAGGAATGAATTAGCCAATTTGCTCTCCACTTTCTTTAATGAGAACAAATAATCTAATATGCTTGGAATCATTATTTTTAAAGGATTAACGCATCACTGCACAGGGAAATCACTTCTATTTGGACTCATTTGTTTATCTTACAAATAAGCAGATAAACCAGCTAGAAATATCTGTCAGGCAAAGGCAAGGTGGGATCACTGGGTCTTTAAGGAAAGGGCAATTCCAACAGTTAAATTAACAGCTCTCAAGCTGATGAATGCTGTACTTCAGTTTTGGTGGTACTGGTTTTGCAAAAGCAGAAATCTGCAGAGATTTAAAACACAAAGTGCCAGAACACAGCCTGATACTTCAAGATGGGGCAACAACTAAACAAGTTGCATCACTGTATCAGTAAGAATTTGAGTAAAAATACAAAGCATTGTATGTTTCAGTGTTTCTCCAGGAATTGTTCAAACTTTCTGTATTGACAGCTTGAAATGCTGAAGCGAACTAATCACAGTGCAAGACCTCCAAGCCATTCAACGACTGCTACATTTGGTGCAGGAACGAATGAAACTTTAGGATCCTGAATAACTGGAATGAATTTACATGCCTTTTTTTTTTTTCCTGGGGGTATTATTTCTTCTGAATTTCTGAGATCTAACCTTCAATGGTTCTACATGCAAGAAAAGAGACTTCTTATCTTAAAACATCATATGAACAAAGTGTGTAAGATGCTTCAAAAGTAATGCCTCCCATCTATTTCCATGGAAACTACAGTAGGTACAAAGAGCATCAAATGAACATAGTTTGGTAAATTCTCAGCTACAGAACACCATTTATCAACATAATTACTTCCACTTTTTTTCATTTTTGCCAGGGATGAGCAAGAGCCTCCATGCCACGCTTGTAAAGATCTGCATGGCCATCCAAAAGGTGGCTTGTCCTTCGTGTTGGTGTCATGTACCACCCATTGCCTCACTGTGCTCACACCCACAGTCTGGTCTCCATAAACATTTGACAAGCGTTGATAAATGCCAATGGTGCCATTTTTTTCTGCATGAAGGTATTCAATTCCACATCCTTTCTTCGTCTTCACTTCCATGTCTCTGTGTCAGACTGCCCTTCTGCTGCCATATGACACATGGCAACAAAATGGAATGGAATATTGGTGGGAAGGTTCAGCCTCTACTGCCATACCACAAACATCCACCTCTGATGTCATGGGCCAGGCACTCATGAGATTTCATCTGAGAAAGTGGGCCCAGGTTTGCACACCCCTAGCACCAGGCATGTTTACAGGAAGAGGTAACAGAAGACTGTAATTTATTTACTTTTAAACAGAGGACAAAGAATGGGGAACCTAATTTCAGTTCTATCTGTGACAGTATTAGCACTAAATTTTACTCCTACAACAGGTGATTTTATTTTTACCTTGTTAAAGATTATGGATCTTATCTCCTGATAGAGCTTACCTCATGCAAAGAGTGACTCTGGGTAATAAGTAATCGCTATCTCTTAGCTGAAGACTTGGTGAGGAATAAAATTTCAATCCATCCATGAGGACTGAGTTTCTCTGAATATTTTTTGCAGGGACTGGATCCAAAGATCTAAAACCTCTGGAAGATGGTAATCACATATTTTAGAAATCCACTGTTTTTCACTGATAAAAGACATGGAATTGGATGCACAGGCAAGTGGTTGACCAGTAGAAACAGCAGCCAACAAGATTATCTATATGACTTGCTAGAAGGACAGTGAAATTCAGAAGTGACAAGGCTGTTGAATCAATTGCCAATCTAGAGATCCAAAGACTTCACTGACAGCTTGCTTGCCTACCATGAACAGCTTAAAAGTGCTGCAGCTGGTGCTCTGATTAATGATTTTTAAACAGTGCAAGAAGTATTTCAAAGAGCACAAAACATCCATAAATGGCAAGGTAGAAAGACTTGAGAAGGTCTTGAGAAAGACTCAAGAGCTGTTGGAGAAAAAAAGATTGCTGCTATTACTCAGCTATGCCTCCAGGCACCATTCAGAGCATCACCTCGCTTTTGGACTCATGCTGTAGGATCAAAATGCAATAGTCACATAAACAGAATGTGCTAGATTCCCATCAACTGATAAAAACTGTGTAGAATACAGTTGGTAGGCTCACTTTTCACCGTAGTTGCATAGTCTATTCTCTCAAAAGAAAGCCAGTATATATGTAAAAAGATTGCTACTGTATTAGTTACATATGTTCCACATAAAGTGAAAGAATTGCAAGTGCTTAGCCAAAACTATCATTTTTTTTCTGTGAAATCTTGCCTGGATGCCATGGCATAATCTAAATAGTAAAACGATGCCATCAGATCTAATTTCTTTTTCAGATACTGACTGAGCACGAATTCTTTACAGATGAATTAAAAATACAATCTACGATACAAAGAGACTGAAAGAAAACAAGAAGCTGGAGAGGTGAAGGTCAGCATCAAAATGAATCTATAGATCACCATGCTGAAAGCTCTCACCCAAAAGCTCCCTGAAAAATCCTTCAACATTCTGAAGGAGTCTCAAAGACCGTTATTCTGAGGGCAATCATAAACATTATTAGAAAGAACTGCATTTTCTACGCTTCTGCTAAATGGCAGCATGGCATCATCATCTCCTTAGTATTTGTACCATCCTGTATAATTTGAGTGCATTTTACAAGCAATATGTTTTCACAAAACAAGACAAATTAAACACTGACAGAGGTGTGTACTCAAAACTCGCAGAATGAAAAATAAAATTATGCTTAAACTGCAATTAAGATTATGATCATTCATATCACCTAAGGAAATTAATGAAAGACAATTTACACTGATTGCTTCATAAAATCCCAGAATTCTGAATTTTTTTGAGTGCTTCCTGGTTATTGTCTACAAACAGCTCTTAAACTCCTTCCAGTTGTCTGAATGCAGTTGACAATACAATATACAGCAGTAATTTTGAACAAAATATTGCTTTGCCATAAGCACTCTCAATTCTTTACTGACCGCAGTGGTTTAAACATGCCATGGTCTTACAGACTATAAAATGCATGGGGATCAACTGTGACTTGAGGATTGTGACAAAGAAAGCGATTTTTTAACACAAATCTATCTAAATGTCAATATAGACCTTGAAAAAGAAAGACATCAGGATCAGGAGAGTGCAGAAGTGGCTGATGATCAGCCCTGCTGTCACTCTATGATCTAGGAGACAAGACGAAAAGACAGTCTGGACATAAGCCCTGTAATTCTCAAGTTGGTGGTACCTGAGTTTCAATAAAGGTCTGTCCAAATGTTTCTAAAGTATTATACTGGCAGCTGTAAGCCAAAACCCACAGAATATAGGGGGGGAACAAACAAACAAACAAACAAACAAACAGAATAATTGGTCAGTCAAAGAAGTTTGCTCTCTGCCAGGGACCTGCATCCACAGTATAAGGAGGAGAATAATAACAGCTATGATAAATCCAAATGATTACTATCCACTGCTGGTCTTTCAAGTTGGGTCACATGGAACTGCAACTAGAAAATTAAAGAATAATTATAAAAACATTATGTCCCTTAGGAATTTGTTGAGGAGATTAGGAGTGCGGGTAGTGTTCTCCTTGATCCTCCTGGTTGGAGTCTGGGATCTGGGCAGGAGGAGAAAGGACCAGTACAATGAACGGCTGTGTGGATGGTGGCATGCCCAGGGTTTTGGATTCCATGATCTAGGATTTTCTAGGACGTATCTTCAATAAAACGAGAATTTTGACTTTAGATAGAATACATCAAGAGGTGCTTGCAAGGTCTCACTTTGATGAGGGATTTCAACTACCTGGACACTTGCTGTTAAAACAACAGTGAGCTGCAAGCAATCCAGGAGACTTCTGATGTCCATCAAGAATAACTTCCTGCTGCGGGTATTGGACAGACCAGCCAGAGGTGAAACATTACTGGACCTGACATAAATGGATTATCAAAGCAGTTAAGCTGGGAGGCAGTCTGAGCTGTAGCGACCATGTCCTGGTTGAGTTCATGATCTCGAAGGCTGTGGGCATGGCAAAGAATGTGGATTAAAAGAGCTACAAAGGTAGATGAAAAAAACAGTATATGAAAGATATATATACTCAAATTTCCCCAAATCTTAGAGAATTTACCTATTATGTATTAATGTTGTCCACAGGTTCGTGCACCACCAACAGCACGGCATGACATCTGACTGGCTATAAGGTTTGCTGTTCACCTAACTCTGGTTCCCATGTTCAGTTCTTCCTTCTCCTGAAAGATGAAATGCCTTGCACTCTGCTGACCATTTCCCTCTTGATTCTCAATATCAAAAGCTGAAGTTTTAAAAATGGCATTTCTGAAAAAGCTCAGGAGAGTGCAAAAGTTATAATTTGCCTCGTACCTACTTTCATAATCACAAATTATGTTCTTTTTAATTAGAACTATAGAATGGCTTGGCTTGGAAGAGCCATTAAATACCATCTAGTTCCAACTGCCCTTCAGCCCCACTGCTGTAAGTAGGGACACCTCTGTCTAGACCAGGTTGCTCAAATTTCCACCTAATTTCCACCTATCTGCACACCCACAGCTTGTCTGGGCAATCTGTTCCACTGTTTCACTACTCTCTGAGAAAAGAATTTCCTCCTAACATGTAATCTAAACTTCCCTCTATAATCATAAAAACTATCCCTGCTCTGTCACTACACTCGCTGATGAAGAGTCCATCTCCATCTTTCCCGTCAGCCCAGTCAGCTGAAAGGCTTTAATGTGGTCTCTCAAGAACCTTCTCATCTACAGCCAACTCCCTCAACTCTTCCTCACAGGAGAGGTGCTCAAGCCCCCCGGTCACATTTGTGGCCCTCCTCCAGACCCACTCCAACAGTTCTGCATCCTTCATGTGTTGGGGCTCCAGGCTGGGATGCATACTGTAGGTAGGACAAAACTGACAGGTGAGAATAACCTCCCTTGATCTGCTGTTCTTGTTTCTTTTGGCACAGCCTAGGACACAACTGGCCTTTCAGGCTGTAAGAAGGCATCACCTGCTCATATTCAGGTTTTTGACCTTTCCTACAAGGCTGCCCTCCATCCATCCATCCATCCATCCATCCACCCATCCACCCATCCATCCATCCACAAATCTGGGAACGCTGCAACCCAAATGCAACACCTTGCACTTGGTCTTGTTGAATCTCATGAGGTTCTCATGGGCCTACTTCTCCAGCTAGTTCTGGTCTTGGATGGCATCCCTTCCTTCTCTTGTGTCAGCTGCACCGTTCAGTTTGATACTGTCTGCAAACTTCCAGGGGTGCACTCAACCCCACTATCAGTGTTATTTAAACAGTATTGGTCCAAATAGAAGAGAGGCAGCTTGACTACTGGGATATTTTTATTTATTTTTGAGCCCAGCTCAAAATGATACTTTTTACTTAACAGAAGATTTGAATTTCTCACTACCAAGACTCTCATTCCAAAAGAAAATGTACAGATCACAAAGTAATGTTTTCTTCCGTCCATTCATATATACCTCTGAAAAAACAATAAACAATATAAAAATATTTTTATCAAATAATTAGAAATTTGAAATCTCATTTTGAAATATTATTCATTTTTCAAAAAGCCCAATTAATTTACAAAATAATTTTAAGGAAAACTAGCTGTCCATTTCGAAAGACTATTAATATCTTTGCCCAGAATATTAAATCTTACATAGACACAGAAGTACTGATGCTTAATTCAATACTGTACCATCTTGCTAGAAGGAAAATACAGAGTAGCTCTTTTGCAACCCCTATTAAAAATGTATGAGGTATTTTTTATTTTAGAAAAATTAATTTTTTAATCCATAACCCTTAAATGTGATGCACACTAAAACCAATGTGCATTCTAAACAAAACAGGTCGGAAACAAGCAGCATATATGAATAACAATCAGGTTATTAGCATGGAATCAGAATGCTAGTCTTAACACGAGGAGGTCACGTGTGTGTAAAGCTAGATGACTGACAGTATGCATCTTCTCAACATGCAAACCTTTTGTCCCAAACTACCTTTCTGACAACGGTGATGCACATATTTTATGAAGGCATGAGAATGCAAATAAGTGGTGTTATTTTAAAAACGGTTATTTGCATTTGTTTTTACCCAAAGAGAAGTGACAGAAGCAAGAAATATAGATTAAATGGGAAAATATCACTGAGGAAATTTGAGACACAGAATGCAACTTCCTGTGTTACAGAGGACTTTGCAAGACTTCAGAGAACTAGAGCATCCCCATGGAATCTCTAATGTTGCCAAGGAACTCAGAGATACAACCTTGGAGAAGGAAGCCATACCACAAAATCAAAGCTTCTGGAAAACATAGGCATATTTAATCCTAGACTCCACTCCTAACCCAAGGAGACTGCAAAGACACAATGAAATTCCCCTTAAAAATTTTTCATCAAACTTGCAAGTATCTAAATGCTCTAGAAAACTTTGCAGGTTTTTAGAAATTATCAGTTTATCTAAATGCATTACAGAAAGAATCTGTGCATGCATGTCTGTATTACTGATAGAACAAACCTTACTAACTCGTCGTGATAATTTTTGTTTAGAATTAAAGTAATAGATTCAACTGGCCTAGCTTATGTCTACCACAAAACCTGACTAATTCAAAGCAATTCATGCAATGGATGAAACAAGTATGGAACAAGAAAGTGGAAATGAATGTATTTTAAAGTTTTCTTTAAAATATTATTAGCTTTCCGGACCCCAATGTTCCCACTTCATATCCACATCCATTCAGATGTGTGTTATGGAGATATAAAATGAAGGGCTGTGGCAGAACATATCCAGTGTAGGTGGCGTTCTTCTAACTTGAATAAAAGTGAAGAAGTAAAATTAACTTGCAGATCATTATATACTGAAATTATTACTCTTCAGAAAAAAATTATTTTCCAGGTTTCTTCTTCATGTTAATTTCCACCAAACGCTGTTTTATACTCTGATTGGGTTTCTTGAGCCTCATGTGTATTTATCTATTTAGTAACCATCAGAGGGATTCTTCCCACAAGTTTTCCCATCTTTCCTTAAATTCACACAAAATTTTTGCATTCATATTGTTTAGCAATTCTTTCCGAAGGACTGTTACATCGTACATGAATGTATCAACACTTCTGATGGAAAGAAGATATCCTGACAGATCAGCCTCCTTTAAAAACTTAGTGTGACCCAATGATGGTTGTATTCCTATCTATGTCGTCCCTCCATCCATTCTCATTGTTACACTGATGTCTAATTGAAGGGAACACACTAAGCTTTTGTTGAATGGTTATACCAACTTTTACCCACTCCGCATTGGAAAAACATGCTTTATCATGCAGTAAAAAAGGATTTGCTTGAACTACCAGATCATCTTGTTCATTAGTTCAGTTTTTCCCCACTCTTAGTCTAGCTTCTCTTTACCACTGAAGAAATTTTCTCTTTATGTGTACGCAGCACGATCTGAGACTCTTTTACTTTATTCTAGAAAGAAGACACTTAACTCAAGCAACAGATTCAAATACAATATGGAATGGAAGCAAATTTTTTAAAAGTATGAGTTTCTGCCTTTCAGTTGTCAACGATAAACAGTTAAGAATCAAATCTTAATTCTGAAAAAATAATGAGCCATATCTACGTAGTATTTATAATGATCAGTACAAAAGGAACAGATCTCTTGCTTGCCATCCTGCAATCATCCATAATTTTCTTCATCATTTTTTTCCAACGCATTTATTTTTGCATAAATATTTTTTCATTCCAAAATCTGAAAAACTCTTTTTTAATAAAAAGTTGCTGTCTCCACTGAGATTTCAGAACACTGACTGAATTAAACATATCTACACAATGCAGAAATATGATTCAGTTAGTTTCTCCAGAGTATGTACATACTATCACATCGCATTCCAAATGTAATAATGAAAACAACTCATTCTTCTACCAAATAATGAACAACAACGTGTCAATCATTAATTGTTAATAGATGTACAACTAGCCACTTATAGTAAAAAATAATACATTTAAATAGCAGCAGGACTAACTACCGAAAATCACAGATGGCAAAATGATGTAATTTATTTTTTCTCTTTTCTGCAAAATGCCTTCTCCTTTTCTATATAGCAAAACATTCTTCCTTCCTCGTGCCAAAACCCTGTGCAAGGTTATCACTTCAACGCATCAGTTTCATCTCTGATTTCATAAAAATGTACTCTACTATAGAAACATCCCAGAAGCCTGCCCCAGAGGAAGATTCCACCTCAACATGTCTATATACACTTCAAAGGTCTGTATGTGTTGAGGTGACATCATATTAGAGTAATCAAAAAGCAATTCCAATCCAGTCAAATCTGATAATAACCTCCAGTGCAATAGTTGTCAACTGTGTGAGAGAATATGTTAAATAAACAGCTGACTTCTATGTACGTGCTACTGGTTAGACCTGGTTCAGCTGACTAATCAATCAGTATCATTCACTATCATTCAGAGCAGAACAGATAACAGAAGTAAACTTCTGTGGTGCATGAGGAACGCCGAATTGTTGGTAAAATGCAGATGTTGCATTCTCATCATTGCTTGGTTTTGTCTAATTGTTACAAAGGGTAGGAAGCACTGTCACCTAGCCACCCCAGAACTGAATGAGCCACAACAAAGAATAACTTTTAGTCATCCAAATGCGTTAACTTTTTAAATACAGATTTATTTTGTTATTTATTTTATCTTTATCACAAGCAAGAGTACGTGCAGTATTAAAGTTATGTGAAAATATCCAATTAATTAGGAAAAAAGACATTTTCACAGACTTTAATGGAATTCCCTGATTTTTATGAATGTCACTCCAACCGACATCTCTCCAAGTGACAACAAATCCTTGAAATAAAGGAATGTATATGATACATGTCTAATGGTTTTTTTATGTTAATGAATAATAGTCAAGGTCATTATTCACCTGGTATGAGAAAACAAAGATATGAATGACAGGAACACTATAAAAACATAATTTGCTCTTATGACAGCCTTTATTAATCTTGAGTCATAAATTAGCATTCAGTGTTTAAGTCTGGTGCTCTGCAGGACAGCATACTGCGTGTGGCAAGAGCGAAAAAAGACAAAAAAGAGAAATAAAGGCTACACATACACTACATACAGGGAAACACTTAAGATGCTGAAAGTGATTTTTCCTCCCCCAGCAACTTCTCAGCATTTTCAGAAGCAGTATCTATACTTACACGCTTGTTTATGTTAGCAGTAACAGTTCCCTAAATTTACACTGGCTCGTGCTGTAACAGTTCCCTCAATTTACACTGGCTCGTGCTTCCTAGGCTTACAATATTCAACAGGGTTCCAGCTGCAGATCTTGTCACATCTCAGCTGTCTATGTCACAGTCCGAAACGCAGATTGCAGGGACCATCTCTGCTCTTAAACTTTTCTTCACTGGCAGCTTTGGGTGTTTTCTTGTTGTTTCTTTTTGTGTGTTTGTTTCATTTCTCTCTGCAGTGAGAAAGAAAGAAGCCTGCTGACTGCACATATTGCTTTAGTCCTTGTGTACAGTAGTAGTTTACTACTTGGCAGATCTGCACATTTACTGGCACTTGTGCTAGAAAGAACAGCTCAACATTTGGACGCTTTATGATTTCATAGCGCGTCTGCAGAGCTCATGCATAATACATTTGTTCAGAGATTCATCCAAATAAAAGGAACTGAGCAAACAGCAATCTCTGTTGATGACATGGACATCGTCTGAGTTGGAAAATGTAGTACTCTCTGAAAAGTGAAATAATTTTACCACTGTGTTGAGTATCTGTTGAGAATTCTACTGCTTCAAGTGTTCAGAAAGTCCAAAAAAAACGCTCAAAATCTTTGTAAATCTCATGCCCACAGAGCTGAGAAATACTGTATTTACTCTTCCATATCCCCAGACGTGCATCTAGAAAATGAAAGGGAATAGAAATCCTAAGGAGCACTGGACACCCCATCACCACATCTCTCGTGCACTCCCACCAAGCCTTGCATTCTGTGTACACGCACAAGTGTACAGAAGAGTAACAGACATAAAAACAGGGAGAAATCAAACCCAACTGATGGTTTAGGTGCTTGCAGATGGTTTTTATCAGCCATCCACATTCTTTCACACTCAAGTTACTTAAAGCAGAAATACACCAGCAGTTTAGGCACCAGAAAGACATAAAGCTGTTAGGCTAAAAGAACACTGGAACTAAACCAAATGGACACGAATTAGCCAAATATTCAGCTCAGATTCAAACAAAGGTCCTAAATATTATGACAGTGAAGCCTGGAAGATGCTTCTAATCAAAGTAATGGGGCCAAAAATCACAACCAATTTCATAACGAAGATCACAGGAGTTATGAAGGAACTGTATGACTTTGCGATGTAACGAAAATAAATTAATCAGTGGCCTAAGAAATCACTTAGATCAACATTCTTGTTATCTGAAGAACGATGCACCCAAAATCACAAGCCACTTTTGAGTATGTTATCACTGGATATATTAAAACAGAGCAAGTTTCAGAAGTGTAAGAGAGTCCTACTTTCTTACTGCACGCTAAATACACTAATATATTTTAAAAGGCCATAAATCTATTATACATTGGCAGTTAAGCCCAGCTTATACCAAAAACCTGCCACGAGTCCTAATTGTGACTTTGAAGGCACTTCAGAAAGCTTTCAGCTCTAAATCCAGTTGACGCTCCTTAACTTCATCAAGCTGACAAAATCTTAGAAGCAGCTTTGTACTACTGTGAACAGTACATCAGATTGTGGCTCTACTTGTTAACTTTGCACTCCTATGTTTGATAGTTTGTAAGGTAAAAATTAACTCTGCCCAGATTCTGAGTTTAGTGCAGTATCCCCCGGAATACTGGGTAGATCTCTTCTAGACCTCATTTTCCATCAAACTTCCTAAACCATGTTAGACGCAGTGATGTAATCAATAGCTTCAGGGAATGCTCTATATTGTCACCGAGAACAGACACAGCAAGTTACTTCTGCGAATTACCTCTTTCATTAAGTTTTTAAGAAGAGAAATATCTTCAGATGATTCATTCCCTACGATCCGCATTGTTCTGTAAAACACTTGAAATATGTGTTCGTTGATCCATCCTTTACTTTTTCATTCTTTTAGACACAAAGGAAAACGAGCATTCAAAACTCCGAGAAGGAGTTTGATTTTATTCCTGTACTTGAATGAAGTCCCAAAAGGGCAGATCTGCAGCTAAATGAGCACAGGGAGAATATTTAATTCTTCTGCCATCACAGGACTGATTTCCATACAAGAGAACAAAAATATCCTCAGTCAATTTTTGTCCAAATGAGAAACTGCAGGCTTCATATCTGTTTGTGTAGTATCTCATCTCTTACCGCATACTGCTTGTTTATCAAAAAGAACAAAAGCTTTCTTTATTCAATCTTTTCTTTAAATGCAGTCTTCTGATGTTTGTTTCAGATAAACAACAGATTCTAATTTTGGTTTACTTCTTGTATCTTCATTTTGAAACAGATATCTTAAGAATATTTAAACTCTACTGCCTAATTTAGGAGATTTTGTAGAAGAAATATCCTTTCACACTTCAGTGACTGTATATAACTAAACAATCTGCATTTGATTGAAAACAAGTTTGATTCTTTTTAACAAAAATTTGCTTAAGTAGTAAGAGAAGTTTGCGATTCCTCAAAAATCACTTCACAAACTGAGGACTTGTCTGTAGCACGTTCTGATTTCCAACAAGCAAACTTCTTTAAAAAAACAACAACAACAACAACAACAACCTGATATGTTGTAATTTCTTCTTTGGTTTAGAAGAAAGAAGAGCTATACAGCAAACCATATGACAAAGCCTGCTTCTGATTTCTTGCTGGATGCACATTTGCACAAAGAACCATGGAGCGTATGTAGTAAACACACATGCAGGAGGGTGAGCACGAGGAAAAGTGAAATAAAAGGCACAAAGCAAAATCATGCTAAGTTTATGGAAAAGACAACTTAGGTTCAAGCTTTACCAAATTATTTTTGATAGCAAGGTGTGCCTTTAGAAGTATTTTGATAGAAGCAGTGTTCCTCAGGCCAAGACAAGCTAACACAATATGGAACCATTAAGAGCAATACGTAGATTAAATACAACATGAGGGTATTGGTACTGAGATCAAGAAAAGCAAAAAAGCAGAACGTGTAAAAATGTACACTGCAGATCTGATACAAAAGGTAAAAGCTGTACCAGCATGTGACAACAACCTAGAAATCCAAAAACATCTCTTCATATCCTGAAATGGTAAGAATATTTTATTCTGCACTGTGCGCTGCCTGCACTTGCTGGCGAATGTTTTACAACACAATAATTTATTTTCCACTTTTATCCAGTTGAATTTTCAACACCACTATTCATTCTAAATCCAAATCTACTGCACTGTTAATCACCTGATGCGGGTGTTTATACAGTCACCTCAACTGCAACTCAGAGGACAATGAATGACGTTGTATTAGAACCTAGCATTTTCTCAGCACTAAAGGTTAAGGGACGTGCATAGAGGCAGACAAAAAGAATGACGCAGGGCAGGAAGTGGGCCTCTGCTCTCTGGCTCCCTGCCACCTCTTCCTCCTACCAGGTTATCTTTCCTTCTTTCAAGATAAATCTGCTTTATAACGCTTTACAGCATTCACTTTTCAAAACATCTACTTTGGGATCTGACATTTCCAAACAGAAATATCAGCCTTAAACAGATGGGAGGAGAAAGAGGGAGACAATCCCATGAGAGTGGCAATCTGATTGTTTTTCATTTGTTGACTGTCGATGCACTTTGGGATAGACCATTTAATTCACATTACACAAAGATAACAGTTGTGCTCAAGGTAATCATTGCGAAGAATCAGCCAGGGATCTTGTTTAGATTGAAAGTAGGTCTCATCTAGCTTTGCAGCATGCACAAACGCAGCACCAACTGCCTTTCTCTGGTACGCTAGTAATTGAAGTACAAATAATTAATTCATACTAAGTTCTAAACATGAAATAGTCATGGACAGCACTCTTTCCTTTGCTGCATCAATTGCACCACTCACCGTGGTGTCATCAGCAGACTTGCTGAGGGTGCATTCAAACACAATGCTTAGGTCACTGATGAAGATGCTAAAGAGCACCAGTCTCAAGACTGTTCATACTTTTAAAGTTCCTTCTAATGGATCAAAAATCCAAAACCTGAATTTCTTGTGGACATCATGATTGTTTCAGTTTCAAGATCTAGTCTAAACTTCACCAGAAGACCTCCTTAATTTTTTTTTTCTTATTCAGGCTGAAAGGCTTTGAATTTTTAATACAGCTGGCTAATATTGTTCCAGTACAGCAACACTGCTAGAAAATGCTGAATTTGATACTTCCTGTAGAAAAACCTAATTCTGAAAAAAGCTTAGCTAAAAACCTGTCTGCTTTTCTAGCAGCTCCTGTGCTTCCTTCCCTGGGTTTGAACACCACAAAAGACTACTGAGGTTTTCCAGCAGAAGTTTTCCAACAGTCTGTCCAGACAGCTGCTGCAGAATCGAGGCACCAACATTTTGTGTGCTTCCCAACCAACGCCATCCTTGGCCATGAAGGCAATGGGGTTCCTAAACTCCAGGTATAACACAGCACCATCAGGACCTGCTGGGAGCTTTGGTTTCACGTACCAGCTGGCAGCCTGGTGGCAAGCCAGAACCCTCAGGGCTACCAGCACTTCCAAGTGGCAGCTTGCCAAACATCTGCTCCTCTGTCACACAGGGCAAGCTACAAAGTCATCCAGGTTATCTCAGAGTCTGATATGCACCTTGGCAAGAAACCGAGATCCCAATCTGTATGCGGTTTTCCCACACCTAGTGCTAGACCTGAGCAAGGCTTTGTTGTTGTTACAGTCCTCAGCCTCCCTGATGAAGGCAAACAGGAAAATCAAGACAACTGCATTTTGTTGCAAAGGGCATTGCACAGTAAGTAGCTGTTCTCTCTGCTGGCGAGCTCTGTAAGTATATAACACGAATATGAAAGATGCTATAAAATCTTTTGTTGCTGTTTTCATTCCCCTATTGGGACTTGACGTCCTACTCTACAATGCTGTGGGTTGAATCATAGCAGCAGTATTCCCAAATGGGACCAATGTGCCAATTAAAATTTGGCTGTAAACACAAAATCCAAACTATTTTTACTTCCGCTACAGTTAAAACCAAAAGGCTTCACTTGATATGTTGTATCCAGAAATCCTGAGCCCTGTTATCTGAAATATCCAGTAACCAGTACATTTGTAGGGTAAAATCTAAGAATGAATGAATAAACAGCTCTTCATAAAACAGTACACTATGTTAAGTACTATATAAAATAGACAGGCAGGAAAAAAGCTACGTAAACAACCTGTTGCAGTGTGAAGAGTCAGTAACCAGGAAAAATAAAGTTTTCTTAAGAAAGCCTTGAAATGAAGCAAAAGTACACTGTACTGAAGGTGGTGAGGTGTCCAGGAATGATGCATTTAAATAAGCAATTTGGCTTAGAATTTGCACTCAATTGTGAATATTTATGAAATTGAATTAAGCAGCTCCACAGCCCAAACTGCTGAATATCTCTGCTGTATTAAAACTCTCGCCCCCACTTTCCATTCCTTTTCTTCTAAATGCATAAAATGGAAGAGAACATCCCTGCATGCCGGTGGGGGGGAAAAAAAAAAAAAAAAAAGGGGAAAAAATAAAGTGGTAAAGCATTGTGCAAAGTCACACTGAAACATGCTCTGAATTGCTAGACTTCTGCACGCTTTATGCCGTATGATCAATGAGACACAGGTACACAGTAGCCTATGCACTGCTTGTTCCACCTTCATTAAGACATCTTTTTTTGGTTTGGCTCTTGAAGGTTTCCAATCCCACTGGAGAGAAGAACCTCTGAAGAAGAAAAATAAAATTCTAACTAATTCCAAAAGAACTCATGCTCTTCCTGAAGTGGGAAGTCCACCAAAAAACTCTCTGGTGAAGCTCGTGGTGACCTTTGTTGCCATGACTCTCCTCAAGCACTGAATTCCAAGGACAGTAAGGAAGCATACTGACACGTTCGAAGCACTTAGCTTGACAAAGGTAATTCTAATGAATTTCAAGACTATTTCATTTGTCAACAGAACAAAACAGTGTTGCATTCTACCTCACGAGAAATGCTTTCTAAGATTAAGAAGAAATTAATTTTTCTAATAAAAAATAGTGTAGCAAAACTCTTCGACTTTACAACTCTGAGGAATGAAGACCTCCAGCCCATTAATTAAAATGCTTTGGCTCATTTTGTCGAAAAAAGCCTTCAGATTAGTGAATCCATGTAGAACTGACCATAACATTGAAGTTAGTGACACGGAACTCAAGTCTGCACTGAGAAGAAGTGTTTCCTAAACATTTTATTGTTTTTTTAAATAAAGATACAAAAATACCTGTCTGCGCAAACAGGAAATACAATGTGTTTTATTCTTTAAGGATCCCTGAATAAATCTGAAACAACTTCTGATGACTTACCCTGGACCGACAGTACAGCTTACTGCAATGATATAGAAGAATGTTCAAATTTAAAGTTCTGAAACACATGCTATTAAATACAAATAACACATAAAAAATAAAAATAATACATTCAGACACTATTTTAAATAAAGTATGTTCTATTAATGCAATCTCCATGCCAGAGCTCCAGCAATCAGCAGATAACAGACTAAGGGCATGATGTAGCACCTCTCAACAGATGCTCTTAAAATGTCTTATTTGAAATGCAGCAAATTGAATAAAGAAATGGGAAATAATATGATCTTAACTCAAGAGTACATAGATCATGAGGTAATTCAATTAAAATGTGAATAGAATTGTGTCAGAATGAAGTATAATGTTGAACAAACTTCCTTTGTTGTTCTGCTTAAATGAATTAAACTTTTGCCGATATATCCCCAACTGAGGCTCAAGAAATATTTTGGAACATGTAATCCAAGACTAGATGACATACTTCTTTTGGCCTTTTTTACTTTCAAAATATCTCAAAGTTAAAAAGCACTGAAGATGAAAATATTTCTTTTAAACAAACAAAAAAAAAAAAAAGGAAAGGAAAGAAAACCTCTAGAATTTAATTAGCTGAGAAGACAGAGCTTTTTAAAAGTAGGAAATATAACAAAGATTATCACTCCAATACCGAAAAAAATATATCTCAGCATGCCTTTTTAAGAAGGTTTTTAAATTCACCAAAAGCTCCATCACTGTAAGTAAAACCACAGAAGTTAATAGAGAGCACTGGCAAGCATTCTTCTCACAGTAAGCCAGCAACACACCATGGATAAAGTAACACAAAATATCAAAGCTTTCGAGACTACAGCTCTCCCAAAACGTAACTCAATCAAGAACAGAAAACGAGGAAAGGAAGAGCATATCTAACACTCTGGAAAAAAGCAATCCAGAAGTTAATATTCAAACCCTTGCTATGCTTTGGCATCACCAAGTAGTAAAAAGTCAAGTTCAACGAAAGCATTCTTCCTGAATTGGCTGCCCTTAAGATTTCCCCTTAAGGCACCTCCATTGCTAATTCCTTCCTGGATGCTCCTCAATCTGGATTGCAGCTTGTTAGGACTTGCTGAGCCACACACACACACGAATGAAGGAAGGGAACTTCAGCAGTTTTGCACTAGGAACTGAAAGCTTTATGCAGAGAGTCCTAGTGTCTTCTTTCAGGTTTACCTATGAGAAGCAAAGAGGCTAAAAACAGACTTCAAGTCTCATTAAGTCCCAAAGCTCAGACTAGTGGTTCAACTTTGTCAGTGGTGTCTCTGACAGAGACTGTGCCTCTGATAGCCAGGCAATGAAAAATAACTTGTCACCCCCATATCATTGCCTTGGGTTATGAAATCAGAGAACTGCCAGCAGTCCCTGGGAAAAGGTCAGCAACAAGGGCTCACAAATAGGAGAATCTCTGCAATTAGTAGAGGTTGTCCATCTTTTGAGTTTTTTGGAGCTTGGAGATGAACTCCTGAAGAAAGCCACAGTCTGACGAAACTAAACAGGAGTGATAGGGAGGAGGCTGGACGAGATGATGGTTCTCAGGGGCCTGAAAATTGCTATAAGATACATGAATAGAGATGTGAATGAACTAGAACAATGTGTTATTGTTTATGCTGTATTCACACATTTACATTCCGGCACATATTTGCAAACACTCCAGCTGCATTCACTCTGTTAACTCTCAGTGTGGTGACTAGTGGAGTTATTAGTGAGAGCAGCCTGGAAGAGCTGCATCTTGTGATTTGAAAAGAGTATATATTTATCCCAAGGAATCAAGAATGCCTCCTTTCAGGGCTGAACTGAATTGATTGTGTGGGAATGATTCAGCTACAAAGGTTCCCTAGAGATGAACAAAAATGCCTTCGTGTCATGGAATTACTAATAGCCTACTGGCATATATGACAATGAATTCTAAAAGTATGGCAAGGGTAAGTGAAAGGAGCATCTCAGAATGAAACCCCAGGCAAGCCTGGTGTAATTTGTGAAGAGCAAGCCCGGTGCTGGGAAAAGCCCCTACTTGTCATACGTATTTAAGGCTCAAGGCTTGCCAGGGACGTGTCAGGACTTTGCTCCACAGAGCTAGGAGCTCTGTGCCCGGAGCTGATGGGGCATCTGCACAGGCTATGGAGATGCAGTGAGGCATTTCCAGAAATGCAGAGCAAAAATTCTACAGTGGAAGCTTAACACACTAAATCATGTGCTTTCTGGTTTCTAGGGCCTTTGAATTACTATTCTATACATTCTCAAAAGGTACAGAGCATCAGTGAATAATCTTAACCCCAAGTTAGTGAAGCCTTTATTCATTTATTTCCTTGGTCTTCAAAGCAACAAATTTCCTGGCAGGCCCTTAATTCACAGGCCTAATCCTTCTATCCACTTATTTGGACTCCTTGAGGAGACATTTCTGAATACAGAATGCATTAATTACTTCATTCTCCTTCCAGTGCCCTTACATCATTCTCCTATTTCCCCACTGTTCGTTATTGCCCCATCCACGCTTCTGTGGTGCCTTCCCAGAGGGGCAGCCCTTAGCACAGTGAGGGAATAGCATAGCAGAGGGCAGAAACAGCAAGGGACCCACTGGGAACACAGCTGCATTGCGAGGGTAGTACCAGAGCAGGGACCAGCAGTGACAGATGGAAGCTGACACAGGCAGGACTTGTGCCTTGAGAGATTCAGATTTCATATTCTGCTGCTGTAAGTGTATGATGTGTTTTTGGACAAACTGTTCAACATTTACCTATGCCTGAATGTATACTGAGATGTGCCTGTATGCGAGCAACTGAAGTTCACAAGGTACTACAGAAATAACTCAGGTACCTGACTACAGTCTGGCCAAAGCTCAAACCATCCTACATCACCCCGATTAATAAACCCTTTACATTTAGATGTGTAACCTTCTAGCTGATCTCTTTCTTCTTTAAACCAAGCAAACCTAAAGCCATGTTACTCAGCATGCTCAGGAACACTGGCCATTTGTAAGGTGCTGTCAGCTAGAGCACAGAACCCTCAGCGTGGGCCCAGTTACCCCCAGCATGGGAGCTTCACAGCCAGCAGAATCACAGAATCACAGAATGGCCCAGGTTGGAAAAGAGCTCGAGGATCATGAATTTCCAGCCCTCCCGCCATAGGCAGGCCCACCAACTTCCACATTTAATACTAGACCAAGCTACCCTGGTTTCCTGAAAGCTTTCCTGGCACGCTGGAGCTGGGTTTGCAGGGACAGTGCTGGCTGCAGCCTCCGGTGGCATCAATGGGGGATGCTGAGAAGGCAGAGATACTGAATGCCTTCTTTACTTCTGTCTTCAGTGAAAAGGCTCCCCTGCAGGAATCCCACACCCTGGAGGTTAGTGAGAGGGTCTGGGGAATGGGAGACTTCCCTTTAGTCAGGAAAGAGGACGTGCGTGAGCGCCTAGGCAGTACTAAGGTCCACAAGTCCATGGGACCTGATGGGGTGCATCCAGGTGTGCTGAGGGAGCTGGTGGAGGTCGTTGCCGAACCGCTCTCCATCATTTTTGAGAGGTCCTGGACAACAGGGGAGGTCCCTGAAGACTGGAGGATAGCCAATGTCACTCCGGTCTTCAAAAAGGGCAAGAAGGAAGATCCGGGTAATTATAGGCCTGTCAGCCTCACCTCCGTCCCTGGAAAGGTGATGGAACAGCTTGTGCTGGATACCATCTCCAGACAACTGGGAGAAAAGGAGGTTATCAGGAGTAGTCAGCATGGGTTCACCAAGGGGAGGTCGTGCTCGACCAACTTGGTGGCCTTCTATGATGCTGTCACATGCTGGGTGGATGGGGGAAGAGCGGTAGATGTAATCTACCTTGATTTTAGAAAGGCGTTTGATACTGTCTCCCACGACATCCTTATAACAAAGCTGAGGAAGTGTGGGATAGACGAGTGGACAGTGAGGTGGGTTGAGAACTGGCTGACTGGCAGAGCGCAGAGGGTCGTCGTTGGTGGTGCAGAGTCTGGCTGGAGACCTGTGACCAGTGGTGTCCCCCAGGGGTCTGTGCTGGGTCCGGTCTTGTTCAACATCTTCATCAATGACCTTGATGAGGGGATAGTGGCCACCCTCAGCAAGTTTGCTGATGATACGAAGTTGGGAGGATTGGCTGACACGCCTGAAGGCTGTGCTGCCATTCAGCGAGACCTGGACAGGCTGGAGAGCTGGGCAGTAAGAAACCGGATGAGGTTCAACACAAGCAAGTGTAGGGTCTTACACCTAGGGAGGAATAATTGCATGCACCAATACAGGCTGGGGGATGAGCTGCTGGAGAGGAGCTCTGCAGAGAGGGACCTGGGCGTCCTGGCGGACGACAGGTTGGCCATGAGCCAGCAGTGTGCCCTCGTGGCCAAAAAGGCCAATGGCATTCTGGGGTGCATTAAGAAGAGCGTGTCCAGCAGGTCGAGGGAGGCGATCCTCCCCCTCTACTCTGCCCTGGTAAGGCCTCATCTGGAGTACTGTGTCCAGTTCTGGGCTCCCCAGTACAAAAAAGACAGGGATCTCTTGGAAAGAGTCCAGCGGAGGGCCACAAAGATGGTGAAGGGCCTGGAGCATCTCCCCTATGAAGAAAAGCTAAGTGAACTGGGTCTGTTTAGCCTTGAGAAAAGAAGACTGAGAGGGGACCTGATCCAGGTTTATAAATATCTGGGGTGTGGCGGCCATAGCGGTGAGGCCAGTCTCTTTTCAGTGGTACGTGGAGACAGGACGAGGGGAAACGGCCATCAGCTGCAGCATAGGAAGTTTCGCACGAATGTGCGTAAGAACTTCTTCACGGTGAGGTGACGGAGCACTGGAACAGGCTGCCCAGGGAGGTTGTGGAGTCTCCTTCTCTGGAGATATTCAAGTCTCGCCTGGACGCCTACCTGTGCGACCTGGTGTAGGGAACCTGCTTTGGCAGGGGGGTTGGTCTCGATGATCTCTAGAGGTCCCTTCCAACCCCTACAATTCTGTGATTCTGTGATTCTGTGAATGTTCTGACGTTTGTTGCTGTCCTCCATAGGAAGGCACAGGCGTGTTTGAGGGGAAGAAGTGAGTAAAACCTCATAACGGCACAAAAATAAACCATACTGGACCATTTTCACCAGAATAGTTAATGTCTGTGCAGGAAATCTGTCAGACTGTTGGTCACTCCTAGGAAACGAACAGCTACTTGGAAACATCAGGTCTCAGGACCTAAAACCTCCAGAGGCAAACAAAGCAGGGTCCCCTCGGTATTTGCCAAAGAAAAAGGAAGGCCCATACGTATTAGAAGAGGAAACTACTGATGATTTGCTACTGCCAGACTTCATCTCTTCAGATTTGCATAGAGAGCTCGGGCTTTGAGAGGACATTAAAGGGAAGTTTCTCTGCTAATTTTCCTTCAAGGTGAATGAATCTTAGACGTCAGAACGTACAGAAACAATTGGAATCAGTTCAGGCATTAGTTTAGATCACAAAGAGAAACTGCAGCTTCTTACTACATTAAGACTGTTCTTGTTCAATTTTAATAAATATTCTAATTAGAAATAGAAACGGCTCAGCTACTGTACAAGGCTATTACACTCTTCCTGTTTTGTACAGATTTATAGCATTTGGAAATCAATATGACTCAAGAAGCACAAAAGTGCTGAAAATAGAAACACCCAAAAGCCCAGCAGGATGCAGCATCCTTGAATTTTCAAATGAGATTTATAGGAAATAATAATTCCTGTAAAATTACAGCCCTTTTATCCAAACTATAACTTATAAAGTTTCCAGCAATGTTCTATAATTACCATCACCAAATGGCATTGGTAAATACAAGGGGCACAACTGTAGAAAAAACAATTACACATCATGGTGAATCATATCTTTCACCAAGGTTACTGCCTTTGATTAGTCACACAAGTCACAATGATGAAAATGCAAAATTTCTCAAGAAAATAAAATTAATTAAGGAAACAATAATTATTTTCCTCATTCACTTGCTCCGTCATTGGATTTGGGGAAAACTTTCCACTCCCAGAACACTTCTCCTTTACTTGCTCGATACCATTTTCTTCAGGTAGAAATGAATGCATTTCTTTTATTTATTTGTAGTCATCCCTGTAGTCCTGTCCTGTGACCCTCAGGAGACCAAGTAATTTCACTCCTGCCTGACAACTGTGATCCAAATTTCATCTCCACTAAAAAACCTGCATGCAATATAATTTGATTGGCTTTTTATCAATCGGTTACATCAACACACTGGACCACGTGGCTCAACAATTTTAAGATGCAATCCCCTTGTGTCAGCATAGTTAGTGGAGCTTTGGGAGTTGCTGAGTGCACAAGGAAGACCGAGGAATTACGGCTCCTTACACCGCTGAGACTTACTGAAGTAGGAACAGCATCACTTTTACAAAATACTGCTCCTCCTGTAAAAAATGGTCATAAAAATTGGACGTTCTCCTAGGCAGCAAGATTGCTTCCAAAGCCTGCTGCCATCAGCCACGCATCCCAGCTCCAGAGAATCACAGGGCGATTCCACAGGACTCTGGCTGAACTGCAACAACCTTGGGCAGAGCACACCTTCCAGGAGGTGTCCTTGGTTCTCCTCCATTTTCATTTCATACATCGTAGCACTCAAGACCCTGCTCACAAGACATCCCTGGAAAGGCAGCTGGTGTCCTGAAGAAATGTAGATGACACTTGACACCAGTCGTTCAATGCCATCCACCCAACACAGGTGAAGAATTTCTTCGGATTTGCAACTACTTGCATCTTTCTCTTCAGAATCAAAGAGATATGATCTTCAGCAACAAGTAATAACGGTACTTCATGCACTCCTCAGTCTGCTTCAGCTTCTTGTAACTATATAATAAAGTTATGGCTTTGCTTTGACAACTAAGGGACCTACAGCATGCTGAAGAGTAGAAGCCGATTGCTAGAAATTAGGAAAAATACATTTCTTAAAGAAAAGCTGTATTTTTAACATCAAGGCTTTATGAAGTTAAGATAACCTTACTAACAGCACACCTTTAATATCATCAACATTCTTTAAGCATACAAAACGCTAAGAGTAAAGAATACCAAATAAATTAAGAAGGCCGAGAATAAAAAAAAAAATATATCATAAAATCATTTAGAGGACATTTGTGCTTGAACATCCCCTTTGCACTGCAATACCCATGGAAAACACATGCTAACATGTCTTAATGCTTATCTCCTAAGAGGAGTTCTTGTAGCACCACTGTTCACAAACCTCACTTCTGTACAACTGCCAGCTTCATGCACTGTTTGTTTTCCTAAGACCAAATATAACATCTTCTGTCTGTCCTTCAAGGAAACGGCTTCAATCATATCTTAGTAAATAGTCTGAGTTCTTTAATTAGACTGTGATATATTTAAAGTGGACTTCATATCAGGATTTGTTTTACAAGAGGAAATGAAAAAGAAGTCATTCGTTTTGTTACTTCATTCAGAAGTTTCTGTGGGGAAAGCCTGAGTGTGGGGCTGGTGATGCAATGCAGCCTCAAATAAAGAAAATGCAATTTGTCTACTGAAATGCAGCTCTGAGACAGATTTTTTTGAAATACAGTAAATCCCTAGCGTAATTTGAAACCATCACCTTGAAAGTGCAGGAAAGTGCAAGGACTCACCAGATGGTATTTCTGTTGCAGCAATACTATTGTATATTAGTTACAGTTTTTAACACCGTCATTCTAATACAACAGCTACTAAATTAATTCTTACGTATGCTTAATATTGTCATTTGTTTTCATCAACAACTTGGCTGACCCTAAGCTCCTTTGAAGAATATGCATTTAACATCAAAAAAAAAAAAAAGAAGAAGAAGAAAAGAAGAGAAAGGAGGAGATAAACTATTATCTCCAAATTCTAGCAAGGTGATCAATGGATCAATTTGCCAGTCAAAACTGAATGCAAGTTTCCATGAAATTCTGAGGGAAACGCAGCAGTTTTTATTTTCCAATCCTGGTTACCTCACTCCAATGAGAATACAACTTCAATCAATTGAAATATGTCACAAGTCCCATGGAAGACAGCAGAAGCATCACAGGTGTAGTGTTAAGTAAAAGTACTGGAGTAGTGTTGGACTAGCACTGGACTAGTGCTCCCACGAGGACATATGAGAAAACACTGAAACCTTATTGAAGAGATCAGGACTTGAACGGCAAGGAGCCTGATACTTCTCTAAGATACATCAGGGCAACAATCAAAAAATTAGAGGACTTGCATTGCAGCTAACAGAGGTAAAAAGATCTGCAGTCCTTTCATGCTATTGAGTGAATAATTAATTTTCTTAATGATGAAAAACAAAAACTTGAAAAAATAATCAATTGATACTAATGAAGTGTCATTATCAGTGGATTACACGTGTTTATGCCAGCATGCACAACTGTACTGTGTGTATCAGCCTAGGGCATTTGTAAGTTCTCTTCCTTATACAAACAACATTCCATCAGATACTATGCGAGCTCAATCTTCAGCTTTCTATTTAGCCAGGGATCTTCAGGGAGCAGTACATCCCACACTTGAAATAAGCAGGAATGAAATTACCCTCAATATCCCTACTCATTTTCTCAACGTTAGAAGAAAACAAATAAGAGGTTCAAGCTGCTAGTGATGAGAAGATTAACAGACTCCTAAAGAATTGATGCAAGTTTTACTACTTTACATAAAAGACTCATCTGAACAAGAGTAAAAGTCCAGATCTTAACTTCCTTGAACATTTCACAAGTCATAGGATCAGATTTCTGTTAAGACCTCATCAGAATTGCTGCGTGCAAGCCACTTGTGAGAAATATTACTCAAGTCACTACAAGAACAGGAAAAGAACCACAGGAATTTCAGGGAATTGAAAGACTATTTATATTACCAACTACACCAGCTCGGCTTATGTAAGGACTCTAATACAGCAACAAGTAGGGAACAAGATTGATCTTTATATGTCAGAGGAAGAATCACAAAAAAACTCAGGATGAGAGAGAACTGCACACAAAAAACGTTAGATCATGAAAACACCAAATGTTTAAAGGTTGATACTACAGATTCTGGAGAACTACCAGCAACAGCAGAGGTGAACCACCCAGAGTAAAGGCACAGTTTGGTAACTATGGATTTAACTGCATCACACAGCTAGGAGATGTCCTTTGGTTTTATTCTGCACTTACTTACTTTTGCCTTAGGAGACGTGTTATTTCCTAGTGCCAAAGTGCACCACATAATCAGCATAAACATTCAAATATATAGTTATGAAAGCTGCAGTGGTAAATACACTTAAGTGCCATGGCCTTCGTTTCTACAGTTTATAACTCTGCTATTACTCTGCTATGAAAACAATTAAATGCCATGCCACTAACCCACAGGATGAATAGAAACTAATTCATTTTCAATTTCAGAACGTGATTTAGCAACTCCTGAATCTGATTGCTAAATCAGAATTACATGAACAGAAATAACAGGAATTGAATAACAAGGGGAGGGAGGTATAAGAAAACTGACCTTGGTGTGGCTTGCCCTTTAAAAGCAGAACGTGGTAAAGGAGTAGAGGATGCTACTAAGCCATCCCCAAATATACATACCAATGCTTCCACGATTCTCTTTCAAGCTAGGTTCCCAAACTACTCATTAACAACGAAAAGTATTACTCCAACATCTGAACTATTTTAGATCTGAATCAGCATGAATAAAATATATGGTATTGATATACCAGCCCACTCTACTCATCTGGGAATAGCACAGTTCACAGAAAGAGCTGAACAACACTTCAGAAATCCACAATTGAGTAAAACTTTGGGAACTGAAAAAATAAGGTATTGTTCAAAATAGCAAAGCTTCACAAAATGAAACCACAAGCATAACAGCTGTCATAATAGAAACCCATATGAAATCTCTTTGCTGCCTGCTTCTGTGAAGAAATACAAACTTTCCAGGCCAACATTTGGATAATAACCTCATGGAACCTCTTAGGCATTCCCTTCTCTTAAATTCATGTGCATCTCCCTGCACTGCAACAAAAGTATTATTCTTTTTCTCACACTTGTGCACACAGTAACTGGTAAGAGAAATAATTTCTATACAACAAGAGTTCGAGTTACCATCTGCATCACTGCATTACTGGGACCATCGTGTATGTTCTGAACTTCTACTGTTCAATGATTTCCCAAAAAGAGCTTATTTGAACTTGCTTTAGAAAAAGATGGGAAATCTCTGCAGCACAATTACTGTGAACTCATGAAACACATGCAGCTTTTCTATCTTCTGTGGTTCAGGTAGATCATTCAAATCAGATTCTATCACGGGAAGTGCTACAAGGGACTGCAACAGCAGCTACTGCAGATGAGAGCAAAGTTCCCACCAACTCTTCTGCCAGCAGAAGCCAACTCAGCAGCCACGTACAGTTATACCACTGGCAAAGTACACAGCAAGGTCACAGTGACTTTACTGCCCACTAATCAGAGACTGCACAGGGTGAGACAGCTCCACATCAGGTGTGAAGCTGTGTGTTACTGATTCATTCAGTACATTCAGAACTATTTCAGAAATAGTAACAGAAGCTATTGTGATGATGGAATAGCAGGTTGAGATCAGACGATGAACTCACGATGGAAGAGAGGAATTAACAAGGATGCATTCTTCAGCATCAAACGATTTTGATGAAAAGTAAACAGAATAAAAGGAATCATGGAAAACAAAACAAAACAAAACAAAAATGGAGAAAAGACAACATAGTTCAAAAGATATGATTTAAGTCTTCAGAATTAGCCTTCCGTGCAGAAGACAGAATTACCTGTTATCTTTATTAAATATTCCTTGGTAAGGAAAGATGGTATCTTGGTATCCTCCAATCTGCAGAGAAAGCATTTAACTGTATCCTGATGGAATGTTCAACAGCACTTTACCACCAAAGAAAGCAAAGGACTAAGACAAAGATCTGATTTTTAAAAAAGATAGTGTTCTCAGAGAGACAGACCCATGAGACTTCATTTTGCAACTTAAAAATGCAGAACAGTCGCATGAGCAAGAATCTGTTCACTATTGTTTTAAGTACGTTCCATATGGTCTTCCAGGACAGTGTTCTCAAAGCATTCAATGAATGAACAAGAAAAATGAAGAGAAATCTATCTTTTATTAATCTTCAAAAATCTAAAATGCACCTATTCAGGACTCATGTAAATTCAAAGCTTGGCAGTTTTTTTTTTTTTAATGATAAATTATGACTTATAAAGCAGGATAAATTGAGATTTTCTTTGCCTTCAATCTGCAATTTCAGAACTCCTCTGAAACTAAAAGTATGCCAGAATCGTATGCCAGTTTGCTTGCTTGCTTTATATTTTAATTAATTTATTTATTTTAAACCAGTTTTGCATATGGGCAAAATCTTGGGTGGGAGGAGAGGGTGGAATTTCCTGTAACAAAGTCTATTTTTGTAATAAATACTACGCCGATTCTTAACACAATTCTACACTAATAACAATGCTTTTGTTTCCTTATCCTTCCCTAAACACCAGTCTCTACAGTGATTATGGCTAGATAACAAGTATTGAAGGATAGGAAACTCAAAGAGTTCCTAAGAGGAAACCAAAAATAAGGCTACTTGGATGGCCTGGATTGAAATAGAAACCATTTTCATACAAAAATAAATAAATAAATAAATAAAAAGAGAAGGCAATGTTTTACAGATATACTAATAATAAAAAGGGGCTAAGGAGAATCTCTATCCTTTACTGGATCAGCAAGGAATGTGACCACTGATGGTAAGAAAAAGGCTGAGGTTCTCAATGCCTTCTTTACATCTGTCACTATTAGTCACATGAGTTGTCCTCAGAGTACTCAGCCTCCTTACCTGGAATTTTGGGGTGGGGAGCAGAATAAACCCCCCACAATTCAGACAGAAATACTCAGAGACCTACTACTCCATCTAGACTGTCGGAAGTCCATGGAGCTGGATGGGATCTACCTGAGGGTGCTGAGGGGGCTGCAGACATCATCGCCAAGGTGCTTTCCACCATCTACCAGCAGTCCTAGTCAAACAGAGAGATCTCTGAAGATTGCAGACTTGCTAAGGTGATGCAAGTCTATACAAAGGGTTGCAAGGAGGATCTGGGGAACTTACAGGCCTGTCAGCCAGACCTCTGAGCCAGGGAAGGCAATGAAAGAAGGCATCCTGAGTGCAACCATACAGCATGTGCAGGACAGCCACAGGATCAGGCTCAGCTACCATGAGTTCATGGAAGGTTCTCCATGAGCCTTCTCTTCTCCAGGCTGAAGAGCCTGAGCTCTCTCAGCCTGTCCCCACAGGGGATTTCTTCCAGCCCTCTGATCATCTTCATGGCCCTCCTCTGGACCTGCTCCAGCAGCTCCATGTCCTTCTTGTGTTGAGACCCCACAACTGGACGCAGTACTGCAGGTGGGGCCTCACGAGAGCAGAGCAGAGGGGCAGAATCACCTCCCTTGCACAGAGAGGTGGTGGTTGATGCGTTTCAGCAGTGGTGACACTGATGTGAAAGACAAGCCATGTTCCAGACAGCCAAGCAGATTTTTGAGCGTGGCCTGCAGGCTCTTATGCATCACTGGCAAAAACGCATAGCTAATGCTGGCAACCATGTTGAAAAATAGTGTTTTGTAGCTGAGACTCTGCTTATCAAGAGGTTGTTGTGCTCTCTGTATCTCTAAAAGTCTCCATGGAAGAAAATAGGAGGCATTACTTTTGGAGTGACCTACGTACATGGATGCACACAGGTAAAGCTAATTGCACACTGCTTACAGTGGGCTATCAAATCACCACACTGACATTAGAGTTAAGTGACATCTGAAGTATAATGCAGGCAAGACAATGACACTCACAATTTCCAAATTTCCACCCTCCCTCACTTTTTTTTCCCTCTGTGGTGAAATATCCATGTAACACCCAAACATTTTACCGTTTTATTTTACTAAGATTGCTGCCATTGAAAATCATTTACTCATAGTAGATGAAAGCTGGACTGGATGACCTTTAAAGGTCCCTTCTAACCCAAATTTTTCTATGATTTTATGAAATCTGTACAATATACAGAAAATAGCTGTTGCTCCGAAAAATCTTGAGGTGGTTCCACTTGCTATTTTTAATGACAGTTTCACACAAAAATGGTATGTTTGCACATTAAAGCACTTATTTCTTTTCATATATGTATTTGGAAAATGTGATCTGAAACATATGCTCCTAGAAAAACAAAAATACTGATTTCTCCTCCCTAAGTTTAAGAATAAAGACCTATCCTTGCTCCCATTAAATTAATTGAGAACTGTCTCCTCTTTCTAAGCTATTTCTTTATACTTCTCTTAGAATTTATAATTGAAAGATTTGTATTGTAGTTCTCTTTCCTGAAACTTGTGTTTTAGATTCTTTTTTGTCTATGGAAGAGCGACCTCTGCAGTCAGTCTCTGCAGAGATTCCTTATGCTGGACTTTAATCTCCTCTTATTCAGTGTCAGATATGGGGGTTGGGAGAGGAGCACGGAAAAGAGTGAAAAAAAAATCATGAAAAGAAAGAACAAAAAGATCAACCTTTCAGAATTCTCACACTGAGCATCGAAAATGCCAGCAGTTCCACCCCATGCCCCTCTTTCCTTTGCTACAGAATGAAAAATGGTTTCAAGATTTCGTGGGCAGAAACAGACAAAAACCACCACTACCTCGAAAGGAACCATGCCACCATGCCTTCTTCTGCAGCACTGAAAGAAACCTAATGCTCAGTTACGATGATCCTGTCCAACAGCTCTGAATCTGTGAAAAAGGATTCTGAACTCACTGCAGATCACAAGCTGCATCAACAACGGGGTGCTGCTGCCCTCCTTAGTGCACTAACTGCACAAGTAGGTACTGTTCTTTTTTTTTTTTTTTTTCCTGTTGTAGAAGTGAGGCATCAGATAGCGTGCTGTGTCCAGTTTCATCTACTTCACTTTTAATGCAGACAAACAAAGAGAGCTCAGGCAGCAGCATGAAGTTACAGGAAAGCGAAGAGAACATGACATTTAAAAAGCTGAAAAAACGAATTTGCTTAGAATAGAAGAGATTATCAAGAGCATACACTTCATATCCTGACATATGCAGGAAACTGTTAGAAAAGAGATCAGTATTCCATGGTTGGTTCATATGGTGAAAGATAGCAAACAGACTAGTTTGGTGTAAGGGGGATTTAAGAGTCAATGTTTGTACCTAGAAAGAAGGGGAATCTTTCCAGCTACACAGATTATTTGCTCCAGTAGAGACTGTGACAGAAACTTACAGAATCTCTGCCATCAGGAAATGCAGAAGAACAGTTAAAGAAGTATCTCCTGGGTAAGGCTCAAGCACAATTCATCTTTGAGTCAATTCGAACTTGTTCTGCAATCTGTCGTTTACACTCAAAAAGGACAAACACAGGTAGTGAAAACAGAGAATCCCTTACACTTGCCATCTTCTTCACTTTACTGAGAACATTGCAAGAAAGTAGGGTAACACAGCCAGCCTCCAGCACGCTAAGGACATCCAGCACAGGTATTTTTATATCCAGCCCATCTTCTCTATCCTGCCATCTGTACAATGTTTGCAGTGATTGTTATACACTGCACCCAAAACAGCCACATCCACCTACACCTGTACCTGGAGAAGTGATCACCAGAAGAATTTCTGCAGTGATGAGGAGCAAAATGCAAATCTGGCAGTGCTGAGTGCTATCCCATTTAGTACATCCTTACGCTTCTTTAACGAAGCAGGGAATGCAGCACCACAGATCACGCAGTCCCACTCTCCTGTGCAAAGCTTCTCCCTTGCATCCACTGGAAATGGACTGCTTTCAGTGTTCAAGAAGTTCAGCAACTCCCAGTGTGTTCCGCATGAAATATGGAACTGCTGTCAAACAGCACCAAACAAGAGTCTGCTTAACGAGCTAAAGGTCTGGCAAATAAATTGTGATTTATTAATGTGACTTATTAAAGTAATGAACTAGCAGTAACTAAAAGAAAAAAAATACCATCATTGAGAATTAAAAACAACATATATACTGGCATTCATTGCCTACAATTTATTGTTGTCTTGTTGATAATACTTTATAGGTGAATTCTGAGAAGGTTCTGTGCAAAAAGAAACGTATTAAGAAAAAAAAAAAAAGAAAACACATTCCAAAAAGACACATCTGTACTTAAAATTTGGAAATTACATTTGTACATACACATAGGTGGTAGCTTCACTTTCAGAAGTTCTGGGTGTCATCCATACAAACAAAATTCTACCACAGATGTACTGAAATATAACTGACATAAATGGTTGATTGACACATTAGGAGTTTTAGCATAGACAACACACTGACCTCAACAGGATCAGAAATGTAGGAAACGGCTTCTCTGCAAGATTTGAGTTCCTATTTACAGCCTAAGAGAAATTGCCAAGGCATTAATAATGTGTTAGAAATGTCTTTCTATCTACCGACCTTCAAAGTAAATAAATACATTTCCAGTAGGAGTATACACCATACATTCCAGCTACCTTATGTCTCCGTATACTCCACAACATTTCATGCAAACCCAATTTTCCCAAGAATACACACACAATTTTATTTCTATTTACTCAGTTACAGGACAGTTTGGCGGTACTGCCAGAAATACCAGCACAAAAATACCAATTTTTCACGCAGCTGTCTGCCTCGGGCTTCTCTTTTTAATTTACTTAGTTAATTTTTTGCAAAAACGAGTTAGCTTTTCCCATGAATTCACAAGTAACATCTCAATTGTATCATGAGGCTTTTATTTCTCTTCCTGCTTTTACCTCACTCATTCTACAGCTTCTACAAGTGATAGATGAACACTACAAAAAAATACCTTGTCTGTATACAGAGAGTATGGGATTATGATGTTTATAAGCAGGCCTACTCTCTAATTCACGTGCTTGAATTTGTAGCCTGGAAGTTTAAAATGCTACCTGAATAATTAATTCAGGATAATTTATTAAGCGTGCATCAATTCTACAATCTGCTCCTCCATCAATCCATAATTAGATATTTACCAAACGACAACCGAATCTTCCTTCTTAGAACAGCAGTGCTTGGAAGTGCTCTCTCTCTCACAGTTGAGCACCTATTTGAGAAACAACCCCCAGCCACTACCCATAGCAGTTTCCCAAACAAGCAACCTACAAGTAGCATTTTACTGTTGCCCTTCTCTTACTAAAATCCGTAGAAGACAAGGTTTGGATCAAATTATCATGGAAAATAAGTATTTCAAATGTAATTCTGTCCCAGTAGAATGTCAAGTTTTCACATACTGACAAACGTGAATTAGAAAAAGCTATTTTTTCTGGTTTTGGTGCTGAGGTTCTTTTTTTCCTTTGTTGTTATGGTTGTGGGTGAGGAGAGAGAAAGAAAAAAATCTGATAAGGCAAAACAAAATGTCTGCTTTTATGAACCCAAAAACTGACGGCAGGAGGAAAGCACACATCATTACCAGCCTACTGAAACATTTGCCAGCTTTAATGCTGCAGCAGACGTCACAGATGAGACCAGAAAACACGAGAAAAACCTGTGACAAATCTCTTTCACCTTGAGGTCAGTCGTATCTTTTGTTGATAACCACCCTATTATCCTCGGATCTAGGCACTCTAAAGGTGCTTTGACTCTAAACCAATGTGTTTAGTCTTGCAATTAACAACAAATGCTTTTGGTGTTCTCCAAAAGAAAATTTACCTATATCTTTGTAATTACAATTAAAAAATAAAATAAAATGATGCCCAGAAAAAAATTCTCTCTTCATTCAGCATCACATCTAGGCAATGCATAAAGATGTCTTATTCATGATTTACAAAGCAAAAATTTTTTAAACTTGAACATTGTTTTTAAAGTCTCGAAAGATTAAAACAAATCCTGAAGTTGATTATTTTTAAAGAAATCTTTAATTAAAAGACAACTGGAAAGAAACAACGACACTAGAGTAGCTCTTCCAACTTCTGCAAATCATGGCTAAAACAAGAGCTTCTAATTGCTCTAATTCTAATAGTACCACATCAATGCAATGTCACAGAATCACAGAATTTTTTGAGCTGGGAGGAACTTTGAAAGGTTCAATTCCCCCACAATAAACAGAGATATCTACAGCTTGATCAAAGCCTGGTCTAGCCTTGCCTTGAGCATCTCCAAGGATAGGGCATTTACCAGCTCTCTGGGCAACCTGCTCCGGTACCCCACCACCTTTATTGCAGAGAACTTCTTCCTTATGTCCAATCTAAATCATCCCTCTTTTAGTTTGAAACCTCTTCCTTTTGTCTTATCGTAACGGATCCCATTAAAGACTCTGTTCACTTCCCTCTTACAGCCCCTCTCTAGATACTGAAAAGCCTCCCCAGAGCCTTCTCTTCTCCATGCTGCACAGCCCCAGCTCTCAGCCTGTCCTCATAGGAGAGGTGTTCCATCCCTGGGACCATTTCTGTGGCCCTCCTTTGGACATCCTCCAACAGGTCCATGTCTCTCCTGTACTGTGTGAGGACTCCACATCTGCAAGCAGTGCTTCAGATGAGGTCTCACCAGCACACAGCAGATGGGGAGGATCACCTCTCTGACCCACTGGCCACTGTTTTCGATGCGGCTCAGGGTACAGTTGGCTATCTGGGCTGCGAGGGTACGCTGCTGACCATCCACCAGTACCTCAAAGTCATTTTTGGCAGTGGTGTGATCCACCATTACATCTCCCAGCTTGCACTGACAGCAGAGACTGCCATGACCGAGGTGCCAGACCTTGGTTCTTGAGTTCTCATGAGGTTCACCAGGGTCCACTGCTCAAGCCAGTCGTTATCTCTCTGAAGAGCAGCCTGCCCTTCAGGCACATCAACCACAACACACAGTTTGGCATCATCTGCAAACTTGCTGAGGGTGCAATTTGACACTGTGTAATTCATCCTCAAGTAACTTAACATACAAACTTTAAAATCAGTGAATTAAAATAAAACCCTTAAAAAGTGGTTACTTCCTTGTAATCAGACTTGGAGTTCTTTCCAGCAACATCAAGCCATGAAGTCAATTAAAATAAGTAGCTGCATCTAATGCAACTAATGCAGAAAGATGAAATTACATCACTGCTAGTAGCAGCTATTGAGTGGCAGACAGTAATCATGACGCTAATGTTACAGCAGATTTCAGAACCAGTAAGAAATGCAGAACTAGAGGAATTTCAATAATTTAGTGAGCAACTTGGAAGACAATCTTTTCTTCTGTCAGCCTTTACAAGCAGGATGTTTATATAGTAATGTTTAACAGTGTCTACAAGTGCCAAGTGTTTAAATACCTAAAGTACTAATGAATACTTGAACCATATGGTCAACCCAGAATGCATACACAAAATATAACCTATAATAGATATAAAAAAATGAATACACTGCTGCTAGACTGACTTTTATTAACTCTTTTTGTGTAAGTACTTTCTATCTGCATATTGAACTTACAGTATATGAAACTTAGATGAATTTAAAACCTACAAAACTACAACAATAACTTATCTGTAAGGATCAAACTTCTAGCAGGATATTTCAGCAATTACACTGAAATGCATTTCTCTTCATCAAATACTTATGGAAACAATGTACGAAATATCAGTTAAGCATGATGACTGGAAAGTAAGATCAAGGTTGATATGGATTAACAGATCTGTCAAGTGAGAAATAAAAATTTAATTACGTTTAGTGGATTTTTGTTAATACAGTTGTGATGGTCAATATTTTAAATGTTAGCTCCTTAAGTCTGTGTAGCACAAGACAGAAACATAAGCTCCCCCAGCTACATAAAGAGTGACAGCACTTACATATGCTTTCTAGCAGTAATTTAGCTCACATAAAAACACAGTTGGCCTCCTCCTCTGAGTTTCAACAGTATAACTTTCCAACAACAGTAAGTCTAGGAAGTTATTTGTGTTCTGTAATCCCAAGCTCTCAGGGGAATAAAAATAGTTTTCACATTTCTTAAAACTCCAAAATAAGCTTCCAAATTTTGCAAGCTACCTACTGAGTCGAGTTCTTCTTAAGGGTATGGATTTTGAGTAGAAATAAAAGCTCTTGTAGCAGTGTCACATCCATTCCCCTCTTACTAACAACGCAGCCTTTCCTTTATGCGCTCGCCTTTTTAACTCCTTTACTCTTTTTTTTTTTTTTAAATACAATTTGCAAGATATCTTCTTTAATTACACAGAGAATCATCATAAAATCACAGAACAGCTTGAGTTCCAGCCCCCCATTAGATAAGGCTGCCCACGGCCTCACCCAGCTTGGCCAGGGATGAAGCATCCTCAACTTCTCTGAGCAGCTGTGCCAGTGTCTCACTGCCCTCGGAGTAAAGAATTTTTTCTAACAGCAAGCCTAAATTTCCCCTCATTTAGTTTAAAACAACTGCCCTTTCTCCTGTCACTATCTCCCTGCATAAAAGGTGAGTCTCCCTCACGCTTACAAGCTCCCTTCAAGTACTGGAAGGCTGCAATGCAGTTTCCCCAGAACCTTTTCTTCTCCACAGTAAAAAATCTCAGCTTCCTCAACCTTTCTTCATGAAAGTCCCTCCAGCCCTTTGATCATCTTCATGGTCTCGTCAGGACCTGATACAACAGCTCCACATCCTTGTGTCGGAGACTCCAAACGTGGATGCTGTATACCAGATGAGCCTCACAAGGGCAGAGTAGAAAAGGACAATCACCTCCCCCACCCTGCTTGCCACCCTCCTCTGGATGCAGGCAAAGATACAGTCAGCCTTCTGGGCTGCAAGCACGCACTACTGGCTCCTGTCTTTCATCCACCAGATCCCCAAATCCCTCTCTGCAGAACTGCTCTCAAGGATTTCTTCTCCCAGTCTGTAAACACACCCAGGATTGCCCTGACCCAAAAGCAACATCTCACACGTGGCCTTGTTGGTTCTTGTGGTCCCACTTTTTGAGACTGTCAAGACCCCTCTAGATGATACAGCTTTCTTCTATTGTGTCAAAAGCATCACTCAGTTTGGTGTGATCTGCAAACTTGCTGGGGATGCACTGAATCCCACTGTCTAGGTCACTGATAAAGATGCTGGTAAGTACCAGACCCGAGACTGATCCCTGGGGGATACAACTTGTCACAGGCCTCCATCTGGACATAAAACCATGGACCACAACACTCTGCTTGCAACCATCCAAGCACTTCTTTATCCACTATATAGTCCTGTTCACATCCCTGTATCTCTAATACACAGACGAGGATGTGGTGTGATCTCATGTCAAAGGCCATACTCAAGCCCAGGTAGATGGCATCTGAGCAATATCCCTGCAGAAATGTATAAGCTCTCAACCTATTCATGACTGTTTCTCATAAGAAGCTCTCACCTCTCCTACATTGCCTATCCCTTCTAAAAATCTTGCAGCCTGCAACCAAAGTATTCCAGGTGTGTGATTCATCCAATCACATTTCCATGATATAAATTATTAATGTAATTCATAATTACATTACGGTTTCTCCCCCTGCTTATTTCCCATGCTACGTGCACTGGTGCAGTGGCACTTCAGCTGGTCTGTGCATTGCGTTACCTTCCGAGAGGAGCCCTCCCAAAATTCCCTGGGACAAATATGACGTTTTCCCCCACCGCTTCCTGAAGTGACAGTGCTCCCTGGCTCTTCTCTGTCACTCAGTGGTACACCTCCTTCCCCCATCAAGTCTAGTTTAAAGCTCTGATAATGAACCCAGACAGCCTGCTGCTTTGTATATTCTTTCCCCTCCTGGTCAGTTACGACCATCTGATGCCAACATGGTCCCTCAAAGGTGCAGCCAAGATCACAGTACCCAAAACCTCTAGTGATTCTACTGAGTTTCATCTTACGATCTAGGTGACATTTGCCACATGTTGCTGTATTAAAAAGAGATAATGAGTTAGCTCTGTTTTTTACAGTAAATAATGGTAACTGGCAAAGGAGATGAATTAAGCTTTCCTTGTCCAAGCATAAATAACTAACAATAAAAAATAATCACCTTCAAGCACATCACAACGAAGAGGAAATTGATCTTTTAAAATTAATTTAAGAGATCTTGGAGTGCTTAAGTCTAGTGTCACTATTATCTTAAAAAAGGCAAAGCCAAGACATATCAAATTTCACACCCATAAGGGGGAAGGAAAAAAAAGCAACCTCACGTTTACATACTTGTGCACCAATCCCCAGCACATTTGAAACACTCAAAAAATATTTGACTGCGCCTATAAAATACAGTGACAACTCATTAATAAAAATTCCACTTTTTACCTTGAGTTCTGCAAAGCAGGACCACCCCATTACTCCCATGCCTTTAACAATCTGAAACCTACATACACAAAGGCTTAGATACACAAATCCACTTGGAGGGGATTATTAAAGTGCAGCATCAAACAAGTTTATCAAAGCCAGTACTTTCAGCCTAAGCCATATTATAGTTCTCTGTTTTTTTCATTAAATGAAATTTCAGGTTGAGCAGATTTCCAAATTCATCTATTGACATTCAATTGCAATGGCTAAAACAAACTTATCTGAATATATGGCTGGCCTGGCTCACTCCCTGCTTCTCCTGGGAGTGCTTTCACAAAAGCAGCGTTACAATTGAAGGTTAAATTGAGCTTGAACATCCCAGAAGTTTATTTGGCAACACTGTAATGCCTTCCCCATTGTGTTCTGGGCCATGTCTCCCATGAGAAGATTTACAAGTTCATTTCTTTCATCTTCTCTCTCTTTGGATTGCATTTCATAATTGCTAATACTGCACTGAAGCATGGTCCTCTGCCCTGAGTAGAAGAATTCTCAATATAGAGGTGCAGTGATACACAGCTACTTGAAGACCTTCTGATGCTACAAGAAAAATGCATAATTAGTTTAGTATGGGGGACAGAAATAGATTGTATACATACATGTAAACATATATATGTGTGTGTGTGTGTGTGTGTGTATACACACTATGTAGATTTTTTCAGTTTCTCTTTCAGAATTGTCTTGCTTTTAAACGCTTCCCCCTAAAAGCAAAGTTCTCCGAAGTCCTTAAGCTCTGCATATTGTATTTGCATCCCCTGATGGTATCAAGATTAGAATATAACTTTTAAAATAGCTTTTGTTATTAATTACATCAAGTGAAGAAGCAGTAAGTTTGAGCAGACAGATAGAGAGTAACAATAAGCATTATTTCCAGTGCTAAAAAACAAGAATTAGGAATACTGAGAAAGAACAGAGCACATTCTTTGTTTACTTTGGATAGGATCAACATAGCCTATAGAGGGAAGAGACATCTGCACGATCCTAAGAATTCCTACATCTTTTCCCTTTGCATAAAATTCAGTTCTAACAAAACTGGAGTCTTCTTACTTGGCACAACTTCCATTCCACTAGTTTCTGTCGAGTAATCACTGCAATGAGCGTTTCATAGATACATCTATATTCTCTAAAGCAAATAAAGTATTCATTCTTCTCTGCTGCATAGCATCACTCATTTTCAGCGGTGTCACTGAACACTAAGAAACAGAAGAAAATAATTTATAGCTATCTGTAATCAGCACGCTTTCACTGCGACTGGGAAAAAAGATACCCCATAACATATTTCTGACCTGCACCACGACTTACTGAAATCATTATGGTGAAAAGGCAAATGTTAAGAAAAACATTTACAGAAACCTAGCTTGCACACAATTGAGCCTGCCATCTAGACAGAACTCGTGGAAGCTCCCCAGCACTGTTCTGGGGGATGCTGCATTCTGAGCTCCAGGCTGCTATCAGCATGCTGTCCGTGCCCTGGGGCTGCCTGCACCAGGTCGTGGTGGGAAGCTGCTCTGTGCCAGCAGGCCTCTGCAACCGGGCCTTCACACAGCAGCACTGGCTCCTGGGCAAAGAACAACAGACCCTCACTACACTGAGAAGTGGAGCCGCAACCCCTGCATTTAGCTGCTCCCCAGAGTGCTGCACACTTGCAGCTCCCAACTAATTGAGCTAAAAACACTGAGGGAGTGAGGCTGTCGCTTCTATTTTTAAATACAAAGGAGGCAGTCAGGTACTATCAAGATGAAGGCCAGTGAGATTGACGCAGACAGGATCTATGACTAACAATCATGTTTGGTAAGGAAATCACTGCACGTCACTGTAGACTTTTTCCAGCAGCTCTGTAGGATATGTTTCTGCGCAAGCAAATCAGGCTCGACTACACCTCATTAAGACACTCTGTAATCCCAATACTGGCCCATTAGGAAAGCAGAACTGGAATTTTTTCTACTCTCTGTGAAATTCTTTTTCATCAGACAGAGGAAAACTTAGCATCTCACAAAAACTTTGCAAAATCCTTTGCATGCAGCAAGCACCAAACGGAACTCATTGTATACTTCGTTTATTTTTAGAATCCATAAATGAAGTAGCACCAGGGTTCCCAATTACTTGTCCAATGAATTTTTTAAAAGCAGGCCTAGACAGTAAGCCTGCACTTATAAGCACGCACATTTTACATGCAGACAAGTTCAAGAGAAACACAGAGAAACAGCTGTGAACAGTTCCTTTGACAGTGAAGAACTTCATTTTCTTCATTAGACATTCACATCAAGTCATCTGCTGTTCTAATGGGCAGATCCTACATACCAAAAAAAGGCTGTACTTACTTAGTCCAGCCTAGGTTATACTGTAGAGGTAAGCTAAAGTTTTAGATCATGGAAATGAACACCTTAAAAATAGGGACTTCTTTAAGTCCTATTATGCCAAACTGCATGGACATTAGTAATTAAGACAAAAAGCAGCAAGTCTACTGCAAAATACAGAGAGAGCCTTGCTAGGTGAGCTTACAGTGTGGAATGAAATTATCGGGCTAGAGCGAGATTAAAGGCATACTCACAAAACATTCTGAGAACTAATCACAAAACGAAAACAGAACACAAAACTGGATCACAGTAATGAAACTGGATGCTGGTTAAAAGCAAAATTGGTACCTCTGTCAATACAGAAGAAGAACAGAACACCACGTTGCAAGCACTGAATTGCCTTGAAAGACTAAAGTGAAAGCAGCGACAAAATGCAATTGCACAAAGTCAAGGTCAGGCACTGTGGAAAAAGCAAGAAACAGCAAGACTTTCCATCAGCTGGAAATAGCAAAGGAGGCGTATAACTTGGATGTATTAATCAATGAATACAAAGAATCAGATAAATGCAGTGCGAAAAAGGATGCTGCAATCTGTGGTGGCTGTGCCAAGGGAGGCATTTTCAGCAGAAATGAAATGAAAAACACATTAAAGCCATTTTACAAGGAACAGGTAAAATCTAAACCGGAATTCTGTGAACTTTACTGGTCTTCAAATAAAAAAAAAAAAAAAAAAAAGAAGAATTTAGATTGAAGCAGATGCGGGGATAAGCTACTAGAACGACCAGGGAAGCAAAGAGGAGTTAGTACAAAGAGAATGCTAACAGAGACTGCTTAAATTAGCTTGGTAAAAAGTAGGCTGGGAGGTAATGAGAGTGCTCTCTATAAATAAATCAAGGATGTAGGATAGAGGAAGGAAAAAGCTAAAGCTATAGACATCACTGACACACAAAATGGATGTTCAGAAGCACGGTTAGAAACTGGAGCTACACATCATCAGATTAACAAAACCATGGAAATGTTTTCACCAGAAGCGATAGGGTTAAGAAACAACACAAGAGCAAGACACATTTCTGTATGGTATCTCATAGTATTACTATCTATAGAAAATGGGTACCATTGCTGCAGGACAGAAGATCCTGGCAGTCCCCCCTTCTACAAACTTTTCCTTATCATATTCCAGCCGAGATTTTTTATGACTGCCATTCCTTTTACATTTTCTCTTTTCTTATGTAGAAGCACAAGTCTATGTGCAGGCACTTTCCTATAAAACCCCTTCACTCTGATGTACTTCTCAGCTCAGGGGCTCTCTCCAAAGCTAAAGTATTGATGTGTTCTGACATAACCACCAGTGTACTTAAAGGCGTAAAAGCAGTTTTTGTCAGCCTTAAGCAAAAAGCTGGAATATTTTTAACATCTGCAATACATCGCAATACAGCAACACCGAACAGCGACTTTACAGCTCACGCTGTGCTACGTAATTTACCAGTATGCCAGTTCTTTATTTCCTCCATCCCCACATTGTTATCTCCACAGCAAGCTGATAATAAACTAACATCTGTTCCACGCTGTGCTGTAGAGCTAACTAAATCAACTAGACAACAACTCTAACCATGCTATTTAATATAAGCAAGGTCCTAGTATCCTGATCAACCTACATCATTGCTTCAACCATACTGAAACACATAACTTTGTAACGTAACGTGGCATTAATCACAAACACAAAAACTGCATTTTACCAATGTTAGTCTTTAAGTGCTAAAAAGTTAATGCATGTTAAAAATAAGGCTCCCGTTTGAATTAAAAGGGTTGCTTGAAAGTAACTCCCCAAAAGAGCAAGTTTCCTTTAACTTATCATGCTTTTTCACCATTAAGCACCAACCAGTGGTGTAGCTCTACTGCTATCCATTTCATAGCTAAATCCTACCAATCTAATCTAAATACTAAATGTGCAATATTCAAATGGACCAACAGACACTAATCTAGCAGAACAGCTGTTATTTCCAAACACAGCAACAGTGAAATCCCAAATACTGCCTGCCCTGCCCAAAAGTTGCACGTTTCTTAAGGAAGAGTACAACACTGTGAAAAGCCATATGCTATGAAAGATCCACAGCCAAAAATCCACAACACTCGAGCAATGGCCTTGCTCAGCAACAACCAGGCAGTATCAGGCATGATACACACATTACTCCATTTAGACTATGAAATGTGCATCAGGTAATAGGCATGCCCAAGCACCTCGTGTTCAGATCTCATGCAATTCTTACACAGCATCTGTAAGAACACACAGACAAGCCTGGAGGAAGCCAAACCTGGCATGCTGGTTTAGAAGGCAAATTATCATTTGATTTTGTATTTTGTACGTGGATTGTGATACAGATTAGACGCTGAAGTCCAGCCTTAGCTTAAAACACGAACAGCATGGACCACTAATAAAACCATAAGCCTCTTCCACAGCTACTATCCGTGCCATAGAAGAAAGGTCAGGGGTGGGGGGGGGCTGCTTTCCAGTTAGTATTATAACAGTATAGACACACTCCATGTCTAATCCTGCGTTATCCCTAAACTTAAATTGTCCCAATTTCAACCACTGTTGTATCGATCAGTTAAGGGGGAATTTTCCTTCCACCTCTCTGAAGCACATACTTGGAGATACCGTGCTAACATTCTGCTCCTCATTATTTCTCTTAATGGAAACTCAGTGATAACTTTCATAAGCACTTAGAGACAAATATCATTTGGGCAGTTAATGCTTCTGCATGTTACTCCTCTTCCAGCTAGGTTCACCTCCCTTCAACAAAACTCAGCCACACTGTGGTCTCTGCATCACTGTATTCTCACTTCTAACAAAAAGACCAAGCATAGGGCACACAATTCATTTTCATTAGAATCCTTCTAATATATAGTCCAGTCCTGAGGTATGCATACAGTAAAAACAAAAATAAGTAGAAGGGAAACTAGTGATCAGTTAGAGAAAATCAACTGCAAATATCGAGTTGGTGCAAGAGAGACTACAGTGGTGTACAGTGACTGCAAAGGGAATATGCATCTCTCTACTCCAAGCACCATGCTCCAGGAGATAGACAGAGAGAGCTGCTGCTCCTTCAGCACCAGGTATACTTAGAAGCCTCTCTGCATGGACAATATTGATTTAGAGGCATTCCTTATGTAATGGCCATCTGTAATGTTATAATTAGACCGAGCAGCATACGTGCTGGATTCTTTTTCAATTCTATGGGCACACAGCCCTTCACATAGAGCTGGTGTATCAGCTGTCCTGAGCATTGACCTCTCTCTTTCAATCTGCAATTTGTCTTTCGAGGCTGAACGGCATTCTTTGTTTAAAAGTATCTTAGTCTTTTTTTGAAGGACACAAGAGCCTCAGCACATAACAATGTTTTGACTGCTTTTCTAAAAATCACTCATTTAAAAAATTATGTGATTATTTCATTTACTCAGTTCGCTAATTAGCACTATTAAGGATTTTGTGATAACAAACGAATAAGAAATAATGACAATTTGAATTAGCATGTTTCTCTAAAAAATTGTCACTCCAAAATTACCTCTAAAAATAACCTCTAAAAAATAACTACCAATTTTCTTTTTCACTGCAATTTTTCCTGCTGCTGACCTGGGAAAGACATTCTTGTTGATGTAGAGAGCATGTATAATTTTCCCAGTAGGGCTTTCTCATTAGTTCTGAAACAGATGAGGAAAGGAGTTTTTATTTTAATGGCACAGTCTTTAAAAAAAGAAGAAAATTGAGGAAAATAGATAGAACAATATAGCAAACTTCCAAATCAAAAGTGACATTGAAAGTGTCATAGTCCAATGTCCAACTCTTAAATTCTAAGAAAATATGAAGCACTTGGGTCAAATGACAGAAATCATACAGGCATTGCTACAGGAAAATACATTTTCCTTTAATTAGAATTTACAGAACAACCAGAAGGTTAAAAACTCACGTTATCTGGGTGCCCTATGCTGTAGAAATCAACGTTGGCAGTTACAGTCAGTTAAATCAGAGCATGGATCTGCAGAGCGCCAGGAGTGAGCTCTACCATCTGATAGCACGCTCCATTTGCCTCAATTTCTCAATAACTTGAGGCTTCAGTAATACAATTACAGGACAGCTTTATCTGATCACAGTAACCATTAACATTGCCTGAAGTCACTAATACCCAACAGCTATTAGTAGGCACGGAAAGCACAGTCTTAGACTAGTTCCCTAAGACTAGATGTCCACACCCTAAGATGACCACTACAACCAACACCATTCTGACAGACTGTCAATCACAGGTTCTCTTTTCTTAAGCCATTTGTCATGCCCTGAACCTAGATTTGAAGCAGGCCATCAAGAAGCTGTGATGAGTTGCCTGCAGGGTGCACCTCTGCTGCAAGGTTCCTCCCTTTCCATAGTCGCTGCTCCTGCAGCACCTCATACATACACTATTTCTGTACTCAACTTAAGAAATTACTCTCAGATAAGGCTCTGGTGGAAGTAAAATGACCGTCTGTTACAAGGAGAAGGAATGCACAGCAAAGTGCCACGTTCTCCCAGTATTCTACCTTGCCTTTTAATAACCTTACCATTCCACATGCTTGGTTCTCTGTGAAATAAACATGGCTATCTGTGATTAAGCACAAGTCTCAAGTACTGCAAAGGTCACAGTTCAGTATTTAGCTTGAACCAAAACATTTATTAGCACTACTCTTCCTTCGCACTACTCCTCCTCCTTGGGATGGAAAAGAGAAGGAAGAAAACTCATCCCTGGAGCAGGAACACTGCAGCAAAGAGCACAGTCTAAAAGCACACACAATGACTCCACAGAAAAATCCTCCAGAGCATCATCCAAACTAAAGGAAGCACCAGAAAAGTGACCTCATTGTGTGAGGCAGTGGGCTGGACAGCATGGTACATCCTAAAAGATCAGCCAAGAACAAGCCCTCTAGTGTAAAGACTTACACAGTGCTTCCAAGATAGCGTGGAACAATGCTGTGTGCAATGGTGAACAGAACAATGGAACAACTGAACAATATGGAATATATGTGTATATATTTATATAGATAGTTTATATAGGGAGATGCAAGGAACAGTGGTGAACAGAACAACAGAACAACGCAATGGTGTGTTGCAAACAGCATCCAGACTCCAGTAATCCCACACAACTCCTGATAGAGATGACAGCTAGTTGCTAACAAGTAGCTCAGTACAAGAGCACGACACAAAGAAAAATACTGAACAGTTATATTCAGTGACACTTCCTATTTAAAAAAAATATAGTTTACAATGTTAAATTCCAACAAAAAGAGAACTGACAGAAAGCTAGCCTAGAATAAAATCCAGAATAACAATATTAGAAAACCAAAGTTACAATCAGTCTTGTGCTGAACACTGTGTTTTCTTGCTATATTTGAGAGAAATATTTTATTCACTGCTATCAAGAGTACCATGGAAGTCAAAGATGCAATCTTAAGAAATACACAAGGAACAACCAGCAAAATTTCACTTTCTTCTTTCATTACTGAGCTTATGTAAATGTTTTTATTGTATTACTTTTGGTGCCAAACTTTATGAAAGTTTTCTTTCTTACATACTGTGAAAATTTTAAAGCAATGAGAAACTTCAATGGATACAAAATATAGCTGTGTTCTTTTAAACAGAGTTCTGAAACTAATTAAGTTGAAATATTGTAGAACATGCTAAAATAGAAAACAGCTAATGAACCTATAACTGTACTTCAGCTCCGCTCACTGTAGAAGAGTAATTTTTTTTCATACAGAAACCAATGCTTAGGGGCATTTAGAAAATTGCTAAAGTAATTGCAAGAAGTAAGTATGAAACAAACGTATGTATTTGCAAAAAGGTGCACACCGAGATAAGAAGCTTAGGTGTGTTGATAAACCTGACTGAAGGCAGCTCTGCTTCATGCACTGCTTTTTTCAGGAGTCGGTTTAACTTTCTGTTATACTTTGATTAGAAATCGACTTTTAATTGTGCTGAAAATATTTTGAACAGGAGCATTTTAAATGCACTATTGTCTCTTTCATGTTTCTAGTGGTGCTGGATGATAAAGTTAATTTTCTAACACTTTACCACCTGGAGGACAGGGAAAGCAGTGGCTCAAGCAAGGAAGAAACATCTGAAGCAGGCATTCAGAACATGGAAGAGCATTATCTGCTGCCCAAATGTGCAAGTGTGAATATGAGCTCTTCAGAACAAAACTGCTCCCAAAACTGCAAAGAAGCTGCACTGAAATGAACGAATTTTAAATGGAATTTTCTTTACGTATATGTTGGTCACTCCGAAAGTAATACCTCCTACTTGTTTCCATGGAAACTACAAAAAAGAGCACAATAACACCACTTGATAGAGCATACGAAACACTATTTTTCAACACTGTCATCACCATTAGCTGTGCACTTTTGTCAGGGATGAACAAGAGCCTGCATGTGAAAGTCATGAAAATCTGCACAGCCATCCAGCACGTGGCTTGTTTTTCACATCGCAGTCTCCACTGCTGGAACGCAGCACCCATCACCACGCTGTGCTCACACGTCCACTAGCTGGTCTCCATAAACGTTCATCAAGCATCAATGAATGTCAATGGGTGTCATTTTTTTTTTCCACACGGAGCAATTCCATGACACACCCGTGCTTCACCTGCACTTCTATGTCAGACACCATTCTGTCAGACTGCCCCTTTGCTGCCATCTGTCACACAGCAACAACGTGGAACAGAACACTGATATGAAGGTTCGGCCTCTGCTCCAACATCCGCCCCTGATGTCATCAGCCAACATAATAAAATAGGAGGCATGGCTTTCAGAGCAGCCCTCTTGTTTTTTTCAGTGTGCACCTCAAACTCATAGTATCTTAGTCCCTTACATCTAACACATAGCCTTACTCTCACTCACCTAGAAGTACTAATATTTCCTTTTTCAGTCATGGTTTAAGAAGGTCAGGGAGTTACTTTTCCAGTATCATTTTGACAGATTACAATGAAGGCACTTCCCAGGGGAACAGATACTCATGCACTGATTGCTTACATTTAAAAGACTTATGATCATCTTGGATTGGAAACGAAAGTAAAACAGATAGTTACATAAAACCATACTGGACTTGACAACATGTGAATACCATCCAGCTAGGTTTTAGTAGTCTCCTTCTGGATGTCACAATGCTCAAATATATTTTTTAATATACATTATAAATGTACTCTAACACTCTTTTTTGCTTATTTGAAGCAAATCAGCAATAACATGCAGCTAGAATCTCAAAACTGAAATCTCAATTTTTAAAAGTCAGAATGGCTGGAATTCCATGGTTTTTTTAACCAACCATTTTCTCCATTCAAGAAAAGGTTCAGTCTTTTCCAGCAGAAAATTAATCCTGCTGGATTCCTAAGAGTAATCTAAGAACAGCAACGTGGGTTTATCTCAACCTCAAAAGCACTGCAAACAAGCATGCAGGTTCTGTTTCCATCTGGTAACCATGGTGAAGATTGTCCTTTTGGACAATGGGAAGAGGGACTTAGGTCCCAGTTCACAGAGAGCTCGCTCCTCTTTGAAAGAAATGAAACCTAAGATTCTCACCTGAAACCCTGGGAGAAAAAAGCAAATTGAAAATTTCACATTAAAAATACTAAAGCCTGCAGCACTATGAGCACTTTACACATCTGTTGCAATTATCTCCTCCAAAAGTACATCTGTTTCTGCTCCTCCAACACTGAGACATATATTGCTCGCATGGTGAGGTATACAGCATCTGTGCACAAACCTCAAACTAGGGCACAATCCTGGATTCCCTGATAACAGTGATGGGGCTTTTTTGTGAAAGTTTTCGGAAGTAAGAGGTGACAGAAATAAGTATTAAGATAGTCCTCAATGTCTGACTATTCTTCAGGGAGCTGGGTATTTCAAAGAGAATTCCTATACTTGAAAACTAAAAACACACAGGGGAAATCAAAAACTCCATAATCAGAAGAAAATAACTGATACTGTAGGTCATTTCAGTGTGTGAGCAAAACTACCCATCCCTTACCCTTAAAGCAGTTGGGTCAGCCATTTATTAAAGGACTTCTGATTCAGTATTGTTCTGTACAGAACAGCACGCGTCATTTTAAGCATCTCTACTTTGTTAACTAGTGCCACTAGAGAAAGCTGAAACATTTGGTTTCAGTTTGCTTCTCTGGTGTGATTTTATCCTCCAGAAAATAATATATATATATATATACTTCCAATAAAACTTACTATTATAAATGCAGCTCTACGTGTTCTCCCAACTCTGTAATTCATGCTTTACTCATCTGAAAACTCCACTTTCTTGACTTGGTTCTTCCTGCACTTTTCCCACAGCTTCTTCTTCTCTTTAGAACATTTGGAGCTGTGAAGATCTTCCATTTACTCCTTTTATTTTATTGTGCTTATCTATTTATAGACTTAAGTGTTAGAGTCAATATAAGGGATTAGGAAAGAAAATAACTTGTGATCTGTTCCCCCACATTGCTTACTGTGGTAGAAAGGAAAGTTGTACAGCAGTCTGGCAGCCTTACTGGCTGTGAAGTGTCATTAAGTAAGAAACAGCAAGTTTTATCATGCACCTCAGACTACTAAATTCACAAAACAAACAGAAGGTTTACCATGGGAGGTAGAGAGATCAGGCAATATCCTCAAGTCACTCTTCCTGTAAAACAGCGTGTGGTTACTGAAATTGCTATGGGAAAATGGGAGTTCATCAGAAACACACAGTTCTAGGTGAAAATGTTCCTTAACCTTTTATATTACCACTCTTTAAAAAAACACACGGTGTGCGAAGATAGATGCTTGAACACCAGGAAAAACTAAAATATTACACCTGAAACAATGTCACGCTAAAATCTTTTGTGCAGCTTTTGTTGTTCAGCTGTAGTATTTCATTAAGGAAAGAAAAGTATCTGCGTGCGTCCTCCAGCAATGCACTTCAGGAGATTTTAACAAGTTTATGTAACCGAAGCTGAGGAGGACACAATAAGGGGGTAAACAACAGAGAACTGCTTTTCTTGAGGCGGTACTGCATGCAATTATTCCACTCAATGCACTACGCATATGGCTTTGCAGGGAAGTAAAGTTATATTTGGGTATCTCCACCGCATATGCAACTGTTGCTGCAACTTCCTTCTGATGTATGGCTCCTTGATAGTGAAAGTGTATTAAAAAATAGTTGTTCACTCAGAAAATGGTTAATTTCAACCTAACAGTCCGCACATTATTCTCATGTAAACTTCCCTTAACTATGTATTCTTTTTCTGAGCACTAATACTTCATGAAACGCAGGGGCTTACCTCCCCTAAGTACCAATTAATACTACCTCCTGGTAGTAAAACAGTATTCCTACAGACAGCTATTACATCGCCTCCACAAACACATGTGGATTTCATACTGTGCTCATAATAACTGCTGCACTGATGAAGCTTTATTTCCCTGTTTCATTTCTGCAAAAGGGCCAAAATGTATTCTGGGAATGAATATAAATGTCAATTATTAAAACCAGTGTTCCAAACACAGACTTCAGATTACTCAAGTAATCTGAATTACAAAACCTAGCTTCCCAAAATGCAAATGAATTATTCTGAACTAAACGTAACACCAAGGAAAAAAAAAGAAAAAAAAAAGAATTTTAATTATCCATGAAGCATATTTCTTTCTGCTCCCTGTCATTTGCCTGATTAGGCCAGTCCTTCAAAATGACATGGGTGAAGAGCAGAGGGCATGTGAAATTTTTATGGCTTTTCCAAAGCCATGGGTGTCACGGACATGATGAAATAAATCAGGCCAGTGCTGGGACAATGGAACACAAGGAAGAATTAATTAATCTCTTGATCTTAAAAAAACACATATATAAATAAAGTACACAAGCTTTTTGCTTTCAAAGTAAGCTATTCTCAGATGACCATGTTATACATTAGGTTGACTCAGATTAAAAATTATGCCCATTTGCTCATTTATGTCACAAGGTACCAGTACCTCTACACTTCTACACAAAGCTCAAACAAAGTCTGTATGTTTGTTGTGCTGCTGCAGCCACAAACGGGTAGAACAAAACTGGGAAAGGAATGCATTGTGGTAATTTCAGGACTAGCACAGCTCAATCCCTTATCAACCTCTTCCTTCACTTTTCTGTACAGCCTGTTTTTACGTAACACAGCCACACTGATGTAAATCTGAAGTTTCTCTTACACTGTTTCTGACTGTGCCATTACGACCATAATTGTCAAAAACCCACTCACCTACCAGTGTGCTGTGAGTGTTACGTTTGTTTTGCCAAATAAAACACAAAGGAGTAAATTGCAATAATACAGTCCAGACGTGTAGAGTGGTTACAGCACAAAACTAGAAGAGAATAAAAGAACACTTGGCTCTCTTCCTTTGAGCTCTTGACAGTGTCTCAGACATACTTCTTTTCTGTTTCAGAGTGAGTATCTGATAACATTAAATAGCTCAGATTTCAATGTATATAACACACTATAAATACCCTTGTTCCTCTCTGCTGAGAAGAGCCAGAATTAAGAAATCCTGCAGCCCAGTAGACAGTGCTTGGACTGTGTTCCTGAATTCACCATCAAACTGCTGCGGAACCTTTGGCTGATGTTCTACCTCCACGCACACGAGTCTGTTTCAGGTTAAAGAATTCAAATATTTCTCTTTTGTTGTAAAGCAATTTATTAATATAAATTTCATACTAAAAACAGTACACGAGAATTCCAGGCTTTACTCAAAAAAACATTCTATTAAAAACAATTCCACTAACTCGGAACTGCCTGCTACTGAATAGGTTGCTACACCTAGAAAACCTGTCCTGCCTTTGAGAGCACTGTCAGAAATAAAACGGATGTCCAGATCCCTGCTTCACTGCAGAGACTTCATCACAACAAACAAAGGGTTAATTTTGTATTTTCAATACCTTTCAGCAGTCTAATTTAAGAAGTGGATCAATAAAATAGACAATATCTCAGAGGGTCAGGGGCACATATTAGAAGCAACTGGTAAGAAGTTCCAGAGCACGATATTTTCCTTTAAATAAATCATAATTTTTACATCAAATAAGTGAAGAAATCAACTGTGCTATTATTCCTGCTATGTTCTACAATAACCACAACATATTTTATCAGTAGTGCACACTGCAAGCTAGGACACAGTTATATGTGAAACTAAGCAGCAACTTGCACTGAGAGAACACCACTACTCAAATAAGAAAAAACATCCCAGCAAAACCCTGTTTCCAGACTTAGCCTAAAGATAATTAATACCAAAGCTATGTTTTAAAAAAAAAAGCTTTTTACAAGCCTTTTAAACTTACTACATTTAGCAGCACAACATTTTATAATGTTCTTTCTGTTCCTTCCACCTTATGAAATCTAAATGTGAATTCTGTCTAATAGTTGGCTTGTGCAGTGTGGTTTTACAAATCTTCATACTGTAGTTGGTATCAAAAACAACCATATATGCACAAGACTGCAGTCTGTACACTGTTAAACCCTTCCTAGCAGGCAGCCCAGCCTCTTCGTTCTCAGTCACCATTTGACACAAAGCAAGAAGTTTTTAAAAAATCATGAATTTCAGACCTTCTCAGGAAAATTACTCATGTAAGTTACCTATCATGGTAATGTATTTTTTGAATGCAGAACAATGGAGATTTTAGAAACAAGTTTGCAGGAAGTTAAAGTCAGCATGTAAAATGTTACACTTTTAATCATATTTGTTCTGCTAATTGATTTTAAGATATACTATCCATTACACTGTAGAATGTGAGGACAGATTACAGATTCAAAGAAAAAAGATTTGCTTTGAAATAGCACTCTGCTTACAAAAGAAAATGAACTACAGAATCACAGATTCACAGAACAGCCAGGGTTGGAAGGGACCTCAAGGATCATGAAGCTCCAACCCCCCCTGCCACATGCAGGGCCACCAACCTCCCCATTTAATACTACACCAGGCTGCCCAGGGCCCCATCCAATCTGGGCCTTGAACACCTCCAGGGACGGGGCATCCACAGCCTCTCTGGGCAGCTGTTCCAGCACCTCACCACTCTCTCTGTAAAGGATTTCCCCCTCACACCCAACCTCAATCTTCCCTCCCTCAACTTCAAACCATTTCCCCTTGCCCTGCAGTTATCAACCCTTTCAAAGAGTTGATTCCCCTCCTGTCTGTAGGCTCCCTGTAGGCACTGACAGGCTGCAATGAGGTCACCCCGCAGCCTTCTTTTCTCCAGGCCGAAACAAGCCCAGCTCCCTCAGCCTGTCTTCATAGGGGAGGTGCTCCAGCCCCCTGATCATCTTTGTGGCTCTCCTCTGGACCCTCTCCAACAGCTCCCTGTCTTTCTTATACTGGGGGCTCCAGATCTGGATACAGATAGGGTCTCACAAGAGCAGAGTAGAGGGGGACAATCACCTCACTGTCCCTGCTGGCCATCCCTCTTTTGATGGAGCCCAGGATACCACTTGCCTTCCGAGCCACAAGGGCGCACTGCTGGCTCATGTTCAGTTTTTCATCTATCAAGACCCCCAGGTCCTTCTCTGCATGGCTGCTCTCAAGAACCGCTCCTTCCAGTCTGTATGGGTGCCTGGGATTCCTCCGGCCCAAGTGCAAAACTCTGCACTTTGCCATGTTGAACCTCATCAGGTTCACCCAGGCCCACCTTTCCAGCCTCTCGAGGTCCCTCTGAATGGCATCCCTTCCTTCCACCATGTCAACTGCACCACTCAGCTTGGTGTCGTCAGCAAACTTGCTGAGGGTGCACTCGATTCTGTTATCAATGTCATTGATAAAGATGTTAAAGAGCACCGCTCCCAAGACAGAGCCCTGCGGGACGCCACTTGTTACCGGCCTCCACCTGGTCATAGAGCCACTGATGACCACCCTCTGTCTGCGGCCTTTCAACCAGTTTCTTATCCATCGAGCGGTCCACCCATCAAATCCACATCCATCCAATTTGGAATTAAGGATGTGGTGGGGGACCATGTCAAAGGCCTTGCTCAAGTTCAGGCCTTCCCCTTGTCCACCAATGCTGTCACTCCATCATAGAAGGCCACCAGATTGGTGAAGCATGACCTTCCCCTGGTGAAGCCGTGCTGGCTGTCTCGGATCACACACTCATTCCTCATGTGATCAGGTATGTCATCCAGGATGATCTGTTCCATGATCTTTCTAGGCACTGAAGTCAGACTCACCAGCCTGTAGATCCCAGGGTCCTCCCTGCTCCCTTTCTTCTAAGTGGGAGTTTGAACTGTACTATTACTCTTAAAATAAACCAAGACAATAATCATAAAAATGACTAGAGGTGTGAATCCAAGACCCAAAATATTTTCTGCCCGACAAGTTCTAAGCAGAGCAACTGCAATCACAAATATTTGCACACGTGCTATTTTCATGTAGTATTAAACAAGAAACACCACAAAATTTAGACTCCAGACACAGTGCTACAATTGCTTTTCATTCTTTATTTCATTCACTGGTTTTATTCTATTTTATTACTTTCATTCTCATGAAATAGCTCCTTATTGTTCATGTTTCATGTAATTAAGATTATGCCAGGTTACACTAACCACAGCAGTACTAATTAATGCTTGACATAGGGCCCAAGTCTGGCAGGCTAAGAAGAACTCATTACTTTTTCCACTTTCCAGAAGGGACTGAATACTTTTAATGGAAACCAATTTCACTGAAAGACCGATCTGCAATCCTATAGCACTTTTGTACAACTCCAGGAAAGTAGCATTTCTAATGAAAGTTCAGTTGAACAATTTAACACATTAACCAAAATGGAAAATTTAACAAATCGCCTCAGAACTCTGTTTTTCAGAAAGGGCTGAAATGGGACGAGGTCATTTGGCCCAACCATCTCCAACCCTTGTTCAAGCCTTAACAGTTTCCCAGAACACATCTACTTCTAATATCTTATTTAACAGCAGCTCCCTGTGAAAACTTACATCTTTTTTAAACATCCCAACCATAGGACCACAAAAACTGTTCCTTCCAAATTTAACTTATCCATTTTCAGTGATGTTTTTGGTTTTCTTCCCTGCAACTTGAAAACCTAATTTAAAATGTTAGTTACATGTACTGAAGTCCTTTTGATAACAATAACCATCATCTCCCACCAGAATCTCTGTGTTTCAGCTGCGGTTGTATTACTTTTTATCTTTTTGCAACTCTCTCGTATCCTCTTTCTATACATCACAAGCAACATCTTTTATTGCTGTGATTTCCTTAGCTTGATTCCCATAAATTATTCGTTGAGAAAACAAAGTGGTAAGCTAATTCCTGCAGCTCAAGTCAGGTTATGCTCCTCAGCCTTTCATTTCCTGTCTCAGTCAATTCCATGCATTCCCTGTCAGTCTTGATCCTTTAATAAAAACTATTTTGACAATTTTATCTTGTTCATTACTAATATGTATAATATCTACTCCAAATTTCTTCCATATTGGTATTTCTACAATTTCTCCTCCCTATCCTATTTTTCCCCCTCTCAATTTCTTACCTTTGTAATTTTATACCTGGTAAATTTTAGTTTTATGTATATCACTTACAAATCAAACTCTTTATACTGTATTCTTCAGTTCATGACCAGACAACAACAAAAAAGATTTTAAAAACAGCTACAGAACCAAGAGATAAGCTCACCAGCTTTACAAGGATGCTTTATACAAAAAAATTCTTCCTGACTCTGAACTGCTTGGGGTAGAGATTGTATTATTTAAAGACTGAACATATGAACAACACAACTAATAACAGAAGAAGAATGTAATCAAATTCACTTCAGATAAACATGTACGAATCTGACTGATTAAAAAAAAAGTTTGGCAATTTCCTGGTTTTTAAATTACAAATTCTTGAAATACATAATTCCCCTCATCTCACTGGTTTTATTAACAAGAAAAGCAAATTCATCAACCTAAATAAATTCCACATTAGTCATTCCAATAAACAATGTATGTTTTAGACCTTACCAACAATCTTCCTGGTCTTTGTATGTTAACTGTGAGCCCTTCTTAAATGAGGGTGTACATTTATCTACAGCTGTGAATCAAAATGCTAGCCTTAAATTGACTGCAAGATCTGGGACAGGACATTCCATCTGGAAAGCATGAGTCCAGTGATTATGAAAGAGAAGTTAAGAAGTTAACAACAGTTAAGAAAAGGAGTTTAAAGCTGTACTTTGGTACATCACAGCATTCCAATTTGCAAGTACCTGCATACCACAGTCCACTTCCCTCTATAAGTGCATTCTTTATTGGGCTCCCTCCACTTGAAACTGAAACAATCACGATTTCTAGTGAACCTTCATGTATAATGGTTTTACTCCATTTTCTTATTCTGGTTTGCTCTGTCACTTCATAAACATTACACTGGCAGAATCAAAGGAGTAGTGAATTTTATTTTGCAGTCTTTCTTCCACCTACTGCAGAATGACAAAATGGTTAAGATTAGAAGGGCCCCCTAAAGTCATCTGGTCCATCCTCCTTGCTCAAGCAGGGAGACCTAAATCAGATGGAAATTAAACGTTTGGGGTTTCTATGGATCTAAATGAAGAATAAACACATTTCTCAACAGCTAGAAGAAAAAAGGGTTTGAGGGTGATTTTTTTGGGGGGGGATGGTTGGAGGTGTTTTGTTTTCTTTTTAATGTTTTTATCATACCTGCTTATCTCTCCAGTCAGCTTAATGCTTTTGTGTTGGCTTCAAAGGACAGACACCTGACAAGTGACATAAATGTTTTGGACTTTTTTCATCTAAATAGATATCACAGTTATGCAGTACTAAGGTTTAGAGCCTGTATCAGTAACTTCAGGATAAACTAATCTCAAACATTCTGATAAGAATTATAACAAGAAAAGCCAAAGAAATTCAACCCTATGCTGTGCTGTGCTCTATATCAGCGAAGCCTGTTCCAAATGCCAGTTTTCACCCTTCTCATGCTCTCTTTTCTGAAGTTTTTCCTGCTCCTTTCCAAACTGATTTCTAGGGTCCGCACAGACAGCAGCCAGAGTAACAAAACAAAAACAGATTTTATTATTGTTTACGCATCACAAAACTTGTTAAGGTAGATAAATAGACAGGGATTTTGTTACAATCAGAAAAAAAAAGCTGCAAAAATCCTTTTGGCCATCTCACCTACCTTTCTGCTTGCACGTTACTATATTCTAGCTTATACTCTCTGCAATGGTTTTCTGTACACAACACATCTTCCTGGGTGGATCTGGGGTGGGAGGGGTCAAGACAGATGGGATGAGAATCAGCCACCACTTTCTCCATTATTTGATATCCCACCTTCAGAAGACTACACAGCTGGCTCCTCGTACCAGGCTTGGGGGTACAAGGAAACCCAACCACTTTTCACTTCTCAGGTGCATTATTTCAGCAGTTGGATCAGCTCTCCACAGTTCCCAAAAGGACTATTTCCTCCTTGCTTCATTGTTTAATGACTTCAAGGCCTGACCTTAAATAATAATGTTTATACCCAATGTTTGTGCAAAAATGCAGCACTTCTGTTAGTAACGATCAGCAAAAATGAATCAGTAATTTTTAAAATAGTTTAAGTCAATTAAATATGAAAGGAATTTTGTGGAACAAAGCACGTTTCTCTAGGCAATGACTTTCCCCTTGACAAATTCCAAACCCAGTACTTGATATTCAGTAAAGATGTCAGAAATATTTTAAGAAAACTTACAAAGAGTATTTTAATGCAAGAATAAGAATTAGAGGCCTATCACAGAGAAAGAGGGACACCATATAATTACAAACCTTTTACAAACTCTTATTTCCAAAAAGCCAAAAGGTAACTTAATTTTCTCAAGCTGTGAGGAAATACAAATGTATTAACATTGTTTGTACACATTGGCCAGGTTGGATGGGGCCCTGGGCAGCCTGGTTTGGAATTAAATGGGGAGGTTGGTGGCCTTGCATGTGGCAGGGGGATTGGAGCTTCATGATGCTTGAGGCCCCTTCCAACCCTGGCCATTCTATGATTCTATACACTTAACACATTTCCCTCCCACATAAGTAAGCATTTCACATTTTTTATTTAAAGACACATACTATAGTAACAGTATTTTGTTTCTGTGCTGCAAAGTTTTTTGGTTTTTGTGTGTTTTTGTATTTTCGCAGACTAACTTTTGCTTAACCTACAATTTTTATTTTTTTTTACTTTAGTTAAAAAAAAAAAAGCTATTTACTGAAAGCATATTACCAAATTGCTTCAGAATAACTGCAGGAAAAACTTAACATCAATTTTTTTTTTTTTTTCAGTTATCTGAAAATATGATGGCATAGAGAGGCAGCAGCCTCTGTAGTCTGCAAGAATTCTGAGGATCTTAAAGATAGTCACATTAACAAAAACATTCAAGTTTTGGGGTTGTTTTTTTTTTTTGTTGTTTTTTGTTTTTTTAAAGGAGGGAAACAAGGGCTTAGGCTTAGAATGAGCGAGAATGCACTTTCATTTACAACCCAATGCCTCATTACGGCACTTGTTATAGTATCGTAGCTCTCATGTTTCATGCTGACAAACTTATTTCATCTATTTATCCATCCAGAACAGATATGCAACATGGCATTTTTAAAGATTTTTGTTACACCCTTCTTCTGCCTTATTTCCAGAGCTCTTTTTAATATATGCTCACCCTTTGATCACATTCCCTCAGTTAAATGTGTCTCGGTTTTCTCTTCAAAAAGCAGTAAAAATGAGTGTACTGTGCTCTAGATAAATGTAACACACCTCAGTCTTAAAAATCAAAGATGGCTCCAAGATCTTCTTGATTCACTCCAGGCCACAGGAGAGCATAACTGCAGTTAAAATGGTAATGTGAATTTTAAAATTAAAAAAATAATAATAATAAAATTATGCTATATGTGAATTTAAGAGCTCTTCAAAATGACTTCTCTGATACTAGGTTGAGAAGAAAACACTGTGTCATGTATCATTCTCATAGAGCACTGCTGTCTGCATGCTAACCATTCTCAGCTGCACCAGAAAGACTCTGCTGGCACAACTCAACTTCAGTCTGTAACAGTTCACTGCTCCTCTCTTGTTGTTGATTTCCCTTACTGCTTCAACCACCCCATATTTGTTGCACGCACTTTGGTTCTTTGTTATACCACTCTCCATCAGACATATCTATACCAGACTAAATCAGTTTGCCTGGCTACAGGACTTTTCACAAAGTCAATGCATTTTAGCAGGAAATCTCTCTGGCCACAGCTGCTGCAGCAAAGCAGTTCTGAAAATGTTCAGCATTATATGTTTCTGTCTGTACAGTGTTTGAAATGCAAGTGTATTTGGAAAGAAATAGTACTAATTTCAACACCAAGAACTGGCTACTCTTGGAGAGCTGCAGAGATACTCACAGAGCTGGAGTACCTCTCCTATGAAAAAACATTGAGGGAGTTGGGCTTGTTTGGCTTGGAGAAAAGATGTCTTCAGGGTGACCTCACAACAGCTCTCCCATACTTAGAGAAAGCTTACAACCATGAGTGAGAGTGACAGTCTAATAGTGATAGCACAGGGGAAATGAACTTAAATAGGAGAGATTTAGGTTAGATGTTAGGGGAAAACTGTATTCTGAGGGTGGTGAGTTGCTGGAACAGGCTTCTGAGAGACCTTCTGGATGCCCCATCCCTGGAGATGTTCAAGGCCAGGTCAGGTGGGGCTCTACACAGCTTGATCTGGTGGGTGGCCACCCTGCCCATGGCAGCATGGTGGGATCCAAACCATTCTATGATTCCAAGATTTATCTCACTAACTGCAAGACAGCTTACTTTTCATCCAACAGTCTCTTTTTCTAAACCTGAAACGTGTTTAGAAACAGCAAGCTAAAAGGCTCAGTCAGGAATATCCTGAATGTTAGCTTCTAAAAGTACAAGTGATAGGAATATACTGCCATACAAGAACTATGAAGCTGTCTAAACATTATCTAAAATCTGCCTTGCAGTAATACCACACTACACTATTCTTACACTACCTTTAGCAGCAGAAGATAAGCTACAGTACAAGAAGGTCTGAAAAACAAAGGAAAATAAATAATTGTAACAATATATTAATCAATCATTATTCAAAAAGATAAGTGACAATGAAAAAATGAAGTGATACCGGTTGTATGAAGAGTGTATTTGAAAATGTATATATTAGAGCTTCTGGAATCTATAAGAAGTCTTTGACAGGGAACATTAAGTGTTTGTTTCTGTGGAAATGGTGCAATAGAAAAGAGGAAGGAAAAAGGAAAAGTAAAGAGGCAAAATGATCTAGAAATAAGGGAAAACAGCTTAGGATCTTTTTGCCTGCTGTAAGAGGGCTTCTCTTAATCTACATATACATTTCTTCCAGCCTTGAAATTTCAACTTCAAATCAGCCTTCTCCTCTTAAGTGCTCTAAGTCTTCAACCCTTTTCCTTTCCAGCTATCATTTCAGATGTCTGCATTAAATATTTTAATATTTATTATTTTAATATTTTAAATTAAATATTTTAAGGTTTATGCCCTTGTATTTGGGTATTTATTTTGAAGGGCATGCAGTCAGATTTTGAAACTCCTTTATTTAGGATTCATTAGGAAGAGGAAGACAACACACAGCTGAACTCCTCTGTGCAGCTAATGTATTCCGTACTCAGTTCCACACTGAAGAACTCTAAGACATCTAACTCCTCAGTGGGCAGACTCCTATCATACTGCATCAGAAAGCTTGAACTTGGGATTTTGCTATGCCAACACAGTGAGCAATATCTTTCTGCATCTCATGAAGGAAGCAAGTGCGCACATAAGTGCTGAATCATGCATTGCAGAATTACCTTGGTAATCTTTTTAAGATCATCCAGTCCAATCGTCCACCTACCACCAATATTCTCCCACTAAACCACATCCCTTAGTAAAGTACCTACCTCAAAAAATAAATTCACAGACCAGAGCTGCCTACAGATCTGGTCCCTGCAAACTTGCTCTGCTGTCAGATTCTGAATCTCATGACTTACCCTCAAGTACATTTTCCAACTCTCTTTCTGTTGATGCTGGGAAATAGGGCACAAAAATAATCTACGCTCTTCAACCTTCTTTAAAACTCTTCTCCCTGTATTTTTGCACAAGTGGTAATCCAAAAAGCCTTCAATCAGTTGTTATTGAAAAACTCAGTGACTGATCCTGACACTCGTAAGGAAAGAAAGCATTCAGAAACACGTCTATAAAGCAATGCTCAAAAAATTTTCATTTTGTAGAGGGCCGAAAGATTCATGCCCTTATACTGAGAACTCTATAAGCTCACTTAGAAAGCATCACAATACAATTTTCTTTTCCATTTGACCAACCAGTATGGTTCTGTCTCATGAGGTGACTGAACAGCTTAGTTACTCTGACTACATATTTACAAGTTCAGAAACGTAGCTTTAGGGGTCAGGAAAAGCCAGCAGTTTCATTTCATGCATACATTTCAAGCTAGACAAGCACGTTTATTATTTTTTTGGTATATTTTTGTATTGCAATTACATTACTACAAGGCTTCAAAATGTATTCTTAGTATATCTATCTCCTTACGGAAAAAAATTATTTCCCTATTCCCCTTGAAATCTCTTTCTATTACTGCTTTGCTTGCAAGTGTGCATTCCTAGAAATATGTTACTTCATTAGTAGTGATTTCATAAGAGTCACAGTGAACAAGATTTTCACAGGAGCTGTAGGCCACGCTGCGGGCTGTGGTTTTCCTGTAAAAGCAGTCATATTTCATGTATATTATCTAGAGAAAAAGGTCACTTGCATAGCAGCTTTTGAAATTAGCTAAACGCTCATATAAAGCCAAAAGACACAAGTTTAGATGCCACATCATTCCAGACTCCTCTCATTTACAAACAACAGAAAAAAAGGGTGAAAATTGCTGCCCTTGTGTATGATAGAGGTGATGACCTGCCCTCTTCCACCCAAAGCATGACTGGAAAAGGAGTCACAGCCTTGTTAGACACCTGTGCAATGTCAAATTCACAGTGTTGATCCTGTTTGACAGCAAATACTGTGTGTTTATTCCCTTAAGCAGGACAGATGTTAGCAACACAGGAGATGCTCATTCTGTAATCTTTCACAAATATGCACATTACTTCTCTAGGAAATCCAATTTGAGAAGTTTGCACATTGACAAAAAGTTAGCTAAAATAACGGGAAAGCATTGAGCCAAAAAAAGAAATGTGGATTTGCCTAGTAGCTGCCCTCGCCATCCTTTCACTCCCAAACAGCCCTTTCAAATCCTGGTGTTAATACAGTTAAGAAGAAAATACGTGCACACGTGTTATCCAAGAACACATTAGAGGGACAGCAAAGATATAGGAAAAGCAACGAGATGCAGCATCTGCACAGCTCTGCAATGTGCAGAAGTGTATGTGCAAACTTGGCTGATTTATGCCAGAAGGTTTTGCCATCTCCTTGGAGCTGCATTGTAAAATACTTGAATGGAATTCATAATTTTCCAACCTGAATTGAAATTTCATGCACAATGTCCCCACTTTGTCATAATGTACAGACACTTTGTTGAAATGCTTCAAACAGCAGACTTTTGGTTTCTGTAGCAAGCACTATGATGGAAAGGATGAAAGAAAAATTCTATAAGGAAAATATGGCCGAGTACTTATATTTTGAAGCAGAATCTCAATTATTTAGTTTCATACTGACAAAAGCACTCAAGGCACTGCACAATTAAGGCCCAAGCCTGTGAATTTAGCAACACCAATTCTGCAATGGAAGTGAAGACAGCTGCTCCCAGTGTAACTCACTGGCCCCCAGGACAAGGAAATCCCCACTGTCTCTTCCATAGGTCATATAAGTTCCAGATGCAGCAGACAGCTCACCTGATAGTCCACACTTCAGCAACGAAATGCAGACCCTCAAGCTGATGTTGGTTTTCCTGCACGTAAAATTGTTAATTAAAATGAAGCTCTGTATGGTCATTCCAGTGCTCATTCTCTGATGGCAAGTTAGAGTTTGATGGAGAAGACAGAAAACAAGTTGGAAAAAAATATCAAAATCTCCTACATTTAACATGTAAGAAAGTTGAGGAGCAAGTGAAATCAACTTTGCTAAGCATTCTCAGATTTTACAACTTATTTAAAACTGAATTATTCACCAAATTTTAATCCTTTCGGCCCAGCTTTACTTTTCTGCTTTTGAAACTATAAAAGTAAGATGATATTTGTGTAACATCATTTATTTTATAACTTCATTTATTTATAACTTCTGTCAGTTACAACAGACACCCTATAGCAGATAAGAACAGTCAGGAAGATTTCAAAGGCATGTCATTATAGTCAGTTCTACAGCGGACTGCCAGCAAATACGCAATGGAGATCTACAATTTAATTGTCAACTCTGGCCTGTACAAAGCAGACATCACACACAACGTCAGCGTGAGGACTTCCTTAACTGCATTTGATGTTGAAACTGGTTATTTGGTCAGGACACACAGTCAAGTGCTTTCTAGGAAAATCAATTAATATTCAGACTCAATAGGCAAAAGAAAAAGCTTTACAAAATGAAGGAAACAAAGCAACTAGGACAACTACTACAGAAGATCAAGGAAGTTATCTGATATTGTCAGGAGGAATTAAAAAAAAAACCAACTGGTGACTGATTAAAATGACTCATTTGATGTGAATTAGGGTTGCTGGCTTTTTTTTTTCCCAAAGCAAAAGTTAACCCCTAGTTAGCATGACACCCAGCAAGAAAACAAGTGCTTGAAATAATAAGGAACTTAAATAAATGTCTATTTGTTTAAGATGTTATTAGTTAAAATGTCAGACTGCAGCTAGGCTTTTCAAAAGCTGCATAAACAACATAAGATAGACAGAGGCTGAGTGACTGCTTCATGCCTGTTGTGCCTTCCTGTACATTATTACCCTTCACTGCATGATAGGCTGAAAAATTCTATCACCTAAACAAAATTATCACAGTTTCCAATCTAATCCACATGTTTAATGCTCAGGAGTGGAAAATATATATATACAACTCAGGACACAACTGTGAAGTATAACAAAATCTCACAAAAGTCAAGATGTTATACGTGGGATGCTGTTAAGAAGACAACAAAGAAGCTCGTGAAGGTATGCTTTTTTGGTGAACTAATCAAAGAGGCAGATGAAATACTGCAGAAAACAAGAAAATAAAACCCTTTGTCAGTTTTCTTCAGCAGTTCACGCCTAATTTAGTAAAGTCACTAACTTAGCTTTTGTTGGAGCATCCCCCCAGAAATGCACTTCTGTGTCGCAGCTATAGAAGTTGGAAGCATAGTCAAGCTACAGTAAACAACTTCAAATAAAACAATCTGCATATACATAGCAATTACTTTTAACACCTTCATTTTACGTGTTGCTTTTCTTTAAGTAAAGGCTTTCTAATTTCTGAGGGTAACACAAACACAGTAGACCTAGCAGAAAAGGAGTCAATATGAGAGTGCCTCCTCTGTTTCCACCTGGGAAGGACTACTCCTAAACTACCATTACAGTAACACGAAGCAAAGAGACTGGTTGTACCCTGAGTACCTGTGCAGTAAAAAAAAAAAAAAAGCACAACAAAACCAACAAGAAATAATGGCAATTGCAGAAGACAATACTGTCCCTTCCAACAAGCTCTGAAGGCATCCACCTCACAGGAGAGCCAGATACAAGGATATAAAACACTGCTGGCTCTATACAATGTGAAGTATTTTGAAGCATTTTCTCAGCACCACTGAGAAAACACACATGAAAATCCTTTTTTTCCTCTTTTTTTTTTTTAATTAAATAAAAATACTCCCATGTCTCTCACGACTTATCTTCTTTAGAACCCCTCAAAGGAAAAATAAAGGGTTAACAGACAGCAATACTTTATATAAGCCTGTCCAAGTTGCAACTGCTGAACAGTAACAAGTTGATCATTTTAAATATGGAAGAACTGAGAAACTGAATACAGAACTAAGCAGCATTTCCAGTCTCACCCAGAAAAGATACCACCACATTTAGAGGTCTGCAGAGCTTCCCAACGCTACATTATACTTAAAAAAACCTCCAACTTTTATAAAGAACCTATTCCACCTCTTCACAGCTTGAGTAATTGCTAAGTAGTACAAAAGACAACTACTCCTATCCAATTTTAATGCCACAAAATTTTGCTCATTTGATTTACTAATATCTAAATGCTTCATGACCCCTGAAATTACTGCCTTTTGAAACTTCAGAAAAAACGTTGATTCTTCTACATTTGAAAACAGAAGAATTCTCTGTAAATATCTGTGTTAGAAAGCTGGTGACATGGAGATTACATGTTTTCTTCCCCTGCCTCACCTCCATTTGAAGTAGGCAACAGTAAACACTGCTGTCACAGAGGACATAAGCAGAACAGTTATTTTCATAAAAGAGAGCCCTGTTGATAGAGAAAGGTCAACTTTTACATTATTTTCCTACCGTAATGTCAGAAGAACCAGGCACAGGGCAGGTGCCACATTTTAGCAGATTTGAGAAAATGAAGACACAGCCTATGGGCATTGAGGCAGTGAGGGATTAGTACTGAAGGTACTGCAAAAGCACTGCAGAACTACAGGCAAAACATGGTTATTTTCCACCTTAAATTTAAACTCCGTCTGACAATGCAGTGGGTCAATATTTATGCCACTTTTCAGCTCCTCAATTGGACTGACAATGGTGAAGCTACACATTTATGCACAATTCAGTATAATATATACTCCTGTACAAAAGAATTAAGAGTACCAACTATAAATGGACATTGTTTCATGACACTGTCAACAGTGACCAAGTTTTTCTTTAACCCCGTGACAAAAACATATATGGACAGAGTTGTAAGAGTATTTTAGTGGAAACGGAGCATTTGCAGAGGCTGTTATCAGTTACAGGGTTTGTAAATTCATGTGTTATGGATTTTATTCATAAATTTTGTCTACTGCCAGGCAAAACATAAGGATACTGTAGAAATGCCTGTAAAGGGATCTTCACTATAAGCTAGATAATTCAATCATTTAAGATCACAAATGGAACTCGATAATTAACTACATGCTGCACTACAGTTGCCAGAGGTGAGCACGTATTGCAGGAGTCACACCACCCCATAGATGGCTTCTAGGTAAAATGCCATACTACCCACAGCTTATGAGATATAGGTTATTCAGCCTTCCATTTTGTGCTGGTAGGAAAACAAAAGCTCTTTCGACAGCTTGAAAATTCAGGATGTCTTCAGTTTTTCCTCTAATTAAATGAATTTGATCAAGGATAATAGATAAATGAGAAATGGCCCAATGCAAGAATTGCTGTGCATTGCAAGTTTGGAATTTCAGGCTTTAAAGATTGAGCAAAGACACTTCTAACAGCTTTCTGTAGTGACATGACAGCCTGGAAGCAAGTTATAAATTCCAAGCTCATTTTTCTGAGCTGTTCCGCATGCCCAAGATTTTACAACCATTATCACCACAGCTCCTAGAAATATGAAGACGTCTCCCAGTATTCTGAAACCTTGTCCTAAGGAAGCTTCTGCTTTCTTATCAGTAGAAGTATTCATTAGATTTTAGTTCTCAGAACAAAATTGCTTCCTGGCCAAAAGCAGCCATCTTACTTGTATACAGAAGTTCAGAAAGACTGTGACCAGGACCATGTTATCTGAAGCCATCTAGACCTTCACTTATCTCCTCTCAACTGGAATGAAAAAAAAAAACAAAACAAAACAAAACCCTTGACTCTCACCCTCAAACATTTTTGCATGCAGACAGTAACCTGTCCTACTTATCTTTTTGGCAATTGCTAGAGACTTGCAAATCTGCATTACATGAACACTAAATTCAAGTCAAGTATGTACATGCAAGCTTCCTTGTTTGCTGAGAAAGAAAGGGGTAATACCTTAATCAGAACAGAAAACGGCTGATGAACACAAGAAGCAAGTCACAACTTAGTGTTTGCAATTCATCATAGTGCCTCCAACACCACTGAGTCTTTTAATTGCACCCCCCCCATACACACTCCCTTTTTTTCCCCCCCCCAAAACATGACAAATTATTTCTCTATTCTGGAAAAAAAAAAATGTATCTAAATGCATTCATACTGAAAGCAGAGGCCTGAGAAGAATAAATGCTGGGAACACATCAATGTACAGATGCTCAGTGCAGTTCCTCCTGCCTCCTGAGTGGAAATGTGCCACTCTGCCAACATTGCTCCCTATCAGAATGAAAAGGGTTAAATTGAGGGGGAAAGGGAAGCACCATTGTGCTTCCTTAAAGCATCCATCAAAAGTGCAGGTCCTGCCTGTATGCTATACAGGCTGCACTGAATCTACTGCCTGAGCTGATGGATAGGCCTAGCTCAACTGGAAGAAAAGCTCTGCTTCTCATCTACTCTGCTTTGCTGTTAAAGATGAGGAAAACACTCAATGACAAGCTTAGAAAAATAAGCAGCATACTTACTGAAGTCAACAGAGCAATACATCTAAGGCCCAGAGTTGTTCACAGTCCTGACTGCACAGAAAGTCTGTTAAAACAAGGGGATAAAAAAAAAAAAAGAGAGAGAGAAAACTGGGGCCTCTCACTTCAGAAAGTAAAAAAAAAATTTAAGATGGCCAAATTTTCATATCCTCTGCTGAACAAATATCTATTATAATTTCAGTTTCAACTGCAAACCTCATTTTGATTTTCAATAAACAGTTGCAAAGGAAAAAGAAATAGTTTCAAAGATTTCCAGTCATTTTCTCTTTTTAGAGCATCCAGAGATTTAAGAGAAATTAAAATGAAATTAAAATATTACTGTAAGCATTTGAATTTATACCATGTGCCTTGCGTCAGAAGTTCTGCATTGGCAGATTTAATAAAGCAGCACTTTTATAATTTTTGTCTTGCACTGGCACACAAAACATCACAACATTCTTCAGATGTCAGAATAAAGAAGAAATACAATAAACAGTAATGAACTCTCAGAAGGAATCTATTCATAGCATTCCCACTCAAAGGAAAAATAACTCCCTCAAAGACAGGCTATCAGGAAGTCCTTAATGGTTAAAAAGGGAACTGTACACAAAAATAAAGAAGAGGGAAAAAAAGAAAAGAGCAATACCTTCCATAGGAAAAAACTGTAATTAAATTTGAGAATTTAATGAAACCTGTTTACAAAAAAGACCTGAGAGACAACACTAGGCAACAATAGTTAATTTATCCTAACAACTTTCAAGCATAAATGCTAACTATACATCACTTGTAGAAATACACAGTAATGAATATCTTACATGATGAAGTATCTTACTTCATATTCCTAATGAACAAGTACAGCAGCACACACTCTTATGTTTCTCTGGGAAGTTATTCTGCACAGATAATGTGACATTTCTGAAGCCCACAGACCTTTTCTACTAGCTCTGCCACAATTTTTGTATACGGCTTCTGTGGCTATGGGGAATTGCTCCAGCTGCTCAGAAAACTCTTTCCTAGATGGCCGAGGGAATTGCTGTATTAACAGTGGGAAAGAACATACAACTGTGTGTCTACACAGATAATTATTAAACAAACCACTGGGACAAACAGAGATGCTAATACACACAGCACTTACTTTTCTGGATCAGTCTTTGTTTGCAAATCTACATCATAATTGGTACATATTATCAGGATTAATCTCTACGCCCTCTACAGGCTACTTCACCCTACAGCCAAAAAATGATTCTGCTAGTGCTGCAGCTCAACAACAAACTTGAAACCTAATTTCACAGTCAAAGAGAACAGTCACACACATTGAAAAGCAAACACACCAGTTTGCAAGTGGCTATTTCTAAATGTTCTCTTCACTTGGTTAAATGTAAGAATGGAAACAAAAGCAACTTCCCTATCATACCAGCCTGTTTTATGTGTCTACTTCACAGAAATTCCATTTTCTCAGATTTAGAAATGCTATTAAACATTACAAATTCTGAATTGTTGTAGTTAAGCGCTGTTAACTGCATTTTTAATCACAGCTTGCTTTTTTCTCTTCCTCATACCAGATTTCTGGGCAGCCTGGTCTGGTGGTTAGCAACTGCACATAGAAGAGGGGCTGAAACTAGATGATCACTGTGGCACTTTTCAACCCAGGCCACTCTATGATTCAATGATTTTTAATCAACAGTTTATAATCACAGAACAACTTGGTTTGGGAAGCAGGGTTTTGCAGCTCCCCTGATCCAACTCCCCCTGCAGCAGGGCTGGATGCACACTTGGGTCAGACTGTCATCACCCCACAACTCCAGCTATGCAGCCTCTCATTCCAGTGCTTAAACACCCCTATGATGGCAGCCTCTGTATGACATATGTAAAACGTACATTAGATCCAAAGCAAAATGAATCCAACATCCAAGTATAAACAAACAGCAAACTTTTACAATCAAGATGGTCTTTAGAAAGTATCACATGATCTGTGACAATTACTACTAATCACAAGCAGAGTGTTTACTGAGCAATGAAAGTGTAACCAGCAGCTTAAGTCATTCTGAAAGAAACAAAGTCCAACTTTGTTATGAATTCCAAAATTGTAATACCTGTAGCTCTTCTGTTTTTCATTTGAAGCTGACAAAATATGCATGAGATACCCATCTCAAATACTGGATCCTCTGACTCATTACATGAAGCTCAAATATCATCAGTATATCCACACATTTTCTGATCAACACTACTGGAAAAATAATTTAGTACCTATTTTAGATGTCAGGTTCTGACAAAAAATAGTCTAAACAGTCTTTAATTGTAGTAGTCATTAACATATTAATATAAATTACTTTCAATTAGTAGAAATAGTAGCAAGTTTCATTTACTTTGCTCAGTAGTTTTTTAAACAGGTTTTAATTACGTAAGTTGACAGGACAAACCTCTACTGTTATATACAGACTAGAAATGTAAACCCTCAGTGCCTTCTACAACTACTACCTTCAGAACTGATTCTGAGTATTATCTGAAAACAGAGCTGGAAATCTGTGACAAAGAGCACTACTGCCCCCTAATGAGCCAACCCCACAAAAGCACTTCTACAACAGCATTTTCCTTTACATTTGAGAAAAAAAATGACATTATTCTAACCATGAGTGATTTTATAAAAAAAGGTTTTTGCAAAATGAAGACAATCATTATGCTCATGCAAATTTTTTGTTCAAAAGGCACATACTTAGGTCTAGTGAGAAAAATGAAAATAAGTATCTAGTATTACAGATTTCCAGTTAATACTCCATGCACAAAAGCATCACAGTGATACCAAAACACCACACAAAAAAAAAATAAATCAATCATCTTCAACTCTTCTGTTTATGGGTACATATTATCCAATTTTAAACTTGCTCTCTATCAGAATGTAATCAATCACCCAAAACAAATCAACAGTTACCTTCATAACAGATATATTAGAATTTTAGTCTCTGAAACATATTTCATCAGCAGGATTCTTTTCATGTTGCACTGTTCTGTCTAAAAGCCAGGTACAAGCCTACTTTAGGCTTGTAAGTATTGAAAATTAATTCTGACATCAGTATCTAGTGACACTCACAAAAATAAATCAAATAAAAGAATCCACTTGCCAAATTCTGTTCATAAAGGAAATAAGTGAACTCTCTCTGCCACATCTTGGAATGGAAACCACATCTTTCTCGTGTTGTTGTAACTACGGTCACAGACTTGACCCTCTATGCAGAGCTCCTCAACACAGCTTGGGCATAAAATATTGTCTGGCTCCTGGATGTACTTTTCAAAAAAACAGACTGCAGTGAACTCTATTGAAAGTCCTGACAAAAAGCAGAAATACAAGCTGTGTATTCTCTTGTATTCCATCACACCTCAGGAATTCCACTTGCATTAATAAAATTACCTCAATTTAAATGCAACACAAAAGCTGAATTTCTGATTTTTCTCCTCTTTTGTACTGACTGTTCCATTGCTTAACAGTCTGAGAGACACCACAGAAGGCTCCAAGTAATGTACCTTAGCAAGATACAATAAATAAATCAATCACTAAAAATTTTGAATATAAGGCTTTACTTCACAATCTCCAAACACTGGCTTTCTGTGGCTTTGGACCACTGTCATCATTCATATAAATACATTATTAGCAAAAAAAGGCTAGGAGTGACAAGTGGTATCTTAAGTGACTAGTCATGGTTCAGTGCAGCAAGAAGCTGAGCAGTAATTCCAAGGAGTATCAATCACAAGTTGAATCTAGGTATCTGGTAGTATATTTTACAGATCCAATATAGCCACATTTCATAACATTTTTCCATGATGCCACAGCCCACAGTTGCTAACACACAGTTGCTAGCTGTAAGCTCCACAATCTACTTAATGTATATGCTACTGCATCAGCACTTCACAATTCCAAATCTTAATCATTTAAGAGAGTGTTATTTCACAAAATGTAGAAACACTGGAGAGAGACTAATTATTATCACGAGTTCCAACTGATGCCTCAGAACTTCTAACATAAAGTTGTCATCACAGTTCATTCCAGCTTTGTCAAACACATTTGTCCTACCTTTGAATCTTCATTGCTCACACCCAGCTCCAGCACAGCTCGAGGAGATTTCAGCTTTGCTTGCGTGGATGCAGACATTTGAAGATTAAGCTGCCAACCAATTGTTTCAAGCTATAAAACACAAACATAGATTAGAATCATATAGTACAGAAGCACTGGGAGGTCAACTTACAGCATCCTTCAATGGTTTGTTAATGAAAGTCATGCTCTACAAGTAAGTATTAAGCACTCTTACAGAATACACATCCTGTAAATTCTCCAGGACTCCAATTAGTGTTTGCTTCTACCTCTTGCCAAACTTACCAGTTAAAACTGCCTGTGGCCTTCACAAATAAAAGTAACTTCAAATACCTCAGATGTGCTGGATCTAATCCATAAAACAAAAGGAAGTACTCGAACTAAGACGCATTCTTCTTCCTTGCAAAGTTCATCTAAGTAGAACATTCAATTTCATATTTTCTTTTGTTTTACAGAAAATTAATAAATTTCCAGTAACTTGTAAACTACTTAAGAATGGTAATCTCTTAACCAACAGATTTATTGCATGTACTACCACATATGAAAGTTTACAACAAAAAATAATTCTGGGCTGCTTTTTAACATGTTTCTACCAAAAAGCTAAGAAGTTGAGTAACTGCACATCAACAAACATCAGCATTTGAGTACAAAGCTCCTCAAAAAACACATTCCAAAATACTTTTTAATCTTTAAATGGAAGTGACACTCAAAAATTACTGGAGTTATAGTGCACACAAAGCATATACGAACAGAACTACAAGCCCACCAGGAAATAATCTACCTAGCCTTCTTCAATCTTCAAAAGTAAAAATACAAAGTCTTACCACCTGGCAAGTTAATCGACATACAAGTTTTTCAGTCTACTCTCTCCTTTCTGCTAGTAAATACTGCAGCTCACTTTTATTGTTACTAAGACAGCCACTTTTGTTAACCCCTTTCCAGCCCAATATTCAGTATGTGCCCTGTTCTCCTGCAGTGACAGTAATCTCTGGACGAAAGACAGGACAGAAAATGAAAAGCAGCACAGTGGTCTGAGTTCACAGCTGAATAGCAGCCATAACTCCCTTTCTGTTAGTGCTTTACTTTACCAGCACTTTGTTTCCCACAGTCATTTTTATTTCTGGTTTAAAAACAGTTGCAGGAGAATGGGTTTTGATTAACAGATAATATTCTGCCTAAAATTTCAAAATGACCTGCCTATATACTTTCTTGAAATATGATGTAATGTGTATTTGACGTGGTCACATTTACCTAAACATTCAGCATTCTGAAATGTCAATTAGTCTTCTGAGAGCAGGGACATGTTGCTGCATGATATTTATGTCAAGGCACAGTATTTGGATGCCACGAAGTACATATTTTAAGGGCAATTTCATCAAAAGATGAAAGAAATTTATTCTCACTTCTAATACAAAACTACATAAAACAAATATTGGGAGAGACTACAAAGTGCCAGCATCTTAGATAACACTGACACATTATGCAAGAAGTATGTACTAGGGGAGAACAATTTCTCCAGAACTAACAGGGAATTGAAACTATGTTTTTAGCTTTTTCTTTTCATAATTTCTAAGCAGCAGTTTAGAAATATGCAAGCTACCTTGTCACTGCAACATTAAACACTGTTGAAAATGCACTGTTTCACTCTGTAAGCTCTCAGTTGGTATCTCTGACAATTATCTAATCAGAAGGTTGTGTTCAGGAAAGAAAAAACAACTGGTGCAGGCTGGAAAACAAGGAAGGGAAAAAAGGTAGATAGTAAATAAAAATATGAGTAAGCACAAATGAAAATCCCCATGAAACCACCGCAAAAGATTCAGAGCAACAGAGATATGACAATGCTTCCCACTTGTATTTCTTTTCTGCCTGGGCTTCTGAAGATATCATAATAGACAAGGCTAATGAGCACAGAAGAACTTAGGAACAACACCCTGCCCTCCAATGGTTAGTATTAGCCACAAAAAAAGCTCAACAAGCAGTGCATTCCCTATAAACATACTGCATCTCTTTGGCCACCTATGCCTGTGCCAGGGACAGATCCACAACAGCTAGCTGTCAGTTACTGAATGTAAGAGCATCTGACTCTTCATCTTCCATTTCTGACTGCCCACACACATCACTACAAATGAAAACTGAAACACAGAAGAAATTCAAGTGATCTGATAAATATAACAAGTTTCTACATTGGCTGTCTAACATGAAAATACTTCTCCTTTCTTAATTATATATGGATATGTATCTTCAACTATTTAATGACAAATCAAATAGATGTTCACTGGCAAAAGATTTCAGGCTAAGGATATCAAGGAGAAAACAATCCACCTTGCAAAAAAATAGTCTATCAGAATCAATGCCTTCAGAGTGAGAAACCAATATTCAAAACAGGCAACTTCAGAACTGACAGCTGAAGAAAAGAGTCTAAGAATCAACCTTAACATTGTTAAGGACTTTAATTTGGGAAAGGAATGTAAGTGGAAGTAATGAGAAAAAAAAAAAAAGGAGAACTTTAAGTGGAAGCAGAATTACAGAGAAGATCATTCCTGTACTTCCAATTTCTGACATTCTAAACTTCTGGAGTGGAGCCAGTATTTTTAAGGATAGAGTGTGTAAAGCTGTTTGAATACTTGTATTTCAGGGAGAAAAAAGGATATTTTTCAATTTTGAGCTTTTGAGATATCCTGAAATAACTTCTCCTGCCTTTCTCTGCACCCACGAAGACTTCTAATTTTAAACTGGAAACTCGAATTTTTATATAAAAATTACTTGCTTCTAGAGGGAGAAGCTTTAAGAAGGTCAAACAGTATCACCACAAATAATTACGGAGATGGCAAAAAAAAAAAAAAATCAGCATTGCTACCATCAAAACTCACTGATGTGGCCCAAACACTTCACTTCTTGGCATTACTGCCCTAAGGTTCCTCGCGTTACTCTTGGTAAAATGTTTAAAAACCAACTACGTGATTGTTCAGTTTGTTTTGTGCTGTGATATTTGAAGAATTATACTGAACAGTGCTCTCCATTGCTATACGAAAGGAAAATATTAATTGTCTGTTGGCTTTTAGTTTTTGTTTGACTTTTTTTTTTTAAAGAACAACCAAAACTCCCAATAACACGTGCCTTTCAAGACAGCAAACAATTTCCATTAGCCTAAAGCTGTCAAGGGCCTCTCGAAACTTGAGTGATTTGTATTGATGAGAATTTTAAAAAAAAACTGTTCTTGCTGTCTGCAGTAAGAATCGAGAGCCTGTAAGAGCAACCTTTAAAGTAACTGATCACACTTGAGATTAAGAAGAAAGGTGTTCTAACAAACCTGTGGTGTGATGCTACGCCTTTTTCACCCAGTTCATAAGGCACCAACCAGTACAGTCCAATCGGCTTCCAGTGATATCATTACTAACCCGAGCACAACTGAAAATAAATCTTGATTTTCCTTCTGGAAACCCAAGTCTTGGCACAGATCTGAGCACTTCTAACAGTACTGTTTCTTCTGTGGCCTTAGCAATGCTGAAGGATTTGATTAACAAGGAGATCTGTGGTTACAAGCAGCTTCACGTGGCACAGAATGCAGCTTTTAAATTGCATAGATGAAAACACGTCTCCTTACACTGAGTCCATACTCAGCCCATTCAGCATAGTTCACGTGCACCTCTCATTATTTCCCCACTCCCCCCTACAGACAAGGTGATTAATTTGAGGACAGGCTAAAGCAGTGCAATTGGCTTTGTTTCCATGAGTTTCTGATGGTTTGTTTGACTTGTTTTGGGATGAGGGAAGTGGTGCTTTTTGTTTTGCTTTGCTTTAAACCACATCACAGAATGCCATAAAAACTTATTATCGACTCATTCCTTACAGCTATCACAGAAAATACCAATCTTCTATGGGACACAAGCTACTGTAAAAAAAAAAATAGGAGGCTGAAGTAATACAGAAATTCATGCTCCACTGGTAGATAGCTCCACCTGTTTGATTTTCAAATACCATAATCCTTATTTTGAGAAGTCTGTCTGTTCCAAATGATGTAATATTTGACATCTTAGGTGTTACTGAATAGGAGATTATGCCTTTTGTATCCTGAAGAAGAATGTGCTCTTGCTTGTTTTTATACAGCTTTTTCCATTCAAAGTCAAATTAACACACAAGTAATATTAGTATTTTTCAGAGTTATACTCTACTCATCTATTTCTACCAAATGTAGTATATCCATAATAACATTACATGAGTTTATGCACAGAAACTTCACTACATCAATGCTGGAACACTCTATTAATTTAAAGTCTATTGTAATAAAGTCTGAAGTAAATACAGATAATTTAAGATTGCAAACCCTAAGCTTCAAGTGTTATATTGTTAGGAATAAGTAACCAATACTATAGGAAAGCAGGTGATTTATAGCTCAGAAATAAGCAATCTAAAGAGGAAAATCCATCCTCCAAGTTCAGAGAGGCAGTAAAAGTACACATCAGAAGTATCCAAATGGAAAAAAACAGCTGATTGACTCTTCTGTCTAGCAGAAGTATAGATAGCAAAAACTTCTGGAGGTAAAATGAAGTCAGGCAGATTTTAAACAGTTATAAGGCCCATATTTATTAGCCACAAAAGATACACCAGAAATTACCTGTCATTTCATGCCCTGAAATCAGAACCAGACCATTTTTTTCAAGAATTTTTACATACTAAAGGAAAAAAAATTATAGTCTGCATCACACAAGATGCTAAATGAGATCAGCACAGCATTTCATTCAAACTTAAAATGGCTATTTTGTGTACAGATATAGAACAATTGTTTCAGATGTTTTTAAGTGTTCTCAAACTGTTATCCCTTATCATTTGCACTTACTTGGTAGAGAAGAGGGCAAGAAAGATAGGAAAAAATCTCATTAAAAAAAATCCTCAAGTAGCAGCAGCTAAAAAACTGTACATTATTAAAGGACCTAGTAACAATAACACTGAGCAGAAGATTAAAGAAACTCAGCCGTGCTGTAGCAGGCTTTCAGAATAAATCTCAGAAGGTATAAAACTGAGCCTTCATTTCATCTTCCATCGTTTGATTTCTCTTTACCACTATCCGTGATGGCACTGTATCATGCAAGTTGCCTCACAATTCATTGTGACAATACCCATAGGGACTACACTGCCTTGTGACCTCTGCTTGTCACTGTAAGAAGGATTAGAGGAGCAAAAACTAACCAGAACCTGATAAATGCCTTATTTCTGCTTAAATCATATTCCTGTTTATTTTGCTTTTCTACCAATGTCAGAATGAAATTTTTTTCCCCAAAATATACACAGCCCCAATTCCCTTCCTTGTCATAAGCGCCTAGGATGCATGTCATTCAGAGTGCTATTTCTACAGACTAGCCAGCATCTACAGAGGGAATTCAGTACATTCACGCTACAAATAAACACCTTAAGAAGACCTTTTTAGAGAAAATTCCTTTTGGAAGGCCTCAAGCAGACATTAACATACGGAACTGACAGCTCTGTGAAGTTATAGGGATGTTATCACACCAGTTGCATTCCCACACATCATTATATTAAGTAAGGCTATCTCAATGCCTTAAAAAACTTCCCCTCACTTGACAACACAGGACTCTTTTGTTATGTATATCTTAGAGATACTGCAAACAGTTTTCCAAAACAAGAAGCCTATGAGGAATATAGCTCAACCTGCCTGTTCTAACAGATAGACTTGCATAGCAGCAAAAACAAAAAAACGTGTACAGAACATAGTAAGGATGGGTTTTTTATTTTGGTTGGCTTTGTTTTTGGAGGGATAACAGTAGAGAAAAGTAAAGAAATCAATGAAAAACTGTCATGAGAATTCAGAATGAACTTTACCAAAAAGCTTGCTCTTCCTTGGAGAAAGGAATAAATACATTTTAATCCAAACGATGTGTCCTAATGTCTGAACTGACACATTACTTTAAAAACTGGATCAGACTTATTGCTTTCCTATCATTCTAAAGGTCAAAGTAAGAATACCTTTAAACAAAGCCCTGATACAAATACCATCATTCCAACTGATAAGGAATGTATCACCCAGCAAAAATAATACAGTAAAGGGACTACCGTACTAGGAAAGACTCAAAGAACTAATTAATGCAACAGTAGACCATACATAATTAATAATACTGGGCAGCTGAAGACTGACTATAAATAGATTAGTTAAAGAAAATGAAAGGATGAAGTAAAAGAATAAATAATATTAGGTGATAAAGCTTTAACTCCACAGTTTTTATTCATTTCTCAGGACAATAGGCTCCTATCAACCAAGCAGACTGCACCAAGAAAAAAAATATTTAAAGACCTCAGCCCAAAAAAGAACATTTTTTCCCAACATTTAAGAGCAGTTTTCAATACGTCACAGAGGAGATTAATATTCCTCACCTGGGAAATATTTATTCTGTTTTAATAATAAACTCAATTTGGCCTGTTATCTTAATGAAGCTATCAGCCAATGCATTACCACCTACACATGCTGCATGAGTACAGAATCAGAACGCTATCGCACCTTTCTAGTAAGAAAGGAATCTGGTTTAAGAGAAACAAAATGCACACAAATGCAAGGAAACTCTCTGTAAGACCTCATTTCCCCTAAACAGGTAGTGAACCTACCTGCATCCCTCCTTGCAGATTTTCAAAGGCTACCTGGGCACAGTCCTGGGCAATCCTTTCCAGGCAGCCATGCCTGAGCATGGGGAATGGACCAGATGATCTCCAGAGATCCCTTCAAATCTCAGCTGCCTTGCAATCACATTGCTAACTGTTATGACAAAAGAACCACCACTTCATTTTCACATGTAAAATATTCCTTTTGTGAGACAAGTGAGCAAACCAGGAACTTGCAGGGCCATGTAAACAAGTACAATCAAAGTATGCATATGGGGGTACATTTATGGGATCAACTCCTAAAAATAATGTTTTAACCGTAAACACATTGCAGAGTATGAATAATTAGGTTCCTCAAGGAGAATTATATCTAATATAATTTCTAAAATCAATTTTCAAATTCAAGTTATAAATTTCATCTAAAACCTATCTAATACCGGGTGTTTTTCAGTATATCAACTTCTTTTAAAAAGTCAAATGGTAATTATGACAATTTAGAGAAAGTTAGCTACTAGAACAATAGATCTTAATACAACGTTTTCCCCTATTTCTTAAAGATAACACAGCAAATACGTGCTAATTCACCATTACTTACAGAATATAGATTGAAATAAATGTGGGGATCATGCAGCCGTCTACTACACTTGTAATCTTATGAATTCCATGTAGCGAGATCATGAGTTCTTCCACTTTCTCATGTAATTTTTAAATATTCTCCTATACATGCCTTATTAGTAGCAAAAATAACTGAGATCTAATTCTCTGCCTAAGGAAAAGCTTTCATTAACTTCAGAGTTTTTCACTAAACTGAAGTCCAAACGATTGGAATTTTAAAAGGTTTTATAAAACAAACTGAGGAAATATATTCAAGCTGTTGAAATCTCAAACTTTACTTTAAAGTCCTACATTCACACTCAAGCTGCAACTCGTCATCTAGAATAACAAAAAAATAAAATGATTTTCAACTTTTCTTTGAAGCACTTGTAGAAGCAGATGCCCACATTTAAACATGCTTTCATTCTAAAAGAACAAACATATTAAAAAAAAGAAGTGACAATTTTGCAGTTGCTTTTGTGCAAATATAATTACAAATGACAGTTTAAAACTTTGTATAAATTGCAATGTGCTACCAAAATGTAATTCCACTATATGAGATGGTAGAGAAACACAGCGTTTTTATCCCAATAAGGTCACTGAATGTGAAAAAGGTACAAAGTTCTAACACAGCTAGAATTACAAACAGATGATTATCAAAGGTTTTTGTACTACTTCCTACTTTCTTATAAGTAGAAAGCTCAACAGCAAAAAAAAAAATTAAAAAAATCACTGAACAGTATGTCCGAAAATTTTGTTATTAGCTTGGCAGAGCTTCTTCAGAATTGCCTCCCAGTCTGCCCACGCACGTTGTGTTCTGAAAAGTTCACCTTATTATCTTCCAATTCAAATTGCTCACCTCTCTCAACAGAAAGTCATGCTTGTCACACTGCACCTCAGACAATTTAAACTCTGGGACTTACATGCTTGACATTTACAAGTATTATTTCAAAAAAAAAAAAAAAACAAGTCAAAAATATGTGCAGGTAATTTTTTTTTTGCATACTTATATTATAAGCTATTTACTTGCTGTGTTTCCTGAATGAACAGAAATTTGCACATCCACAGTTTCTGAATCTACATGTGCCTAAAATTACCCAGTTTTCCATGTGATCAAGTTCAAATACTTTGGAAAAAAATCAGCTGTAACCTAATTACAAATATCTTTAGTCTCTGCAACTGACAGATTTTGTCTTGTTAAAGTGTGCCTTTACATCTAAAAGACCAGAAGCTGCCTGTACTATGCTCTTATTTTGTCAGAGTATCACATATTCCTTAACAAATTTATTTTCTATGTACGTTGCACTAACCATTTGGGGTTAGAGAAAGGATTAAAAAAAACAAAGCCTAGTAAGATTAAAAAAAAAGATAAAAACAAAGAGCAATTAAGTCAATGTTCAACAGTTCTGTTGAATCATTTGATCATGTCTGTACTGATAGGTTCTATTTACACTCCCCTGAAGGCTTATCAGAAATAAACAAAGGATTTTATACCTGCTCATAGACATATACATTTATGCCTAAAGACAGTGGATCAGACTTCAACAGCACGTGCCCTAGTTTTAACTGGCAACAGACACATTTGAAGCATGAAAGCTTTCATTAATTACCCAGATTAGAAAATCTAAAGCGGCAGATGCTCTGAAACACACTGATTACAGAGAAATAAGACAAGCCAGGTCACTACCAGTGCTCATGAGCACACTTTTACCTTTACAGGAGGTCCACTCAGTGCAGGCACGCCCAACCCACAGCCTGCATGTGGCCTGGCACAACTCACAATGCGGCTCACACCCGACCTCATGCCACTGTAGTGACAACTCTCCATCAAAAGGCCTGGCCCAGCCCCAGGCACGCACCCATCACTCAGTACAAACTGTCTGGGCTGAAACCAGGACACAAGGAGGGCCCAATTGCAGCATTGATTCTTTCTCTTGCACCCACCACATGCACTCAGCCACATCAAAACCCGTGTGTATTACTCATGGCATGAGCATGTGCTGCTTGTTGGCTGTGTATTTAAAAAAAATAAATGTTAAAAATCAAACAGACTCCACTATAAAAGCTACTTAAGAGGTAGTAAATCTAATTGGGAAAAAAAAAAAATCATGTCATGAACACTAGTTTATTAAGCAGTGTTTGGAAAGCATGGCAGATGTAATTTGTCCTGATAAAAAAAAAAATGAATTTTTCTAAAATCAGTTTGCCTCGCCAGACTGGAACCAGGCAAATACAATGCAAGAAATTTGAAAAGTAAGGCTTTGACAATAAATGAAAATACTGATGCTACAAATGCAGCTCAACCTGCCATTTTCGTTACAGGTATTGTCAGTTAGTACAATGTCACTGAAGAAATGGCTTCTAAAGTGCCACTTAAAGACAACTAAATATCCTGATGCGTATGAAAGTAAAAGATAAATTAAAACGATTTTCTTTAATCTTCATCAACATATCAGGTACAGCTACTGATGACACCCTGGTGATAGTCCGTAGAAAAAAGATGGACCTGTAAGATTAGTAGAAAGTTATGCAGCTGCCACTGATAACTCACATTTGATAAAATATCACAGCATCACACATCCAGGAAAATTTTGTGCCAAAGCTTTAAAAATAGATAATGTCATGCAAATCATCATTAAAGCCATGAATAAAGTCCAAGAGATTGAATCATCATCAGCTCCAGGAGATCCTTAAAAAGTATGGATGCTGATTACGAAGACATCATTTGCTTTTCTGAAGGAAGGGGGCTAAAGTTAGACTGAAATGCCAAAAAGACTTTATGATTCGTGAAGCAAAATCAAATCCTTTATGGAATCAAAGGGAAAAATTGTGCCAGAACATGAAGATTAAAAGTGGCTCACAGATTTAGCGTTTTTGGTGGATTTGACCTCTCCTTCAAATGAGTTAAATGTGTCCTCAAGGTGAAAAATCACCTTATCTGTGCTACATTTCAAAAAGTAACTGCATTCAAAATGAAACAAATTATGGCAAAGTCAAGTTATAGTTTCATGCATTTTGATGTGTTGGCATAAAGTACGCAGCCTTGCTTTTAGTTTTGATACAGGAATTTGAGAAAAGCTTTCAAGATTTACCAAAAAAAAAAAATCATGAATTTTTTGGTATATTTCCAACTCCACTTTCAGACAACATAACTACGTTACCTGCAAATTTTCAAATGGAATGCACAGAGTTGCAATCAAACATTGATCTCAAATTAAAATTTGAACATATATTTTTACTACACTTTCATAAGATCTGTCTTAGCTGAGAAAAATATTCCTTACTCAACAGTCATACCTTGCTCATGTCATCACTTTTTTTTTTTTGTCAGTACACACATTTGTGAACAAGTATTCTCAATGATGCAGCACAGGAAGAGAAATATTTCATCAAAAATCTCAGTCAACCTCCTTGAGAACTCACTAGGATCGGCAACCACTTCCACTGAACTGATGCACAAGTTTCACAAATCCTAATATCCCACAAGTTTTACGGTTGTCTTGCTCTCTGCTTTTTGCATTTTAATTCAAGTATATTAAAAATAAGTTTTGATAGTTATATACACTTATCCACATATTTCACTTGTGCCCCAAGACAATTCCTATTCATCCCACGTGGCCTAGGCAAGCCAAGAAGTTCAACACCCATGACCTACTGTAAAGCATGTTCAAATAGTGTAAAGCATATCACAAATGACACTTAGGGCACATTACATTGCATAGTTTAAACAGTTATAGCAGCTAAACTAACACATAAACACCTCTTTGAGGCAACACAACTTCATTACACTGATAACGTGTACCCACTAACTAGTAAGTACCCTTTTTTTTTTTAGTACCTTGTGCTGTCATAGATTTTTTTATGTTAGACACCTTGCTTTAAAACTATTTATCTTCAATCTCTTAAAAAAATAAGAATTACCTTCTGAGGGGTCAAAATCCTCTGTCTGAACTTTTCAATTGTCTCTTGACCTGCAGCTGCCCATGCACTAGCAAATGCCTCAGCTTTGTCTTGGTCCAGGTGAATGCTCTGCAGCTGTTGTTGCAGTGAAGTAGGCTTCAAATTGTGATAAACAGCCTGTTTAAAGGAAAAATAACTGCAATCATTGAGGTACTGTTCTACAAGTTGTGCCAAACCAATTCTACAATACTACAGATGGCCTGCACACGCACACAAGATTTTTTACTAGCAGCTGTACAACAGGACTGCAAGCACTGTGTTCATCCTAATCATTTCACAGAGGAAATGGAAGAGTGTAACTTTCCCATTTACAACTCAAAATGCAATAATACAAATGATTCAAGACAGACAAACTATGAAAAGTTACATATCCAAACCAAACTCAACACCATATTAGGTCTCGAGAAATAAGTCCTGGGGTGACGTGGCACTCCAGAAGGAACTGAGTCAGATAATAGGACTCATTTCAAAAATTCCCCTGTAAAGTCTTGGGCCAAAGATCACAGCACTGAGTGGATTTATCCTATCCTTTATCATGTACCAGCTTCTAGTAAATGGTACAACGGGTTGTTAAAAACCATGTTGAAAGCAATGGGTGGCAGAACATTTAAGCACTGGGAGAAGCATTTGGCAGAAGCCACCTGGTTGGTCAACCCTAGAAGATCAATCGAGATGGTCCTGCCTAATCCAGCTCCCTATATACTGTAGAGGGAGATAAGGTCCCTATGGTACATGTAAAAAGCATGTTGGGAAAAGCAGTTTGGGTCCTTCCAGCTTCTGGAAAGGGCAAACTTCTCCATGGAACTGTTTCTGCTCAGGGACCTGGGTCCACTTGGTAGGTGATGGAGAAAAATGGGGACATTCAATGTTGACCATAAGAGAATTTGATGCTGGGGAGTGCAGTCAGTAATTCCATGTGTGCACATGTGTTCAGTGCATGTTAGTTATTGTTTGTATACATCCTAAGCATGACACGGTGATGTGGAATAAGGGATGGAATATCATGGCTGTATGATTTCTGTTTCTGATGTTTCACATCATAACATCATGTAATGCACTGGGAGTTTATGAGTTAATGTTCCAGTTCTGTGGATTGTCAATAGCTCCAGGGTACCTTTCAGAGAAGAGAACTACATCTCACAGAATCGTAGGGCTAGAAGGGGCCTCCAGAGATCATCTAGTCCAACCCCCAGCAGACTTTCACTGTTCCATTTCTGTTTTCCATTCAGAGGGAAAGATAAAACTGTTCCAGAGTCATGAGACTGTGCCCTTCTTTATGCTTATCACTGCAGTGTGTGCTCCCTAACCATCTTGCCTACAGCATTAGAGAAAGACCTTTTGTTTTGGACACACGCTCTCATTTTATTTGACTTCTTAACCTCAATTTCAACCATAACATATTGTGTTATTTTGCATTACACTATCAGATTTAGTAAATTAGCTTTCTCCCTTAGCTAACTGCCACTGGTTTTTTAGGCCCATCTCACTACCTTTCACCTTCTCACCCTTCCCCATCCCTCAGAAGATGAGTCCCCCAACCCATTAAGTCATGGAACCAGGCCAAACTAGGCCTCATATAGTTAGTATACCTCCCTATGCTTCCACTGCCCAAGCATTTTAAAGTCAATTGTTTTCCTTTTTTCATGATCACTTCTCCCACTTCATTCTGTCAAATTATTAGCAAAGCTAAATTATCATAGTAATATTCTGAAGGGATAGTAAACTTTGCCAGGAAAGGTGAGTTTGCTACTATGGCCATAGCATCGATTTCTGTGATAAACACTATCATATGGTGTCCTCCACTCAAAAAAAAAAAAAAAAACAACACACAACAAAAACACAACAACAGGACTCCATCATTCTTCCATACCTCAAAAACAAAAAACTACACCACATACAGCAAAGACCACGCAGCAATCTTATTTTTATAACATGCCTGTAGATCAAAAGTCTATTAGTAGAAACACAGAAGAGCCTTTATACAATATGTATTCCATATGGAAACCTTCTTTGGACTAATTAATATGTTTTGGGTTTGTTTGTGGTGTTTTTTTTGTTTTTTTTTTTTGTTTGTTTGTTTGTTTTTTTAGAAAGTAAGTCCTAAGACATGCTTTTCTAATTTTTCTACTGTTCTCCAGTATCTGTCATACAAACTAAGCAGTCAAGTGAATTAAAACAGAGAGGTTGTTTCCAAGTGAGATGAAAACATTGTGGATCTGGCCACAATTTTTAACTGTTCAGTGGATAGGAGGTGCAGGCAGGACTATTCTTTTTGATACTGTGGAATATTGTAAGTTAATTAACATTAAATTGACAGGTGCAAGAAAGACTCTCAAGTCACCAGCACAGCGCGCCTGATTAACTTCCCATGCACAAAAAACTCTCCACACTTGCACAGAAATGCACCAGCAACACTGAAACTGTCAGAGTTGCTGAGCTACCTTGTATCCCACCTCAGTGGTGTGTCTGAGTGGCAACTCACAGCAGAAGCAGAAAACATCCTCCTCGTACAAGACACTCAGGAGTACAACATGCAGTCACCCACTCATTCAGATACAAGAGCAGGCGTGCCTGTTCACCTGCAAGTAAGAGGAGAAGCTATACCTCACAATTAGCAACACTTCCTCACAGTCACGCAGAGCTCATTTCCTTTGCATGTATTTATCTCAGCTGGAAAATCATCCCATAAATGCAATGAGTTCCATACAAACTAGTAAAGTGGAAAATCATGCCCCCCAAAGTATATGTAATATACTACAGACACATTCCCACAAAATATTTTTTATCTTGACATCTGTATTTTTAAATCTTTAAATCTACAGTCTGATAAAAGAAAAGCATTTATCAATTCATAATGATAAAAACAACGTACCTGTTCCAAAATGAATGATATGGCTTCAAGAACTAGATGAAGATCTTGCTTCTCCAGCGAAAAAGCTATTCGAAGTTTTTCTTCTTCCTCTTCACTGAAGCTAGTTTCAGCCTGAAACACAAGAATGGTTACTGCTGACATTCTGTTCAGCCACCATGAATGTATCTGCCAAAACAAAGGCTCTCTCATCATTTTTATAAACATTACATTTCTCCAGTTTTCTTAACTGGAAAGAAAGTAAAGGCCTTCCGATCAGGAAAAAAAATAATCTAACTTATCTCACTGAAATTCAGGTTTAGCTTCTTATGAGATCCCGCAGCTTCTATCAGGATAACTTCAAATACACCAAAAAAAAAAAAAAAAAAGCTTTCTCCTTATGTTTGAGAGCATAAAAGAAAACATTTCTCTTTTGACTGTGTCAGATCACCACGTACAATAAACTTCCATAAATAAGAAGTGCTTGAATCAGACTCCAAAGAAAACAGGAAGCAAAAGCTGTTGTGTAGTTAATTCTGTAGGCTTCCTCCACTTCAGATTCTTGTTTTGAAAAATGACTGTTCTGTGATAGAGAAAATAAAGCCTTAAGCAAAGCATGCTGCTTTGTAAGTTGGATTTAAATATAGTCCATACTATACCACATTACTGAAAATTACTATAAGTGTGAAGTGTGTTGTACTTTTACATACAGCAGTCATGATTACTGTAATAAATTAAACAGTCCTTTAAACGCAGATATTGTCATCCTTTAAAATGCACTTACTATGCTGCAAACATCAGAATGCCACATTTTGACCAGTTAATAGGCCAAAACAGGAGAGCTCCACCAAAAAAAGGCAATTGAGCTGACGGAATAAACAAGATAAGGCAATCACACCAAAACGTCAATCATCACAAAGTCTGCAGGTACAACATCAAAACAGAAGTGTTACTTGAATGATCAGCTTTTAGAAGCAGATGCGGAGTTCCAGGCATCTGCTCTGTTAGTAAAGTAAATTAACTGAAGGGCTCCAAGGCCTCCATCCCCAGGCCAGGTACTTTGGGAAGGCAACAGGAAGATCCACGAGATGGATCTCATTAACTCAGCTTACTCTTGTCAAACCTCATTCATGTTAAAAGCTATTAATCTGGTACTGAGCACCAAAAAAGTTAGTGATGCTTTCTTAACGAGCTAGCATCCACTCAGAACAACTGAGACAGCTCCACAGTAATAGCAGCATCCAAGCCAGCATTTCTGGAAGGGAGAAATCAGAAACAGAATTAAGTAATGAAAGAACCCTCACAGTCCCTGAGTCGCAGCCACAAACAAGCTTTTACTTCTACCTGCGCTTCTCCCACCCTGCACTGCTTTAGTGCCAGCTTGCACGTGAGCATAATACAAACTTCATATTTCAGTAAACACAGAACAAAGGGATATGTGAACGCGATCTCAAGAACACAGCTGAAAGAAGTCCTCAACAAAAGCACCTGTGTTCAATCATTTCTCTTACAGTTCCACATTTAAATTTCCTTTGACGTTTCGGGACGACGCAGTGATGCCAAACTGCGGATTTTACGCCTAACGCACAACGAAGAACAAGCAAATAAGCATATAAATGATCGGCAAAGGTAACAAACGCGTTGACAGAACGGTTCCGAGCCGCGCCGCCCACCTTCAAATGCAACCTCTGCAGCAGGCGGGACAGGAGGCGCGGGAACCGACCCGAGTCCACGGCGTTGAGCAGCAGCACGGCCCTGCGAATGCTATGCGGAAGCAGAGGAAGAGGTCAGGCCGCAGCAAGCCCCGCCGCGCTCCGCTGCCCTCACCCCGCAGCGGCGCTCAGGCCGGGGCGGGCGGAGAGCGGGGAGAGGCGCTGCCCCCACAGCCGCCTCCACGCGCCTACCTGTCCGTCTGAGGAACCACGGCCGCCGCCATGGCTGTCGCTGCCGCCCCGCCCCACGTCAGCGGCGCGGCGGGGCGTGCCGGAAGGCGGTTTGCAGTCTCTTGCGAGGGGCGGCTATGGTATTTATGCTGTGTTTTGTCGTGCTGTTTTTTAATGCTTATGCTTAAACGCTTGCATCTGGTCACGCGAAGGGGAGAAATCGAGGCTGCAAAGCCTACACCTGTGCATCGGTGAGCATTTGGTCTGATGATTGTAATGTGTGTTTCCCAAGACCAAACAAAATGATCCACTGAAGCATGTGTGGTTTATTTTAAAATGTCTTAAGATTATGAGTAACGTTTTGAAGGAGGAACTACAATAAGCATTACTATTACTAAGTAAGAAGTGTAGAGCTATAGGGACTGTAATAATGCTGGTACAAATATTTGTCAGACAAATATTTATTGAGGAACCACCAGTCTGTATTTCTTCAGCCAAGCTTCTGCTTTTCCCACTGAAGTTAATCAAATCTGTACGCTGTTCTCCTTTTGATGCATATAGAGTTCTGTTGTGCCTTTACGGGAGATATTAAAAGGCTAGAGAAAATTATCTGGAAAAGAGTTCAAAGCTGGTTTGGTTTTTGTTTTTTGTTTTTAACTGTTTTCTGTGCTTGCACAGTTCAGAGGCTGGCAAATTGATGGCGTTCTTATCTCAACAAATGCTGGCATGTACTGAAATAAGTTCAGTACTGGCGCAAGAGTCATTTTTCTTTAACTGATGCAATAGGATTGAGCGGTACCTTATATACTGTCAGGTCTTCATGTGCACGGGAATCTTGTAATGCTTCACTGCAATATTTAGACCTTGCTTTAAGGAAAAAGAAGTAATCTTCATTTTCTGCCTGTTGTTTTACAGTGATAAAAATCTGTTGTATTGCTAGGGTCCATTTCAGAGATATTGGTATACATATGTAATTGTAGGTTAACACTTAGGGAATCCTTAAATAAAAGGAGTTTTATAAACAAATGTTGGTTTTGATTTACAAGAGGGATTTACAAACAGTGGATGAAAGAAAAATCAGCATCATTTTGCCATTTTCTCAGTACAGAAACAGGCTCACGAGGGACTAGTCATCTAGGTGGTCAGCTGCACAGCCTGAACATACAGGTGTCCCAGCTTCTTGTGGTGATTTTGACATTTGATTTCAGATACACGTGGTCTGCCTTCTCCTTCAAAACTTCCATCTCCTGGCTCATTTGATAAAGCTTTAGACATTCTTTCACTTTAGTGCACTGTCATATCCTAAAAGTCTTAGCGTTTAATAGCTTGGCTTTTTTGTGGTCAGTTTGAGCTGTATATATGTAAGGAGACCTGCTGATTTTAGGGGGATTATTAATTTTGTATTTTTTAAATCCTTCTTTAGCAGTGAAAACTTCTTCACTAAAACTATAAACAAATTGTTCAGTAGTGCTTGTCTTCAGCATCTAACTGACTAGCTTAAGATCTGTTAGAGTTAGAAATGGAGCCAGACAGCAAGGTTTTGCACATAGCTATATTTACTTATCTGAGTTTTCAAGTTTGTACCTAGCAGAACATGCTCAGTGGAGCCTTTAGAACAAAAGGATCTCAAACCAAAAGGACTCCCAATCCCTTAGGAAGTTAGTAGAGGAAAAAACATCTTTACTTTCATAAAAATTTTAGGCAAAAACAATAGGCAGGAGAAAAAAACAGGAAGATAAATTTAATCAGTTTTTAGGCAAGAGGCTAACAGATGATATCTTCACTAGGCTGGGCCCCAGGGAGGGAGTGGACTTCCTTATGGGTGAGGTTTGGCTGGCACATTGGGCCCTCAGTAACCCAAAGAGGGGAGTCACCTATGACATCAACCCTTCTCCAGGCACTTGGGCAGATGAGGTAGGCAGGGAGGGGATTTGCTCTTTGGTCTACCCTGTTTCAGGAAGCCTTCTGTGCAGTGACATCATCCTTCCACAGCAAAATGTGCCTGAGTCAGAGCTGAGAGCCTCGGTACAATTTTACTTAACATGAAATGTATAAGCGTGCTGACTAGACATCAATAAAGAAGCACAAACAACATTGACAGACATTTCATAACTCATAAAGCTGAGATTCATTATGATAAAAATGAAGAAAGAAGAATTTCACTCAGATACAAAGTTATTGGAACAAAATTCTGGATCAGTAGGAAATGGGAAAGCATTGATCACATTCCCGTCTTCAGCCTCAATTGTATCATAAACCCACTTCCTATTGCAGCGACATTCTGGCCCACACTTAGTTGAGTTGCATTTGGGGCAAGGATAGAAGCAACCCAGGCAGTTCTCATCCAGGCAGTCACACAAATCAATGTTACTCCCAAGCAGCCGGCCGTGACTGTCATACATATTCGGAGTTCTACAAAAGCAAAGAAACAGTGATTCTCGGGGAGAAATTTGACATTTTTAAAGCCTAAACCCAGCAAATGTGGAAAACACCTATCCAAAAACAAATATTTCCTTTTCAACACCTTTGCAGCTCAGTCAAAATAACAGTGTTAGATCCTAATTGAAATAGGCACTGTGTGTATGCTGAAGAAGTCAAAATCTAAGTCACACAGAAAAAGTTTATTTTCCCTGTGTAGCTTTCACATGTAATAAGAAATCTCTGAAAAATATTAATGCTCTTATTCACTCCATTTATATTCAGTAAACAGCATGAAAACCATTTTTAAAAGCAAAATTTGTAATAAATTAATACATCTTACTTGGGTTTATCAAAACAGTCTTGTTTCATGCGTGTTTTTTTTCTCTGCACTCTAGTTGCACGATTGAAGTCAGCTATCTCAGGTCCTTCTTGTGGTTCCTTCTTAACTTTTGGCTAAAAAAAAAAAAAAAGAAAGAAAGAAGAGCAAGGTTATAATTTTTGTAACTATAGCAAGCACTTATTAGCTACCAAATGCCTTCACTGGCTTCCAAATGGCATTAAAATTAGTATCTTTGCTAACTTAACACAGGTAGGAAGATAAGGCAAAGCTCTACATAAAACTAAGATCATGGTTTTACGACTATTTGTTTGTGTAGCTGTTAATTGACTATTGCCTTGATAGAATGAGGAACATAATAGGACTCTGGGTATAGGTTCTTACTCTGATACAGTGGCATGGTTTGAAAGTTGTCTTGGGGAGGCAGAAATCATGTACTTTTTTCTTCAGTTTATCCATAATATTAAAAAGTATGTATAATTATAAACATATTGACTAGATTAGCCCTTATCTTCACTTTTCCCTAGGTTCATATAGACATGCTTTGTCTTAGCAGACTGAGGGCAAAGGAAATATCTGGAGGATCAGCTAGTGCAGGAAGGGAGCACTAGGCAACTGAGGTCTAAGAGAAAAGCATGAATAAAATTGAAGAAGCTAAACTAAACGTCTTTAATAGAGACACACAGCTTCTGAGAAACAAGAGAAAGACATCACTGATGCTGTGTATTTTCTGTTGAATTCTCATAAAGATGTATTGGGCTGTCTCCTACATTATGCAAACATTTCTCCTTTGGAGTTCGGGTAAATTTCTGGTGCAGAAAATATACTTCAGCATCACTGCTGTCTGTGATCATAAATAATGCAATTTCAAGTTGGAAATATAATACGCTGTGGAGATAACTCTCTCTTTAAGAATACTTCTTTATTTCCTCTCTATTTCATTAAAGCTTGGAAGTGCTTGGCCCTTTAAATTACTGCACTGCAAACTCAACTATTTTACAGTGGTTTTAGTGGTATTTTCCTATTGACTCTAGCTTTTAGCTTTTATAATTATTGAATAAATTGAAGGCAAATAGTAAGGATCTTGGCAATAAAACAGTACTGGAGAAGTCATACCAGTTGTTCTGCTGTCATTTTGTCTGCAGCAGGACAGACAGATTCTTCTGCAGATGTTTTCTGGGCAGTGCTGCTTTTCTTTTCATTTTCTTCCATGTGGTCATTCATGTCACCTTTATGAAATACATGCATGTTAGACACACATGGAAGTGTGAGATTCACTGGACTGTAAGAAAAGTTTTTGAGGGCAGTAAGTGATGCCCACGGTAGACTTTTGTGTGTTCTTCACCAATATCACCAAAAGGCATAACAAATTGTGGCTCAGTATCAGGCTTGATTTTAAAATTGCATTACAACGATACACCTAATACAAAAAAAAACAAAGGCTGAATCACACAAGCTACTTTGGTTTTAATCATTAAATAAAGTTCAGAAAATCTCGTATGTTTGAGTAACGCAAAACTGTTAATTCAAAGAAATTTCATCATCTTTGACTCTACGTCACTGCGTTGACACCTTAATGTAAACGTGAAGAGCATTATTCTCACATGAAGCATATAAGCAGTCCGTGGCGTTCAGTGAAGACAACAGACGCATGGGTTGCCACTTCGCTTGCCAGCAGGTGACACTGTTGTGCTAGCTGTTAGGCTCCCAAATTGCGCAGGCCAGCAGGTTACAGAGCAGAGTGGCTTTCAGCTTACAGCCAAATTACTAGAAGAAAACTTCCTGCCCTTTATTCTCACCCCTTAGCTTTGTGAGAGGTTTTGCTTAGAAATACAACGTGCAACTTTTAGATGAAATAGAAATAAAAGTGCCTCGCTCTGCTATCAAAGCACTCATGAGGACTATGGGTTCTGTGAATCTTTTTTCCAAACACCAACCAACTCCTCTATCTCACAAAGAAATAGTGATGGCAGCTGTTCAGGATAGATGATAACTGCTTATTGTAGGATGATAACTCCTCTTGTGAAGACTCTTACTTAAAATGTAATACAACGTAAACAGCTCCAGTGTCTTTAACATTAATGCCAAACAGCATCAGCTTCGTTTTGGTGTTCTTGAAAACCTTCCTTAGGTATTACCCAGTCACTCCCACTGTCTCTGAAAAGTACTGCAGTGATCTCTGCCTGGTTAGCTTTCACATTAAGATTGTTGCTCAAGTCCTGTCTCAGAGATCTTTGTCTCACCATTGCTGGAAGGTCAGTACATCTCTGAGAGAAGCAAGAGAAGAGTTTAGGCATTTAGTTCCTCTCTGCAACAAACGCAAGGTTAGCAATGAGAAGAAAGTGACACTGTCGTAACAGGAGGGAAGTTTGTTTTATTTTATAGTAAGCAAAACACCAGCCCTTAGTTCCAGAGAGGGTTTCCCTTTCTCTTCTTCAGTGATGTGAAGAATGACACTCTTCACAACAGGATGCTCTGGAACAAATTTTAGCCCTGGGACTCAGACGTCTTTTTGGGATTAGACAAGTAAAGCTAATGGGGGATCATCATTTGCTATCTGAGGGAACCTGCTTCTCTGGCTTTTTTTTTTTTGCTAGAGATCCACAAATAAAACAAGAAAGAATATTCACAGGTGAATACTGCTTTCCAAATGCACTGCACTTGCACTCCTGATACAGATTGCTTCCTGCATCTCCTTTTATGTCCAGTCGTGCATCCAACACTTTATCAGTATGTATGAATGTCATCTTTGCCTGTTAAATTACAGTGTGCAGGGATCAGGAGAAGTATAGCCATCAGCACATACCAATGTAAGCACACAGAATTCACAGTGTCCTTTTGTGTCATAAATATTCAACCTCTTTGGAAGCAGTCCTAGCAGTTATCTGGAGCCAAACGTCCAATATCAGAAGCATATTTAAAATCCTGACAGAAAAGGAAAAGGCCAGCATCATTTTCCAAACAACATATTTCAAATACTCTTGCATCTCCTCAGTGAAAATATTCTGCATAGAAAATGTGGTACATTTCTGTCACCATGTATGTTATAAATGGAAAGTTTTAAAATTTAACCTCCAGGAAAGACATTAAAAAATGAAGTAGAGTGGAACTAGGAAACTCTATAAGATTCATATACTTGTAGACTGATTTTTCTTTCAGATCATGTCCAGAAAGGGATGAGGAAAAGAGGGAAACTATGAGATATCCACTTTAAAGTCGCACAATTTAATTATCCAAAGGAAAGGATGGTTTTACCTGATACAGTGTTTATCCATCTAATATAAGTGAGCTTTTGGTCTGCTGTGTCTAGTTGTAACGATAATTGTCAGCAGAACTGAACAGACTAGTTCAGTAGGCTGTTTTGGGAATTCTGGTCCCCATTCGATATATCTGTTAGCACCATGGATTCATCAGCACCAGGCACGGTTGATAATTTGTCTATTATATTTTCTTGTTTGTTCTCCATTCTGTCCAGCTTTTCAGCTACTTTTGCAATGGCTGAAACACAAGCTCGTAGAGGGCTTAAATGTAACTCGAAATCTTGAAGTTTATTAACCAATTCATATATTCTTCATCTCTTTCATTATTCATCTTTTCCCTCTGCCATACATTGCTGCAAATGTGCTGGCGTACCTTTCTGGTGCGGTCTTTGTGAATGTACGCCACATGTTTGGTGTACACCTGACTCTCTCAGGATCATGCTCTTGGTCTAGCTCGTCAGGAATGAAATCGGGGCTATGTAGTGTTTCCACCACAGCATATTCTCTTAAATAACGGGTGCCTTCTTCCATATCAGCCCATTTCTTTTTCTCAGGCATCGGATCGTCTTTGAAGGGGTATCTTTCTTTTACAGCTAACAACATCCGCTTCCAGAGGATAAAGGCCTGGTTCTGGCACGTACTAATACCTCTGTCAATGGCCGAGTCCCTAGCAATGCCACCCAGTTGGCAAGCTTCTCTGCTATCTAGCCACACACTATTGGCCCCATTGTCCCAGCATGAAAGTAACCAGGTGGCAATAGGCTCATTTGGATGACGTGAGAAGTCTTTTTTCAGACTTCAAATTTCATTCATTTTCAGAGATCGATCAACAATGGTAACGATATCTTGCTCACCTCTTACTCTTTCAGGACTTCTTGTTGCCCTTGTAGGCGTTGGTGACTGTGGTCTTACTGAGGGTCCCTCCCCTGGACTCAGGGATGCTTCTCCTGGATCTCAGAGCCACTCCTCTGGACCTCTTTCCTCCTCTTTCTTCTCTTCTAACTGAGTCGAGATTCGTTTCGTTTTTTGTCCTCTTACAGGGGCAACTGACATCAATTGTGGTGCCTCCTGTCGTTGATCAGATTGGTCAGTTGCAATGCTCTCATCCTCCAGCTCAGCTTGGAGCCTGTCTCGTTCAATTATGAGAGTATCTAGCTCAGATTGGAGGGTGTCTTGTTGAGATTGAAGACTGTTGAGTTTGGATTGCAGGGAGTTTTTCTAAATTCGGAGGGCATCTCTCTCAGATTGGAGGTCTTTTCTCTCGACCAGGAGACTCTCTGGCTCATTTTGTACTGTTTCCCTGAGATTCTCTCTTTCAATTTCACAAATTCTCTCCCTCTCCAGGATAATATTGAATAAGGCCCGATAAGCATTAGCCAGGCCCCAAATCATTTGTGCCTCCTCAGATCTGCCTGATCTGCAACATTCGTGTCTCAAATATCTGTTTAAGCTCTCAAGATCTTTCAGGTGTTCAGGAGTGACATGACACCGAAGATTTCCATCTCCCTAAAGTCTCTCCTAGGCCTCTCTACAGTCCCTGCCACTCAGTATTCTCTGGTTTTGGGGAGGACTTCCTCAAAATATAATAAATACAAACACTGAGCAAAATGATGAGCAGTACATTCAGGGAGATTAACAACGTGATCAGGTGAGCATTCAAAAGCTGCATAAAGGATTCAAAGGAGAGTCTGGAAACCTGCTTAAAAATCCCCAGTCCTGTAAAATTAGCAGCTCTCTCTGGAATTGTAAGCCACATTGTAGGCAGATACCACGTAGTTATTTCCATCAGTGTTTTCAATCGATTGTATATACCTATTGCTCCATAGAGCAAAGTGGCGAACTCAATTAAGGTCCAGTATGTTTTGAGCATTAAAAAAGAAAAAACAGTGGCATGCAGTCCCTTGAAAGACTCAGAAGAGAAAGTTTTTTTTTTTTTCTTTACAGAAGCAAGATAGCAAGGCTCAAAGTTTACAAATATCCTAGAATATTGGCAGTCCGCCTGGACTTCTCAAGGTAACGTTTTCAGAGAATACCGGAGAAACAGATACACTTTCCCATTGAAGTTCTGTGAGAGCAGAGAGAGATTCGTTCTAAAAAGCTAAAAGGCAACTGTTGCCCGCATTCTCCACCAAGAATGTCAATGGTTTACAGCTGGTTTGGCCCAGTTCCGTGACTAGCAGGGCAGAGGGATCCGCGGATCCGCGCCTTCGGAAAAGGGAAACAGGGAACCCCAAAATAATTGATAACAGTGGCAACAGTCTGAAATGAAACAACCTAATTTACTAAATATAGTATCAGCAGAATATAATGAGAGAGAAAGAGTGTGTCTGAAAGGTAGATAGGCCTCACCACAACACTGAAGTGAGAAGTGCAGTCCAGTTGAGCCGATGAAGAAAAGGAGACAGAGAAGCACCGACGGAGAAGCACAGGCGAAGAAAACATCAGGTGACCTTGCCAGGAGTTATATCTCCTCGCTGACCGCAAAGTCCCCTGGGGAAATGTAGTTCTTCTCCTCTGGACAGGCACCCAGAACTTGAGCATCAGCAGTCAAACCCCCAGTGCATTACATGATGTTGTGATGTGGAATACTGATAACCAAAAATCATAAAACCATGACAATAATCCAGGGGCAATGCATTAAAAAACTGGTAATTACCATTTAATATTTCATATTAATATGTCTTTAGAGGACAGTCATCAGTTGCACTCTTCTTCCCACAGAATTTCTGCTCCTCTACACCTTTTAAACATAGCTAAATCTTCCTGAATGTGAGCATCCATATCTCAAAGCACTGCTGTTACTAAAGCATATGGCTAAGACACAGCAATTGCAGCATAGACCCTTGGCACAGTTAAAGCAAAGCTTTTAAAAGCAAATTAGGCAAAGAGGAAAATCAGAGTCTGCATTATATTAAAAGAGACTTGATCTTATCCAAGTGACAGATGTTTTTATTCAGGGAACAGTTTCAGAAGATGTTGAGATTTGGAAGGAACTGGGTCTGTTTAGGATTTTCATAAGAGAAATATTTTCCTGTATTGCTCTTTCAATAATTCAGTATTCCTATCTATGATCCTCACACTGTCCAAATATTTCAGCTAGTGAAATGTGATGACCGTTGTTCAGACACTCCAGGCTGCTTGATCTCAACAGCCTAAAGTTGTACATACCCCTGCAGAGTTTGCCAGAGTGATTGCACGTTGTTTTCAAGCTGCATATGTTCACTCCTAGATTAGACTGGGACATTTCAGTTGTCACATCTTTCTCACAACGTAGTTCTGCACAGATGTTGTTGTACATTCACACAAGCATCTTGAAACCTCTGTAGAAAATCTGGTGACAGCTTAATTAAGAATGTGAGTAGATTCATATTCCTTAGAATTAATTATGGGCTGATCTGTCAAGATGTGAAAACACCACTCATTAACTAGTTCCTGCCTTCTCTTGTAGCCCAATATGTATATCTATGTTCAGAAGATGGCCTTTGGTTGAGCAAGAAAACACAGACAAGATAAAGAAATAGGCCTCATCTCTTCCAGCTCAGCAAATTTCCTGAAAAACTCGTAAGTGTGGTGAGAGAGTAATGGTCCATCCCATGAGTGGAGTCTAGAGAGCACATCTCACCCTTTCCCAATAAAACAAATCAAATCCTCGTGAATTTTCCCTTTCAATCCAAGAGTCTTTCTGCCTCCCTTGAAGTAAAGAATCCTGTAGCTGAATTCTAAGAGACAATGATCTGGTTGTCCTGAATAGGCAGAATAGATCTGCTGGGATCACCTTCCAAATATTTAGAGTTCTGAAGGGGATATGTTCAGATCAGAGCAGAGAGCAAAAGAGAAATGAGGTTACTAAGAATTTTATATTGTATATATATATACATATATACATATAATGTATACATATATTATATTTATAAGAATTTTATATTGTACTTACCAGAGAAAGAGGCTGGCACAGTGTGGGTTTCTTGCTGTATAATTCCTCTGATTGTGAGAGTATGACGTTAGTCCCACAGTGACTGAAACAGAAAACAATAATCAAAATAACACTCCCCGGAGAAGCAGGTTGAAGACTGCCAGGTAACTATCTTTTAAATAGTACTTGTCAAAAAAAAAAGTACAAATGGACAACCTGTAAGTCAATCAGGACAAGAGTCCTCATGCATTACCTTCCATTCATCATATGTGAGTAAAAGCATAAGCTTTTTTTTTTTTTTTTTTTTAAAAAAAAAGGATAAGTAAATGACAAATATTGTGGTTACTATAGCATTTTACAAAAATTAAGATTTTTCTCAAGCAAACAAGTGAAATGTCATTTTGTACCACTTACCATTTAGACAAAATATTTTGGGTTTTGTTTGTCATCTCCAACAGGCAAAAGTGAGCAAATAAATATGTTGCCTAATAGCTACACTGACATCACAGCTTCCTAGTTCAGCTTGCTATCCTTCAGTATTGTTTGTTTCACCGGGGGAGACAATTGAGGCTCCACCTGTTACTTCCAGATGCCAACTCTTAGCATGGTACATGCTTTGCTGGTTACCATTACTCTTCCCTATAACACAGTCAAACCCTAAAGAACATACAAAGCTGTCAAGTCTCATGAACTCTCCTGTTCTGCTTAGGCAAATACATTTTAACTACATAAACTACATCCATCCATTCTCTGATTATTTCACAAATCAGTCTAAGGGCAAGTGAATTTATTATTTATTTACTGTTTTATTTTCTTTCACTCCAAATACTGTTAAAACCGAAATTTGATGTAACATTCTAGCAAGAAAGCTAGATGATTTAAGGGCTGCTACACATAAATTTGTTTTGTTTACACGCTGTTTTCCTTATCATGAAAAATAAAATAGAAATCCCTCGGGGGAAAAAAATAAACTCTCCAAGGTATTCCTAGAACAGCAAGAAACAAACAAAGAACTATAACTTGTTTTGTTCTCCTACACATTTTCCAGTATTTGGATTTTTCTATACCTTATATAATCCAGAATACAGGTATTAATGACCTTATAACAACAAGAACAATAACAACAAAACAAAAACAAAAACAAAAAAAGAAGCATTATTAAATGACCTAATGCTTAATGTCTCATTTTCTTCAGTTTGGTCTCTTTGCTTTTGTTAATACTTACGTACCAGTTCCTGAACTTTTGCTGAACTTTATGAATTAATTATGATTCCTATTTTAACTATTAACTATCAGCCTGAAATCTAATGAGAATAGTTTATACTGAATGTGTTAGGCCAAGAGGTTATGTACATAAATTCAAACTGTTGGTGACATTTTAAAAGATTGATGCTGGTGGAAAATCTCCCAGTGGTGAAAGAAAGAAAGGAAGAAGGAGAGAAAGAGAGAAAGAAAGGGAGAAAAAAAAGAAAGGAAGAGAGAAAGTGGAAGAAAGGAATATTAAGAGAGAAAAATAGAGAAGAAAAGTAGACAAAGTTAGAAACATCAGGATATATGTAACTTCTTATAAGCTTCCTGGCCATTATCCAATATCCAGTTGTTTGCTTTGCAACATATTTGTTCTTTGTATAGCCTTTCCCTGCAGCTAATGGATGACACTAATCTTCTGTGTTACAAGATCTCTAAATGCTGTCACTTGCTCAGCTCATTTCACTGAGGACCCGTGACCTGTGCAACATGGTCAGGGTTATATCAGTGACAGCATACACAGGCATCTACTTAAAAGCTTACTGTTGTGTTTTAGCTGTGGTTGGCAGCTCAGCACCACACAGCCACTCACTCACTCTGTTCACAGTAGGATGGGGGACAGAATCTGTAAGGCAAAAGTGAGAAAAGTCATGGGTTGAGATAAAAGTGGGTTACTAGGCAAACCAAAAGCCATGCATACAAGCAAATTAAAACAAGGAATTTATCCACTTTTTCCTGTCAGAGGGCAAATGGCCAGGTACTTCCAGGAAAGCAGGGCTCATTACATGTAATGGTCTCACTCTGAATAACCCACTTCCTCCTTTGCCCCAACGCTTTTATTGCTGAGCACAACCGTATATGGTAGTGGACACCTCTTTCGTTATCTGGGGTCAACTGTGTTCCTTCCCAGCCTCTGGTGCTCTGCCAGCCTCCTTGCTGGTGTGGAAGCCTGATAAGCAGAGAAGTCTGTGACTGTGAGCAAGCATTGCTTAGCACCAAATGAAGCATCATCATATTGCCAGCACAGTTAAAACTGTGCAACTTCTTTGCTTCAGTGAGAGCTGCAGTATAAACTTCATGCCTGCCATAATTCCAGATTTCTGTTTCATCTCTCAAAATACAGGAGCATTATTCAAGCATCTCAGGACCAATGCCATTGTTTTATTCTGTAGGCATATTGAACTAATAATTTCAGTGAGCTTTCCCTAGCACAAATGTCTTCCACCACTAAATTCCAATAAGTAAATCAAAGAGTTGCAACCAGTTGGAAACACATTGCTGCTGGTAGTTTTTTTGGAGAACAGCAGCAGATAAGGCTGGGTACTTCTTGGGGCAGTACTCCTCATGCACCTGAGTGCATCTGCATCGTGCAGCTAACACAAAAGGGGCAGCTGAGAAGAAGAAATCACATTTCTCTGTGTTAAAAATGAGCCTGTGAGGACCTAATCCATTGATAAATAGTTTCCTTGGTGCTTCCTGGTTTCATTGTTAAAATGTAACACAGGTGATTGTGTTCAGTGGAAAAAGGGGGAAAAGATCACCACGGGCTCATTTTTATGACTGAAAAACGTTGTTTCTTGTCTCCAGCTGCACCACCCATACCCCTCCTCAGGGATTTCTGTCTCCTTTCTCATTTCTGAATGTCCAAATTAGCAACAGTCATTGAGGGCGTAGAACACATGGCAGAAAGGATGTGTATAAAGGCCCAGGAGACAATTATACTGGCCAAAATGTCATCGAGAAGAGGTTGTGAAAGGCTGGTGTGACCCACCATCGGAGACCTGTCATGGCTGCCAACCGCTCCAACCGACGGCTGCAGCCTCACAGGCAGGCCGTGGCCTACCACCACAGCCAGGCGTGTGCTGTCTCTGGGAAACAGTACTGACAAAAGGCCGGTGGGCATTACCTGAAGTGCTGCAGGTGCTGAGAGAGCTCACACAAGAGCGGGAAGAACGTGAGGAAGGTGCAGTGGAAGGAAACCTGCACAGACTGCCCTCAGCCTCTGTTCCCCGTGGCCCAATCCTGTCTGAGGAGGAGTTCAGCCTGGGGGGGAGCAGGGGGTTGCTCCAGTTTATAGTTTATGGTATAGATTCTCAACCTTTTCCTCTGTTTTTAGTCGGCAGTGAATTATACTCGTCCTCCTGTTTTGCTCGTGACTGTAACTATCAGTTGTCTCCCTACCTTTGTCACAAAGAGATGTTTCACCTCATTTTCTTCCCCAGTCCCATTGAGCACAAGGTAGGCGTATGACAGCTATACAGGTTCAGCCCACTGTATTCTCTCAGGTCTTTCCACCAGATAACTGTATCTAAAAAAAAAAAAAAAAAAAAAAAAAAAAAAAAACAGAAAATGGCACTAAGGGATAAAAACCTGTTTTTCCTGCTCCAGAGGAGCCCATGCACTTTCACATCAGGGGATGTGGAGGTGGCAGCTCTTTTTGACAAATATGAGACCCTACATAATGGGACTGTGGTGAGGCCACATCAGTGTTCACTAGATCCTGTCTCCTTTATCCACAGTGTACCCATGCTTTCTGGGACTTAGAACAACACCAGCATGATCAGGCCAGTCCTCCTGACATGTCTGTGAGCACTAGGTAGCCAGGCGGTGTTGGGATTGTGCTTCCACCACTCATGCTCCACAGCTGGCTGCTTTCTTCTCATCTGCCCCAAGAGCTCCTTGCAGTGCCAGGGAAGAAGAGGCATGAACCTGAACTTGGCAGTGGGACAGAAATACGAGGTGGCTCAGAGCAGAAGAGAGCTTGCACTCTTAAATGGCTGTTCAGGTCCTTTTCCTACCCAGAGCAGCTTGACTCATAGTGATGAAGAAGTAGGTGGGAAAAACAAATTTGCATCAGGGGCCCAAGCAGCAATACAGAATTTCTTTGTGCCATGCCTGACAAAAGGAAAGCTGGAAGCTGTGTGCTGTAGGGAGCTGGCAGTGATGGCTGCAGTGGAAACTTTGAGACTGGACTGGTCAGAACCACCAGGGTTTAGGTAGTGGAATGGCTGGCTGGCCAGGAACCACCCTCTGTCGTAATAGCTGTAAACAGACAGCTCAGAAATGGGTGAAAACAGCTAATCACACAAAATTACAGGCAGTCAGAGGTGTATGTGGCACCACTACTGAAACCTATTTAAGAAAGAGTTGCAGCCACAAAGGACAGAAGAAAACAGAGGAAATGAACTAGAGGAGACACCCGGAAGATTTCAGGAACAAAGCTGGAGATGTGCACTTGGGAGGAGGTACTTAAGCTGGAGGAAGGATGCCTGTGAGGGAACTGCAGCCTGTGGGCAGCTGAGGCCAGATGAGGGACACTGCTGAGGAGCTCTGGGTGACCCATGCTCGGCTGGGGACACATCTGTTGGTATTATTGACTATGGAAAAACAAAGAATACAACATAGTCCTTTGAAATACCTCAGGTTGAGTTACTCTAGGGTAAGAAACCATAGCACACAAGATGGAGGCTGAACATTTCAATTTTTACCCCATTTTCCTCATTCCCCTTGCTGCAGCTTCCATATCTTCATCATACTATTTTCTCTTTGGACCCATCATCTTTTTTCATCCTCTCCTCTCAGCTATTCTCTCAGGCTCCTTACTTTTTCCACTATGCAGTTTCTTCCCCATCATTATTAACTTCCCCAGACCTCCTGGTTGGTCGTGTGTGCATGCTGTAAAGGCAGAACAAGCTAAGTTTTTGACTTACATTCTCTCAGAGCAGAGAGCAGCAGCTGAGCCAGAAATAAGGTTTTTCCCAACATATCTTCTTTTTTTTTTTCCTATCAATGACAATTCCTCTCATAGGAACTTTCCACATACATACCCACCTATATCTTTACAAGTGCATGCTCCATAATGCCTACACAGCTTGTGTAAGTACTGTAAAAGCTTATTTCCCACCCATATCCTTATAATAATTTTCAGTGAACTTCCTTTCACCTCAACTCCCTTTGTAAAAGCAGTTTCCCCAGCTCAAACCAGATTCCTCCCATCCAACTCCCCTTGCTACAGCTCCCATTTGCCACTCTCAAACTTCTCTGCTCAACTTGTACTCAACAGCAGCAACAACTAGTTTTTGTACCTAGTTCTGTTTGAATGGCATCCCAATCCTCAGGCATGCCAATTCCACCACACAGCTTGGTGTCATCTCCAAACTTGCTGAGGGTGCACTGAATCCTATTGTTAGTGTCACTGATGAAGATTCTGAGGAGCACTGGTCCCAGTACTGACCTCTGAGAGACACCACTTGTCAGCAATACCAGCCATTGACCACTCTTTGTGTGTAATTATTTAAAAATTGTTTAATCCTTCTTTACACATCAGCTTTTTTAATTTTTATTTTTGTTCAGTAGAAAGAAGAAAAAGACCCAAAAAGAATAAGACAGTAGAAGAACAGTTAGAAAAGATGAGTTTACTCCTGATTGAAAAGAAAAGCTTTGACATAAAAGATTTACAGATTTTTTTTTATTTTTTTATTTTTTTTACTGAAGATTTAGTCCAGCAGCAACAACTTTCTCATGTTTTGTGTAGCCCATTTGCTGACTAATCGTGCAAAGCTGTTGATTGACTAGAGGGAAACACAAGTAAAACTCCTCTAGCTCATCGTAGCCTAGCTTTGCTGTCTGAATCAGCTTGGCGAAAATCCTCAAGACTTCACTCGGTTTGCTTAAGAGATGAAATGGTTTCAGCACAAACCTGGCTGTACCAGTTGTTAATTCTCCCAGAGATCCTCAGGTATCCTTACAATAACTACAGGGTTTTTTTTCTTGCACCAGCAGAGAGAACTGAAGATTCATTGCAGCTAATATGGCAGTGTTTACCATGGATGTAGTTAGCCTGTAAACAGAGGAAATCTCTTTGTGTCAGTAGGGCTGGTTTTTCATTCCTTTCTCCTCAGTGTGGTATTGAACATATTGGGTTTCTTACATTCCCACACAACCCTGTTTTCTATGTTAACCAGGGCGCCAGTACAGATAGCTTTGTCATAATATTATTACCATACAAATAAATAAATTGCATGAACTGAGGACCCCATAATAAAAAAATAAAATAAAATAAAATAAAGCAAATATATTTTGCTGACTGATTCTCTGGAGGTCTAGATTTTGTCTGTCCATCTCCCCTGAAACACTGTGTATGCGAGACGATTAAACGTGTCTATATTAGCTGGCAGATCTTTGCAGTAAGAATGGAAATACTTGGTGATGCTTCTGAGTTTAGTTAGGTTAGTTACACCTTGGTGGCATGGACAAAATGACCACCATTATGGAGTCTATGAGCAGAATCCCAAAAGCTCATCATCTCCTGGCTTAATTCCTTTAAAAATAATCCACTTCACAGATCCTCCAGGACTGTCCTGGGGATTAATGCATGGTAATAGAGAAGCTGGGAGGGTCTCTTCAAAAGCACATTCCTAATAAAACATAAATGTAAATGTAGACATATTAAGGAGAAACATTTACAGAAGGAAAAATAAAGTTTTAATAATAAAGCATTTTTTATTGTAATTAAAATTTGATGTTTCTTTAGTTCATCCCTCTCCACAGATCTGAATTCATTCACAAGCTTATGTTTCACTGTATTTATTATCCCCCATCCACTTTACAAATGTAGAAATGGAGTTACAGATTAAACGACCTGCCCAAGGCCACAGTGTAGATCATAAGCGAAACAGTATAAAACTTTTCCCACTTCAGCATGGTTTTTGCCAAAAACTTGAACCACGCCCTTTCTTCTGAGATTCAGGGAGAAACATACAAAAGAATTTAGGACTGCATCTGTGCATTAGGTTATTATTAGTAACATATATCCCCATGGACCACTTATTCAGTAGGAAGTAAATTTAGATGTAATATGAAAATACATGAGGACTGCTCTGAAAATAACACCTTTTGTTTTATTATGTTGGCCTACAGTGTCAGAGATGGATGTTGGTGGCATGGCAGTAGAGGCTGACCCTTCCCTTCAATTTTCCATCCCATGTTGCTCCCGTGTGGCAGATGGCAGCAGAGGGGCAGTCTGACAGAATGGCATCTGATATGTGAGTGTATATGAAGGGTGTGTCAATGAATTCGCAGGAAAATGTGAGGAAAAAATTGCACTCGCTGACATTCATTGATGCTGAACACTTACAGAGATCAAACAGTGTATGTCTGCATAGTGAGGTGCTGGATGGCGCATGCCAGCAGTGTTGACAGTGATATGAAAGACAAGCCATGTTCCAGAAGGGCATGCAGAACTGTCACACCACAGAAAATGAAGAGCGTTTCAGCCAGCTCATCCACGCAAATGAGCAGATTATGACCAGACAATTGTGAATAAGGCTTAATATTGGCTCCAATGCTTTAGAAATCATGGTGGTAATGTTGGAATACCTCAAAACGAAGCTGGAGGTGACAGTTTTCTGAATTGCATCGTTACCATTGACAAGATGTACGGTGACTGCTACAAGCTGGAGTCAAAACAGCAGTCTGTGGAGTGGGGAAATGTGAACTTGCAATCTAAGAGAAAGTTCAAGATGCAGTCCTCAGTAGGTAAAGTGATGTGAACTGTCTAGTGGGGTAGGAAAGGGGTGATCCTTCTGAATTTCCTGAAACCCACACAGACCACCAACTCTGACGTCTACACTGCAGTGCCAACTAAGCTGAAGGCTTGAACTTACAGAGGAAAGCCAGAAAAGAAGACAACCTTTCTCTTCCAATACGATAATGCCAGGCCCCTTACCAGTCTGAAGATCATGGAGAACATCGATAGTCTTGGCTGGACTGCCCTACTGCACCCACATCCATTTGGACTTATGAAAGTCAGACTGTGTGGGCAACATTTTCCTAGCAACGACGCCATAATAGCAGCTATGAAACAGTTGGTTTCCTCTGCCAGTACAGATTTTTATGAATGCTTGCTTTTGTCAAGAATGCACAGCTAATGTAGTGACTAGGTTGAAAGATAATGTTTTGTAGCTGAGAATTTGCTCTATCAAATGGTGTTAAGGTGCTCTTTGTATTTGCTGTAGTTTCCATTGTACTAATTAAGAGGAATTACTTTTGGCGGAACCTACATGAATCTTATTTCTGATCTGAAATCAGAATTTTTATTTTCTTTTTGAATTGGTTTAGCCTGAATATCCAGTTGGGAAGATAATCTCAGACATCATAAAGATTTCTTCTATCTTTAATTACATCTTAAAATATCGACGTGCTACTGAATCAAACTCTAAAATATACTGGAAATTATTTTCACCAATCAGTCGTCTATAATTTTATCTAGCCAATTAGCAACTCTAGTTAGAAGTTCCTTCCTTTCCACATTTTCAGTTTTTGCAGACTCCAGTAGTAGAGTAGCAGTTTCTCTCTCATCCTCTTCTAGTGTATTATTATAGAAAACCTGCAACTGAATAAATAAATGCATGAGGTTAGTCAATGCAATTTCACTTTGAGGAAACAGCTGTGTATCTGACAGATGTTTTACACAGAAGTACATAAAAAGAGTGGATGGGAGCAAGCATATTGATTTATGCTGGACAGAAAAGATCCTTACACACCAGGAATGTGCCCTTTTGCCATCATCTCTGTAAAAATGCTTCAAATTGCAGCCAGCTTCATTAGTACTAGTGGTACCACACAGTGTCTAGGACTAGTTGGGTAGCAGAATCCTCTTGGATTGGGTGCTGTCTCCTCTACAGTTACAAAGCAAGAAGTTTCTCCCATCAATCTAAAGAGCAGAAGACAAGAGAGGACTGAAGAACAGCAAAGAAACATACATAGATGGTGTGGAGGAATGTACAATGTGAGTAACGAGACAGATGTCCAGCAACCTTTTATTAACTTTCCTGTGGGCGTAATGAGGAAGGTCATCTCTACAAATGATAGACTTCAAAGAGGAAAATGAAGCAGAAATGATAATACTGGGACTCTGTTACAATCTGAAAGCTAACTGGAAGGCTGACACTGGACTATTGCTTTTGCCATCACAGGAAGCAAAAATTTTTTCCTGAAGAATAAAAGTTGAAAAGCTTCTACTTTATGCATGTCCAAGAGAGATTTATTTTATTTTAGGAGCTAAATCTCAGAATTGTTTTCTTCATTAACCATCCATTCTCTGTTATTTGCTGATGCATCTATCAATGACTGAAAAAGAGGAACAATTTTTTTCTTACAATGACAGATACTGGGAAGATACTACTTAGAGATCTATGAGATATAGAGACAGCACAAAAATTGCACAGCAGCTCAGAGAGAAGATAAAGAATATTTCTGGAAATAATTTAGGGATTGAACTGGAAGAAACAAGAAAAGAGAGTGGAACAAGCAGTGATAGTTATGCATTTGTGACAGGCACTAACATCTGGAAGTGTTACCGTGGTGAATAAACTGAAGAGAGATTATAGCCACCTGCCACAGACTTCCACCCTTCAGCAGGAATCCCCAAACCAATCCACTCAGTTTTTCCAGATGAGCAGGAGCCCAGATAGAATCTATTGCCCATGGACTTATCTGGGCTGCCATGAAGCCAAGGAGAAAGGAGCACACCCCACATGTGCAGGCCTTCTGTTCAGCATGTAGGCAGGCAACCAACCTCCTATGCTGTAACCACACAGAGCAGGACAATACCCATCCTGCACAAAGGAGCATTTTAACATCATGCTTAATAACTGCCCATTTGTACACTTATTTCTCAGATGAGGAGGGTTTTTTTTTTGTTTGTTTGTTTGTTTTTTGAGTTTAAGTGTAATAATACTATGCAATACATTACCTGAATTTCTCTAAGGGGGGGAAAAAAAAAAAAAAAAGATTTTAAAAACTGTATTTAAAAACTGGTAGTAAAATTGGGACTAATCTCTTCTCTCATTTACCTCTTGGATCTGAATATCTGTACTGACAAATCTTCCCATGATTCTTAATACGGCATGTAATAATTCCTTCCCATACCTGTAAAATTGAGATAAAGGTCCTTCCATCAGCATGTTAGAAAAATACTAGACTCCATCTCATTTAATAATACTCCAACTATTTATTAATCAAGTATCACACTGGAAGTACCAGTTAAGTGGAAGTTTTCAGTTGTATACTCCCTGTGCCTTAAAAGGGGGAGTACCATTAAAGTTCAGTTTAGACATTTGAGCAGAATTAAACAGACCAACTGCCCCTCATTTTCATTCCTGATATGATCTGCTCTTTTTTTCTCAGCTATAATGAATAATTGACATAAAAAGATAACTTTTATGAGCTCATAAAGTTAAATCCATGTAGAAATGATAAGTACTATCAATTCTAAAATCTTGGCATGTCTGTTAGTGTCCTGAGGACAATGTATAAAGCTAACATCCAAGCTGGGTGGATTAGGACTTTAAATAGAGATTAATAGTGTTAGTGGTCCTCAAATCCCTTCAAAATCTGTATGTGTCAATCCACCATCTCTACAAAGAGAGTATGAGCTGCCATTGGAAAAGAGTTTAGGACCTTTTGCATTTTACACCTGTGCTTATGAAACACTAGTGGACGAACCCATTTCTAGACTATATGGGTTTTCCATTTTCAGGGGGTTTCCAAGCAATGTGTTTTTCTCCTGCTTGTAGAACTGTCTGGCTGAACGTCAAACAAGAACTAAAAAGATTCACCAGTTGCCCACAGGAAGCCTGTACTACTTCACACTATATTACAGGCAACCTGGATAAAAAACACGGAAAAAACTCAAGTCAGTGATGTTCTCATCTGTGAAGATCAATGATATGCTCACAGCATGAAGGTAATTGTTCTGTTCCAGCACTTTCTTTCAAGTCTGCTCACTTTTAAAACTCTTAGTCACCCTCCTGACTTCCAGTTTTCCAACATCACTTTGCTGTTTTTACTATTCCTGAAACTATTTATCTACAGGGCCGGTGCACAGGGCAAGATGCTGCTGACCACAGGAACAGTGCGGGTCAATGGGAGCACTTGCGTAATGTGTTCACATGACCAGCTTATACAAAGGAATATGTAAATGAATACATGATAGTCTAAACAATGTTCTCCTCAAGGACATTGAAAGGCTATAATGATTACAGGTCATCGACTATCCAAACTACTCTAACTTTTTTCTTAGGCTCTCATGTTGAAGATTTCTCTTCTGTCATCCTTTTAATCACACAACTGGCATGGAGTCTCAATCCCATGAACAGAATGCCCCAACACCAGCTAGTGGTAGTTGTCACTTACTAGTCCTGACAATGCTGAAATAAAGAAATTGTTGCTTATATGCAGGTAAGAGTAATTGCTAATATTATTTTACTTTGCCTACATGGCAAGTGGCTTTTCCCTTTTCCTTTTAGTTATGCTTAGATTGCTCATGTTCTGCTCAAGCTTAATTATATTGATTGCAAGGGTATATAATTACAGTCTAATCTATTGAATGCAGTCTATGGGCTGCCGCCATTCTATCATTCAATATCAAAAGAACACTTGTGCTGTGACAGCCAACCATCACAGTCATGCACGCTTCTCCTTTTCCAGATCAGTAAAAAAGGACAAGTTTATTTCCATTCTAAAGTTTGTTCTGATGTTTGTTTCATCTGATGTGAAATGCTGCCTGGACAGCAAAAAGTGGGAAACTATATATTGCATGGTAGCTGTCATAGAGATACATAAGTAATGCCTTCTCTTACATCATGATTACTAGTTTCCCACACCACTTGTCACAAAGCACATCTTAATGTGTACTCCAGGAGCCAGATTTTTATCTTTCATTATCTCACAACTCAGATTTTTGGGAAAGCTCCCCTTTTAAGTAGGTAAGTAAGGGTCAGACTTTCCAGAAAGTTTAACACAGGAACAGTCATGAGCAGACTAATTTCAAAGCATTCTGTAATTGACATGAGCTCTTCTTTGACATTAAGCTCTAATGATAATGATGTGGTCTCTGTACTTAAGAAACTGCATCAATCATTACAAACTATGTTGTCTCTGGAAGGAAAATTTGCACTTGGTGCAAAAGAAACACAGAAATAAAAAGAAATCATAACAGGTTGGTTACCATACCTTTCACTTAAAAGCGACCAGTTTTCTGTAACAAATTCCCAGGCTATACGGTGCCCAGTGTCCTTAGACACTACATATTCAAGGATGTTTGCTGTACAGTTGGAAGAAAACTGTGTATCACTGAGCCAATACCGCAAGGATCTGTCAGAAAAAAAGTTAATATTACTTTCTGTTTAACAGTCATAATCTGGAATTACATATCAGTTCAGGAAGATTTCTGTCTACCCAAATTCTGGAATGTTGACAGTTACACCAAAGTTGGGGTCATTCAGAGCTGTGTACTCTGCTTGTATTTTGTTCTTATGTTGGTGAAATTCCCTGTTCTTGCCCATTTGCTCTCCACTTCTCAGTAAAATGAGTGTGTAGCACAACAGGAGATATTTCCTTTTTTGTATATCTTACTGAAAGACTCCGGATAACCCCTCTAATCAGATAACCTCATGGAAAGGGAAACTGCTCCCAAAATTTTGGAGAAAACTCCAAACAGACAGAGCCTGGAGAATGAGCTAGAAGTGAGGCATGCTGTTACATAGAAGGATTCTGTTTCAATAATAAGGTATCTAAGGTGCTCTCAAGTAAGCTAAGTCATGATTTCATAAACATTTAACTGCCTGACACTAACATCAATGAGAGTGGGTGCCTGGATATCTTGAAAAAGTAAATAAATAACTGTTTGTTGTATAACTTTACAGTCTCCTGCTTTCTACAGGCATTTGTCAGAGTATTACAAGCAGCCACTTTGTTGGTAGAGCAGGTGAGCTGGGTTTCTCCCATTTGCATGCCATGAATATGTTTGACCAAATGGACAAACTATACTGAGGACTACACAGTGTAAGATTCCTCAGCCTAAAAGACTTTCAGGTTGAAGCTTAGAAAAAGAGATTGTTTTGTCAACAACTACTGCACACAGAGGAAGGAGATCGTCACAACTTCCTGAGCTGCTGTCTTCTTCTGATATAACTTACAGCTTTACAAGGACCAGTGCTAGCCTGTGTCAATAACAAAATCACCAAAGGACCACAGGTTAGGTGGAAAATCAGCATAGCTCTGCTCAGACATGTCTTCTCAATCTAACTGGCTGTGTTTTCAGTCTTATCTGTTCTTCCTACTCAACCATCACAAGGTGGCTGGCAGAAGAAAAAACTCAACTACTTTCAGAGCATTAGACTCATCGTATTTTTATGCCAGTGGTTGGATTCTCTAGACTATCACTGGCAAACTTCTGTCCTCAGAGATATTCTTCAGGTAATGTGGGCATGACAAAACAGAGAACTCATCTTCAATATATTTTTGCTGATAAAGTGACATTCTCATTGTGAGGATGTCAGTGAAATATACTAAATATGATATTCCAAACTGGAAATCTAAATATGATGTCTCCTTGTCAGTCTGTACTTCAAAGAATGAACAGCTTATTAGTAAGTCTATTTTCATTTTTGTCCTTCACCTAGGAATGGGTGATCTGAATTCTACAAAGGGCTAAGGAGGCTATGAGATTTAGCCAAGGAAGGCAATCAGAGATATGGGAAGACAATATAAAATCATAAGTGGTGGGGAAAAATATCAGGGAGAATTATGATAAATACTGTTTCTTACTATGCAGAGTGTACAGGCAGCCAGTGGATTCAAAGTTGAAAAAAATGACAGGAAACAAAACTAAAGGGAACGAGGTTTCATACAACATGCAATTATGGGATTAGTTACCAGTCTGCTATAACACCTGAAGGTATACTTTCACTTCAGAAGGGGAATTATATCGACAGGTCCACTGGTGGTGTTAGACATGACATGCTAGTTACCAGCTCAAGAAGTCCTTTTCTCAGTCAACAACGAATGTGAGTTGTTATATCAGCAAAAGGATCACGTATGTTTGCACTGTTTATCATATTTTCTCCTTAAGAAAATTCATAAGATTCTAGCACTGGTATATCACGTGTGGTTCTGTGGCAGGCAAACTTCTGACAGGTTTGTATGGTGCAGTACCCCAGAGACATGCTTCAATCAAGAGCACCTGTGAAGTAACCACGATTCTTTGGCACAGCTCATGGCAGAGAGGAGGATGTCTTTATCTTCCGTTGTGGAGTCATTATGTTTATACATTTCCCATGCAAAATCCCATTCTTTATCACTTCCTACTGCAACGCCATAGCAGCAGACAGTTCTTCTAATTAAAAATGGAATTCTGTGAAGCAAAATATAGTTAGAAGTACTGTATTGTTATAAAATGGTAATAAGAAAATGTTTATTTTCAGCTGAAGGATGCGCAGTAAGAAAAACATGAAATAGCAACCTAAACAAAACTGTTAATTTTAATTACAGTTTAAACATTAATAAAACATGCAGCTTTAAGGCAAGAAAAACACTTTTTTTAAAAACAGTTGGGTCAAGCCAGTTTGTGTACCGGCCATCAATGCCACTCTTGCACATCACAGCACGGTACAGCAATCACACCATTAAAGAGGGTGCAACTGCATATAAGCATCATCCCAGACAAGATTTTCTTCCATGAATACATCTAGTAAGAAAGACATGGGCAACATAAACAAAAGTTGAAGTGACATTTCTCCATGCAACAAGCACCCTTCTATTACTTACTTTCCCCAACACAGCAGAGTATTTCATAACAGAAAATAAATGCAATCACTGTCCACGTAATACAACACTTCACATGCAAAGGCTGAACAGAAAGCTTCTCCTGTGGCAATGACATGCCACTAACATTAAAACAGATCAGCAATTTCTAGTATTAGCAATTTATCTACTGTATTGCAAGCTATCTGAAAATAGTTCAAATTAATGGTATGTTGGACAAATTCCCCGTGGCAGCAGGATGGATCTCAGTGCTACAAAACAAGCACTTAACTTCTCCCTAGCATACTGTTAATCTGCATAGAATTACTTAAGTAAGGTTGAGATGGTAAGGGTGTAAAAGTTATCCTACACCAGAAGATAGAAAAGCAATCAACTTTCTGGTCATAGAAGTCTTTCTTCAAATTTAAAAATAATTTGAGAAAAATTCCTAGTTTCGCTAGGCCATTCTAGAAAGAATGAGGTCAATACGAGCAGAAATGGGGTCAATACTAAAGTAAATACTAGTCAGAAGAAAGACTAGAAGACAGAAACATCCAAAGGGGAAGGGACTATAATAGTCTAGTAGGAATTTTGGATAACAGATGGTAAGGGACCTCTTATGTCACAGCTTGAACTGGTGAAGGTGTGGCTGGCAAAGAAAGCACAGGTGCAAGCAATTCACAAAGCTCACCTCTCCATGGGCTCATTTAAGGGCTAGCCTTGGTAGGAGAATGTCTCTTGGATGAAGGCTGCTTCCTGATAATGAGTGTTTTGTAGCTAGATGCTCTATTGTCAATTGGGTGAGTTAACTTTTTCCTATCTAGGATTACCGACGCATTTCCAACGATGCTTTGACTGGTATTGCAAAGAGTTTATCAGAAGCAATTTCACTGCTTCTGAGGACTGATGCAGACATCACTTTTAAGAACTGTAAAAGTAAGCAGCAGGGAGTTTAACTGTCCTGGTAGGCGTTGGAGATTTCATAGGCTCACAGGATGGCTTGGGTTGGAAGGGACCTCAGAGATCATCGATTCCAACCCCTGTGCTATGGGCTATCTCCTAAATCAGGCTGCCCAGGGGCTCATCCAAACTGGCCTTGAACTCCTCCAGGCGTGGAGAGTTCAATTTTTCTAGGCAGCAGTGCTAGTGCCTCACCACCCTCTCAGAGAAGATTTCTCCAACATTTAATCTGAAATTCCTTTCTTCTTGGTCAAAACCAGTCCCTCTTATCCTATTAATATCTACCCATGTAAAAAGTGGATTTCCGTCCTGATTTCACTGCCATAATAGAAAGCATTGGGATGCTTGGTATGGATATAGATTTTACAAATATAAAATTACAAAGAAATAATTTGGATTTATTTATTAGGGTATGCCCTGAAGTATAAGGAGTTTCCCACCAACAATGATGCTGGCTGAAACTGAGTGTTTACATCAAGGTGGTAACTCAATTTGAGTTACAAAGGCAAGCAATTTTTTTTTTTAAGAACTATTTCATAATCTTGAAGGAAGAAGCCTCAATAGGCATATGTGTGATGTGTAGGGTATGCAGTTATTATAATTCATACTTTAAAGATGCCTTATGAAAACAGCTTTGCCTAAAATGTGGCTTTTCTTATATACTCTTAATAGTTTCAAGAAGAAATTGCTTATTGAGTGTAGAAGTCTACATGTCTTTTGGCTGCAGCTCTGATGTTGAGCAGTGAAGGCAGGCTGTACAGGCAGCATATGGGATACTGGTCTACTGGCTGGTGACAACTATGGTGGACCTGAAGTGGTCTATGTTGTACTGTTCAAAGAGAAAGTCCATGGAGCTTGGGGTTATGTTAATTGAAGTGCTGAGCTTATTAATTTCTTAGTGTTTTTTTACTTGGAAGTAGTCATGTGGTTTGAGAATTCTACCAGGATTCTGTTATGTGAACCTTCAGAAGGATGAGGGAAAAAAGAAAAAAAGAAAAAAAAAACCTCCTGAAAAGAATGGTGCATTAACTTATACCATTTTCCTGGAGTCAGTGCAGATGTGTCATAATGATTTTGTAACCTTTGATGGCAACAGAATTTCACAGTTAGCTTTAGGATGTAACTGAAATGTACAAGAACACTATTCCTCCCCCCAGACTCATTTCTTTCTTTCAAAAGAGAAAGATGAGCCAGTAACCCCAAATCACTCAGACAGCTCCATTTCACTCCTATAAGCAAAAAAAAAAAAAAAAAAAAAAAAAAAAAAAAAAAAAAAAAAAGTTAAACTGAGAAACTGGATGGGAGTCATGGCTCTTGAGACACAATGTTCACAAAAGTGAAAATAATACATCATAACAAGTCCAGTGATGTTCTGGGAAGTCAGAAACTGGCTGGAAATGCTCAGATGAAAGATGATCACCTTATCTGAAAGGAAGAAGCACCACTGCCTTCCATATATTTGAGAATCCTACTGGGTATGGTAACACATTTGGTGTTCACTTATGATGAAGCAACTATCATATGCCATTAGGAGTTCTGATTTCAAAATGGAGAACATGAGACCAGCTAAAGGGATCTTTCCGTGAAGTCTGCCGTGTCCTTTTCCTACACAATGTATGTAAAACCTCCTCCTTAACTGAAAAAGAACTGTTTGTTGTTTTTTTTTATTATTTTTATTTTTATTTGAAACATAATAAGTTGTCTACTTCACATGTTTTTTTCATTAAAATGTGGTTTGTTTCTTTCACTTCATAAAACTAGTGTTGTTTTTTTTTTCTCTATACTTATAAACACATAAAGTTCAATACTGTAAAGCATCTCCAAACTTAGTGTCATCTCAGGATAGCAAAATTAATCTTCTCCATATAATTTAAAAGTAGATGAGCTAATATTTCACAGACTCTTCAGCTCCTAAACTCAGATGAGGTGCATAGAATTCCACGAGGAAAAAATTTTTGAGTACTCTTAATGAAGGAGGTATTTTGCATTGGTCTCAGATTTCTACAAAGCGTTGCTTTCTTTATTGTGGGATAGTAAGAAAATCCTCTCTGAAACACACCAGGATGTGTTTAGTCTAATTACATTTTTTGCTTTATCGCCTAAGTACAGCATTTTAAATCTTCTTTAAAATGAGATGATTACTAAATCACTACTACCAAAATATAAACACAAGCACTTAGCCAATCACATAGTAGCAGATGTAGGAGTAAGACAAAATATTAGCCTCTTTGCAAGTATAATAAATAAGAATAATATTAATATTAAATATTCACTCACCAGGGCCAATATTATATGACTATTGCATAGGAAAAAAAAAAAAAAAAAAAACATCAGAAGAGAGAGGGAGGAAAGGAATAAGAATTTCAATACAGTGTAAGATTTCTTTAACAATGAAACACACTAAAACAGAATATCTGATGCTAGTAAAGCCTGACTTCATTCTCACAGACCAGAAACCTAGCCACTAGATTCCAGGATCAGCATGAGAACTGACAGCCCTTCCCAGCCCCTGTTCATGCAAATACAGAATGTGAATGACCTTCACCATGGGCAGATGCTCATGCCATTGCCATGCCAGCATTGCTTCACTCTGTTCTACTTAGGGAAGCCTAGAACTTGAGTCAGCACACGATGCCCCCCAGGGCTGAGCTAGGGCAAAGGGATCGGACAGCATGGTATATTAGTCTTAACCTGAGTTTCATCTGCTATGTAGTTAAGCAGATCTTGGTCTTCATGGAAAAAAGTATGCAATATTCAACAATAATTATGAAGTCAACATAAAGCTGAAATTTGCAGAAGACATGGAACTTTGCATTTATTATTTTTCTTTTGAGGTTTTGTTGTTGCTTTGCTTAAATTCTGTAGATCTGGGGGAATGAGCAGTGTACAGAGCCCTTTCTTATCCTGCCTGCCCCTGTGAAAGCCCCTCAACCACCCACATCCCTTGCACATGCACATCTCTCAGAGCACATTATATTTCTTACTTGTACTCAGCGTTGTCCATCCACTTAGTATACAATTCAGATGACAGATCCAAACAGTCTTGGAGACCCAGCCAGCATGCTGTTGCAAAAAATTTTTCCAAATACACTCTTGAAGGAAAGCCAAAATAAGCAAGAGTAAAAGATGTGTATTCCACATTTGAAGTACTCAAACTGTGCTTGACCCCAATTTCTGCACATCGTGCAGTTAACGGGGGAGAACCTCTACCAGAAGCATTTGAGTTTTAATAAAAGTTAAAAAATTAAGTTGCCAAAAATGGGCTCCTGACATTAGTATTGTGGATGTCAGCGAGGCTACCTACATACTGTAATTTTTATTAGGTTTCTGCATTTTTTATAATGCTGTTGGTTTGGATGCGCCTAGACTCAATCATCCTAACAGGCTGTGGCTTTACAAAATGAATTATTTTAAAGCTCTAGTGATTGATGCATAAAGCTTATCTGAACAACTGCTATAGGTTTTTCCAAAATGAGCTGCAACTTGTTAAACCTACTCTCCAAAAAACAAGAGCTACCACTCATATTATTAAAGGATCATCTCTTACCCTCGCTAAATATGCTGACAATATCCCAAACAATCCCAACATACTGCATTTTCATTGCAAGTATCATCACAAATAAGTAACACGTTTATAGACCAGTGAGAGCAATGAGAACAACAATTCTTAATTCCAAACCATTTCCCCATTTCCAGACCATTTTCCTATATCTTGCACTTAAATTTGCAAAGACAAACAGTGTGTTAGTTATCAAAATCTTGAGAAAAGGAGAATACTTACTGAGCAAAATAGTCATCTTCCAAAGCATCAACATTTTGACGAATAAAACCTGCATAATAATGGTATATTGGCAACATTCTCTTTAAAAGGTATTTCTTTTAAAAGAAGGGAAAGAAAAATTATTTTCATTTAAATGCATGTATTTATTATGCTGTGTTTTTCTTTACTTACTCAGATTCATCCTAAAAATTCACCTCTATTGCTTTCTTGACAATAAAGAACATTAAAATGAAACATATAAAATAAATATCATGGAATTCGATGCGCTTGTGCTATTCAACTGGGGAAATTACTTATTTCACAGTGCTAACAGATCTGAGCTTACAAAAGAAAATAAATGATCCTTCTCAGAGAAAAGACAGAAAAAACAAGTTCCCAAAAGAAAAAATGTTTACCACATATTTTGAACATACTTATACTGAGAACATAAGAGAATTACTACTTTGAGATTGCTACTATTAAAAGAAAGAAAATATAATCTCACGTATCTTAAATATGGAATAAAATAATCTCATGCAGTATCTCAAGACACTTCTTTCTTTCTCTTCATATAGCTTTTTCTGAACTTGTTTCACAAAAAGAACTAAAATGAAGGTTAATACTAAGAATGCAAACAAATTTCTGCTATCCAGTAAGAACTGCTCACAAGGCGATGCTGTTTACCATTGACTAGCACAGATAAACACGTACCTCCTATTTAAAGAAGTTGGCAAAATCATGCAAGTGCATTTATACAAAATATTACCCATCGTGCTCGTTCTTTCATGAGAATTTAGAAAGCATCCCTTTTAGTCACTGTTATTTAAGTGGACTAGTATCTTTCCTAACTAATAAAAGAAGTTGATACCTTCAAAAGTGGGTATACTTCATAGTTTTTCAGAGTACTTTCCACATTGTCAGGCACTAGATTTACCAATACCACGTTCCATACAAAGAGTTTATCTTCTCTGGCAAGGTACTTTGTTAGTTCAAGTGCAGCTTCAATCTCAATATATCCAGACCTATTTGAAGACAAAAACCACTTGTACTTGAACATGCTTATTCACACTAACTATCTACCATGAATATCCATTTATTTATGATGATAGAACATAGAGATGCAGGGTGGGAAGTCACCTAGAAAAGGCACTGTAATATTAAAATAAATGTCAAACTATGGCGTGTCATTTAAAAGCTGAACTTTTTAATGAATACATTGAAGAGCATAGTGCCTAGGAATGGGGTAATTATGGCAGTATGTATTCTGGCAGTGTCTGCAGCATGCATCAGCCCCACTCAAAGAGAGATTTCATTTATAATACACTTGTCTTTTTATGGCAAAGAGGAGATTCTCAGTACGTATTCTTTCATGGAATAAGCATTACTATAAAATGAAACTGTTTAAACCACATGCATGCTACCCTAGAGATTAGCAATTTCAGCATGGCACTTCCATGCCTCAGCATGGAGCCAGCATGGAATGCATTCTTTCCCCAAAAAAAGCCAATTCACTCCTCACTCCTCCAGAACAGAAAACTCCAGAGTAGAAACACTGCTAGCATTTTGACTTCCTGCTCTCAGAACCACCTCTGCAGGCTTTGGAGTGTGCTTCAGCCACCTACTGCCTGAGCTCCCACATCCCAGGACCCTGATGCTTTGGACATCTCTCTTATGACTATGACACAGATCTATTTATTTCATCTTTAGCACCCCACAGCACTGCTGAGCTCAGCAGCAGCACAGTCCCACAGCTTCTAAACATGAGCCTCCTGTGAGAACTGCCTTGCTTTCAGAAGGAAGGGTGAGTGACAGGAAAACTAACAGAACACTGGGTTATTTTTAACCAAGTGATTTTCTACTGAACTGCATCACCCACAGCAAAAGTATCTTGTGGTCTTCTTCTGCCAAGAGGTGAATGATCAACCGATCCATCCACAGGGGAGATGAAAGAGGTGTTATGAGTCATGCAGGAGAGCATAGCTGAGGCTCTCCAAAGCAAACGTAGGAAAATTCATTATCTTCATTTAGAAGTTATTTTCCCTTACAACAAATTTAGGTTAGTCTTCATAGTGCTCATGACAGTTCTACTACTTAAAGTATTTGCTAAGAGAAGGGTACGAACTAAAAGTAATTTCAAAAGAAATCACCCAACACTGGTAGTCCTCCATCATTTTGTTGAACATCTGTTGTTCATAAGAGTTGCATATGGTTAGGAGTGAATGGAGCAGAAGTACAAATGTTGAATTAGATCATGTAGTTTAATCATTTTCTAAGACATATGCAAAACACACTCACCGTGCCAATGCAAAAATGTCATCTAGCAGCTGGAACCTGCTGACAGCAGGAATAGCCTGCAGAAGGCATCAATGTGGTGTTAGTAGACCTAGTCACATCATTAAGAGTAATAAAAAGGCTTATAACGAAGTAATAAAAAGTGTAAGGCAAAGTCACTAGCATCTTTTATAAGCCAAAATCTTCTACAAAACATGCTAAAATTGATCTTGTATTTTAAGCTGAGATTGTTTATGTGCTTATAGGAGCACTTACATATAAAAATATACACCTATGTGTGGAACTTGAGGATCCCTCTTATTGCATATTAGAATTAAAACTAAAATTTGGAAGTTGTACATTTCCTAATATTTACTTTGTTATTTCACTCTGGTATGTTTTTTTCCTTTTGAAGTTTCAGGTTAGTCCACAGCAGAGTATCTGAATCACAGATTACATGACCAAGAAAGGTCACTTCTCCCCTCCTCACTGTTTCCATTCTGATATGGCTCAGCTACTGCTCTAGCCAACCTTCTACCAGCCATTAAGCGTGGCCCCAAGCTGGCACAGTAAGTCTGTCCTGATTAGATTTGCTGTGAAGAAAAACTCAGAAGAAACAAAGCTGATGGGCCTTAGAGAGGTTTGGTCAACCCTATGCGCTCTCATCAGCTTTGGGTTTAGACCTTCCAGAGAAGTCATCTGATCACATGTATTTGAGAGTCTCAGACTGTGCTTAAACTTGCACAGCTTTGTTGTCAAATCCAATGAATCAATGTGATTACCAGAACCCCTTCTCAGGCTTGGAAACATTAAATGCTATGCAACATCACAGAAGGCCATTTGAATAGGCTGCTCCATGTGTCCTTTACTGCCAGCCCACACGGTGACATGAAATCTTCTCTGTGTTATACTGACTGACTGGAACATCAGAAGAATCACAAAATGCACAGACACCTCAAATCGATGCTTTTGTTAACATTTCATTAACAGAAAGATTGTGCTTTGGTGGAAATAAAAGCTTTCTTCCATTTTTCCTCTCCATGGTTACCTAGTAGCAGATAAATCTTGGTCGCGCACGCATACTGACAATTCTTTGAGTGAAATTTAAGAGACTTACTAAGATAACTTGGACGACAGAATGCCATCCCTTGTATGTTATTTTTCAACTTAATGCCTGTGTGAAACTATTTGGGCCTGTTCCTATTCCACTATGGAAGACTGCCATTGACTTCAGTTGTGCAATAGTGGATCATTTATTCTTACATGACAAACACGAGTTCTTGTTGTTCCAGGTTTTCATCAGTGTGATTACTGGTAAAAAATGCAGGGAGAAATACATGGAAAGAAGTCTGTTTACAAGCTTGAAAAAAACATATATATACATGATCTTACCTTTGGATCATTTTCAAGCAAGTGTACTAATCTTTTCAAGTTTAACTGATCGTAGTTCACTCTGTAGTATCCACTTAAATTTACATTTAGTAGGATCCAGTCGTATTCTGATTCTGACACTTGCATTTCAGAAAACACTTCTGTAAAGTGACATGAGAAAGTATTTCATTTTCTGCATGCTGCCGAATTCTCTTGCATTTATGCTCCCCTGAGATGCAAGTTTGAGGTTGTACCCAGAATCTCACAGAATCTAGGTGCTCTATGTAGCAGGAGGACTTCAACGAGCACCTGATCCTTGAGGAACTGAGCACCCTGAAGATGGCGAAGGGGTGGCTGAAGACATGTGCACCTCCAACCTTTTGACTAGCAGGCAGCTGGGAGAGCTCAGGAAGGCAGTATAAAAACCACCAGTCTGGATGAGCAACAACACCCCTGTGTGCCTAGGCATCCACCCTCAGCATGCCTTGCCACTTCCAATGTTGCTCCAAAACACAGTGCTCGGCTCCCAGCAGGAGAACTGACTGTCTTCCAGCATTAGTATAAGGAAAGCAAAACAGCTAAATTCATGCAACAGGCAAACAATTGAAAAAAAATACTACAAATGAAAGTCCTGCAGCCCTCTTGAGTTACATTACTTACTAGAGACTCCTCACATTCCCATATCATCTCACCACTGCCTACATTAGGTGCTTGTTTGATTATTTGCCCCTGAAAGACCACAGGATGTTGCAGGGGACCAGAGGCTCTAAGCTCCAATAAGAGCCTCCTGAAGGCTCTAAGCTGCCTGAAGAGGACTAACATGCTGCTTTAACTGGGCACGATCAGCCTGGTGAAAGAAGACAGCAAACTCTCTTAAGACAGTGAATCAGTATTGGTGAGTAGTCCAGACAGTTCTCTGAACAGAAGGTTCAAACTCCAATATGTTTTGGATTCATATTTTGTCATTTTCACAAATTCAACAAGAGGACAACACAACAAACGTCATACACTAGCTTGCACATTTTAAAAGACTGGGTGGCTAGGATATGGTACTAGTAGTATTTTCCATATACTAGTTCAGTGTTCTGCTAATCATTACTATCATTTTCAGATGCATCTACAGAGAGATCCAGCTCATTCTTGGCCTCTACCACCAGGCCAAATGAAAATATGTTCTACCACAGTAGCACAGTTTTGCCAGCATTTTGTATTTTTTCTACACAGACATGCATCACTTAGGGATCATGTCTTTTCCTGCCAGTGACCAATACACTAACATGAGCATAAGGTAAGCATTTGGAGATTGCCAGAGAAGTCCTAAACCAAAAGGACAGGCTTTTAGCACTGCATAGCAGAGATGTGCAAGAACATGCTTGACTATCATTAGCAGCCCAGCTTGGGGCTTGCAGCCTAATTTCACTTGCTCAGAAGTAAGAAGTATTAGCTCCCACGGAGCTCTTTCCAGCAAAAATACACACACACAACAGCACTTTGGAGATGTTTCCTTGTGATGTACTGCTGTGCCACTGCAGAAATTATTACAGAATTTGAGGCAAAATGGTAAGTGAAGTGGAAAATACCCCCAATACTCCTACCCGTGTAAGAAACCATTTGGTTTATCTTTACATCAAAAAGTCAAAACTGAAATCAAAATTTTTAATCTGCACTTGAAAGCAAGCTACTAGTCTAGGCTCTGGGAAGTTTCATGCATGGCTTTCAAATACGAGTAGAATGTGTTTTAATGACTGAATTTCCACTTTTTTTTAAGTTCTTTCAGGCAGATGCGACATGATATTTATTTAATTAATGCACATGATGTGTGAGGAAATGGAATTGCTATTATTTAATGATAGAAGCCTACCATGTAACACTAGTCCTTCCAAGCAAGCACTGCTTAATACTTCTTTCCTGCAAATTTTCTGATTTTTCACCTCCATCCACTGATTGCTTTTTTAATTTGTCCACATACTGTGAAATAATCATTCAAGTTATCTTTTGCCTGAAAGATAAGTCAAGTAGCTCTTGACAATTGCAAACAAAGGGCAGAGAGATTAAAAAATGCACACAATGTATTGTAGCTTTTAAGCATTCAACAAACACATCACTCTATGCATCTACTTCTAAATGATTCAAGATCTGATGCAGTTCAAGGCCGACTTACCAAAGAAAAACTATTAACTCATTCTAATGATTACCTTTATTTTCCATCAAAAAATACAGCTGCCTATAGGAAAGCAATATGAGAAAGAATTGTGAGAAATAATTGAATTGTTTGGATTAATAACTGAATTTGATTGGAGACGCCTATAAACTCACTTCTTTATTATAAGCCTTTAAAACCTTTTAGAGTTCTACTCTGTTAGTAAGACTATGTTTGCACTTGATTTGCATAAACAAGTTAAATTACATAGAAAATACTCTCTTCTGTTTTTACAGATATCCACGTTCAATAAATATGGGCCAGTTCACATAACTAGTTCTAATCTTTTTCAGTCCTCATATCTACCAGTTGAGCTTGATCATACTCTGAAGTATCACAGCCCAACTCGGAGGTCCTACCTATACACATGAACTCTCACTAACGTCAGTGGAATCTACTGAAGCAAAAGTAATACAGAAGCATGAGCAGCTTGGAGTTTGGATTTGTGTACAAAAGAAAATATCTATTCATGACAGGCATTCATACACAGGGAAAAATAATAATTAATCTGATTTTTTTTTCTATTATAACGTGAAATTAACACAATGTTTTGTTCATCGATGGATTAGGTGGCTTTTTATCATCTTGGTTTTAGCACGTTTAAAAAATTACTTACTGCTGCTGTTATTAAGCCAGATTAAGGGCTGTGATGATCCATTTCTCATCCAAGAAATAGGAACAATCCAAGTATTGCTTACGGAAAAAAAAAAAAAGAAAAAAAAAGCAATATCATTAATTCTTACTCTTACAGAAACCCTCACTGCTGACACTAAACTAGACTGCAAATCAGTTTCTTACTGATCTTCCCTCTCTCCTCTCTGATTCACAAAATGTCTTCGGATGGTTGTACTTATGCTGGATCAGCACATAAGTTCATTGATTGGAATGGAGTTTTAGCTTGGATTTAAATTAGCACTCAAATTTAGACTGTTCTGTGCTGGATTTTGCTAGATCTGCTGAAGTACCACTTCATCCCTGTACTCTTGCTTTGTTTCTCCGGGAGATAATTCAATTTTCCCCACTTATTTTTTAATTTCCTCTTTTCATCTGATTTCTGGAGACTATAAAGCTCCTTTTTAAAAGTGCATGTGGTAAAAATGGCTCCAGGCAAGCAAAACAACTGTAATGCTAACAGCTTTTATTTCATGTCTCAGGTAATCTAAATCTCCCAGAGAAAAGAGATGAAAGTTTTGACAGCCTGAAGTTGTTCAAGAGAATGAAAAATTCTGAAATGTTTGTCCTGGATTTGCTTAACTTCACGTGGCATTAAGTATTGCTGTAACTAGAGTAATGGACGCAACATTCCTAACTTGGAACTCTTTATCTGTGTTATCTGGCTTTTTCTAAAAACTAATTTAATCTACAGTTTTCTACCTTTCCTGGTGCTTGGAAACAAAGGAAACTCTATCAAAATCCCTGTCCTTTCACTGTCTGCAAGAACAGAACCACAGTCTGAAAAAAATTGCCTTGAGTTACCTTTCTTTTATTTCTCCCTGGGTAAGAATACATCCTGCAGGCTTTGTCCATACATCCCAATGCTTACAATAAGAGCTGAATTTTACCAAAGTTCAGACCCTGGCCATGAGGTTCCCAAGCAGGTGGCCAGAGACAGCTCCTTCCACCACTGTTTTTAGGCATCTAAACATAAAGCACGGCTGTAGAAAGGTCGAGGCGCTCTGTGATTCTCACTGACAGTTTCATGGCAAGTACTCAAGGCTTTCTGAGAAAGGAGTAGTCTAGATGAGAGTTTAATGCAACCCCTCTGTCTTTGCCATGACAACGAGACTGAAAACGTTGACAGGAAAGAAGTTGCTGCGTGATTCAGCCCGCTCCTTATTCTGAACAACTGAAAGATGAAGAATGAAGAAATGCCAGGCAAAACTTCTGCCTTGCAATCCATTCATGGCCCATGCCTCTCCTTACAAAGCTGCTATGTGGCTGGAAATCTCACTATAGCAAAGGAAAGCAACCCTCAGAGAAACTACAGCAAACTCCAATCTTAAACAATTTACTTCATGCCACAAAGCAAAAAATTAAGAAATCAGTCAAAACATTGTGAAGAGTTTCCTGCAAATAGAAAAACAAAATAAAACAAAACATGGGTATAAAGTTCTGATGAAACAGACAAATTAAACATACTTGTAAATATCCGTACTGTTTTCATGCTTTTTATTATGAAATTTTTCCTGACTGATCGTGCCGGTGGTTATATTGAATGTTAAAACTGGAAACCCACTTTGACGTGTCCAGGAATCCATTATTTTTTTTACAGATGCTGGCAGCTGAACTTCATCTTGCGCATCTACTACCTTCAATAGAAACGGAAATTAGAAAGATTTATAACAAGCAGTCACTCACTGATTCTGCTTCAGCAACACTCTAGGATTTAATCTAGTGTGTTAGAGAAAGTAATTGCTTTGTAGTTTGCTGATATTTGAGTCATGCACAAAATCAATGTAAAAAAGTGTAAAGAACATTATTGACATTATTATCATGACAGCAAACGGGAATTGGGACATATGATAACTTGACTGCCAACATTTCTCTTTTTATCATGAATATACTTACAAGCCTATGTGGCTATGACAGACTTAATTTGTTACTTTTACTCAAATGAGCATGCCAGCAAACAACACAATTTTAAATGACAGTCTGATGAGCAAATTGAACATCAAAGTCTCACTGAAAAAGGTACCAAGCTGGAGTCCCAGCCAGTGTGAATTAGTAATCTTTGTTGGCTTAGAATATGTGACAATCTTGCATACCTAAAGTTGTGAAACTCTTGTTCTTAACCTTTTTTTTCTGTATTACAGTAGAAGACTTCCTTAGATGGGTAGGGAAATGAGAATTTTTTTTTACTAGAGCCTGTTTTCTTATTCTGACAAAACCAGCAAAGGGAGAAATGCTGATCTACCATGGTGGGTACAGACCATGCAGGATCTGTGATGCATCAACACTGCTGATCACCAAGTCCAGAGCATCACACACTTCGATCTGGCAAAACTTAAGCTCCAGAAAAACACAGGCTATGCAATTTCATTTAAACAAAGGTGATCCATGCACCCAAAAACCCACTGTACCCTAATTTTGCATCTCATTTCTCTGCTCCTTGTACCTGGATTCACTGACCACAAGTACAGTTAAGTAACCAAATGAACACTTGTGAAGATATAAGGCAAGAAAGCTGGCAAAGCAGATTTTATGTGAAGGAAAGACTGTGAAAGAGATAGCCAAATTCCACTACAGCATTCTACAAATACTTAGTGACGTCGATTTAAAGACTAGAAATAAATTGAGTACCGACTGTATGTGGATCCACAGATCATCTTGGTTGGCGTTTGAAAAGGCAAATTCTTTCAGATACGACTGCAGGAAAACAAACAGACGCATCAGAATTCACGAAGGTTCAGTGAAAAACATCAGCAAGGCAGACAGTAATTCGTACATTCATCATTTTCAAGCTTATAAAGCAAGATGAAGATGTCCTTTTCCAAACTTACATTTAAAGCTCTGGTAAGCAACTTCTCAGTCAGAAAACCAGAAAGCATCCATGTAATAGAAGCCCCCTGAAGTACAAAAAAAAGCTATGAGAAAACATGAGTTATTGTTGCAATTATTCATGCAATATTTCTTCAAATTGTATTTCAGAAAAGTCAGTTTATTCCTATGAGGTAAAAAACATTCTGTTTGTTTCGTAGAGAAATTTGCAACATCCAATAAATCTGTGTGTGCAGCAGAAATAAATTTTGCATGACAAATCAACAAAGCATTGCAGTTCAGCAGGATATTCTCTGTTTTTCTCAAATATAATAAGTATCACATTAGTTCAGAATAAGATGGAACGAGAATTATTCCATATGTTTTCACCTTGTTGTATGTGATGCTGTCAAACAGAGAAACTAATGAAAATGATCCGTTGACCTTGTCTTCACTTTCTGACAGTGATCGAACTTCTATGTCATTTTCTTGACTTAAGACAGGTTGTACGATGTGATCATAAAAGATTTCATGCTGCAAGAAGAAAAAACGCAGCTGAACTGAAAATCATCAGTTAGAGAAGGTGTATTTTGTAGCTAGCACTACTCGGAATAGCCTGTCAACAAACAAAGAATTATCCTTTTCCCTCCCCCTGCCACCCCCTTGAAGTAAAAGGGCCTCACAACAAATCCTAACATCTTCCACATGCAACACTACCTACTTCTGGCAGTGAAAATTGTCAGTCTGAGCTTGACAGTGGGCTTGGACCTGACAAAGACAATCGCACTGTGAACTCCAGGGAAAAAGTCAATTACATTAAACACCAAATGAACAAACACTGAAAACTGAAAACATGTATGTCATATACATTTCTACATCATTAGCATTCCACATTTTCCTCCTGAATCCTATATTTCTCCTGCTGCACCACTAAACAGTAAACTAAAAACTAAATGAGTATAGCAAAGCTTAACTGTGCACCCATTAGAAATACGGGTGAGGAAAATCACTCCTCTTCATAAAGCAGTAAAGCTCTCCTTTCATCAAAAGCTCATTTAATTTCCCCCAGCTGTCCTATGACCGGATGTCATTTGACATATGGGGTAGGTGAAGAAAATCAATGCATTTTTAAGATACTGCAGGTCACTTTGGGCACATCCACTTATCAAGAAGAAGGACAAAAGGCTTTTAATTAACGGGATCAAATTTGTTGACCATTTTTTCTCTTTGTTTGCAGCTAGTACGTTTAATGTTCCAGATTCATTTTGTAAGTGAGTGATCAGCAGCCAAGATCCAGTGGAAAGACAGCAAGTAGTGGTGTGCTTCGGGGATTCAGTCCTGCTTAATATCTTCATTAATGGTTTGGATGATGGAACAGAGTGCATCTTCAGCCCTAGCAAATACCAGGGGCCATGCAGTTGAAAACCATGTTTGCAGAAAAGGATCCTGTGTGGATATTGAATTGAACATGAGCCAGCAACATGTCCTTGCTAAAAAGAAGGCCAGTGGTGTCCTGGGCTGTATTAGGCAAAGCCTTGCCAGCAGGTAGACAATCCTTCCCCTCTGCTCAGCACTGTTGAGGCGCACATAGGGAGCATGGGGCCCCACATCTGGGTTACCCGGTACCAGAGAGAAACGGAGCTGCTGGAAAGAGTGCTGAAGGGCCATGGAGATGACAAAGGGTCTGGATAACCTCTCTTAACAGGAGAGGCTGAGAGAGCCTCCTCAGCCTGGAGATGAACAGGCTCAATAATGTATTTACCTGAAGGGAGGACGCAGAGAGGACAGAGCCGGGCTCTGTCTGCTTAGCACCAGGATAAGAGGAAACGGGCAAGAACTGGAGCACAGGAGGCTCCATCTGAAGACCAGGCAGCACTTCTTTACTTTGAGGGTGATGGAGAGCTGACACAGGCTGCTCAGATAGTCTCAGTGGAGTTTCCTTCTTGGAGATCTTCAAAAACTGCAGTCTCAGGCCTTCCCAGCCCAAGGGTTTCTCCTTCCTTTAGAATCTGAGGGCCTCATGCAGATACAATCTCTGATTGTGCCTCCAAGTGCACCTCAGCTGATGGCTATTGTCAGCAGCATTTATCCTCCAGTTGCACAGATTAACAACGGATGGAGTTTTGCAGTACACTGTGGGATTTGCCCCTATTTCCATTCCATCACAATAGAAAGGAGCTTTCATCATATGGTCAACTTAGTGCACTATGCGTACTAAATTTGCCTTATCCACAACAAAACATCCATGGACCCAATGGAGTAAAATGTCCTAGCTTAGCCACTGCCCATTAGACGTGTCCAGCTTCACACAAAGAGCCTGGAGACATAGGAAGGGAAACCACCCAGGAATAAACAGATGGGTTTATTAAATGAAAACCTGGGGCAAAAAAATCAGTCCAGTTCTTCACCTCCTTCTCAGTGCAGAATCACAGCTGCTCGGCTGTAAAAGAGTGGCATGATCACAGCCCTCAGCAGTGGAGAACATCAAGGGAAGAACTGAGACCTGCTGGTCACTTCGAAGAGAATAATGTTGCTAACACCACGATCTTCCTTTCCTTCCTCCAATACTGGAACTTTGGAGCCTTATCTTACTGAATCCCACAATCACTGCTACTTACCAGTGAAAGCTCGGGTTCAACAAAAGTAGCTCCCAGGTTCTCAAGGTAAGATGCCAGGCCCTCCTTAAGCCACAAGTCATTCCACCAGGTCATTGTAACCAGATTTCCAAACCACTTAAATAGATAGAAAAAAAGTCTCAACATCACCTTACAATGCTGTTTCCATTCTTGTAGGTTAAACACATACATCCCTACTGAAGGACTTTGATGCGTGTTTGTCAGCTGAATATCATGATGGAAATAGTGAGAATTTAGTGGAAAATAAGGTGCTTTTTGATGAAAGTCAGAAGGCAGTTACTTTTTAAATGCTTAATCTACAATTTCATACCATATGCACATCAGTGCATCGTGCCAGTAAATACTTCCCAGTAAAAAGTAAAGATAACATCAGGCTACAATTAGAAATGGGACATTTCTTTAAAAAAAAAAATAATAAATCACATTTTTCCAAAGAATCACCGATAAATAAAACAATAAATTTTGTTTTTCTATGTTCTTAGCAAAAGGAAATTGTCAAGGGGATGATAAACAGAACCAGGGAAATGATCTTTTCCAAAATCAGCAAATCCCTGTCCTTGTGAGCAATAAAACTTGCACAAAAGATATGTACTCAGCTGCAATTTAACAAAAAAAAAAAAAAAACACCAAAAAACAAAAAACTGACCATTTGAAGATCTGTACTTTATCTCTTCAATCTTAAAAATTTATTTAAGAAATAAAGCTTTATTATCTGCTGACATTTACGTAGGTCACTCTGAAAGTAATGCCTACCATTTATCTGCATGGAAACTACAACGGATACAGAGAGCACAATAACACCATTTGACAAAGCATTGTCAGCTACAACTGGCTAACTAGCACCACCAGTAGCCATGCATTTTCACCAGCAACAGACAAGAGCCTTCATGCTGCAGTCATAAAACTGTGCACCCTCAGAGCTGACCCACTTCTGTTGCCACCATGGCTGAAACACTCCACCCACCACCTCACTGTGCTCACATCCACTGTTTGGTCTCCATAAACATGCAGTAAGCATCGATGAATGTCAATGGGTGCAACCTTTACTGCTTAGAGGAATTCTGAGGCACACAGTCGCTCCATAGGCACTTGCATGTCAGTGCCAGTCTGTCAGACGGCCCCTCTGTTGCCATCTGTCACACAGCAACAAATACTGGTGAGAAGGTTCAACCTCTACTGCCATTCCACCAACATGGGCCTCTGATGCCAAGGGCCAACACAGTAAAACAGGAGGCATTACTTTCAAGCAGTCCTCGTAATTTATTGGCCTGCAATAAAGACAGTATGCTCATCTGAAGGTCTGAAAAGTTATAGACCTTGTCAGAAGGACATCCAAGTACTTTAATACTTTAATAATGTTAAAATCCTCAGCTAGCTTTCTTGACTAGGTGTTTTCTTCTTTGCAAGCAACAGTAAATTAGATGTAGTCAAAACAATTGTGAAGTTGCATTGTAATTCCAAACCAAACACCAAAAACTCTGTAAATCCGCACGAAAGTACAGAATGTATTAACACTGGATTTGTTCCATGATATTACAAGGTTTCTTAGAGAAAAACATCACTTTTGCAACCTGTATGTGCACTCCCACTATGAACACAGAGTCCAATAATTCTCCCACTGCAATACTAAGTACACAGCATATAGACAGTACTGCCATCCCATCCCCACACCCCTGCAGTGTTTTCTAGTGTAGCATTCACTTATTGCATTAAAAAACAACAAAACAGAAGGAGTCCATTAGAAGTTTTATATCAACTCATATGCAGATGGTGTGCTGTCTGTCAAATGATAGAATAAGACAAAATCTGCTCTCAATGTTAATTTATCAATTAACATATGATCATATGAATACTCTTTCAACTCCCTAGTGCTCACATCCCATACAGTTATTCACTATTTCTCTTCAGTCACCATCTGGAAGGAAATAACACTACAGACAAACAGATGTACAGAATTTTTTACCACGTGCCTGGTGTGCTAGCTCATGTGACACAATTAAGGCAATGATCGTCTTTCTGCCTGTGAATTTATCAGTTGGGAGGTACAGCAGTGCTGGTTCTTCAAAAATCATTAATCCCCAGTTTTCCATAGCGCCTGCTCCAAAATCAGGCAGTGCAACCAAATCTAAATCCATTCAAACAGGAAAAAAAAAAAAAAAAAGTATTTAAAATTTTTTGGAAGTATTATGCTGGATTAGAATTCAGTGTGCAATTAAAAGGCATTACATTTGCTTTATCTATTTATTTTTTGCTAGATTATGGCAGCACCCTTGAAAACGCTTAGTGAAATCTCTTCTTGTCATCACTTTCATCTATGATTACCAGTATTTCAGGAAGCAATACAACAAATTCCCAAATCTATACTGCATCTTGTGCACATAAATGTCCTGAACAAAAACGAGGGCTGTATTCTACCCATGCTAGGAGAGAACATGATCACTTCTGGCTCTCAGAGATCTTCCTCTGTATGATCTTCTCTTGCCTTCTGTGTAAGATGATACTCACCTTTGCCTTTAGCCAGACAATTATTTCGAGGGGGGAAAAAAAGCTTACTTTCAGCTCTGTCAGCTCCATACTCGCCTGCGTTATGCACAGCGAGCAGCTCTCCATCTCAAATGTGGGAATTGGAGGAAAGGAGTGTCCTGGATGGGACATCCAGGATCTCAGAGGAAGATACACTGCTTAAGCTAAGTAGCAGAGAACAAATTCTGCAAAAGGTATGGGACCACTTTGGAAGCAGGAGCAGGCTTGTACTGCCAGCCAATGAACCCCAGGCCAGACCCAGTCCAAGAACTGTGCAGATAACATACATATGGTGCTAAACTCAAGCAGAGAAGGATGCATATTAGCCAGGCATATCACTGCAGGCTTACAGCCAAGCCAACTTGGGGTGAGGGATGTCTCTTATAATTGTATTAAAAGCAGCCCAAAGCAAATTAATAAACATCCCTAAATTTGAATGTGTTTATTTTTAATTTTGCGTTCACAGCAGAAATCTTTAGCACTTACAAGAAGCTATTCTTGGATGATATAATCCTAACTTTAAATAAGACTTCAGAGAAAGTGGGAAACGCAGCTGGTATTGCATCACATTATGTGGGGATTGTAACAGTATTACAGCATTCTGTGAAGCTGAAGTTCTGTTTGTCAGTAAGCCTGTGATGCTATTTTTCTATGTCAGTAATATTTTATAATAATGAATCGACTTATCAACAATGCTGCTAAGCAGAAGAATGCACAAGTGAAAAATAACTGCCTACAATCCTTGCTTACCTTGCATGATTACTAAGACAACAACATCTAAAAGGAGCACCAACTGCCTGTGATACTTTCCATAAGAAGTATAAAGAGTAATTCTGAGTGTTATTCTAACTACACTGGGAGATAATACATTTAGACAGATTTTCTTTCAAATGCCAAAAACACAGTCTTACAAATCAAGAATATGTTCAAGTCAAGAAAGGAGAAAAATTATTCTCTTCAAGTTCTGCAATCTGCCAAGACTATGGACAGGTCAGTTTCAATATGCCCCACCTTCTGTTCTTTCAACATCCAACCAATCTGTATAATTGCATCCCCATTGCATCAGTGCTGATAGTATCAAACCATGACAGCTCCCTGCTTTCTTGACTGGAGCTTGGCTTAACTAAACCTGGCATTGATTTTAGACAGAAATCACATTTATCTGCAGGAATCTTTCTCCAGGGAGAAATATATAGGAACACTCAGCCAATTCAACAACCAGATGAGGACATACTGAAGAAAGCAAGGAATGTTTTGGGGAAACGTGAGTTACAGTGAGCAAAGATTTACAAGGCATACCTGGGGACTTCAGCATCCTCAACTCATGCGTCCCAGAAATAGCCACATGTCTGAATAACTCTCTTCACTTTGTAGCCCTACCTGCCACTCTATTAGGAAACACTACTTTAAAGGGTTGTTTTTGATATAACTGAGATTTCAGTGAGTTCAAGTTTAGGGTTTTTTTTGTTTGTTTGTTTGTTTGTTTACCACAAATATAGTAAGTTACAAAAAAAAGAATACTGCAAGAGAAACCATTGTTTCTTTGAATGTTATACCATCAGCAGCCACTTGTGGCCCATTAAAGAAAATAAATAATCTCACCTGTCTTTGGCAGAGGGTAGCTGATGTTAAATAAGTCTTCCAGAAATGAAAATATTGGGCCTGTGATATTTAAAGCATAGTCAACATACCCGTTCTTAACTGCCTCTTTCCGAGCCCAAATACGTATCTGCAACAAAACAAGGAAGCATTATTTCCCACAAGCCTCACGTTTTCTTTCTCCTTGCTTCTCATCTGTGAATCACTGCTTGAAAATGCTGCCTGTACACGCAGATCATGCAATGAGCTCTATATAAAAAATATCCCAACACACATTATTGGGCCTAATAAAACATGGCCTAGAATCTAAAGCTCCAGCACTTCAGGAGGGCCAAGACTTGAATGCTACTACAGATGTCGAATTATTCTTTTATTAATTAGGAGATGCTGTAAAACTGGTCAGATCCACATTGCTTAAGCCAATGTATCCCAGCCAGGGAACCCAAATGGTGAAGTTTACTGGAAGGGAAACACTCTCAGGCAGTTTTTCCCATCTGAAAATAGAAAACTTCTTCAGCTTTTTCACATCCTAAACCTGACAACTGGCCTTCCTTTGCTGCTAGAAAGAGAGAAGCGCTGAGCAGAACACCTCTATACCTCTAAGCAGCACCAGTATTCCTTCTCTGTGCCATTTGCTTTGACACAGTAGCAAAGAGGCAACTGCCTTCTTCCTCTGAAAAGCACTCATCTGAGTGCTAGCTGTCTCCTCTCAGCACCCATCAGCCCAAGAGAAAGGTACAAGCCAGAACACAAGCAAGCAATGTGGAAATACCCAGTGATGAAGAAAAACCCATATATCCAGTGGTAAAAAAGCTTCAAACACAAATCTATCATTTTTGAAGGCTGAAAAAATGTGCCCACTGTAGTAAAAACAAGTATACAGAAAGCTTGGAGCACACTGTTTCTCATACTGAAGTCATGACAGCAGTCCTCAAAGGGCCCTGAAGAACAAGACACAGCTTCACTGGTTTGTCACAGCAGTGGAAATGGATATATTTTTTTTCCAACTAAGAAAAATAAAATGATAAGATCCTGATTTTTGAACAGCACCTTCTGAAGTTTTAACAGATAAAACTCACACCTTCTTTTGTGCCCCTGTACCTCTATGTAATAATAGGGGCAGGACAATAAACTAATTGTTGGAAAGGAGAGCTTTCTGCAGAACTATTATCTGCAGGATAAATGTTAGTAGTTTTGCCACATAAGCTAACACTTATGTGCAGCAAACTCTGTGGTGTGTTGTGAACCTGTATTTACCTCCTTTCCTCGCTCTGTTGTGTTGACATAGTCAAAATCACAGACCACAAAAGCAGTTAAGTAAGTTGACATTTTCAGTGAAGTGTTAAAAGTGGTAACACTCCACAGGCTTCCATTTTCATCCTTCATTTCAGATACACCTAGAAAAAATATTAGAGAAAATACTGAAGAAAGTATTAAAGAACTATTCAAGGCATTAATCTTCTGTGACAAATCAGGAATTGATATTTCCTGCAAGCTGTTTTTGTTGTTGTTTTCACACCGCTCTTGATATGCTTTATTTCTGCATTAACATTATATCCTTCTGGTAGAAGGCAAGCAGCTGAACTCCTTGCTACCACCACATATCAGCCATGACCCTTCATGCAAACACCCAAAAACCACTCTTGATCTTCTTTAGGGAAGTCCTGGAAGCATAAGATGCAGTGTCAGTTTCAGAACGTGGACAAACTGTGGGACAGCAGGAGCATCTCTGGGGCCTTATAGTCATGTTATCCTTGTTTTTAACACAGACGGAGGGCTGTAGTCTCCCTGCAAGGCAAAACACCTTTACATATGATGAAAATACATCTTAAAAGCTATCTTCTAATGCCACAACCACTGGCTTTGGATACTGGAGCTGCTGTTTTGCTTTAAACAGATGTCATACAGAAAGACAGACACACTGACACCGCAGTAAATGCTAAGAATCAAACCCTCTGCGGCCTCCACCAACCAGAGGAAAATGCATCACAGCTGGCAAGGATGGTTATTGTCATCAAATGCATCAATTATGAATAACTGTCTCTGAATATTTAAGCTAACAAGCACAGATTTTTTGCACGTTTTCAAGGCACTGTCTGCAGGCAACAGAATGTTACTGCGTCAGATGATAGAGTTATCATCTGCACATATAAATCACACAATTTTTAAGATAAATTAAGGAGCAAACAAACAAAAATAAGACATTTACTCTTTACCTACCAATAGCAGGCATATTGGAAAGAGCCACGTAGCTTGGGTCATGGACAATCCTGATATTAAATGTGGCTTTCATGTCAGGCTCATCAAAACATGGATAAACTGTCCTGGCATACGCTGGTTCCAGCTGGGATGCAACCAGCATGCTATATGGAAAATACAGATAAGATTAATCCAGCATGCCACAGCTAATCAAAACCAAGACACAGCGCATAAATATGCCAGATGCAAAGCATAAGAGATGAATATCTATAGAGATGAAGCAGGTTTGCAAAATGTCTGGTTATCATTTCAAGTCCCAGTTAAACTCCTCACCCAGAAGACAGCTCACTTTGGAAAAAAACAGTCTTTTTTCAGTCAAGTCATGGTTGTTTATTTTTTTCCTCGCTGAACTTTTCCAGATATCATATTTTAAATGTTTAAAATATTTTTGAAGCATTTGCCTAACTTGGTTATTCAGAGAGCATCGATTAAAGTTTTGCACACAGCTCAAAAGTGACAGAGGGCCCAACTGTGGTAATTATAACCTCTCTGTACACCTGCTCACCTCTCTATTGCATGTTTTCTTATTTCAGTGGCACATTTTAACTAAATCCATTGTATATTTAATGGCTGTTAAGTACCTGTGCTTACATGCACTTGCACACTTTCATCACACTGAATGGAGAAGAACACCAGTGCCAGCAGCACAGTGCTGTCCCACTGCACTGGCAAACCCAGTAAACATGAGGAGGTAATTTTCTACCTTACACTGTACAATTATGCCTCATTTGGGGCAGATCTTCATGACACAGTGGCTGTAATCAAGATGTCCAGTGAAAATGATGATGGAACAAGCATGCCCAGTAGTCCAAGTTTCAAAACAGAGCTACAGATCTGGACTGCTCTTATCAAGGCATCTTCACCAACCATTGGAAAAAAAGTGTCTGTAACAGTTCTCAGAGCTCCTCACCTGTCAGCCCAAGGGCAACAACAAAAACTCCATAGGAAACACCTCTACATACATGAACAAACAAGCAGCGGTGCACGTGCTAAGCCTGGGAAAAACAGGCAAGCAACCACAGTCTTCACACCACCAAGTCTTCAAAGCCAAGACAAGCAGTTCCAGCAACTGGGCATGAAGGAATGGCACAGACCTTGTGCTCCAGTGACCCCAGTGCTGTCACAGGGCTGGCATTTCTCTCTTGTAGTGATTCACACACACAGAAGCTTACACTTACAAAGGCGCAGAGTCATCCCAAACAAGTCAGAGATCACCTGAGCAGCATCCACGCTGCAAGGAGCCACACACAGATCTGTGCTCTGTGAGACCACGTATTTTGATAGGTGTTCAACCGCTCCCATCCTAGTAGGCCTCATCAACCCAGTTCTGAGAGTGTGAGCAGCATCTGCACTTGTGCCTCCCTCAGAGCTGATGTGGAGGGACTGAACAGGTATCAAGAGGATGACCGTGTAAAAGTGTTTATCTCTTAAAGATGGTATGCTTTGCATTAAATGGATATATCCTGACACTGTTTTCTCACTAAATGAAGTCATTTATAATACTGATTGTGCATTTTTGTGTGTTGATGTATTTTATATCTGATTTGTTCCACTTTAAAAATATATAGCAACTAAACCATTTAGCAAAAGCTTAAGAGGCTCAAAGTAAGGGGGTTCTACAGTGAGCAGCATCCTATTATGTGCACTGGTCATCTCCAGTAGTCCTCCTCTCAGGGAAATGGTGCTCAGACTAACACAGAACCCAAGAAAACACCAAACCTGGTATTTTATCTGATTTCTGTCACATCGCTTTGATAGTCTTACTCACTGATTCATAAGAGGTAAGAAGCTCAGGCACCCCACTGTGAGGCACAATTAACTGTGCCAGCGCTGTTCCAGCTCCCCTTTCCACCACTTGGTGCATAAGCAAGTAGTTAAAAATCAGCACAAATACTGTGTTTGATCACATTTTGGAATGCTTATTAGCATCAGGTGTTCAGAGATGGCCACAGCTGGCTGCCAGGCACCCCCACTGCTCTATGCAGTGCCCATGGGCTGCACAGGACAGCCTGCTCTTGCATGAGCCTGTCCTGGGCTGCAGGGCTGCTCCGTGCCTGCAGCACCTCCTGCCCTCCTGCACTGCCCTTGGTGCCTGCGGGGCTTTTCCCACTCACGTTCCTCACTCTCCCAGCTGCTGTTGTGCACGGTTTTCCCTTCCCTCAATCTGCTGTCCCAGCACCCAGCATCACTCACAGCTCAGTGCTGGAGGTGGTGGGTCCCTTTTGGAGCCTCTGGACCTGGTCTGTCCTGAGACAGGGCAGTGCTGGGCTCTGCTCACAGAGTCCCCTGCTACCATACACACACTGTGCTCTGCAATGGTCTCACTAAACCTGGAACAGTCTACGTGAGCTTTTTCACAGCACTGCAAGGTCTGCATGCAGAATGATGCTCACACAAACCTGCACTGCTTCTGTCTGAGCCAGTGCTGCTCAAGAAGGGCACAGGTGGTTTCTACAGATTTCTGACTGCTCTCATCCTGCCATGGGATCTCCTGGTTATATGCAGAGTAAAGATGCCTGCTTCAAAAGGAAAGCATTCCACATACTTAGAGCTAGTGACATACTCATCTTCCTTTTTTACTTCCTTTGCTGCTGCATTCACCATGGACAGTGTGGTATTCATGGAGAGCACTTCCATCTTTCAGAGCTCTCTTTTGTGTGTCAGACGTGATCAGGTGGATGGTACAAATTGTCTGTAACAGTAAAAACACACACAGTCTTCAGTGTGTGTGAACTGCCCTGATTGTGAGCAGTTTGTGTGCCCTGGAAAGTCGGTGAAGTTTGAGTTCGGGTTATTCTGTCCTGCTCAGAGGTGAGGTTTGCGTTTCTGGACGGAGAAGGGGTTCTTATTGCAAGCTGCCTCCCCACACCTCCTTGGCTGCACACTTCTGCTCTGAGCTGGAGCTGGGGCAAGGCACCAGATTGCCTGGCATCGACCAGATAGGGTTGCTCACCCAGCAGGAGCAGTGTGGGTGTCTGTTTGAGCAGCAAGGTACCAGAGCTCGGGTGTAGCTCTATGCCTCAACTCTGAAACAAGAGGTCCCTAGTGGCTCCACAAGCACAAATTACAAAACCACTAAAACCTCCAGCACATGCAAACAAACACAGAAATCTGTTTGACTGCAGATAAACAGTACGTTGTCTGCTGCAACTGATGGTTTCAGTTACAAACCGAAGTCTCAAGCCAGTGCAGGAATCAGAAAGGTTTGCCAGAGCCATGTGCAAAGTCCCTGCAGAAAGTTACAGCACTGCCTACAGGAGGTGATGACTTCCTTGCACAGCAGCCACGGGCTTTGTACTGGCAGCCTAGAGCTGAAAGACTGTGGATACTTTCAAATCATTCCTGAACTATATAATCCATTGGAATACAACTTCTTCCATCTTGCTATAGCTTAAAGAACGTATTCCTCACAATCACCTCCTCCAAATACAGAATGAATTGAAAAATACTGTACTCTAAGTCAGCATTTTCTAGATGTTAATATGTTTCTGAGTTAATATGGCATCATAAAGCAGGCTGATGCAGAATTAAACAGCTAAAAGATTGCTTGATTTCTATTTAGGTTACTTTAATCATGTAAATTAGGCAACACAATCAAGGCTCTTAAATCAAAAACTGCACAAACGTATCTGTGAATGAGAGAGAAAGCCAACTCACTGTAGGAACTGTTATAGAAAATCACACGATTGTGTTTCAAGAGGAACTCTCCTCCTCATTTTGGGTTTGGTGCTGCTAGTACTCGCATAGCGACACACGCACGGATCCTGCAGGATCCGAGCACAACCTGCTCTGGTCGCAGCTCTGCGAACTGCTCAATTACTTTACCGTAGTGAATTCATCAGCAGGCTGTGAGCCAAGAACACCTCAACCGTAACGCTGCATCCTCCGCAGCAATTTCCGCATCTTTAACATCGCTGAAAGAGATTCCCTCGTTAAGAACCTTTCCTACCCCCAACGCTAAGCGCCTTTTTTGCAAACCCCCTGCAGCCGAGACCCCCGAAACCGCGATCTTAGGCTTCTGTTGTCTGAAGCGAACTCCTCGTTTGCTTGCAACGCACGCACTCCCGGCGGACGGACCCACGCACGATGCCGGGTCAGGCGCAGCGCCCTACCTGCTGCAGCCCAGGTCGGTGTAGCGGGTGAGGAATAGCCCCTCGCGGTCCTCCCGCAGGCGGCCGTGGAAGCTCAGCTGCAGCACGTACCGCCGCCCGGCCAGCAGCGGCTCGCGCAGCTCCAGCACCGCCAGCTCGCCCTCCTCCTCCAGCCGCAGCCCCTCCACCTCCACGGCGGCTCCCGCCTGGGGCAGCGGCCCGCGGACGGCGGCCCGGTGGGACTTCAGACCGGCGCTGTGCAGCACCACGCTCCGCGTGTCCCGCCGGCAGCGCACCGTGATGTTCACCTGCCCGCTGAAGCCGAAGGGCTCCTCCTGTCCCGGCCGCACCCGCGGCCACAGCTCCAGCTCGTAGTGCAGCGGCAGCAGGTGCCGCGGCAGCCTTCGCAGCGAGACCCCCGTCGGGGCTCCGGGCACTCCGGGGTCGGGACCGGGCGCTGCCGCCGGGCGGGCGGGGGGCGGCGGGTGCCGGCAGCGCCCGTACAGAGCGGCGAGAGCCAACAGCGCGGCCAGCAGCGACAGCAGCAGCGCGGCCAGCAGAGCGGCGGTGCCGCGTCCCACATACAGCCCCGAACCGCCGCGGGCACCCATCGCCGCCGCACCCCGCCTGCGGCAGCGCGGGTCTTAGACGGGTCGGCGACGCGGAGGCGGGGTGTGAGACCGGGGGCCGGGCTGCACCTGAGGAGGAGTGGGCGGGCAGTGCGATGGGGATGGGGATGGGATGGGTGCTCGGCAGCCCCCGGGTGTGGGGAGACGAAAAGGAGAAGGAGAAGGAGGAGAAGGAGAAGAGGAAGGGGAAGGGGAAGGGGAAGGGGAAGGGGAAAGAGAAGGGGAAGGGGAAAGAGAAGGGGAAGGGGAAGGAGAAGGAGAAGGAGAAGGAGAAGGAGAAGGAGAAGGAGGAGGAGGAGGAGGAGGAGGAGGAGGAGGGGAAGGCAAGAGGAAGGGAGAGGAGAAAAGGGAAGAGAAGGGAAAGGGAAAAGGAAGGGGAAGAATCACAGAATCATAGAATGGCCAGGGTTGGAAGGGACCTCAAGGATCATGAAGCTCCAACCCCCCTGCCACATGCAGGGCCACCAACCTCCACATTTAATACCAGACCAGACTGCCCAGGACCCCATCCAATCTGGCCTGAAACACTTCCAGGGATGGACGGGGCATCCACAGCCCCTCTGGGCAGCTGTTCCAGCACCTCACCCCTCTCTCTGTTAAGAACTTCCTCCTGACATCCTGCCTAAATTTAAAACCATTTCCCCTTGTCCTGCAGTTATCTACCCTTTCAAAGAGTTGATAAAGGGGAAGGGGGAGGGAAAAAGGAGAAAAGGGATAGAGGGAAAAAAGGGAGGGTGCAGCTGAAGTGGGTTTCTGAGTACTTCTGAGTGCCTCCCAAAAGCCCCATTCCTTCCATCTTCCACACATCATCTCCTCAGTCCCACAGCAACCAGGGGACCCATTCCACATCCCTTGTACCTACAGGGCCTGCCAAGCTACAGGAGCATTTCAAAACAAAACTTGCGTCACCTCACGAAGCTCTCTCAATTATTACGAGTTGTTTTGAGAGAAGCTGCTCAGTGGCAGCTTCTCTCTTAATGCACAATGAGCTTTGCATCAGCTAGAGCAGAAGCCAGGAATGCTGGTCCTTGTGTGCCACAAACACTGGCACTTTGTAATCTGAATTAGAAGCAGGTTTTCCTTCTCCTTTCTCTCTTTCTTTCTCTCTCTCCTTTCTTTCTATTTTTTTTTCCCTCTCTCTTTTAAAATTTCCCTTTGCTGATGTTCTGAATTCAAATCAATCTCACTGAGCTTGCAGTTTGCACGACAGCCACCACTGATACCAAACAACCTGTCCACAAAACTGAGGCTGTTTAGTTGGGTCTTAAGGTCTGCCCTCCTGCCACTGCTGGAGCTGAGATGGCTGGAATTAATTTCCCTCAGAGACCCAAACAAAAGGTAATTTCTCTGCTAATGCTCTTGTCGATCGAGAAGGCCCTTTCCCACAGTAATGTACAGGAGGCAAAGATTGCCTTTGTCATGGCTACTACAGGTCTGTGGAACAACTCTGAGACTCCAAAGAATAGTCCCTGGTCCCAGCAGAAATATCAGACACTGATGTTCTGCCTTTCATCATTGGAGCACTGGGGGTCCCTCTGCCAGCTGGCTGTGGGCTCTCCCACCCTTCTCCTCCTCTCCATGCCCTCGCTGCTGTTACCCATTAGCTTCCCAGCAGGATGGCTTCTGACACTGGCCTTTTCTGTTTCCTCTCACACAACTGTATGTGTTTCTGTTCCCGTGCTTCCCTCCCCATATCGTTCTCATTTTCCATCTGTTTACCCCAGCCGTCCATACCCACACCCTTGGACCTGTTTCTCTTTTTCCATTCCTGGCCTCTGTGCTCTTTCCAATCAGCCCATCTCATACTTCTCCCCTTTCACTTGCTTCACATCTCTCTGATCTTCATTTCATCAACAGCTTCTCCCTTTACTCCTAGCACTTTTGGCAGCATCCATTATTTTGCTGTTGATGTAAGGTTTGAGGACCAGCCCCAGCAAACCACCCCATCCACTGTGCTGCAGACCAGGGGACCCTGTGCCCATAGCCACAACATGGTCCTGGACTAACTCAAGTATCACCCGCTGCACATCACTGAAAGGATTTCACAGAAAATGTTCTCGAGTGCTTAGGAAGGGTCCTACTTCCTCTTCCACCATGTAGATTTGTTAGTGAATCTCTTCTGCACTGCAGGAAGCCAAAAAAAGTCCAGACACAGCTTCAACATTGATCAGTAAAAATGTGCTCACACACCTACCCCCTAAAACAAGGTGCAGGTGAAATGAAAATCATGAGCTGTTTCATTCCATGTCTGCAAACACAAGCAGAACCACTCAGCAATAAGGCAGCACAGACCCCAGAGGATGTTGGCCCTTCTGAGTGCTGCAGGATTTGCTTTAATGTTTCCATAGAACTTTATTTTCTGTGGTTTGCAGTGGAGAATTCAAACCTGCTCTATCCTAAATTAACACACAATAAAAACAATGCAGTTGTGACCCGCAGTACGTATTTTAAGATGTGTTGTTTAACATCTTCTTCCCAAATACTTTAGAAATTGTACAGTGAAGCAATTGATGGGTGAGGGCTGTTATTAACCTGGAACTGTGGGTTCCCCTCCTGGTGGTAACACATTCACTCACTTGCTTGAAATAGGAGAACACTTGCAATGCAGTGCCGTGTGTGTGAGTGGCCTCTATCACAGTGTCACAGTTTTCTGTTCATCTGAGCCTGTCAGCAGAGTACAGATGTCTGAGCAACACCTTTCCAAAGCCAAAGCTGTTGGTGGCTATGATCTAGAGATGGGCACTCCGTTGTCAGGACAGCCCCTTGTTTGGGCCATAGCTCTCCAAACAGGAGACTTGTGTTTAAGTCAGTAGAAGCCTCCAGTGCACACCGAGAGGTAGAAACAAATCACCCACTATAAAACGACGCAGACAGCTCTGCCCCTCTGAAGGACACCAACTTAGGAACATAGAGCCACACTTCTCCTAGGCATGATGGATCCATGTGAACCACCCACACTTTGGTCTATGAAATCTCCACTTGTTATTTAACTTGGGCTGCTTGTTTTGCTGATTGTAATTTTATTTTTGCTGATTTTCCTTCTTCAGCTGATCCAGTAATTTGACAATGATGATATATTGTAATGACTGGCGGGATCTAACCTATTCCGTGGGAGATGCTGAAGCTGTAGACTTCTACTGTTTTGCTCTTTGACAAAGTGCAATGATCCAAGTATGACCACAACTTCTGACATGCTGGAGAAGTCCTCAGCTTTCCCATGAGCTTGGGGTAAATACTTTATGTCCTCCTACAAGATCACGGAATCATAGAATCATAGAATGGTTTGGGTTGGAAGGGACCTTTAAGATCATCTAGTTCCAACCTCCCTGCTGACTGTCTTTGATATCAAAGTTGACATAGGTGTTTCTAATCATGAAGAAATTAGAATTAGACTTGAAAGATGGAGGAAAAAAATGAAAACAACATCAAAATCCCTGTTTAATTGTCCCTGTTCTGAAACAAGAATTAGTATACTCTATAAATTTGATGGTAGGTTTCAAGTTACGAGGTGGCACAGCCACAACTGAGCATAAATCCATATTAGTATTGACTAGATCGTCTTAACTGAACAGTACAGGTAGAGAAAGGCAATGTGGAGCAGTCTTCCATTTTCTAAGGGTTAAATCTGACCAAGTATTGGAATACCATCAAAAACTCTGATATGGGAAACTCAAAGTAATTAATGGTTTGAAGTGAGGTGTCGTTGCATGATAGTCACTACACGTGCAAGAAAAGTATTTTCACCATAAAGATCATATACCTGTATTCAAAACTTTTGTGTAGGTAAGGACATTTGAAAGGCTGCCATTATTAGTAATAAAGTCTGTTACTGTCATTGAAGATTTTTTTAACTCATGCTTTGATTAAGAGATGTTCTCTGGTATTATCAGAACGGTGAACGTCCTTTGATTGTCAACAGAATAAAAAAACATGGAAAAAATCATATGTAAATTTGTGTCTTGTTTCCTTGGACCATCTTTTGGCAGGGCCTCCCTGACTTCAGATTTATGTCACGGAATGGTTTGGATCTTAGAGAGCAAAGAGGATGTAGCAGCAGCAGCAGGGAAACACTGCCTAAGAAAATTCAGCAGTGGAACAAAACCAAGAAACTGGACCACAAAGATAATCAGATGGCTTGGGCACCTCTTCTATGAACTGAGGGAGTTGGGGTTATTTTAGCTTTGAGAAGTGAAGTCTCTGAAGCAACCTCATTGCAGCTGTTCCAATATACAAAAGGAGCCTACAGGAAAGAGGAGGAAGGACTCCTTCAGAAAGTGTAGTGACCGGACAAGAGGTAACAGTTCAAAAATTAAGAAGGGGTAGGTATAGGGATAAGGAAGGAATTCTTTACTTAAAGGGTAGATGAGGGAAGAGAAAACTGAGGTAATCAAGGACATGCTGGGGAGCTGGGCAGCCTGATCTAGTGGGTCCCTGCCCATGGTAAGGGAGAGTAGAACTGGGTGGTATTTAATGTCCTTTGCAGCCCAAACTATTCAATGATTCTATGACAACTTCATTGGAAACTTCTGCTTGTGGAAGGCAATAAAGTAACACCTAGAGGGCGTGGATAGAACGAGATAGTGATGAGGCATAAAACAGAGCATCAACACAGCGATCATGTCCAGTGGGAGGAGCTGCACTCGGAGCTGGAGAAGCATGCAAGAAGCCTGTAGCCTTGTCTGAAGGAACGAAACCAGTTAGAATCACATCCCCCTGAGGAGGAGGGTCAGAGAAACATAAGCAGAGAACGTAAGCTGCTCCACAGAACAATATGGAAAGTAGGCAAGAAGTAAACACAGCAGATGTGAAAACAAAACCACTGCCCTGAATATGAGCAGGAGATGAAAATTGCAGCAGGCTGTCCGAGATGGAACGAAGAAGGCTGTATTTCTATAAGTAATTTCTTTCTGTAGTTGATAACTCTATCTATTATCTGGCTTCTAAGTTGTTATGTGCAATTAGTAGGACCAACTAAACAAAGTCTTGCAAGGGAGGATAAACAGGAAAGAGGTGCATCGTGTTCTCACCAACTGTTTAGCAAGAGGAAAGAAAAAAAAAAGAAATTTCATAAGAAAAGTAGGAATGAATACATGAATTATTTGCAGCATGTGAAGCTGTCTTACAAATGGGAGGTTTTGTTGTTTTTAAGTTTAACATTTTCTGATTGTCAGTGCATTTAGAAACAACCTGAATATGTATCAGCTTTTCTCTAGATGTGCAAGCATTGCTGAGCTTCTGCCTGGTGAGACCAAGCAAACATTTGACCAGAAATCACTTGCAAGTGGATTTTTTTAATGACATTAAATATCAGGAGATTGATATTTCTTCATAGGATGAATGGCAGCATTTTCAAATATGTTTTTTTATCAAGTGCTTTACGAGCTATCAGAGGCCTGGTATTTTTATGGCAGCTTACTGAAAAGAACCAGGAATGTGGTATATGTCTCCTGAGTGCCAGCTATGGTGAGATTTATCATCTCTCTAGGAGGAATGGTGTGCTAACATTTGAGGAACTGATGTACTGAGATACTGTGGATTACTTCTTGCTCATGGAGTTAGACCAACACTATTGGACCAAGGATGCATGTGTCCTCTCATTTCACCTGATTCCTGGTTGAACAGAGTCCAGCTGCTTACTAGACAGATAAGGAAACCGTATTTAATAAACAATCTACAGCATCAAATTTCCAAATCTCTATGAGGGACAGAAAGACAAATCACAGAAAGGATGATCCCAAATTCTTCACTTTTCTACAGAAATCATAAGATGAGAAGTGACCGTAGGCTGTGACAGGTTAATTTAAAAATTAAGGCAAGTTTGTACTAAGAAAGTTTGGATGCAGACAGCATCTGTTATCAGGCTGTTCTGAAAGTAGAAATCATGATGTCAGTGAAGTACAGTAATGAGCTCTTCACTCTGAAACTAGCAAACCCAGCAGAGACAGAAAATAGAGAAAATCCTGGCAGGCATTTTCAAGAAAAAAGCAAGTACAATCTTGGAAAGCATTCAAAGCTCCAGGTTTTGTGGAGTGCTGTGTTGTTGTGCCAGCTCTTCAGGAGAAGGTCTGCCCTGAGAAGTTCCCACCCGCCCAATGAGCCATTAGGGTGATCTGCTGTGATGCCTGAGCCACACACTACCAGCCAGCTACCCCACTTCTTAAAATCTGCATCCTTGGGCTCAGCACGGAGAAAGAGAAGTTGCTCAATGACAAACTGTATAATCACGGAATCATAGAATGTCTTGGGGTGGAAGGCAGGATTGGCACCTACTAGATAAGGCATCCGTCCTTCCCTTATCGCTTGTCTTAATAGCATTCCATTACTGTTATTTAAAGTATCAGCTAGGTACTAATGGAAAAGTGGGCAAACCATTCACTGACTTGGAGGGAACATCTGATGCATCTTTTATGAACTTCACTACTTAGTGTATTTTGACACAGATGGGATTCACTCTTATACTGATGGACATCTTTGGTTCACCGTGTTATCTTTATTGCTATGTTCATACTGACTCAGCGTCGCATCAGTCTCTAAATACCGGAAGACTGCTAGATCTCCCTGTTTTTCTGTCATTTATTGTTAGCATCACACAATGTTCTTGGCTTTTTGCCAGTCACACCTGGTTCTGAGTGGACCAGTATATGGATCTTGCATTTATTTTTTTTTTTTTTTGGTCTGGGGAAAGGAAAGAATCACACTGTATCTGAACAACCTCACTGCAACACTTATGTCTACATAAGTACGTGGCAGAAAGAAGAGAACAGATGGAGGCCTCTTCAGGGGAAACTTCTGTGCTGGGACAGAAGAAAGGGCTCTTACATGAGAACAATAATGGATAGAATCACATATCTGCCCGTAATTAGAGTTCCTGACCCTAACATTACGAGTGGGTCTTACTTTCTTCTCTGGGGTCATTCCTTATGAGAATGAAGTGACCCTACACTCATAACCACAACTTTGACCCAAACTAAAAATATGCATCCCACAGGATTCATGTTCTACACCCTGAAGCTGGCCCTGAGGAAGAGGTAATCCTCAAAGCCCAAGCAGATGTCCAACATAACTATAACAGGATTACGGTAGGCTTACTTACAAAAAGGAATTTTCAAATAACTTTTGTTCTAAGGATCTCATGGGATGCTATTGAATTCTTCACAAGCAAGATCATCCTTTATTACCAACCCACACCCATTCTGTGGACACTCCAAATGATTTCCGGGAAGAACAGCCTATGCTTTGTAGTGTTTCTTTTTCAGAAGCATCAAATCCTCCTGTTTTGATTACTCCTTTCAAGCACCCTGCCAGTCCATCTACTCATTTAATATTCCCTCGGTCCCCTATTGCATGACTTTTGCCCTTACCAGGTGCTCACAGTAGTGCCTCTGGAAATAAAATGTGAAGTCCGGCGTATTTGTTTTCTGCACTCTAACAAAGTGTTCTCCTTCCCTTTAAGATGGCTACTGTTCCATGCTCTCCTTCTGCTGATGCCACCTCAGAGGTTATAGGCAGATATCTCAGAGCAAAGGCTATTTCAGTGCAGTGGGTGACACAAAGACTGAGCTTGGCACAGAGAGTGTGTGCCTTTACACATCTCAGCTACACCCTCAACTTCTATAGAACTTGAGCATGCATACCTTGAGCCTCAGTAGAACCTATCCATAAATCAAGACACTTCAAAATGCAGATGTACGAGTAACAAGAAAAATGAAATTACAGAAACATAGAATGATTTTGGCATGAACCACAAGAAGGCATGAAAGTCAGTTCAGGGCTGGTGAAAAGTTATATTAATAATGGCCAATTTATGGCAGAATATTTTCAGAGAGCACTGAATAACACCACTCATACTTAATTGACACACTCAACATTTTCTGGACATTGGTGAAACCAGAAATAACATATTTCAAAGAATTGAATACAAATGTCTGCCTTAATGGTCACCCATATGGATGTTTTTAGGATTCACAAAACTCATAGGTGGAACTGACAATGTTTAACATGCAGTATCAGGAGCTGGATACCTCCAGTTTCTTTTCCTTGGGTTTGCTTACTGGCATCATACTCTTTTGATGTGGGCTTACCATTACAGATGTTTCTCCAGATCCCAGGATGGCTGCCTTTGCAAAACATTAATAACCCCAAGTGAAGCCTTCTACCAAACCTAAGCCTGTTCTGCCTTGTTCTTATTCTGCTTTCCATATTTTTGTTTTTTGGGCTGCTAAGTATTTCCTTTCTTGACATAACATCACCTCTCTCCATTTTGGTTTGGGAAGCACAGAGAGCAAAACAGAGATCTCATCACCAGCTTTCTGCCAGTCTCTGCATTGTAATCCCTGGCCAGCATAATAAAAAGATACAGAGTGGGTGCAAGAAATGACTACTGACAGCAGTGCCATTAATGTGGCATTATTTGGGTATACAGTATTTGGCTACTGCTTCTCTGGATCAGAAATATCTTGTTAAATGGGAAAAGCAATGCAGAGCACCTTTCAAAGAAACATTTGCCCCCATCTTACCCCCTCTTTTACATCTTCAGGAGCAACCTCCCCAGTCAGTTCACTCTAATTCCCCTTTGTAATTAATGTGTACTTTGATAACTGTGTTTGAATGCACACCAAGTCACGGTGTTTTAGTCCATTCTCAGTTTGTTACCTGCCTTTATTTGCACTCTTTCAATTGTGGAATCAATACTATTGATAGAGAATTTGCTCATATAATGTGTAATTTTAAAAACAAAGTACTAGGGGAAATATCCCAAACAAACTTGTTGGACCAAAAGCAGCTATACAGAATTTTATTTCTGAATAGAGCAACTACGTATGAGCGTATGCTCACTTGGATTAATTTTATTTCTCAAACTGGGAATGATTTCAAAAATTAGTTTTTAAATGCAACAATTGTTGCATTTAAAAAAGAAAAATAAAAGTAAATGAGCTACATTTCTGTTACCATGCTACTTTTACAACTTAATCATCTTGTCCTCTACTCACACAATAGATACTTCAATTACATCAACATATTTTATTGCATCATAAAATGACAATCTTGGACCGAATCAAATGTCTTAATGGTTGTTCACCATGGGTAGAATGTAGTAGAAACAAAAAAGACTGGATTACAGCCCAAGGATTATCTCAGATTTTCCCAAATTCATTGTCTCATCCCTAAAATAAAGCACTTCACCACAGGGGAATGGTGATTTCATTTCAACATTGTGTCTATCCCTGTGAAAGGACCAAGCTGAATGTTGCCCAACAACTGTGTTTATTGTTACTGCCATCTCTGTTGCCATGCTGGCTCTCTTACTACTATCAGTGCCCAATTCACAGCACCTGAATGCATGGAATGGAAAAATGAAGTATTGTCTGCTGTAGGAGAAGATCACATTCAGGACTATCATCTAAGAAATTTGTATGTGTGCAAATCTGAGGTACAACAAAGGGTTCTAAGAGAAATGGTAGATGGAGCTGCTGCATTCAAACCATTGGGAACAGCTCAGTATCAAGGTGGAGACCAGTGGTTCTGTTTCTTAAGGGTCAGTATTGAGACTGGTTCCTTTAATATCTTTCTCAGTGACGTGTGCTGTGGGACTGAGCGCAGCCTCAGCAAGTTTGAGATCAATACCACACTGAGTGGCTAAGTCAATATACTGAAGGACAGTGGAACCATCCAATGGGACAAGGACAGGCTTGAGAGGTGAGCCCATCTGAACCAAATGCAGTTCAATAAGGTCAAATACAAGGCTCTGCACCTGGATTGCAGGGCAATCCCAAACATGAACACAGGCTGGGCAATGAGTGGTGGAGAGCAGCCCTGAGGAGAAAGGTTTGAGGGTGCTGGTGGACAAAAAACTGAACATGAGACAACAACATGGACAGTTGCAGCCCAGAAAGGCAGTTGTATCCTGAGCTGCATGAAAAGAAATCTAACTAGCAGGTCAAGGGAGTTGATTCTATATGCCACTCTTGTGAGATCACAGCTGGAGTGATGCATTCAGCTCTGGCGTCTGCAGTATAAGAAAGACATGGAGCTGCAAAGATCAGCAGCTTAATCACCCCCCTTATGAAGAAAGGTTAAGGCAGCTGGCCTTGTTAAGCCTGGAGAAGAGAAGGCTCCAGGGATACCTCATTGCAGCCTTCCAGTACCTGACGGGGCCTACAAAAAAGAAGGAGAGGCACATAGTGTTAAGACAAGGGTAACGGCTTTAATCTAAAAGAAGATAGATTTAGACTTGGTATTAGGAAGAAATTCTTCACTCAGAGTGTGGTGAGGCGCTGGTGCAGGTTGCCCAGAGGGGCTGTGGATGTCCTGTTCCTGAAAGCACTTGATCAAAGCCAGATTGGATGGGGCCCTGGGCAGGCTGAGATAGTGACTGTCAGGGTTGTCTCTGTCAGTGTTATGGACTGTAAGGTTACTTCCAACTCATTCTATTAAAAACATCTTGTGTGAGCATGTACAGCTGAAGTCACAGGCATTTAAAGTCGCTGTTAATCTGCATTGTAAGTGTCAGCAAGGCACTTTTGTTTCCAGCTGCAAATGAATGAGGATGACAAGCAGCAAGACAGCATTACTGGAATTTTTAACTTAAAAAAATTTCCAGGAGTGGGTCCAAACAATCATAGAACTGAGACAACAGATTTTCAACAGGAAAAGAGAGGGGGGAATTCTGAGCATCTGCTTGCTTATTTACATTGCATATTTTAACGTGGAATCAGAGAATGGTTGAGGTTGGCAGAGACCTTCAGAGATCATCTGGTCTGATCCGCTTGCTCAAGTAGAACGGTGTTAAAGATTGTTGCTGCAGAAACAAACAAAAAAAACTAGTGGAAACTTCATGCAAACACACTTCCTAGAATACCTAGAAAATTATTGTGTTTTTTTCCAAAATTCTCTTATCTTTTCTCTTTTGCATAAAAATGGTTACCACAACAAAAATGACTGGAGTATCAAAAAAGTGCACATTTAGCCATCTAGCTATCACATCACTCGAGATGAACGCCCTCTCCAATAGCTTCAACATTTTGATCTTAACCATTCAATCAGTTGAGACCATCTGGTGAAATGAAAAGAAACTGTACTGATGGAAGGTTGGGTTGGTTCCAGCAAAGCAGAAAAGTAACAAAACACCTCAGCTTAGCCTTTAGGTAGCACAACAGGACAAAGGGGTTTGCATTTGGTGTCTTGCACTGCAGATTTTTCTTCTTTTTATTTTAACTTACTTTTCTTTTATTGTTCTGTGCAATAAATGGCAGCAGAGGGGCATTCTATCAAAATACAGTCTGACATGGAAATGCATCTGAAGCAAAGGTGTGGAACTGAATTCCTCCACGTGGAAAAACTTTGCACCCAACTGATATTCAGTGATGCTTTCCAAATGTTTATGGAGGTCAAACAGTAGATGTGAACATAGAGAGGTGCTGGGTGGCACATTTCAGCAGTGGTGACAGCGATGTGAAAGGCAAGCCATGTTCCAGACAGGTATGCACAGCTGTCACATCATGAAATGAAGAATATCTCCATCAGCTCACCAGCATAAATCAGCAGTTTATGACCAGGGAACTGTGTACAGAGCTGCATCTCAGCTTCAATATGTTGGAAACAATGGTGGTAACACTGGAATAATGCAGGGTTTGTGCCAGATAGGATACTGACACGGGAACAGAAAGAACACTATGCAAGTTTGCCAGGATCTATCAATTGAAGGTAACTGTTTCCTGGACTGCATCATTACTGGTGAGATGGCATGGTGTCACCACTATGAGAAAGAGTCAACAGTCCATGGAGCAGCAATATGTGAATCTCCCACTGAAACAAAAGCTCAAGATACAGCCTTTAGAGGGTAAAGTGATGTGCACTGTCTTTCAGGATAGGAAAATGGACATTCTTCTGGATTTTCTGGAACCCACACAAACCATCAACTCAGAACACTACATCATGATGCTGATTAAGCTGAAGGCTCAAACCTTTCTCTTGTGAAGCAATAATGCCAGGCCCCATATCACTTTGAAGACCTGCTGAGCATGTTGGCAGTCTGGGCTGGACTGTCCTATCATGCCCACTGTATAGCTAGATTTGGCACCTTCTGACTTCTATCTGTTTGAGCTGATGAAAGATGGACTGTGTGGGCAACATTTTCTTAGCAATTATATCATCATAGTAGCTCTGAAACAGTGAGTCACCTCTGTTGGTACAGATTTTTATGAGCATAGCATGCAAGCTCTTGTTCATTGCCAGTGAAAATGCACAGCTATTGGTGGTAACTACGTTGAAAACAACTGTTTTGCAGCTGAGAATTCTATCAAATAGTGTTCTTGTGCTTTTCATATATGCTGCAGTTTGCATGGAAATAAATTGGAGGCATTGTTGCAAGAGCAACCTACGTAGATTAGATAGATAGTGACACAGGTAGTTATAAAGAGATCTTTGGCAGCTAACAGGAAGCATTAGTTTTGGAGAAAACATGAAAATGACACTTTGAGTTAATAAAGAAAGGTCAACGAAGCAAAACAGAATTACTGCATCACAGAATCACAGAATTACAGGGTTTGGAAGGAACCTCCAGAGATCACGGAGTCCTATCCCCCTGCTTAAGCAGGTTGCCTACAGTGGATCACACAGGAATGCATCCAGTTAGGTTCTGAATATCTCCAAAGGAGACTCCACAACCTCCCTGGGCAACCTGATCCAGTGCTCAGTGTGAAGTTCTTCCATGTATTTGTGCACCCCAGGATACCACTGGCCTTCTTGGCCACAAGAGCACACTGCTGGCTCATGGCCAACCTGTTGCCTATCAGGAACCCCAGATGCTTCTCCACAGAGCTCCTCTCCAGCAGGTCGTCCCCTAAACTGTACTGATGCTTGTGGTTATTCCTCCCCAGGTGCAAGACTCTACACTTGCTTTTGTTGAACTTCATCAGATTCCTTTCCACTCAAATCTCCAGCATGTCCAGCTCTCACCGAATGGTAGCACAGCCTTTGGCATGTCAGCCAACCCTCCCAGCTTTGTGTCATCAGCAAACTTGCTGAGGGTGGACTTCATCCACACGGTTGAAGATGCTGAACAAGATCAGACCCAGCACTGACCTCGGGGGTACTCCACTAGTACAGGGCTCCAATTGGACTCTGTGCTACTGATCTCAACTCCGAGCCAGTCAGCCAGTTCTCAACCATCCACTCTTCTATCCCACACCTTCTAAGCTTCGTTACAAGGATACTGTGGGAGGCTGCATCAAAAGCCTAGCTGAAGTCAAGGTAAACAATACCAACTTGTCTCCACCCAGCCAGTGATGACATCAGAGAAGGCCAGCAGATTGGTCAAGCATGATTTCCCCTTGCTGAATGCACGTTAACTATTCCCAATAACCTTCTTCTCTTCCTATTGCTTGGAGATGGCATTTCAAAAGACTGTATTATTTCACCATTGATTTCATTACTCTTGTTTGTTGTATTTTAATCTTATTTTAATCTTAGATGATTGTGTTATATATTTTAATATCAGTTATGTAACAGTGAACAAGAAAATAGCTCAGTAATTTACTAACTGCAGCAATTACCATTTAACATGCTTATTAAGATGTCTATTATAATTCTAACAAAAAAGTACTTGGGAACAAATCTAAGATCAACTGATGAAAATATATTCTATAAAAATAAGGAATCGCAACATATCTACAAAGTTCTAAATCAGTAGTGAAGAATTTAAAAGTCATTAAAAAAAAAAAAATCCTTAAACTAAGATGAAATGAAAAAATGTGCACAAACTCCTTAACTTTTCATGAGCCAGATTTACTGCTTCAGACAACCCTGTGCACTCTGGAGATGTGATACACACAGGCAAGAATGTCATCACATGACTTCTGGCACATTAGCAAATCTTGACTCTGTGGTCAGTGCAATTTTATTCTACAACGTCTCCAGTGGCAGCACTGGTTTAAATGTTTCCTGTCCTCCTTCAGTCATGATTTTTTATTCCTGGCCCTATGCAGCTGTTCATCACTTACTGCACTGATTCAGTGTCACAGTCTATGAGAATACTGGGAAACAACATGAGCCCCAAATTCCTTGAAAATACATTCTGGTTATAACAGCAATGAAATAAAGAACGCATTCTCGGAGGAGAAGATGAGAGAGGAACCAATCAATACTGCCATTTCTCCTGAGTCCAGAAAAGGACAAGAAAAAACACTGTCCTCCACCTATAGGCTGAGGAGTATTGTCCCATGGTCAAGTACTGGGCAGTGCCTAGAAGTGTGATATTTCTGCCACTTCAGTCTCCTTTCTGCAGCAGCGTCCCAACATGTCACTTCACCTCCATACCTATGCTTTAGGTATTCTAATTCATTTTTCACTGTCTTACAAGAAGTTTTCAGGCTCAGTTAGGTGTTTGCTATAAAACAGGTCTTAGTCTGAGAAGCGCTGTAGAAACTCAACATAAGTTATGACCAGTTTTTAAATTATTATTTGCTGTTGTAGAGCCTGCAATGAATATTTAATGTTAAAGAGTTTTACATAATCATTAGATTTCCAGTGCAAAGGCAATGAGATTAAAGAACATTCTGCAGAGTCTCTACTGAAGAGAACTGGTACCATGGATGTGTGTTTATTTCTCACTTCAAGTCATTAGAAGATAAAAGAGTTATACCAAAATAGATTTAAGAGAGAATGGAAGATGTGAACCATTTGACCTTGGAAAAAAAAAAAAAAAAAACAACAAAAAACCCATAAATGATTTATGGAATAGTTAGGAGGACTTCTATACAAAGTATAAGGCATAGCAGCTTTGGCTTTTGCCTGGGAGGCAGCATATGCTACATGGCCAGGGACAGTTTGCCAACACATGGTTACAAAAAGCACATCAGTGGAGAGCCACAACTGTGACTTTACCATGCACTTGGAGACACCGGGTCCCAGACGTGCTCTTTTCAGCATTTTCCTAGTTTTAGCACTGAGAGTACTACCCTAGTCTCAGATACACTTTAAACCAGCAGTACTTTCAAATTATCTTAAAAGTTACACAGCATGTACTGCCATGGGAGCATTGGAGTATGGCTCAGCAGTTGGCTCTCTATCCATAAGCTCATTCTTGCTTAAAACACAGGCCACGGGAGAGTTGTGAGGATTCAAAAAAAAATATCCTAAAATTGCTCTGTCAAAATGGCTGAGATAATCATCAGATTCATTCAGCTGTAAACCCAGGAAAGAGAAGAGGTCCCTTAGGGTTCAGTGAACCTACAGTTAATTCATTTGGGTTTGATAGATGAGAATAAGGCTTTGATAGAAGGCAGAAAGAGATTTTTGCAGACAGGAAATCATGGGAAGAGAGATCTTGGTGAGAAAGCTTAGGCTAAGATTTACACTCTGTTATTGTTATTTGGTAACCAAAAGAACCAAAACCCACAAAATGTAACTAAGCCATACAGCATACCCTATAGCTCGCTGTATTTCACAGGCCAGTGACTCTTCTGAGTGTTCTGAGGCCATGGAAAAAGCAGAGCTATCATACGGGGTCTCCTGGCATGGTTCAAATACCATTCAAAAACTGAGAATCAGCTCAAGGTACTTGAATTACCCTTTCACAATTTCTACACATCACCTCTCTCCGCAGCTCCTCTCCTGAGCCTCTTTTCATTCCCATGGTTTCTTGAAGCATGCCTGCCTTATCCTTGCATCTTTCAACAGGTTGCCAGGACTGAATCTGCTGAACGAAGAGGGAGGCAGGAGAAACTCTGAAACTGCACAAGCCCTCAGCAGGAGAAGCAACCTGGCAACTTCATGACTCTGACAGAACAACCAGCCTGGGCACATTTGTAAAGGAAGTAATGAGTAGAGATAACAACTACTAACGGCTGCATAAATGGCACAATGTACATGGATGATCAGACCCTTTGCCAAAAAAAAAAACAAAACATCTGGTCTGAAAGGAGAACAGGCAGAAAATTGTATTTTTTAGGTACATAGTCTCAATTCAGTATAATAGTCTCTCTTCAGTGTAATTGCTGCAGCTACACAAACAAAGATCTCCCAGTGTGATCAGCACCAGAAGATCTCTTGGGAGTAAGCAAGTTACACCATTTGCAGTGGTGTACATTATATAAAACAGAGGAGTCAAATTTTAAATGCTAACACAAAATAGTAGAAGGAAAATATTTCCAAAAGTTAGGAAAGTAGAAAGCACTTCAAAAAAAAAACAACCATGCTCTTATGTAAAGATTCCAGTGACAGCAAAAATGGCATGAGGAAATGAATCAATACAAGAAGGATCTGGATTTGTATGCATGCGAGGGCTAAAGCACTCAGTAAGCAACGAGCTTTTGATGAGAGCATATGCAGTGCAGTTATAGCATCATAGCTCTTATGAACTCCATTCATTAGACTTTATTGAATGGCTGCACACATCGATGCTTATTTAGTAGGCTACAGTTGGCATGGCTGATCGGTGGAAAATAAATAAAACTTTCAAGAGCTTAAACACACTTATCCTACCATAACAATAACTTACCTTTAAAGTCAGAGGTATCCTTTGATCCTCTATTGAAGAGGACAACTGTTTCAAGGAAAGAATATATAGACATGAATTCTGCTCTTTATAAATTAGACAATTAAGACAAAGGAACTAAGGGTAGACAATGAAGCCATTTACTGAGCTAGAAATGAAACCTCCAGCTCAGAGGCACAGGACACAGCCATTTGGCTTTCATGTCAAACTTCAAACCCATTGAATTATCCAACCAGTAGTTCACTCTTTTTTATTTATTTATCTGAATTTTTATATCACAATCATTACACACATTCAAAAAGCTTATGCTATGCCTATCAATAGCACATGGCAGATATTCTTACTAGTTCACACATTTTCAGCATACCATCCAAGAAGAAGAAAGTTTTTCAGTCACTTCACTTTCAGTCTTGTTAATCCATATCAGCTTGTGTGACAAAACCAGGTATCTCAAGGATATCTGATACCTGAGTTTTTAAATTTTGACAAAAAGTATTAAAAAAAAACCCCCACAACTGATATACTGACTGAGGGCAAAGCTACAGAAACAGGCATTCTCTTCAGCATCAGGTGGCAGGCCCATGGGTACCAGCTGACTCCTTGGCATGTGGCACTGCTCATCAACTCAGTCCAGATCTACTTTGAGTTTCATCTCAGAAACACAGGGGAAAAAAGACAGGAACATAGAGGCAAGTGCTGAACTGGAAATACCACCAGCACAGGAAGATCTCAAGTTACTGAGATGCAGATCTCATGGGAGACTAGGAAGGAAACTGGCTCACTGTGGGGAGAGGTATTGGGTGAAAGAGCATGCAAATTTTGAGGAAATTGGGCTTTGTTAGTTCTGTTGCCTCAGGAATAACTTTTGTACCCTTCTGGACTACTTACCACATTTCAGCAAGTATATGGAACAAAAGTACTTTCAGAGCATCTTCTGAATTGAATAAATGTTTAGGAATTCCATTCAAAAATATTATTTCTTTTTCTAGTTATGCATTAGATGCAGGTGTTCTGGGATACTGCTGTTTAAAAATAATGGTTGACTAATACTATCTGGATAAGAATGGGTGAATGTTCCAGATTGAGGACGCAACCTATGCATCTATCTGTGCGGAAAGGAGCAAGCAAATGCATTTACCTATTCCAAATAAGGCTTTAACTGGAAAAATGTTCACGCTGCAACATTTCGTTGCATCTCCACCCTCAAAAAAAAAAAAAAAAAAAAAAAAAAAAAAGTAAAGAAAAACAAACAACAGCAAACAGTTGTAGTCATTAATTTACCTGAACTGAACAGGAAATCTGAGAAATCTGAGAATAGGTAGCAGCTCTTGTATAAAATAAACAAGAGTAATGAAATAAATGGCAAAATAATACCATCGTGCCATCTCCAAGCAATTGAAGAGAAGAAGGTTACTGGGAGTAGTCAGCATGGGCTCATCAAGAGGAAATCATGCTTGATCAATATGGTAGCCTTCTATGATGTCATCACTGACTGGGTGGATGGGGAGAGAGCAGTGGATGTTGCGTACCTTGACTTCAGCAAAGTAGATACCACAGTATCCTTGCAATGAAGCTGAGTAAGTAGATGAGTGGATGGTGAGGTGGGTTGAGAACTGGCTGACTGGCAGAGCTCAGAGCTGAGATCAGTGGCACAGAGTCCGATTGGAGGCCTGTACTAGTGGTGTACCCCAGGAGTCAGTGCTGGGTCTGATCTTGTTCAGCATCTTCATCAGTGACCTGGATGAAGATCTCTTCATCCAGGGTCCACCTTCAGCAAGTTTGCTGATGACACAAAGCTGGGAGGATTGGTTGACATACCTGAAGTCTGTGCTACCATCCAACAAGACCTGGGCAGAAGAGAGAGTTGGGCAGGGAGGAATCTGATGAGGTTTAATAAGAGCAAGTGTAGATTCTTGCACCTAGGGAGGAATAACTGCATGCATCAGTACAGGTTAGGGGATGACCTGCTGGAGAGGAGCTCTGTGGAGAACCACCTAGTCCTGGTAGACAATAGATTGTCATGAGCCAGCAGTGTGCTCTTGTGGCCAGGAAGGCCAATGATATCCTGGGCTGCGTTAAAAAGAGCGTGGCCTAGCATGTCACTGGAGGTGATCCCCTCCCTCTACTCTGCTCTGGTGAGGCCACATTTAGACAGTGCGTCCAGTTCTGGGCTCCCCAGTTCAAGCAAGACAAGGATTTTGTAGGAGTCCAGTGGAGGGCCATAGGGATGATAAAGGCCCTGGAGCATCTCTCTCATGAGGAAAGGCTGAGTAAACGTGTCTGCTCAGCCTGGGGAAAAGAAGGATGAAGGGAGAACTGATAAATGTTTACAAATATCTAAAGGGAGGTGGAAGGCAAATGAATGAGGCCAGGCTCTTCTTGATGGTGTGTAGCAGTAGGACAAGGAGTAATGACCTGAAACTTGATCATAGGAAGTTCTGTACTAACATGTGGAAGAACTTCTTTATGGTAAAGGTAACAGAGCACTGGAACAGGCTGTCCAGAGAAGTTATGGAGTCTCCTCCTATGGAGATATTCAAGAACTAGCTGCAACCTATTATAGGGAACCTGTTTTAGCAGGGAGGTTGGACTCATAGGTCCCTTCACTGCAGTTCTGTGATTCTGTGATACTTGGCCACAACACAGTATACTCAGGAAGACATAAACTCTTGGGCTTTCATTAAAGCTTAACTTTATTTCCTCATCACCTCTAGCAATCATTTTCCCATACATTACTCTTTTCTCAGATACCTAGCTCTCAAAATCTACTGGAGGAAAAGACATTGAAATTCAGGCAGTGGGAATATACTCCAACACTTCTTTTTTCTTGATTTAAATCTTCTTCAGTATATTTTATATTCATAAGCTCCAGAAGCCAACCCTGGTAAGTAGGTAGAAGGAGATCTGCAAGTCTTTGTGTTAAGGTAAAGCCTCCAGTCTCTGCACATTTATCTGCAGCAGAGTGAACAAGTGGACTTGCCTCTCTTCTAGGCAGGGACTTTTCCTTGGTGAAGGGAAAACTGACTGAAGCTGCTTCTCTAAGAAATTCACTCTTTGGAGTCAGAAGCTGCTACCTAAAGCAGAAAATCAGACATCAGAATGAGAAGCACAGAGCAACCTTATGAACTGAGGCTTATGGCAACAGTTGTTGGGTGTTCAAGTGCCTTTCAAACACGGCCTTTTACACATGACCTTCTTGTCTTTGCACTCACAGTCATATTTTGAATCACTTAGGAACGTCACAATCCGTGGTTTGATATGGCTTGTGGTTTCACAATGATGCTGAGCTTGCTATAACAAGAAGCTCTCCAGGTAACCTTGGAGAGGTGGACAGCTTTGTTTGGAGCACTCTTTGCCACAGTCTTTGCTAATCCCTACAGTTTCTGGAGTTTATGCAAACTGTAGCAGGTAAGAGACTTTCAGAACTACAGAGGTCGCAGAAAAATACAAAAGAGTACAGAAATGCATGGAGCAAAATTGACACATTTGATCATGGAGCTGCTTCCAATATTTTTTATAAAAGTTGCATTTTTACAAAGTTTGCGGCTTTGTTTTCTCCTTTCCAACATACAGCTACACTGACTAATGGCTCCTGCTGATTTTGCACAGACCTCCAAATGGTTTGCAATGCAAACCAAACAAGCCTTATTTTTTGGAGCCCACATTTTCCATGGTCAGTGCTTTCATCTCCAGTTTTCTTGCCACCAAAGGCAAACAGAAACACATGTGTAGATGGTCAGCAAAGTCAAAAAAGAGTCTCTCTTGTAACCTCTCCCTACAAGCAACAAATGCTAAATAAAGTCAGAGGGATAAAAAGAACGGTGTAAAGACGCAAGTTCTTATCTAAAGAAATAATGGCATCCATAGACACAGGCACATTTCTACCTGTGTGATATTAAATGCCTCCTGAAACTAAGAATATTCATCTTTTAAAAGTATGAGATGTTTATGTCACATTATATAAAAAATAAAAATACTTTGTCTGGATTTGTTTGAGATGCTATGTACTGAAACAATAATATGTTACAGTAGTTACAATACAGGATAGATTAATGTGTTGGACATTGCAGCTGTAGAGAAACTATGCAAATCCAACGAAGGTCAAATTTCTTGTGGTTGAAACCATCAAATAAATACAGAACATGTTTTGTTTGCTTGGATTTGGAGGAACAAAATGTTTTTATGGTGTTGTAGTCATATTACACTCAAGAAAATATAATAATATACTGCATTTCAAAATCACACCATTATAAAATAGGGAACATACTGACATTCAATATAATCAATCTCAACCATAAAAACTGGAAACTAAGTTTGAAAATTGTTCCTGCTCCATAGAGGGAGAAAACCAAGATCCTTCAAGTTTTCCTGCAAAGAAGCAGAGAACAAGAAACTCAGAGCAAACAATAACATCAACCATATAGGACTCTCCTCTGACAGGGAGGGAATCTGGCTGCTGGCTCCCTCTTATACAAGCTGACCGTCATTATCACAAGGATACGGAGACTGTAAGCTGGCCCTTTCTGGCTGACTCTTGCTAGAGCTACCAAAACATCAGCTGGAACACATAACTACACTTTGATTGTTCATCTGCAGCCCACAGAACCATCCATTCCCATAGTCTCATGTGTCACACTCACATTTTTCCAGCTATTTCAACACACTGCATAGAGAAGACAACATTGCTCATGACAGCAGCATGGTACAGCATTTCTGAGACTTGAGAAACACAACTGAAGTCCCTCCTCAGTCTGACATAGGAAAGCAGTGTGACTGCAGGGCACCAGCACCCCTACAAAGGCTCCTTTGGGAGATTCCTTGGTTGCATGCAGTAAACAATCTCAGCAAAACACACATAAATTCTGATTCACTCATTAGGAGCTGTAGTTGCAACTGATTATCATTTTCCAATCTTGGTTTGTTTGTTTGGTTTTCTTTTTTTTTTTCTTTTGTCTGAGGCTGAATTGACACCTCAGCTCCCAAGATGAACAAGCTGTTCTGCATTGATTTATAAGTGACTGCATTTGGGAATTACTGTGTGGTAGGGAAATATGCCTTTTTTAAATAACCAAACGATGAGTGTGAAAATGCTAGCCTCTCTTTGTGATCCACTAAAACACATGGTGTACCACACTGCTCCTAAAGGAGGAGGTAGTTAAGCTCATTGGTTTTAGGAATACAAATAAACACAATGTGCTTCTAATTATATCAGTGAGTCACAGCAGGCTGTAAATATCATACTTCTGTGCTCTTGAAGCCTGTCAGCTTCTTTATTTCTAAAGAGTGGAGTATGGTCTACCAGAGCCAGCACTGAGCAGGACTACCACACTGTTTGAAAGCTCCAGAAAACAGCAGTCTGATTTTCCCTTTGGTCAATCTCTAAGCAGCATTTGTGATCATCCCACCCAGGCCTGCTCCAGTCAGAATCCCCTGTATCCTTTATACAGGGACAATGATACTGCAGCTATGTAAGCTCTATGCAGGAAGTCAAGTTGCCCACAGAGGGGAATGGCAGCCCCTCACTGGCTGTGCCAATGGTGTCAATGCTGTGTGTGGTAAAGCTTAAAAAGTATACGGATAAGTCAGCAGAGTCAAAAGTTTCTTAGTCACACCTGCATGGAACACTTGAACATCACGAGTGCTTTTAAAAGTCTTCTTTTCTGGACTATCCTCATAAAAAAAAAGGGGATTGAAAAATGAATGCACTGAAACAACTCCAACTTCAAAACTGTGATTACAGCTTTACAAATCAACCCTTCGCAGGCTATTACTGTTAACACTTCTTGATTTAGGGTGTATAAGTTTTCAGATTAGAACTGTGTTTTAAAGAGCTACTGAACTACAACTTTAACTTTCAGAGTCCTTAACTTGCTAGATTCCGTTCATTAAGAAAGTACAGGAAAGAAAGCAGAAATCACTGGAATTGGAAGCTGTGTGTGGGTATTTGGCATTTTCTGGACTTTTGTTTTCAAACCACAGAACACCAGTCTAAGTGAAGTTTAATTCTCAAAGTTGTCATCATTCATCATCTGCTGTGTAATGGTCGACCATCTGTAACAGTCATCTTGGCAAAACTGCCACGAAGCAGGGCTGTGTACAGCTTACCAAAATACCTTTTCATCACTAGAAAAAAAAGTTGAGGGAAACTGTAACACAAAAATCATTGTACTCTCATGTACTGACCTCACTCCTGCACTGCACCTAAGAGTTCTCACAAGTTAGCAGACTCCAAGAAGATCCCATTTACTGCCATAGGCATCAGCAACAAACCCCAACCCCTTCCCTGATTCACATTCTTCTCTCTGATAGTCTAAACAAGTCCATAATCAGAAGGGCACATCTCTTAAACACAACATGCACCATCATTTAACTGTAAGGTTGTATTAAAGCAATACACTAATAAAAACAACAATGCTTCAATGCATTCCAGACCAAAAAAGTTTTGTAACCTTCATTTGGACCTGAATATTTTGGCAAATGCACTGGTGTAAGTCATGCAAATTCTTTAGCATGAATAAAAATCATTTTACTCTGGAGCAATTACTCCACACAAAATAAACATGTTTTTCGTATTAAAATTTCATCTATGGTGGAAAAGTCTGTCCACCTGGAGAAGATAATCCAATGCAGTCTGAAAATTTCGCCTGCAGTTGTCCCCGGTGGCTTGATAGGATCTATAATGTTTGGTCAGTCACACGGCCCTTTAGCAGTCTCAGCCCTTTCCAATTTTTGCTCCTTGCAGCCCTGCAGCTAAGTTCACCCTGTGCAGATGAGCCACCAACCAGCACCTTGATTTTTTGCCTGCCATAGAATCACAGAATCATAGAATTGCTCAGGTTGGAACAGAACTTAAGGATCAAGTCCAACTGCAACCTAACCATACTGCCCTAACTCTAGCTGTGACTGTCCCTCATGCTTTGCTAAGAACATTCTTGTTCTGCTCCATGGCAAAGCAGAGAGATGCTACAAATTAGCATGAGCAAGCCAAACACGTGATGATTTGAAGAGTCAGCTCTGAGTAAGAATCACAGAAACACAGAATGGCTCAGGTTAGAAGGGACATTAAAGATCATCTAGATCCAACCCTCCTGACATGAGCAGAGTTGCCAGTCACTAGATCAGACTGTCCAGCACCCCATCCAACCTGGCTTTGAACGTCTCCAGAGCTGGGACATTCACAGCTTCTCTGGCCAATCTGCTCCAGTGCCTCATCACCCTCTGAATAAAATTTTTCCCTTTTCCCCCTAACATCTAATTTAAATCCCACTCTTCTAGTTTAAAACTATTCCCTCTTTTCCTGCCACAATTAGATAGTGCAAATATTTGTTTTACCTCCTGCTTATAAGCTCCCTTCAAGTACTGGAAGACTGCAGAACCTTCCCAGCAGAGTTACTCTCAAGGAGTTCTTCTCCCAGCTGATAAACATATCAGGGATTACCTCGACCCAAGTGCAAAAGCTTGTACTTAGCTTTGCTGAATCTCATTAGGTTCATGAGATTCAAGTTTATCAAGGTCCCTCTGGATGGCACCCCTTTCTTCTGCTGTATCAACCACACTGCTCAGCTTGGTGCCATCAGTGAACTTGCTGGAGGTGCGCTCAATCCCATCATCTATGACACTGACAAAGATGTTAAAGAGCATTGGACCCAAGGTGGGCCCTGGGGAACACAGCTCATTACAGGCCTCCACCTGGACACAAAGCACTTGGCCACAACACTCTGGCTGTAACCTTCCAACCAATAATTTATCCACTGAATAGACCACTCTTCAAATCCATATCTCCAATTGAGAGATAAGGAAGTGGTGGGGGACCATGCCAAAGGCCCTGTTTAATGGACTTGCCTAAAAGTCTAAAGCTGAGAAACCTTGCTGCCTACTAGAGCACCTAGAAACTTCACTTGAACTGCCTCTCTGAAACTCTCATCCACTAAATTTTTACAGAAAAGAGTAAGATCTCTACTCAAACACTGAAAGAATTTTATACTGGAATCCCGAAACTCTACAGAGGGTAAGGAAGAGCCACTTTGTTAATGTAAAGGAAACATACAGTGTAATAATTAACTTGGAGACAAAATAGAATCTCATTGTAATACATCTGGACTGGCTTCATGCCGAAACTGTATGTGCTGATGCCTTAATGTTTAATCGTTAGACAGTGAAACTCTTAAACCTTTGGGACAGTGTTTAAATGTAGTAAAAAGTGGAAACCTGCTGGCAGCACAATTCCTAGTGATGGATTGTCTTTCTTTCCTCTTCTGCTCCCCTGACTTGGAACATGCCACATTCAGCCTTCATACTGCTGTTCAGGGACAGCTCTGCTTTTGTCACCTACATTTGCCAGCTCTGCAGTAGCACAGCCTCAGCCCTTGTGCTGGTGCTGTGGGGATGCATGCAGTCCAGCTCCAAGCTGAAAAGGAAGGGCAATTGAATGACTGATCTGTAAGGAGTACACAGGCTGCTTATTTTAGGCTGCAGTTACCTTAGTTCTTCTTCTGTGTTTGGGTCTAATTGGTGAATCTCCAGCTAATGGAGTAACAAACCACAGAATCCACCTGGGAGGAGAAGTGTCTTTTCACTTTGAAAACTCAGTTACAGACATTCTCACCTCTATTATTATTGCCTGTTGGCACTTCAAGTGGTGCAATCTTCCCAAGGTATCCTGCTGACTGCATATTTGGTTTTACTGTGTTTTAGACACAAGCTTGCCCATCAACAGCTCAATCCTCCTAACACTTCTCTAATCCTTCTCTAACTCTTCTGATTCATTTGACATTTAATTACTGTCTCAATATTTCAAAAACTTCTCATCTGCAATTGAACATGGATATCAACTCCCTTCTATCTTTTATTCAATGACAGATAATTGCTACTTTTAATTTTATTTATTTATTTATTTATTTATTTATTTGCTAAAATCTCTAGTGGGAAAAAGAAAGGAATTTGAAACAGTCTGAACATGTCTTTCTAAGAACAAGTATCACAGCCACCACAGTACACATGGAGCTGTGTCTAGGCACTATATGTAGCTATAGTCAAACTTTGATAAGAAAACATAACAGCTGAATTGCTAAATGCACTTAACTATGAAAAAAAAAAATGTTTTTACTTTTGTTTTCAATCAAGAACTTTGGGTTGCTTGTATGTTTTTGATTTTCATTTCTTTCTGATCTGATTTCTATCTGTTTAATATCTAGAAGCTCAAAAATCTGAATATCAAGCAAACATTGACTTTGGATTAATTTTCCTAACAAACCTGTTACTACTGTGCACCTGAAACATTTACCCCCACCAGCTGCTTTCAGTTACTACCCTGCCACCTTTTACATCAATCTGCATCCTGCAACCTCATTATTCTCTTAGAAATGACTACTTTAATAAATTGTAACCTGACAAACAAAAAGATAATAGGGTAGCAGTAAGCTATTAACATGTGCTATAAAAGATTCCTAAGAACTAAAATTTTCAGGGACAATGGCACTCACATAATGGTGTAGTACTTGTACACTTCTGGAACTTGTTGCACCAATGCCAGGAAGAAAAGGTGAGCACTAACCATCTACTGATTTTCTGGGTGAACCTAACCTGGGAAATGCTCTGGCTATTCCTGCCTGATGGGCTTGGTCTTGAAGATTATCTCAGAAATAGCAACACATGCTGGAGAGCTGCATTTCACATCTTTCAGGAGAACTCCAACACCACATGGGGCTTCACCAGACAACCAATCCTATAATACAGATTCATGTTAGCCTTTGTCAAGGGGTTTAGTACATAGGTCAATCCGAAACTAATGCCTCCTATCCATTCCCATGGAAATAATACACTCGTTTTCAACACAGTCACCACCATCAGCTACACATTTTTGCCACTGATAATTGAAAGCCTGCATGCCATGCTCATAACAATCTGCACCAGTGGAGGTGATCCACTGTCATTGTCATCACTGCTGAAACGCAGCACCCAACCCCACCACTGTGCTGAGATCCACTGTTTGGCTTCCATAAACATTCAGCAAGTGTTGATGAATGTCAATGGGTGTCAGTTTCTATGCCTGGAGGAATCCAATTCCACATGCTTGCTTCATCTGTACTTCTATGTCAGTTGCCAGTTTGTCAGACCGCTCCTCCTGCTGACTTCTGTTGCACAGCAACAAAACGGAATGGAATTTTTTTGGGAAGTTTGAACTTCTACTGTCATACCACCAACATCCAACTCTCATGCTGTAGGCCATTGTATACCAGTCCATCTAAGCAGCTCATACTCATCATTACAGATCTGCTTTTAGTTCCAGCTCTGGTGATATATTCATAGTCCTGCTCAGATAGAACCCAGAGGGGAAATCTCTCCACCCTTTGTCCAGTCCTGCTGGCAAGCCAAGCAGCAGAGCTAGCCCAGAAAGAGACACTGGACCTTGCCTGTGTGCTTGCTGCTGAGTCTCTGGGCAAGAAACCAGACAGGCAAGCAATGGGATATGGCACAAGCCATACACTTGTCAGCCTGCTTCCAGGGGTGGGTGGACCCAAATGACACCAACACTCAGCCCAGGCAAGCTCAATTGGAGCAGAGCATGGCTGCCTGGACCTCAGGCTCCACCCCAGCTGAGCCACGTGGTCAAACACTCCTATACCTCAACAAGTCCAAAATTTAGGCAGAAAAGAAAACTGGGAGCCAAGCTCTGATAGCTGATAGCGGTGTGCCTGCCTTTGTATGTCCACCCATGGAAGGGAATGCTACCTTTAACTGAGCTGTATGAGCAGGCAGAAGAAACAATAAATGCTGAAAATTACTCATGTATACTCAGGTATTCAGGTGCAGCACAGATCATTTCATTAAATGAAGACGTCAGGAGGGATTTACAATTTTGCTATGATAATCATAAAAATAAGTAATAAAATGTAGTATTTTAATGCAATTATTTGCTATTTGTTGCTTTTGATGGTACTTGGATACTTACCTTACTCTTAGTAAGATTATAAAAGCCCTGTATAGAAGTTAAGGAATGTATTTTTACTCAAGAATTAAACTGTTTTTTAACAACTATAAACAGACGATTCTATTTCCAATATTTTTCCTTCAGTAGTCTATTCCCTGCATATGCTAAAATTCAGAATCATGGATCTTTTTTAATTAGGTAACTGTTGGAATAAGGTCCAATTCAGTTGTCAGAATGAGCATAAGAAAAACTGAGGATTAGTTTTACCATATTTTGGAATGTGTTCTTAGAAAGAGATGATGAAATATGCTCACAGGAAAGTAACGCCAGCCCAAGTTTCTGGCTTGAACCTTTTTCACCCTTGCAACAAGTGAATCTCTCCTCCACCCAGTCATGTCAAGCAGAATATGTCAGAGCAGTAACATCCACTTCAGATGAGGAATTTGTTACGCACTCTTAATGTTGTAATATCTTCCCTCTTAACAAAATATAATCAGAACTGTGATTTCAGTGAGAAGAGAGGAGTACACTGATACAGAACCTGTACAGCCTATGATGTCACTACTGCAAACAGATTTCTATTCCAATGGAAGATGCTCCTCTTTAAAAATAGCCAAAAGGTTTTCAGCAATATTCAGTGTGCATGTATCATGGGTAAAATTTGTTGCACTACTGCAAGCATACTGAGAACACTCAATCCCTTAATGGCACTTGTACCCTCTCTGTCCTTTCTCCATTTGTTTAGAAAGATCCCTCTTGAAAGAAAGAAGAAAGTAGTATCTCTGCTCTACAAAGGCCTTAGCAGAAAGTTAAGGAAAGGGAAAGGCAGGAAAATGCTTAAGTATTCATTTGTATACGTGACAGTCTCTTTGAAACTACCTCTGTGCACAACATACCAAGGAGGACTATTTGAAAGTAGTACCAACAATACAAAGGTACAAGGGTCAATGGAACATGAAGAACTTCTTTGAGGGTGACAGAGCACTGGAACAGGCTGCACAGAGAGGTTGTGGAGTCTCCTTCTTTGGAAACATTCAAGACCTGTCTGGACATCTACCTGTGTAACCTGCTGTAGGGAATGCCTTAGCAGGGGGTTGGACTCAGTGGTACCTTCTAACCCCTACAACTCTGTGATTCTGTAAATAACTATGATCGTAGTTAGGCAGTAGGGGCGTAGAAAGGATTTCTGCAGATTACCTAGTCCAATCCCACACTAACACGTGTTCCCTAGAGTACATTGCAAAGGAAAGTATCCAGGCAGTCTTGAATATCTCCAAAGAGACTCCACAACCTCCCTGGGCAACCCGTTCCAGTGCTCCATCACCCTCAAAGATGTTTTTTCTCATGTTCTCAGAGATACTTTCAGTAAGGATTTTTAAAAATGCTTGATTAAAATAAAGCCTGAACAGACTTCACTGTAAAGATTTACTTGTTTAATAATGTGAACTCGTAAGTCTGAAAATGAATTTGGCACGGAAGAAACAGGGCAATAAGTAGGATTGTAACCCTGGGTTTCAGGAAAGTCAATTTTGACCTCTTAAATCCCATGTGAACATCGGAGGGTAAGGGGAACCCAAGAGAGCTGGTTAAATATCAAGCCTTCTTCCATGCTCAAGATCAGTGTATACCTAAGAGTAAGAAATCAGGCAAAGGTGCCAGGATACCCACATGGGATGAGCAAGGAGATCATGGAAAAACTCCTCTGGAAGCAGAAAGTTTACAGAATATGGAAGAAGGGTCTGTCCACTTCAGAGGAATATAGGAACACTGTCAAGGCAAATACAGATGCAGCAAGAAGGGCTGAGGCCCACTTAGAATTATCTCTGGTGAGGGAGGTCAAGAACAAGAAACAAGAAATATTAATAGCAAAATGAAGGCTGCTGCTGGCTGGGTAAATGATAGAAGAACAGTGGATGTAGTGTACACTGACTTTAGCTTGACACTGGTTTTGGACAATTTCTCCCACTGCACCTTTGTAGGCAAGTTTAGGAAGTGTGGAACAGATGAGTGAACACTGAGGTGGATTGAAAGTTGACAGACTATCAGAGCTTAGAATGTTGTGACATATTACAAACACAGAGTTCAGCTGGAGTCCTATAGCTGGCAGCGTTCCCCAAGGGAACTGGTCTTTAATATCTTCACCAGTGACCTGGATGAAGAAATAGAGTGCACCCCCAGCAAGTTTGCTAATGACACAAAGCAGAGAGGAGTGATACGCCAGGAGGCTGTGATACCATTCAGCAAGACCTGAACAGGCTGGAGGGCTGGGTGGAAAGGAATCTGATGAGGTTTAACAAAAGCAAGTGTAAAATCCTACACAGGAATAACTCCACACATCGGTACAGATTTGGTGCTCTGTGGAGAAGGATCTAAGTATCCTGATGGACAACAGGATGACCATGAACCAGCAGTGCACCCTTGTGGCCAAGAAGGCCAATGGTATCCAGGAGTGCATTAAAAAGAACATGACCAGCAGGTACAGTGAGGTGATTCTCACCCTCTACTCTGCCCTGGTGAGGACACATTTGGAGTACTGTGTCCAGTTCTGGGCTCCTCAGTTCAAGAAAGACTGGGAAGGTCTAGAAAGAGTCCAGTAGAGGGCCACAAAGATGATAAGAGGCATGGAGCTTCTCCGTTGTGAGGAAAAACTAGTAACCTGGGACTGTTCACTCTGGAGAAGTCTGAGAGGGGATCTTATCAACACTTAGAAGTGTAGGTGTCAACTGGATGTGGCCATGCTCTTTTCAGTGGTGTCCAGCAACAGAATAAGAGGCAACAAACCAGAACACAGGAAGTTCCATATGAACACGAGAGCATCAGATAGTATACTCCAAATTAATCTCTCTTTCTCACTTTTCTTCCCACAAACCCTCTCAAAAGGCACAACAGCAGTTACAAATTATCAAGCTGAGAATGTGATGTTATTGTAAATTTATCCTATTGGATATGCCTGACATTCAACTCAAAGAAATGTTTCACTTACATAATATCCACAAATCTAAAGTAACATGGGGCCTATCAGACCAGTCCTGAAATGTCTTGTACCTTAAGCAATATAATTGTATTTTCATATAAGCTTACAATTGCATACATGTTTTCGAGAAGAAACTTTACAGGAACTCTTAAATATCCCAATGATATTTTTATTATTCATTTGAACATTTTTGTACATCACAAAGATCTTAAGAGCATGACTATAAAAATCAATCACTACCTTTATTTACCTTTTTAATTCACAGAAGAGTTTAAGAGCTGACCAACTTACACAAAAATGATAGTACTTAAGATTTTCCAAGGTCATGACAATAGAAAATAACTCATATATTTAATTCTTGATGTTGAGAACTATGAATTTCATCAGGCACAGAGGCCCTTTAAAGTAACTTTTTAAATATTCTTCTAGAGTCCTTTTCTTTATTACATTATATTAATGTAATATATAAACATTAATTTGATACATTTACATTTTCAGTTCTGAGCTGCCCAATGATCTCAACCTATTCTGTACTTCCCACAACACACACAAGCATCTGCTGGCATCCATTTAGGTCCCCTCTTCTCTGAGAATAAAGTCAGACCATGAGGTGAAATCTATCAGATTGTGTAAGTATATTCTCAACATTTATATGTAAACAGAAGTCGGAAAACCTTCAGTAAAGGCAGTATTTCCTTCAGAATAATAAAGAACAGATTTTGTGAGAAATGTAAAGAGCCAATGCACTCAATACAATACTCTACTGTAATTCCTTCAAAGACTGAAATACAGCATTAATGTTTGCTACAACAGCATTTGTTGTAGTGTATACATATATTATATATATATATATAGTATATACATATTGTATAGTGAACTGGCTCAATTAATAGGAAGTAGAAGTGATTTATTGCAGAGTAGATTTTAGACAAACACATGTTTAGAAGTCCAGTTTGCTATGATTTTATTTAAATGAGTTTTATGTTTTCATGCAATATTTGCACCTAAATAATGACAAACAACAAAAGTGGTTAAAAAATGCACTACTTATAGACCTTAGTGAATATACTAAAAACTCAGCATTATAGGTTATACTTTCCCAAAATACTGCAGCAGCCGAAACACAGTGATATGCCTTACAAGGGCATAGGAATGTAGCTCAGAAATCACACAGGAACTATCCATTTCCTTTAATTTCACAAACAAGACAAAAGCAATGTTCAACCCCATGTATTGATTTTTCAAATAACATTTATACAGTACCTTGAGTTTTACTCAAATCATAAAAGTTAGACATATCATTTATTTAGTAAACAAGTATGTGGTAAACCACTATTACATTTTCCCTTGGTTTTACCTGGAGTAGCCATGTTATTTAAAAGTGGGCAGGTTTGGCACTTTTATACTGATGTCACCAATATTAATATTTCTTGGGATCTCTGGCAGATTCATATTCTTTACTGCTGAAACAGCCCGGGCTGGAGCTCCTGCTAAACCAGCCTGTGTACAAAGTGAGGAAAAACATAAGTCAGGAAAAGCTGGATACAAGAACATTAAATAGCAGTACACACAGATAACTGATGTTCTCAAGTATTTCCATGGTTTTACACAATTAGAAAGACCACATGGTAATTGTGTTTGGAATGAAATGGGTTATTTGGAAATATTAATCCAGAAAGAGAAAACAGTTCACACATTTCTTCTTACATGGTAAAACATATACTGTCAACTTGATGGAAATGTATGCAGGGAGGAATAGGAGGCTTATCCACCTGTGTGTAATACATAGGTTATTGAAGATACAATCTTGAGATACTTAAAGTCCAGTGTACTATCTTTGTTTCTCATCTATACTAAGAGTTCATACTGATCACAGTTGACTAATGCTGGTTACAGGTTCTGTATATGTAACCTCAAAGTAACAAGTTACCAGTGTCAGTTAAACCAAATTACTTATCTACAAGCATATGAATATGAGGTAATTCAAGGTGGCTTGGCCTGAAATGAAAAGGATAAAATCTTTGCATTTTGGTGATACAGATTTTATTTTTATTACTGCTAATAGATTTAATATATCTATTACTAATAATTATTATTTTTTATACTTTTTATTTTGACCTTTACAAGTAGGCTTAAAAATATTCACAAAAGACAACAACCATAAAAATGATCTTCAGAACCACTACAGTTGTACACAGTGGCATCTTACAGGCCTTGTAAAAAAAAGGAGCAATCTACAAGAATCAAAGCAACATGTCAAGAACTGGTTAAGACAGACTAAACGTAAACTGATGGTCTTTCTTTAAGTTTGATTTTACTTAAGAGTGTCAAGGACTGAAGAAATCAGTGCACTTGGACACAAAATAATTCCGAGGAAGAAATATGGCACTTCAAAAGGAAAAAAACTTCTGGAAAAGTTTTCTATCTGTACCTGGAATAGAGGTAGTTTATAGAAGCAAGAATGTAGAGCTTGTTAGAAAATAAGGGATGGCAGACACTGGGTCTGGGACAGTGAGGGATGAAGGCCATAAAGATAAGGGTTTGAGAACAGACCGAGGACATTTGGCAGGGAGGTGATTAGATGTCCCCAGGGCAAGAAGAAACCAGTTTGGGGGGAGGCCCCCCAGAAAGGCCAGGAGTTTACAGTGAGAAAGGTCAGAAGCCTTTGTGAGGAAGAGGACAAATCTTCATCCCACGACCCACTACGCACGCGCAGGAGGAGAGGGTCTGCATGCTAACGAACTCTCGGGCTATAATGAACATGGGTCCGAATTCCAGGAAAACTATTATGTATTAGTTTGGCCAATATCTGTAGCACGATTTTTCCTGATGGTGTGCAAGTTAGGCAGATCCATCCCCCTTGCACCTGGTGTCTGTGCAGCACTGAACAAACCATACCTGCTATGTAACTACTTTGTGGTTACAGAGTTTGATTCTGTATGTCAGTTTCCAGTTTAAATCCTACCTACAGTTCTGCTGCAGATATGTACATTATTTCCTTCTCCCTTCAAAAATAAAACCCAGGGTCAAACTAAAATCAATTTTAAAATTTCTCTCTTTGAAGTAAACCATTTATATCGTGTGGAAAAGCTAGAGTCTTACAAATCCCTAGGTGTCAGTCACAGGAGGATTCTCAGTACGAGAAACAGAGACCAAAAAGCCACAAGTCATCTGCTGCATACACACCCTGCCAAACCCATAACAGATGTGCCTATGTTGGGAAAAAGATGAGGAGATACAGGAGGCAGCTCAGGAAACCTTAAATCTCTTAGCATAACCAAACAGTTTGCTCTCACTTGGTCCCTCACATAATCCAAATGATCAGTTTTCAGCTGTATGGCTAACTAAATCTGTAAAAGTGCAAGGAAATATTTTTAAAGCCTCTTTTTCCTCGGTTTCTGTTCATACCACCAAGTGTTCAGGTCAAGCACTTCAAAGCTTTCAGTTTCAATCCCTTCATGAAGGGGCAGCTATGGAGCTAACACTAGTAGTATTAGGAAATGCAAGTCTCCAAAATCTGTAACCTTTAATCTGCGATGTCTTAAAGAAACAGCTTTAGAAAACATCTTTGAGGAGAAACAAAAATGGGGCAATGTAAACTGTTTTCCATAGAGGAGATGAAAATAATAATAAAGTAGTAACAAAAGCAATGGATTATACAATTTGTAACTGAAACAGTGAGATACCAGAAAAACATCATTAAGTTATGGGCATGGTCCACACAAACAGGCATGGCTGGCAATTCGAGAGAAGATGTCTTCTAAGTGACTAGGATGGAAAGACTTTACCCTTACTTAATGAAAGTTAATTATTCTTAATGAACAAATAAAAGTTTTAGTATAACTGGTCATTATTATTACCTACCTGCAGCTATCCTCTTTACACAGATTTACAGTCCCTGCCTCCCGCCCCAATGGCATAGGATACAATGGAGACACAATTGAGAATTACTCAGAATACCACAATTGACATTGCCCTTCCTCCCCCTCAGACAGCCATGACTTCCAACAGTCACATTTCTTTAGGGCCATTTTGGATGGGGATCAACAGAGACCCCTAACAAAAGTACTACAAATTTCAGATTACATCTTTGTTTGGAAAGCAAGATTGTCTTTCACTGCCACATACTGCAGTGGAGATTTTCAAACCACGGCAGTCTTTTCTCCTGTTACTGTCTATATTAAGTTGTTCAGTGTGTACAAATATGCACAGCAGAATGCTGTTTATCAAAACTCATGCCAACTCTATAAAGGATAACACACAGTGTTTCTGAGAGCACGAATTTGTAAAAAATATCTAACAAAATTAAGTACTGATAAGTACTTCAACTTCAAAACTGGATAACTAATACATTATCTCAAATATGATAACATTTATGTAGTCCTTTTATTTATTTATCCTTTACTGAAAGTGAAATATTTTACAAACACAAAGATTCTACAAGAGAGATTTTCAGACCATTGTGTTTTTAAGCAGCTTTATAGAGGTACCTGATTAGAAGAGCCACCTTTGTAACATTGCATTGGACATGTTTCAGCTGCCTTTATTACGAAATAATTCAGCAGGTATCTTGGTGAGGTGCAAAGAAAAACTGTTTCACTTTGAACAAAAAATCAAAACACGCAACCTTTTATCATGCAGCGAATGATGGATTGTCTGTCACAGCAAGCAAATGACTTGAGCAAGTGAAAATGAAACTTCTGAAGACACGTTAATGAAATTTCAGAAATACAGTACAAACTGCACAAAGCTGGTATTACAAATAGCCAATACACCAGATTTCTGCCATAGCTGCTCTGTATTCTCAAATTCCTTTCTTATCAAAGGTTGTACTTGAATCTTGAAATACTGTATATTATTATTTTAGTTACTGCAAAAAAAAAAAAAATGCTTGTGAACATGGTTACACACTTTTAGAGCAAAAGAACAATGCCATAAATGCAAAATAATGCTATTTTAAAGATTGAAATAGAAACATTTAATAACAAATCTTGTTCTAACAGTCCTAGTATATCAAGTAAGAAATATTAACTGTTGCTAGTTTGCCCAGGTCATTATTTATTATTATGGGTATTAATTTTCTTTATTGTTATCATCACCTTTTCTTATAATGCCCCACAAGTAGCACTACATGAAAGTAAACCCAGAAACACTGTTTTACTTTAAAAATAAAAAATAAAAAAAAATCAAACTCTGGAAAAAGCACTGTATATCACAGATTTATTTCTTATGTGCATTGAAAAAAAAAAAGGAAAAAAAAAAGAAAAAAAACAATTCAGACTTCACCCCAAACAGAGCTAGCTATCACTAGAATAAACATTTAGAAATATACAATCTACTGGAAAACAAAATAATGCAGGCTAAAGCTTTGCAAAATAAGTCATCCTTTTCTGAGGTATGCTGGAGGTACAAGGACCTCTCTGCTGCTGGTGTTTCATACTAGTGCTTCTTTCTGGAACAAGTATGACTTCAAAGCAGCAAGGTTATGAAAGAATGAAAGGATGCAATGCATAATATAAAGGAATGATTATGTCCTCTGCTTATGAGGTTAAATAAATGAACATAATTAGAGAAAAAACAAAATGAAGTCTGAAGGTATATCAAAATGAGGCCAAACAGATAAAAAGACTTAAGGACGTACTCTTAGAAATTTTAAGCACTTGAATCACAAAGAATAATGGATGGGAATGATTTTTTTTGTTTGTTTATTTTTCATTGCCAGACCCAAAAATAAAAACAGAACATGTGTGAGCAGAACACAGAACACACAAATAAATAAATAAAACAAAACCTGAAATCAAGCTCCCTACTGCTACAATGAAACATGGATTATATGTTTCAAATGTTGACATATTAGGCAGAAGAAGGTAATTTCTTTGATTTTCATGTGCTGGTAACATACTCCGAATTTAGGTAAAAAGTTTCATACTACCCAAATATAGTTTTGGCTAACACTTTATAACTTACTGCTACTAAAAGCAATTACAGAAGTATATTTACTAAGTTTTAAGGGCTTTTCCTGGAAAGATCATGTAAAAAGCCAAGAGCAAAGTTATTTATAAATTAAATAAACTTTGTCTGCACAAGTTGCAGACATTTAAACTACCCAAAATTCAAATACATAGATACTTAAAATGAATGGAAATGAATTTTGAAATAGTGCCACTAATGTTGACTGACATTCAAACCATTGAGCTGAACTAAATGTTTTCAACAGCAAATGAAAAGGGGGACAATGAATAAAACTGAGCTTCAAACATACATTTTTCTCCTCCTTTCCTTGTTATATTCAGTGACCAGGGGTACCAAGATACCTTAAAGCAAAATCTGGCCATTCAAAATGATAAGGGCAGCAAATGTACATCTGAAGTTCTACACATAGCAACCACCTTTTTCATTTTACATTTGACACACTTAAGGATTCACAGAAGAATCTTGGTATTTTTTACAAATCAGACTCATTATTTCATTTCACATGTATAAAACTGGATTTGCAAGTTGTCTTTTTAAGTTTTGTATACCTGAAATTTACTCTAAAATTTAATTTCTCTTTGCAAGCCGGTTGTTTGCTTCTACTTGGAGGAGAATTCTTCTTTCTTAGTTTAGATTTTTCCTATCAGAAATGTATTTTGATTGTATTGTCACACTGTATTTTGCTATCCTTGTATTCAATTTATATTCAGATTAGTTTTGCAGCTTTTTAAAAAATTCATGCAAGTTCATGTTTCCTTGTTTCTTAAAAAATGATACAAAGAAAAGTTAAATTCTAAAACGCAGCAAGAGAAACAAAATAAAAAATATGATGCCAATGGAAAGCTAGTAAAATACACTATAGCCAATAAAAAGATGAGGGAACTACAAGAAGAAACTAGCACAAAAAGTAGGCTACATAGACTAGTATGGGTATTTTTACACATAATTTTTGAGTCTGGCCTACATGATTTATTGCCTTTGACATCATTTTGCTTTCCCTTTTTGTTAAAAGTACATTTTTTCTCAAAGTCAGCAATACCTTTGTCTACCTGTCCTGTCTGGGAGACTGAAAGATAAAGGTCTGTAAGAGAGAAGAATGAAAGAGCTAGAAAAGATCAGGATGTTCAGAAAAAAATGAGGTCCAACTTAAAAGTCTAAATCACACATAGTTGAACACTCCAAATAGAGGAAAGGTAGCACAGATTTACCTACAGTAAGTTCAGAGGCACTGGATAAAATCCCAAAGATCCCTCTCCCAAAAATTCCCCCTCTTAATCACAATGATCAGTTGGCTTTAGGAGACTTGACCAGAAATCCATTCACAGACAAACACTAACACTTTAAGGTAAGGAAATGTAGTAAAGACAACATTTCTCAGAATAAAAAAGCAATTTCCTTCATAGCTCATCCCCACAACGATAGGAGCTGAATCAGAAATCAAAGCTATGGATGCTATCACAGTAATTTAAACAAATAATCTCTGCTGAAAGGATCAAGAAATCCTTTGAGCTGATAATATTTACAAATATTTGTAAATTAAATAAACATGATTTAACTCCTTTGCTAAACTCCAATTGACAGCCTGTTTTGAAACCCAATATAAAACTAAACAAACATCAAATGGCTGGATTTTGTATATTATGGAAAGTTGGGTGGGTATACCACAAAATTTAGAATATTTCTGTAAATGGAGCTCACTTAAATAGTATTGCATTCAGGCTACAAACGTAAGGGCAATTCAACCTTAACACAGCTATTTTATAGATGCAAGAACCACAACTGAGGTCGAAGAAGCTGAATAGACTAATGTGTGAGTGCTGTGGCATAGGTGGCAGTCCTATGAACTATGGACGAAATAAACAAAAAAATCTGACTTTTTAAAAATATTTTATTCTTTTTGAAGAAAAAAAAAATTAAAAGGGTCCACTAGTTTTGATTTCCTTGTGACAAGCATTAAAAATATTATTAATGAGTTACTACCGCTTTTTACTTACGCAAGCTGAATTTGATACTATATTGGAAGGACATGTTCAGGAAAGACGTTGAAAGATTTACAATCTTGATCAAAAAGGCAAAAGGAAAAGAAATAGCAATCAGATAATTTCTGATGATATTCATGCAACAAATGATTAATGATCTGTGGAACTACTTATCAGGTATTGTGAAGTATCACAGTATTACAGTAACTGTTACATTTGAGAAGAAACAGTCACTGAGTTAAAAAATGAATTTCTGGTGAGCAGGACTGACAAATGCCCCGCTCTATTCCAGTCACCAAGTGTTTCTGTTTATCACTGCTGCTGCTTTGCCTTCTACAATTCACTGCTGAACATAAAAGAGTAAGTTGCTATTTGCCCTGCACATGCTATGACTTCTAGGTTTTGTGTTTTGTTTTGTGCATTTTTTTTTTTAACTTCTATGTCCTAATTTTCTTCCATAAGTACCTTAAAAGAAAGAATGACTTACTGGTGGGTAATTGAAAACATAAAATATTGTAAATGCATTTCAGAGCCTAGTGAGAGACTACTCTCCAGTCAGTTTGGTAGCAGAATAAATATAATTAAGAAAAAAACATTTTAATTAAACGCTTCTAGTTGAAACTTGTAGATGCACTAACACATGGTAGAACACAGCTGCTTAATAAGTTCAGCTTTTGGGATACCATGTTAGTCTTTCATCAGAAAAATAAAAATAAACGTATTCAGAAATTATTCAAACATAGCAATAATTTATGAGATTTCCATGTAATCAACACCTCATTTTAAATTTGCAGATTTTAAAATGAATGTATTGGGCATCTTCAAAGTTTGTAATGCAATCTTTCTCAACTTATGTTGCCAGGCACAGTGTTGGCTTTTTCCAGCTTTTTACAAAGCGTTGTTCTGTTCTTGGAAATAGCTTGGAAGTAAAACAGACAACTATGCGTATCAAAAGACTCAAGATGATGCAATGTGAGATTCTAGAACAGTATACATTGTACCAAAAAAAAAAAAAAAAAAAAAAGCTGACAAATTAACTTCTCTTCTGGTTCATAAGATGTACTCAATCCAAAACTAGAAAGTTCTCTGTGTCTTCCTCTCAAATGTCATTTAGTTCATATTTATGCCACCTGTGATTCTTCAATCCATTCAGCTGACCTCAGATTTAGAAAGTCTCCAATTTAAGCAGAAGTCTGCTTTCAGATTTGAAAAATAAGCTCTGAAAATCAGATTATATGTTCTTTTGTAGAATGCTCCGATCAGTAAGAATCATTCATAGACTTAGCTAAGATATACTGTTGATATTTTAGCTAAAATGACAAGACTGATAATGTTTAAAAAAAGTAGCATTTAGTCACATAGCTAAAATAATTCTAAAATCCCTTCTCATTCTAGATTTCTCTCCTAAACACAAATTCAACAGTATTAAAGGCAAGCATTTTAATATCCAGATTCACAAACTGCAAAGCTTAACATGGAATTACATCTTGTCACTCTTCTCCACAACTGTGCATCTTTTCTACTTGTCAAGAGGAAAGAGATTCCCTCCAGCTACACAAGTGTCCCTCGCTCAGACTAGTACGTGCATGTAGCAAATTTCATCTTCTCACTGGAGTCCACTCAACCAACAACAGATGTTCATATTACCAACATGGCAGAATTTGTATTTAATTTAAAGTGCCTACAACTAGATTATAATTTCTATCAAGTCCATTTCACTCCAATTTATTATTTTATGTTGCAGTATTTTTGTGCATTACATATACTGCCATTTATTTCAGCAGATAGAAGCATACTAGTAGACAGGAATATGTTATCTACACACCTCAGTTCTTCACATAAATTCATTTGTTGTAATGATTAGCAATTTCCAACACAATATATACTCTGGAAATAAAATGCTTTCTGCAAGAGAAACTCAAAGAACTACAGGTGTATCTCAACAGCAATGACATGTTCTGCTACTAGATACACATAGCAAAATCTAAACAGCAGCTCCTCTAAGCAATTACTGCATATGAAGAAAGGTACAATAAACTAATGTAATGACCGATTGTGAATTTTCACTATTTATAAGCAAGCACTTGAAGGATAAGCAGTATTACATAACATGCATTTACTGCAATCATGTTTTTAGTTTAGACACTACACAGCACTGCTTCTTTCTTACCTCAGATTTTTCCAGTTTATTCTGAGCATCAATCTGAGTGACAATTTCATTCATGTTGGTCTCCAGAACCATTCCACCCATAACCATTTCAGCTAATATATTATGGACCTAAAAAGAAGACCATAAGAAAACTTTAAAACATCCTATACATGGCTGGACAGATGATGTCTAAATTCATCAATTCAAGAGCATGTATATTCTATCAGTCAGTTAATCTTAGCACATTCTTTGAAACAGTTTGGGCACGAAGCTTATAACATGCTGTTCACTTCCTCAATGTGCTCTTTGCTCATAGTTCTTACATCACAAATCTCATCAGCTATACCACTTTGCTTATCAATGCTAGCCAAATGAACTTTGTCATTCATCTTTCTTTTAGTATGTTTTCTACCCAAGGATATTAGAGCAAGAGTTCTACTTACTGTCAGTAGTAAAGCTAAGAAGCAAGCTCTAGCATATTAACAAATTTCTCAGAAACAGTTCTGTAAAAATTATTTTGAGTTATATCCGTGAAGGATGAGAGACATAATGACATTCATTCACGATTACCAAGGTTAGGCTTGGAAGCAGAGGTAATACATCTGAACATATAAAATCATAGAATCATAGAATCATGAAGGCTGGAAAAGACCTCCAAGATCATCCAGTTCAACTGTCCGCCTATCATTAGTACTCCCCACTAAGCTATGTCCCTCAGTGCAACATCTAAATGTTTCTTAAACACCTTCAAGGTCTGTGACTCCATCACCTCCCTGGGCAACCCATTCCAATGCCTGACCGCCCTTTGAGAGATTTTTCCTATCATCCAACCCGAACCTCCCTGGCACAACTTGAGGTCATTCCCTCTCATCCTACCAGTAGTTACAGAGGAGAAGAAGCTGACCCTCACCTCACCACAACCTCCTGTCAAGGAGTATAGAGTGATAAGGTCTCCCTTGAGCCTCCTCTTCTCCAGGCTAAACAATCCCTGTTCCACTGACCACAAACATGAAGACTTCAGCATCTAGGACTGGGACGGATAGTCAGGACTGAAACTGAATGACTCAGTGAGCCAAACAATGATGTTAATGAAATTGGTGAGTTTAAAATTCTTTTTCCCTGTAACTCTGGTTTTAGAATGTGAGCTTTGGTTCACAAGCCTCTGAGTCACTGTCTGTATTTACAGGTTACCTAATGACTTTTTTTTTTTTTTTTTAAATGCATGCTTCTACATATTTGTTACCAAAACTCTTCAGCAAATACATAATGTAAAATTTTGCAAGCCCACTATAATTTTGAAGACACATAGGGTACACATAATTACCTTTATGAAATAAAAACATTGTACAATATGATACTTCAAAGCATAATTCTGCTATTACTCGAAATACTCTTGCAATTTCCCTGTGGATCAAGGACAGAAGTAAATCCTTAAATCAGGTACGTCCAACCTGCAGGCTGTGGGCCACATGCAGCCCAGCACAGCTCCAATGCAGCTGGCCCCCAGCCCTGTGCCATCAGGGCACAGCTCAGCCCCACCTAGAAGCCGAGCTCCTCCACACCAGCCCAACATCAGTGTGCAGGTATTACTTCCGAATTTTCAGATATTGAGTTGCAATCTAAAATGTGATCATGTCTCCTTACCAAACTTTTATAAGACCTCTCTTACCAGAGAGAAATATCCCTCACTTCACTATCACATCTTATTCAAGTCATTGCTTTTTGACACTATATACATTTGCAAACAACTATTATGAAGGACAAAGTATAGAAAGAGTGAAATGTTATCAAAAGCCCTACTGAACACCTTGAGAACTGACTAAGAATTGCAACCACTGACATCAAACCAACCTGATGCATTAGTTTCACAAAAACAAGGTCAAATATCCTACTAGTTACCTGTTTTTGCTGCTCTCTTTTTTATGTTTCAATTAAAATAATAATAATAATATATTGTTACTTCATATACATCAACTAGATTAAATATTTTATGAGGGTTTTCTGGAAGTAACATCTCTTGTTTTATTATGTTGGCCCACAATGTCAAAAGTGGATGCTGATGGTATGTTAGGAGAGACTGAACCTTCCCACCAATATTCCATTCCATGTTGTTGCTATGTGGCAGATGGCAGCAGAGGGGCAGCCTGACAAAATGCTGTCTGCCATGGAAGTGCGTATGAAGCAAAGGTGTGGAAATGAACCCCTCCATGAAGAAAAAAATAGCACCCATCAGCATTCATCTATACTTGCTGAACATTTGTGGGGAATAACCAGTGGGTGTGAACACAGTGAGGAAGTGTGTGGTGCATATCAGCAGTGGTGACAGTGGGTCACCTCCACTCATACAGATTTTCACAGGCTCTCTTTTATCAGAAATTTTTGGCAAAAATGCATAGCTAATGGTGGTGAACTTGTTAAAAAACTGTTCTATAGCTGAGAATCTGCTCTATCAAACTGTTATTGTGCTCTCTGTATCTGTTGTAGTTTCCAGTGAAATAAATATGAAGCATTACTTTTGGAGTGACATACATACGTCACATGGCCCAAGCAAGCCAAAAGGTTGGACATAATATGAAAGTGATGCAAAATAATTCTTCTGGCTTGTGATGAGGTTAATTGTTAAGGTTTCTAGCATCACAATATAAACATGGTAATCCAACATTAATACACTCTGCACTGACAACCCAAATGCATTGAAAGGTGTTACCAAACATTTACATCCTTTTACTAAAAATTTACTTTCACTCATTACATAAGGAAAAGGCTTGCAGCCCTTAACAAACAAGAGTTAGCATCCACAATGCATGCACACAGCCTTGTGAGTTTGCATTTGGCTAGCAACCTTCAAGGAATGATTTTATAAATTACTGATGGAAGTTACAATGTATTCAAAATAATCAACTTTAAAAGAAACTGGTCTTTCAATCAATTCTCAGTTTTTCTGACACAGAACACCAACAAGTTAACAACAACCATTAACACAGACCCCATTCCGACAGCACCACGTCCGTGCTCTTGGTGGGGGACGTACGGAGTACCCACTTGAAAGCAGTCTCAGTAAAGATGTTGTAGAACCAGAGTTTGAAGGCAATTAACATAATAAATGTGATGGTTCCTTGGGGAAGTGATAGCGCAAGTGTTTCAGAAGTAAACAGATTTTCAGCTTCAGTCACAGTCAGATTCCATTCCAAATCAGCGACGTTTCTAAGTTCCAACACAGGCTGATCAAGCCTTCTTGACTGTTCCACCAAGCTACGTGTGATTTCCCTCAGAATATAAAAAGGCTGGCTATGAGAGGATGAAGGACCATCAAAAACAAATGGTCACAGCCACAAAGATCTTTATAATATGGAATTCATCTGGTGATTTTGGTTATATTTCATTTTATCAATCATTTACTAACCAAGTATTTTTCATGTATTATGTTCCACATATTATAACATTCAGGTTTTTCTTTATTTTCTCATTTCTGAATGGGTTTTATACAGACTTACAGTAGGAGTGATAAATAGTTTGTGTTTCCCTCACAAATCACGGATACATTTTCAGGTTAGTCTTACCTAACCATAGCCTTAATCACGTGTGAAGTGGTTCTTTTCCCTCACTCAATAAAAACATGGCAAACATCATCACCTGCTACCATAGATAACAGACCTGAATTGTATTTTCTTTTTTGAAATGCACCTAGCTTCAAAAGATCAACCACAGTTCCCAAATCCAATCCATAGAGGAGTACTTTGCATTTTGTTCTTTTTGGCAGACCTGGTGATGTCAAGGAAGAAACTTCAACAGTAAGCCCAAACTAATAGCCCCAAAAATTCAGAAGTGAATCACTTTGAAGTCAAGGAGAGCAGAAGCAGAATAATATTTTCATAGTTGAAGAATATATTTTAATGTCTAGAAAATGACTGAAACTGCATTAGTAAATACGTGAGAGAATAAATTCCACCTTATGTCCTAGAGATGAAATGGAATTTAACTTAATTCCTTCTTAACATTCTTGAAATCTTTGTAAGTTTTAGAACTTGCCTCTTCTTCTGAAGAATGAGAATAATTCATACATATTTCTAACAGAAAAGGAAAGGAGTGACAGTAAGTTCCTGCTTACTTTCCTCTAGCCAGCAGAGAACTTTACAGAACAAGCCATGGAAGCCTAGCAGAAGAGAACAGGAGCATATAAAAGAGCAGCTCTTGGTCTTTTCAGATTGTTCATTTCCATCTTAAAACAATATTTAAAATGAGTGATACTTTCACTCTCCCCCAAAAATAGTCTATCAGGCAATTTCTTTTTAACATACTGATACAACATACTGGAACTCTGATACAACAGACTGAACTCTGTTTCCAATCTACTCCAAAATGACTGAATAGAATAAGCAGTGTTTTCCAGTTTACCATAAGTAGATTAAAAGGTGAGCTTAAGAATAAGTGTCATTCCCTCATGTCAGTTTTGGTGGCTACTTATAAAATACAAGAGTAAGGAATTACAGCCCTGTCGACACCACTAATAAAAAAGATCATTTTTTCCCTCTACAGCACTGACACAGTAAATAAACAAATGTATTAGACTATATTTAATACACTTTGTACAGTTCAGGAACAAACTAATACAAGAAAGGCATCCATAACTGGAGCCAATTCAGCACAGGGCCACCAAGATAGTTAGGCTGGAACAGTCAAAGTGTGCAAAGATGCTGGGGGACCAGAGCTGGGAGCATCCACCAGCACACCAGTGTCCTTGCAGGGCTTGTGAGTAGCTGGAGCTGAGCCCTTCTCAGTGGGACACAACAGGAGAGCAAGGGGCTAACACAGGGAAACCTTTCCCCAGGAGTGGAGGAGTCTGAGGACACAGGCTGCCCAGGGCTGTGCAGACTCCCTCCTGCCTGAGTGGTCTGGACTTACCCCAGGGCTGACCTACTGGCAGCAGGTCCAGACAGCAGCCTGCTCCTGACATCCATATTGGAATTATCCTATGATTTTATGGCACAGGCATGCTACTACATGATGTGGAAACAGTTTCATTTGTACAAACAAATGCTGGAGAGCCAGGAACAAATTCAAATTTCTGGAAGAAGTTAGATGCAGGGAATTACAGACAATTTAAATGTAAGGCAGATGTTAGCAATATTAATTGTACCACAAGTAACCTTCAGTATTAGTTATGAGGCACTGAATTCTACAATATGAAAAGCATTTCAAAAACACTTTAAAAACTCAGATTTTATTTTCAACAGCCTGATAGAAGATACAGAGGTAATGCTCAAGAGATGTCACTGAGAAGCCCAGTAACTTCAGCTTAAGGTAGTAGCTGTTCAAGGTGCCTCAGTAAGTGCACATTTCAGCTCTCTGTGTATCACACCAGAGCACTGAAATTTTTTCATCATTTCCTGATACTCACACATTCATCACAACACAATCTCAAGAGTTTGTAGAAGGTACTGTAGCACAATATTCCAGAAAACTTTTCAAAAATCAGCTATGCATTTTTAAACAAAGGATAACACACGGTAACCAATTAAAAAAGATAAATTATTTGAATCTCTGAATAAAGTAGTTTCACATCAGCATCAGTCATAAAGGACAGATCACATACCAACACTATTTCTCAACACAGCAAATACTTTCCATAACACTGGCAGTTATACAAGCATCCAAACAAATCTCCAGAAGTTTTAGAGAACAATTCAATTAATATTCACATTTTCTATCACCACTTACTAGTCTGAAAGAGATACCAGACATCACTGAGTACACTCGCTTAGCACAGAAACAGCAATTTACTTGTATGAATGGCATTAATACCCAGCCTTTGGTAGACACTGTCATTAGAAGAATAACGAAGACAATAGGTTTTCTCTCTCTCACATACACAAAAAAGCTTATAATCAAGTTGGAAATGTTTGTCTGAATAAACTATTATCATCACAGGCAGACAAAAAAGCAGGAATATAATTTTTTTTTTCACAGCAGACCAATACGCAGTTAAAGACTTGTATTTCTGTGATGTATCTGAACATCAAGGTAATACCTTACTCATTCTTCACAGCCATAAAGAAACAACTTACTTGATTTAGCTTTCATGCTTTTGCTTTATTATCATTATGCGCTCAGAAAGTACTCTACCAGATAAAGTACCACGAATTATGGCTGAACAGAAGATTCAGTGTCACGTATCTGGTGCTTAGCATTACAGAATATGTTCATTGTAATATTTACTATTCCAAGATGTCAGTTTAAAAAAAAAAAAAAAAAAAAAAAAGGAAAGCAAAAAAATTTTACTTTTGCTCAAGGATGCTTAAAAAACATTATTAATCCGAAACAAAATCTATACAGCTCATTACCCAGCTCTAAAAATCCATCAGTTGACACTTCTTAAAAAATCATAAAACTATTTATCCTGATATATTCTGCTTCTAAATATCTCCAATTTAGGAATTTCTGAAAACAGGTTGCAGTTTGTTGTAGTGCTATTGTACTGCATAGCTCTTGTCGTATTTTTCTTTGAGTAATAACTCCAACCACCTTTGAACCTATTCATAGTACTATGGTAACTGTAATACTAAGGTAACCCTGACAAAAATGTGACAATGGAGTTCCATAATTGAATTATAAATCATGAAAAATACGTAGTTTTCTTAATTTTAAACTTACTTCATGCAAATTCTATCTGCTAATGTGAGAGAAAGACTTTTGTTTGTCTCCTTCCTGTTCATCACATTCAGAATGACAGAATCACAGAATGGTTTGGGTCGGAAGGGACCTTTAAGATCACCTAGTTCCAACCTTCCTGTTATAGGCAGGTCTCCCACTAGACCAGGCTGCTCAAAGGCCCATCCAACATGACCTGTGTGAGCACTCGTGGAACCTACGTGCCACTGATTCTGCAATATTCTAATTGCCATCATTGTTTCCTGTGCACTGAAGCAATTGAGCTGAAGCTCAATACACAGTTCTCTGGTCATAATCAGCTGATTTACATGGATGAGCTGATCGAGATGCTCTTCATTTTATGTGCATGGCTTGTCTTTCATCCCACAGTTGTCACTGTTAAAACACACTACCCACTGCCTCACTGTGCTCACATCCACTGTTTGGTCTTCATAAATGTTCAGCAAACACCAGTCAATGTCAGTTGGGTGCCATTTTTACATGAAGTAATTCAGTTCCACACCTTCACTTCACATGATGACACTTTCATGTCAGTCACTACTCTGTCAGACTGCCCTTCTACTGTCACCTGTCGCACAGCAACAACATGTAATGGAATACTGATGTGAAGGCTCACCTGCTGCTGCCATACCACCAACATCCATCTCTGATGTCATAGGCCAATAAAATAAAACAGGAGACATCACTTTCAGAGCAGCCCTTGCATTTTGCAGCTAAAGCTAAAGATCAAACTCCTTGCCATGACTGTATTGTATGATTTGGGTCCTTTAAGCTCGGAAGCTAAAATACAAACCATTCATTTTAAAAGTTCTTTTGAACTTAGATCTATCAGTTTGGGAGCAATCAAAGCATTCCAGCCAGGCTCAAAATCCAAATGACTTATCACAAGCAGGTTACCAGTTCAAACACCTACTCAAGATGATTTGCATTTCAGTGTCTGGTCAAGGTATAACTGCTTCTTCAACAAATAATTTCATCATTTGGAAATAAATTTAGTCAGTTTCAAAGAGTAATTTCAGATAGTTGTTACTATTTTTAGATCAATTTTAGTGATATTTGTCTTATTTTCCTTTCATGTCTTCCCATTGAAGCAAAAAGACGTTCACAGTCAGGGAAAGTAATGGTAAGCACAAAAGGTAACTGAAGGAATAAATATTTATTCAATTCTCAAATTTTAAGTAGTACTTATATCAAGAAATGACAAAGTCATTTTAAATAAAAACTACTGTAAGTTTTCTCAAAACTAGCTTAACAAATAAGGTACATTCCCAATAGATGGGAATATTTAAAAAATGTTTTTTTTTTAATGCTTAACAAAGGACATAATGTCTGTTTGAGATTTAGCAGAAAAAGATCCACAGATTTTAAGTTAAATAAACACAGCATTTGAAAGGCAACTACCAGACATAACAGGAAAATCTCCTATGATACTTTCAGTTCTGAGTAACATAACATCTAAACAAAAACAAACCAGAACAAATCATCAAGTCCAACTTCGAGAAGTAAAAACAATATTCACAACTCCAAGATTATGTGTAATAATGCCACACAAAGCTCCTAAACACATTTTAACTTAGAAAAGTAGGCTCTATACAGCTTTCAAGTTTTAAAAATAACCTCTTTGTAGAATCTGTCTAGACTTCACTATAAAAGCAGAATCACTGCATATTTTAATACTGAGTTATCAGTTGAATCAAATATGTTACTTGGCAAGAAATATCACAGGAACTCATCACTGTACCTTGTCTACATGGAAAATTAAATCCAGCTCACACACATTTTCGAAACATTTGTCTAATGTTTCCACAAATACCTGAAGAGGAAAAAAAAAAAAGGTCAGAGGTCAAGCTTTAACAGAAACTCAGTAGTTCCATTATCTCTAAGGTTCTACAAAAGCAAATATGCAAAATAAACATTGCATAGACTTTAAGACATTAAAAACATCCACAGAAATTAGGTGGTTATCCCTGTTAACAGAATGTTATTTGTACATCAGAGGAAAAATTGTATGCACAAGTCAGTGTATGTTGTAACTCTGCTAGAAGACACAGATTTGACAATAATTGCATCTTGATGTCTTAGTTTCAGCTGGGATGGAAACATTTTCTTTAGAGTGTCTGGTACAATTCTACATTTTGGTTCGAGGAGAAAAGCAACACCGATGAGGCACCAATGTTTATAATTCCCTGTTAAGCCAAGCATCTTCTCAGCAAATAGCCCAAGGAGCTGAGAAGGAACAGAATTAGGACAGATGGCTTACACTGGCTGAAGGGATATTCCATACTACACGAAATCAACTGGAAGGCATTCTGAAGAGGGAGGGATGATTTTTTTCTCTTCTGCTGTTCAGTAGTTGCAAGCTGGACATTGGTCAGGGGGTGGTCAGCAATTGCTTGGGCACCACTTGTTATATACATTAATATATATATAGCCATAACTTTATTCTTTTCCTTTTCTCTGTCTTTGTTCTATCTGAACCCATGAGTTCTACTTGTCACTTTTTTTCCCCCAGTTCTCTCCCCCATCCCTCTGAGAACGTGGGGATGGTGAATGACTGTGCGGTCGTCAGCCACCTGCCAAGTTAAACTACAACAGTAACAGTCTATGCTACAATTTTCTCAGCTACCATTCCAAATTTTCCTAGAGATTTCCTGTTACTATGTTTACCAATTATCACATTGCAGGCATATCCCAGTGAAGCAGACTACAGTTAACCTTGCTACACAGAGGCACACATCTAATGCAAGGTGTCAGCATTACAAAAGTTTGTCAAGCATTATGACTTCTAGGAACAGTTCAGGGAAAATACAGCAGCTTTAGTGTTGTTCAGACTTGCTGAATTCAGGAGGGAACAAGGTAAGAGGTGGATGTTGTGATATCATACCTGAAGATCCTTCCAGGATCACCATCACTTGAACTCAGAAAGGTTCAGCAGTTATACCCAGGCAAATAACTCATTTCTGAATTGAGAATGTACGTGTGCAGGGCAGGAAAATCCAAGCAGCTGCTCAAGTACAAACACTGAAATCTTTGCCACGTACTAACCATATGATACTCTGCTCTGATATCTCCTTCACAGAATCCTTAGTAGGCATGCTAGGTAAGACACTAAGATCGTTCCAGCCTCCAACCTGGCCACACAATGAAAAATTGACTACACTTGCACTCCCATAACTCCTGAAGGTCATTCACTATGTGGCTGCAGTGTGTACTAACAGAGACAGAGCCAGGGCTTACAGAGATATAAGCACAGTTTCCTCTAGGCTATATATATCCATCCTATCCTCTAGGATAACTCTTGTTCATTTAAACGAGATGTGGCAAGAACTCCACTTGAAGCACATGCCTGAGCTTGAGAGTTTAGGGTCTTCAAAATGGGAAAGACCACCTCTGAGAATTTACAAATCAATCATCAATGACTAGAAAATAAACTCCCAATTCCACGAAATTGTAAATGTAGTTTTATATATTTCATTATATATATATATATTTTTTTTTTTTGTCACACTATGCCTTTAACATTATTTAAGTCGTCACTGCATGTGATTTTTTTTGCAATTCTAAGCTCAGACCCAAAAAGAATACAGAAGACATTAAACTCCTGGTTTTGATTCTCTGTCTTGTCAACATGATTTATTAATCTCATCGTGGAGAGGAACCATATTTCTAATTATTTAGCCCTAGAGAAATCAGAATTTCTGCTGACACATTCTGCTGCCAAAAGGTGGATAAAAGGTCTGCATTTACAGATTCAAATTTATGTCTACAGGCTCAGAGAAACGTGCTTTTTGACATCGGTCATTTCCTGCTGTCTGCCTTACAAAACAATAAAAGTTACTTTTCATTTCCAATCCTTTAGTTTCATATCTTGCTTACACTTAAAAAGAGTAGCACACACTGCCATCGCTAATTACTACCATCATTAAAGACAAAATCTAAGTGGCGTTTCATACATTTTAAACAAAAGTTATTATTTAGTACCAAATAATCAGTGAATAACTTAAACTAGGAACACAGTATTTTCACAGGCAGACTGGAGACAGTAAGGATAATTGACAACAGTTAACTAATGGAGTGAATAGGTTTATGTTAAATTTTACAGAAGGTAAACAAAGCAGATTTTTTTTCTTCAAGTAGGTGTTAATTGGTTGTGATGATAACTCTTATATGAGTTATAAAGAAGGGAGGCAAGCAAATAAATATATATATATATATTAATCAGAACAAACTATACAGCTCACAACTAAGTGCAGCAAAACAAACGACCAAAGATGTTCTCTTACTTTCCCTGCACATTAGGAGAATGTGGATACAAGGACAGTGCTTGATACCAGCTGCAGGAAAAAGACTGAAAACAGAGTATAAACATAATCTTTACCAGAAGGATTTAATTTTAAGAGCCAGAAGTTTTAGACTGTTTTTGAAAAGAGTATTCCCCACAAACTTCACAAAGTTTCAGTATGAATTTACATATTCTGACTTTGACATTCATCTACTGCCTTGAAAAGCAATATTACACATGAAAAAACTCTCTAAGGGCCCCACAGATATGTGTACTTAACAGCAATATGTATGCCCACATGTCAGCAATACTGAGGTTTTATTTTGCTTACTTGGGCTTCCACCATGAGAAACACTTGATCCATAGTTAAAATGATGGATTTTACACATTCACCCACTGCACAGTGACAATGCAGTGAAGGAACTCACAAATCTCTGCCTGCAATGCATTAACACACTAGATAATTTTTGATAAAAGGAAAATCAGCTTCTACTGAGTATGACCCACAGATTGTTTCCACCAGCTAAGGACTTGTTAAAGAAATTCTGGAAAGTTCATTCAGCATAATGCCAGCACTGATAAGATATGAATCTACTACGAATTATTGGTATTTAATAGCTTTGATCTACAAGGGAAATTAGATTTACACTAACATCTCTCAATCCTTTTTCAGACACCTTTAAATAACTGATGTAGATAAAATAAGAGCCATTTCACTTTCATTACAATTTTAGTTGAGAATTAAATGAATACAATACCAAGCATTGCCAGAAATTAAGTAGGTCAGCAAATATCTCATATACTGCAGGCTTGTAGATCAAAATAACCAGAAGAGAAAACACACCAATTGTTCCAGGGAAAGAAAAAAAACAGTTCAAATGCACTTCATGACATTATTGGAAAATAAATGGAAAAGAAACAGAAATGAATGTCAAATGCAGAGCAGATCATTGAGTGTGTACCAGTAGATTCACAATGACTGTCTAGCTCCCACTTGAGTTTCATTTTTGAAATAATACATAGAATTTTTATATGGAGAACCACAGAATCAATGAGGTCCCTGTGCTTATTAATATATCAAATCAAAGATCACTTTTACTACATCAATCAGGCAAATAAGAAAGGGGAATAACATAAAGGTTATTACTTGGAGTATAAGTAAGCTGGCAGAAAAAGTATAATATCCAATTACATACATTTGATGCCAGATAAGATAAAATATCAACAAAAAGCAATATGTGCAAAAATGCAGAAAAATCAATAAGCATAACCCATATCAAGAAGATCCCACTTATTTCTAAATACTTACTATAACATATAGTTAATTCTATTTCCTCATAGGGTGTATTACTCTGCTCAAATCTCCCTGAAACTCCAACTGGCTTAGAATATAATAGTCCTACAATAAAGCCAGCCCTCTGTACATCCTTTTCTTCTTCAAGGATGACCTGCAGTAAGTCACCATTCACGAATCACTTCAAGCACCTGAGGACACTCTATTTTCCCAAACATACATTCATGTCCTATTTTTCCTTTAATAAATGTAAATTACAGCTATCCATAGCTGCTACAGAGAATGCTGGTTAGTGAAACAAAAGCTAGTTTTCAAGAATATGTACCTAATAATACTGTACTATCAGTATGTTATTTTTGTAAAACCTTCAAGCTTTTTTCATTCTTAGCTCCTACTCTCTCCTTTCTACCCAACCCTCAACCAGATTAAGAGTGTTAACTGAGTACTAGTTGCATTTTTTGTTTGGCTGGTTGATGTTACGCTTTTTGGTTTTTCTTGGGTTTTGTTACCATAATAAGTTTCTCATTTACACGTCTCTCCCTTTACTAACATAAAAGCATCTCCCATCAGGAGACTATGACCACACAGATTTAGCTATTTACTGAGACTGGGTGCCTTGGGAATGTAGCAACAGGGTACAATCAGCAGAAGTGTCATTTGAGAATATCGAAGGGACCAAGAGTACAGGTAGTGCTCTCCTCTATCTTCCCAGCTGGAAACCGAGACCAAAGTAGGAGGAAAATGGATCATACGAATGACTGATGCACAGATGGTGTCATGCTCAAGGTTCTGTGCTATCATCTTCGATGCTTCTCCATAAGATCAGGCATGCTGATGTGGAATGGGATGCAAGTGACTAGGAGAGACAAAAATGTTTTGGGCAGCAATCTGTCTAGACTGATTAATAGAGCTTTAACTATATTTGATGGGGGAAAGGAATGTACTTATGAGTGACAGAGAGGAGCAAGGGAACACTGTCACAGGAAAACCTCAGTTTTGTCCCAGAGAAATTTGAGAAAGTTGAAAATAATGCAGCTAAATTTGAGAGAGTAGAAAATAATGCAGCTAATAGTCCAGATGAAGTGCTTCTACAGCAATGTGCACGTCAAGGGAAAAAAGCAGGAGACAGAAACCAAGACCCAATTAGAAAACAACAACCTAGCTGCTATCACAGAAAAAAATGGCAGGACAAATCACAGAACTGGAACACCACAATCAGGGGCTATGTGCTTTTGAGAACAGACAGGCAGGAAGGGTTGGGGAGTTGCCCTCTATTAAGGGATAAACAGACTGCAAAAAGTTACCTCTAAGAAACAACCACGATCAGGTTGAGAGCTTGTGGGTTAAAATTAGAGATAAGATTGACACAGGATGTCTGGTGGTCAGGATCTGCCTGATCAAGAGGAGCCAATGAATGAGGCCTTCTCACTTCAGCTACATGACTTACTGAGCTCAAAGGCTCTCACCTTGATGAGGGATTTCAACCACTCAGATGTCTGCTCAGAAAGCAACATAAAACTTTAAACATTCCAAGTGACTCCTGGAGTCCTTTGAGGATAACTTCCTGACATGGGTATTACACCAAAAGGAGGTGAAGCACTTGGTGCTCACTGATGCAGAGATGCATCATTAAACAGGTAAGCAGTCGGGGCTGCAGCAACCATATCCTAGTCGAGTTCACAATCTTGAGAAATACAGTCTGGGAAAAAAGCAGTTAGTACCCTGAACTTCAGGCTCTTTATAGAAATTGGATGGGAACTGCTGGGAAGCGGGGTTTAGAGACAAAGTAGCAGATCAGAGCTGGTAAAACTCTGAGAACACTTTTCTGAGATCACAAGAGCACTTTACTCTCAGCATAAGAAATCAAGCAGAGGAGGAAACTGGAATGGTTCAACAGGGTCCTGCTGGTCAAACTGAGGGAAAAGAAGGGATCATACAGGCAATGAAAGCAGAGATGTGTGGCCTGGGAAGAGCACAGGGATTCTGTCTGGAAGCATAGAGACAGGCTCAGGAAAACCAAGGCACAGATGGAACTGGCCTTAGCAAAGGATGTAAAAAATACTAAGATGGGATTCTAGATACACTGGCTGAAATAGAAAGGCCAGGGAGAATGTACCCCCTTATAAATGAGAAGCTAGAACTGGCTTCAACAGACATGGAGAAGACCGAGGTTCTCAGCAAGTTTTCTGCCTTAGTCTTCACTGGCATTCAGGCTTCCCGTGTCTCTAATGTCCCTCAACCCTTACACAGGGGCTGGGGGAGCAAAAACCTTCCAAATGTAAGCAAAGAGCAAGTTTCAGGGCACCTTGTGATATGCATTACAGGATTCTGAAGGCACTGGCAGATATTGCTGCCAAGCTGCTATCATATTTGAAAGGTAATGGTGAGCAGGCAAAGTCTGCCAACCAGTGCTATTTAACACCTTTATCAATGACATAGACAGTGGGATCGAGTGCACCTTTCTTAAGTTTGCTGATGTCATCAAGCTGAGTGGTGTAGTTCATACAATAGAACAAGGGGATGCCATCCAAAGTTTGAAAACTGGGCCCACATGAACCTAAAATGAGATTTAAGAACACCAAGTGCAAAGTGCTGCAGTTGGGTCAGGGCAATATGTGTACAGACCGGGAGAAGAATTCATTGAAAGCAGCCCTGCAAAGGACTTGAGGGCTCTGCTGGATGAAAAGCTGAATATGAGCCAGCTGCGTGTGCTTGTGCTTGGATCTGGGCTGCATCAAAACAGGGGTGGTCAGCAGGGTAAGAGTGGTGATTGTTCTCTTCTGCTCTGCCCTTGGGAGGCCCCTTCAGGAGTAATGCATCCCGGCCTGGGGCTCCAAGAAAAAGAAAGACACTCAGCTGGAGCAGGTCCAGAGAAGGGCCACAAGTATGATTACAGAATTGGAGCACGTCTAAAGAAAGGCCAGTGTACCCGAGGTTGTTTAAACTGGCTAATCTGTACTGTTCTCTAAACTGCAGTAAACAAAGACACACGAAAATGCTTCAGCACTTCTGAACACAGAAACAGTGCTAATTTATTTGAGTAGATGCAGGCGTACGTGTATATACTGCTGCCAGTCTGCACCACACATAAATTTTTTGAAGGTGCTTTTCCAGAGAAAGATCCATTTAACTCTGATTGCTATTGATATGAGGATTAAACAGATTGTGAGCCAGAATGGAAATTAAAAATGTTAAATTAATCTGTGTATACTTTCTACTACAATCAGATGGCTGAATTATAATGATCTAGAGAAACAGGAACACTGAACAGATGCAGATACTGTGGTGAGACTGTATTTAAAAAGAAAATCATAGTGTTAAAAAAAAATAATCAAGTATTGCTATAAACAGAAATACTATTTATATTATTTTTGCTTTATTCAAGTAGTTACACTGGCATGTAATTTAGCACTGGATCTTAATGGAAAAAATGTGAAATGTATAGATCAAGTTATGGAAATCCATCCAAGAACTTGGGGCATAAGAAGTAACACAGTTTAAAGTTTGTGCACTACTTAATTCAGAGAGTTTGAGGGCACTATATATATACGTAGTACAAAGCTGCAGAAACTTGCTTCAGCACCTTAAAGTAAAATTAGGTTACAGTATTAAACTGGAAATTATTGAAAGCTACTGATCTGTCACTTTTATTATACCATAACAAATGAAATGCTAGTTGAATCTGCATAATGGCCATGCAAAACAGCACATCAGACTGACTGACTTAGTCTTTCCTGTCCTTATTGTCTGATTCAACAAAAGATACTCATAAATAAGCTCTTTATCAGAAAAAATGTTCCAAAGTCACATAAAATATTAACATGCTTCTTTCCTCAGTTCATAAATATTTTAGAAGTCACACTAAGAAACCAGCAAACAAGCAGCTGTAAGTGCATAAGGCCACTTTGGACACTCAGTAACTCACATAATTCAGAATGTTTCTGTGAGTAAAGATGATATAAGAATCTAGAAAAACAGTTTCTTTTCTTGCTCTCCACAAGCCCTCTTGGAAAGGTTACATAGATTTACAGTCCAGAAGAGCACTTCACACCAAAGAGGTGTTCTGAACACTTGTAGATGACTACAAGAAAATATTCAGCTCCCAGAAAGGTTTGCAGAGAACCACAGGACCTCTAAGGCTCACAGTAAAATAAATGATGCATACACGCCCACATCTCAGGTTATCACAGATTTTAATCAACTAATAAAACAATTTTCTTGACATGTGAGCTTTTAAAGCTTATAATATCCTATACACATGTATATGGTGCAGCTGTAAATACAAGTATACGTAGTTCAAGTACATGAATAAATTTATCAGTACCAAATAAAGTTTTAAAAGATTACATTAAAGCAAATCACATACCCAACACTCAATTTTATGTGATGACATATGCTACTTCAGGGTGAGAAACAATTTTGTGGTTCACCCCACAGATAACAGTAACAATTATTAGTGAAATTACTTATTAACAAATTCTAAGTTGAAAAATCACTGATGTAGTGATAGAATGCATGTCTGGAACAGCATTTACAATAATTTTTAAGGCATATCTGAATGTAAACTCCTAAACCACCGTGGTTCTCTTGAAAAGCTGCACCCTAACTGCTTCTGGCTGCTTTAAATTTGTTACGTATCTGTAGTGAATACACTACACATGCACATAAATGTATCAACAGCATTATGTATCAAAGTTCTCATCCTCTAAAATTGTCTTGGCAAATGTTTGATCATCTTGATTTGCAGACAAAACAAGGCTTTGCAAAGCTGCAGCAAAAAAGTAACTTTGCTCAGTAGCTTCCAAATGAACAATTCCCTTACTGTATCATGAATCTGCGAAATCACTTATTTAAAGAAAGTCCAGAAAATCACAGATGTTCAAAAATAATACTCTGCACTAAGTATATTCATAGTATGAAAGTCTCCTTCATTACAAATATTATACAGAAAGACAGGGCTAAACGCTGAAGTTTCAAAGTACTTAGAAATCCAATTATTAAAAAAAAAAAAAGAAAAAGAAAAAGTAAACAAACTTACTTGTATCAGGTCTAAAATGCCAAGCTCACTTTCTGAAGAATCCACACAAAACACAAAATACAAGGTGGCATAGTGTCGGTAAATTAGTTTGTTATCAGATCCACCTATTAATCTGAATGGGAAAGAAAACACAAAACTTAGTTAACCTCTAAGGACATGTTGAGCAAAATCTCAGTTATTTCTTTACAAGGTGGTTACTAATAACTGGCTACAGCTTTTCAAAAATCAAACACCCATTCTATAATATAATTACAATGGAAGAAAACAAAGCAACAAGACAACCCAAGTTACATTTTCCACATAAACATCATTATTGTTATCCATGTGGATATTAATTATGTTGATACACACACCATCATATTATAATCAACTCAAACTGATTGTGCAGGTTCATCCAAAAACGAACTTCCATTACACACTAGCAGGCACTGTACAGACATAAATGTGCTTTATAGCTTAAGAGAACACATGCTGAAGAATTATTCCCTGCCTTTCTCAAGAAAGCAGGAGGATTAGAAGAAATCTATAATGCAGACAGGCATTTGGGCTACAGAAAAACTCTTAAACACGGTCTATGGACCACATAATCATCAATGTAATATATGATGTCTGATATCACGAAAAATAAGACAGAACTACAGTCAATAGTTTGTGAAGCAATGTTAAAGTCCACAAAAACATTATTCCTTCTGCAGCTCACTAATCATCAAGTTACTGAACACGAAGAAAAAATGTCTAAACAGTTATTTCCTTCCACTTTTCAGCTACAGTTTTCCTGAAGAAGATACATACATCATTAACAGATATTCTTCAGTTCATCAACATTCACTCTGAGCAACAGAAAGTAAGCTAAAATAAAATTGAAGTACTTTATGAGATGGCCACGCATCTCATAATACTCCCCTGATTTTATACCAGGTCAAAACTACCTAAGCTCTTTTAATTTCAGCAAGCAAAATGAGGCCTTTGGCCAAAATGCAAACTACAAAGTGATCCCCTGTCATTAAAATAAAAAATAATCCTCAACACAATCTTCTTTGCGTTGCCAGCTTTTTAAAAAGGCTCCAAGCAGCTTCTTCATCTTACAGCTTTCAAGTCAGCACATTTCTAGCTTAGAATCATCTCCAAGAATCTAACAAATGCATGAAAAGTTGAGCAGATGAAAGAAAAGCACTGCATTAAAATCATCAGGGATCATCCAGGCTAGGACGAAGAAATCACAGCTGGCACAGTACAACTAAGTATTTAAGTGTGACTCTGCATAAAGTAGCATTAACATACTAGCTTTTAGCAACTAGAAATTTTCCATCATTAGAACACTTAGACTAAGACAGTCTCTATGTTTATATTGGAAATCATGAGCTTTTTTTGTAAACTATGATCCCTTTTCCTAGCAGGTGGCAATTTAACTATTCAGGCTTGATGACTAGTATTTCAAAACAACACTTTTCCACGTAAGAATTCTTCCTGCTCAGTAAAAGTAAGACCAAAAAAAAAAACAAAAACCACAACAACATGATCCAAGAAAGAATATTCTGTACATGTCTTCTAAAGACAGCAGATACAAGCATGGCTTTCCTCAAACCCTTCTCCACATACAGTAATAAAAATTCCTGATTAAAGCTTCAGTAACACATTTCAAAAACATTTTCTTCCTAGTTTATACAGCAAGCCTGAGCCCTAACAGTCATGCTGGGGAATCCTACAACTAAAGACTGTGCACTCAGATTCTAGGAGCACAAGCCTAAGCACCAGCTTTGAAATATGTTCACTTTCTCAGTAGATTTGGCCAATGTCAGTGCATCCTCAAACAAAATCAGAAATCCTTGTAAGACTAGATACAGCACTGTGTCTGTTCCACTAGAAAAAAATATGCTTTATTTCCTAAGCAATTTTGATACATATATATACATATACAAATAAATATATATGTATATTCCAACTAGTAAAAAATACACCTGCTATCAACCTAATACTATTACTAGTGTGCCAAATATCTCAAGCCACATGGCCTTTACATTACAACTGTAAGAACAAGTATGCTACTATCAACAGAAATATTTGCAAATGTAGAACATTTATTTTAAACCTGATACTTACAAGCCTCCTTCTAGAAAATTACAGACATTTTCATCACGTTTGGATACTAAGTGGAAGGTTTCTCTGATAATTTGTTGCTGTGTATCTTCACTCTGTAAAAGAAAATGCATTTTGCTATCAAGCAAAGTGGATTAACCAACAATCGCAGAACCCACAGCACATAAACAGAACATAAAGCATAGGACTATCCTGTACCTATCCACTCCTGATGCCTTAAATGTGCCAAGTAACAAGCTGTACACTATTTTTATGTCATTTCAATATCTACAGTAAATAAAAAAGGACATTTATACAAGTTGCAGAAGAATATATTACCATGAAAGAAATTATTGTGAAAAAATCTGCCTGTTTTTAAGAAAATTCTCCAGATACCAACATTTCAAATTAGTTTATTCAATAAAAAGGATGTACTCTAAAGTATTCAAGAGTTTTCCTATCTCCACTGTAAGATGAACACATACAGACATCTTCTGAAAAACCTTCACACTTTATTTGGCAAAAAGTACCAGGAGTGAAGCTAAAAAAAAAAAAACAATCCCACTTAACATAAATCTTTCAGAAATACACTATGAATGGGTTTGTGAACAACATCTTAGGCTGCCATCTCTCTTTTTTTTTTTTTACTGATCATCACTTCTAAGTTTGAGTTCACTGGACCCTTCTTGAATCCCCACTGCAACTGTCCATCATTCCTCCACATTAGTTTTTGCAGCACATCTGTATGAGCAGATTCATTTCCCAGAAGTATGCCTGCTATCTTCCACTGTAGTAATCTCAGTTTCCTTCTTTATGCTTTTTATGTTACCTCTATGGGAAGAGAGGATGGGTCTTCTTTCCTTAAGAAAGAAAGACAGCCATTGAAATTAACTTCTGTTTCCTGCTCTTATTCTCAAAGTTGTTCAGAAACTTACTTTGAACTTTGAAATGGCCACAAGTATACATTATGAAATGTAAAAATAATTACATGCAAAGGGATAATCAAGACAAGGTTGCAAACAACAGGCAACTAATTCTGGAGACGTATAACGACATCATTTCTTATGTTTCTGATTTCTGATTTACATTTTCAAAATTACAAAGTCATCAGTTTATATAGTTGTATTATACTACTTTATGTATTGAGAATTTGTTTTTAATTCCAATTATGAAAGAAGCTGAGGGAAAGTGGAATTCGCACAAGAAATCTGTTATTCTCTTGTCATGTACTCCTTTCCTCCTGCTCCTCCTTCTCCAACTAGGAATCTGCAAATGCAGAGCAGTATTAAAAGACACAAAAAGATATCTACTTTTCAATGGAAAACAAGAAATGGAATTGACTTGCTTCTCACGAGTGATGGAGTTGTATACCTTGCCAGGGTATTTCGTTAATACTTTTTAACTATTACATCTACACTGAAGGTTACCCAGAAATACACAGATATGCACACAAGGTTAATGCTTATGAACATCTGAACTTCAAAATTAGGAATGGTAAATCAGAGATGGCAGCTTTGTAACCCAGGGTATTTGAGAAAGATGAAAATGGTTTACAGACATACAACAGAATTTCTGACTACTGACTCTCTGAGGAGAGGGGATTAAATTCAGTCACCCACTGAATTTGCTAATTTGTAATGAGCTGTATCAGTTACAAGCCTTGAATTACAAGCGTAGCAGTTCAAACTGAAGAGCCGCAGCCATCATTTTAACCCTGAGGCATGCAAAGCAAGAACCATTCCTTCCAGTAAGAGTAAATAAGGGTTTTGTAGTGGCCAAAATTGCAACTAACTGGCCACAGATAAAAATAGGGGTGTTGCTGAAAAGGAACTATTTGTGGACACAACTCTGGGGAGCACCCGTTGTTTTCTTGGATTTTAATCCAAGGTCAATCCAAGCACAGCTTAGCCTGTTCACTAAGAACAGCTGTACATGATTAAAGCACCATTTTAAAAGCTCCCGTCCCTGAACTCGGCCAAGCATTGCTATGCATATTCCTCAGCTTCCCTGTGCCTGCAGTTCCCTCTCTCACAGACACAGTCCTTACGTTGCGTTCTCAGAGCTGCCTCACCGCCACTTCTCCCACGTAAAAGCCAGGGTTGTGGATCCCTACAGATGTGGGAGCGCAGTTTGCCTCCGAGCGAGGCGTTCTCCCACCCTCAGGACCACCACAGGGCTGCTTGCAGAGCGAAGGACGACCAAAACGGGACAGAACGGCCTAAAAGGCACCGTTCCTCAAGGAACCCCCGCAGCGGGCAGCGGCCCTCAAGCGATCAGCGCGGCTGTGCGCTCGCAGCCCGCGAACCGGGAACGGGCCCTCCCCGCACAGCGAACATCCCCGGACGCGACTCCTGCCCCCTCCCCCTGCTCCCGGTGCCGCCCCGCCCATACATAGCGCTGGTAGAACTTGGAGAGCCGCGGCTTGCCGTGGTTGTTGAAGATGAGGATGGCTTTGATCATGGTGGGGCCGGCGGCGCTCCGGCGAGCCCCAGCCCTGAGCGACCGAACGGCTCCGGCGGCACGTGACGTGCCACGCCCCCGTCACGTGACTGGGAAGGCGGCGTCCCGCGAGGGACAAACGTCTCGTGGCGGCGGCGCCGCTCTGCGCTTCACGTCGCTTCCGCCTATGGGAGGGAGGCGGCATGGCGGAAGCGGAGGAGCGGGCGCCGATCTCGCCGCAGAGTGAGGGCCGAAGCGGGGCCGGGGAAGAGGCCCCAGAAAGAACCCCGGAGAGCGGAGCGGCGTTGGGCGTCGGAGAGCCGGCCGCCTCCCCTGCCGGCTCGCCGGGCAGCGAGGACCCCGCCGGTGACGCCAAGAAAAAAAGTAATGGGGCGGCGGGCCGGGTGTGGAGGGCGGGCGCGGGGCGGGACAGCGCGGTGACGGGCGAGAGCGAGAGCCAATCAGCGGCGAGAGCGGGAGGCTGCGGCCCCTGACGGCTCGGGGCAGCCGCCATTAACGGCCGTTCCGTTCCCAGTTGACGTCCTGCTGAAGGCCGTGGGTGACACCCCCATTATGAAGACCAAAAAGTGGGCCGTGGAGCGCACCCGGACTATCCAGGGCCTGTGTGACTTCATCAAGAAATTCCTGAAGCTGATGGCATCTGAGCAGCTGGTACGGAGCCTTGGGCTGAGCCTGTAGCACCAGGCCCAGTGTGAGGCGGCAGGAATGTCCCTCACAGTGCCCCCCGCAGCGTGTTCCTGGGCATGAGCAGCGCCCAGGAGCCTGCTTGGATGGACCAGGTGCCAGTTTGTGTGTCTGCACCGTCTCCGCTTCTAGATTTGTGCTGTCAGATCACAGCTGTGTGTGTTCCAGGAAAAGGTTTATGTGCACAAGTGTAGCTTAGAAGCGTGGTATACAGGAAGAGCACTTGGGAAAAACTGAAGTCTTTGGGATTGACTGTGAATATTGATGGCTGTTCCCTTCAGAGTTTCTTTTGCAAGCAGTTTAATGCTACTGATTACTTTTTCCAAATGGCTTGTGCAGGGATGTCCACAGCTGGGCAGCACTGCACTGCTGTACAGTGCCGTTCTTTCCTCCCTTTGGAACACAAGTGTCCCAAGAAAGGTTGCAACAGACTCAGGAACAGGATTGTGCTGACTTCGCAATAGCAGTGTACTTCCAATATCTCTATGCTTTTCCATTTAAGTTTTTATTTGAAATAGAAAATTAAAGTTATGCTTGTTACACAACTCAGGAGTGATAGAAGGGGGAACTGTTCTAATCAAAAAGGGGAGATTTAGATTAGAAATTAGGAGGAACATTTCTTCAATTGTTTTCTTTTCTTGCAGTTCATATATGTAAACCAATCCTTCGCTCCATCTCCAGACCAGGAAGTTGGGACCCTCTATGAGGTGATGTTTGTTTTAAGATATCTTTTCCAAACATGCTGAACAGACTTATTAATATACTTCTGCCACTTGAAATATGTTATTGCTCCTAGCGATGCTGGTAATATCTCGAATTTAGTGCAACAGAGTTGACATTCTTATATCTGTATTAGATTTAAAGAGACATTACTTCATACAATCCTTGGAAAAGCAGTCCTTCCCATGCAGTACATCATGCCTCCAGTTATGATGAAGAGCTTTGTTAGGAATGGCTCTACTCCACTACACACTTACCTAGATGGTTTCTTCTTGCTTTGTGCATAAGCTGGTCCATGAATAATCTTATGGCTTTTGCTCTCATTTTCTTGCAGTGTTTTGGAAGTGATGGCAAGCTTGTACTACATTATTGCAAAACCCAGGCATGGGGATGAATCACAAGCAATAGAGTTGCTAAGGTGTGATCTTCAAAACTGATGGACTGACTTTCTGGAACCCAACACACAGAAGAAAGAATTTGAGGATTTCTGCTTGACTGTACACTTAGAAAAAGTGATACATTTGAATAGCATGAAGGAAGAGCTACTGAAGCTGTCCAATTGCATAGCTTTTCACTAATGTTCATTTTGGGTCCAGGAAAAAAAAAAAAAAAACAAAAAAACACTGCATGTGCTATCTGTAGAATAGAGCCAGCTCTTCTGCTGTTGAGCTCCCAGTTTCTGCAAATGAAGGGAAGCTTCTTCATTACTGTCTTGGGGACTGGGCAGTATATGTCTGTATATGCTGTATGGAACAAAAGACTTTCTGTTTATTAAAAGCAATGTGAGTGCCACACCTCCTGGGATTCAGTTTGCTTTGGACATGTACATCTATTATATGTATTCTGTACTTTTTGAAGCCTTCATCTTGAGCATGTGTTATCACAAATTTAATTTCAAGAAGATGTTTTGATTTTTTTTTTTTCTGAAAATTGATATGCAGATATTCAACCTGTGCTGCCTGCACACTGGCAGTGTGTGTACCTTATTTAAGTGACACTGCATATTGAAATGCCACAGAAATACTTCCTCCTGTGAAGCCATGTATTACTAAGTAGAAGGCTGAACAGTTGAGTGATTGCTGGTCTCTTGCCACTGTTTAACCACTAGCAAAAGTGGTTTGCATGATATGAGGTGTTTAATCTACTGTCTGTGCCCCTTTTGGCATTCTTGTTTTTCTGCTACACTGGTAGCATGCTCAGTCAGCAAAACATAATTCGGTTTCTATTCTAGTACTATGTATTGTAATGAGGAATTTTTAATCCTTGTGTGGACTTGGTACTTTGACTAGAGTGCTAAGCTTTTATTTATTGGAGGGTAAGGGGTGGTGTGGTGGTTTGTGTGGGCTTTACTATTTTTGTTGATTGTTTTTGACAGTGGAGATGAGGGGATTATTTTGTTTCTGCTTGTTTATTTTGATAGTGATAGTGTAGTACTGTCACTTATGCTTGTTTAAACTGTATTAAAGTAAATGTTAATTGTCTGCTTGCATGGTGTTGTGCCAGTTGACAGTCTTGGTCCCTGAGATAATCCACTTCTTCAGCAAGTTCATTCACAACAGTGTCTTCCAATTTAAAGCATGCTTGTGGAATAGCCTGAGTCACTTGTTGCTGTCTCATGCAATTTCTGTCTCCTGTAAGTGAACTGGAATCAATGTATCAAATTGTTTCCATCTTTCTAGAACTTCTGAAGAACCAATGCTCAGTTCCTCTACTGACCTGTTGCAATTTTTATGCAGCCAAACACTTGGGGTGTAATCCCTGAATGTGTTGCACTTGTTATGAGAATTATCACTTTTTCTTTTTTGATAGAAAACTTAGATAACGATCTGTTGCTTTCAGCAAACAAGGCAGAATTGTTTGCAAACTTAAACTCTTCAAATAATTCATAACTTTCACTGTTCAGAATCATGATCTCCTGGGTCTTTGTTGTAACAGGACTAATGTAGCAGCATGTGCTAATTCCCTCCCTGCTGGTGAAGAAACTGCCTGCTGGTTACTGTAAAGACAGAGTAACCTTGTATAGCCGCTAGAGGGTATACAAGGACAAAGATTCTTGCATAATATTTTCTGTTGGATTTTTTCCCTGTCTTTTTCATAATATGTCCACTTTGCCCACCCTGTAAATGTACACAGTTTGTTCTCCTTTGTGGCAGAGTGTTTGCCCAAGATAAGCTGATAGTCTGACTGTTTGTTCTGTTGGTGCCTTTCACCTCATTTGGTCTTAACAAATGGAACAGTTGATATGGTGCAAATGTGCTCTCCAGGAATGATGCAAGAATTTGTGTTGTTCTTAGGTTTGTTTGTTTTTTTTTAAAAAAAAAAAAAAGAAAATAAAACCTCACTAGGGTCTTTAGGTGAAGGCAGACTATAGTTTGTCATATCTTCACAGCTAATGAGAAAAGGTAATCAATCCTTCATGTTGAACCTATAGGTAAATTTTATCCCCTAGTTTATTTGTGCATTCTATCCGTACCCCTTTAGTGGCACTAGACCATTAAGGTAAAACCCAAATAAAAATATTTTCTGTGCTAAGTTTATTGAGCTTCCATATTTCTAACAAGTGAAATAGTTAAAATAGTAAATTAATTGCAGAATTCTGTTGGTCATTCAGTTGCAGTAAATTACGAGGCGTAATGTTACCCTAAAACAACCCTTTGCTGTGGATTTGGAGTGTGTTCAGCAGAAGCACATATGTATGCATGGATACACATCTGAATCAGAAACCAAGGGTTGTTCAAGATGTGTGAAGAAAGCCACGAAAATGCAGATCACAGAGGACTCTCCCTATCCACAGGTGGGCCTAAGTGTACCTAATTGTTCCTGATGTGTGTTTGATTAGAAAAGCATGAATATTCTCACAAACTCTTTGTACACTACCTTCTATTAACTAATACAACAGTACTTCTTAGAGTGTATATTTTTCCAACTGCCTTGCTGCTGTACATCCCTATGTATAAGCTCTCATTCGCAAGCAATGCCTCCCGTTTCATTATCTTAGCCACAACATCACAAGCAGGATGTTTGTGTTATGGCAGCAGAGGTCGGTTGAGCCTTTCCACCAGTATTCCTGTGCACTTTGTAACTGTGCGACAGATGGCAGCAGAGGGGCAGTCCGACAGAACGGTGTGTGACATGGAAGTGCAGTTGAAGCAAAGGTGTGTCGTGTAATTCCTCCATCTGGGAAAGATAGTGCCCACTGACAATCACTGATGGTTGCTGAATGTTTATGGACAAACAGAGGATGTGAGTGCAGTGAGGCAGTGGATGTGTTTCAGCAGTGGTGACAAGCAATGTGAGCGACAAGTCGCGTGCTGGATGGCCACGCGAATTTTTACACGAGCATCATGCAGGCTCCTACTCATCACTGGAAAAAAAGATGGTGACTGTATGGAAAAATGGTGTTTTGTAGCTGCTCTATCAAATGGTGTTGTTTTGCTCTTTGTATCTGTTGTAGTTTCAATGAAAATAAGAGCCATTACTTTGAACTTTTCACTACTTTCAACCTACATAAATCTCAACGTTTTTTAATTTAAAAGCATTTCCCTTTGTTCTGTCATTATCAGACCATGAAAAAAGTTGATCTCTCTCCTGATTTATAGGTTCCTTCTAAGAACTGGAAGGCCAAAATGAGGTGTCCCCAAGGCCTTTTCTTCTTCCAGCTAAACAAGACCAACTCCCTCAGCCTTTCTTTATAGGAGAGGTGCTCCAGCCCTCTGATCATCTTAGTGGCCTCCTCTGGATTCCCTACAGCAGCTCCACATCCTTCCTGTGCTGGGGACCCCAGACCTGGATGCAATCCTTCAAATGGGGCCTTGCAAGCCTGGAGCTGACAGGGATGATCACCTCCCTCCTGGCTATGCCAAAGTAATGTTAATTGTTACCATTGGAGGGAAAAAAAGCATCAAAGTAAGGATTGACATTTTGGACAACTTTTAAGAGGACAAAAGAAAAAGAAAAAAAAGGCCTACAAAGTGTCAATTTACGTAGAAAAGTATTGTTTCACCCAAAGATGCTACAAAGCATACATAGAATATTGTGTTCCACCCAAAGATGCTTATGTGACATTATTTGCAATGTAGTCACTTTATTTGATCTTATGTAATTGAATGAATCGAACGGGCAAATTGGAAAAAAAATCAGTAAATTATTTTTAAAGCTTGGGAAGTAAAGATATTTATTGGAAAAGAAAATTGTTACAATGGATTCATGAAATATTTTGAACTTCATGTTCTTCTGAGGCTGAACAGTGCTATGCAAAATTGTTATCCTGTTTCCAAAGTGACAGTTATCAAGTTCAAACCCTCTGAACTGGAAGGCATTGTGTATGATTTATTATTCAGGTAATGGTTTAGAGACTGGTCTTAATTATGAAGTTATAATCTGAAGCTTGAACTAATCTCAAAAGCATCTCGAAAACATAAAGGAGCTACATGAAGCTGAGCTGCATTAGCAGTAAAATGATCATATACATGATTACATTACAGTGAGGATACTGTGCAAATGCCATCTCTCTTATTAATTCCTGAAGAATTGCTGGTAAGATGTTAACAAAAAAGATGCATGTGTTAATTACCACCTTCCCCTCCCCATCCCCGCCCCTTCTCACCACCGATATAATCTTGAATGTACTGATTTACACTAAAATGGAGGGAAAAAAAGCACATATCAATTCTGCAACCCCCCCACTCAGCTTTAAAGCAGCTTCTGTTGGTCCACTGTTGCAGTTCATGCTTATTTTGCAGATCCAACTCCACTTTTACTTACATATGCTTTAATCCTATTCCATTCTTGAGTATCTTGGGGTCCCCATTACTCTTCAGTGATACTGCACAAAGGTTATGCAAGGCATTGTTTTCTGAGATCACACTTCAGCTTTGCTAGTACTGTACTTAATATGCTCCCAAGATTAAGTATCACAATATCCTAGTTATTATTTCTGTTCCTGGTTTGCGCTTGCTTCAACAGCTATAAACCCATGAGGTGCCAGATGCTCCTCACTCATCTTTAGTTGTAATAAAACTTTGATGCCTTGCTAACCAGAGAGACAAGAATTCATTAGGGATTTTTTTTTTCGTCTTAAAATAATCATTAAGGAAAATTGAATGAATTACATTACTGACTGAAAAAACACCAAAACGAGTAAGTTAGAAGCTTAGCATTAAGCCAGTCACACCACATCTGTGTTACTGGAGTCAGTGGTGCCAGAAAACTTTTGGGACACTCCATTGTCAGTACAGTCAATTGGTGGAAGAGTTGCAGGCACGGTTTCTGGCATGCATGCAATTTGTCAGTTATCAAGGTGCCTTTTCTGATAGGTAGTTAGCATGTTCTGGAGTCTAAGAGGTTAATAAGGCGGCTGCAAACTGCTCTTTGCTGGTTTACCTCTGCCAGAGGGCAGTCCTTGGCATATTTACTGGTGGATACACATTCCCACAGTTCATACAGGTGAGATTGGTTTCCCTGTATCCACATTGAGAAAAAAAAAAAAAAAAAAAGTGGATAAATACGGGGAAAAAAAATATTTCCCTCTTTGAACTTGAGAAGAAACCTCACATATTTTTAAAAGCAGCTCTCCAGCTTTCCTTCCTTGCAATTATCACATGCATACCTGCTCTCAATGCATACTGGCAGCTAGATTCTGAGACTTCCTTTTGAGAGCAGATTACGGTGGTGAGGGAAGTAATAATTGCTTATCTAAATTTAATCATGCTTTTTCTTGCTACACATCCTTGATGAATGTTAAATAGTAACAGTTAGGGAAAAGTGCAGGAGTCTGTGTCTACATCTTTTCATGGAACTGTTTTGTTTGCATATTATTTATGTATACATACATAAATAGTGTTAAAATATCACGGCATGAAGAGCTTTAGCATTTGAAAAAAATAAAAATAAAACACCAAAGAGGTTACAGTCAGTTGTTCCAGCTGCAAAAGTCCCCATGTAAAGTTAGAGCAGAAAAATATCTTTCCCTCAAACCCAGCTTGGTAACAGAACTTGGTAACAGAACCTTGGCAGCTCTCAGGAATTAAAATGCATTAAGAGCTCTCCAGCTCTGAAACAGGAAACCTCACAGAAGAGAATGGATCCAAACAAAACCACACAGTAAATACCATCAGTGCAGAGAAGTCTAGGCAGGACTTTATTTAGCTTTCTCAGTTAAGTACTGCAAATGTAAAGAAACAGAAGTGTGCTTTCAATTGGTTCTCACACAGAGAGGGTATGGGTGCCAGTCTTTTATATTTTGTTTCTAACACAGACACCTTTCTTGCAGCACACCAACCACACACTGAAATTGGATCAAACTACTTATTTTAGGAGCCTGTATGGTTTATGCCGTGCAGCTCTCCCACATGTTTTCCCTCATCCAGCAGCACACACACCGCTTAGCAGCAACCCATGTGTTCAGCGTATGGCAAGACTCGATGTATACTGCACTCATTTCACTCACTGATCACTGTGTTTTGTAGTCTGATTACATTTCATTGCATGATGTATAATATGACTTACTCTCAAACTCCTTTAGTGAATCGTTTCACAAGATGCAGATTCTCAAAGCAAGCCTGCTGCACACTGTGGGATCAGTCTCACCAGGTTATGTGGCAGTGGGGACACTGCAGTGCTGTTCATAGCCCCAGAACTGTCAGCCCATCTGAATATATGGCCCCTTCATCATTTTGCTTTGTCTTCCAGGTCAGAGTTTGAGAACTGCTGTTTTAGATGGCATGCTGTTATGCATTTTCCAAATGACAATTTGAGTGACATTTGCAATGCATATTTGCTTATGTTTCCTCTTGGTTCTACCCCAAAAGATGTCTTCCGTACAAATTGCATCTATCCAAGAGTTCATGTGGAATAAAAGGGATCAGTGTCATAGGTTGAGGTTTCAGATGTGGGGCACAGTCTTTAAATCACTCAAAGTTAAAGCAAAAGGTAGCAACCATACTGTAAATCTTTGGGTCTGTAAATGCGATATATTGAGGCAAGTGAGGCAAGTACTGCTGGGGAAGATTATTAACTTTTGTCCCTATTTCCGACTTGTGACCAAACACTCTGTTCTCTTAACCCTTCTTAGAGAGCTGCTGCCACTGAGATACATAGCACCAAAGCCTGCAGTGCCTTGAACGTGCACTACAGCTGTAGGTCCTAACTTTCTCTTACTGCTCAGCAGAAGCAAAGAAACTAAGGTCAGCAGAGACCTAATAGCAATGAATATATGATTGTAGTTTCATTATGCGGAGGAGATGTGAACTCTCTTTACTGGGTTGAAGTCCTGTTATTTTCCAGGCTAACAGAACAGAGTGAATAAGCACAGTATCGTTGTTTGCTGCAGTGGTCTGAAGATTCAGGCACTTTAGATCCCGCTTTCACCTTGCCTTCAGATTTTATCTGAAATGCAGTATGGATCATAAATTCTTCAGTCCCAAGCTATCTCTTCAGATCCAACACATAGTATACATTTTCTGATGCTGGGATTCAGCATCAGAAGATAATTCTAAATGAGTCAGGGGAAAACAAAAACAAAAAACTGTGAGCTGCACAGCCAGAGGAGGTGGGCTGCCAATACCTACTTGGATCATAAACTGGTGTCTCACTTGGTGTTCGGTATCACATCCCATGACTGCCTATAGTGCCTGCACCTGTCCTTGGTAAGAGCTGAGTGATTAGGCATTTGTCCATGAAGCAGTGTTTCTGTGATTATAGCCTAACCTCCCATCGTCAAAGGCAGAGAGTTCTAACCATCACCAGGAATAGTTTACTGTTTTCCTCTGTGCCTCTCAGTGAAGTCATGTCATAACAAATGCAAGAATGATTCACTGTTTGTGTGAACCCTCTGCTCTTCACAAGGAAAAAAATCCTCAGACCTTTATGCTTCTTCCCTTGCTTGCTCTTGCTCCAGCCCAAAGTGTATTTGCCCACTACAGGCACTCTGGTATCTGCATACATTTCAGATTAGAGGTGCTGGCATCCTGTGGGTGCAACAGCATCACACAGATTCAGCAGCACCAAACATGATTATGTGTATCCTCTGAGAGATGCCACTGAGTGCCACTGTTAAGTAAAGGAAAAGGGCTCATTTATCAGAGGAACAAAACAAAAACCACTGTGCTGTTGGCCTCAGTAGCTTTGGACATCCTTTTCAAACTAGATTGGCCAGTCTTAAAATGGACATATGCTTTTTGTTTTAAAACTTGAAGTTACACCATCCATTACATTTGATGGAATAAAGCCTCCTACAGACTTGAGGACTATTCCAGTGAATAGTTGAGGAACATGAGCATTAATTAATTTCTATTGGAGTATAAATGGTGGTATAAATGGTAATGATCTTAAGAAATGAAAAGAAATGGGAATAATGCCATATTCTTCTTCAGAAAGAGGCAACTGATAAAGTGAAGACAACTCCAATTCTGTGTGGATTACAACACTCTACTTTATTTGGTTTGTCAGTGGCAGACAGCCTCAGTGACTGAGGTTATATGCAGCATCAACTGCTGTACATGAGCTCGGATTCTTGTGCCATTTCTGTCAGTGTGGTGAGTAAAAATCCATAACCATTGTTCCTAATTATTTTCATGTGCATTAACGTCAATTAATGAACTCCTTCAGAGGTTTTCAGGATTAACACCATCATGCTGAAATATTCAAAATGAAAATATTCGTGAATATATGTGAATAGGGACAAAAGGGAGGAGGACAGGAAAGGAATATACTAAAAAAATATCAATCTTGTAATGAAGTTAAAGAAAAAAACTCTGAATTTGTTTGCAGCTTTATAAGTGAGCTACAACCAACGGCAGCTGCCGTGTGAAACTGCAATAAGTAAATCCAGTCTACTCAGCTGTAACACAAGGAGGTACGAAGTGCCCCTCCTGTTGCATCTAAAGACATCTCTAATGATGCCATCAACGCTGCGCCAAACAAATCGAAGTTCTGAAGTCTCTGGAATTAACAGTGGAAGCATAATGGTTTTTCCTGTGTTTGAATACCTGGACATCACCAAACACTGAACATACCACCAAGGGAAGTGATGTGCTCGTTCTTTGCCTGTTCTTCAGCTGAAAAGAAGGGATGCTTTTCGTTTAGCCACGCAGCGGCCGTTGCTATCGTTAGCAGAGTCTCCTGGTTGCAACGCACAGATTCAGGTTCTTTCAAACCTTACAAAGCCGGCCTGAAATCACCGCCTCCTCCCTCGGAGGCAGCTGCGGCTGCACGGCCGTCCCCGGGCCGCCGTCGCCGGCCGAGGTGCTCGCGGCGGCGGGGATCCGAGCCCCGCCCGCCGGTGCCTGTGCCGCCGCAGGGCCGGGCAGGCCTGGCCGCGGTCCCGCCCGTCGCCGCCCGGCCCCTCCGCCCGCCGGGGCGGTGGCAGCTCCCGCCGTGCCTCCCGGCGCATAAAAGCGGGCGGCGGAGCCGGGCAAGGCAGCGCGGCGGACGGTGACCGGCGATGGAGCAGCCGGTGCAGACGGAGATGTGGAAGGCGGGGAGCCTGGAGGAGTTGGTCCGCATCCTCCACCGGCTTTTCGCCGAGGACAAAGTCAGCGTGGAGGAGGTGCAGGCGCTGATGGAGTCCTACGAGAGCAACCCCGACGAGTGGCTGCAGTACGCCCAGTTCGATCAGTACAGGTAGGCGAGCGGGGGCCCCGCCGCGTTGCTCGCCCTGCCGACCCCCACCCTGCCGACCCCCGCCGCAGCCCCTCCGGGCGGCACGCCGGGCTCGGGCCGCCATCCCGACCTGGGCGCGGTGGTCCTCGTTGTGCCCCCGGAGGGCCGAGCCGGGGCGGAGAGCGGGCGGGGCGGCGGCGGCCAATGGAGGCAGCCCCGGCTCAGGTCCCCTCGGGCCTGGAGGGCGCGGGGATGTAGCGGGGGGCGGGGGGTGTTGGTCCGGAGCTCCGCGGGGCGAAGCTGTGCGTTGCGTCCACGGGGGACGGCGCGGTTAGTGGGCGCTTCGATCCGCCGCGCCGACAGCTGGGCTGATCCTGCCGCTGGTGGCTCCCTTCTCTTGCATTTAAAAGTAGATGGATTTTATTCGAGCATCTCCCTTGAAACTTGCAGACCGAACGGACTCTTCCTTCTGACCTCGCTGCTGTGGACGCGTCGTACCATTCTGGGGTTTTTAGCCTCTCTTCATCTCGTGTTTTCTCTGTTTGAGACAAATTGCAAACTTAAGGAAAGTAAGGATTAGAAATCTTTCTAATGCCAGCATGCCTGGCAGCCTGACCTGCTGACTGAAATAACAGCGCTTGAAGAGTCCATTCCATTGCCAGCATTGATTGCTTGTGCTCTGACATGGTAGGAGAAATTACGCCTATCTAAAGCACACAAAGATTGTGAGTGCTAAAAAGGCAGCATATTGGCATAGGTGTTATGCTCTGAATGTGATCTACTTCCCATCTTCATTGCAGTAGAGTGTGATTAAGAAGAAACTATTACAAAATCAACTGATATCAGGCAGTTTCTGTGTGCCTGTGCTTGCATAATTTAGATAAAAGCGTGGCATCTCTAAAGGGCATAAATTTGATTTATTTGGCAAAGTGCTAATAATCATGACTACAGCTAAGACAGAACCAGTGGGTGATTTGCACTGTAACAGCTAGAGGCCTTGAATCATTAGAGCCACAGTATGGTAAGCAATTTACTGGGCAAAGAGAAAGGAGGGCGCTTCTGCAGGGAGCTTCTCAGCAGCGTGTGGTGAGTAGGAAAGGCATGCCAGGGGTGCAAGGAAACCAGTGTGGCTGTTCAGAAAACTCCTTCAAACCTCAAGAGCAAATAACATTCTGGAATACAGATTGATTGCAAAGCTTTTAAAAGCAAGTATTTTGTCTTTTGCCTTTAAGCTAGCAAAATGCTGCAGAAATTAGACCCATTGGTATGGGTCTAAGCACAAGAACTCTATGGTATGAGGTGTATACTCTTATACTCTTGTCCTGAAAGCTCTAAGTGAGAACCTGATGTCTTTTTTTTTTTTTTTTTTTTTCCTAATACAAATGAATGCTGTGTAACGAGAAAGAGCCAAGAATATCCAAAAAATAGCTGTAGAATGATGTTACCATGTATTTTTCTTATTTCATAGCAGTCTTCTGTTTCTAATTATAAGCCAGCTGCTGGAGTGACTTCATCCAATAACTATTTTGATTTGATCCCGTCTACCACTCTAGTCTTAGACTCACAGTTCCCAAACTCTGATCTATCCATGTAATTCAAAAGCAATATGATTGTTAAATATTAACTACGTCCAATTTTTACCTTCTGAGGAAAAAGTACTTTCACAAAAACAGCTTTAAAGTTCAACTTCACTTTTTCCAAGAAAAAACTTTTCTTTCAGTAACAAGGTTTTTATGTTGCAGCTTGCTTGTATAGCAATGTTTATATAATTTTGTCTTTCATGAGCATATCAGTACAGTTAGAAAAGCAAACACTTTATATTGCAGATATACAAGAAATCTTGTGGACAATGGAAATGGAAAGTTCAACTTGATGATCTTGTGCTGGGGTGAAGGACATGGCAGGTTCGTATTCAAAGATTATGGCTTTAGCAAACAGATATAAAGCTACTGTATCTTTCATTGTTAAATGAGAAGAGGAAAAGAATCAGCCCTGCACGAGCTGTTAGAAAACATCTGGAAATTAAGCAGTATGGAATTGGTCATTATTCATTTTGGATAGCAGTCCTGAATACTTGATTTTTTATTTGGTTCTTGCTAGACTGTACCTCATGGACATTTTTAGAGTATTTAGGATAACTACTTTTGCCAAATTAAGCTCCCTTTTTGTCTGAGGACGTTTTTAATCCCAGTACTGCAGTGGGTCCTGTGGGTAGGGCAGGTTGGATGGACCCTGCTGTTTCTGAGAGATCTGCCTCACTTTGCTGCAGAAGCAGGACTTGGTCCAGTTTAAGCAGCCTTTGCTCTCCTGTGTTGTTTCAATCTAGTCTCTGCCACATGACAATAAAAGTACATCTGGGTGAGAACTCTGATCCGCAGGCTCAGACCTCACCTCCTCCCTGTGAGCTGTGTGGTCCTACAACTTGAAGGAAGGACCTGTCCCATGGAGGGACCTTCACAAAACATTGGCCAAAACACAAAGTGAAATAACAAAACTTGCAGGTTTTGGCTTTTTGGCCTTCTATATATAAAAACAGCTCTAGGGAGCTGTGAGGATGAGGTTTTTGTTTGCTTTAATCGAGCACACATAGCGAACTTTTATGGTATTCTCTACTGGATGCCTTGAAATTATACCCAGAGACATGTAAGAATCAAGTCCACCACCACTGGTCCTTCTGGGCTGTTCTCACAAAGGCTGTAATTTATACCAAACTCTGTTTGAGTTGAATGAGCATTTACTCGAGCTAGACATAGAGACCACAAGCAGATTTCTACTTCCTACGTGAGGAGGATCAGATTGTTCTCATGGCTTGTGGAAGGACAGTGACAATGTGTCATGTGTGAAGTGTTCTATGCCTGAAGAAAGCTCTGCCTTCTTGACATTTCACTTTGTAAGGAAGCTAATTTTTTCATTGAAGAAATAAAATATTTAAAGAAGTTTGTTTATTGAAAACAGTAATGTACAAATACCAAGTTTTGATTGAAACTCAATAGGACTGTGCTTCAGAAGGGGCCAGATTCCCCCTTCTTCCATCAACCCAGTGAATGGAAACCTCTCCTTTTGCCCCAGCCTGCTGGCTGCTTTAACAGTTAGTCCTCTATTTAAAAAAAATAAATCAAAAACAAATAAAATCCAGCCCACGTATCTCCAATTGTAGCAAATAAAGCATGGTTCTGAGCAAGGAGACAGACCAAGCAAACACACAGATTGTGCCAAATCCTGCTGTTTTTGTTCATTTTTGCCATACCAGTGAAATTAACAGGTTACTATAGCTGGTTGTACTTATCAGAGTGAGAAGTACACTCTTTTCTCTATTCAGTAACTGCCTATGCACCCCAACAGTAAAGAGTGCATAGAAATTAAGTGGAAGTCACTAACTTATCCCATGTTTTGGGAGGGAACATGGTGAATCTGCAAATATCAGATGTATTTGCAAGTTTATTCTGGCCTCTGCCTGGAGATCCCTGTGGAAAGCATTGTTCTGTTTCTTGGCCCACAGGAGTTGCTGTTCTGAAGAGGTTTTTCTCCATCCTTCTTAGACTTCCTTTGTATTTTTCCCTGGCAAGATCACATGTTGACCAATACCTGACTTTTCCCTAAATCCCACTACATGTAAACTTATCCCACTACGGTTCTAACAGGTTGTTTTTAAGTAGGCATATCCTAGTGCCTCTGGATGTACTTGCATTTTTTCTTTTCTCTTTTCCTAAGATTATTGTGCATGACCCATGTGCAATCGCATATAATTCTTGAGGCTATGTCCAGATACTATATGTTGTGCCATCTGTTCAGTTTGCAGTACTTAAATATGCATATCCTTCTGAGTTTGGTTATTCTTTTCACATATATAGCAGCATCCATGACCACACTGATTCACACTGCTTTATGAAGATTCTCCAGGGAAATCTAAAGGAGACTCTGTTTGAATGGCCTGAGAAAAAAGGGAATGGTGAAATGACTAAGAAATCAGAGCGAGTTTTGAGAGAAAATCAGTGTGCCTATATTAATGGTAAGCTCTTCTCATAGCTTGTTTGACAACTACTTACCCTTGAGTCCCATTTCTTTGTGTGCTCTCTAAATAGTTTCCTGCATCCAGTATGATGCTTATGGCATTTTGCATGACTGTCAAAGAACAGGGATCTTTAGATTCTGCACAGGCTGCACATTTACATTCAGTGAAACAACAAAATAGTCCTTCAACTCGCTCATAAGTCATTGCAACAATTGCTTGATACTTAGATGTATTAGATAGCTCCTCTACTCCATTCAGCGCTATGTCCCAAATAAATATCTGAAATTGCTTATAAACTTAGAGCTTTCATGAGAAATAAGGGAACTAAAGTTTTGATAGTTTAATCATCTTAATCTTTTAATTTTTTTTCCAAAGAAGTAATCCTTTTGGTAAACAATGGAAATCCGAGGACAAAAAAATACAAAAGCTGTCGATGAAGTATATGGAGCAGGCAGAAGCAAAGGCCCTGATCCCCAGGTTTATTGTCCAAACCATCAGGAGACCGTAGTGCTGAAGTGCAGTGTCAGCACAAGTGGGCAGACTTGAGCATTTCAGTTTACAAAATGATTGCCTCCCCTCAGGCACTGAGAGACAACCAAGTCTCCAGCATATGGTTGCCTAGATACCTAAAGCTGTGCCTACCCGTAGTTATCACCGTGCTGTGTGTGCTGAAGGCCATCTGGTAGTGACCAGCTTGTTATCATGGTCTGATCCTATGAAAGACATCATACATCGTGTTGAAGGGCAGTGAGTATTGCTGAGTAGTGGCAAAGCCCTGGGGAATGGGGGCATCTGCCTTCTGTGTGATGGCTTAGAAACTGGAGCAAGCACCTGGTGGGGCTGAGCCCTGGAGCTCCTTAGCAGAGCCTCATATTGAGTTGTGTATTAAGCATGGAGGAAGCAAGAGCAGGACTCTGCAGCCCTTTGTTGAAGGAATGCTGTGTTAACTGAAATCACAAAATCCACAGGGCAGGAAATACAGACAGGAGCTTGACACGTCTGCTGATGAAAGGGTTGCTCCCACACTGCTGCCAAGAGGTTCTCATCCTTGTGTAGATCTTCCTCACTATGCAGTTATTTCCCTTGCAAGGAATTATACTCCATGTGCAATCCAAACTTTCTCTATTGTTTAAAACAAATTTGATATTTGCTTCTCTGGGCCAGTCTGGATCTCGGACATGTTTCCTGGCTGAGAGCTTGCTTTAAAAATAAATGACTAAGAAAGCAGATAGATAAAAAACAACTAGAAGAAAAACACTGGTGGAGTGGTGATTACCTTAAATACTTCAACAATGTGCTTCATGTTTTCACTGCATGCTTCTTGGCTACTGTTGCACTTTACCTTTGAGGTTAAATTCCACCCAGTTGAGTTCAAGTCTTCTATTACATGAGCACAGAATTAGGACAGCACATCCTCTATCTAAATAAATTATGGTAATGACACCTGCAGCTCACACTTCCAATGTATCTAAGTTAAAAGTGTCCATAGGATTCAAGAGTAATATGCCAACATTGTGCAATAGCAGAGTAGGTATTATATAACAAATTAGTGCAGGTACAAAAGCCTGAATTGTTTCTACAGCAGGATCATGATTTTGAATAGAAGGTCTCTCCTACGTAACTCAAAAGCTCAAATTTATTGTAGAATGGAAATGTTCTCTTGGGGGGTGGATGTGATTCTTCATACTTTACATCTTCGTGTGACTGCTTGATTTCTACTCCGTTGCTCCAGCAGGCACCATTACTTTGTTAGTAGCCACACAACAAGACAGTGCCTTGTTTTATTACAAGTTCAATTATGCTTGCTATTCATCTAAAGTTGGAAGTGTGCCAGTCACTAGTAATTTGTCACCTTATTCAAAAGATCAGACAAATGAAAAGGCTGTTGTGCTCCGAACTAACACTCTGGAAAGATTAATTAGTAAACAGATGCCTTCAACAGAAGATAACTATGTCTTTGCCCCAGATACAAGTAGCTGACTGTTAACATGACTGACGTCCTTGTTAACTGGGCTAAGGATTAATAATAGAAAAACTTCCTCCCTGTAGAACATCTTGATGTTTTTAAAAAACATGAACTTTCCTGCTTCTAGGGGATCTATAACAGCATCTCTGAGGAAATTAAATTACCATGAGCTCCTTTAGAAATGATAGCTTGAAAATAACTGACAGTATGGCTATCCTCAGGCTTGTCTGGATTCCTATTGGCCCTCAGCCAGTAGCAGATAATCCAGCATTATAGGAGGTGTGAAATGCTGTAAGGTGATTTGAAGTATTTAGGAACTTGTGCTGGAGATCAGCAGTCAGATTCCCTGCACTGAATTATGCACTGCCTTTTAAAGTGCAGGAATGCCTAACTGACTTGCTCACTAGTTTAAGCTTAGATAACTTTTTTTGCCAGACATTTGAGATCTCAGTAAATCTGCCTGTTAACTCAACTTCTTGTTTCGTGCTGCAACTTGTGTAGACTCCATTGGCCTGCATCGTGTGGAGAACATCAGCCACACAGAGACTGCTGTCAGCCTGCATTTGTACAGCCCGCCCTTTGACAGCTGCAACACCTTTGACCAGAGGACGGGGCACAAGCACAAAGTCAAGATGACCTTCTACAGCCAGTTTGGAGAAAGGACTCACTGTGTAAGTAGGAGGCAGTACGCTCCCCAGCAGCCCTCAGCTCTGAGCACAGGGCTGAGGCTGAGGGCTGCACTCTTGCCCCCACATGTGGGACCAGTGGAACTGGGGCCTGCCCAGCTCAGGCAGGAGCTCCTGGGATACTCATGCCTGGCATCAACATAAAGCCTGATTCCAAACACCACTCAATTTTTCTGTTAGCGCCTCCCTGGTGTGCAGTTCTCTGCTTTGTAAGAGAGTATGGTAACACAGCCACGTATTTTATAAATGGGAAAACCAAGTCTGAGGACTTGCCACATGTGAGTGATGACACTGGATTTGGCTGCTCACCCCACAACCTCATTTCTTCTTTCCTGTGGTCTCAGTTGACCAATTTGTGTGAGTGCTGAAACAGCCTACCTCCTTTGGTCAGCAGGAGATAAGTTCTGTGCTGAGAAATGAGAATTTGGCCCTTAGCTGCATGCCTTCAGGCAGCAAATGATGGTAAATGCAACCTAGTCAATGGAAAACAGCAAAGTGGCCAGATCGTTTTATCCACTTTAAGTCATGTGTAACATTTCCTGTATAAACTGTTCTGCCAAAAAGCATCAGTTTTCAAGTCAGATGTTTTAAGCCTCATAACTCACAGTGAACTGAAGCATTTTTTTAACAAGTTGAATATAATTCTTCAAAATTGAAACTTTGAAATGGAAAAAGTATGATTTGAGAAAGAGTTGGCTGGTTGGCTGTTGTCTGCATTTTTAAGCAACTACATGAGGTCGTATCTGGGTAGAATAGAAATCTTAACATAAGCTTTAGGAAACCGTGCTAGGACATCTGGGAGAGCTTATTAGGGCTCCTTCTAGCACTATTCCATGCATTGGGAAACCAAACCTCTTAAAAGGGGAGAAAAGAGATTCTTATTGGTCAGCCATACTGGAAGTTCAATGACTGTGTTCTTTTAGTTACAGAACAATTTCACCCTTCACAGAAGCCAGAAATTCAGTAGTTTAATGGAGTGAGCCCTCAGTAAGATCATGTTGAATTTTTATGTAATCAGTGAGAACAGTGTAAATTATTTGAAGCTTGTCACATTATATGATTACTTTTCCAAATGGCTAAAACACAAACTTTAATATTCCCACTTTTGAAAGGTCTTTGAGAAAGTAAATCCAAACTTTTAATTCAGATTTCTAGGGAAAATTATGTGAAAAAATGTTTAATGAAGTTAATATGGGAGTTTGGTATTTGCTTGCTTCCTTTTTGTTTTAAGTGTTAACTGAACACGAAAAATGTAAGATAGCAAGCAAAACTAGTCCTGGACTGTTTAGCTACTCTTGATCTATAACCAACTGACCATGCCTATATCTTTGAGGGGAATTGGATCTGGCTTGCTGGACAGAGGTAAATCTTAGTCACTGGGTCTTTTCAATGAGTTGCTGTAAATGAAATTCAAGCAAGGGGAAAAGCAGTGTCTGGGCTGGGCCACCCACTCATCTTAAATGACCTCATGCTACCAAAGCCGCCTGGCCAGAGTGAGGGTTTCTGGAAAGCTTGGTGGAAACTCAGGCTTCCTTCTCTTACTGTGTAGCAAAACACAAAAGGAAGAGAGCTATCAGTTAAAAATACAGAGAGTATAATGTGAAGCACACATACATATCTTTTACAAGTGAAGTCTGCCTAACCAAAGCACATTCAGTGCTTCCTATTTTTTGCAAGTAAAACATTCAGATAAATCCCTGGAGTTTTCTAGCTATGCTAGAGTTTTAGTTCATTAATTCTGCAGTAAATTCTGCAGGTGAATAAGTTATGTAGGTCTAATTATTAAAATAGCATGTCATTATGCTACCACGGCCTTGCCCATGGAAGTTAGAGTTGACACAGTCTGGGTGCAAACTGTAAGAGTTCTGATGCGAAAGTTCCCTGAGGTAAAGCTGGCAGTGCCTTCAGTTCCAAAGCACACCAGCACTTCTTCTTGCCACTGGTCTTACTGGGGAGGGCAGTTTCTCACTACAGCCTGCCGTTCAGGCTGGACTTCCCACTTCCATCAGACCGCTGTGAGTTCAGGCCTGAGGGGTCCGCTCTCTTCAGCTGCCTTTTTGGCCAAGGTCTTGTTTGTGGCCACACTCAGAGCTGATGAATGACAAGACTGCTTTGATCGTGTTCACAGCACCCTCTATAAAACGTGTGGAATGCCTCGCGAGCAGTACAGAGAACTAGTACACCATGAACAAGGACAGTCAGTGCCTCTTTCCTTGAAACAGCAACCTGTCCTTTTCACTTGCAGGCCATGGCAATGCCACAGGAGAACAACTGAGGAGCACCAGCACGCGTTTGCACAGGACCTGCTGAATGTTGAACCAGGGACAGAAGACTCATGTGGCTCTTTGTATACTTTGTGCGTGGATGTACACTAGGGCAGCTTCCAGCAAACCCCCATTTTCCCTGAGTGAATGGTGATCACGGGACACTAAGCCAGCTAGTGCCATCAACTACTTCAGAGGTTAGATACCTTTCCTTGGCTACTGCCAAGTCAGAATTAAGTAGTTTGTTTTCTGATTCTAGCCTCCTTTTGATTCTGCTTCTCTTAGCACACTGAGAGTATCAGAAATAGGGTTTAAACATCATCTGACACTACTTAATAGGCCTAGATGTATGTAAATTCTCAGCGTAATTAATAACCACGTACACTTGTAAGCTTCCAGTCACTTGTACCTATGAGTAGTACACTAGATACAATTAGCAGATTTTTTTTTTTATTAACACTTTTAGGTTTTAATGATCTAAGCCATTTTGATAGTTTTGTGCATTTTTTACTTTTTTTTTTTTTTTACAATTTCATTTGTCAGATCTTGTTTTTAATAGGAGCAGCAAAATGCTTCATGCACAATGATTTTCAAAACTGGGCAGAGATTTGGGGTTTTAATAAGACTAATCATACTTAACACAGCTGATGTCCGGTTTCCAAAGTGTTCTGTGTAGCTATTGAAGTCCTTTCAGGTAACTGAAATAAAACTGGATTTGTGCACAGACTTAATAGTTTTCAGCCTTTTTCTCTTTGTAACTGAGGTTTTCATCATCCTTTATTAATGTCCATATTGGTCATAACCATAAAAGACTTACTCAAGCAATAATCCTTTAAATAAGGATTTAGAAAGCTGGAATTATTTCAAACATGCAGAGAATTCTGATGCCAATTAAGCTGGTGGGAGATTTGCCACTGAGTTCACCGATGCTTGGTTTTATTTTCAAATTTAATTACAAAGAAAGCATCATCTCAAAAGAAAAAAAAATAAAATTAACTGCTTAAATGTACAAACATCACTGAAGCTGCCCTCACTGAGGCCGTGCTAATCACTTAACACAGATAGTACATTGACAGCAAATGTGTGGAATGTTTGATTAGATGAAGGCTCATTACTCAGTTAGCAATGTAAGTCTTAACAGTAATCTCTTTAGATCAATCACACATCTTGACCAGCCCAGAAAATATTATTTACTTGGTGAGGCCCTGTTTTCAGGGAGGCTCTTTTTTGATTTTCAAAGAATGCTTAAGCAGTGTCACAGTTTTTAAATTAAGCTATGACAGCCTGGTCTGGTGGTTGGTGACCCTGCACATAGCAGGGGGCTTGAAACTAGATGATCATTGTGTCCTTTTCAACCCAAGCCATTCTAGGATTCTATGATTCTATGATTCTATGATTCTACGACTTTGAGCTGCATTTACTCTTTGAGCCTGGGGGAAGGCTCTGCGTGCTTTGCACAGGGGAGGGAACGAGGATATGGAAGTAAAAGAGGAAGAGAAATGAAAGTCAAAGCAGTCCTAAAGGCAAAAGAAGAGGAGGAAGCTGTAGCAGTGAGGACTGTCTACGAGAGATGGAACTGGAGACTTTGCCAGTGGGCAGGAGATTAAGGATATGCACAGCCCCAAACTGGAAGTAATATTAAGAGCATTGACACCACAGACATACATAATCCTCTGATTTTTCTGGGCTCTGGCATACCCCGAGATGTAGCATGGTTTGTGTTTTTTGTTGTTGTTGTTTTGTTTTTGTTTGTTGTTTGTTTTGTATTGTGTTTTTTTTTTTTTTTTTTTTTTTTTTTGTATTTCACAGGAACCAATTCTTGAAAAATCTTGTCAAGACAAACGTTTACCAGCTAAGATTTGACGTGGTTTGTCTTGTGAGCATCAGAGATGAGCTGAGGCTATGTCATCTAGGTGCTCTGCTTGTACAGGGTCACTGAGAGCATATAGCTCACAGTTGTGTCCATGCTTTTGCTTACTAGCTAAAATTAAAACCCAACAGTTCACAGAGCACAGGTTCTGTCAGGTCAGGTGAACTGGGAAGCTCAGAGACAGACAAGGAGCATAACAGTGATCAGAGAAGCAGTTAGCTGCACTGAGATCAGCAGTATGGAAACTCAGAGGGTACTGCAGCTAGTCACACACATGCCTAGCAAGTGAGACAGAAGAAATATTAGCAGAATAGACAGAAACCCTCTACATAAGTTGGCTCAAATACTGTTTCCCTATGGTAAATAGGACATCATACATCACATAGAATAATACAAGAATTCCAGTTTCAGCAAAAGGTACTTATGCCTGGCGTATTAGAGACAAGAGGGTAGCATAGCCAGCATTATGGACACGAGTGCAAGAAATGTGCAGAGAAATGCTGAGCCAAAGACATACCACAGCCAACTTCTTTGCTAATTGCTAAGTAATAGCTATATATCTTGTGCTCTAGGCAGCACAAGCTAACACCTGTGGAAAGCAATACAGAATCAATAAATACATAGGTCACTGAAAAAGTAATGTTTCCTATTTGTTTCCGTGGAAATTGTAGCAGATATAGAGAGCACAATGACAATATTTGATAGAGCAAATTCTCAGCTACAAAACATAGTCACCACCATTAGCTAAGCATTTTCGCCAGCAATGAATACGAGCCTACATGCCTCACTCATAAAGTTCTGCGCTGATGGATGCGATCACTGTCACTGTCATCACTGCTAAAGCACTCCACCCATGACTTACTGTGTTGACATCCACTGTTTGGTTTCCATAAATGCTCAGCAAGGATCTACGAATGTCAGTGGGTGCGAACTTTACCACATGAATGAATTCCGTAACACACTTTTATTTCACACGCACTTTCATGTCAGATGCCATTCTGTCAGATGCCCTTCTGCCGCCATCTGTCACATGGCAACAAAATGGAATGGAATGTTGGTGGGGGGGATTCAACCTCTACTGCTGCACCACCACCATCCACCTCTGATGTCAAGGGCCAATGTGATAAAATAGAAGGCATTATTTTTGGAGCAGCCCCCGTATCACAGGATACAATGAGGAAAATCATGCTTTCGCTTGCACAAATGTGTTCACGTAATCTGTGCTGACTTAAAACTCAGAAACCAGGAGTAGCAAATTTATTATTTACACATTATTATGGCTGAACAGCCAATGTATTAATCCTAGCATGTGAAAGTCCTTGGGCTCAGAGCAGCCCAACTGGCTAGCTGATGAGGCAGCAACATGCCACAGGATGACAAATAGCTGTCACTTGGTAATGAACAGATGTTCAGTGTTTATGTGCTTTCAACCAGTAAGTGCTGTTGAGCAGGGTCACTATGAAAGAGGGCTGGTTCAACATCTGCTGGGGTTGCTGTGAAGTGGTCAGAGATACTGCTCTAAGCTATTAATACTGCTAACCCCATGAGGCTGAAAACAGCAGGAGGTCAGTCTGAGAGTGATTTGGTGACTTAACAGCAAATCCAGTGAAAGAGATTCAACAGAAAGGTGCAGGGAGGCCAGACAATGCCAGGAGCATAGAGAAGCATAGTTCAGCCAATTGCAAAGGTTTGTTGGTTTTGTTGTTCTTTTGGGGAGCCATTATTATAAATTTTTAAGGTGAAGTGGTATATCAAAGACATTTTGTAGCCAGGCAGGGTCTGTAGCTTAAAGTGCCTGGGAAAGGGAAAAAAGAGCAGAGAAAGGGCTGACAGCAGGGACATTTGGGGAATGCCATCTCGGTCTGCGTGGCTGTGGTTGATGAGGTTCACACAAGCTCACCAAGTTGTGTTGTGGAGTTTCCACTGACATGTGGCCAGCAGGTGAGCAGTTTTTTCTCTCCTCATGCTAAGTGTGGGAGCCCTGAAGCCTCTAACAGGAGCTGTTTCTGAGAGAGGGTCCCTTGCTGAGTAAACAGTTTATTAATATTCCTGTGAATAATTGGGCCTACAGTTATTTTGTCTTTAACTCACTACAAAATCCTAGAGTAAGCAAATACATTTTTTGGTTTTTGTTTTGTTTTGTTTATTTAAACATAAATGGCACTTATTTAAGTATCTTGAAGTTTGGTTTTCTTCTTCTTCCTTTGACAACGTATAGAAGGACATAGCAGAACCAAAATCCATCTTACACATAGCTCTGTTTCCATTACAAAGTTTTGTTGTTTTTTTTTTTCCCCTAAACCACAAGGATACAAGATGTGCTATTCACTAGCTAATCTTTATATCTTTATAGTTATTTTCCACACTCCTGTCATGCTCAAGAGAAAGCTGTGTTGCAAGGATATAACCCTTGCAAGGTTAAAAGAGGTGATGTACCTACGGTGACTCCGCAGAGAGAAGCAGAACGATTTGGAGCTCAATGCCTCATCTGGAGGGCTGCTCCAAAAGAATGCCTCCTGTTTTACTGTGTTGGTTCATGATGTCAAAGGCAGATGGTGGTGATATGGAAGTAACGGCTGAACCTTCCCACCAGTATTCCATTACATGTTGTTGCTGTAGGACAGATGGCAGCAGAGGGGCAGTCTGACAGAATGGTGTCTGGCATGGCAGTGTGTGCTTGCTTGCTGAATATTTATGGCCACCAAACAGTGGATGTGAGCACAGCGAGGCAGTAAGTGTGTGTTTCAGCTGCGGCAATAGCGACAGCGGGCATCTCCTCTGGTACAGACTTATACAAGTGCAGCATACAGGCTCCTGTTCATCACCAGCAAAAATGCACAGCTAATGGTGGTAGCTGTGTTGAAAACCTGTGTCTTGTAGCTGAGAATTTGCTCTATCAATTAGTGTTATTGTGCTCTTTCTACCTGTTGTAGTTTCTCTGAAAATAAATCGGAGGCATTGCTTTTGGAGTAGCCTGCACATATATTGTGCTTCTGCCAGTTTATCCCACGAAAGCCTTTGCCATCCTTAACTCAGGCGCTGGCAGTAGCTCCAGCCCCTCTGACTGGTAAAGGAGTATTACATTGGGCCTTCAAGTATATTTCTGACCCCTACAGCTTGTGTGAAGCATTATTCAATTATCAATCTCAAACGCTTAATTCCTATGGGCACTTAGCAGCATTTTTTCAGGCATTTCTTCACAAATGGATGACCCCCAAAATGGGGACAGATAAATGCTTCTGGACTATTTGCTTATTCTTACAAGCAAACACAGAAAATGTTTGTTTTGTTTCTCAAATAAGTAACAAAACAATTTATCTTCCAGACCTGTCTCACCTCTGCTTTCACTCTCCAATTCCCTACAAAACTGCGGTACAAATAAATCAGTGCTTTGTTTTCCATGAAAGCCTAATTTCTTGACAACTGAGATGCACTTCCTTCTTGACCCTTGAGAAAGACAATGTCAAAAGTAACTATACTTGCAGTTTTTTCCAAGCTTGATATATCCTCTCCCAAACCACAGACATAAAAAATTCTGGTCATTGGCTCGTAATTCACTTTATTTTTCATGCTCCTCCTTGCCCCTGGGACACATCACATGTTTGCCATTCGCACTCTTATCAAACATGCTGAAAAGTGTCTCTTCCCCTGCGCCTATCTGCAGGCAGGTACAAAGCTTTGCCCTTAAAAGAATTGCAAAACAGCAATGGTGAGCCAGTGCAGAGACCTCCTGTCCATCACCTATCTGGAAGATGGCCCTGATGCTGCCGTAAGCACGAGGACAGGCAGCTCTGAGGAGGAACAGCACTGGAGATTAGAGAAGTGCTCTGTAAGTGCATCTGAGGTCTGGCAACATGCAGTTACAGCAGCCATGGCTTGACCCCACTGAAAATCTTTAAACCTGCTGGGAGGCAATGGGACCTTTGGCACACAACAATTTCACTGTGGTGACAAAGTCTCTGAGGGGGCCTGGAGTTACAGTTACACGGATTTCTCTTCTGTATGCACAGAGAAGGAAACGGGGTTTGAAAAAGCTCACTTTGTAAGGGAAATGTGCAGAACAGCCCTCTTTAAACATGGAGGCTGGAGGAAGCTTTCGTCACCTCTTCAGCTGGATATTTACTCAGCGTACATTGAAATAGAAATGCAGTCATTGACTGACATAATGTTCTACATCAGTTGACATAATGGTTTTTATTTTAAGCCTTCACTGGAAATGAGTGCTTAATTTTGGTTAAATTTATTACCTGAGACTTCAGACTGTGGCCCACAATAAACATGTTTACTGACAAATGGAAGAGGTAGCACTCGTGGCTTCAGAAAGGCCTCAACACCTAGTGCTTCACGCTGACCAGGAGCAGTCAAAACTACATCAGCCAGACAAAAGGAAAGTGTGAAAGGAAAAAAACTCCCCTTGTCTCACTCTTTGCATGAGTTAAAGCAAAACAGAACTCCTCTCTGCTTTTGCGCTTCACCTCGTTGCTTCATTGCAGCATGAACTCATGAAGAAGCTATAATGGGGTTCTGATATCTTGGAAAAATAAAACCCTTGTGTTACAGTTTATGATTTAGATTCTGGTCTCTGCTCTGTTGGTACAGCACACTTGAAAAAACAGCTCAAGTTATCTGAAGACGCCCCAGTCTTTGTATCACTGTTAGCAAGTCCATTTGGGCATTTTGCAGAGCTATGCAATTGTAAATTTTCTCATACCAAAAGCAGGAAAAGTACTCAGAGTTCTTAATGAAAAAGAACAGGTACAGGAATGTAAATTATTGTTGCTTCTCAAATGCAATGTGCTATTGCCAGTGCTGTCCATCCATGGGTAGATCTCATGCCATATATTAGACTCTGATATGCCACATGAGTTGAGTCTACTCAAATAGCTTGAGTCTACTCAAATAGCTTGAACTTGTGCAGCATTTGAGCCCCTAAAACTCCTTATTCCTTTCGTATCAAACTGTGATATGAGAGCAATATGAAGTCCTTTAATAGAAAATAAATTGAAGCAGGTCAAGCTGGTAACTTTCTGTCATAGATGGCAGAAAGCTCTGTGAAAGTGCAGCTAGTTTTCCACCCACTTAACTAGTCCGTATTGCTACTGCTGTCTGACATATCATCAGCTTACAAGGAGAGCCAAAATATAAGGAGAGGAAATGGTTTTGTGAAGTTGCCTTGCACTTCTACTGTGACAACACAAATGTTGAAAAAGGGTCTGGAGGTATCAGATGCTATTTTACAGGGAAAGCCCATTCCCACAGGAGATAACACATTTTTTTGTAGTCTTTGACTCTGAATCACAATCATAATATTCAATAAAAGCACCTTTCATCATCAAAAAGTCCCAAACACTTGTGCAGGTCTTTTCACAGAGCTTAAAATGATTCAAAACAAACAGAAAGTTCTTTCCATGGAATCATACTAAAATAAAAGTGGGGCTTTGAAAACTTGTTGGAGTTGAGCAAAAAAAGACCAAAATATTGACACGTAGAATGCCTTCGGAATTCCCATCTTTGAACTGGTGGGGCAGCTTGTAAGTCAGTTAATGAGTCAAAGAGTTACTGCAATATTAAATGCTTACCTCACATTTGAGGTGAACAGTAAATGTTCACTTGAGTGAAAAGCCATTTCTTCAGAACAGTTGATTCTCTCTGTTTGGATATCTGAAAAATACCTCTTGGTATCACTTGAAATAAAATGAAGTGATTGCAAATGACTGCACATTTTCAGTGCCTCAAGCTTGGGTTTGTGACCTCTGTTCTGAGCAGGCTGTACTGTGGTACAGAGGTTTGAAACCGTGGGCTATCAGCTGTCAGATTAGGTGAGTGAAACACTTGTACAGTTCAGTGAGGAGCACTTAAGATCATGACTCACCACCAATGATCTAGAATGGACAAAGTCATTACTACCTACAGCCATCTACCTGCCCATCTGTTTTCCAAAGACCAGTCACAGGGTTAGCTGAAGGTGCATTTGAACACTGCAGTCTGTGGCTTTACCTATAAAGGCAAACTGAAACTGGTATCCAGTTGATGTTATGCGTGGAGTGGTAAGACACCAGAGTTCACGAGCAGCTGCACATCTTTTCAGCTGTTGTTGGTTTGGAGTGGGAAGGAAAGGGTGGTAATCATGTCACATTTGAGTTCAACCACCAGCTACATCCTTCAAGGGGATGGGAAACAAGAAAATATGCTGATGTTGCACCAGGTCCACCTGCTGGATGACAACTTGGAACTCCAGTTTCTTGCAAATGCTCTAAATGGTGTTGTTAAGAAATATAATGTCCTGAAGCTGCTTCAGCTTGCTCTTTCTCATGGGTGAGTAGCAACACGTTAAGTCAGCATTTAGGTTTATCTACATATTACTTCATGCTCTGGGATCGTGATTACAGATTCAAATAATCAGGATCTAAATATCTGTACATGAAGTGTTACACAGCATAGAAGAAAAACTGATGATCTTGGACCAAACAGTCCTTTTGGCAGTGACCCCAAAGTCCTAAGACCAAAATCCCTCACTTAAATAAGCTCCCGAACAATTTTTTTAGCACTTTTCCATCAAACTCATAGTCCTCCTAGGATCCTGTAAGATCTCCCCATGACAGATTCCTTCGAGGACTCTGAGGGAAATATTCCCCTGAAAATATCTGGAAATATTGATTGGTGAAAGGGCAATTACTTAACAGTGAAAAACAGTGGTGATTTCTCAATGTTATTGCTACCCTTATTACTGCGCTGCAAATAGCTTATGCCAAACATTAAGAGTGCCGAGAAAAGATTTATTTCTGTTTAGTAAGGACATTAAGTTCCTATTAAGGGCCAAAGTACACGGTCTTGTCTACAAGGGTTGGGACATCATGGATTAAAGTAGATAGTAGACATCTCTTAAAGCAATCGCATTTGAACTGATCGTGTTTATAATCAGGAAATGTTCTTTTTTGTTAGTGGAGCATTGTTAGAGAATTGATGCAGCACACTCACTGATCTGAGGTCCACGTTAGGCTCTTAAATGCTTTGGGGATGTGGCAGGTCTGTGGCACAACAACCAAGCACAAATTCTTTATTAGCTACCTGCATTTTGACACTGGAGCTCAGAGGCCAGCTGCTCTACACTTCTCAGGTTACCTCTGTATCTTCCAGAATTATCTGTAGCTCCTCCATTCTCCTCTTTCGGCATCACCTCTTCATATGATCCTCACAGGCAAACGTGAGGCACAGAGAAGATAACCACCTCATAAAAATCACAATGAGGTTGGGTCTTGTAACTTGTTATTACAGTTCTGGGGTTAGTAAGAACACTATCCCAAAAACTCTTGCAAACCAAAATATGACATCTTTCAGCAAGCACTGTTAGACCAGTTAATAGAACTAGGAAAGATGGATGAGGATTCTGGCACATGTGACATTTTGCATCATGAAGACAATAAGCATGTATGATCTAATCTTGGAAGAAATTCATGGCTGAGATGGCAATCCGCTGTTTCAAAGAAAGGTTCCTGACAGAGTTGGACCCTGTTACAGACCAGTAATATCAGCAAAATGGTAATAATGGTAATGATGGTAATCATAATAATAAATACAATCTGATTGACAGGAAATTTGTGATAAGGTAATATTCAGAAGAGCTCTTCAAACAAGCACTTTTATAATAAATCTGATTTTTTGCCATTGTCTCCCATGGGAGCAGAACTGGATTCAGTGGCACTGATGTGTCTCTACCCTTACGATACTGACAGTAAGGTTTTTCTCTTTTGGTGCTGGAAAGAGCATCAGCGAGGCAGTAATGTTCTTCACACCTGTTAGGTCCCACTCAGCTTAGGCAGCTATCATTTACAAATTCCTGTGAATTATGTTGTAACAAGCAGGGAACAGATTGTTCTTCCAGGAGTTGCCTTGGACCAAAAATGCCTGGGCTAGGGCTTTAATGCATGGGGTCAGAGATCGTGATGCCATATTCTGGCTCCAAACTACTTGTTTTCACCACTTTCCTTTGCTGAGTGCAATACTAGTTCATCTCAAAGGAATTTGTTTACTGTTTTCCACTTTTTTCAAGCCTCTTTCCTGGTTGGCTTTCAGCTGAGAAAATCATGATTTTCAACAAACATAGTATTTTTCCACCGGAGTTGCAATTAGACCATATTTTTAGTTCACTTCTTTTCCTAATCTGTTAAATATCCCTACTATTCACTGAGACGTGTTGCTTGGTCTGTAGTTGTGTTTTACATACTCCAATACAGATGAAGTTCAGGCAGTGTCTTTATTGGTGGTCATTGGTCAGTAGAATCTCACTGAAATGAATGTTGTGTGAACAAGCCAGAACTGCTCAAGGTTGAATGTAACCACAAGCCCTGGTGGCCTGGTCGCACAGCAGTAGCTGGAAAACAGTTTGATTACTTTTGGCTCTGACTCAAAGCCTCGCTTATTTAAGTTCTCAGTGCTTCTCCCTTAGTAGTAAAATACTTTAAATCTTAATACAGTTCAAAATAGAGCACATATTACATCACATTCTAATAAAATTCTCCACTTTCACTTGGGAAGACAGAAACTTAAATACTGTTCCATACGATGCAAACACTTGAAATCTATTTAATATTTTAGCCTTGCCTTGACTGTTTTTATTTTATCCTCTCTAGAACACTAACTTGACACCCATAAAGTCAGCTAAACTGACCAAGAAAAAGAAAATTTTGGATTTTTGGGAGCTAATTTTGCCCATTCTGAGAACATAAATGGAATAAATAAATAAGGAAGATGCTTTCTGGAAGGATTTTTAAAATAAAAATAATTACATTGAGCGACGGTTTATGACAAATTGCTACATGCAAACGACTGCATCAGTGTGTATAGATAGCCAAACGTAAAAAACTGTATCGATACACAACAACTACAAGCATGCCTGCAGTAGGCAGCAGGGCAGTGGGAGTCCCACAGCAGAAAACACTCTTTTCAGTGGAAGAGAGAGTAGAGTACAACTTGTGCACTTTTCTCTTGGAACTAACTAAAAATGCTTGGCTATTTTTATTTTATTTTATTTTATTTTTATTGTACTGCAGTTGAGCTGAATTGTTGGGCTGAAAACCACTAACCAGTTGCTTCTCTTTTAGCTTTGATGCTAGATTTCTTAACAACTTTAGATTAACAGCTAACGCTCAGAGCAGCTAAGCTACATTCTGCTGAATATCTCCTATTTTACAAGAAGACCTTCACTCACTTTACACCAATTTTCAGTTCCTGGGACTGCTTTTAAAATAAAGCCCTGTCATGTAACTTCAACAAGTGTGTGAATCAATTATTTGATGGCTTAAGCTCTACTTTATTACATTCTATGCAGCTAGTGAAATCACATAGTTATATCGATCTGAGCTCAAATCAGGGTTGAATTCTGACTTTGGATGTATTCAGTTAGAATTCCTGCTGATTTCAGAAGAACCAAGCATATCCAGACAAGGCTCAGCATTTGGACTTCGTTCAGAATATGGTCAGTTTCTTCTTCTCATTCTCTAGATGCAGGCCATAGGTCAAAAACATTCCCCATTTCAGTTTTATATCTACATACATACAAAAATAAGATTTGCTTGTCTAAAGAGGGATCTCTTTTTGTCACAGTCATCTGACCCCACATGAAACTCACAAAGCTAACTTCCAAATTGGCAAACTGCAGCTCTCCAAACCTGCCACTACTTTTGCATGCAAAATGAGGACAGGTCACATTTCCCTGTTGACACAAAGATATGCTTTGTGGCAAAGTACAGGCATGGTACAGTTGGCTCTGCCTGTCTATTTTACAAGAAAAGCATTACGTAAATTCTTACTGTTAATTCCCCCCAGCCAAGAACCTCGTGGAAAATGATGTTTTATCTGCTTAGATGGTGACTAGTTAAGTTTAAGTACAAATAGCTAAACCGATTTAGCAATAACATTTTTTAAATGATCATCTTGCAGAAGGAGAAACAACCCACCCAAAAGTAATACAAGTTTGAAAGCCCTCAATAGAAGTGGCCAGATGTTTTTAGCACTTACTTGAGTGCCTTTGCAACAGAGTGCATAAAAAGTTGAAGATGAGATGGAGTTTTCTAACTGATTCTGTACAAACACACAGCAAGAAGTTTCCCACCCCAGGAGCTGTGTCTGGAGATGAAAGCATGACAAGTCTTGTGGATCTAGAAGCTGAAATGGGTTAGATTTGGGAAGAGGAGAAATCAGTTTTAATGCAAAAACAGAACATGAGGATGTAGATAAAACCCTGAGACAGCCTTGCTCACCTGACCAGAATTAACGGAGGGGAAAAGCCACCACAAAATAGGTCCATCTCGGATACTTCAATCCTTGTAACTAAAGCCAATAGTGAGGCTGAGAAAACAGGCGTGTATTCCTCAGGCCATTGTTATATATTTCCATGTCTTTTAAAGACTCTTGCAGTGATTTTTCTGCATGCTTCTGATGTTGGGATAGTCCTTCCCTGTAACAGCCTGGGAGTCAAGCTTTGGAGTAGGCTGAATTTCATAAACCTGACAGATAAGTAACATTGTATTTGAAGGAATAGTGGGAATGCTACAAAAGCTGATGTTTATGCATGCATTTATATATATATATGATATTATACACATATGTATCATTTATATTTATATATATCGAACTTTGAGATTATGTAAAGTTGAAATAAAGACTTATGAGTCAATATTAATTTAATTAATTTTTAGAAAAGGATTCTAATTCTAGAGAGGGAAATAATTCATTTTTTAAATTCTTTAGAAGCTTTCTGGGATTTATTTTTGTTTTTTGTCTGTTTTTGTGTTCGGGTTGTTGTTCTTTTAGTAATTTTTGGAGTACTGCAAGTACAAAGGCCCAACCAAAGTGATGGCTGCATTGCTGCAAATAAAGTTGTTTTGTTTTTTTTTTCAGCAGGATTATTTTCCTAATTTTCCTCTGAAGGCATTTCTAATAGTTCTTGTTTATAAGATTTTCTGCATTAAGTTTAAAAGATTAAAGTTGAAAGCCAAATTGCCATTTACATCTATTCCTTCTACTCCAACATCTCTTCTTCCACCATCTTGCTCCCAAAACCTTATGTCCACAAATGTTCATTGATTCTTTTCAAGAGTGAAATCAATAATTAGAGAAATGTTGTTGTTAATGTTATAATAAGAGTCTGATAGAACAGTGCTGAACAACACTTTCAAAGGAAAGTTTGAGGTTAAGGTTGTGAAGAGATCCGTATAGATTTCAAATACTGAAAGGCTGATGACACCAGTAACGTGGAAGGGGACACTTTCTTTATCAGCAAAGGTCACTTCCAGAGTCTGCATACTTTGGAGTATGCCAAAGGAACCAATCAACCAGAAAGCAAACTCCCAAACACACTTTCTCCAAGTACTAAGAAATGTGTGTTTTTGAGTAGGTTACTAATCGCTTTTATGGCTTTTCCCTATTTTTAAAAATTCTCATACGTTTATTTCTACTGATTCTGCTATTTCAATATTGCTTCTGAAGCAACAGAATATTCTGAAATATTGAATTATACAAATCTTTGCAGAGAAACAACTCAAACATATTTGATACAGAACCTTTATTCCTGGTATAGTCTCATCCTGGATATCAGGACTGATTCTATCTCATACGCTGTACAAGCATTCAGAGTTCCCGTCTCTGAAATGCAAACCTTTCCAATCAATGCATGTAAATTCCAGGCTGCTCCCACGTGTCTGACAGACAAAGGCGAATGCATTGGTGCTGCAATAAAAAGCCTTCTGAAGTGGGACTTTCAAAAGTGAGAGCTCAAAATATTGGAAAAAGGTAAAAGTGTCAGTTGTCTAGAAGTTTTATAGGATCATGCTGAAATCGTTTTAGTAGACAACTTCGTGTGAATACGTTTTAAAACATCAAAATCATTTCCTAATAAATAATGAGAAACCAGAACTACGAGCCTATTTCTTCAATTTTAAAATCTAGCCTTGAAAAGGCAAAGTTTGTAGTAACATGCAGAAAACAAGTTCTCATCACTCAGCAATATCTCCTTGACTTTGCTTTCTCCCACCATGGATAACTCAAATACCCAGTAACCCAGCATTTCTAAGTTTGCCTTTCATCCATCCAACTGATTTTGCAGGAAACAAAATACCCAATGGAAACTAACAGGCTCTCACAAGGTGACACACTCATTGGAATGAGAGGAATACTTCCACTGAGCTCAGAGGTCAGAGCTGGTCTGGTTCTCAGAGGAAAGAACCGAAAACAAATATTTTTAGTTCTTTGCCTGGCTTTCTAAATTTCAGTACACTTTCAACAAAAGGCCTTTTTAATTCGCTGAAAGGAGCAGATTTTTGAAATTGAGGAGGAGGTGTTCAGTTTCACTATCAGCTCCTTACAATCAAAGCTGCAATTCAGCGAGCTTTCACCAGCATGTAGAAGAGGTGTCAGTCAGTGGTCAAATAACGACATGAGTAGAGCCTTTGTAAATATTTCTGTTCTGCCTTTGAAAACACACAAGGCAAAACAAAAAAATCTTTTGACAGTGTGTAAAAAACGGAACTGAAGTGTTTTAACAACATCTCCTGGCTAGAAAGCTGGCTATACGAACCCTTTAAATGTTCTTTTTCAGCTGGAGCAGAACTTGTGATCGGGGCTCTGACCGTCAGGCAGCCCAGCAGAGCGGCTAATTGTGTTCAGAAAGTGTTTCCTAGCTGTGTGAATTGGTTGGATACATTTTTATTCACATTCCTAAAGTATTTTGCTGTCACCACTGTATTCATTTCCCTTTTGGAGACATCAGCAAGACACTGAGCAGTTTCCAGAGTTTAATTCAGATCTGATATATTGCAGATTCTGCCATGTGAAGCCCCTAATTAGTGATTTCCTTACCTGGGAAAATAAGGATTTTGTTCTGTTTCCTTTTTTAAATGCTGATTGCATTTATTGTCATGGGCTCAGTTTTGCTGTTGGCAGCACCAGCAGAAAGCAGGAGATAAAACAGCCGTGCACAAAGTTCTCTGCATAATGTCCCAGTTCAATTAAGTCATGTATGAATGCCACAGACTTCAACTACTGGGATGTTTGGAACTATTCCTAGATTTGAAGAGAGACAAACACACTGCTGAGCTGTTGTCCAGTTTCTGAGGAGTTCTGCTTGTACCCCTCTGGGAGTTCCACCAAAATTAATGAGACTCTTACTCCTGTAGCGAAGTGCTACTACACACAGAATGAAAGTAGCAGTAATAGAGAAGATTTTTTTCAGGCTTCTTGGTTTAGGCAGTAAGAAAAGAAGAGCTTCAAGCTAACAAAGAAAATACTTTTCATATGCATAAGATTACAATCATTTGAATAGGATATCTCAGTGATGTGTATTTACAGACAGTGATTAACTAAAGAGTAGCAAGACAGAATCATAGAATCACAGAATGGCCTGGGTTGAAAAGGACCACAATGCTCATCCAGTTCCAACCCCTGCTATGTGCAGGGTCACCAACCAGCAGCCCAGGCTGCCCAGAGCCACATCCAGCCTGGCCTTGAATGCCTCCAGGGATGGGGCATCCACAGCCTCCTTGGGCCACCTGTTCCAGTGCCTCACCACCCTCTGTGTGAAAAACTTCCTCCTAAGATCTAACCTAAACCTCCCCTGTTTCATTTTGAAACCATTCCCCCTCGTCCTATCACCATCCACCCTCATAAACACCCGTTATCCTTCCTGTTTATACACTCCCTTCAAATATTGGAAGGCCACAATGAGGTCTCCCCTCAGCCTTCTCTTCTCCAAGCTAAAGAAGCCCAGTTCCCTCAATCTTTCCTCACAGGAGAAGTGCTCCAGCCCTCTGATCATCTCAGTGCCCTCCTCTGGACCCGCTCCAAGAGCACCACGTCCTTCCTGTGCTGGGGGCCCCAGGCCTGGATGCAGCACTGCAGATGGAGCCTCACAAGATATGAGCAGAGAGGGACAATCACCTCCCTCTCCCTGTTGATCACCCCTTTTTTAATGCAGCCCAGAACACAGTTGGCCTTCCGGGCTGCAAGCGCACACTGCTGGCTCATGTACAGCTTCTCGTCCACCAGGACCCCCAAGTCCTTCTCCACAATCTTGAACTGCACAATAACACTTGCAAAATTGAATATTCAAAGATATTTGGCTAAATTTGTAAATGTAACTGCTGTTTTTATAACTCGTAACTTGTCTTCAATTTTAACCTCCACCAGAGATGGCAGAAGAATTGCTGGTAACTCACCCACTGTTGTGGACTCGAGAGTAACACCACTGTTGTCAGGCTGCGTTGAGATGCCTGGGAGCATAAATTCTCTCATGAAAATTCAACCAAAGACTTTCTGTCCTATGCCCTGTGTTTGTGGGAAACTTGGTATTTTTACAGGATAAACTGTTCTCTGTTCATATACAACAAATTAGTTTCTTTTCAGCCATCTGGCATCTTTTTGCATGCCAGTTAATCCCTTCTGGCAGGGTAAAAGTCTATTACAGAATTGTGATGTTTTCAGGAAAACAATTTTCAGCAGTTTCTAAAGTAAAACCAAGAGTTCCCCTTAAGGCAGGTCATGTCATTGCTACACCATTCTGCACAGATTTAAAACCAAATTAACCTGCATCTTTTATCTCCAGGTTCTTTAAGGTCAGTGTAGTTGACTGTAACCTTCAACTTAAATTTCAAAATTCAACCAGACTTAGTAAAATTTATGTTCACTTAACAACACTGTCTTTACAGCAGTCATGCTCCGTATTTTCAGATGCATTTGGTAGGAAGGTCTATGAGTCTTTTGTCACTGGGAGAAGAAATAAATTAAATTCCAAGACCTAGAAGTACTGTAAACGCAGGAGGTAATCCTTGGGCAAGCATAGGTCTTTTTTCTTCTGTAACAGAAGACGCCTGTTAACGTTTCTGTGTTTCTGCACACAGGACATCAAAATATTTGGAAGAGAGTGTCTGGGGAAGGCATTTAAGTAACTTCAGATGCTCAGGAGAGATCTTTGTCCCAAACAGAAAGACATTCTTCTAGGCAGCCATGGCTTTTTTCAGTATATCAATGTTCATTTAGAAATGGAATTTGGAAGTTATATGTGTGAAGATAAGATAGATACACATTTGAATCTTCAGATGGAGAACAAGCCTGCAACATCTGCTGAGGGGAATACTGCTGGTTAGAATTCAGGCTGGGAAAAACATCCTCCAAATCATGCACTATAACCCATACCCTTAATTTAAACCAGACTCACACAGAAGGAAATGAATGTAAACTTCTGAGGAAGAACTAATTTGTAATTACTGCCAGCGCTGAGAATATATACTTGTGGTTAGATGGAGGAATAGAGAGAAGAGAAGCCTGAAGCATAGGATTTGGGCTCGAGTTCTCTGGAGCTTGGTGCAGTGAACTGTTGTTTTCTGCAGCAGCCACTTTTGCAGCAGGGATCTTTCCATCTCGTCCTTGCTAGAATGGTATAACCAAAGGCTTGCAGTGTAGAGCAGAATAAAGCTGAGTGGGTCCTGGTTTTGTTCTGGCACAGCATCCTTATTGCAGTCACTAAAATCAACACTTACATTCTGAATTTGAAATGCCTGTAGCAAAATACTGTTTGTCCAGATCTTTATCTGCGATGTGTGACTATTTTGCCCACTGAAGTCAGTGAAGTAACAGTGACCTAAATAATCTGAACTTAATCCAGTCTGTTGCTGGGAGTCCTGGCCCTTGGTGCTTCCCTCACATGCTTTGCAGTAGCAGAAGGAAAAACACTAGAGAGAGGAGAAGTGATATTTTCGTTCTAAACCAGAGAATATTTCTTTTTTTTTCTTTTTTCTTTTTTCCTTTTTTCTTTTTTTTTCTTTTTTCTTTTTTCCTTTTTCTTTTTTTTTTTCTTTTTTCTCTTTTTTTCATTCTTTTTTTTACCCTGGTTACTTCTGTATGAACTAGTCAACACCCACCCAAAGGGATACTCTAGTTGAAAACCAAATGAAAAATAACGAATACCAGGTGTGGAGATCTAGCACAAACAAGCTAAGAAGATCATTTGAGCTATGTAAATACAACCAGCAAGTGGTGTAACATAGTACTAATGGATGCATAGAGCAAAACAGTTAGTGCTGGGGACATGATACGCTACAAATCATTCATTTAAATGGGTTTTATTTCAGACTAGTCTGATTTGTGAACTGGAAGCCCTATGAAGATGGGGATCATAAGGGGCATTCCAGAGGTGCATCTTCTGGGCAACTGGTACCTGCAAGTAATCCACATTGTGTGCTGCGAGACCTCCTTGCGGTGTAGATCCCTATGTGGTATGTGGGAACGATCAGGAGTTTCGCTTCAAAATTGCACCCTTCATCTCACCTAGAATACAATTTCTGCTCTGAAAGTAATGCCTCCTACTTTATTCTGTAAGCCCATGACATCAGAGTCAGACATTTGTATGGCAGTAGAGGTCGAGCCTTCCCACCAGTATTGAATTACATTTTGTTGACGTGTGAAAGATGGCAGCAGAGGGGCAGTCTGACAGAATGGTGGCTGATGTGGAGGTGTATACGAAGCAAAGGTGTGGAACTGAAGTCCTAATGTGAAAAAAATGGCACCCACTTACATTCACTGATGTTTGCTGAGTGTTTATGGGGACCAAATAGTGGCTGTGAGCACCGTGAGGTGGTGGGTGATGTGTTTCAGCAGTGGTGACAGTGAAAGACAAGCCACGTGCCAGATAGCCATGCAGAATTTTGACCATTGCATGCAGGCTCTTGTTCATCACTGGCGAAAACATGCAGCTAGTGGCAATGATAATGTTGAAAACACAGTTTTGTAGCTGAGAATTTTGATCTACCGGACAGTGTTATTGTGCTGTCTGTATCTGCTGTAATTTCCCTGAAAATAAATAGGAAGCATTACTTTCTAAGCGACTTATGTGTAATGTAGAAGCATTTTTACATTGTTTGTCACTCTGCCCTTGAAAGGCATCAGTTATATGTCTTGCAGTAAGTGCACATTTTTTTGTGTATTCAGATAACCAATGATGCTTTATATATAATGAAGTAATAGTTCTACAGAGCAGAGGACAGTCAATAAGAGATTAATTTGAAGTTACTAAAGCAGTCCACAAGTATACTTATTTGATGATAATGCTTCCTGTAATAAGCATGAAACCTCTGCTACGATCAGCATCATAGCTGGTGATACAACTTTCCAAAGCACAGTCAGACGTGGTCCTGACAGCTGCTCCGAATTGTCATGTTGCACATTCCACAGTTTAAACAGTAATTTATTTTGCAATCTCTGCATCATCAGCTCTGGGGTGTTTGTCCATAATGTTTAATGTTTAAAGAGGTCAATATTTAAAGAGATCTGTAACAACAAATAAAACCTCTAGACTGTTGGAAAGTTAATATGTCACACTCTGATGGTGACATGATCTAGAACTGTCAGTTTGTGCCTGTGTTAAGATGAGTGCCAAGGAGAACCACCAGTGAGAAAGGCTATTTAAAACCAGTGACACAGTTTCTGAGTATCTTAGTAAAGTTCACCAGAGCTTAAAGGAAAAACTCAATTTGTTAATCCTATTCAGGACGTGGAAGGGGATGGAGAGTACCAAATAGGGTGTATGGGGTTTGCCAACATGGACAAATGAATGTTCTTGCTGCTCTGCCTCCTCCTCCAAGTCAGCGTGGGAAAAAACAGGTATGCGTATTGACAGACTGCAGGACACATCTCTGCTCTCAGCAACGCCTGTCAGAAATGCCACAGTATCTTCCTGCAGGATCACTGCTCCAAAGCATAGCAGTTATGGCTCTTTTAGGTTCTCAAAGTGATACTGGAACAGAATATGACAGTAAGTGGCAATAAAAGCTGCTAATAGAAGAACTGAAATTAGTGTGCATTATGGACAATACAAAGAAGAGAACAGTAAGGAGGGTCCCTTCACACGCTAGTGACCAGGGTTAGTATCTTCATCTCTGCCAGACCTGAAGTCCTGGGCAGTTGCTTGTCCTGCATCCCTCCCTCTCTCCAACAATCCCTCCAGCATAAAAAGCCCACGGCAATAACACTGGGAAGCACACCCTGCTCTCCTGCAGGGAAGGTGTTTTCCTTCACAGCTGTGAGTGAAAGGAAAACCAGTGCCAAATGCAGAGTGCAGGCAAAAGGCATCTGAGAAAAATCCACAATTATCAGAATTGTAAAGGTAATTTTGTTTTATAAACGAAGTTATTGGATTGGTGGAGGAACTTGTGATTTTATGTCATACGTCTGTTACATACGTGTAATATTTTCATCTGACTTTTGTTAAGGCACAAGGAAAATTATTTGACTGAACTCTAAAGTATCTTTGAATCTAAAATGAATGTAGTTGAAGCATCAGGCATCCTGATGATTTGCATCCTTGCATTGGGCATCTTTGGTTTGCAATACTAGCTCCAAAGATTTTTAATTTTGTCTTTCTAATTCTGTTAGGAGCTGTCACCATTTCTTTTCCAGATACTCACAGCAGTTCTGATATTTTGTGAAGGTATTAAAACATTACCTGCCTTTCAATAAGAAAGTTTGGTGTTCCAGGCTGAAGTAATAGCTCACTTCTATCACAGCTAATAATATCTTTATCTCTTTGTCAGTAATCTTTGTGCAGAAGGAGGACAAAATGTAATTTAATAGTCCTAAATAACACTTCTAAATAAATAGGATATGTGGATTGTTTCCCTGAGCTGATCTCTGAGAACAAGGATCTCCATAGTTTCAGAAAGGCATGAATAGTTTCTTGTAAGTTGAAAAGAGAAACAGAAACAAGACATCTAAAATCTTCTGAATTCTCAAATCTCTATTGCTCTCTTTCTTTCTGTCTCCAGTCTTAAAAATGCTGTGAAGTTGAGGCACAATGCCAAAAGTTTCCGATCCAGTGCTGAACTGGCATAGTGTCAAAGGTTGCTAGTTCAGTTTGGATGCCAAAACATGACTACATCTCTAACTACTGCCTTCTACACATCCTTCCAAGGCTAGACACTTTGCATTTTTTTGTATCTCCTTTAGATTTTCAGTCCTTGCTTTTCCAAGTTTTTCTTGAGTACCAATCTCACCAGCTGGCAAGAAGGCATCTTGCATACTAAAATTTCTTCTTTAGTGCTATCTTTTCATGAAGGTCTTTTGTCTGCAGTGGGACAACAAGAGCCCCAGAGCACACAGATACTTTCCTTCAAAAGCAGGGCACTGAGTGCAATGTTGCCCTGCCAGTGACATGCCAAGCCTGATCTTTGTTAACACTATATGAATTCATTCAGGGACTAGCCACTGCCATTTGAAAAGCAAACAGGCTGCAGTAGATGGGACCCACCCCACATCCTCACAACTGACTTATACCTCAGAAGTTCCACATCACTGCAGCAGTAGTAGACCACAATTTGCAAATACGTTTGGTCACATAGGCTTTTACCTAATGCATACTCAGATTGACACCAATATACAACTAAGAAATCTCAGTCTTAACTTTAAGCTTAGAAACATTCCTGCTGAACTCATCAGGACAATTCCCATATTAAGAAATGCTCTGGGATCAGTCACTCAAGGCTGTCATCTCCCAAATCTGCTTCAATATTCTTCCTGGTACAAACATGTATGTGTATTGAAGCACCTGACAAAATGGCAGACTGACAACCTGGCAGAACTTGATAGTATAATACTTCCAACAAAAGCTCTGCTCTTTGGGAGAACCAGGGACTCCTGCATAGAAGGAATAGGCAGGACTCTCATCCTGGTGGGGCACTTCAGCTACCCAGATGTCTGCTGGGAAGGCCACAGGACAGGCTCCAAACAATCCGGGAAGCTGCTGGAGTCCTTTAAGAGTAACGTCTTGGTCCAGGTACTGGATGGAGCAACCAGGCATGAAGTGCTGCTGGAACTGGTGTTCACCAGTACAGAGGAGATCATTAACAAGTTTAAGACTGGAGGCAGTCTGGGCTGTAGCAACTATGCCCTGGTCGAGTTCTTGATCTTGAAGAATATGGGCCTGCCAAAGAGCAGAGTCTGGACCCTGAACTTCAGGAGAGTGAACTTCCATGAACTTCCATCTGGTTAAGAAATTACTGGATGAGATCCCCTGAGAATCTGTTCTTAGAGACATGGGAGCCTTTTAAGGACACCTTTCTGGAAACACAAGAGCTCTCCATCCCCTGGCATAAGAAATTAAGAAGAAGAGGCTGGAAACTGGCAATAAGGACCACTGGTCAAATGGAGGGATAAGAAAGAAATGTAAAAGCAGTGAAACTAGGGATGTGTGAGCTGGGAAAAATACAGAGATGCCATTCAGGTATATGGAGATGGGTTGAGGAAAGCCAAAGCACAGATGGAGCTGGACTTAGCAACAGATATGTAAAATAACCAGAAGGGGTTCTGCAGGAACATTGGTCAGGACAGGCACCTCTAAAAAATTGGAAACAAGAACTGGCTTTGGTAGATGTGGAGAAGGCTAAACTATTCAACAAGTTCATTGTCACAGTGTTCACTGGCAGTCAGGCTTCCCACATCTCTCATGCCCCTAAACCTTTAGGCAGGGCTTGAGGGAGCAAAATTTCCACTGTAGCGAAGAGCAAGTTCAAGTGCACTTTGAGACTAAAATACAAGCATACAGGACCAGACAACATGCATTCCAGGGTGTTGGAGGAATGGAATGATGCTGATGCTAAGACACTTTCCATCATATTTGAAAAGTCATGGATGTCAGACAGAGTCTGCAGTGACTGGACAATGGGAAACATCACTCCCATTTATAAGAATGGGGAGTCTGTACCTGGGAACATCATCGAGCAGATCCACCTGGAAGCCATGTTAAGTCACATGCAAGACCTGGTGATCTGAGAGAGCTAGACTGGCTTCACCAAGGGCAGATTGTGCCTGACCAATCTGGAGGCCTTCTATGATGGAGTGATGGTGTCTGTGGACAAAGGAAAGACAATTGACATCGACTACCTGGACTTGAGCATGGCCTTTGACATGGTTTCACACCACATTCTTATCTCTAAATTGAAGAGAAATGGATATGAAGGCTGGACTATTTGGTGGATAAACAGTTGGATGGTCACAGCCAAGAGGCTGGGAGGTTGTGGTCAATGGCTCTATATCCAGGCATAGGCCTGTGACGAGTGGTATTCCCAAGAGGTCAGTCTTGGGACAAGTGGGATCAAGTGCACCTTCAGCAAGTTTGCAGATGATACCAAGGTGAGTGTGCAGCTGATACAAGAAGGAGAAATACCATTCAGAGGGATCTGGACAGACTTGAAAAGTGAGTCCATTAGAAGATAAAGGGGTTCAACAAGGTGAAACACATGGTGTTGCACTTGGGTCATGGCAGTCCCAGATACATGTACAGGGAGTAGAATCCACTGAGAGCAGCCCTGAAGAGAAGGGATGGATGGTCCTGTTCGATGAACTGGTGGACGTGAACCAGCAGTGGGCACTTGCAGCCCAGAATGCCAGCTGTATTCTTGTCTGTATCTAAAGGGGTGGTCATCAGGACAAGAGAGGTGACTATCTCCATCTCCCCTTGTGAGGCCGCATCTGGAGTACTGTGTCCAGACCTAGGACAGAGCCAGGAAAGGGTCCAGAGGAGAGCCATCAAGATGGTCAAAGGAATGGAGCACCGATCCGATCAAGAAAGGCTGAGGAAGATGGGCTTGTTTACCCTGGAGAAAAGATGGCTCCAGGGAGCCTCACTGTGGCCTTTAAGTACTGGAAGGGAGCTTACAAACAGGAGGGACACCAACTTTTTACACTAATAGTGATAGGACAAGGGGAAATGGTTTTAAACTAAAAGAGAGAAGATTTAGGTTAGAAGCTGGGCATAAATTTTTTAATCAGAGGCTGGTGAGGCACTCAAACCGTTTGCCTGGAGAAGCTGTGGATACTCCATCCCTGGAGAATTAAAGCCAAATTGGGCAGCCTGATCAGGTGTGGGTGGTAGGCCTGTTCATGGCGGGATGGCTGGACCTATATGTTCTTTAAGGTCTTTTCCAACCTAAGCCATTCGATGACTCTGTGATCACTGAAAGTTTTGTGTGACATTATTTTGCAGTGGGAACCCAGCAGGCTGAGAGAGGAAACTAATGCAGCTGAACCGATGCCTTCTTGCTGCAAGGCAAAGTTAACTCAGGCATCAAGAGAAATGTAGGGAAGTATTTAATCTCTGTTCTCCTGTGCAATTCTCAGCACTACGGTAAAGGAACAACACTACAATTAATGATTTACATATTTATAACCCAATTCTCTTGACCTTTGTTAGCTGAAACACCTGAGTAAACCAATTTGTATGCTTAAATATCTTGTAACAGTTGGGAATGTGGCAAGTGCTTTAAAAATAATTGGGAAGGAAGGATAAACCTTCTGTTTTTAAAGGTAACAAAAAAAAAGAAAAAAAAAGGTAAGAGAATTTAACAGTAAGATGACAAGAGGTAACTGCTACAAACAGAATGTAAAAAGCTAATTTGCTTGTACAGCTGCACACTTTGATTTTGCAATGGTACGTAGTTAGTTTAGTCTCAGCTACTCAATTCCTCATTTTGTATCCCCACAAATAGCTGACTAGGTAAAAAACACTGATCTGTAACTTTGAGGATTATAGTTAAATTTCTGCGCTGATTTCAATTTAACAGTCATAAAAATTTCATACAATCTTTGCTATTTGGACAGAACACAGTATTTTAATTATTTCCTGTTCTTGGATAGCAGATATATCCTGATAGAGTATTTTAACACTACATGTACTCTTAGTTCATTACTTCTTTTGGCTTCATCCACTCTAGAGCAAGGGCTGTATTCCTTTTCTGAGTATGTCTCACTGAAATTCCTATACCCTGCACCTAGTGTTTAGTCTTAAGACAGATATCAATGCTTGTAAATTTTGCAGTTATATGTGATATAATGAGAACTTAGAAGCATATTTGTTTCAGATTAGCAAGAGACAGTCATACAAAGAAGCAAAGTCAGCAGAAGGAAGAGCACATCTCTAGCTTTTGGCAACCAAATGTTCCATTACTGGCAGTGAAGAAATTTCTGTCTACGCTTAGCATACTGCTTTAGAGACTAAAATAAGCCAGGACTTGGTGGATTCCTTTAGCTTTACCTAATATTGGTAGTGGCCAGATCAAACCTGATTATAAAGCTATTTTCTTAGACTTCAATTGGCTCGTAGAGGTTCAGCTACAGTATAGGTGATCCTTTGTTTGACAAGCAGTTAAAATCAAAGTTTGAGTTAACTCTTAACTATCTGGAGTCCCAGCGCTGTGCTCCAATCTGTTCCTGCAATGGTGAACTGTCTGTAGGGAAACCCTGAAGTAACCCATATCTCAACTTCTACACTATATATTTAGGTAGCAAATCTAGCCTAAGATTGTCAATGCGCATTTTGCCACTGATTTTGTTTATGGTGTGGATTCCACAGGTTGTTACATCATCAGGATCATTTTAATGAATTTTCAAAGATACATGACGTTAGGTAACCTTCATACTGTACTTTCAGCACTCTGTGTTTTACCTTATCAAACATCTCCATTGATATGCCTAAACGGTCCTGAAAAAATAGGGGAACAAATTTTATACATTCTTGCTAGGCACGGAGCAACTATTGCAAATTATTATCAACAGTACAGAACATCATATCAAGAAGATGAACAACTAGCCTTTAAAGATGCTACATTTGATACATCGGAAGAGTAGCTGAATGACATAGCCAAATGATAAATTATGAATTCCAGGAATGTAAACGTTAACATAACATATTCAAAGGGGAAATTGAGTTGCTTAAGTGGATCAGGGAACAACTGAATTTCTGTGTTGTTTTTTTGTTGTTGTTGTTGAAGTAAATAGACATCCCAATTTCTATCTGTACTAATGATTTCTGTGGCCCCAAAAGACAGGAGTTCTTTCTTTCTTTTTATTTATTTATTTTTTCAGGGGTAAGGAGGTAGGGTAGGGAATATTTTCTAAATATTAGAAGGAATACATGTTAGAAAGTTCAGCACAAACTGAGAGACCCTTCAGGAACAACAGTGTTACTCCTGGAAGAAGCAATCCAGAAGGCCAGTGGTATCCTGGGCTGCATCAGAAGATGTATGCCCAGCAGGGAAAGGGAGGGGATTGTCCCCCACTGCTCTGCCCTTGTGAGGCCAAATCTGAATCTACATCCAGGACTGGGGCCCCCAGCGCAAGAGCAAGTCCCCATGAGGGCCACAACAACAATCACAGGATTGGACAGCCTCTCCTATGAAGGAAGGTTGAGTAAGCTTGGATTGTTTAGCTCTGGGAAGAGAAGACTCTGGGGAGACTGCACTGCAATCTTCAAGAACTTGAAAGGAGCTTACAAGCAGGAGGGAGACCAACTTTTTATGCTGACAGATAGTGATAGAACAATGGGAAATGGATTTAAACTGAAAGAAGGGAGATTTAGGTTAGATGCTAGGAAGAAATTCTTCACTCAGAGGATGGTGAAGCACTGGAACAGGCTGCCCAGAGAAATTGTGGATCCCTAGAGGCAGTCAAGGCCAGGCTTGATGGGTTCCTGGGCAGCCTGATCTAGTGGTTGGCAACCTTGCTGATGGCAGGGTAGTTGGAACTAGATGATCTTTGAGGTCTCCTCCAGCCTGAGCTATTCTATGATTCCTCCTAAAGCAAAAGAATCACCTCTTGCTCAAGATCACAGTTTCTGATTACAGCTATTTCCCAACCTTTTATTAGTGTTTTCACTTTGCAAAGCAAGCATAAACCTGCACAATTTTATATTTTCTTTACATGGGTAAAAATGAATTAGCAATTGCAACCACACATCACATTCTGTTATGTAACTACATGTCTCCTCTTTTAATCAATGTGGAAAATTAGTAATTACATATATTACTTAAAAATAAATCTTTGCTTTTGAGAAACAACTACCCCCACCCTGATCTCCTATTCACTGGCATAGCTCTAGCCTGTAATGATACACTACCCAATTAGCTGGTTCACCTTTTTACTCCCTAAGAAATACACTGAGTTGCAAAATTTGTGTCCTGATGTAGAAGTAACAGAGAACAGAATTTGATGTTCCCAGCTCTGTGACGTGTAGATGCAGGTGTACAGAAGATCAGGCAGCAGTATCAGAGGTATTATGTAATGATCCACAGTAAACTTTGGATATCTCCTCATTCCTGTAAGTGATCTTTCTGAACTGGGAAGAACTCATCTCACAGTGAAAGAATTAGAGAGAGAATAAATGTTTATATTCCCTACATTTTATTCTTTTATTTTCTTGGACAGATTAGTCAGGACTAAGGATTTTCACTTACTCTCTATTCAACACTGGTAAAAATAGAACAATATTGATGAAGACAGATAACTAGATTCCTGCTCTTTTTTTAATGTTCTGCTTATATTTTAAATAGATGTTCACAAGGAATTAATAAATTTAGGCCCTTTGGCACACAAAGAAAGCTAAGAATGATCAACAATAACAGATAACCTTGTCACAAATATATTTTTACTCAGCTTTTTTTTTGAGCAGCAATTTATGATTTATTAATAATTTTACAATAAATAACAAGGTTAGATCACATGATTCTTTGTAACAATCAGCACTCAGGCCCAGGTGAACTTCACGAGGTACAACTTTGCCAAACCAAGGGCAAAGTCTGGCACCTCCATCATGACAACCTTCCCTATCTGTACAAGCCAGGAGATGTAAGGATGGAGCACTTAGCACTGCCATAAAAGACTTGGTGGTACCGGTGGATGGGAAACTGAACACGATCCAGCCATGTGCCCTTGCAGCCCAGAATGCCAACTGTATCCTAGGCTGCATCAGAAGAAGTGCCAGCCGGGTGAGGGAGGGGATTCTGCCCTTTACTCTGTGCTGGTGAGACTTCACCTGGAATACTGCATCCAGATGTGGAGTCCTCAACATGAGAGAGATGTGGATCTGTTTGAGTACATCCAGAGGAGGGCCAAAAAAATGATCCATAGGGTAGAACACCTGTCCAGTGAAGACAGGCTGAGAAAGTTAGGGCTGTTCAGCTTGGAGAAAGTTCTAGGTAGCAGACATTCAGTACTATAAGAAAGGACTGACTCTTTTTGGTCTGTTGTGATTGGACAAAGGAAAATAGTTTCAAACTACAAGAGAGGAGATTTGGACTGGATATAAGAAAGTTGGTTTTTTTTACAGTAAGGGTGGTGAGGCACTGGAACAGATTGCTCAGAGAGGTTGTCAAAGCCTCGTCTTTGGAAACATTCAAGGTAAAGCTGGACCAAGTTCTGAAGAGACTAATCTAGATGTAGATGTTCACTGCAGGGGAGTTGGACTGCATGACCTTCAAGGATCCCTTTCAACTCAAAAGATTTTATGATTCTATTAATCAGAGGAATTTACTACAATCAAATATGGCAACTTACCTAACAATTCAAGAATGATGAGGTTCACATGAGACTAACAGCAGAATACTGGAGGGAGAAGTTTCTAAATTCTAAAGGCTGTTTGCTTAAGGACTCTCTACCCAATGGTAAGCTACTCACCCTTCCTTTTCATCAGCTCTCAGCATACAAGTGGGGTCTGCTCAAAAAAATGTCTCCTCTTCCTTGACATCTGTCAGCAGTGAATCTCAAGAATGTACACTGAGAGACATCTCAGACCAGAGGGTGATCAAGGATCACAATCCACTGCAGTCCTCAAGAGCACAACAGGCTCTTTGCTTAAGACCATTATGACAGGACTGCAAGATAATTGACTTCAGTCAGAAAACTTTCTAACAATTCAGGTGAGGTAATACCAGAATTTCCTCTCAACCATATAGTTCCAGCACTACCAGATTGTACAGTTCTGGTACCTCTCAGATCAGACCGCAATTCAAGGAGCAGGAATTCCCAGTACTGTCAGGAGTTGCTTGATTTCAGTGATTTACAGTCTGGTTTGGCTCAACTCATTATAATTCAACAAAGGCAAAAGCTTAATGTTGTCTTCTGAGATTGCAGAATGGCTCAGGGTTTTGCAACCCCACAATCCGGAAGTCAATCTATTCCACCATAAAGTGGCAGTGCAGTTACTTTTGCATAGAGGCAAGAGTTCAGTTCAATTTCATGTTCAATTGTGTAAGCTGAAAATGTAGGCAGTGCAGTACACATGAAAGAGTCCTTTCAGCAGTGCAACTTGGCTTGCCATTCTCCAGACCCTAATGGATAAAGCAATAGTTAATTTAACATAATAAGAGTTAGTGAAATCATGGTGGGTTGTAGCATTAGGTTCAGTGCTCCAGTTGCTACAGGAGATCACCTAAGCATCTTCCCACCATAAGTATTCTCCATCCTTCTTGACTTCCTCCTGTACTTGATGCATCTCTTCATGCACTGCCATGATGAACTGTAATAAGAGGTTTTTGTCCCATTCTCTGTTCTTGCTGGAACAGGGTTGTCAGATCAACATGATGGAGCACTGCTTGATTAGACTCTAAATCATTCCAATTGGCATACCGTGATCCATCATAGTAACTTACGGTTCAATTTCAAAAATTTGTATGGACAGAATTTTCATAAGAAAAATTACAGAGAGACTGGGTGTTGTTGTACTGACTTTAATAATGCAGGTTTTAAATTAAATTATAGTCTCATGTTATGGTGAGTCATGACATCTCAGAAGGCTACTAGATTGGTCAGGCATGGTTTCCCCTTCGCGAATCCATGCTGACTATTCCTGATAGCCTTTTTCACCCCTTTTTCACCTCTGCAAGAGGTGACAAGATACAGAACAAGCTGTTCCATTGTCTTCCAGGCTGGAGAGGAGGCTGACCAGCCTATCATTTCCTAAGTCCTTCTTGTCTGTTTTGAAGACTGGAGTGAGACTGTCTTTCTTCCATTCTTCAGGCGCCTCTCCCATTCTTCATGACATTTCAGAGATGATAAAGCAATCACTTCTGCCAGTTCCCCCATTACTTATGAATGCATCCCATCAAGGTCTATGGAACTGTGTGTATCAAGTCTGCCTAGCCGAACTCTGGACAGATCCTCCTCAACCACAGGGAAGGCTTCCTTTTTTCAGAGTCTGTCTTTTACCTCTGGAGCCTGGGATTCCTGAGTCTTAACAGTGAAGACTGAAGCTAAGAAAGTGTTTGGTAACTCCATCTTTTCAGTATTTTCCATTACCAGGGAAACCGCATGATTCATTAGGCCCATATTTTCCCCTAGTCTTCCTTTTGCTGTTGATACACTTAAATAAGTTTTCTTGTTGTCTTTGATCTCCCTTGCCAGATATAATTCCAAGTGAACCTCAGCCTTGTCGCATCCTTTCATGCTTTAACAAAATTCCTATATTCCTTCCAAATGACTATATTCTTCTTCTTCCACATTCTGTAAACTTTCTTCATCCATTTGAGTTTCTCCATGAGCACCTTGCTCATGCACGTGGGTTTCCTGTCACCTTCACCTGATTTCTTACTCTTAGAGATACACCAATCTTGAGCTTAAAAGAAGTGGTGCTTGAATATTAACTAGCTATCTTGTGCCTCCTTAACCTGTAGTGAGCTAATCCAAGTAGATCAAAGTTGGCCCTCCTGAAGTCCAAGGTTGTCATCTTATTGCGCTATTTCTTCCGCATAAGGTCCTGAATTCCACTATCTCATGGTTGCTACAGCCACGATTGCCTCCCACCTTCACATTCCCAACCCATCCTTCCTTGTTTATACAAAACAAGGTCCAGCAGCACACCTGTCTTCATTGACTCCTCCACTAACTGCATCAGAAACTTATCTTCCATACATTGCAGGAGCATCCTGGGCTGTGCATGTCTGGCAGTGCTGCTTTTCCATCAAATATCAGTGGTTGAAGTACCCCATGAGAACCAGTGTGGGTGCTCATGAGACTACTTTCAGCTGTCTGTTGAAGGCCTCATGAATTTCCTCCTCCTGATCATCATTCTTTAGGAAACACCCAGAATGGTGTCACTCATATTTGCCTGCCCTTTAAGCCTGCCCCTTAATTCTCACACATTACCTCTACAGTCATTCACTACTCACCTGCAGGGGAAGCTTGATGCATTTGTCATTTTCATATGTAAAGAGCAATTTCCCCTCTTCACCATTCCAAAAATATCCAGCAATTGTGTGAAAGTTCCCTCTCCAATTTGTAGACTTACTTAAGAGAATTCAGTCTTGGTTTTATTTTTGAATGAAAGTTCACTTGGCTTTCAGAAGTTGAATCAGTAATCTAAATGAACCCCTTGAGCCCCTCAAAATCCTGTATTTTCACAGCAGCATTTCTTCTTGTCAGCTGTTCTGTCTTAGGTGGAGGAAGCCCTTGTCAAAATGTCATCTGTAGCTTTGTAATTTACTAAGGAAACTAAAAACATGTAACAACATGTGTTTGAAATCCTTCCTTTATTTCTATCCAGAACTCTAATTGTTACATATTTTTACCCTGTAGTGAATTTTCATTGTATCTTATTTTTATATTGAAAATGAGTAATAACAATAAGTTATAAAAAGAAGCTGAAAAAAAGAATAACTGAAGATACTGGTGCCAAAATGCTCGAGAACACAAAACAATACCTGTCCAGCTGTTTCCATACTTCCTCATAGGTTAGTCTTCCATGTCGCTGACAGCTGAATTTTGTCCAAAACAAGTGACTAGGGTAGAATAGGAACAAAGGAAAGTGTCTTGGATTCCTTTCTTCCTCTGGCAGCACGTTACTACGTGGAACAGAGGCTGCTAGAAACAAATTCTTGATAAGCAGGCAGGCGTTAGCTCAGTTCTGAGACGAGTATTCCAATCCAAAGTCTTGAGCAATCTGCACTGAGAGATCTCTGTGCTCCTGCATCAAGGCTCTTTTTTAGAGGCTTCTAGTTGTAGCCAATTTGTCATGGAGAGAATCGTTTTCTGAAAGACCATTCTGGGCAGACAATCTTCATTGTCCATTTTGTACAAGCATGTTTTCTGAGATTTCCATCACATTATGCTTTGTACTTAGATGTAGATAAGGCTTTTACTAGGTTCCTATGTCTATATTTCTTCGTGTAGACTTTGTGTGGTACAAGTCAAAGTGGCATAATGTATTCTTATACCTCTTTACTGCTAATTAATTAATCCTTCACTTCTTTTTTCTGTGTAAACAAGTGAAATAAACACTGGGCTCGTATAAGATGATTTAATAGCTTATTCTCTGGCTAACTGTGATTTCATCACAGGAAATCCAAAGTTGCTCTGTGCTGTAACCTGTCACCCAAGTTCCAAGCATTTCTAACCACTCTCCACTATTCAGATATTTTTTGTTGAATGTTTCAGTGAATCATATTAATATTGTACAATTGTGAATTTCACTGCAATATACTGTTACAGACTTCTCACTTCAACTGCAGTAAAAAAAAAAAAGACAAATTGTAAGTGTAAAGAGATTATGTGTTTCTTCCTCAAACTCCAAAATACATATTGATGTTTATGCATCCTGTTCTGCAGAACAGCATTGCAATTTTACAACAGCTGCAGAGTAATAGCTTTCTTCCTATTTCCAACCCCACGTAAGATGCATGCTTTTCATATAAGTCTTGTTTTCCCCATTATTATTCCACCTCAAGAAATACATTTTATATCTCTTCCTCTATCTGCACGTGACATTTCTACATGTGTTTTTCTCAGATCTGTTTAATGACTGATCTTTGTCTTGACTTAATCTGTTATAAATTGCCACACCTGTGAGACTTGTACTCCTATTTTCAAACATTGTGATAATACACTGCTTTTCCAAATGCTACTGTTTCCCTAAGAAATACATCTACATGTACCAGTTAAATGTCCTAAGGGCAGGAAACCATGCAAAATAAATGAGAAATACTCCAAAACAAAATGCCAGCTGACTCACTGACTCACAAGGATACATGATTATTTTGCTTTCCAAGTTACTAAAACTGTTGCTGTGCTGGGTAAGAGGAAAAACAGAAATTTCTTCTTGCTTAGGGTACTTGAGATGCCAAGGCTTATCTGGTATCTTTTTAATATTAGATACTTTGTGCTCAGTGTTTCACCCAAGGTTAAGAGAGACAGTTTTAAAATGAACAGATTACATTCAGGTAGCCAGATAGTGTACCAGATGGGCATCCTTATTTACTTACATCACATTTTAGGTTGCTTCCCTCAGGAAATACAACAGCAGCAGTTATTAGGCAGCCAGTCCTGTTAAAGGCTTTGTTTGTTCAATTAACCTTGGCTTATAAGCAGTAACTATGGTGCGATAGATAGTAACAGACCAATATATTCATTTTCATTACATATTTACAGCCAGTGCCTGAATAGCTGGGATTATTATGAATAGGGAAGAACTACTTTGGTATATAACGGGTAAGAAAAATGTATTGAATTCTTTTTGCCTTGTCTTCTAAATTCTGTCCATTACTTATGCAGTCACAGTACTGCTTAAAATGCTGTGATTGATACAGTTCCTGTAGAGAGAATGATAATTCATTGAACCATACAGCTGTAAAGACTCTTGTTAAAACTCTTACTAAGTTTTATAGCGCATCCTAAGTACCTTAAATCAGAGCAGATAAACTGCAAGTACTAAAGAACAAGTCTTTATTTTGCTAGGTAAGTGTAACAGCATTATCAAAATTCAGTCACTACTGGGAGGGCAACAAAACAAAGCAACACAAAAAAACCCAACAAACAATGCGAGCCATTGTAAATAGCACTGCAGAAAGCATGCCTAGATTCTTCAGATTCTTTGCATAAAATCTACTAGGTATCATTTGCAATTCTTATCTACTTCAATGCAGTCAGTGTTTCATTCTCTGTCTCCTTATGAGGTGTTTCAATCCTTATTCAAATTTCCTCTTCTCACAGTCCATTGAATTCCAGCTTCAGCCAAAGAGGCATGAAATTGCCCTTCACACACCCTGAGCCTTTCAGTCTGGAAGAAAATGCATTAACAGCAACAGACCCTGCCACCTCCTCTCAGGGCTACCTGGGAGGGCTGGGAGCTGTGAATATTAATCAGAGACAATTTCTAATAATCAGACAATCAGAGGAATCTCTATTTCTGAGCAAGCCATGTTCATCTTGAACATCAGAAGACAGTCTTTTATTCATTTTCCAAGGAGTTTTTGCTGATTTCTGCTCAGTGAGCCTCACTGCCGGAGATCTCTGTATGTTATACATGAAGTCCTGGTACCTAAAATGACTTAAAGCATAGTTTTCACCACTGAAGTGGAAGCCTGATCCATGCATAAGTCGTGGGTATTGCAACCCATACCTTATATCTTAGCTTGTCTTATGTACAGATATATTTTTGGTTTTGTTTTAAACTTCCAGTATCCTCTTACCACTAAGTTGAAGAAGCCAATCTGAAAGAACAGTATTTCCAACAAAAGGTAACAAGTTGTTGTGAACAATAGCTCCCTCTTGTGTACCAAAGAAACAGCAGTAGGTCCTTGTTTGCACAGACCTGAGCTTGGGAATGTGCAAATTCGATGGACTTTATGAGGACACTGAACCCTGCAATTGGGTCCTGCAGGGGGAGATTAGTGAAGAACAAACACCTGACAGTGGCTACCAGAGCTCACAACTAATATCTGCTCTGGATACATCCTCACCTTTGCTGTGGCAGGGTAGATGTTCATTTCTGTAACATAAAAACCTCCAGCAAAGATGGAAAGAAGGAATGGAAGGTGGAAGAAGGACTGAAATTAAAAAAAAAAATCTAATGCCGTTGAACTTCTTGCTCATAAACACGTTTATTAAAAAGAATTTTGAAAACCAAAATAATATATCTTTGTGAGTACAGGCTCTCAAATACTTGCTGTCAAGAAGACAAAATGGTGACTCTGCAGCAGTGTATGTGATGTATTTGAGAAGGTGACAAGGATCACAACTTTCTCAATAATCTCTTTTCTCCTGATTCCACACTGGCTAGATCTTGCCACAGGAGCAGCTAGAATATCTTCCTGTATGAAGATGTACATGTGGATGTACAGTAAACGTTTTAGATGAAGCTAATTTTTAGTTATTTACTTAAAATTTAACATAATAGTTAACATTTTCCTTCAGATGTTCTGTTTGACTGCTTCCAGACTTTTATGTAATCAGCTATCATAAGCATGAACAGTAGTGCACTGAATTTTTAAACTTGAATCATGTCTCGTTCATTGCAATTTGGAAAGCATGAGAACAAAGGTTATAAAATACACTGAACCTTGAAAGAAAGGATAAATTCAAGTGTTTTTAAGGTCTGGAGCTTTTTTCCTTTGTAGCATGGCATATAATAAATCAGACTGAATCTGCAGGCTGAAACTGTGATAGTTGATAATATACTTGACTGCACTTTGAGTACTTTGCAGGTTCCAAGGTTGTTCAGGTCCAGTTCTTCAAGCACGAAGGCCAGTGAAAACGAAGACAACTTAGTATTATCAACTGACCTGTTTATTTCAGGCATTTTTGTCTATCAAAAATTGAACCTTGTAAACACAATTTATTCTTTGGATATCAATAACTTTTTTTTGATATGCAAAATCTGTCAGAGCCTCAAGCAAAGATTTTAAAATATGAGGTTTTAAAATGGTGAAGTTTTACCATGCTAGGTGGACTTGAGCAGCAAGATGAAACATACTGTGAAATCTGCTTTAAGTGAATATTAAAATGGTGATGCTAAAGTGAATTTTTTTTTAACTACACAACTGGAGTCCTAGAAAGGCATGATAACCACATATACCAAGAAAATTCGTGAAAAGACCTTCAAAACCTTCAGTAGGAAGGGCTGAAGACTGAAGTATGATATAAGTGAAGAACACTTTTTTTTTCTTCCTGTTTTACTACTCAAATAACGTTATTTCAGTCATAAGATCTCATTTTATCTGCCCAAAATCGCATCTGCATCTAATGTCTCATTAATGGTAAATAAAAAAAGGAAAGGAAGGAAGGAAGGAAGGAAGGAAGGAAGGAAGAAAGAAAGAAAGAAAGAGAAAGAAAGAAAGAAGAAAGAAAGAAGAGAAAGAAAGAAAGAAAGAAAGAAAGAAAGAAAGAAAGAAAGAAAGAAAGAAAGAAAGAAAGAAAGAAAGAAAAGAAAAGCAAAAAAAAAAGAAAAAAAAATCCTTTTCCTGAAGTTTTGGAGATTTTTAACTTATGTCAGCAGTAAAGCAAAGAAGAAAAAAATCCACACACTTCCTGTTCTTTGCAGCTTTCTGCAGTCTTACTACAGCTGATCTCAGTGTGTTTCTGAAAAAATGAATTGTTTGTATCACTCTGGTTCATCAGCATTTCTTAGGAGAGCGAAGTTTAATTAATGCCTGCACAAGAAACATTTGCTGCCTGAAAACCTTTTCTACAGACAGAAAGTGACATCGTATAGTTATAAACTTAAAGTCAAACAAACCTAAGAAAATATATAAAATTAAGTTATCTAGCTGTGTAGGTAAATTTAAGGAAGACTGCAATTGCACCTGCAAGCATTCTGTCATACAGAGAAAAGGGGAGCAAATATTTATCAAGAAAGAGCTATATACTGAATAACACCTGAAAATGAGTTTCAGGTTAATTAAATGGCTTTTCTGCTTGGAAACAAAAGATCTTCATATGACTCTCTCTAAATTATACTTCATAAACTTACTTGGGGTTTAACTTCCTATTTTTCATTGCACAGAAAGACAATAAAGACAATTACATGAAATTCCATTATTTCACAAACAGATGGTTAACACATCTAGATAGAACAATGAAAATCAGAAAGAACCTGGTAACAGTAACATCAGCACATTACCAATAATTAACTGGCTAATTCAAGGATAATTGTAATGAAATAAGTAAGTTCGTAGTCAGGTGTTAATGCTCTTCTGAAAGCAAAAGCTCAGACCCCCTGTGTTACAAATGAATCTCTAGATCCATGCATCACCCAGGGAACTGGATACCACTGTGACTGGAATGCTTAGGAGACGAACAAATGAAGCCAGCTTCAAACTTCAAAAAAAGTATTGAACAATTCATGTTGCTAGTGTTTAGTTTTTAAATACTGTCACTTCTTATACCAATGCAAAACAATTAGTCCTTGACAAATTTAACTTAGATGAACTGTGAACACAGCACATTAGAGCTGAGGCAATGTGGTTAGTGCTGATGGCAACACCCACTGGTGGTACTTTGTCACCAAAGCCAAGGCAATTATTCTTGCATGCTCCTCGTAAGCACCTTGTCTTCTATCATCTTTACTCATATTATGATTCAAGCCCACTGTCCCCTCCCAAAAAGAACAGAAAATGACCTCATCTCCTCTTGACAACTTATTTTGGGGATCAGAAGTTGTTTCAGTTTTGCTTATTCATCACAAGACATCATCCTTGCCTATTCCGCTGGGTTGAATTATCTTGCTATTGCTAGGTATCTTCGGTGCTTGGTCCCTGGTGACAGATTTCCAATTGCCATTTCTTAGGTGAGCATGAATCTGCTTTTAAGCTGTCTCAGATATCAGCCAACACTGGGATGCCCCCTGAAATAAAACCAATGTGTTTAAACAAAACCAGAAGAGGTCTGAGAGGGAGTGTGGGCAGATAATTCCTGCTTCACAGTGGGAGAGGGTAGAAATATGATAAAGCTTCTACCATACCATTTTAACTCACCTGCTAATCTACCAGAGCCTTTAAGACTTGGATTCTGTGTGCCACTGCCCTGTGAAATCCTCAGACAGACACTCTGGCTTCTTCTGCCATGCTGAGGATGAAATCCACAGGCTTCAGAAGACAGGTAAGGAGTCATTCTGTCTGGGTGAGATGGTCACAAGGTGGGTGCCATGCAGAGCTGAGTGCTGTATGATCCTGATGGAGCCACAGGGGAGGCCAGCCTGTCTTCACTGGGGGACTGGAGAGCAGTTCTCTCCTTCTGCTCAGCCCAACCAGCCACAGACAAAAAGGAATAGGTACCAGTGGGATCATCTTTGATTCCCTCTTTTGAACCTGTTTTAACTTTGTAAAGGTAACAGCATGTGCTGGAGATGATGGGCAAGCACACTGGCCAGTGCTGTCTCTCCCTGGAGCAGGTTGCTCTTACTTTTTGGATTCACCGCTGGAAGGCACCGCTCCAGGCCTGCCTGGAGGCACAGTGAGAGTGCATCTCTGGTGTTTCACAGAATCACAGAACCACAAAATGGCCAGGGTTGGAAGGGACCTCAAGGATCATGAAGCTCCAACCCCCCTGCCACATGCAGGGCCACCAACGTCCCTATTTAATACCAGACCAGGCTGCCCAGGGCCCCATCCAATCTGGCCTTGAACACCTCCAGGGATGGACGGGGCATCCACAGCCTCTCTGGGCAGCTGTTCCAGCATCTCATCACTCTCTCTGTAAAGAACTTCCATCTGACACCCAACTTAAATCTCCCTTCCCTCAACTTAAAATCACTTCCCCTTGTCTATTGTTATCCCTGTTATCCCTTGCTATTATCTACCCTTTCAAAGAGTTGATTCCCCTCCTGTTTGTAGGCTCCCTATAGGCACTGACAGGCTGCAAGGAGGTCACCCCGCAGCCTTCTTTTCTCCAGGCCGAAACAAGCCCAGCTCCCTCAGCCTGTCTTTGTAGAGGAGGTGCTCCAGCCCCCTGATCATCTTTGTGGCTCTCCTCTGGACCCTCTCCAACAGCTGTCTTTCTTGTACTGGGGGCTCCAGACCTGGACGCAGTACTCCAGATGTGGCATGTCTGCAGATCATGGCCCACCACTTCAGCCTCACAAGTCATAGAAGAGCATGTGGTTATTCAGCATAAAGGAGGCTCAGGGAAGTCCATGCCTCTTTCTACAACTGCCACAAAGGAGATTGCGACAAAGCTGGTCAACCTCTTCCCCAAGCATTAAGTGATGGGACAAGCGGAAACAGCCTCAATTGTGCCAGGTTGGATATTAAATTATTCACTGAAAAGGCTGTGAAGCTGCCCAGAGAAGCAGCGACTTCAACCATCCTTGCACATATAAAAGACGTGCAGATGCGGTGCTTGGGGACACCGTTGGAGGCAGACTTGGCAGTGCAATGTAAAAGATTGGACTTGGTGTTCTCAGGGACCTTTTCGAATCGAAACAACTCTGATTCCATGAAATCTAACACTCGTGTAGCCGACGCAGGAGCCCGTCGAGCAGCGCTGAGGGGACGCGTTTTCCCGCGCAAGGCAGGTGGAGCGCTCGAATCCGTCCGCCGCGTCACGCACCACGTCCACAAAACCCCGGGACTCACCCGGAAGTGTTTCCAGAGGGCGGCCCTCAGCACAGCGAGTGGTTCCGCTCGGCAGCGCGCTCATCCGCCGGCTCCGCCCGTACCGCTGCTGCTTCTCCGCCGCCTCGCGGGCCGCGTCCAGTTCGGTCTCCGTCCTGCCTCTCCATCCCTCCCCGCGCTGTGCCATGCTGCTGCGGGGCTGCGGGGCCGAAGGGCCGCGGGGGCGGCTGGCGCTGCTGCTGCTGCTGCTGCTGCTGGCCTGCGCCACGCGGGCCTCCGAGATCACCTTCGAGCTGCCCGATAACGCCAAGCAGTGCTTCTACGAGGAGATCGCCCAGGGCACGAAGTGCACGCTGGAGTTCCAGGTAGCGGGGAACCCGGCTCGGCGCCGCGCGGTCTCGCGTAGGGTGCGAATGGCGGCGCGGTGAGGGCGGCTGTGCCGTGCCATGCCTCACGGAAACGGGCTGACGTCCTGTGAGGGCTGTGCTTAATTGAATTGCCGAGAGGGGGCCGTGCAGTTTTTATTGTTTAGAATCGTTAGTGTTGGGAAAAAAAAGCCTCCAGGACATCTAGTGCAACAGTTAGCCCTTCATCATCGCTAAACCACGGCCCTTAGTGCCACATCTACGTTTTTCTTGGAAGCCTTCAGGGACAATGACTCCACCACCTCCCTGGGCAGCCCATTCCTATACCTCACCTTTCTGGGAAGAAATTTTTCCCACTGTCCAACCTCAGCCTCCCCCACTGCAGCTAAAAGCCATTATTTCTCGTCCTGTCACTGTTACCTGATAAAAGAGGCCAAACCCCAGCTCACTACAAGATCCCTTCAGGTAGTTATAGAGAGTAATAATGTCTCCCCTGAGCCTCCTCTTCTCCAGACTGAACAATCCCAGCTCTGCCAGCTGCTCCTCGTAAAGCCTGTGCTCCAGACCCCTCATCAGCTTTGTCGCCCTTCTTTGAACCCGCTCTAGGACCTCAATGTCTTTCTTATAGTGAATAGCCCAAAACGGAACACAATATTTGAGGTGTGGCCTCATCCATGCCAGTGCCAAGGGGCTCTCCTTTATAACAGATTGAACCTTTACCTTCTTAACAGAAAACTATTTTGCAGCTTTGAGATTTATGGAGCCATAGCCCTGGCATTTCTGGTACCTCTGAGTTTGCTGCTGCAGATGGCAACCACTGAAACCACAGAGTGCAACAGCAGCACCGGAGCAAAGTCAACCCGGACAGTGGGAATTGTGGCTCCTTTGAGGGAGAAGTGTGCTTTTATGGACCAACTTTTACTTTTGAAGTCCCATATTTATTTTTTCATAGTATTTTGGGGAATTTTGCTGCCAGATAACTTTGTAACTTTGTCCCTTGTGTTCCAGATCTTTGTCAGATATTTTTTTCCTACTCTTTCTTGTTTCTGCTCTTTGTTTTCCTACTTGGTTTCTTGTCCCTTACTGCTTTTTGCACTTTCATTTTTTTCTGGTCAGCATTTTCCCCTGTTTTGAAATGGATGTCTCTAGAGATTCCTGTGCAGACAGCCCTACTATTGCTACTTCTGCTCAGGATCATAACTGATCAGAACTGGAGGAGTGCTTTTGAAAAGAAACTCCAGGTTTGCCCAACTGAAGTGCTGCATGGGCATCCTTTGGCAGTAGTCTAAAGGAAGAGCTGAGGGGAGGCTCAAGGAAGCTCTATGGGAAGGAGTCTTTAGAAAGCTTTAGAAAAGGTCTGACAACGCATCTTTATTGTGTATGTGTAAAGTGGCCCTTTTGAAGTTTGTGATGCCCTTGTAAAATTTGAAGTCATGCTTTAAAGATGAGCTGCAGAACATTTTTTTATTTTTTTGCTTTTACTTCCAACCAGGCAATCATTTCTATGAAATTCTATGAAAATCTCCATTAGGTGATAGACAGCCAAACCTAGACATCCAGTTTTTTTTTTTGAACTTGTCATTCATTCATGTTTTTGTAAAAACAGGAAGATCTCACTTGCCAGCTAAATGTTTTTAAAATTAACTGTCTGTAAGGCAGATAGTTTTCAGCTCCTGTGCTATTTCTGTTTTACTGTTAGCTTTGTGGTTCTAATAACTTGATAAATAGAAAAATTGCTGTGGTTTTAAACAATACCATGTGAAGTGCACATCTAAGGTGAAGATATGCAAACAGATATGTAAAAGATACTTAATTCAATACAACTTCTCTTACTGCTTTATCATAAAAGGAAAAAATTTGGAGCGAATATTAAGCTTCAAACTGCTAGCCTGAGAGTCATAAAAACAGCAAATTTTGAGCATCTAAACTACCAGTGGTACTTGTTACAGAGGCAGAGTATCTCGTCTGCTTCTAGAGAGTAATGTCAACAGTAACCAAAGCCTGAAATAAAAGTGAGTCATAAGTTTGGAGTCACTTCTGGGCGTTATCTGAATGTGCTGGTTTTGAAAAGGAGTGGTTGGTGCCAACTGTGCAGGAGGAAAGCAGTGGACCCCCCTCAGTAACACTACTTTGTTAACAAGCTGGTAGAAGGACTGGGCCTGATGTAATACCTGTTCTACTGGTCATATGCCATTCCTGCAGAGCTGAACAGCTTGACCTAATACGGTAGTTATGCTGTTTAGGCCATACAGGAGTTGCCTTATCACATTTTAACAGTATCAACTTGCAGTATTGATTCTATGGAGAGGTGATGGATTTAGTTGATTTGTTACACTACTGTCTTTGCTGCTCCATCAAGTTTTATCTATGGTAGCTTTTGCTATAGTGCAGTTAGCTATAAGAAAGCAAGTAAAATTTCTTCTATAAACTTTGAAAATGTAGTTGATATTTCATATCTTGAATTCAAAGTTTTTTCTGTTTTCTTCTGTGTGTCTTTTATAAAAGAATGATTTTCGCAGACTGGCTTCAAACAATTTTCAAATTAATGTATTACATTTCAAAATATACTTGTCAAAGTTAGACCATTTGACAAATTGCACTTCTGGGAATAAATGTATTAAATATCTGTATTAAATGTCTTTGTATTTTTCTTTTCAGGTGATCACTGGAGGCCATTATGATGTTGACTGTCGATTGGAAGATCCCGATGGCACTGTACTGTACAAAGAGATGAAGAAACAATATGATAGCTTCACATTTACTGCATCCAGGAATGGAACATACAAATTCTGCTTCAGCAACGAATTCTCTACATTCACACACAAAACTGTGTACTTTGATTTCCAGGTTGGAGAAGATCCACCACTGTTTCCTAGTGAAAACAGAGTAACTGCACTTACCCAGGTAAGATGCTCTTGTGTTTGACAGCAACTGTTAGCTTGAAAGAATGTTGTTTGTTTTTTTCCAGATTCAGCTGCATTAGATATTTATATGACTTTTGAACATCAGTTGGAATTCGGACAGCTTTTTTACAGGGACAGTGAAAGGTGAATGCCTGAAAGTAGAGGGGCTTGGAACTTCAGAATCCCTTCAGCGGAGTAAAAGGCCTCTACAATTTATTAGTGACACCAGTGGTAGAACTTAATGGGAAACCTGTTCCTGAATCACAGTGAGAAGAACAAGCCTGGGACTTGTTCAGACACCAGACTTGTAAAACATGGTTAAACACAGATGTAAGTAACTGCAAGTGGCCATACTAGAGTGTTAAACTTTTCCTTTAGCAATCACAGAATGGTTTGGAAGGGCCCTCAAAGGTCATCTGATTACAACCCTCTGCCATAGTTGGCCTTGCCAGCAACTAAATCAGGCTTCCCAGGGCCCCATCCAGCCTGGCCTTGAACATGTCCAGGGGCATGGCGCATCCACAGTTTCTCTGGACGGCCTGTGCCAGGGCCTCACAACTCTCTCTGTGAAAAAGTTCACCCTGACATCTGATCTAAATCTCCGTTACTTTAGTTTCAAACCTTTCCGCCTTGTCCTATCAATAAAGTCTGTAATAGGTTGTGCTGTTTGTTCTTCAGGAAATCCTAATTTTCAGACATAACGCTGAAAAACTACCTGTTGGAATTCAAATACTTTGAAGATCTGTTGATTGATTCTGTGATGATCAAAACAGAGTGAAGAGTCCTGACTTCTACTTAGACAGCGTGAGCTGAACATGGAAAAAGTTTGTGAAAAATGATTTAGGTTTTGGAAAACTGGCAACACAGATTGAACGGGTTAAGTGTTTTTAGTTTAGGAGAGGAAGTAAGTGAATTTGGGGCAGATTTTTCTGAATTATTTTACTGTTGTGGACCATTTGGAAACACTGAAAAATAACAGAATTGTCCTTTCTCTAATTAGTTCTTGCATACATGAGTGAGAGAAGGATCTCTTGATAGAAGAACATATTGAGTTTGTTAGTGTAGTTTTTGAGATGTTGTAAAACTTACATGACAGTTAGACAGTGAATAACATCATAGTTGTGTATGAATGTCATACATGCATTAAGCAGGTCTGTATTTTAATGATAGAAATGATTGGGATGTTACTGTCATTTCAGTAGCTTTTATAGCATTCTCTTCTGAAATCAAAGATGCATTAATTTTTGTTTTGTAGTTCTCAGTGTAGTGCTCTGTGTTAGATAAAAAGTTTTACATGCTTCTTATTTAAGAGTCTGTGTGGATTAATATATAAGTTATATAAATTCAAATGTTAAAATATTTCAGCTTGACAATGAACTGAGCTAATCTCTGGGATGTAATGTTGCATGAGCCCTAGTAGTAGAGCACAGGAATTCACAGAAAATGTATTATAAGAGCTCTTAATGGGGAACGCTTGTTTGCTTCTCTAGATGGAGTCTGCCTGTGTTTCAATTCATGAAGCTTTGAAGTCTGTGATCGATTATCAGACTCACTTTCGACTGAGAGAAGCGCAAGGCCGCAGCAGAGCCGAGGATTTAAACACACGAGTCGCTTATTGGTCAATAGGGGAAGCAATCATTCTTCTTGTTGTTAGTATCGGGCAGGTATTTCTCCTCAAAAGCTTCTTCTCGGATAAAAGAACCACAGCAACCCGTGTTGGATCATAACTGGTAGTGATAATGCATCAGGTCATTACGCACTATTAATCTGTAAAGTTATTCTCCGATTAATTCTAGGTACAAAGGATCTAAATATGTGCAGCATTCAAGTGTGTCTACCCATCATCTATTAGAATCACAAAACAGGCACAAAAAGTTGTAGAAGGGACACATGATGACATTCAGAAAAAAAAAAAAACACTTCTGCTTTCTGATTCCTCTATTAAACATTTGCAATGACCAGCCTATCTGTCTTTTACTTACTTTAATCCAAATTGAGTTTGTTTTTTTTTTTTTTACTAGGGAATTTATCTGCAGTATAAAACTTCGTAAGAACCAAGCAATCAAATGTCAGATATGAAGAAGCAATGCATATAAAAAGTGTGGTTTGATTATAATTTCCAGGCTGAGTGGATTGCATTATAAACAAGCAAACGTGATGAACTGTAATGCTGTTTTGATTTGCTGTTTAAAAAAAAAAAAAAAAAAAAAAAAGCTGATTACATCCTTTGCTTACTCGTTAATCTGTTGCAAGTGTGACACTACATCGTGGCTCATTCTCCGTCAGCCTGGCAAATCCCTACTTTCAAAACATGCTAAATTTTATAGTTGAGTGCTTTTACTTAAGCATGTATTCTTCTATAGTAAGGTATAATGTTTTTCCTCTTTTGTGATGTTTGTTTTACTGAAGAGATTTTAAACTGAGAGTACTCAGGAAATAGATTTTCTGTCTTTAAAAATCCAAATCTCCAAATTTATTTTAAAAACTTGCAATAAAATAGAGAGTTGTAACTTCGTCACTGAAGCTGTGCAGTGTCTGGGCACACGTTGTTGCTGCTTTTTGGATTTAAGACCAGAGGTAGTTTGGTTTGTTACGCAGCACAGCACCAGCACTGGTTGAGGCTATATTACAGGTGAGGCACATACTAAGGTTTTTACCAAATTGTTTTCCTGTTCAGAGGCCGATTTGATATTGATAATGCATTGCACGTGTGCTGTAAATTTTATTTCCTTGTGTGTGGTGCACTGATACAGTATGGCCTTGTGCATCTGATAGCCACTCTTTTTTGCTAGTGGTCAGAAATGTTTTAAATATTTCAGGTTATCTTTTGGTAGTTAATAGCCACATTGTTTCCACTGCTCGTGTAGTGAGTAGCTTATGTACTGTAAAGTCTTGCTTTATTTGGATGTGGAAGGAAGTAAGTGTATGAACATACATGTAGCTGAGATTGAACTGGTCATCTCCTTCAGGTGCATCTGCAGGAGTAAGTAGACTGCAATTTGTAAATGCACACAAACTAAACTAAGGTGGGAAAAAAAGTTGTATTACTGACTGATTAAAAAGATGCTTAAACTAATTTTCAACAACCAGAGAAAGAATGCTGTATCCTCATTCACAGCCCGTGTTATCTCTAGCAAAAAGTTGAAAGTGACTCTGAAGCATTCTGAAGAACTGACCTAGGATAACTTCATTTTAAATGTTGTGTTGATTGAAAAATGAAATATGTATTCATCTCTGTTCTGGAAAAAACTTCTTCAGAAACAAAAAAAACCAACCAAACAAAAAACTTGAAGGAGCTCAAAAGTAAGTTAAAATGTCATGGAGGTACTGAAATGCTCACTGTATGTAAAATTCAGGATTATGTGTACTGTCTTGTACTGAAATTCAAATGTTGCATTCTCATTTTAGAATGAAAGCTTTCAAGATATAGTTAAATTCACAAAAGTCAGAAAGAAAAAAAAAAAAAGCTATTCCTTTCTTTTGAGACAGGAATGTGCCTATGCACTGTGTTCTTAATCATACCTACATGTGTGTACTTCTGATACTCCGTAGCTTTTGGCTGCTTTGCTCTCAACAGTGAAGCAAGTTCTGCACTTCGGGTGCAAGTATTGGATGAAAACATGATTTAATTACCAAATTGTTTTCTGTAATCTTCCAAATTTTGAATATCACTTCTGTAGTTTTAATCAGAACAAAGACATTTGTATTAAAGATTGAAACTTTTTTTTCCACTCTGTTCTGTGTGCTATTAAAATTGGTAAACAGTGGGGGTAAACCAAACACTGGTTGTCCATTGTATACATGTCTGTTCTTTCATAATGTTTGAATGTGTAAGGTGGGACTGTTCTGCTCAATATTATGCCCACTGCAGAGCTTTAGTGGACTTGACTTTTTCGTTAAAATTAGTTATCTGAACGAATCCTTTGATATCTTGCTACGTAATATGCAGCAATAGCTTAAATGCCTTTATTTTGTCTTACTAAAACATGGCACAGACACCCATTTACACATAGCTGTATATAGTTTTTCAAATGTGACTGAATAGGATATAATAAAACACATGCTAATATGCAGTGAGTGAAGAAATGCTTTGTGACTTTTTATTTGAGCTGCATCTTTTCATATATGAAAAGATAGCTTGATTAATGGTGTCATATACAAGTAAATTGCCATGCATTAATGGGGATACAACTGTTTTTAACTGCTAAAGATCCTAGTTTTCAGCTATTCCTTCAATGTTTTGTGTTTACGCAACTTCTTTTCGTGTTGTGAAATGTCAGTTTTTGATTTAGTTTGGGGAAAAAAAAAAAAAGTTTGAGTAAGACAAGAAACAGACTCTGTGAATACTGTATGGGAAAATAAAAAGTTAATATATGATTCTGGTCTGGTTGTTCGGTCTGCATTTGGGAGTGGGGAGCATTATTTGTTTAAAAAGTTTTGGACGACAATCTGAGTGTCAGCTTGTATTTTAATACATCACATTGAAAAGTCGCTATTACCTGAGCTTTGATCACTCTTCCATTACTGTACACTGAGAAGTGATTCAGTTCACTGCTGTTGATAATTAGCTGTACTTTAAGGTCACTGGAGAAAAACAAAGTTTCAGTTGTGATTTGGAATAGTGGGGCTGTGATTGACCAGCATGGCTTGGTGGGTGGACAGGTGGGGGTGGTAGGGCAATGGCTTCCTTCTGACATGATGTTAGCTGCACCTGCTGTCTTTCTCTGTGGTTCTCTGTTTGGGAGTTCACCAGCAGTAGCTTTGGTTTATGACATCCTAGTGTAAAGTATAGCTTATGTGTTGGTGGATGTGTTATCAAAGCAGTTTGTTCAGTCTCTTGTAAACCACAGTGTAGGATCTTCAGGCCTTCACTAAAAATGCAAACACAGAGCTACCCTGCTTACAAACGTTTGCATTCAGGAAGTGAATGCACAGTGGTGATGGAGACCTCCTTTTGAGCCCTTGTGGTTCAGAACACTTCAATAACTTGTATCTTCTTAATATTTATGTATACATGTTATTATATATCTATATAGGCAGCTGTGATGGAGAAAAAAAAAAAGTCCAGTGCCTTAGAGGTTGCACAGTTTTTAGTTTTCTCATAAACTTTAATATCTGAAGTTGAGAATGGAAGCCAAGCTTCTTAACTCTGGAAATACAAATAAATATAATTACACTTAAAGAAAATGTGGAAATCATCACTGCATGGATGACAGAAGGCAATCTGAGTAATGAGAAATAGCTCATCATAATACTATAGAGTGAACAGTGAGAAGGAGAATTGTATTTGTTCTGAGATTGTATGAGAAGCTTTTTATCATACAATTATTTTTTTTTTTTTGCTTTTGAATACCCCAAGCAAAATTTATACAAGTTCAGAAATACTCATTTTCTAAGAGTTTGTTTTTTCATTAACAGAAATAGCTACAATGTCAATATCCTTTGCTTGGTCTTTCATTTTCTCTATCCCTGCCCTGCTTCTTTCCAAGAAGCTTATATGAATCCCTGCTGTGATGGAGTTGTAGCTCCTATATTTGTGCTTTGGTGTAGTAGTTCACTGGGCTAGCGTAAGCCTGTTCTTAACTCCAAAGAGGGGAAGAGCATGGATGGCCACACAATGTTACTGATTTTACTGCTGTGCTTGCATGCTGAGTGATGCAGATAGTAGCTTCCTCCTTGTAGATAAAACCAGTCCTGTGACCTTTCCCTTGCAAGACTTGACAGCAAAAGAGAGTACCAAGAGCAACATAAGGTGTATGAAAGTGCAATTGCTGTGGTGGGACTAGCACAGCAGAATGTGGTTGTTGTTAACATTGTTTTTTAATATCAAAAAAGGTGATGCACGGGGCTGTCTTGTAATACATTTAGTGAGGCCAGAGTTCCAGGTTTTTTGTTTTCCATTTAAAATGAATAAGTATAATCAGCATGGAGAATGTTTATATTGATAATGACGAAGAAGACTTGCATATGTTTCAGTAGAGTGGCTGCAAGAGAAGAGCAAACTTGTTTTACTGAGGAGAAGGAGAAGATATAAAAATTGCTTTTATGAATTAAAATGACATGCAGGAGTATTGTCTTGCATTACATCTGTGAGTGTGCTATTTTCTTGTGGGACCAGAATGCTGCCATGCTCTCTGTGTGCGTGCTGGAGGGCTGTGAGGCTGTGGTGGTGAAGTAAGAGCATGGAATCAGAAGAACTCGTGGAGAAGAGCATCTGTGCTTGAGTGTAGCATAGATAGGCCAGTGCAGCCTTTCACGAGTACTAAGTACTATTAAAATTATTACTCAACTCCATGGAATTTCTGGCCTATGTGGAAAGTGCTGAACTTTGAAGAATCAGGAAAGCAGGAAGGCTGGGACTGGGGATCCCACCAGAGGCATCGCTTGGAGGGGCTGGCTCTAAGTAACGTGATGGAGCTGTGGATGACCCTGCTTTTTAGGGGAGGTGGAGAAGATGACCTTTAAGGTCCCTTCCAACTCTGAGGATTCTATGATTTTATGATTTTTTCTTGTACCTCTGCAATTCACCAGATGAAAATACAGCAGAGTTCCAGGTTAATGCTTTGTGTCTTGACATTGGGCAAAGAACATTTCCCTTTCAATTTTCCCAACATTTCCCAATCAATTTTGTTCTTGCTTAAGTCTTTTAGATTCTAAAAACATAGATTTGAGCCATGTCATGCAATCAGAAAACTAAGAATGGATAGAAAACTAATACTTGTTACAATTAAAGAAAAAGATGAACAAGAACTATAAACGAGATTATTTAAAACGTTGCTACTAAAATTCTACTAGATCTACTAGATAAGTTTCATCTGGAAAAACTTTTAAGAGACAAAATACAAAGTGATGCCATTGCAAATAAAACTGCCACATAACAGGTGTATATGAAACTTTTGTATGAAAGTTGTTTTTTTCCTCCTTAATTTAATAAAAAATAGTGTTCTTAAGGAAACTAAGTATCAGGTTTACCTGCTGAAATGCCTAATCAGTGGTAGTCTCCCAGCATCGTGGAGGGAAGCAATCTCAGCTGAAAAAAAATAAGCTCCAGTATCACGTTGGGTGGATTGCAATGCACAGATGATTAAAGACATTGGAAAATAAATAATTCATAAATTTATTGGAGTGGTCCTGTATATATTTGAATTGTTTTGTATACAAAATCAGTTTATATCTACTTGTGCTTATCACATTACCAACACATACTTGTAGATTGCCCCCACAGAATATGATATGATTCCATTCATATCCATTCATCTGGATGTTTAGACCTTAGCTAAAAGTCTTGTAAAGACTATGTTTACACAAAGTCTTTTATTGCAAATAATTAACACAGCAGAGGTAACCCAGCTGTCTGAACAGCAACTGCTGGCTTACATACATATTACAAGTATTATATATTTACTAAATATCTTCTGAATGAAACATCTGCTTACTACTGAATTGCCTCACATTACACATTCTTTTAAATGCACTGCAAACTTTGACTTTTTTCTACTTTATCTGAGAAAGGCTTTTTAAAGCGTTTTAAATTGCTTGAAAGAGATCAGCAAGCAGTAAGAGCTAACTAATAGAGTTTACCAGATTTCCAAAGGGCTTCTAATTATGTCTCAGACACTTTTAAAAAGACGCTTTAGGCTTGAAAGAAGGACTTAATTAGTAAAGCCTGATCAATTATTAATAAACAGGAAAGGGACTGTGAGTGGGGAGGGATGAGTTAATGGTTAACTCCTGCAGTGGAGGAAAGATGCCAATACGGTTCTGCAGAGATCTGTCCTATCATGTGGGTTGTCCAGCAGAGGTGTACAAGGGCTGCTCTGAAAGTAATGCCTGCCATTTTATTATATTGGCCCACAATCTTAGGGGTGAACGCTTGCAGTATGACAACAGAGGTTGAACCTTCCCACCAATATTCCATTCCATTCCACATTGTTGCCATGTGACAGATGGCAGCAGAGGAGCAGACTGAAAAACGGCGCCTGACATGGAAGAGCATGTGAAGCAAAGGTGTGGGGCTGAAAACTCCCATGTTTTAAAGCTTGCACCCACTGACATCTATCGATGCTTGCTGAACCTTTATGGAGACCAGCAGTGGTGACAGTAACATGACAGACAAGCCACATTCTGGACAGCCGCACAAATCAGTTTATGATTGTGACTATATTGAAAAACAGTACTTCATATCTGAGAAATTGCTCTATCAAATTCCTCTTGCGCTCCTTGTATCTTTTCTACCTTCTGTGGAAATAAAGAGAAGGTTTTTTTTTTTTTTTTTGGAGTAACTTACAATGTTAATACCAAAATGCTATGAATCAATTTCTGAATGTTTAAGAACAGAACTCTACTCATATATAAGAAACTGATAGAAAAGTGAATTTACAGAGGCTGAATGCATCAAGTACAGATTTTGTAATAGCAGAAAGGTGGACAGTGTTTTGGAGAACTGTAAAGGGAGACAGACTAGTGAGCAGTAAAACAACCTTTTAGCTCCTACAAAAGAGAGAACATGTGCAGAGCTGCCCCATAACCTTTCGGAACAGACAAGCACCAAACATAACTATATATCACTGTGCAAGAAGCAAATTTTGCTTTTGCAGAAAGCAACAAACATCTACCCAGCTTTTTGTGTGTGACAGCATATGAACCCAGTGCAACTACAGTTATCTAATTTTATCACACATACGTAATCAGTTGTGTATTATTTACCCAGTAAATGCAGACAGCTGCAATCATGGTTACCACAAACAATTGTTACTGTTTTTATACTGTATTATTAATGATCATATGTGTGAATTAGAGGTCACCTTAAGACTTACTTTGGCAAATATAGATATTTTCCCACTGAATAGAAAGAGTGAACCAAGGTTTTCTTACATTATTTTCCCCAGAGTAGAGAACACACCCAGAGCAGTGTATCAGCTGATAGCTCTTCTGGAAACCAAGGCTCACTCTTTCTCCTGATAAACCTACACCCACTCTAGCAGAGCAGAACGTGGTTCGCTGGTAAATGTTATCAAACTGATATCGTTGGAAAAACTGGGGAAGCTTTTGTTCTTGGAATTCTGAAGAAGGGCTTCAGTGCCTTAAAGTACATACCACCCATTTAACAAAACACATTACTTCTTAATTCCAATCCATGAGCAGTCTTTGTCCTTAGACCATCACATTTAAGACAAAATATAATTCTGGCAATGACAGAGCAATTTAATAATGATGCAAGAGATTTCTTTACTAATGAGATGCAACTGTTAGCTGTTACGTTTTAAATGCTTATTTGGAAAAACAACATCAAGAAAAGGATGAGTTCACCAATAGCAAAACTGTGATTCTAACCTTGTCAAATGGCTTTTATGAACTGAAATTAAAATCTCTGGATGACTTGTGATCTGCTCATCAGGAGCTACGTTGTTCAGGCACAGTACAGTAATTAGACAGCAGTTTAAGCCATCTGTCTTTGGCACGGTGATGATGCCTCTTCAGAAAAAGAAGTGGAAAAGAAACAATGGGAAATGCTTCTTACATCCCCTGAAGAAGTTACACATCCATGGGACTATGGGAGTATTTTAATGAGAGCTTCATCTGAAATCAGACAGCAGCACTGATTTTTATTCTGTGGAATTTCTGCCTATCAGACTACTCAGAGCACTACAATTTTTTGAAGCACAGTTTTATTTTTTTGTAGCACTGCAGCTCCTCTCTGTGTTAGATGTTAGAATGCTGACTCCTATTTCTATTGCAAGCCTATACTGATCTACAGATGATTCACTAACGGGATGACATGCATGACACAGTGCTGCACCTTCTGAACCACAACATCATTTACAAAGCCTCACGTTTCTGTAATTGGAGTCAGGATGAGTTCTCATTGGTAATTTGCTAAGTTTTTATCAATACCCTGAGAAAAAAGAATTGAACATTGACAGCATTTTTTCACCCAGAGGGTGGCGAGGCACTGGAACAAGTTGCCCAAGGAGGTTGTGGATGCCCCATAGACTCATAGAATAGTCTGGGTTGAAAAGGATCAAATGATCGTCCAGTTTCAACTCCCCTGCTAGGTGTCCACTAACAATCTCTTAGAAGGAATGGGAGACAAGACAAGGTTTTCTGGATCCGAAATGTATTCCAGTACTTTTGCTATGACACAGGAGCACTGGGTGCTTGAAATAGCCATGTTATAATTTTAGAAATGGATTTCTTTGCTGAAGTTTTTGACCCTTTATATCCATTCCCAAAGAAACCGGTGAGCACAAATTTGGATTCAAGCAGATGCTGGGACACTGCTGAGCTGAGCGCTAGCTCTTTGTCACAAAGATCACTTGCTGAGATCAAACCTGCTAATAAAGCCTTGGTTTTTAAGGGGGAGGATCCCTGCAGGCATTCAAGGCCAGGCTGGATGTGGCTCTGGGCAGCCTGGTCTGCTGGTTGGCGACCCTGCACATAGCAGGGGTTTGGAACTGGATGATCGCTGTGGTCCTTTTCAACTCAGGCCATTCTGTGATGCTGTGATTCCATGATTTTGGAACAGACGTGCTAGAAAGATTAATGACTCCAAATTAAGCGAAAAGCACGAGATTGCAATACAGTTCCCTACCCCTAACCCTTCCAGACCTTGTTCAATTTGCCTGTTTCAACTCAAATTAAGCCCTAAGTCCCGCAGATCAGAGCCGGCAGCCTTTCCCCGCCGCTCCTTAGCCGCAACCCGCACCCGCCCAGTACGAGAGCGCTCGGCCGACGCAGGCGCAGTGCGCGCAGCAGTGCCGGCGTTCCCGCGCGGATGGCGGCGCCGCTTCACGCAGGTGCGGCCGGGCGGGGCGGCGCGGCGCAGGTGCGGCGGGGAGGGCCATTCCGCCGCGAGTCATGTCGCGGAGCGCCGCGTCGTCGCCCTCCGGGGCCGCCGCCGCCCCCTTCTCGCCGCCCCCGCTGCCGCTGCAGCCGCCCTTCGGTCCGGACGGGGGTCTCGGAGGCGGGCGGACCGAGCTGAAGCCGGTGCGGCGCTTCATCCCCGACTCGTGGAAGAACTTCTTCAAAGGAAGGCGCGGCCGCGCCTCGGGCTGGGACGGAACGACGTCCGACATCGGGTTCGTGTCGGATGGGACGCCGTGCTCGCCGCCCGCCTCTCCCGGCTCGCCGCGGGCACGGCCCGGCTGCTCCGCAGAGCGCTGCGCGGGGTCGGGCGGCAGCTGCCGCTCGAGGGAGGCCGAGGCCATGCTGCGCGGGGACTCGTCGGGCGCGCCCAGCGGCATGACGTACAGCGAGCAGGTGGAGGCCTACCGGCAGCGCTACGGCTACATGAAGTCCTGGGCCGGGTTGCTGCGGCTGCTCGGCGTGGCCGAGCTGCTGCTGGGCGCCGCCGTCTTCGCCTGCGTGACCGCCTACGTGCACAAGGACAACGAATGGTACAACGCCTTCGGCTACTCGCAGCCCTACGGCTACGACGCTTCCTACGGCGGCTATTACTACAGCGGGCCCAAAACGCCCTTCGTGCTGGTGGTGGCCGGCGTGGCGTGGATCGTCACCATCGTGCTGCTGGTGCTCGGCATGTCCATGTACTACCGCACCATCCTCCTCGACTCCAGCTGGTGGCCGCTGACCGAGTTTGGCATTAACGTGGCCATGTTCCTTCTGTACATGTCCGCCGGCATCGTGTACGTCAACGACGTCAACCGAGGGGGACTCTGCTATTACCAGCTGTTCAAGACGCCGATGAATGCGTCTTTCTGCCGTGTGGAAGGAGGTCAGACAGCAGCCATCATCTTCCTGTTTGTCACGGTGGTCATCTACCTGATTAGTGCCTTGGTTTCTCTGAAGCTGTGGAGGCACGAAGCAGCCAGGAGGCAGAAGGAGCAGATGGAACGAGAGGTGGGTCGTGGGGGTCCTTTTGGTGGGCACAGCTGTAAGGTCTGCTGTATGGCCCTGAGCCTTCACAGAATCACAGAACGGCCAGGGTTGGAAGGGACCTCAAGGATCATTAATCTCCAACCCCCCTGCCACATGCAGGGCCACTGACTTCCACGTTTAATACCAGACTAGGTTGCCCAGGACCTCGTCCAGTCTGGCTTTGAACATCTCCAGAGACAGGGCATTACCTTTGGGGCTGAGGCATCATCCTCAGTCACGGACAAATGACAGGTGTTGTGAAGATGTGACCCAGAGTCTTTTTGTATTTACTTTGGTAAGGAACAGGTGCTGTTCTGTGGAAAACTGCATTCTCTACAGACATCATGTGATGAAGTACTTCCGTGTGTGTGTGTGTGTTTCCAAACAAAGGAAAACACAAATCATGTGCCTGTTAAGCTTTTTAGTAGGGTTGGGCTTAAAGGCAACTCATTTGTTTGGAGGCCACACTCTCAGCATGTGAACTGCTACTGCGAATGACAGCAAGAATGTAAAATATTGATTTGCATTTTGAAGCAAAAATCCAAGTGATTCTTGTCTATTCAGCTGTATTTACAGTTGTACCAGATAATCACTCAGAGGGTGGTGACGCACTGGGACAGGTTGCCCAAGGAGGTTGTGGACGTTCTGTCCCTGGAGGCATTCAAGGCCAGGCTGGATGTGGCTCTGGGCAGCCTGGGCTGCTGGTTGGCAACCCTGCACATAGCAGGGGGTTGGAACTGAATGAGCATTGTGGTCCTTTTCAATCCAGGCCATTCTGTGGTTCTCTAACATTGATAGTAATGATAGAGCTGGTGTTTCAGTTCTCAATTATTTCATCTTTTCACTTCATCTGTTTTGTGTTGCTGCTGGCCTTGCCCATACTAAAACCACTCAATACTCACCTAGTTAATGATAAACTGTCATCATGCAGACCTAGTGCTGCCAACCAGGGCATTTGAAGTCACTTGCATAAAACTTCTTCCATGGGAAAGCACTCTGAAAAGCTGCCAAAAATCGTTAAAACATAGCTTAAAAATACACACATGTGAAGCTTACAAAAGCCTACCTTATGTAATTGGCAGCATTTAAATGCAAGGTGCATTCCATCTGCTTTATGATTGTATTTCTGTTTATTTTCAGCATTTCTGTTTAATGTTGGTTTCCTTACCAAGATCTTGCATGAAACTTGAGACTCACCTTTAGGAAAGTGAATTGTAGATGTATGAGACTAGCTAGTTTTCAACAAGTTTTTAAATACATCCTGCAAGAATTAGGTGATTTGCCTATTGTTATCCATGTTCTTTTATTCTAGTTATTTAAGAATATTTTTGAAGTTAACATTTCTATCATATAAACTAGGATCAAGAGAGTGCTGTGCAGAAGAGTAGCTGGTTGGTTACTGGCTAGTTCTCTGTTTTCTAGGCAATGAGCTAAGCTGTGTGAGTCACTAGAATGTGGAATTTAAAGGTGATTGAGAAGTGGTTGGAGTATTTCCTCCGTGTTGTTCCTTACAGCTGTGCTTGTTCTGGGCTTTGTGTGTGTTTTTTTTATTGCACCATTCTTCAAACATCTGTAAAACGCTTGATCTGAAAACATTCTTTTGCTAAATATGTTCATTATTTATTATATACACATAAGAATCTCCACAGCTTGGTTCAAAATATATATTAAGTATCTGTGCTTTTTGACTTACTGTTTAAAATAAAACTTAAAGTTTTGTGTTGTTTTTTTTTTTTTTGACAGATGAAAACACAGTTGTCTTTACCGGACAGAAAGGTAGGAAGCAAAATTATTTTTCTGTTTACTGGTATTCCCAGTTGCATATTCTTTTTTTCTTGTGACTCCTTGTCTTGACTACCCTTTTTCATTAGTTTTTTGTTGTTGTTGTTTTCATTGGAAAAGATTAGATTTAGTTCTTTAGTATAGTCAGGAGAACATTTTCTTGGTCGGAAGATTTGGAAGAAGTTTGTGAAGAAGTTAGTGCTAGTTCATCTTGGTTTTAAGATTTACTGTTGACAGTATGTGCTTTTAGTCAGTTTCATTAAGTGATGAGTTCTGTAGTCTTTATCGTAGAATTCTGCAGGCATGGTTGTAGCAGCAAAGCATCTGATGCATTATAGGTTTTAGGGTTTAATTTTTTCCTTTTGGCTTCCTGTTAAAGTTGGAGAGGGGCCAGTGGAAGCTCATTGTTAGGTTTCAGATTCGAGTTTGCTCCTGTTATTGTGAAACTACTCCAAGACTCTTACAAGCTTTGAAATACCAACAAAATAAGGATTTTTGTGCTGCTTCTGCACAAATTTGCAGATGCTACAAAGGTTGGACAGGATTTTAATGCAATAGATGTTGATGATTTCCAGAAAATTTATGGAGTATTTCTTTTGGACTTAAATGTTTCCCTTTAAATACTGTGAGCATCCTGCCACAGTCTTTTCTGTTGCTTACTTCAGTACTGAGTCAGGAGCCTTTTTAACTCCATGTGACATCACTCCTGTGTCAAGGATTAAATTGTAATATTGGAAGTAAGGGTAAAAGGGATCTCTAGAGAACAGGGTGATTCATGTTCATCCACAACTGGATATCCAGAAAACTTCCATAAACTGTTTTTTAAGATATAGAGGACAAATCTTTTCAAGACCAAAATAAATATTTGGCTGTCACTGGTACAGATACTAGGTTAATTGCAAGAATATTAGAACAAACTGAAGATAACCATTTTAAACTGTAGAACTCTTTCGTGATTTTTCTAACTATAGTAAAATATGTAAAGCTGTATGTGATTTACTTGTGCTGCTGCTTAGGACTCTTATCTCTGTCTTCATATTAAGTGCATACTTTACAGAACTTGTATTTTGCATTTGAATAAAATGTCATTTTAATTGGGACAATATTTTTTCTTTTCAAACTTAGTATACTGACAGTGACGACGCACCAAAAGAAGAGGTCACTTACAGGCAGCTTAAATCAGTGGAAAGGAAACCAGAACTACTTAATGGTCATATACCTGCAGGACACATTCCTAAACCTATAGTGATGCCAGACTACTTAGCGTAAGTGACTTAAGTTTGTTTATCAAAGTCAGTACTTGAATCGTTTTTACAAGCATCATTTCTCATATTCATGTTTTCTTTGCACGTGCTGCAGAAACTTACAATTCTTTATCAATGCCATGGACACAGTAATATAAATAATCTGAAACTTCACAACCCCTAAAACCTGACCCAAACATTGGAACACACTATTAGAATCTAGCATGTAATGACCAAAGGAACAGAAGATGCAGGCAGTATTCATGGGAAATTTCTTATCTTTTTAGCTTTATAAATTTGTCTAATCTTGTGTGAGTGCTAAATTGATAATATCCATTTTAAAGGATAAGCTTTCTATGTTATCCACAATCTGGTGGGGTTTTTTTTGTCATTTCTGTGATATAGTGGGTGGCAACCCTGCCCACTCTAGAAAGGTTGAAACCAGATTATCTTTAAGATGATCTCCAACCCAAGACATTCTGTCATTCTGTGGTGAAGTATAAAATAACTTGATTTATATACTACTTGGCGTGTATTTCAATGGTTCAGATTTAGGAAGGCTTCAGCAATTACGAGATGGGCAAACAATACAGAAACACATTACTGATGTCAAGACTCTGTGTGCTTGTTGAAGTCTGATGTCTAACACTAATCACTGAATATTTATTTATTTTAAAGGAAATACCCAGCAATTCAAACAAATGAAATGCGAGACCGGTATAAAGCAGTGTTCAATGATCAGTTTGCTGAGTACAAAGAACTGTCTGTGGAAGTTCATGCTGTGTTAAAAAAGTTCAGTGAGCTAGAAGCATTGATGAGACAACTTCCTCAACATCCTGGAAGCATATATGTGAGTGCCTGTGGAAAAAAAGGGATAATGGAAAGTATGCAGCTTCTAACTTTCATTGGTTAATGTCTGGTGACATTGGCAATGGTTCAGTAGGAGAGAGTTTTTCTCAAATATGCTATTTCTTGTTTGGTCATCCATCTACAATGCAATGATATTGTGTATGTATTTGTGTTTTTCTGTTTTTTTTTTTCATGTTCTTAGCTTTCTAGTTTGAATAAAGCAAAGTTAACTTGTTTTCACTATTTCTCAAGTACAAAATGTACAATTAAATCAGAAAAGATTTGATCAACAAGATTGACTTTTGATAAGTATTTTGTAGAGTTTACATGAAGATACAGAGGATGCTCAGTGTGTTTAAATGTGTGTGATATCTCTCCGCAGGAACAGGAAAGGATATCAAAAGTTCTGCAAGAATATGAGAAGAAGAAAAATGTGAGTGTTTTCAGCTTTACATTGCTGATTAATCTAAAGAACAAAGTGTAAATAGGCAGCACTTCTGATAGAAATTTGCTACCTTGGGGTAGGCAAAGGTGCTATTACAGGGCTTCGAAGTATCTGTTCTTTTTAATTAAATTTGAGTTGTGTTCATGTTAACTAAGTGTATGGGGCTGCTGAATTATGGCCTGAACCTCTGATTGATCACCTGAGGCGAGCTGTGAGTCAGCTACGGGAGCACAGGTGAAAGCAATTCAGCTGCCCTGCAGGAAGGAGTGGAGCCTGGCTGCCCCTCTCCTAGAGCCACTTAAGATCTGACTGCCAGTGGGGAAGGATCTCTTCTGGAGATCCGCTCCACTGGAGTCTGTCATGTGAGCCCAGGATAGGGTGAGTGTCCTTTTTTCCTACTCTAGTATAATAATTACATCAGCCAAACTCCTGGATATACTATATCATCTGTATATTCATTGATTGTACACTAAGCTTCATTGCTTTTTTGGAGAGGTATATATTAGACGTATCAGAACACATATATTAAATAAAAATTATGTAGTAGAACATAATTTACATTTGCAGGCTTCTTTTTTTAAAAACTGCTCTCTTTCCTAAATGGCTGCAGTAGTGTATTAATAGTGTATTAAAGCAGAACTTCTTTCTCTAGCTCTCCGTGAAGGAAGAAGAAGCAGGCAATAAAAAATCATGGCCAAAGAAAAAGTATTACTCTGGAATATAATTGTATGCTGTCCTTAGTCAAGAATATCATTGATAATAGACTGCTACTGGATAAAACTGAAAGCATAAATATTAATGTAAGGATTTGTGTTTTCTTGGCAGGATCCTGCATTTCTGGAGAAAAAGGAACGTTGTGAATACCTAAAGAATAAGCTTTCTCACATAAAACAACGAATTCAGGACTATGATAAAGTTATGAACTGGAAAGTACAAATTTAGCAATGCCTTGAGCTTGCATATAAGATTTTTCTAGTTTTTGAATCAATAAGTGTATTTTAAAATATTTATTTACTCTCTGATGTGTATACTTTCAGTGGGGATAACAGCTACCTGATCACTTCATCACTTCATTAGGTGTTGTATGTTACTGACAGGTTTTGTATGCAGATTCAATTATAAATCTGTGTAATGAAGTTGTCAGATATGTTTAGAATACCAGTGTTAACATTCTGCTTTTTATAATTAAGCGTGGTTTATTTGACAATAAGTTGGGAAGTCCACTAGAGAAGGCAGTTCTAAATACTTTTTCAAAAGTGTGCATACAAATACTGTACCAAGGATACAATATCAGAAGGAGTTGCATTGTTCTCTATGGCTGGGGTTTGGTAGGGTATTTGATCATACTGAAGAGTTTCAGCAGGTAGAAAATGAATTCTACGAGGTGGCTGTATTTTCAAATACACCATTGTATATTAGAAATTATTGGGAATTTCTAATGCAGAGTAAGTTCCTATGTAAGCAGTGATTGTATGCTTGTTTTTGTTTTGTTTTTATGCTCCTCTGTAGAGATGATGCAACTTAAAAGTGGCCTTAAAAGTGACCTTATAAGTGGCCTTAAAAGATGAGTGGCATTGAGTAAGAGTCATGTTTAGAGTTCCACTAGTGTTGCTGTAGACCTAGATGTTCTGCATATATTTCTGGGACATGTTAGTAAGCTTCTGCTGGGTTAAAGAAAAAGTACTTCTCTCTGTCAGCAAGGAACTGGACTTTTTGCTTTAGCTCAGTTTAAGATTATTATGTAAATGCTGCTGTTTGTGAACTTCTTATTCAGAGATTTAGTACAACGAAATTCTCAAAATAGAAATTATTAGCATCTTTTATAAGGCCAGGAATATTTTGTTTTCGAGAGTGTATCTTTATAAATTCAATATAAATTTTCATCTATGTTGGGGTTATAGGTTTATATATGCAAATTTTCACATAAGCCAGTGAATTTTCTCTTTTTATCCTTTTTCACATCTTTTTAAAAAACTTTTTACTTAGTAAAATTGCTGGAAGCATTGATAGTTTCCATGTACAGTTTTATATAATTGCAAATGGACTATTTTTTTGAAATGCATTTTAGTTTCATTAAAAAAAATGAAACAACTTAATGATGTTAATCCATTGTTTATATAATCATTTCATTGTTAAAAAATATTGCCACTGTTGCTCAGTATTGAAAACACATGGATACACCTAACTCTGGGATTTATTTCTGGTTTGCTTTTTGAGCTCTTATAGCACCATCCAACCTGCCCTTGGACACTTTCAGGGATGGAGCATCCACAACTTCTTTGGGCAACCTGCTCTAACTACCCTTCTAGTAGAGAATTTGTTCCTCATGTCTAGTTTAACTCTGCCCTGTTTTATACCTTGTGCTGTCTCTGCAGGTATAAAGTTTTTCTTCCTTTCTTAGGAGCCCTCTTTATCTATTGAAACACTACAGTAACGTCTCCTTATAGCTTTCTCCAGGCTGAACAACCATGGATTGCAGCCAGTCTCCTGTACAGGAGGTGCTCAAGTGCTCTGCCCACTTTCATGGCCTTCCTCTGGATCTCCTTAACAGCTCTGCATCTTTCTTGTGCAGGGCTTCCCAAACCTGAGTGTGATGTTCTAGGTGAGGTCTCAGAAGGTCAAATAAGAGTGAGACAACAAATTCTCTCAACCTGCTGGATGTAATAACTTCTTTAAATACAGCCAAGAATATATGTATGTATGACTGACTTTCTGGGTTGCAAGCCCAGAACATTGCAGGCTCATATCCAATTTTTCATCAGTCACTGTCTTCAAGTCCTCTCTACAGGGCTGCTCTCAATCAATTCGTCCTCAAGTCCGTGCAGGTATTGGGGATTGCCCCGACGCAGATGCAGGACCTATTGAACTTTGTGAGGTTCACAGGGATGTATTTATTGTGTCATTGTCCCCGTGTATAGCATCCTTTCCCTCTAGAGTGTCATCCGCAAACTTATTGGGGATGCCACTGTCGTTCATGAAAATACCTTGTGGTGTTGGTCCCTGTACAGACTCATGAGGGACAGCACTTGTTCCTGGTTTCAGTTTGGACGCTGAACTGTTGACTCTAACTCCATACATCCAGCCAATCCCTTATTCACCCAACGAATACATATTTCTCAGGAGAGGGCATATCAGGGCCTTAGAGAAGATTCTGTACCCCTAGTAGACCTTTCTGCCATAAGAACACTGGGTTGTATTTTTAGCCTCCCTTTGAAAGTGATCTGAGTTTCAGTTTCTGAGAAACTTGCTTCTGGACCTTCAGATAGTGTCTGTATAACCTCTGCAGAACTATTGTGTTTCTCTTCCTGCCGATTTTTCCAACACAGGTTTTGGAGAAATCAAGATTCATGCAATAAGAATTAGTTGCTGTGAGCATAAGCCAGTCAAGCGTAGCATAGAAAGGAGGAGTAAATTTAGTGAGAACTAGTTAGAATCTTCTTTTGAAGAAAGAAAAGAAGTGGTCTTTTGATGGTCTTAAAGGAAAAAAGACAAAGTTACTGGACGATTATTGCCTTGGTCTGTCTGTGCAGTCTTTAGTTTCACCTTTGTGATCTACATGGTTGCCTGTACATCTAAAAAGTCTGCTCTGTGACCTTACTAGCATGATTGGGTTTTTGCATAGTATATCCATACATCAGCAAGCATACAGCAGAACACTTTCAAATAAAACCTGTCCTCAGATAATGAGTGTATGGAGCCAGACCTTTCATTCTCCAGTTTACCTCTTAGAAAATGCCTGGATAGCTGCTCCGATCAGCAAAGGCAAAAGTAAAAAATAGTTACACTTTCCAGGAATGTGAGTTTTCAAGCTGTACTTAATAACTAGCTCTGTACACTTTTGCACAAATGTCTTATGCCTTCAGCCTAATAAATAAGACGGTGTCTAATAAATGTAATCAAGAGTTGGCATAACATAGTATGGTTGACTAGCTTTAACAACAACATAGCAACTACAAGCACTGGTGCTAATGAAAAACCTAGTAGATTTGGTTTTGAGTTTTTAATTTCATAATTAAAAAAAATTATGATGGGATTTGAAGCATGTGAACACTCACAGTTTGCTCTTATGTCCAGCATTCCTGTATGGAATATAGGTTCTTTACCATGACAATAAAAGACATTCCTGTTCTGAAAGAAGCTTTATTGCTACCTTTTTTTTACTGATTATGTTGGTTTGTGCCTGTTTTTCCATTTCAACATTTTAGAAATCGGACTTCTTAAGAAAGTATGGCATGTGACTGCTGGAAGCAAATTTTCTTAGAATTAACAGTTTTTTTTTTTCATCTTAAGTAGTTTTCACTACTTTCATCTAAATGTCACAGATTTTTCTTGACTTTGGTTTAATTAAAAATAATTTATTTTTTCCTCTGTTACAATGTTTCTCCTGATATATGCAACGGTGTGAAAGCTACAGAAGTTTTCCACTTCTATTTATGGAAATGTTACTTATGTTTAAAAGTTTTCTTCCTCAGTTCTTGTCTTACTTGGATGCAGAGTGACACGCCTTAAAAACGGATGCTTGGTGACTTTCCTGTAATTCAAAAGGTCAAACACAGTCTTGGCACATTTCCATTGTATTCAGCAATGCTGTGATTGCTCTGCAGAGAAATTGGTTACAGTGATCTTCACTTTATTGAGCTGGTCTTTACGATGATGCTTCTGAAAATCTTGGTGAGCTGACAGTACCTGCTTGTCTCAGTCCTGAGTATTACCTCTGGCAGATTGCATCAAGCTAATGCAGCTAGAACAAGTGTGCCATATTGTTTTTAATGATGACCATAAATAGAGTATAAGCTTGCTGCTAAGGGATCAATTAAGTAAATCTGAAAGAGCTTGAATTTGTAGAAATTCTTGTATAGTTTTTAATGTATTAATGAGTAAACTAATGTTTGCAGAGGATCTGGGTGCCGAATACTTGAGAAGGGAACTAGAAACAAACAGAATCAAGAAAGCACAGGTTTTCAGAGCATTTTGATACAGTTTTACATATTCCTTTATTAAAACTATGTATTTATTACTGATATGACATACTTCCTTAACAATATCCGAGTTTCAAACTCTGCTTGAAATCATCTCTTTTACACGGGCTGTGAAGTAGTGCACATTAAGCGTGCATATACTCCTGCTTGCCTTTGCTGATGCTTGTTTTTCTGTTGATTCGAGAGTTTGCAGTTCAATTTATACTGAAGTAAGAATAGGAGAATCAGTTTTTTTTCAGAACTGAAGTCCTGGAGAAGAAATGCTCAGGAAGATTTCTGACTGCACACGTGGAGCCTGGAGAAGATTCGCTGGTATGTACTGGCTACCTGTTGGTCCGCAGGTAGGGTAGTTGGTAAACTATGCTTAAACAGCATACTTTCATTTCGTACGCTTTACGGAACAAATTGTTTTTGTTTCTGTAGGACCCTCCTGGGCACGTAGCCGCTACGGAGGAACGGAGGGCGCGCATGCCGGGCGCAGCCGGAGGATAATGGCTGCAGCACCGGACGGGGCGCAGCGGGCGCTTCCGGCCTGAGGGAGGGCACATCCGGCCTGGGGGAGAGCATATCCGGCCTGAGAGAGGGCACTTCCTGCGCGAGAGGAAGTACGTGTGCGTGTGTCCGCCGTGCTGCAGCTGTGCCCGCTCGCCGGCAGCGGAGCTTCGGTCCGGCTTTGTCAGAGCGGCGCCGGGGCCATGGACGACGAGCCCGAGAGGACTAAGCGCTGGGAAGGAGGCTACGAGAGGACGTGGTAGGTTTTCGTTTCCATTCTTCACCTCGCTATCGGCGCAGGACGAGGAGAGCTTTCAGGTGCTCAGCGGGAATCTCTCTTTTCCATAGGGAAGTGCTGAAGGAAGATGAATCCGGGTCGCTGAAAGCAACCATCGAGGACATCCTCTTCAAGGCGAAGAGGAAAAGGTACGGTGCCGCGCCCCAGCCCTGGTCCTGTCGCCGCTGTGCTCAGTGTGCCTTGCAGCGATCTGAGCTGGGCGGCCAGGGTCTGCTCCAGAAACCCGCTGGGAGTTTTTGCAGAGGGCAGAGCGTGTTCTGTGTCACGTTGCCCGGAGAACAGCTAGATTAAAAGCATGGGCTTGCTTTGCTTCAGATTGCGTAAAAACAATCAGTGTCATATGAAACTGTACAGTGATGAACCTCGTGCAAGAAGTGTGTTCAGTTCATTGGGTTTTCTTCTGTTTAAGAGGCATGCAGTCCGTCCGTGATGAAAGGTTGATTGCAGTCTCACCTTTTGCCTCTTCTCAGTGGAAATACACATCCATGGCTCATGGATGCTTTCTATTTGCCAAAGGCCCAATGTTGGGTTAGTTCCAGACTTTGTTTCAGCCCCCATTCCTTCACCTGCGTCTTACTTGAAACTTTCTGTATGTTTTGTCAGAATCTACGAACACCATGGACAAGTCCGGCTGGGAATGGTACGTCAACATCCTATGGCCATCCTGAGCCCACAGCAAATTCAGCAGAGGTGGCATGCACAACCTGAAGCAGCCTGTGCTGACTAGACGTGCTTGAGAGCAGAGCTTGCACCTTCTCTCTCTCTGTTTTCTGAAGGCAGCAGGGTGGGCAGTGGAGCACCAGTTTAGTGTGTGTGCAGAGTGCACCTCACAGATGCAGCCAGCCAATGCGTGCTTAACTATGGATTTTTCTCCGTGTGAGAAATAAATAGCTTTCATGAATTGCATATTACAACATTGCTTCATGCAACACCAAGGTCTTCTAATAAAGACATTAAACGGGTGCAAACTGTAGCTGGCCTTCAAAGGAAAAGAGGAATGAATGTTTTTCAAGATAGATGGCCTTTTGTTCCATTTCAGAGGAGAAATGTGAAAATGCAAAAACTTGGTCCTTGTGTTAAAGCATAAACCTGTAGCAGAATTAACGTTTTGTGGTGATAATGCAGATGCGTCACCTTTATGTGGTTGTTGATGGATCAAGAACTATGGAGGACCAAGATTTAAAACCGAACAGACTTACTTGCACTTTGAAGGTATTTCTGTACTGAAAAATTACCTCTTTATTAATCCGCTCTTTTTCTGTAAATCACTTCCATTTTGCATTTAAAACAGTGACAGTCTCCTGCAACCAGATTTCTTACACAGACTCATCTCTCCTTCCATACCTACTGTTTTTTTCCCTTATTTCTGTTGCTGACCAGTGATTTTCCTGGGGTGGTTTAGTTTCCCTTTTTTGAATTGTAAAAGCTGTGTAACTTCAGAATACGTTGCAGGAGCACTTCTATACAGCAAAGGCAGTGGAGGTCTTCAGCAGTGTGGAAACTAAGGTGAAATGATGGCTGTAATATTGGATTGGAGAACAAACATTGAACGTTAAACATTTAACAGCCTTTTGTTCTTGGAACTGTGGTTTGAATAGATGCTAGGCAGGAGTTTGTATTGTTGCTTCAGATGGTAGACTTCAGACTTGAACTGTACACAGTGTTATTAGTGAAAGGTCATATACAATACAAAGCACTAAAATCCTGAGCTTTGAAGATTTTGTGCAGATTAATGCTTTTTGGTATGTCTTTGAAGTAACGTAATACAGAGCTTCAGCATATGAACTGAATAAAATAAAACATTGCTACTATCTGGTACTGATTTGCATAGGTAACACTGGAGGGAGAACGGAAGAGTTTGGGCAAAGGGCAGCGAATGGCAGGGACAGGCTTATTTCCCCCCTCCCTTATTTTTTTGATTGACCCAATTTGCAAATACTATAGCAGCAAATTATTACATGCGGAGCAAAACTGTATTTAGTTTTTAACAGTCTTATTTTTTCTTTATAGCTGCTGGAATATTTTGTTGAAGAGTACTTCGATCAAAATCCTATTAGTCAGGTGAGTGAAACCATGCAAGAAACAATGTCATGAGCAGATTTTTACGCATGTTTGAATTAGCAGTAATTGAAGATTTATTAAATACTTTTGTAGTAAAATCACAAGATCAGATTGTGTGATTGTTAATAGCACTTAATCAGCACTTTATCGTCAAAGGTCTCAGCCTGCTGCAGTCCTGCAAACCTCAAGGGGCATTTTGCTTAGGATCATTATTGTAGGGCCTCAAGAGAATTGACTTCTGTCAGTAGTGTCCCATACTGGCCAGAGTTCAGGTGAGGTCATTCTGGAACTTTTCAGCCATGATAGAATTCCAGACTGAAGATTCTGGTAGCTCTTAGATGAGGTCATGAGCCAGGCAGCAGGAATTCCAGGTGTGGTCAGGAAATGCCCAACCATCCTAACTCACTGTGCTTGGGCAAAGACAGAAGTCCAGTGCTGGTTTACTTTGAGATTGCAGAGCCATCTGGGGGCTGCACCACCACTACTGCCCTGTGACTGAAATCACTCCATCTCTCCACAGAGTAGCAGTGTGGTCACGTTTTGCCTCTGTGCCTATGAATAAAGCACCTGTGTGTGTGTGTATTTCTTTGCTTTCATGTGCTCTGTTTAATTAACTGAAGGTTTATCTTGTCTTGAACCCTTTCTGCAGTGCAGGTTGGCAGTTGAAGGATGCCAGGGTGCCAGGGTTTGAAAGATGTCAGATGAATGTAACCTGGTATCCTTCAAACCTTGGTGTATAAATCAGTATCTAATAAGAAGATAATATAGTATAATATAGCTAGTAAAATAATGATGGTATGTATTAGGTTCAGTGTTTCAGTTGGAGACCATCCAAGCAGGACTTCCCACCATCAGTCTTTCCCTCTGACTCTGTCCAGTACTTGTATTTCTTCACTACTGTAAGAGACAGTGGTGGGCATTTGAAGTCCTGTTTTCTGTGCTTGTTGTAGGTAGCTGAGATCAGAATCAAGGAGGAATCACTTGACTAAAGTCAGATTCGCTCCGATAGTCGTTGGTTGTTATTCCTGATGTAGCATAAAACCAAAAGACAAATCTTTGTGATTACAGGTGTAAAGAAAACATAGCAGAGATATAAATCAGCGTACTTTTAAACTCATTAAATTTTGCTGTTTTCTTTCCCTCTCCAGATGGGCTTAATTGTAACCAAGAATAAAAGAGCTGAGAAGATGACAGAGCTTTCAGGTAGGGAGACAGTATCTTTTTTTAAAATTGCAGATCTGTTGGCAGTGCAGTTAATTTCTCAGTCTAGATGCCAGCTTCATATCTCCCGGTAGCTGTGCTTTCCTTGATGTTTGGCAAATTGTTGTGAAGCAAGATTTCTTGGGTTCTTGCTTTCTATCACCAACAAGAAATGTCTTCAGAGATGTGGTTATAAATGCTGTCTCTTTACCCATCTGAAGAGCTGAAGGAATTAGAAGAGTTTCTTGGGGCTTAAGTAGTACTTTGAGGATATCAGGAAATTGAATTCCGTTTCTGCTGGAACAGTTGGTGAGACAATTCACTCTGTGACTGCTTTGTTTATGTGAAACACTTACTGATACATGATAATTTTCTGCCTTTTTGGCTTCTTGAAGTTTCTAGGGATGGAATACCTGTGATGTCTAGCTTTCTGCAAAAGACTACTTCTTAGATTGGGATCACTTCTAAGGGAAAACGTACTTAGAAGTGATGGTTTGAAAATTGTTGCTGTATAAGCGCACTTCATAAAATATATAGCTTAATATTACATTTTTTTAAATTAGTTATTTCAGCTGAGCTGTTTTATTCATTTGCAGGTAACCCAAAAAAGCACATAGCTGCTCTGAAGAAAGCAGTGGATATGAACTGCCAGGGAGAGCCATCTCTGTATAATTCCCTAAATTTGGCCATGCAGACTTTAAAGTTAGTATGTAAATGGGGTTTTGTGTTTTCTTTGTTTTCTGTCATCAGGATAATGCAGATTGTGAATTTTTGAAGGGATGGAGTCAGTATTTAGTTTTTAACAAGTAGTGTCTTGCACTGCGCCGCTGTGAGTCTTCAAAAAGGTGGCTTTGGTTCCTCATACAATCCAAACTGTTAAGGAGTTACCTTCTAGACAGGTATTATATTCAGTTTTCTAACATAAGACATTTCCATTTAGAGATGAGCTTCTTACAACAAGCATCTTAAGAAAAAAAAAGAAGTGGATGATTTTACATTGTGTATAAATATGATGATAGACCCTGCAGTGTGTTTTCAGTAGAGAACTAAGTTTTAAAGAAAGCAAGCTGAGGACTAACAATGTTAAGTGAACAGGAAAAGAAACCATATTGAATCACAGTAACCTGATTGAAGTTTTACCCAGACTTCAGGAAGGTAAGATTTTGAGGTAGGATAGACTTAAAGATTTTATTTTTTGCTGTATGTGTCATTTAGATCAAGAAAGCATTTGAAGAAAATGGTTTAGCAGCTAGTTTTGTTCTGGCAGCGTTTCTAGCTCTAAATCATAGTCAGTTTCACAAAATGTATTTCAAAAAGTGCTTCCAGGAGAGTTCTCAATTAAGAAGTAAGAGGAAAGGCTGGAGTTAAAAGCAGTAGATTTTCATCTATAAGAGACTTCTATTTTAAGAAGTTAGGAAGACTTACTGCAATGTTGCTAGTTTGAAGGTGAATTTTACTTGGGAGTGTGTGGATAAGGCATGGGGATAACATGAACATCATCACAATCAGATCACAGTTGTACAGTTGTGTACTGAGTGTTAGATACTGGGAAAAATTGGATTTTGGAAGGAGAAATTCCGAAACTCAGAATGAAGTTAGTAAAGTTTTTTGGGATTTTACAATCAACTTCCTTTCAGATCATTTTCTGATAATAGTACATTAAAGTCCTCGGGAACATTATCACATGTGTTGCCTTAATGTAAAGAAGTAAACTGTGTGCTTTCTTTAGGCACATGCCAGGACACACAAGCAGAGAGGTTTTAATAGTCTTCAGCAGTCTTACAACATGCGATCCAGCCAACATCTACGAGCTAATCAAGGTACAGAATCAAAGTTTGACTACTAGTTTTAGCCTCCAAGCTGTTAGACAGCTTGACAACTTCAGTCCTTCTTACTGCTCAGCGTACAAATCTAATCATTTTTTCTTTCTCCATACGAAGTGTTTGAAAGCAGTTAAGATCAGAGTGTCTGTCATTGGTCTAAGTGCTGAAGTTCGAGTCTGTACAGTACTGACCCGAGAAACTGGAGGTATGTATATGAAGGTCTGTAATGGCACTGATCAAATGCATCTTAAATCAAAATTAAATAACTAGTTTTTTTTCTTTAACGCATCTTGGCGATAAAGAATAAATAGTCTGTTCTAGCAGGAGGTATAAGGGCTTCCCCATTCTGTGACATACAGAGTGTTCAGTGAAATAGTGTGTGCTGGTAGTTGTATCTTTGGAGAGAAGAAATACATGTCTTAAAACAGGATTCTACATAAAACTGCTTGATGTGGAACGTGATACAATGTGTTCGTATCATTTATTACATCAGTGGTAATTCTTACCATGTAGCTGGCGATGCAGCTGAGGGCCTTCACTTACAAGTGAACATTCTATTGTATTAATGTTAAATCTTGTTTTCAGTAGTATTCACAGGGATGTTTTCTTTTTGGATTAAAAAATATGTATTTTTTTTTTAGTACCGAAGTTGTTTTTTTTCTTTCTTTTTTAATACACAAATGTTATTTTCTATTAATTGGAGAACATTTCCCTTGTCTTCTTGCCCATAATGCATAATATGAGAGTAAGGCATTTCTTTGTCATGGCAGGAACATACCACGTTATTTTAGATGAAAGTCATTATAAGGAACTGCTGATGCATCATGTTAGCCCTCCACCTGCCAGTTCAAGTTCGGAGTGCTCCCTTATTCGAATGGGTAGGGTATGGTTTTGGTGCAAAATCTGCAAACCTTCTGTCTTTTTCTGTCTTTGTGTCTTTTATGTGAAAACAAAGCAAGTGGTTAGAAGCATAATAAAGGTATTATATGATTTATTTTTTTTTAGTGGGTTAGCTATTGTTTTGTTAAGTATACTTGTAATTATTGAATGTTGTTCCTACAAAGTAGCAGACTTTTTTAAAAAAAAAGGGCTTCTAACAAAGGAGACAAATTGCTCAACTGCATCTTTAGCAGGAAGGTGAATAACAGTGCCTGTGTAGCAGTTGTTGTAAATGTAATATTTAGAAAAATGAATGATGAAAAACTGCGTTGTTTCTCCCTCCATTTTTACTCCCACAGAAGACAAATATTATGAGATGAATTGGCTTTAAGGCTGTTTTGCACATGCTTGTTAGGAAGCACATCACAATGGTGCACATCTAAGCAGGTGGATTAGGTACCTTTTCTTCTCCTGATGTATTTCTCAATAAATTTAAGCCTAGAGTTAAACTGGAATAGTAGCACTAATGCCACTGTTTAGAGCATTGACTTCTCTCTTTCATCCATCCATTTTCACAGAAGGAATATATCTGTGTGTTTGTGTATGTCTCTGTGTGTATAAATAAATAAACTGGATACTTGAGATGAGCTGTAAAACCATCTGGCATAGAAAGACAAATGCTTTTTAGCCTTCATAAAGTCCTATAGCATAGTGGTTGATGAGACTGTGCTTGAAAGGAGATTTTACACTTAATGTCTTCATATTATTTTCCCTGTAGTAGAAATTGCTGTTCAAGTGTACATTTATGTTGTACACTAGCAAGCACTTTGTTGAGACTTCTCAGTGAAAATCTTACTTTTGTTTGCTCCTTCTAATTTCTTACCATTGCACATCATTTTCTTTTTAAGCTTTTTATTCAAAAACTAGCTCCAGTAACTTAATAGGAAGCTTATGGGGAAAAAAGAATATCAATTATGGGAAATACAGTGAGGGATTTATAGTGAACGTAGGTAGAGACTTTTAGGAAAACTTGTTTCTTGGTGAGAGTGTTTTAATTCTCATAGTAGCAAACAAAAGAGATGTTTTGCATGATATTTGATTCTCCATAACCATTAAAACTGAAAGATTATTTTTGTTTAAAATCAACAATAGGAAATGCTTTTCTCTTCAGGTTTTCCTCAGCACACCATTGCTTCCCTTTCTGACCAAGATGCAAAGCCATCCTTTAGCATGGCGTAAGTAGAGTTGATGAGAATTCAGTGGGCTGACCAGAACTGAAGGTTATGCAGTAATATGTATCAAATCTGCTCTTCAATGAAAATACTGCAACATAACATGAAAAAGAACTAGCAAGCACTTTGTTGAGACTTCTCAGTGAAAATCTTACTTTTGTTTGCACTTCCACTCTGTGGCCATTGTTACCTCTTTAAAATACGATTTATAAAATTCACATTAGTTTATTTTTTTGAAGGTAGAAAATGGCTTTTAGATATGTTTATTGATACTGCCAATTTTAAAGACATTTCTTTGTTAAAATATTTCCATCCTTACAGAGAAAAATTGATAAAGAAGAGCATTCTCTGTAGTAAAGTTTTTTTTCATTTTCTTACTAACCTGGCTTTAAAAAGATGTTTAGAACGGGAACCTCGTTTGCTTAATGTGCTGGTCCCTGTAATGAAAGGAATTGTAGCTTTAAGTTTTAGAAGAGCCTGAGTTTTTAGAACAGTCTGCTCTTTGAAAGAGTAAGTACTGACATGCATCTTAGTCAGTAAAGAATGTTGTGGGGAAGCAAAAATATTAGTACAAGCATCCTTAATAATTTTTTTTCCAAAGTTTGACTCCTTTCTGTGGGAATACTTGGTCTTTGCTTTATTTTTGTATGAATGTGTGGTTACTGAATACTTCCATACACTTTGAAGTGGTGTGTAGAAGCTGCTGAAAATTAACTGTTTGTTAAGAGAAGTGTTTGTTCAGTTATACAGTAACACGGTGTTACCTCTTAAGCACTTCATTGACTTCTTCTGTTGTAGACAACTGGAAAACAACAGTGAGCCATGTCTTACACTGGATGGGTACTTCTGTCCTCAGTGCAGAGCCAAATACTGTGAACTTCCTGTGGAATGCAAGATCTGTGGTGAGTAACAAGAGCAGGTGAGCACATGCATTATGTGCTTATGATGAGAAAGTTAAGGAGTGTTAAAATACAGCCGTGCTCAGAAATTACAGGCCAGCCCTACTTAATTTCTGTGTTCTGCAATTTCAGCTTCATGCAAGGGACTTTCAGAACTGCTGTTGTAAACCTGTATGATACTGTTTACTGTGAATAATCATGTGCCTGTTGCTGAAGTCCTTGTGAGTGCACAACTGTGACTGGCATCACTGAGCCTAGATGCAGCATGTGTGTATCTTGTTAAGTTTCACAGAACATATCTTTGCCATAATTATATAAAAAAAATGTTGTTGCTGTTCTTGATTCCTGGAATCAAGGTGATGGTGGAAAAGAAAGGCAGGAACACTGGAAATACTTGCTAATAAGAATACGTTGTATATCAAAACGTAACAAGCTGTAGGCATTTTACTACCTGACATCAGTGAGTAGTACTCCTGGTTGTTCATCAGAATGGAACAAGTAACTGCCAAGCTCCCAAGCTGTGGGAAGGATGGGTTCGTTGTATTAAGGACGTTGACAGATATTTGCACAACTGCAGGATTTGTTTGCAGTGTCTGTAACTCCTGGCTTACAGACCTTTTACTGATAGAAGTTGCTTTCAGGGAAACTAAACTAAGAGTTGGGATGGAATAAAAGCATAATGAGAGGGAGGAAGGGAAAGAGGAAACTCTCCTCATCGGCCACCTAGGAGGAGAAGCAGGATTTGCAAGACAGAAACCTCTGCTGAAGCCTCTACTGAAGGCTGCCTTCTTCAGTACTTCTGAAAATTGAGTTAATCCTTCTAATTAGAATTCTGGGCAAAATAAAGGAGTTATGTGTTTATTAGCTGTCTCTTACAGTAATATTGGTATCCTTTTTTTTTATTTATTTATTTATTTGCAGGTCTTACACTAGTGTCTGCACCTCATCTGGCTCGGTCTTACCACCACTTGTTTCCTTTGGATGCCTTTCAGGAACTTCCGCTGGAAGAATATCAGGGAGAACGGTATGAAGTGATACTTGTGATAATAACTCTACCTTTGATAATACAATTGTTTGGTTTTTTTTTCCTTCCTGGCAATGGCTTCCATACTGCTAGAGAGGCTGTTAAATATTTGGAGATTTTTGATCACTTCCAGGAAAAAGTGTTTGTAGTTACATTAGCAGTTATCTGCCTATTCAGTTAAATACCTGAAACTGTCCTAGAAATAATTGATGTGTGGGATATGTTTTTAAACACCATTATATATTATCTTGTAACTTTTCAATTTAAAAACACAATTTTGTTTCTAGATGTTGTCAAGGCTGCCAAGCAGAAATCAAAGATCAAAATGTAAGTACAGTGGAATGTGCATGGAGAGGTGCCACAAGTAGAAGCAGTCAAAGAGTCAGTCATAAAAAGTACTCTTCTAGAGGCCAAAAAATAATACTTGCAGTGTTATGCTCTGCTAAATAGAGTTCTCTGTCATAGTTGTGCCTTTGAGACTTCAAAGTCTATACAAGTGTGGGCAAGCATTTCCTAGACTTACATGGATAAGGTTCCACTCTTAAGCATGTGGAAGCAGTGACTCAAATTCAACCCTTTTGACATAGTTGCTCTTTGAAATCCAACTGAATTAAGGTTTCTTTTGGATATACATTGCAAGCAATATCTATTCCATCTGTATTTACTATCTTGATGATGACTGTTGCTCTACTGTAATGTGTTGGTGGGTAATTTTCTTCTAATTGTTTTTCTACCTTTTCCAGGTTTATGTATGCAAAACGTGCAAGAATGCATTTTGTGTGGAATGTGACATGTTTATTCATGATTCCCTGCACTGCTGTCCTGGCTGTATTCACGAGCACCCTGCTCCCGTATCAGTATGATGTCATCTTTTTCAGAGATGATTGTGTAAGTTTAATTCTTGTGTAAATCTGTGTTTTTATTCAGTGTCACGGGTTATCCTTATATATAAACCCGTGACAGGGGGACACAAGCCCCAGGAAAAAAAAAAAAAAAGGGCCAGTTTTAACAAAAAGAAAACACAGAGGCAACGATCTGAGGAGGATGGATAATTTACTGCATCTAACTAAACTGAACAAAACGAGAGAGACAGGAGTATCAAAAACAAAAGTCAGACCACGACAGTGCGAGGGAAGCACCTGCTTTCTCTGCGGCGAGCTGAGATGGAGAGGCAGCCACTGCGCGTCCTGTCTGCAGCTCCACCACTTCCTCTTCCTGACAAGTCTTCTGGGGATGCCATCCCCTCCCCTCCTAATCAGGATACTCAGAGTCCACAACAGTAAACGGAACCGGAACATTAACTTGTTAACTCCACATGATGTTCTGATGTGGAATACTGACAACAACAAAAAATCACGAAACCGCAACATTCCACCCCTTATTCCACATCATCACATCATGTGTAACATATGTGTACATATGAACAAACAGAAATTAACGTGCATTACGTGAGGACACATGCCAAAAGTATTTTGTTATGTTTACATAGTTTATTTTGTTGATCGTCATCTTCCGTTCCTGGAGAGGAGTCTCACCTGTGTTCCCTTTGTCTGTAATGGTTTTCCTTCTTGCATTCCCAAGGATTTCTCTTGGCAATCAAGGTTATGCAGCTGTGTTCTCTCAGAGCAGGGTCTCACAACCCTGGTTGGCAGCAAAGCCAAAGGGTGGAAGAATATTACAGGAAGAATGGAGTGTGTGGGTGACATTACAAATGAAGTCTTCCCTGGACAGATCAAAGAATTTTGATGGAGTGAAAAAACAGAACCAGGACCTCTCCTGCTATGAATTGCCATTGTAGCTACTGATGCTTGCTGGTACCTGGGCAACTCAGTTTGAACTAAATAATAATTACTAAGGGGTTACAACTGGGCTTATTCTTGTTCTATAAAACTTATAAAGAAACTTTGATGAGAAAGCAACTCTAAATTCTGTAGGAACTGGTAACAGCTGCATTTGAAAGGAGGACAATGAATACACTTTGTAGTTTGAGAAGAGTGTTGAACATCAGCTTAGCCTGACAAAACTGTCATCAACACAAGTTAGGATTTACGGACTGTCCATACGCTGAGGCAACGAACAGCACAGTATTTGTCAGCTACGTCTTCCTTTTGTAATTTGTGAATATAAATCAAATCCCTTAGCAGGTTGAAGTCATTTCTATGCAAATGAAACATAAGTAAATTATATCATTTTGTGAAAATACAGGATGATTTTTAAACACACTTTGGGAAACTGCAGATGTATGTCAGTGGCATACAAGCTGCCACATGTATATGCTTTTGTATAGAAAATGAAACGAAGCTGAAATAACCTTCTGCAGTGTTGTCTTCTGATGTTTTGTTCTTCCTTGTACTGAGGCCATTTCAATGGTTTTGTCAATACCTGAGTGGATTTCTGAGGGAAGAATTCCTGCACAGTGAATGCTGAACAACAACACTGATATGCAAGCATAGAGCTAGCAGCTCAGGAGTAAATTTTCTATAGTAGCAAAATGCCCAGAGGCTTTACCAGCCCTCTGCTGTGTATAGCTGCTCCCTAGAAGTGGCCAAACAATTTAGGTTGTTTGCATGTATCAGATGATGGTGTTAATCTTGAAGGCAATAAAGTTTTAGTGCCCCGAAAACATAAATTCATAGTACTGAAATAGTGAAGAAAACATTAAAAGTTATAGCTGCCAGCTTATTAATGAAGATATTTGTTCATTCTTTGCATTCACTAACAAGTTCATTTAACTGAAAGTGATCATGACTGTTTCTGGGAGGAAGTCCCAGACCCTCCTGTCTGAAATTCTTCAGAAACAGAGCTCTCTGCTGTCACCTCCTAGTGATGTGCAGGAGGGGTCTGTGAGCATCTCAAGGTTTCACTGCACTTGTGTCAAATACACAAATAAAATGGTACTGCTTTTTTTGATGTAACAGATTACTGTGGGTCAGTTGTACTTTTTGAGGAGACAAGAGGGGAGTTTTGGCAATGTATATCATAGAATGGTTAGTTTACATCTCACCACGTAGATGTAGAGATGAGATCTCTAGTTGCTAGAACTAATGTACTACCACAACATTTATTGAATACTTATTCAGGACAATCTCAAAACAATTCATAAGTAAGCTAGGGAAAATGATTTATTTCAGTCATATCATCTTCCTTTATTTTTGACATTTATTTTTAGTGATTTGATGTTGAGAGACCCATCTTCTAAGTAGGCTGACCGTAAAGCAAACGTGAAAAGCAAATGTAAGTGGTGCACAGGCATAGAAGGGATTATATCAAACTCAGTATCCTGCAGGTGCACAAAGCTGGTCTCAAGGGATTGCATAAGATAGGATTGTATTTGCTTTGTCTCTGTAAGCTCATAAGCACGCTGACATCCTTTTAATAAAGATTAACATTATAACTCCCATTAAACTCTCCTGTATTTTTATCGGTCTCGTTATTATTTGGTATTAAAATACTTAATGAATTGAGTTCAAAGTTACACTTTTTCCAACGTAATAGGAAAAACTTATTAGAATTTATTTTTGAAGTCCTCAGCTTCTTTGTGTATGGATTCATTTTTCAGATGTGTTTGGAGCATCTTCAAATCTTACTGATTTCTGCTTATTTTTTGCAGGGAAAGGTGCAAGCTCTGGAGGTTTCCAGAAAGCTTTACAACCTTTCTCTGTTACAGCATTAAAGAAACAGGCAGGAATTTTAAAACACTGAATAACAGTCCTGATTTAAAAGAGATGAACTTGTGTCCTATGTTCACATGCCAGATCCAAGTCAGTCCATCAACAGTCAGAGCTTTGGTCCCATGTTTTTCTTGACTGCCTGGCCTTCTGACAATAAGAATGCAGAATAAGAATGGCTCCTTGATGAAGAGAAATTTAAAGCATTTGATCTAGAATGTTTAACTGAAACAGAATCCCTAGCCTAGGAGTTAAAAGTTATCTTGGCAATGGCTCTTGCCACGTTTACCTACTGTTTAAGACAGACAAAAATGTTTGAAAGTGTTTTATTTTTTCCCCCTTGCTGTATGATAAACTACTGTTCCTGCATTGCAAATAAACACATTCTGTAGAAACATTTACCTCAATGAAATATACTGGTCTCTTCTACAGCAGCAAGATTATAAGAGAAAGAAGGGAGAGAAAATGAATTAATACAAATTGAAAAAAGTTAGCTGCCTTAAGTAGTTACAGATTGTAACTGATACCTTCAGTTGAAGAAATGTATAATTCTGCTAAAATAATTTTTTATTTCTGTTCAGTTCTTGTGCTTGTAATGAAATTAATTATGCAAATAATTTACCATGAAATAGAAATCATAAGCCTGTGTATAACAGGAGTGAACTAAACATAATGCTGGATGTCAGATTTTACTAGTGCTAAAAATTGACTGAGACCACTTGTAACTTTATTCCAAATATTACCACAGGACTAGCTATAGAAGTGGATGGCAGCTGTCTTCCTTCAGCAACAAGCAGCTGATGAACCACTGATTTAGAACCTCAGTATCACTGTGAGCAATCTTAATTTCCTTTCCCAAGACAATGAAAGAAAAACTTCCTGAAGCCACTTTGAAAGCTTCACAGGGAAAGGAATGTAACAGTGTTTGAAAACTACACTGGGCTACTTTTCCCATAATAGAAACTGCTGACATTAATTAAATTATTGTTCAGTTTTGTGCCCAGAGCTTCCACTCCCAAGAACTACAATGGTAGGGGCCAAAATGTTAAGTCCACAATTTCAATTACCTCCTACTAAAACACTTGGTTCTACTACAGTACCACAGGAAAACCAGTAAAACACATCATGAAGTCATACCAGAACTTCAGCAGTTCATTCAGGAGAAAGTGAACAAAGGGAAAACCAAGATGTCTAATGTAGAAGTTCAAAAAGCAGAACTTTATTAACAGGCATGTCAAACAGAAAAGGAGCCTCTCCAACTGCCATACACAGCAGACCCCCGAAACAAGACAACTCTTGTGAAACTTAAAGGCATACCATTTTTCAGGTCATTGCCATCAAAAACTACAGTAACACAAACTGCTGTCATAAACGTGTCCTAAAACAGTATGCTGCAATTGCTATTCAGGTGTTACCAGTCAGATGAAAGGTCTAAGGAACACAACATTAATAAAGGATAACAACAACAACAACAACAAAAAAAAAAAACCACCAAAACCCACACTTTATGGATTTATTATTTTGTTTCAAGAAAGTAAAAAACACTTCATTGCAGCAATACCTTCTAAATGCGTATGCCAAAACGTCTTCAAGAAATAGCTTGTTTCAGTGCATATACAATTCCTAGCCTGAAGTAATTTGTCTACTTGTTACCATGGGCAGATCACTGTTAAAAAACAAAGATTCATCATCTTTGCTAAAATTCTGATCTTCACCATCACCCAGTGCACAAGTGATAAACATCTCTCAGACACAAGCATTTGTACCTGTCTTCAGGAAAGACAGGAATTAGTAGATCAGATCTAAAAAACAAAACAGAAACAATAAAACAACAACAAAAGAACTACTCCTCTGCACAGAAATAGCATGCTTATCACAGAAATATCAGAAAATGTACTCTCAAGAATGTAGTTTTGCCCTATAAGGAACCAAAAAATATATTGGAAAGTTCTAAATAAAAGATTACAAAAAAAACACAAGCACTGAAGTTGTAAGAACAGAACAGGTCAGAAGTGAGAGCCCTAAATGCTGACTTTGTCCAGAAAACAAAGTGCAGTCACACATCTAGCCACACAGGCTAGAAACGGTTGCTTTTTAAAATACATACATAAATATGAAAATTATATTTTATCATTTCACTTAACAAAATTTAAACAATAAGTAGATATGGTGACAACAGTTTAAGTCAACCATCCTGTTAAACCTGTGCAGAGGGATACAGCAGTTAGTTATACCTCTCATCACAGCACTTAAATACTATCCTTCATTCTACCCAAGAAAATAACATTCCATTGGTGCTAGGCAAAGGAATGAATTCTCACAGAAACTGTCTTTACAGAGAGCCATGAAAGCAGGTGGAATTCCTGAAGCCCAACCTTTTTGCATAGAATCAAATGCTTTCCAAGAGCTAAACAGATTTTCAGGTGAGAGTGTATCTTCACTTAGTGCAAAATTACCATACTTACAATCCTTCAAAAGAGTGATGGTTATTCAGTTATTTTAAATAGGCTTCTCTCTCTAGGGCCACTTCCATTCGACTCTGTTTTAATCCCTGTAGAACACAATTTAGGTAAAGCTTTTATTTCCCCGTAAAAACAAGATTTTTTCAGTCCTTTACAAACCAAGAATAGTATTTAACTGCAGATGAGACCCAGAGAGTTAAAAAGGACTGAAACTAAACTATGTGTCTCCATTTTGTACTATGCCTCTACAGAATAATTAGAAACATGCGTTTCTTGTATTAAAAGTGTATTAAAAGAAATCTTTGGTTATAACCCAAAGAAATTCTATTCATTTGAAGATACCCTGAGGAGCTAAATCCCCATTCCTAACTGTCTGAATATCAAGAGTTAAATTCCTCCTATAGTTCTCTTCCATCATTAACCATACAAAGAACAGAAATCAGCCCTCCACACTGTGCATTTTCAACAGCAATGCTGACTGCTTTTGCTAGGCCTCCAAGCATCTGAAACAATTACTAATGAACAAAGTGTCTGGAAAATGCCAGTCTGATGCCAAATGGGATACTACCAATCTAAAAAAAAAAATAAACAGAAAACAATATTTGGACATAGAAGGTTACATTCATATTTGCTTCACCTGCCTACAAACACAGAACCTGTTCCTTCAATACTGATACAAAACACTGGTTAGAAGAGTGTTTAATGGGATTTTAAGTAGAAAAAAAAATTGAACAAAACCAAGCTGACCAAACACCTGGGCTCACTTGACTGCAATTCCAAGGTAAGAATATGCACACAATGTAAAATAACCTTACGTCTAACAGTACAACAGTATTACATACATTTCCAGATAGAAATAGTACGTACCAGATAATACCCAGTGTGATAACCACTCATATACCAAGCTATCAACATGCTCCCCAATGCTTCATCGTCCTCAGTAGAATCTGGCCCCATAGGTGGTGGAGGAGGAATCAACTAAGAAATCACAAAGAAAAATCCAAGTTGTCTTTGTTTCAATTAGTTATATCCCAGGTTAGATAGCAACAAACTCTAAAAGATCAAAATATAAAACTAAAAACCAGGAATATATCCTCAGTGCATGCCCTGAAATGGAACCAAGCGAGGCAATCTTTTCAGGAAACATTTAGCTTCCAAAGCCTAGAAGAAACATGGCTCCTGTAGTTTGGCTGTTCAGGTGTTTAATTAGGCAAAAATATTTATCTATATCAATGAAACACTGTTACTTAAAAAGAAAGGTGTAGTTTCTTGAAGTATCCTCTCTTTGTATTCCTACCAACAGCTTCCCTATCACAAAAATAAGTAATGATCAGGCTCCATACATGAGATCCTTGTGATAGGTATAATTTAATGCATTACCAAATATCCAGAAAATACAGACTTTAACACAGAAATGAGTTCTAAAAGACAGGTGATCATGAGACTCAGTTGGAAAGTTTGAGATCATAAGTATTCATCTTCACTTACCGGTGGTCCTGGTGGAAAGGGTGGTGTCCAGCAGGATAAGAATGGTGGAAGTGTTCTGAATTTTGATCCATGCTATATTGAAAAAATTCAATAGTGCAATCAGATAGAAATTGAAGGTATGAAGATTTTATTTAACAGAAGCATCTGAAGCAACTCAAAACCATAAACTCAAGGCAATGTATCTCAGCAATTTAATGACTGCAATAAGAACACACATTTCTGGGGAGCATTCCATGACTAGAAAAGTAAAACTTATATACACAGCGAGGTAAACAGAGCTGACAAAGATTTACACAAGGTTTTTTAAAAAAAGTTTTTAAAAAAACAGAAATAAATGTTTGCACTCTCACATGAAGAGGCTATCCTTATAGGCATACACATAACTTCTCTGCTCCTATGTGGCTGACAAGTGCTAGCTGAAATTACTAAATTCAAGGTGCCATTTCCATACTGCTAATGAATCTATTTCTTTAAGGAGAACTAAAATACAGTAGAAAAAAACCAAACAACTTTAGAATGAAATCTTTCACAAATGCCAATTTTTAGGAAACGCAGTGCAGTGTATAACTACACTTTTATTTAAGACTCCTCCAGAACAAGGAAACTGGAGATCCTACCAAAAACCTCAGATAAGCCACTTGAGAAGCTACAGCAGAGACCTTTTTTGACACCTATATATCACTTTCGCTGCCTTCAATGTTGTATAAAATAAAAATACACCAAGTGGCTTGTAAAGGTGCAGTCTTAAAAGATTAAGAGTGCTGTTGCTAACAGCATTATCACAGTCCACAGAACAGCAACCTTCTTCTTTCAAGTTACTAGGCAGAAGTTCTGCAGAAGAACTACATAGTAGCTGCATTACTTGAAAATTACCCATGAGTGCTAACAAGCAAGTTCACATATCCACTCTCAAAACGCTGTTCCTTTCCTTCTCAGGCAATCACTATCGTGGTAAGGCACTGCAACTGACTCCCATCAGTCATGGCACCTTGGCACTGGAGAATTCAAGGAGTGTTTGGACAATACAATCACATATTGGGTCTGATGTTTGAGTGGTCCTATGTGGAACCCAAATTTAAACTCCAATCCTTGTGGGTCCCTCCTCAACTCAGGATATTCTACGATCCTATGAAAAATATTACCTTACTATCTCAGAATTTAGACACCAGTTTTAACAGCAATGTAGGAATTGTTTCAGATGATGCTTAGCTTACCCTTCCCAAGCCTGGAGGTGTTGGTGGTATGGGAAACCGTAAGTTTTTAGGAAAGAATCTTGCTTTTGTGCAGTTACTTCCATTTTGATGTGACTGGGAAGATTTTTCACTTTCATCTGTTGAATACAGACTCTCGTTTTCATTCTAGAAGACCAAAACATTTTTATGAGATACACACAGTAGGAAATCGCAGAAATCAACTTCACCGTGAAAAAGTAGAGGAAGTGCTGTCCACATCTTTCCCCCCATCTAGGCCTCCCAACCCTCTTCAGGGAGTATCTCAATCTTATCTGTTCATCATTTTCAATGTATTTTCTCCCACCCGTAAATTTCTTATTCCCACTTTCTACCATGCTGACTTCAGGAAATAAGGGGAGACTTATTATGGCCTCCATCTGTGTATGTCCCTTCACAAGGGAACTAGGTTTCAATTCTCACATAACCCATCTGGTCACTGCAGCGGTGCCAAAAACACTGAAAAAACACCCTTCATCTCCCTGGAATTCCCCACTTATTTACTGTTTCATCGCTAGCTGGAGGGAGTAGATCAGCCAGGTTCTGTTCCTCCTTATTTCCATATCCGGTGTAAGTAACAACACATGTACCCCTCTTCAGGTTTACGGAGGCAATAGTTGCTGGGTAGACATTACCATCCTCAGACCAAACAGCGTTACAGCTGTCACCAACTTTCCACTGCAACAGAAATGAGAAAGGCAAGTAAGAACCTACACCAAAAAAATCACAGGGAACAAAGCCTTTTCCTAAACTACTTTTTTTTTTTTTCTCTCAACCATGAGAACGATGTGCCTTACCCAGGAGTTTTTCCCCAGTGAAAACGTGATGTAAGAGCTACCTACAGCCGAGGTCTGTCACACCATTTCCACCCCCCTGTTACTTCCAAGGTAATAACAGCAAGCTCGTTTTTTGAGTACCGCTGCAAAGCACAACCTGCAGTACAGACATCATCACAATCTACAAGAAAGCTGACCTGTTTCAACGACACGCCGTTGCTCTTGTTTCTGTTCCTGTTCTTTTTGCTGTTTTTCCTTTTCATCCCCGGCCGCTGCTCCTGTTTATCCGAAGGCTCTGAGCAGTCCCCGTTCTTTAAAGCATTCTTAACGAAAGAAAAGGAAAGTAAACCACAAGAAACACAGCACGGTGGCTGGGCAGCCCAGTGCCGAGCGATGCGGCCCGAAGCTCCGCGTCCCTCCCCACTCCCAGCGGGGCCGCCCCTCACCCTGAAGGACGCCACCGCCTTGTCGTACGCCTTGATGAGGGCCGTGTCGTCCCACATATCCGAGTCGTCGCTCTAAAGAAGCCACAGAACGCTTTCTAAGAGCCGTCCCGTCCCCCCTCGCTTCCCGCGCTCACGCCCTCCCCCCCCTCAGCACCCGCAGCCCACCTGCCCGGCGCCACGCCGGAACAGCACTCTGCCCGCCATGCCCACCCCGCCCCGCCCCGCGCGTAGCCCGCCGCGCACGCGCACCACGAGCTTCCGGCGGGCGGCACCACACGCGCGGCGAACAGCCCCGCCCCGCGCGGCGGCTACAATGGCGCAGCCGTCTGTGGTGATCCGGAGTGGCCATCTTTAGGTTGCACCCAGCGCGGCCTTTCGAGCGGGAGCTAAGAGCCAAACAACGGCAGGCGGCGAACTTCTCTTTATTTCTCACCAGCTACGCCTTCCTTGAAGCCCTTAAGCTACAAACAATAGATTTTGATCCGTTGGACTTCAAACCCAGCGAGGACCAGGGCTTCATTCAACTCCTTCCCTCAGGTTTAAGCCTCTGTCAGCGCACCGCTCATCCAGGCAGCAAACTTGTCTGCAAAGCAAGGGCTGCCCTTTTCATGATGTTATTCTTATCGTCAATTTGTTCAAATTTTTAACCCTTTTGGCTGAACAACCTCAATGACAGAACAACCTCAAGATCTGCCGACATTTGCAATACACTGATTTGAAGCCTGGAGCTTCTCCAGTTAGTATGAGCAGCACTCAAAGATTACCCATGAAACCTACAACTGGATAAGCTGCTCCTGTAGCACAGACTGAACAATGACAGTTCCTCCACAGTTCCACCTATTTTGTGTTCTTTGCTAACTTCAAAAATCAACTGGTTAACAAGCATGACCACTTCAGATTAGACAGTATTTCATGCAACATTTTATTGTAAAAATATGATGAGTTCTACAGTTCAGACATCTGTAAGTCCAAGCACATTTGACTTGTGTGTTCCATTGTGAATGATGTTGTACTTTAAAAGTTAAGACAAGAAAACCAGGTCTTGCTGTAATTTAGAAAACTGATTACTGGAACCATTAGGTAAAATCTACAAATGCAGCAGTAGCTGGAGTAAAGCTATTACTAGGTATGATCATTTTTATGCATGCAGAAGACTATAGTCTTCAAGACTATTGCATTCCAGACAACCAAGCCTATACTAAACAGAAAACAAACTAATGCTAGTTGAACAAGGCTGCAAGATAAACATTTAATCATTTAATGGCAAGTCATTTTATGAATGATCTTCTAGGCCCTTTTCCTTGATTGATGTACTTTTATCTTCTCCACGCAGACAGTTCATTTTGCTCCAGCTTGCAGAGACTTCCTTTCATTTGCTGCCTTCTGTTTCTGCTGCATTATTTCAGAGTCTCTGTGAAGAAGAAAAAAAAAAAAAAAAAAAAAAAAGCTTTCAGATATTGGCTTGATGATTTTCTAACCAGAGTTTCATACATCTTTTTTGCAGCCCTTTATCAATTCCATTTCAATAAAGGGCATATATTATAAAATAATCAGTTAACCGCTATCACATCTTTATCCTGATCATTTCAGCAAGGTATCCCATGATGTAGAAATGCCACTAGATTAAGAGAATTATGTGAAGTATAATGTAATTTTAGAAATAAAGAGCACAATGGATCAAACATCTTCAAGATAGTATTACAAAATATTTCCCTGTTAACACCAGACAAAAAAGCTGCTCAAAAGTACTAAGCCTTTCGAGGTCTTGCCAAAAATAAACATGTATAACAGCAGATATAGTAAAACCTACATCCAGGTTTTGTATTCTGATAAATGAGTGGACCATGAACCAAAGAAAAATATTTAAACCCTGTTTCAGCTAAGACACTGGATGTTCTGTGTCTCATCTTTCCTCCTATTTTGCACAATCACTCCAATCAATGGTGCTGGGTATCTTACCTCTGCTTTCTCTGAGATGCAGACAAGCTATCCTCTTTCCTTTTGCCTTTAAGAGTTTCCTGAGTCTTCTTCAGGTTCTTTTGCCGAGCAAGTTCACGCTGATTTCCACCTACAAGATACCGTATAGTTTGTACAGGCAGTACCACTTTCTAAATGCAGTTAGCATGTCTATTACAAAAATATTTATTTGGCTCATTTTGCAATTAGCAATGACATTATCTTTTGTCGTGGTCTCTCTCTCCTGCACAGTGAATCAAGAAAGCTTTTTTGAGTGCACCCTCAGCAAGTTTGCAGATGACACCAAGCTGAGTGGTGCAGCTGACATGCTGGAGTGCCCTTTGGGATGCTATCCAGAAGGACCTGGAAAGGCGTGAGAGGTGGGCCCATGCCAACCTCACAAAGTTCAACAAGGCCAAGTGCAAGGTCCTGCACCTGGTAAGGGCAATCCCAAGCACAAATACAGGCTGTGTTGAGAATGGCTTTAGAGCAGCTCTGAGGAGAAAGATTTGGGGGTGTTGGCTGATGAAAGACTTAGCACGAGCCAGCAGTGTGCACTTGCAGCCCAGAAGGCCAACTGTACCTTGGGCTGCATCAAGAGAAGTGTGACCAACAGGTCAAGGGAGGTGATTGTGCCCTTCTGCTCTGCTCTTGTGAGACCCTACCTGGAGTACTGCTTCCAGTTCTGGGGCCTCAACATAAGAGCATCAAGCTGTTGGTTCAGAGGAGGGCCGCAAAGATGAGCTGGAGCACCCCGCTACAGGGACAGGCTGAGAGAGCTGAGGCTCTTCAGCCTGGAGAAGGCATTGAGAGGACCTTATAGCAACAATTCAGTCCCTGAGGGGGGCCTACAGGAAAGCTGGGGAGAGACCAAAGGCATGGGCCATGACAGGGTGAGGGGAAATGATTTTAACTGGAGAAGGGTAGATTTAGACTAGATATTAGGAAGAAATTCTCTACTGTGAGAATGGTGAGACACTGGAACAGCTTGTCCAGAGAGGCTGTGACTGACCCCTCCCTGGGGTCAAGGCCAGGCACAATGATGACAATTGCTCTTCCGATGAGGAGTCTTCCTTAAGAAGTCACGAACATGATGTCACCATCCAATATGGCTTACAAATTAATTTTAAGCTTTTAAAGCCTCCTCAAACTCTTCCCAAGGCCCTCTTAAGAAATCAAGAAGCCAACGGCCTTACTTATTTGGAATCCAGAAAAATCTACCTGCTTTCCATCTGTGGTTGCTGTCACACAAAATCAATGCTAGACTCAGCAGTGGTCTTGTGGTCAAGCAGCCTGAACTTTTAATAGGATTTGTATTCTATTACTGGTATACGCATATCCCAGAAGTTCAGTTAGGACTACTATTAAATGTCAGAGTTGCCTTCACCTAGAACTGTGAAGCAGAGAAGACGATGGAGTATACAAGCGGCTGAATCAGAACCCCACATCCTCATCAAGACACCCTGATAAGTAAAAAAGAGTTTAGCACCCTCCCCAGAATAAGTCCTTGCACAGGGTGGACACCCCTAACACTGTTCACAGGTGAAAGTAGTTCCATCATATTCAAGAAATTACATGGACAAATGCTCAGGCAAGTTCTTGCCATGGGTTTTTGTTCATAGCTTTCCTTCCTCTGCATGCTTCTTTGATTTCATTCTAAGCCAACATCTTCCTCCTTTTATGAGTTTCCCTATATAAGTGATACCTTGCTTTGGCAGCAAGGACACAGTCACTGTTGGTCTACTTACTTTGCACTGACGCACTGTTAGTCCATTCAACTTACTACAAGTGAACAGTAATAAATAAGTGACCGTAAGTCTTATTTGTTGTACTTAAGCACAGCCTTACAAAGTGTTTAGTCTCCCTTTCAACAGACAGCAGTAAGTGAATATATTTTTATTAAAAATACACATACAGCACTGTTGCCAGCACAGAGGAGGACTCTATGGGGACAGAAAGTTTCCTCCACAACTATCAACACCCTGAACTAGCTGCTGAGAAGGCTTGCAATCTTTTTATCTGAAAGCACTCCTGAAAGCACAAAGAACTGCACAACACAGCAACTGCTCAGAACAGTCGCACCTCTCCAACCAAACACTCTAGGTCTTCTTTGTGATGGCCATAGCAATTACAGACACTAACACTTCTGTATTAACTGAAAATCCTTAAGATGACCTATGCCATCTCTCAAACTCCAAGACCAATCTCTCCAAACTTCACGTGCCTGTAAATTCAGGTACACAGAGTCAAGGCGAAGAAGAAAATTTAAAGCTTTATTGTTGATATAATCCACAGCTTTGTACAAACCCCACTTCTGAGCTGATAAAGGTATCTGCCATGCCAACAAGACAAAAGCGTTTCTTCGTCACAGCCTCTGGCAAGAGATGCTACATACAGCATATTATCACTGCTACTTCCTGAGGGCTGCTCCTGCTTTTCAGGATGTACTTCACCTGAGACTGACTACATTTTGCAAAAGCTAAAAAAATTTCAGTTCCATCCTTCTCACAAGCACTCAGTCAGATCCTGTTCCCAGAGTTCAGCCATGTGAAACAATCAATATTTTTTCAGAAACGGAAATGAAATGGCTATCTCTGGCAGTATTGGGAGTTGATTAGAACTTGATGACTCATAAGCAGATGATACATTCCAGGCTATAAATGGTTCTTCAGTTTTGTAGTGCTTAGTGCATGAATGTCACGAGTATATTTGCAGCAAGGTCTTACGTGGTGCTTGAAAAAACTAAATAAATATTTATCATGAAGGAAAAAAAAAGAGGGAAGTCAAAACACAGTGTTTTAGACAGAAATCATACAGGAGCTACCCTCCTTAACCTTACACACTCCCTTCTTCTTTAATCAAGCAGTGTCTGCAGTTACTCCATACCTGTATGTATAATCTTCTCAGCACAAGAACCAAGCTGGATGGTGGAATGAAAAGCTTGGCTGCTTTTACTGCACAGCAAAGGAGAACAGATAGAAAAGTATGGTAGCACTGCATATACACTAAGCATACAGAAGAAAGCTGCTATTTGAAAATAAACTTACTTGTACCATTTCTGTTTCCAAGAAAACATCACAAGGACTATTTGGCCCTTGCACTTTACCTGAGATGTTGATTGAGTATTCCTATCTCTTAAGCGATGATGCTGTCTTATACATTCTATACATCAACCTAAATCTTCCAAGAAAGGTTGTTTTGACAGGATAGCCTTAGTTCTGCCTATCTGTGCTCTTTCATTTCCAAGACCCAGCTGTGTTTTTAGAGAAAAGTAAGCAGAAACTTCTGTACAGCACTGGAACAAGCTGTAATACTTTTTCCTGGACAGAGGCCAAAGAGAACAGCAGTAAGGACTGAGTACAGATGCCAGAGTCCCTAGAGTACTTTCTGAGCAGCAAAGGACCTAATCACATGTCAGATCGCCAGCAGAATAGAACTGACCACCACTATATTCGAAAAACAGAATGCTGAAGTAAATCGGGCAGTTTGATACAAGCACAAAGGAATAATGGAAGACAAGTACCAGGAAAAAAAAACATTCATTTCATCCAGTCACCAACATCTTCACAGATTTATTGCATTTCCAGGCACCTCAGGTATTTGCACATTTTCAGTTTGGCAGTACAAGAACTACCATGAATTTATGAATGCAGAGGCACCGGTCTCATTCTATTTTACCAGATGAACATCTGAAATGAGAGTCTAGCCCAGGCATGACTGATATTTCTGAACTAAAGCTTAGAGCAAACAGAGAGGCAGCATACCACAGCTGCTACCCCTCTAGCATCCTGGCACTGCACTGAACTGAAATGCCTTACAATGAAACGCTATAACTCTGTTATCCTTGGCTGCAGGACACTGTACATCTCTTTAATCCTTAACACATAGTTATAAGAACAGGAAACGAACACCATAAAAAGCCATTAGCCTGACACTTTCTCAAATTCAAGGTCTGATATGTGGGCTGTTTGTGATCCAGGTCATCATGTGCACTGTGAGCAGTACAGACGATTCAGAGCTGTATCTGTGCTGTTCGGAAGTGCCTCCTCACCTCCTCACCTCACGGCACGCAGTTCCTGTGCTGTTAAACACAACCTGCAGAAGCCAAAAGAGCAACCCCACCAAGCAGGCAACACTCTACATTCAGTTCACAGTTCTCCACCATTTTAGCATAGATATATATATTAAAAAAACAAAACTACTCATGAATGAAGTCACAACGCTTTCAGCCCTAATCACAAACAAAGCCAGGCACAGTTACGTACCCGCCATCACACGACAGCCCTTAAGCCGAGTGGTTCCGCTGTTGGCGCGGACCACCGCCTCTCCTCAACCTCCCCTCCCCGCCGCTCCCTGAGGAACGAAATACCCCGACAGCCGCGCTGCTCAGCGCACGCCCCACACCCCAAGCAGCCCCGCGGACACTCACGGGTCATCGCGACACGCTGGAGCAGCGCAGCACGCCGAACACCAGAGAACCGACACCTGCTAGAACGTTCTCCCGCTCCGCCTACCGCTCCCGCTCTTTATGAAGCGCTACCGGCCCGCACATCACGTGAATCGGGCGCGGCGCTTCACCCAACCAGCGTGCCGCGCGCTGGAGGCGGGTGCACAGCGACGGAGCGGAGCCTCTCGCTGGCCGTAAGGAGGAGGAGCATTTGCACTGTGGCGCTCTACTCGCGCCCGCCCCGCGTCGCGCGCTGATGACGTCACGGCCGCGCCGGTGCGCCGCCTGCGTGCGCGAGCCGGCCCGGCCGTGCCGCCCCGCCGCCCGTCCCCCCTCGCAGACTGCGGCGCGCCTCCCGCCGGCCCGGCGTCATGTTCCGCCGAGCCCGCCTCGCCGTTAGGCCCAACGTGCGGCCCGTAGGGAGGGGTGCCGGCGGCGCGGCGGAAGCGGAGCCGCAGGGCTCCCCGGCGGCTTCTAGGGATGAGGCTGCGGCTGCCGAAAGCCGGCGGGCCGACAGGTGGGTCCCACCGTGCTGCTTGGCGCGGGGAGGGCTGCGTCGGTTCCGGCGGGGCGGGGTGGGCCGGGCTCGGCAGCCGCCCTCCGCGGCTTGCACGCCGCGGTGTGACTCGGCATTCTCACCCTGTCCGCCGCTCTGCGACGGCTGCCGCGTGCACTGCCGAGCCGAAACGCTCTGACTTTTCCTCGGGCTTTTTGAGTATCCTAAGTGCTTTTAATTGCAGTGGAAATAGGGTTGAGCTTAGGAGCAGTTCTCCCAGAGCTGTCTCCAGTCTGATAAGTGCCCTTCAGAACATCCTTATCACCTGGCTTGTCTGGCATGTTGCATTATTACCTGTTTTTTGTTGTTTGTTTGTTCTAAGTTAGAATCTGTCCTTTATGACAATCTGTAGTGTGTTTGGTTTGGTTTTTTTTTTTCTTTTTTTTACAATTTCTATTTGCTTTGACTATAAACGCAGGTATTTAGCTAGGCTAGGCTTCCAGAATTCAGACAGTGGGAGAAAGGGAGTGCCCAGCCTGCAAGTACTGGGAGACTGGGGGGAATTTTCAGTCCTGGGAGCAGGCAGTAAAGACTCAGGTGAAAGCTGGTGCCTCACTTCCTACATTTGCTCTTCCTAAATTCCACTGAATTCTTCTGTGTGGTTCCGAAGGCCTCTGCTAAGCAGATAGGAGAGGGCAGCCCCAGGGATTTATTGCAGTGTAGGTAATTATTAGCTTCTGTAGATGATGCATTTTAAAGATTGGCTGCCTCTGAAGATACAAGGATATGTACTCGGTTTGATCCAAGTTTTAAGAATAGCAAATATGGACATCTTACTTATTTTCTTGCCCCACCCAAAGCATTCTGTCCTAGCCTCTTCAACATGTAAATGTACTGCTATTCCTTTGTCTTCTAAACTCTGATTTGGTTTTGGTGATTATCAGGGAAGTGAAAATTCCCTGAACATAAAAGTTCTTTTTCATGTGGTCTCTGCTGATGCTGTGAGCTGACTTCAGTAGGCAGCTCAGCCCCACACAGCTGAAAATTGGAAAGGTAACAGAGCAAAAATGCATGGGCTAAGATAGAGATACTTCAGTACGCAAAGCAGGAACTGCACATCCAGCGAAAGCAAACCAAGGAGTTCATTCACTTCTTCCCCTTGACAGTCTTTTCCAGGAAAGCAGGGTCCATCACACATAGTGGTTATTTGGGAAGATGGACATTCTTCCTGCTTCCTTGCTTTCATCAGCATCTTCCTCTGGATGCAACCTCACAGGATATAGGACATCTTTTTGGCTACTTTGGGTCAGCTCTCCTGGCCATTTTCCTCCCAGACTCTTACTCATCCCCACCTCTGCTGGCAAGGCAGCATAAGAAGCAGTAAAGGCCTGGAACATGGGCAAATACCAGTTAGTAACCACTGAAACTTGATGCATTATCGACGGTATTTCACCACAAACCCAAAACATAGCAACATATGTGCTGCTGTGGGGGAAATTAACTCTGTCCCACTCAAAGCCAGCACAGATAAATAGATATCTTATCAGATAAGATATATTTAACTATGGGAAATCTACTATGGTGCTCTAGGGAAAGTATATGTAAGCCATAGGTAGTGTGGAGATCAGGAGATCAGAGAATTTCTTGCCACTGTTTCATGCTGTATAATCACTGGAGGACACTGGATTGAGTTTACCAGGACTCATTTAAAACACAAACAGTATATGGTGAAGTTGCTCAGCTCCTGTTGAAAGATGTGTACTAAATGCTGAGAGATTATTTGGAGAAGCTTTGCTTTTTTTTGTTCTGTTTCATTTATGTCTTCACTTGCTTCTCAGTACTTTCGGAGTTGGGTAATTAAACCATAGGTGTGGTCAGTGGTTCAGAAACAAGAAATACGTGTGAAGTTAAAAAGCTCTTTGTGACTCAGTTGTAATTCTGCTGCAGTTTTACTGTGAGAAACAGCCAAGGAGACGAATACTAGAATTGTTTAAGATAATGATGATGAACAATTTTGCTTACACTTTGAAAATTATTTCTATGTAGGAGATTAAAATAAGAAATTTTCCAAGGAGGGCTAGATGATGTTGTTCCCTGAAGTACATTTTTTATATGTTCAGTAAATAAGCAGCCAGTTTCACTCATGAATTTTTTCATGCTCTTAAAAAAATAAATAAATAAAAAATAAAAAAAAAAGATTAGATTTTACCTATTGTATTAGAGGAATGCATGGATTCCAGTGAAAAATCATAAGGCTACTTGTGCATACCTTTACTAAAATGTTTTTAACATGTAACACATTGTGTGGGGTACTTTTTTTTTTTTTTTTTACATACGTTTGTTATCATATTTCATGGTATGATAAAGTTATTCTTAATAAAAAGGTTAGAGCCTCCAAAAAGAGGGGCAAAAGAGGAATGTATGCATTTAACACTGTTGGTCAACTACTTTGTAACATTAATACTTAATATTTGAGAATATGCCATTTCTCATATCTAATTAGTTTGAGGCAGTGACAGGTATTGGATAGTTCAATTGTGGCTTCTTGTATGCAGTTGTATTTTTCTGTGTTTATTACTATTCTATTTACTATTTATTTCTATGTTTATACTTTTTGGTGCATTAGCATGTTCTGATAGTTGTAAATCTGTCACTGTAGAGTATTTCTGACTAATTTCTTACATTTCCCAGAGATGAGAAGTCTAACAGCTCAAGTGATGCTGGAGAAGCTGGTAAACCTACAGACATGCCTACACAGAGAAGAAAACGGATTTCCACTATGCCCAATCTTGTCAAACCCAGAGCTGGGCCTTCATCTGATCTGCATACTGCATCAAAACCACAAAGGCAAGCATCACAGGCTCCTGATGGCAGTGCTTCGCTTCAGAAGGATTCTCCTCCATCAGAGAAAAGTCATGTTGAAAGCTCTTCAAAGTCTCCCATGCTACCTGAAAAGAAAACACCTGTGCCACAAGTGCCACAGTTTTCCCCACTAAAAAAATCAATGAACAAAGAGCAAACTGTAGCTGCTCCAAAAAATGACGATACCTTGAAGAACATACCTTCCCCACTTAAGGAGAGACCAACACAGGAAACATCAGTGGCACAGGAGGAAAAGCTACCTCCAAAACCATCTCCTGTGAAAGAGAAACGAATATGTTCTGACCGTGAAAGGATCCTCAAAGCTCGGAAGTTAAGAGAAATGCTTAAAGAAGAGCTGAAGAAAGAACGGATGGTAGGCTTCTACCTTGAGCAGTGCTGATTTCTGCAGGGCAGGGAAAGATGTTATCTACCCAACATTATCATTGCTTCTTTGCAGTAGTGTTTCCTGACGATAATCATATTGCTAATACTTCATGATATGTCAATAACCCTGTGGGGATTTAATTTATAAGCAGTAGCAATGCTGTGTTCCCTCCTTATATAGATTTCATGAGAAATTAGGTATCTTTACTTTTCATTAGACTTAACCTTTTTAAACGTGAGACCATGCTACTATATCATAGCTATAGCACTAGCGTGGCAATTTTCATGGCTGAAAATACAGTGGTGAAGTATGCTGTAAAAAAGCTTGGGATTTCTTGTATCTCTTAGACCTTTACTGACTGAGTTATGTGACTTAGCTCTGCCAAGTGTTGAATATCTCTGAGAGGGTAAATCTCTTAGGGGATATGTGGTCTTTTTGATAAATACACACTTTATGATAAACTTACCAGTTCATTGTAAAAACAAAACAAAACAAAAAAGTAACCTCCAAATTCCACCAACAAAAGAAGAAATTTCACTTAACTACAGTACGTAATAAGCAAATAATACTATTTATGAAATAAAAAGTACTTCCTGGTTGAAATTAAGATGGTTTTTTTTTTTTTTTTGCTTTTATACAGAAACAATTGAAACACAGGCCTCCAATAATTGAAGGATGTTCTCCACCAGATCGCACTAAAATGACCATGAGAGACTTGATATACTATCTACCAGAAAACAATCCCATGAAGTAAGTGTGGCTTTTTTCCTTTTCCTTGGATAAATGATTCTTTTTCTATTTCTGCCAATTTAATGATTGTGAGGAGAATTCTCAAATCTGGAATGTTAGCACAGATGCAGTATTATTATAATGGTAACAAAAGCTTCTAAACTCTTTCATGTCTACTGAGTCTCTGTGTAGACGTGAAAAGGAAACTTAGCATACGTGTTGAATTGTAAAAAGTAAAATCTTTCCCCACAGCCAAATCCTCTCTGTAGAGGTACAGAGTAATAGTAAGTGGGTCTTTGCTACGTAGTCTCTGTTAAATTTATTACTAGAGGTAATGAATCACTGCAAAATCTAGTGGACTCTGGGAATGAGCATTTCTCTTCCTAGGTTGAGGAAGTGCAGAATACCTGCAAGACCTTGAAGGTGTCTCCATCCTATCTGAACAGGTGTGGCTGCTGCTCTTCCTTAAGAACAGTCGCCATAAGTACAGCTATCTGAGTCCTGTTATTCCTTCCTCTCTAGGTTCATAAGCACATTTGTGTTCACGAATCCTGAGAATTCAGTACAGCTTCAGAGCCTCCTGTCATGCATGTGCACCTCTTATTCCCTGGCCTGTTCAGCTGGGTGTTTGCTGTAGAACAGATTAATGCACTCGCATACTGATTTACAAATATTCCTGCAACAACAGAGCTGTTGAATTTGAGCTCGCAGACTGCCTGATGTCCGTGCCTGGATGGTTCGTGGAACTCTACCAAGCTACTTGTACATACAGGCCTACGCATGCAGAGTTAAATGTTTTGCTCATGAAGAAGCAAAATAGCTTCTGACAGGTTCTTGGTGATACCAGGCAAAGTATTCACAGGCAAGCCAATAATCATATACGGAAAGAAGAGTGGAACTCACCCAGCTGGTGAAGAGGCTCTCTGTTATACAGCACTGTTTCCCAGGAAGCTGTCCAGGTCCAAGGGGTGCCCTCCCTTCTGTAGCTGGTGCCTATAAGAGCCCAAGAGGGCTCCACCCTAGGTCAACCTCTTCTACTCACATGGGGAACCTTTGCAAACTTTTGCAAAATTTTTGCTGTAAACTTGCTGTGCTCTCTAGGCGAGCTACAGCCCTTCTCCAGGTGCTCAATCACCAGTTCAAGCTTTGAACCTAACAGTTTCCCTACAGCTGAATAAGCCACAACCTAGTCTCTGTGATTGCTGACAGGCAGGTCTCCATACATCTTGCCTCTCTAGCTGTTTGAACTAAGACCTGTACTGCCTCCATTAACTGGTATGCAAACCTCTCTTATCTGCTAACCTGTCTGGTTTCTGGTAATTAAGCCTGCTGGTGCAGTGAAAGGTAGACTCTTCTGTGGTTGCTGAATCTTAGATCTCGTGGCAGAGAGATCGTATAGAGCAACCTTCCTGCCATAGGAAGGGACGTATTCCATTAGATAAGATTGCTCTAAGCCTCATCCAGCCTAGCCACTCCTTTTTTAGTTTAAAATCATTCCTGCTTGTTCCTGTCACTATCTACCCTTGTAAATGTGTGTTTTGTTTTTTTTTTTTCTCCTCCTGAATGTTGCCAAGGCTAAAAAATCTCAACTCTCTGACATACAGAATCAAACTCTGTAACCCAAGTAAGATAACAAAGCAGGTACGGTTTATTAGTTCTTGCTGCACAGACACCAAGTGCAAGGGGGATGGATCTGCCTAACTTGCACACCGTCGGGAAAAATCGTGCTACAGATATTGGCCAAACTAATACATAATAATTTTCCTGGAATTCGGATCCATGTTCATTACAGCCCGAGAGTTCATCAGCGTGCAGTCTCTCACCTCTTAGCACATGCATAGTGGGTCGTGGGATGAAGATTTGTCCTCTTCCTCACAAAGGCTTCTGACCTTTCTCACTGTAAACTTCTGACCTTTGGGGGGGGCCTCCCCCCAGACTGGTTTCTTCTTGCCCTGGGGACATCTAATCACCTCCTTGCCAAATGTTCTGGGGCTGTTCTCAGACCTTATCGGCATGGCCTTCATCCCTCACTGTCCCAGACCCAGTGTCTGCCATCCCTTATTTTCTAACCAGCTTTGTTGTTAGAAAATTGTTAAGTATAGAAATGTAAGGTTGGTTCAAATAGAAGGGAGAAGAGTGACAATCACACATTTAACAATAACAAATAAATAAATATAACACAAAACATAGTACTATTGCAACCAAAATACAAAAGGTAACAGCACACAACATCAACTTGCCAGACACACCCTGTGTACAACAAAATAAAGAAAATTAGTAACCAACTCATCTTTTCCTTATGAGTTTAACTTTTGACGGTACACTTTCCTTGATAGACCAAGTAGTTCCTCAGCATCTTGGAATAACTTCCTGTAACAATACTTTAGTTACCCCACATGCCTTAGTTCTACAAGGGAATGCCTCTGGGCACTGTAAAAAGGTATCAGTTAGTACCAACATACAGTGACACCCCCCTTTTCTTAGGAGTTTGAGAACTCAATTTGTCATTGTTACTCTCCCTTCTAAATCATTAGTCAGATTGCTATCTTCTCAAGAATAATTTACAGGTTCTGACTCAGGTTCAGAGATTTTAAGTTTACCATCTGGAATTAAAGCCTTCAACTACCTGTCCTGCTACCTGACCCATCATCTTATTTCCAGTTTCCTGTACAGTGCTACCTTTCTGATGTCCTTTACGGCGTATAATAGCCACACTCTTTGGTAGATTTACATCGTGCTGTTCTCCTTGTGTGTGCAGTCCTTGCTCTTTTCAGATGGTGCTGTGAGTGTGTAGCATCCCAAATACACAATTAGCATCTGCCCAAATAATTAAGGCTGTTGTCCAGGCAGTTATTTCGGCCTTCTGAGGGAAAGTCCCCTCAGGTAAGGTTGTGCCTTGATTACCTTGTCAGCAGCAGCTGCTGCATATCTTGCCTTACAGTTTCGTTGTCTCACAAAACTGTTACCATTGGTAAACCAGGTGCCTTCTGCGTCTTCTGAGGGTTTGTCTTTCAGATCCGACCAGTTGGAATATGCAGTTTCAGTTTCAAAGCAGTCATAAAATACTGGCTCTCCAGGAGTTCCGCTAAGGAAAGGTGCTGTGCTGACAATATTAGTTACAATTATTTCTACATCATCCTGTTCTACCAGGATGGCCTGGGATTTCAGGAACCTTTGGGGTGAGAGCCAGTGCCCCCCTTTTGCCTCCAATACAGAAGACACTGTATGTGTTACTAAAACTGTTATTCTTTGGCCTCGCATAACTTTACTGGCTTCTCAAATATTGAGCACTGATGCAGCCACCGCCCTCAAGCACCCCGGCCATCCCTTACTCACTTCATCAAGCTGTTTGGAGAAGTGTGCCACTGCCCTTTGATAGGGTCCAAGGTTCTGGGCAAGGACTCCCAGGGCCATTCCTTGTTTTTTCTTTTTATGCGCGCTGGTAGCCCCAAAGCAGAGCCTTCAAGAGTTCTTGTTTCAGCTGAGGGAATGCCCTCCTTGCCTCCCCCTTTCATATAATATTTTGGCTTTACCTGCAGTCCGTAGCTGTGTATCCATCCTGTCATCCCTGGGAACGTACAGAGTTCCTTGGCAGTTCGTGGCTCAGGGGTTTGGCAGATGGCTTCTTTCCTGACAGTCCTTAAGGTTCCAAGTCCAGCTGTATTCTCAAATCCCAAATACGTCACTTGCTCCTGAGTTATTTGTGCTTTCTGTTGAGAAACTTGATAATCATTTAAACCAAGAAATTTAGCAAACTCACAGTCCGTTGCACACAGTCCTCTTTTGTTTCCATGACATCCACGTACTGCAGGAACGTAAGTTCCACCTTACTTGGAGGAACCCAAGTCTCAGGTTCACAGGTTGACCAGTTCTCGAAAATCATTGAGCTGTTCTCACAACCCTGGGTAACACTGTTCAGATTAACTGAGTCTTTTCTCCCCATACTGGGATTTTCTTATTCAAAGGCAAATAACCTCAGGCTTCCTTCGGCCAAACCAGGCAGAAAAGGCATCCTTCAAATCCAGAAGGTAAACTCAACCTACTCATTCCTTAACTTGGTTAATAAAGTGTATGGATTTGCCACCACTGGGTGTATGCGTTCAACTATTCTATTACTTGCCCTCAAATCTTGTACCAAACTATAGCACTTGCTTTCCAATTTTTTTTTCCGTTGGCAGGTTTGGAATATTGTATTGGGATTCATATTCAATTAGTAATCCAAAGTCCAAAAATTATCTATTATTTCTTTTATCCATCTACAGTCACATATCGTCAAAGGGCACTGCTTTATTTTAACTGGGCTAATCTTGCTTTTAACTTAACTTCTATTTAGGACTGCATTTTTGGCTCTGCTAGGTATCCCTGGTATCCACACTCCTAAGTGTATCTTATTCAAGATTTCTGTAACTTCTGGGGCTACAGTCTTGTTTTTGCCAGTTTGTGTTAAAGCCAGACTCAGTCAGTTAATATTGTTTGGTCCTTAGCTCCAGTTTTATTTAATTTCTTGCCAGAGTAACCTGGCGTGTACAAGAATTCATGTATTCCTACTCGTTTTCTCAGCCTATATTTAATTCCCAAAAGTAAGATCCCAAAAAGGAAGCCTTTTATTGGGCATTAGCTCCTACTACTGTTACAAAAATCATCTATGGGTGGTAAGAGGTAGCCATATCCACCAAAAGATAAACGTCTTTATCCTGCTCTCCTAGCTGCAATTTAACCAGTGGATCTGCTAAGGTAAACTTCCCTGGTTCCCATCCTTCAGCTTTGCAACTAGAGATGATTCCCTCTTTCTCTACGGTTTGCACACTGTTTTCATTCCAGTGGGACGGAGTCCTCCCTAGACTCTTCCAGCCCCCCTCCTCCCCACCTCTCTCTGAGTGGATCTCTGGGTCCTGTGGCCCTCCTCTAGTGCCACAACAGTAGCAGCTGCTATTATTCACAGTTTCCTTACTATCTCTGTTTCTCAATCAGATTTTTTGTTTTTTGTTTTTTCCTTCTTTTTTTTTTTTTTCTTTCCTTCACATCACTCACCTCTCTTTGGTCCTGACATCCCTGTCACACCCTCCTCATTTTTGCCTTCCTCAGCCTGTGTCCTTCACAAACTTTTCACTTTCCAAACTCTCATCATTACATAAACTACCAACATCGTATTTCAGTTTTACCTCCTCCTCTCCAGAGGCTTCCAGTGCTGATACTAGGATTTAGAATCATAGAATCACAAGGTTGGAAATGATCTATAAGATCATCTAGTCCAATCGTCTTCTCACTACCACTGCTACCACAAGCTACTAAACCAAAAAAACTTGCAGCTCCTCATCCAGATGCCTCTTGAACACTTCCAGGGACGATGACTCCATGACCTCCCTGAGCAGCCACTCCAGTGCCTGACCACTCTCTGAGAGAAAAAGTTTTTCCTCATGTCTAACCTAAACCTCCTCTGGTATAACTTGCGGCCATTTCCTCAGGCCCTGTTTGTTGCCTGGGAGAAGAGGCCAAACCCCTCTTCACCCCTACCTCCCTTCAGGAAGTTGTGCAGTGCAGTGAGGTCTCCCCTGAGCCTCCTCTTCTCCAGATTAAACAATCCCAGCTCCCTCAGCTGCTCCTCATAAGACTTGTACTCCAGATCCCTCACCTGTTTCGTTGCCCTTCTCTGGACACGCTCCAGGACCTCAACATCTTTCCTGTAGTGAGGGGCCCAAAACTGAACACAATACTCGAGGTGCAGCCTCACCGGTGCTGAGTAGAGGGGGATGATCACCTCCCTGCTCCTGCTGGCCACGCTATTTCTAATGCAGGCCAGGATGCTGTTGGCCCTCTTGGCCACTTGGGCACACTGTTGGCTCACGTTTAGCTGAGCATCAACCAACACCCTCAGGTCTCTTTCTTCTTCACAATCATCTAGCCACTCATCCCCAAGCCTATAACGCTGCTTGGAGTTATTGCGGCCAAAGTGCAGGACCCTACGCTTGGCCTTGTTGAACCTCATCCCATTCATCTCAGCCCAGCAATCCAGCTTATCTAGATTCCTCTGCAGGGCCTCCCTACCCTCAGGCAGATCCACAACACCTCCCAACTTGGTGCCATCTGCAAACTTACTGAGGGTGCACTCAATCACCTCATCTAGGTCGTCAATAAATATATTAAACAAGATGGGCCCGCTACCAACCCCGGGGGAACACCAATTGTAATGGGTCGCCAGCTGGACTTAACTCCATTAACCAGTTCCCATTGGGCACAGCCCTCTAGCCAGTTCCTTATCCAAAGAAGCGTATACCTGTCCAGACCACAGGCAGCCAGTTTCCCCAGAAGAAGCCTGTGAGAGACTGTGTCAAAGGCTTTGCTGAAGTCTAGGTAGACTACATCAACAGTCCTTCCCTTATCCACCAGACTGGTCACCCAGTCATAGAAGGAGACGAGGTTGGTCAAGCACGACCTGCCCTTCATGAACTTGTGCTGGCTGGGCCTGATCCCCTGGACACCACGCATGTGCCATGCGAACTCACCCAAGATGATTTGCTCCATTACTTTCCCCGGTATCGAGGTCAGGCTAACAGGCCTATAGTTCCCCGGATCCTCCTTACGGTCCTTCCTGAAAATGGGAATCACATCAGCAAGCCTCCAATCCTCCAGGACCTCTCTAGTTAACCAGGAGCGCTGATAGATGGCCGAGAAGGGCTCGGCAGTCACCCCCGCCAGCTCCCTCAGCACCTGAGGGTGTAGCCCCTCTGGTCCCATGGACTTGTGACAGTCCAGATGGAGGAGAAGCTCTCTGACTGTCTCCACTTGGATCTCCTGGATTTTGGGTTTCCTAGATCTCTGCAGAGGCTATTCTCACTTCCAGTGCCCTATACTCTCAACCTTCCCCTTTGCAAGTAATGGTGTTTACAGCAGCAGTCTCCATCCCCGGCTCGCTCTCTCACACCATGTTCTGCTTGTGGGGGAATGGCATGGGGGGGGTTGCTCTCATGCCAGCACAGATAAACTCACTTTCTCTTTAATCCTTTTTCTTTTGTACATTATTCCTCTATTCGTACCCCCAGTTACACTTCCACATGCCCTCAATTCTACTTCCATATACCATTAACAATTATATTTTCTTATACCATCAAAACAGTTTGTCCCATTCCCTTCAAAATCCACAAATTAAACCATACAGTTCTTCAGTTTCCATAAATACCCTTAATACCATATAACTTCCCCCTAACAATCCATATCGTTTGGTTATAAACACCTCGCCACAGAACCAGCACTGGTTGACCCACCTTCCTCACACCTCCTTGCAAATAGAACACAATATTACATAAACAGGTTGACATTCATTCCCCAAATGAACAGGCATCTCTCTATGGATTCATCATCCCCATTCATAAATTGATACAGAAACATAAAGACAGACAGACAGACAGACAACGATCATTGTTATACTCCGCACTCACACTGCAGCTGTGCCATGTCCCAAGTACTCAACACATTTGCTCGCAATCACACACAGTGCCGGCTTTACACTTTACCAAATCAGAGCTCTGGACTCCTTTCAAGTGTTTTGATAGCAATTACTCAAATACAGAGTGCCGAACCAGATAGGGATAGCAGTACAATCTATGATTTCCAATATTATGTCCACGGAATCTAAGTAGTCATTTAACAAAATACCTGATGTTACTTACCAATCCCTGCGTACAACTTACAGGTCCTCTTTGTAGGAATTTCCCAAGGAGTTTTCCTGCAGCCAGCTACCAACCCAGCCTGTGAGCTTACTTCCCAGAGGCAGCACCAATGGCTATACAGCTCACGGGCTACGGCTCCTGGGCTCCCCTCATTCCATCCACATACCTGGTCTGCCGATGGATGGTCCTTGTCTGCTCCCACAGTGGTCAGATGAGGAAGGGGAGTCCTTCTGAGAAATCTCGGGGCGTGCCAAAGGCGTCCCGTCTCTCAGCCGGTCCTGCAGCCGAGTAGAGGGTGTCCCATCTGGGGTGCAAAATTGACCTGTGGAATCAAACTCTGTAACCCAAATAAGATAACAAAGCAGGTATGGTTTGTTCAGTGCTGCACAGACACCAGGTGTAAGGGGGATGGATCCGCCTAACTTGCACACCGTCAGGAAAAATCGTGCTACAGATATTGGCCAAACTAATACATAATAGTTTTCTCTGAATTTGGATCCATGTTCATTACAGCCCTAGAGTTCGTTAGCGTGCAGACCCTCCCCTCCTGCGTGTGCGTAGTGGGTCGTGGGATAAAGATTTGTCCTCTTCCTCACAAAGGCTTCTGACCTTTCTCACTGTAAACTCCTGACCTTTCGGGGTGGCCTCCCCCCAGACTGGTTTCTTCTTGCCCTGGGGACATCTAATCACCTCCCTGCCAAATGTCCTTGGTCTGTTCTCAAACCCTTATCTTTATGGCCTTCATCCCCCTCACTGTCCCAGACCTAGTGTCTGCCATCCCTTATTTTCTAACAAGCTCTACATTCTTGCTTCTATAAACTATCTCTAACTGTTCCCCTTTACCCCCCTTATTCTCAGTCACTGTGAAGCCTTCTTGTCTTTTTTACTTTCACTTATGGGGCCCTTCTCACCTTTCATGTCTGTTTTCCTTCACAGGAGAAGTGCGCCAGCCCTCTCATGTTTGTTGCTCTCCTCTGGGTATGCTTTAACTGTTAGGTCTATGTCTCTTGTGCTGGGGGGCTCCAGAGCTGAACAAATTGCTCTCACAAGAGTGGAAGTAGAGGGGGAGAATCACCTCCCTTAACCTGCAGGCCATATTTTTCATGGTCTGGTTGAGATTTTCTCATCCAGGTATAGGACCTTGCACTTGGCTTTCTTGAGCTTCATGAGGTTCAACTGGAGATAGAATAGACTGTGATGATGATGTGGGAAGGATCAGTCATTAGATGTAATGACTGGCAGTCTACTTACAGCCCTTTCATCCCTCTCTGCTCCAATCACACCTATTTCACCATGCTTATTCCATACTCATCCATCATGATCCCTGTTTTTTCCTCCTTTGGACACATCTCTTAAATATATCACAATAAGTTTACGTAGTTGTGCAACCTTCTCCTGAGTGCATTATATTATAGACAGTCACACAGAACCCTCTCAAATATCCCAAAGATTCTTACCAACTATGAAGTTTAGATTGACCTTCAGTCCCGTTCCTGAGTAGTTCCTCTAAAGACCCATCAATTAGTAGCAGAAAAGTTTTGGTTTGTTATTGCCTGTTATTACCTGCTCATTAATGTTTATGTGCCTACGTCTTTTATTTACCCCTTTCCTTGCTAATTTTTCTTTTGCACTAGATAGTCCTTAAGCAGATAATGAACCAGATGTGCTCACGTTTCCTATTCCTTTACTATGGATACGATCACCTGCATATGATGTGGTTAAATCTAGCAGATGATTGAAGCACCACACAGTTGTTTGTTCATTCCCCCACATTCCCAGTGAGATGGGGGAGAAAATCCAGAAAAACAAACTCCTCCTGGGTTGATGTAAAACTGTTTACTAAGATAAAGAAAAGGATAGTAATTATAACATGTATATATGTATGAATGTATATAACAAGTGATGCTTGTATGTAACAAGCAGTTGCTTACCAGTCCCTGACTGATGCCCAGTTAGCCCCTGAGCAGCAGAAGGAAAAATGAGGTGAATTCCCATCCTCTTCAGAACTCCTTCTGCTTGATGTGTTATGGGATGGAATATTCCTTTGGCCAATTTACATCAACTGTTCTAATTCTTCATGGGCCCTTCACTGTGAATGGCCTTGGTTCTGTACTGCACTGCTCAGCACGCAGCTCTAAGCACCTGTGTATTATCAACATTGTTCTTCTCCCAGAACCAAAACACAGCATCATATCAGACACTGAAGAAAATATTCTGTCCTAGCTGAAGCAAGTTAGTTTTGAAATTTGGCTGATACGCACTATCTTAACTTTATTCAGTTAAATCTTATGTCAGCTTGTACCTTGAAGTAGTTGTTTGAGCAAGGAGCTGTTGGTTAAACTGAAGGATGAGAAGAACTGAACAGGCAGTGGAAGTGGGAACGTGTAGCCTGAGAATGCAGACAGACACTGATTCTGTCTGTAAATGTGGAGATGAGGAAAACCAAGGTGCAGATTGAAGTGAACTTTGCAAGAGATATGGAAAGTAACAAGGACGGATTCTATAGGTGCATTGGTCAGAAGAGAAAGTCCTGGAAGAGTGCACTTCCTCCAGTAATTGAGAAGGGAGAAATCCAACAACAGCCATGGAGAAGGCTGAGATGCTCAATAACTTACTTGCCTTATTCTTCACTGGCAGTCAAGAGTCCCACATATCTCATATCCCTGAACCTTTAGGTGGAAGCAAGATCTCTCCAACTGTAAGCAAAGAATAGGTTTGAGACCAGATGAGAATGAACACATATGAGTCCATTGGGCTGGACAGTGTGCATCCCTAGTGTGGTTGCCAATGCACTCTCCATCATATTTGACAAGTCATAGATGTCAGGTGAAATCCCAAGTGACTGGAAATAAAGGAAATATCACTTCTATTTTTAAGAAAGGGAGAAAGGAAAAGTTGGGGAGCTACAGCCTTTGCTTCTGTGCTTACTAAGATCATGGAACAGGTCCTTCTGGAAGCTGTGTTGATGCACATTGAAGACAAGAAAGTAATTTGAGACAGTATGGATGGCATCACCAAAGGCAGGTGGTGCTTGACTAATGTGGTGGCCTCATATGTTGCAGTAACAGCATTAGTAGACAAAGGAAGACTGACCTATCATCTATGTGGACTTACACAAGGTCCTTGATGTGATCCCACACCTGTGTTCTTATTTCTGAATTAGAAAAATGTAGATTTGAAAGGTGGACTGTTTGCTGAAAAAGGAATTGGTTGGATGGTAGCAGCAGGAGAGTTGTTAGTGGTTCTGTGTCCCACATGAAGGCTGGTCATGAATGGTGTACCTCAGGGCTCCCGTACTGGGACTGGTGTTCTTCAACATGTTTATCAATGATCTCAGTGATCTGAACAGTGGGAAGTGCACCCTCATCTAGTTTGCTGATGATACGAGGCTGAGTGGTGCAGTTGATCTGTGGAGGGAGTGCCATTTGGAGTGGCTCAAACAAGCTCGAGAAGTGGGTCCACATGAATCTAATGAGATTCAACAAGGCAAAGTGTTGTTCTTATTTGGGGCAGTCCTGTATATGTGTACAGAATGGGAGAGGAATCACAGAATGGCATAGGTTGGAAGGGACTTTGAAGTTCCAATGACCCTGGGTTGGAACCCTGGGCAGGATTACCACCCGCTAGGTCAGGCAATCCAAACTGGCCGTGAACATCAGCAGGAATGGGACATTCACAGCTTCCCTAGGCAGCCTGTGCCTCACCACTCTCTGAGTAAAGAATTTATGTGTAACATCTAACCCACATTTTCCCTCTTCTAGTTTAAAACTATTCACTTTTTTTCTATCAGTATCAGACCATGTAAAAAGTCTCTCTCTCCTGCTTATAACCTCTCTTGAAGCATTGGAAGACTGCACTGAGGTATCCTTGATGCCTTCTCTTTCCAAGGTAAAAAAGCCCAGTCCTCTCAGCCTTTCTTCATAAGAGAGTTTCTCTAGCCCTCTGGTAATCTTCATGGTCTCTTGGACCTGCTCCACATCTTTCTTGTGCTGGGGGTCACTGGACACAGTACTCCAGATGGGGCCACAGCAGAGCAGAGTAGGAGCAGACAGTCACCTTTCTCACTTTCTGGCCAGGTATGTTTGGATACAACCCGGGATGCACTTGGCTGCAAGTGCACATGGCTGGCTCACACCCAGCTTCTCATCTACCAGGAGCCCCAAAAGTTCTGAGAACAGCCCTGAGGAGAAGTGCTTGGGCATTCTGGTGGATGAAAAGCTTAACATCAGCTAGGATTGTGTGCCTCCCAACATTTTATGATAATATCTGGTATGTAGTGTAAAATGTGCAGTAGAAGATGTAAATTGTTATGTTTGATAACCTTGCAGAAAATTACATAAAAATATGGTGCTTACTGAAGGGGGATCAGTTTCACAAATGAACTGTGTTTTTACTTTCAAACTTGTCAGTTATTGCAAAGTAGAGATGCTCATGTGGAGTGCTTTGTTGTACTATCATATTCCAGCATGTACTTATATCTCACTGACGGTCCACTTTTCATCTTCAGTTTCCTGTGATAAGGTAATCTGCACTTCCTATTAGATGCTTTGTTAAAATTATTTCACAGTGAATCAGGTGTTGATCATTTATTATAGTCTCGTGGATTACTGTGTGAGATCTACTCTTTTGCCCTTCACCAGTTGATGCTGATAAAAAAAAACAACACCCAAGCAACTGAAAAACCACACAAAATTCATTAAGCAGGGATGACTGTTCAATTAGACCAAGTTCAGATATGATAAAAAGAATTGAAAATAAGGGTTTGTTTTGTTGCTTCTTTGTGCGTTATCCAGTGAAAGGAGGTTTGGGGGAACGAAGCAGAAATATATCTGTACAAACTTGTATCTCTAACTCTTAAAAATTCTAGGTCTTCATTAGCAGAAGAAAAGAGAACAGAAAAAAGTTCGGCACTGCATCAAATGAAAGAGTAAGTCTTGGAGATAAAGGTACTTATAGTTAAAAAAAAGTTCTGATATTGGAAAATAACATGTTTAAATGTAGTAATATTAATAATGTTAAAGCTTCATTTACTGCTTCAATATCATAGCTGTTATTTAAAATAAACTGTGAGAGTGTTTTGTAAAAGAGCCTCTTGCTTTTCACATTACAGTTTTGGACTTGTCCATCACACAACAGAATGAAAAGCAGATTTCAGAGTCTGCATCAGCCAACTTGTTTCTAGGTTGTATTGTTAAGTGGTTAATTAAATTGTTGAGCATTTGGCACATAGAGCAACAATTTGGTGGAGTGCTACCACAAATAATATTTTTTGCTCTGTAATACTGTAGACAGGAAGAAAAAAGTACTCCTGATCATGAAGAGGAAGATGAGGAGGAGGCAGAGAATGGGGAGGAAAGTCAGGATGGTCCACTTCTAGTTCCTCGTGTGAAAGTAGCAGAAGATGGTTCAATTATTCTGGATGAAGAGAGGTGAGTTTGACTCGTGCTGCTAGATTGCTGCTTTTTTTGTAGATAGGACTGTTTGAGAGAGACACGAGTATACGATGTTGAGCTATCCTGATTTAGAGAACAGTGCAAATATATAGCAATATATAAGCAATAATTATCTGTGTCTGAGTCGTGGCAAACTTTCCTGCTCTTTCTCCAAAATGTATTTTTCAGAGGAAGGTGTCATCCTTTGTAACAGTGCTGAATTAAGCTTTCAAATGTCTCCTGTTTTGTTCATTTCTTTGTTTCTCATAGTTGCAAATGTTTGTTCATTGTTCAGTCATCAGTATGATTCGCTTCAGCTTTGTATCTTGCATGTTGCTGCTATTCAGCTGCCAGTAATTTTTCTTAGAACGTGACATCTAAGAAACATTAGTCTTTCCAAATATGTGTATGCATATTCCCAAAATATGCTACTGGCATGAGATTTAGGTTGAAGTACAAGGCTAGAAAAGTCCTAGGAAAAGAACTTGAAGCTTTTCAGAAAGAGGAGATACTATTGTGTGGTTTTGCAAAGCAATTTTCTTGGATATTAAAAAGACAGGCCTTTGTGGTGATTTTTTAAAAGATATTTTAATTATCTGTCTTTGTATTAAATCTAGTAAAAAGGGTAAACCAAACTTGCTTGCACAGTTTGAGTAGGCTAATGCTTTCTTACCACATTCTTCCATTAAAATACACAATAATGTTATAATTACAGTGGTTAATACTGAACTCTAGCTTATGGCAGGAAAAGCCTGAGTAGTTGGCCTATAAGTGCCAACTGTGTATCTTGCTAGGAGTATTGTCAGGTAAGTGTTTTTTGTCTTTGCTTTTGTAGTTTAACTGTAGAAGTTCTAAGAACAAAAGGTTCCTGTGTTGTAGAAGAAAATGATCCCATCTTTGAACGTGGTTCTACAACTACATATTCCAGCTTCAGGAAAAGCTTTTATACCAAACCATGGTCAAATAAAGGCAAGTATACCTTTGGTTTCATGTTTTGCATCAGCAGGAAGATCTTTATGCTTAACAAATTTTATTCCCAGTGAAGTTTATGGATCCGCTTAAGTCTTACGTTCCTCACCTAAGTTCTTTAAAAAAGCAGAGCTCTGATGTTATCTGTGAAAATAGGCAAGTTTAAAGAAATCCAGCTTAAAGAAATCTTAAGGATACTCGTGACTATTTCTGTTATGGAAGTTTAGATGCCATGGAAGTGCTTGCCTTTTTCAGATGGGTAGTTTTGGCTTTGGTTATCGAGATACCTGAGCTCACTATGGAACAGGTAGCCTTTCTTAACAGCTCCTCTACTTGGTTCTTCCAGCACAAACAGAAATAAATATAAAGCTATTTCTGCATTGTCTGTTTCTAATGCATACAGAAGCTATGTTTTTGTGTTTGGTTTCTTTTTTTTTGTTATAACTAGCTCTGTTGTAGCTCTGATCATGGCTGACAGCACTGTGCAAGACTTCTTATAGTTATATATTTTTAAATAACTTCATATGGAAAATTTAGCTTCAGAACATAACTGTGTTGCTCTTGGAATGTGCTATTACCCTGTTTACAGTGAATAACAATGAGTTTTAGGTATTATTTGCCTGGCTCCTGTTTGACTTTGTATTCATAATAAAAGTAATAACTGGCATTTTGAAATCAGTTAACTTTTACTAGTTATCTACATAACATATTTCATATTCAGCAGTTTTATAACAGATTAGACAATTCCTTCTGTTAATAGTTCGTGAAACAAATGTTATTAGATATGCTTCAGTAAAATAACACGCTAGCTCAGCTGAACTTGTAGTCTCTGTAGATAACCTAAAAATTATCTATCTAGTTGTTGTAAGCCTTAAGATGTTTGTATTTTAGGTAACAAGAAGGCTGATTGCCTTAAATATGCTCAGTTATGTGTATGTATAGCTATGTATCTTTCCTTTTTTCCCCAGAAACAGACATGTTCTTTTTAGCTATCAGTATGGTTGGAACAGACTTCTCCTTGATTGGACGATTGTTTCCTCACAGAGCCAGAGCAGAAATTAAGGTAGAGGTTAAGACACTGAATCCAACAACTAAGCATCATGTTTCAATTTTCTGTTTCCTGTTTTTCTGTCACTATGATTCCTATTAGTATTGATCATCTTAATGCTAATTGGCTCTGTAGAAATTACTTTAATAAATGTTTCCTGGAGATAGAAATCTCAATTATGAATATACTGACATGAATTCTGAACAGAGTATCTTCTAAATCTAACATATCTGAGCACAGTTTGCCTTGATTTTATTTTAATTGCAAATACTGATGAGCACAACTATGAGACTTTTTTGTGGTGCCTTTCTTTGTATTTGCCTGGGAAAACCCCTAGTATTTCAAACTCTGCCTGAATTAGAAATAAGAAAAAAGATGTTGAAAAGAATCAGAAACTGAGCGATGATATGTGTTGGTGACAGTAAAAGCAAACATAGTTTTGACATTTAAAAACAGATGGCAAACTTGTGTTTGTGAGCATGCTTACAGGTATGCTTAAATATTTACAACTTTGGTTTGTAGAAAATTTTCTTGCATTGAAGAAGGCTCATAATGATCTGTTATGCAACAAGATATGATACAGCACTTCTTGCTTACTGAAAAAGGCAATTTTTTATTGTAGAACAAGTTCAAACGTGAGGAAAAAGCAAATGGCTGGAGGATAGACAAAGCTTTCAGTAAGTAAAGCGTACCCCTCTTTACTGTGAGTCAGTTAACTAGCAATTATCCTCTTTCACTGTCATTTTTTACTCTGCTTAAGTTAACTATATGACTAAGCTTGGTCATAGCTGAGTTTAGAAGCTGAGAAGCCTTAGGTTTTTTGTTTGGCTAACAGTAAAGTCTTTAGATTTAGTTTCTTGTTTTTCTATACATTTAATATTTTACATTAATATGCATTTTCCATATATATTCAGTTAATCATTCTGGTCCTATTTAGCAGAGTTACTACTTGTAAAATGTTTTGAGAATCTTTAAATCCTTTGTGTATTGTTTCAGTGGGAGATACAAGTCTTGAATTAGCATGCATTCTGCTCCCAAAGGAGCAAAATAGCTTCTGACAGGTTTTTGGTAATGCCAGGCAAAGCTTTTGCAGGCAGGCCAATAATCATAAACAGAAAGAAGAGCAGAGCACACCCATCTGGTGAAGGTGCTCTCTGGCTATACAGCACTATACTGGCTTCCCAGGAAGCAGCCCAAGTCCAAGAGGTGCCCTCCCTTCTGTAGCTGACACTTATATGAGCCCAAGGGTCAGCCTCTTCTGCTCACATGGGGAAACCTGGCAAACAATTTGCCTGTGCTCTCTGGGCCAGCTACAGCCCTTCTCCAGGTGCTCAAGCTGTGACCTGACAGTTCCCCTACATCATGTTAATGCATTATATGATACTGTGATAAGTACTGTAAGCATTTCATTATCTGTTTTTTAAAACCAAGCTGCCTAATAGTTTTTGTCACCTCTTGTTCTTTCTCAAGTGATGCAGAAATTGATAAGGGATTCTCCATTTAAATTTGTATAACCTGTGCTTTTTATTATCATACTGTATTAATGACTATTTTACAAAGGAGAAAAAAATTTCACCTTTGATTTTTTATTTTTTTTTTTACTATTTTATTGCTTTAATCTGAAAGAAGAAAAGCGGCCCTTTGATTTTGAATTGTTTACCCAGCTTCTTGAGAAGGTCTTGGCAGATGAGGAAAAGAGGAGGCAGAAGACTGTTAAGAGCCAGAAGCCAAAGGAAAAGAAGCCACTAAGGCCTAGGAAGAAACCAAAAGGTATTTCAAAAGAATGTATGAGAGCACAGGCTAATTGTTAGTAAGATGTTGCTAGCAGAAGTAAAGTCCTGTAGAGAATTTCTGTCTTCTCTGTTCTAGACACAGCAAGAGAATCCTGGCTTCATAGTTTAATTCTTCTTTAGATATAGTTTCTTGATACAGTAGTCAGAGAATCATTGAGGTTGGAAAAGACCTTCCAATCTAAACCTCTCCTGTGCAAGTTAAGGCCATTTCTTTGTGTCCTATCCTACTAAATGGTAGCAGCCTGTTTCTTAAGGCACATTTTCTATGGACAGAATTGTGAGAGCACACTGAGCATAGTACACTTCTATGATTTGAAACGCTGATATTCTAAAATAAGTATTCTAATTTAATTAGAATCTCAGTGATTTGCTAATGAATTTCCTGCTGCTGTTTAAAAAAAAAAGAAAAAAGATTACGGTGGCAATAGTTGCTAAATATATAGCATCTTATTATTTCATTAATTGTGACAAGTCATAAATCTGCCTAAAATAAAAACAGTTATAATGACAGCATTTCAGAAATTTTGTGGGGTATTTTGAATGTTTGTTTCATAAGAGCCCATTTCCTTATTAAAAAAAAAAAAAAAAGAGCAACTCTTTTTAGGGGATGCTAGCCAAGAAGCAGCATGTCATTTTAATTCTTAAAATTGACACAGCTGTTTTTCTATATCATTTATTTCAGATTTGACTGAGGAAAAGACCACCTAATGGGTCTTGAAGTTGTATGTAGAAATGTGTTGCTAGACTTCAATAGTATGTTTAATGTATATCATGTTAAGCAATGTGAATATGCTTTTCTGTTTCTCTTGCATTTTGAATTACTTGGAGGGTAACAAATATAAGAGTAATAAAAAGAACAGGGAAGGAGTGTTTGGTGGTTGTCTGATGTTCCACATAAATTTAAGATCATGACAAAATGTTCTGGAAAATGAAGGAAGTAGAGTTTTAGAAATGTATTAAATCCAGAAGAAAGCTTATGTTATGAATTATTAGCCAGATAATAATTCTAAGCTTTCTTATGTAAAATAGAATGGTTAAGTCACATGCATCTATCGATCAAAATTACATTTTCCTGATGTAATTTCTGCAACCATGACTATCTCTTTCTGCAGAGATAGAAGAATTCTTTTTAGGAATAGCAATGCCTGTTTTTACTGGACCCACAAATGGCTGCATAATCCAATAAAAAGTATAGGAACAAGAACATTTCATAACTGCATCCTTTGTTGGGTTATGCTGGTCTAACTGTGGTCCCAGGTGCAGAACGTGTTTTGTGTTTAGTGCTGAAGCTTCCTTGTTTTCCTGCAATATACTGATATTAATGTATGGATTCAAAAGATATTGCTAGTGGGAATATATTTAAATTTATGACTCTTAATACTCTGCCAGAGTAGTAATTGGAGCCCTATTGTGTTGATAGCAAAAGTTGCCAACACAGAAACTACAAATAATCAAGATGATCCTCAGGAGGCCAGAATTTCTGATGCAGAAACAGAAGCAGATACTGTGACAGCTGAGAAGGAGAATAAGGAATCACTGGGCGTTTCTGAAGAGGCAGAAGAACAAGTTTCAGTAGAGGCAGCATTAGTGAATAAAAAAAGAAAAAGGAAGAGAAAAGATGATCTTGAACAAGAAGTGGAAAACCATCCAGAAGAGTTGCCTGTCCCTTCAAAAATCCTTGAAGAAGGGAAATCATCTAAGAAAAGTAAGAGGCAAAAATGCTTACTTGTTCAAATATTATGTTTTTTGTAAGTACACTGCAAGCTTAGAAGTAAAAAACTGAGTTTTTGTTTCATATCATTGGTCTGCCTTGAAAGGTTGTAGAATAGTGACCTTCGAAGTCAACTCTTGTCCTAAATCTAGATGTTGTATTTTGTTGCAGCTGGAAACAGTTCTCTGAAAATATAATACCTAGTAGGCATGTTCTGCTGGGATTTTTTTTTCCTCCTAAATTAACCCTTGCTTCATTGTAGCTAGGATGCAAAAGCTGGAATTGTAAGCTGATATGCAGAATGTCCAGACTGATTTAATTCTTATTTATTAGCAGGAAAAAAAATGGTCAGTGATACAAATGCTACTGGTCATACTGTCTGCAGAGAAGACCTGGGCAGTGTTACTGAAGAAGAAAAAGATGATCTACCTGCTAAAGAGGAGGAGAGATCACTCTCCTTTTTATCAATGGATGACATAACAGAGAGAGAAAGTGATTTCAACTTATGCAGGTAACGTTTGCAATGGAACGCGTAGGAACAAAAAAAAAAGTGATTTAAATTTTTAACATTAGTTTTATTTATTTGTTTTTGCCATCACATGAAGTGGCAGAAAATGGGCAGGTTTTTTAGTTTCTGAGGACTGTCTTGGGTTTCAGTAAGTTGCTTTTTATTTACACTGTCAATATATTTTCTGCCCTAATAGTGCCCCAGTGCTTCCCTGTTTTGAAAGGAGAGTTGGACTATTTATGGCTATTTATGAAGACAGGTCACTTATCCTGACTACCAATATTTCTCAAAGCACTGCCTGGTAATGTTGCTGGGTAACATTGCTTTACCCTTGGAATTTTCATCTATAGACTTTGGGAAGAGAGGCAGGCTTTTTGTTTCAATTTTGGGTATTTGACTACAAAAAGAAGGCTAATAAGTGTTTTGTTAATTGTTTCAGCTTTCAAGATAGCAGTGATGTTAAACTAGCATTGGAACCTACTAATCTAGGAAGCCTGGATATCACAGGTGATGCATCACAGGAAATTCAGCTTTCAGATTGTCCAGTTTCAAGAACTAGAAGTAAAGAAAAACAACTTGAAGAAGTTAGAGAAACAACAGTATGTTTATTTTTTTGTGCTTTTCTGATTTATTTAAATCTTCCTGTTTATTATTCAAAATATTTGTGTAGATCAAACCTGTTTTTTGATTGTGTGGGGTTTTTTCTAGCCTTGCTTTGCCATTAGATGCAAAAAAAGGCAAGAAGCTGAGACACTTCCAGAATCTAAATATTACCAGTTTTCATTAGCTTTAATGGGCTGTTACAGTGCCTTATCTCACAGGCAATTTATAAAGCTGAACAGGTTATTTATTCAAAATTTAGGCAATGCAATATCAGTAGTAAAACTTGACATGTTGCCCTGGAGCCATGCTCCATGGTTACTAACAGAGTATTGAAATCTGAGCAGGATAAGCATAGGGTTGTTTATGATGCCTCAAAACAGAAACCTGACTAAACTTCTGCTTGCTGATCCTGGCTGGTTTGAGATATTCCAAGAAACGTATAAGAAACTGAAACAAGACTGAGTTGTCTTGTTCAGGTACGTTCTCATCGGATCCAGCAGTTTAGGAACTTCTTGAGATTTCATTTAGCTTCTTTCCTAGACCTTATACTCGTGATTTCATATTTAGTAGCCTTTTCAGGTTTGCCTGTGCCTTTTTCAGCAGCAGCACACTGAAACTTCCTAACTTTAATTCACATAATATAAAAGTGTACTCTTTGGATTGTTTTAAGTCTGATGCCTGAAGACTAAACTATTATTTTGTAATATCATTTTTCCTCTCTTCAGCAGTAGATTCAGGATAAAGAGTGCTAATCTTACATTTTGCTCTGTTTACCCTGGTCATCATTCTGTCCTTGTATCAGTACATCATTTTTGGAAATTAATGTACAATTTGAAAACTTGTATTTGGGGGAATGAATTATTTTCACTTTTTAAGACAAAGAATTGTCTTACAGCTAAGCTCTACAGTGAAAGATTAGGAAATTCTAAGTGTTAGCGTCTCCCTAAAGTGGTGAGCAAATAATTTTTGCTTTCACCTTTTAGATTCTATTTACTAAAACAATAGCTTCATTTTAGTGGAAAATTAGTTACTTTCAGTCTTCACAAACTCTAAATGCCTGTAGTTGGAAATGCTGGAATGATGCAGTATCATGATGCATAGTAGTTGGAATAATATTTATAAACATAAATGAACTGAAAAATGTATGTTTGTTCATTCAGTGAATGAGCTCTGCATACATCAGCTTATTATAGTAGTCTTAGTAGCCACAGTAACCAAGTTCTCTGGCTGATTAATCATGGCTTTTTGACATGAGAAAATGGTGAGTACTCTCTAGAGTAGACTATTTCAAAAGGTCTTTAAGGAAAATTCTAATTGTGCTGGCCTCCTGTAGCAGATTTTCTTTAAAAATTATAAATACTCAGCCAACTAGTGATGTGGAATGCAATTTTATCAATATAATTAAATAAATGAATCAATCAGAGAATAGGCTTTTATCTTAATTCAGTAGATAGACTCCATGGAAACTTTATTGTAACTGTGATTAGTTTGCTGTCTCATTTTTTTTCATTTTCAGAGTTACCATCAGTGTTCTGTAGGAAACTGATTTAAAAACTAGAATTGGACACTAATCCTAACTGTTACTGCTCGAAGAGTCTGTTATCAGCTTCATTCAGCTAAGAAAACAAACTGATTTTCTTCATGTTTCTGCCTGTTTCTTATCTTATAGCAGAGTTCTTGCATGCTTATTTCTTAATTTCTAAAATACTTTTTTAATCTTACTTAGAATGCAGACACACGTGGTTTACATAAACCAGAGGAAAAGCAGAATGCATCAGAAAGTGATTCTCAGTCTCAAGTAATGTAAGTAGAGTTATTTTTTATCTCATGGGTTACTTGAGCTCACCCTTCATTTGGCTGTATTTCCATTTCACCACTGTAGGCTGGACTAGATGGCAGATAATTCTGACTTTTTTATATTTAAGAAGGTATTTTTGATAGAAGTTTTGATTGCTGAGGACTGATTAATGCTTCAACTAAGACATACATGGTGTTGAATATATACCAGAAGGAAGGCTTAACAAAGCTTATAGAGAGCTAATCCCTCTATGATCAGCAACAGTGAGATTTCTCTGAAGAAGTGTTTCTATTTTGTGAGTGTACCTTTTTTCTGAAAGTTGATCTTAAAAAGAGCTTCACTGAATTCATTGAATATGGAATATGGCCATCACAGAGTATTTGTTATGTACATCATGTGTGTGGTGTGTTCAGACCCTCCTAATAGGAAGGTTGTTGCTCTCTGGAATTCAGTGCAAGAGTTTAAGTTGAGATGCACCTTTCCAGAAGGTGCTCCCTGCTGTCTGCCATGACTGCAGTCCATTGTCAAGCTAATCTTTTAATTATTTCTTACTTTTATTTCTGTAATTGAACAGTGGTGTTTAAACAACTGTGTCTAAAGTTTCCATTTTATGTGATCAGAGACTTAATAATCTACCTGTGTATGTATGATATAATTCTTTAAAGTTGGTTAAGAGCTGGTCTATGAGATTTTGGTAATTTAACAGCCCTTTTAAATATTAAAGTTTTGCCCTTCTGTCATTGCCTTGCTGAAGGGCAGCTCACCATCATAGTAAAGGATGTCAGTTTTATCTTTCCTGTGCTGAGAAGAATATAAGAAAAGATTGCAGCAAACAGTCTGAAGATTATCAGTAATATTTAGGGCTCTGGCAAGTTGCATCTGAATCTTAAGACTCTGTTTTGGTGGTTAGGGATAAAGGAATTGATTACGTGTATGCCTATCCTGGTTCCAGCTGAGACAGAATTGATTTTCTTTATAGTGTCTGGTGTGATGCTGTGCTTTGACTTTAGGAGGAAAAACAATGTTGATAACACACTGATGTTTTAGTTGTTGCTAAGTAGTGCTGCGCAGAGCTGAGAATGTTTCAGCTTCTTAGCTTTTCATGCTGTCCTGGTAGTGAAGGGGCTGGGAGAGCACAAGAAGCTGGGAGGGGACAGAACCAGGACAACTGACCTAAACTGTCCAAAGGGGTATTCTGTGGGTGCCCAACATTTTGGCTTGCCTGGACTACGTTGAGTTAAGATGAATTACTTGTCATGGGCTGCATACACAAAGGCTGCTCTGAAAGTAATACCTGCTATTTATTTTCGTGGAAACAACAATGGATAAAAGGAGAACAATAACACTGTTTGATAGAGCAAATTCTCAGCTACAAAGCACTATTTTTTCAGCATAGCTACCACCATTAGATGTACGTTTTCAGCAGCAATGAACTGGAGCCTGCTTGCCCTGCTTGTAGAAATCTACAAATTGCAAAGGTGATCCACTGTCACTGTCACCACTGTTGAAAAGCAGCATCCATCCACCACCACACTGTGCCCATGTCCATTGGGTGGTCTCCATAAATGTTCAGCAAACATCGATGGATGTCAGTGAATGCCATTTTTCTCTGCATGGAGGAATTCAGTTCCAGATCTCTGCTTCATCTGCATTTCCATGTCAGACACGATTCTGTCAGACTGCCCCTCTGCTGCCATCTTTCACATGGCAATAAAATGGCATGGGAATTGGTGGGAAGGTTCAGCCTCTACAGCCATACTACCAACGTCAGTTTCTGACCTAGTGGGCCAACACAATAAAACAGGAGGTGTTACTCTTGCAGTAGCCTGTAAAAATATGTGATACAGTTAATGTATATAAGTAACAATTTGATTTTTAATATTTTTTTATTTTAAAAAGAGGGCAACAGAAACACAAAGCTACTGGGTTATTTGAGCTTATCTTTGTGGAAACTGATGTATCAGTGTCTGGTTCTCTCTAGTAATAATATGAACTACCTCTTCTTATGTCTTAAGGAAAACTGAAAAGCCAGCAGAGAGGAGGCGCTTGCAAAAACCTAAACCCAATATAATGAAGTTATCTGGTAAGAAAGAAGCAGTAAGCCAGGAGAAAATGGAGGCTGAGACTTCCTCTCCAAAACTTGTGAATACTACTGAAAAGGTCAGGAGGAAGAATTTTTCTTAATATGCTAGGTACTTGTATCAGTTCTGGTCAATGCTTATCCTCTGTACAAGCTACTGTCTAATATGTAGTGTTGTGAAAACTGTCCCTGAGTTATCTGTACACTCATCCAAGAGTAACATTTCATGCTGTTCTTGCTTTTGTTAAGATAGGGTTACTATTTAGATAATGGCCTAAGCGGTGCTGTATTTTGGTTATTTTGGTTTCGTAATGACGATAGTGTGGATAGCACACAGATGTTTCAGTTGCTGTTGAGCACTGCTTGTACAGACACAAGGTCTTTTCAGTTTCTCGTACTGTGCTGTCAGCAAGGAGGCTGGATGTGCCCAGGAAGCTGGGAGGGAACAGAACCAGGACAGATAACTGTCTGGTGACTTGGAGTCATCTCATACCATGTAGTGTTGTGCTGGAAGGGTGTGAGTTTGCTAAGGCTGCCATTGCAGAAGAATTGACTGTGGTGGTGGGCAATTGTATTTTGCATCTCTTTTTCTTTTGTTTAATTTTTCTTTTAATTAAGAAATTGCCTTCACATCAACCCGTGAATTTCCTAACTTTTGCTCTTCTGAATCTCTTCCCCTCCATACCTCTGGGAGGGAAGTGAGTAAGAGTCTGTGTTGTGCCTAGCTGCCCAGTGGAGTTAAACTGCATTTGCCTTAATTCTAGTGCTCTGAGGAAGACAGTGGAGCAAACAGAAGTGAAATCACAGAAGCAGAAAGCATGGATTTGGGTACTACTTCTGAGTAAGTATTGAGATTACTTTTCTAGTCATCACTAACTGTCTGTAATTGTTAATTTGTTTTGTATAGTGCTGTTAGAAAAACCACAACACTAATAATAAATATGGATCTTAGATTTGACTGGAATTTTCATGGATGATTCCAGTAATGGTTCTGCAGTAGAAGATGTGTGTTTTTTCTGGGAAACTGTGGGAAGCACTACTTCTATAAAGTACAGCTTGGAATTTGGGAGGGAGGGGGAAGTGATAACAATGGCTTTGCCCACAGCCCATCTGCGAGCTGTTTCTGATGCTTGGAGAAGCAGCAATGGCATGCAGTCCTCACCAGTGTGATTACTTCATATATTTTCAACATCTAGATGAATGGAATTTCCACACTTTTAATACTAAACAATGTTTGATACTTACATGAAGGAACTTGCAAAAGTGTTTGCAAATCTTTCCAAAGGTAACTCAATGTAATATTGACTCCCAAGTGTAGAAAACTGTGTGAGTCGTTGGACATTTGGCTTAAATATTATGGAGTAAATGTTATTATTGTGAATCCTTTGTGCAGAAAGCCTGAGAAAACTGTGTTTGCAGTAGCAAGAATTAGAGGAAATCGACAGAAATTTAATCCTAATCTTACAAGGGCATTATCTTTCTTGCTGTATAACGTAGCTCTCAGTGTGAAGGCATAGAGGAATGTGGTAGTTGTAGACACATCTGATATTTATATGTCAGTAAGATTATTAAGTTATTTTTTTGTTATTTGAAAGTTTCTCGTACCTTTCATAGCCTTCATTGAATTAAGTTCTGCTTCTATACTGGATATGAATATGAGGAGTGGGTTAGAGAAAGATCTGTAGTGTGGTATGTGGAGAAAGAAAAGAACAGTGCAAGCATAAATTTTTACTTCTCAAGCACTTTTACAGTCTCCATGAAATTAGTAATGCATAGCTTTGCTTTATGGAAGTGTATGTTATTTAGTGTTTAAAAAAGAAATATGTATTTTCCTTAAGGGCCTTCTAATTTAAGATCCATACGCATACAAGTTGTGTTTTGTATTTTTCCAGGTCTAATGAAACAGCTGGTTCACTAGAAGACAGCAAAAAGAGCGTGCTGAAACCAGCGCCTTTAAAAAGGGGCCGAATGCAGAAACCAAAACCAAATCTAGGAAGATCTGTTGCATGGAAAAAAGATCACAGACATGAAAAAGATCCTGAAGAGGAGAAGGTTGAAGGTGGAGAAGCTGAAGGACATGTGATACACCATGTGAGTGAAAGCAATGATTCATGCTGCAAAAATGTAAGTTTTTCAAGCAGCTGCAAAGACATATTTTTGCTGTGCCCTGGTAATAAAGATTTAGGTATATACCATTTAATTTGTAAGCATAGCATTTGTGTATCTTACTCTTTCCAGTTAAATGAAATTTTCTAATGCTTGTATTTAGATTCTCCTTTCTGTGGAGACAGAGATTATACTTCACTTTTTTTTCTTATTGGTGATACCAGATTTGAAAAGAGAAGTGCTGAATAGAGAGGATAATGTTGAAAAAGAACGGCAATTTCAGATGGAATGTATGCAGCAAAATAACAAATCTTTATCTTCAAAGTATTCAGTAATTTTAGCTGAATTTTAGAACAAGAAAAAATAACTAAATTTTTGAGTTTTTTTAATAAGAGAGTGATTAAAGTAAACATTTTTCCTTCCAAAGAAGAGATTGGCCAAATCTTTTTTCTTAATGGAGTGAAACTTATATTCCTCTTAGGATATGGCTGGTGCTCCCAAGAAAAGTCCGCAGAAGCTAAAAGCTGTGGAAAATGAAAAAGGATCTTCAGATGTCTTGAAAGATGTTTCAGATTTCAATACAGGGTAAGGTTATTTTTTTAAGTGGAGAGATAGGATAGTTCAAAACCACCAGTATCTCCAGACACATGAGCATTCAACTCCAGAGCTAAATATCTTGTTACAAATATAAAACTTGCTTTTAATCAAGACAGTACTAAACCTAAACAACAAACAAACAAAAAAACAAAATCCAAAAGCTGTGTAGGAATGATCTTCATGATTAACCTTGTTTTCAAATAAATCTCTAAGGGATACTCAGTTCCTGTGGTTATCTTCTCCATGTTGGTCCTAACAGCATAAGCATCATAAAGCGTTTATGTAAGTTCCTCACTATAGGCTCTGGTTTCCTATTAAATCACGTGTCCAGTCTTTAGGCTTGTCTGGAATGTATCACGTGAAGAGAAATTGTCCTGGACTGCGTATTAAATACATAGGTCACCCTGAAAATAATGCCTTCTTTTTATTCCTATGACAGCTACAAAGAGAACAATAACACTGTTTGGTAGAGTAAATTCTGAGCCACAAAACACTTTGTCAACACAGTCACCACCATTAGCAATACATTCTCACCAGCAGTGAACAAGAGACTTCATCCCATGCTTGTAAAAATCTGCACCAGCAGAAGTGGCCCACTGTTACTGCTGCTGAAGCACATCACCCACTGCCTCTGTATGTTTTGTCTCCATTAATGTTCAGCAAGTGTGGGTCAATGGGTGCAATTTTTTCTGCATGGAGGAATTCAGTGACACACCATTGCTCATCCACACTTCCATGTCAGACACCATTTTGTCAGACTGCCACTCTGCTGCCATGTGTCCCATTGCCAAAAATCTTAACAGAATATTGGTGGAAAGGTTGGTTCCACCAACATTCACCTCTGATACCGTGGGCCAACATAATAAAACAAGAGGCATTCCTTTCAGAGCAGACTTCATATGATGTTTGTCAGAGATTTGGGATCCCCGTGCTCTGGTTTTGGCTTGGACAGTGCCAATCACACCTTGATGTTTGGTGGTGGCTGAGCAAGAAGTGTTTGCTGGGGGCCAGGCTGGGCTGCTTGATGGGGAAGAGCCATCACTGTGATGGTGCAGGGCAGGAAGAAGCCACAGGAAGGGCTGAGCAAGGCCAAGCCATATGCAGCCCACAAGCCACAGGTACATATCTGATAAGTTGTCCTTTTGATGATGAAAAAAGTTAATGAATAAGAATTTTTAAAATGCTGTAGATCTCTTTTGTAGTTCTAGAAATTATTAGCTAGGTAAAGGATTTGGTAAAATGTTCACAGTCCTCTCAAAGTGAGACTAGAAGTTGCAGTTGTTTTGAAATTGCTTCCTTTTTCTTACATTTGCTGATCTACTTGTAAGATACAGATTCTTGGTGATGTTCAGTGTGCTTTTGGTTGGTCCTTTTCATAATGTCCATTACTTTGCTCTTGCTCTAGCTACTGCAGAAAATAAAATACAAGTGTGTGAAATATGATTTGGAGAATTCACATTGTCTCATGCCATCAACTGTTTGGTTTTTTTTTTTTTTGTTAGGGAATCTGGTCCTGAGAACCAAGAAGTCAAAACTGTTATTTCTTCAGCTCCGTTACTGAGGAGTCGGTTCCATAGACCTAAGCCCAATTTCAGAACAACTAGTAGAAAAGAAGTGATGGATATAAATAAAGGTGTATCACAAGAGGATACCAACAAGAAAGAAAGTTTGATGCAGAGCAGTCATGAATGTTGCATCCTTCTTGATACAGATGTAAGGCTTTTTTTTTTTTTCCCTGAGTTGGATTTCAGCTTATGAGTTTGTGGAACTATAAGAAAGATTTGATGATTTAAAGAAATGACAGATTAATCTCTTTAGAAACAATTCATTTTTCAAAAGCTATGATCTTCTATGTGGAAACTCTTGTACTTTACAGTAGTTTCTAACCTGAGGTGGACTTCACGAAATGACAGTGAAGAAATAAAAGTACTGAAAACAGATAACAAAGAAGAAATCTACATTTCAAGGTGTTTAGTTAAAGAAAGAAATTTCAAGAATTTTTCTTGAAAAGCCTAAGAATTTATTAGTGGGCAATTAAAAGGAGATGGCCTTTTTGGACAGGAAACACTTGGCGAGCGATTAATACTGAGCTTTGTGACATTAAAAATATCTCCTTTTTGGGTTTAGTACCATGAGTTTTTCTTGCTCATATTTTTTTTCTTGTTTTTCAGAAAGCAGAAAACTGTGAAGTTCTGCAGCCATTGGAGTCCTTAGGAAGAGAAAAGTCAGTTGGCCCTCAGGATGCTTCTGAGAGCTCAAGTTTTAAGCCCCCAGACACACCTTCCGAATCAGAGTATGGCAAATTGGAGGCTTGTCTACCTGTAGATAACCAAAATGAGACCTCAAGTACTAATGCTGGGTAAGGATCTAGCTGCAATTATACCTTGATTGACAATGAAGGCATTTTAAAAGGAAGCTGTTCTGCTAGTGGATTTCTAATTGGTGAGGAAAGTCTAATAAAAATACTTTATGTTACTTATTATAGTTTAATGCTAATTGTATTAAAGCTCTAGTTTCTGCTATGCTAAGCATCAAATTAATGAACGTTGAGAGAACGGACGGTTTGGTCTGTAAGAAGTCTTAAAGTCTGTCTAGCTTCAACTCCCCTGCCAAAGACATGGGCACCTCACACTAGATCAGGTTGTTCAAAGCTGCCAAACAAGTTGGCCTTGAACACCTCTAGCTATGGTGTTCCCACAACTCTGGGCAACCTTTGCCCATGCTCTGCCAGGCTTTTGTGAAATCTTTCTCTGTGTCCCATTTTAAATGTTGAAGTGATTCAATGAGGTCTCCCCCAGCCTTCTCTTTTGCAGGCCAAATGAACCCAATTCTCTGTCTCTCTGCATAGGAGAGATTCTTCCGGCTCTGATCATTTTTGTGGCACTCTTTTGTACCTTGTCTGATAGATCTACATCTTTCTTGTGCTGAGGACCCCAGAACTGGATGCAGTACTCTACATGGGGTCCTGACAGCTGAGTAGGTGGGGAGAAACTCCTCCCCCACCCTGCTGGCTTCTTTTTGATATAGACCAGAATATAATTGCCTCTGGGCTGCAAGTACATGTTGCTGCAAGTGCAGCTCATATCCAGTTTTTCATCTCTTAAGCCCCTGCTCTCAGCGCTGCTCTCATTCAGGTCACCCTTCCAGTCTTTACAGGTGTTGGGGAGTTCCCCAACCCTTGTGCACAATGCCATGCTGTACTTTGTTAAGCTTCCTGAGATTCACATGGGCTGACCTCTTGTGGATTGTCTGAAGGGCATTCCTTCCTTTTATCATATCAACTTCACCACTCAGTTTAATGTCATCCACAGACTTGCTGAGGATACACTCAACCCCCTCTCATTAATGAAGATAATAAGTGGTATTACTGTCAGTACGGACACTATTTGCTACAGCTTTCCATTTGAACATGGAGCTGTTAACTGCAATTATTTAGATGTGTCTACTCAGCCACTTCCTAATCCATCTAATAATCCACCCATTACATCCATCTCTCTCCAGTTGAGAAGCAGGAGTGTTGTGTGGGATCCGCCCTCCCTCTCTCCCCCCTATTCTTTGATTTGTTTTGTCCAGCAAAAAGCAGTGATTATGGCATACTTCACTGACACTGATCAGATACACCAAAACAATTTATTAAATGTATTCTGAGCAAGATGTTGCACGTACATCTATAACCATATGTATTCTAAGCAAACAGTTTGTTAGCCTATGACTGATCAGTATTCTGGGGGGTGGTAAATTAGGATGGAAAGGTTATATGACCTGATGTGTCCATTAGAGGATGAGGTCTGAGGGAGGGTGGTGTCTTGCAAGCGGGGGGTCTCAGGCTGGCTGAAGGGAGCTCTGAAAGCTGTCCTCTAGCATCCTGACTTTATATTACTTTTACATGTGGTTTGCCATGATAAATGGGGGGAGGGGAATGAGGAGGGAAATGAGCTGTTACAAGGCATGCAAACAAAGATATAAGTAGGGATATGAAAAATGCAAGACTTTGCAGAAAAGCAGAGAAACTTCTGTTGGTTCCTTAAGATATCATTGTCAGTTCCCTTAAATGCCATGGATTGTTTATTTGTTAATCATCACATGGTTTTTATAGTCTCCACGTTTTTGCCAAAGGCAGCTCTTTCTCTATTCCTTGACAACTTCCAGTCATAGCTCAGGCCCTTGACATGAATAATAGGCTGCGCATTGTTAGGTGTAGGTAACGCAAGTGGAGTGGCAGAGGCATAGCTGTGGCCTTATCTGATCTGCATGGCTGGGGCAGTTCTCATTGTCAACTAGAGGACAGTTAATGCACCTGTGCCCTGTCCTGTTCTCCAGCCTTGCATGACCTCTTCCCTTTTTCAGCAGGCTATGCTTGGGCCCTACTCCAAAAGGGACCATATCAAAGGCCTTACAGAAACCAAGGTAGTTGACATCAGTTGCTCTTCCCTTATCTACCAGCGGAGTCATTCCATTGTAAAAGGCTCCCAGATTAGCTGAGCATGATTTGCTTTTTGTGAAGTGATGTTAGCTGTCTCTAATCAATCTCCCTGTATTCCATGATCATTAACATAGCTTCCAGGAGGATCTGTTCCCATGATCATACCAGGCACAGAGGTGAGGCAGACTGGTCAGGAGTTTGCAAGGTCTCCTCTTACACCCTTTTTAAAAAAAAAAAATGTAAGTGATGTTTCCCCTTTTTTCAGTCTCTCAGGACTTAGTGCCATAATTTTTCAAATTTGGTGGTGATTGGCTTAGGTAGTTCCTCTGGCAGTTCCTTTAGGATCATAAGATGCATTCTGTTTGGACTCGAGTGCTTTCAGCTTCCTCATGTAAACTTGGACCTGATCTTCTCATAAGATAGGTAGGATTTCATACTCCCAGGCCCTGCCTTGAAATTCAGGGACTTGGGAGATGTTGGAAAAGCAGTTGTTGAAAACTGAGATAAAGTTGTACCTCAGTGTTTTCCATGTTGATGGTTGCAGATGTCCTTGTCTCATTCAAGGGGCTGCAGTTTCTTTTGTCTTCCTTTACTGATGCATGTATTCATTAGAATCTCTTCCCAGGTCAGCTTAACTTTCCTGATCCCATTCCTATGCTCCAGTCAGTATCCCATTATTCTTCCCAGGATGTGTGTCTCTACTTCCCACTGTCTGTGCATTCCCTCTTACATTTCAGTTTAACTGGGAGGTCCTGGCTCAGCCATGTTTGTCTCCTGCCTTCTTTGCCCACTGTGTTGCATATGGGAATCAAGAGCTCTTGTGCTCCAAGAAGATGTCTTTAAATATCTGCTGGCTCTCTTCTTTTTCTATGACGGCTATTTCCAAAAGAATCCCATCCACTAGTCCCTTAAAAACTTGGAATTGCACTTTCTTAAAATTTATGGTCCTGACTCTATAGCTCAGCTAAGATCATGAATTCCACCAGCACTTGATCACTGCATCTTCTCTGTTTGGACTTTCCTACCACATGAACTGCGAAGTTATCCTCAGTAATACTCCAAGAGTCTCCTCGACTGCTTGCAGCTTGCTTTGTCATTTTTCCAGTATATGTCAGTGTGGTTAAAATCACCTGGCAATATCAGGGGTTTGAGGAACTCTACATCAGCACGCTCCATCCAGTAGTAAATACCAACCACATAGTTTCCTTTGTTGATTTGGTCTCTAGTTTTCACTCGTATTGTGTATTGCTGTTTTTCAAGGACAGCACTAGTTGAAATCAATCTTTTTCTTTTTTTTTTTTTTTTTTAATAGAGTACAGTTCTTCCACTTTCCTTGCCTGTTTCTTTCAACAGTTTATAGCCATTGATCACAATGCTTTAATGTGATTCATACCACAAAGGCATGAAACAAACAGGATTTCATGACAGTGATCCAACCTTAGATTTCCAGCTTCACAGTGGCTGCTGGCTCCTGGCTGCTAGCCATGCTACATGCACTGGTAGAGAGACACTTCAACTGGGCTGTCAACTACCTCACTTTTTAGGTGGAACCTTTTTGGAGGGCCAGAGGTATTCATCCATTCTATTCTAGGATCACTTTTCCATCTTGTTATTTGTGAGCATTCAGGAGTCATTAAGAATTATTTCTGTTATGGAAGTAGTTAGGAGACAAATGCCTATACACATACGCTGAAACAAAGATTTGTGTGCATAATTTAACATTCAGCGTAACTTTGCATTTGTGTAATGTTTTTCAAAAAGTAAGCTGCGTCTTATATTATACACAGAGTGAACCTGTGCTTTTCAATGACATGCTTTTGTATTAAATTTGATTTTGTTTGTTTGTTTCTGGTTGTCTTAGCACCGATAGAACAATCACAACTCAGGGTGAAAGTAAACAAACACCTCTTCAACCTGTCCAATTAGTGAGGAGCGAATTCCAGAAATACAAGCCCAACTTGGGAAAAGGTTTTACAAGGAAAGAATTGCAAATACCAGAAAATAAAGAGGATAAAAAGTCTGAAGCAGATTACTTGGAAGTGCAAAAAACTGAGTCTGCTCATCATGTGTCTGCCATTGTAAGTCTACTAGGAATAGCTACTTTGTCTTCAAAAATATGATTCCAAGTTACATGTTCTATCGTAGCCAGTTATATTAGAACATTTTACTTTCATTCCCTGAAGCAGAGACACCATCTGCTATGAAAGAAATCCCACAAACCCTTGAATGTTGAGATATTGCAGGTATGAAGTTAGTGAAGTCTACAACTTGTAGTATTAATGTCTTCTGGAAAATGAGGATCTAGTTTTGATTGGGTTGCATGACAGATAAAAGGATTATGTACATTTAAGTGACTAGAATGCAAGTTTGTTTTATATTGCAGTACATAAAGATAGGCATTTAGCTCATTTTTTTTCTTTCCTGCTTGAAGTCTGTGTTGAAGAATCCAGAAAGTATCAAGAGAAGACGTAGGGTAGTCTATTTTTCTGTAAGAGCTAAAGTCTTCTTTGTGTTTTTAGAAGTGAACTTCTGTTTTATAACCTTGCTTGATTCTCCCTTTTTCTGTTGAAATGAATAATACTTCTATTTTATTGCAAATCAAAGGGTAAAAATGAAGCGGCATTGCATGAAGGAAATGTACTGAGCAGTGAGGAACAGGCACAGGAAGAGGTGCCTCGGGTGCCCTGTATTTCTGAAAACCTACTGTGTGAACAAAGCAGGTAGGATCAGAGTTTAGCAAAATCATGTATGAAAAGTTTTCCTGTGGTACATAAAGATAAGTCTTTAATTCTTTTCCTTTCATTTTTATTTCTCTGATTCTTTGATTTCAGTGCCTATAGGCAGCTTCACTCCATGTTTTCAGTGCACACTTGTTAGTTAAGGTGAACTACTGCTGGTTTAGTTTTGGCTCTTTTGTTTTTCATTTGTTTTAAATAGTGATACACTATTTGATTACAGCAGAGGTTTTTGAGTTGTTGGCTCTGAGCTGTGCTAGTTCTTGGATATTACATCAGAAATCTGTGCTGAACACCTGGAGAATTCACTAAGAATTGCAGCCACTACCATTGAACTAGGGATCAGTGCATTAGTTTCACAAAAAGAAGGTCCAATATCCCAGTAGTTCTGTTTTGTTCTATTTTTTGTTGCAGTAAAACATTAAAATATTAAACTAAGATTTTTTTTTTTTTTTGCTTAAGTATGTGAACTGTATTATATATGTTGTAAGGGCTGCTCCAGAAGTAATGCTTCGTATTCCATTATGTTGGGCCACGATGTCACAGATGCATGTCAGTGGCGTGGCAGTAGAGACTGAACCTTCCCACCAGTGTTTCATTCCATGTTGTTGCTGTGCAACAGATGGCAGCAGTGGGACAGTCTGACAGAATGGTGTCTGACATAAAGTGCGAATGAAGCCGAGGAATGGAATTGAATTTCTTCATGTAGAAAAAAAACTGCAGCCATTGACATTCATCAACACTTACTGAATGTTTATGGAGACCACAGAGTAGATGTGAGCACAGTGAGATGGTGATGGTGTGTCTCTACAGCAGTAACAGTGACAGCTCTGTGCAGTTTTTTGTGAGCATGGCATGCAGGCTCTTCTTCATCACTAGTGAGAATGTGTGACTGATGGTGGTGACTGAGCTGAAAAATAGTGATTTGTAGATTAGAATTTGTCTCATCAAGTACTGTTATTGTGCACTTTGTAGCAGTTGGTAGTTTCTTGGAAAATAAATATGAGGCATTACTTTCAGAGCAATATGCAGCCTGAGACAATACCTGTTCACTCAGTGCAGCCCAGGCAAGCTGTAAGACTGGACGGCTAGGTACTAGCCCATTTCTGCAGCCTGGTCAGGTTCTTCTGGATGGCAGTATGAGCATCTAGCATATTGGTCATTCCTCTCAGTCATCTGCAGTTTTGCTGAGGGTAGGCTCTTCTGCTTCATCCTGATCCTGATCATCCTGATTTATGAGACAATAAGGAGGACTGGAGCCAGTATTGATCTCTGAAGCCAGTAGCTCTTAGTTACTCGCCTTGTAACTGGTTTTTGTTACACTGATCTGACTCTGTTTTGTTTAAGTGAATAAATAAATATGCAGAACACTTGAATTCATTTCTAACTGTATTTTGTGGTGCCTGAAAAGTAAAAGTTAAAAAATATTTTTTTCTAGGTCTAATGAAAAATTAAGTTCTGGAGAAGAGAGTAATCAATGTGATACAAAACCTTCACAGCAAGCAAGGGTATCCCTCAGGAACCCAAAGCCAAACCCAACAAGAGCTCATAGAAAAAGGGGTCATTCTGAAGAAGATAGAAACAGAAGAGACGAAGACAATGCTGAGACTAGAAATACAGAAGAGCATTTGTTAGAAAAAACAGGTGTATCAGTGGTAAGTGCTCATCATTTTGAGCCTGTTTGTACTTCAGTTCTTGTGTTTAGCTTCTTAGAACTCATAGATGACATAAAAATCCAGTCTGTAAATAGGAAAAGTTAAGGTGATGCTTTCCTTTTTTTTATGCCTTAGAATTGGAAATAATGCTGAGTTAACATCTAAATGCTTAGGAAATATTTAATGTACAGTGTGGACTAAAATTTTACAGTGTATGTGCAGAAATCTGGATTATCCCTCCTGTGGCAGGAGGATTGAAACTTGATGATCCTTGAGGTCCCTTCTAAACCAAGCTATTCTTTGATTCAGTGATTATCATAAATGCATGCTAATACCATTGCCATTGAATTTAATGTTTGTTATCCATTGAACAATGGATAGTGAGGCAGTTTTCTAATATCCAATATTACCTACAACTCAAATTTTCTAGAAGTATGGATCACTTTATAAGTTTATATGCATGTGAATAAAGATCAGACTTTTTCTGCTTCAATTCCTTCAGTACTGAGCTATCTGGTACTGATTCTTATTCTGTCAAAAGTTGTGGCGTATAAAGTAAAGGTTTTTTTTTTTTTTTCTGGTGGTCCTTGCTTTTGTGACAGATTACTAAAATCTTTCAGTTTTTTTTTAGCTAAGTACCTATAGTTGGTGGAAATATGCTTACTGACAGTTTTCTTTTTTAATTTTTAAGTGGAATTGCATTGTTCTCAAATGACAGTTCTATTCCTATCTAGGCAGATTTTTTTGTATGAATAGATATGTTTAGAAACTTTATGACAGTAAATAATGTATATGAGCAAAATTTGAGGCTCCTTGAACCTACAGTTCTTATAGAAAAAAAAAAATGAAGGCCTTTGTAATGGTCCCGCATTACTTTCATATCTCTAAATTGGCAAGATAGAGATTTGAAGGGTGGACTATTTAGTAGATAAGGAATTGGTTGGATGGTAGCAGCAAGAGTGTTGTGGGCAATGGCTCCATATCCAGGTGAAGGCTGGTTCTGAGTGTTTTCCCTCGGGGTTCCATGTTGGCACCAGTGCTTTTCAGCATTTTTATCAGTGACCTGGATAGTAAGATTGAATGCACCCTCAGCAAGTTTGCTGATGATACTGAGTGGTGCAGTTGATACAACAGGAGGAAGGGATGCCATCCAAAGGGTCGAGGACATGTTTGAGAAGTGGGCCAACATGAACCTAATGAGGTTCCACAAGGCCAAGTGCCTGGTATTGCACGTGGGTCAGGGCAATCACAGATATGCATGCACAATGGGAGAAGAACTTGAAAGCAGCCCTGTGAGAAGGTCATGAGGATGGAAAGCTTGACATGATCCAGCAGCTCTTACAGCCCAGAGGGCCAACTGTATTCTGGGCTGCACTAAAAGAGCAGTGGCCAGCAGGGTGAGGAAGGTGGTAGATTCTCTCTACTCTGCCTTCCTGAGACCCTATCTGGAGTACTGCCTGGGGTCTCTAACACAAGAAGGACATAGAGCTGTTAGAGTATATTTAGAGGAGGATCGTGAAGATGATCAGAGAGCTGTAGCATCTCTCCTACGAAGAACAATTAGGGAGCTGAACTTGTTCACCCTGGAGAAGACTCTAGGAAGACCTCATTGTGTCCTTCCAGTACTTGAGGGGAGATTATATCCAGGAGAGAGATTGGCTTTTTACACAGTCTGACCGTGATAGCACAAGGGGGAATGATTTGAAGCTAAAATAGGAGAGATATTGATTAGGTGTTGGGAGGGATATTTTTTACTCTGAGGATGTTGATGTTTTTTTAACAGATTGCCCAGAGAACTTGTGGATGCCCTGTCCTATTAGGCATTCAAGTCCAGGTTGCATAGGATCCTGGGCAGCCTGCTCTGGTGGTTGGCAACTTTGCCCATGGCAGAGAAGTTGGAACTAGGCAGTCTTTAAGGTCCCTTCCAACCTAAGCCGCCATTCTATGATGCTATGATATAATCTTGCTAAGTACAATATTACTTGTGTTTTGTGTTTGAATAACATTTAAACTCTATTCTGTAAACTGTGGTAGTTTCTTCTTTTTAGCTGGCAGACAAAAAAAAAATTCCATCCTTCGTATTTTATTCTAAAATGAATGTAAGAAACAGAGTGAGAAAACAGAAAATGATTTGTCTTTCCACTTGCTGAAGTGTTACTGTTGATAAGTTATGTATGGAGTTGGTGTATTATTTAGCATCAGTGGGTAATTCAGGCATCATATTTAATACCATCTAATGACACTTTTAAAAAATCTGAAATAAAAAGAAAAAAGAGGGACAAAATGAATTGAGCTATCACATTACAACTGAACGTGCTCAAGAACTTCAAAATTTGTTCTCCAAATTTTTTTATTACTAAAATGAGTTTAAAAATGATACTTAATATGATAGCAATTGTCTCTTCTATTCAGGAAAACTCCAGTAACACAGAAGAAGCAGCTTCCTTCACAGAGTCTACAGGAAAACATGATTTTATAGACTCTGTTGAGAAACCATCCTGTAAAAGAATCAGGCAGAATAGTACTTTACAGTCTCCAGAGATACCATTAGAGAACAAGAGTCAAATAGAACAAGAAGATACTCAGCTTTCTGCACCTCAGCAAAAAAAATCAGACGATCAGACAAGGTAGAACAACTAATTTTGGTTTGTATGCTCAACTGATTGTTTCTGTTCTTAGACCTTAATAACTAGCCATAGTTCTGAAGTATGTGTGTGAGAACACATGCAGGATGTTAGCACTTCTGTCTTCCACCTGACCCATTCCAGATGCATGCAGATATCCCTATACCCTTTGTTTACAGCTTCATAAAATGAACAGCCAGCACTCTCACCAGCCTGGGGTCCACTGTGGTCTCAGTAAAAGTTCCAGATTTTAAAAGGAGGACTTTAAAATACCTGTACTGGGGACAATGAGATTATGGGACTTATCTAAAACTGTGCTGAAAGTGCCCTCTGTTTGTACTTGGTTTCATTTTCCTATCAGTTAACTATGGAAGCTATTTTAAGGGTGAAATTTGGAATTATTTTTGTTGCCAAGCTCAATTGTGACCATTTCTTTGAAGTTGGAGATGGTAGCTAATTCAAAGAGATTGTGTTCTGAGAAACATGAGGAGATAATTAGTTATCAGCTAACAGTTCTGGTTTCTAGGCATTAGTAAGATTAACTGAAATCTCATAATTTAGGTTCTGTACTGTACTTCTAGCAGAGAAAAGTAGAGAAGCTCTTATGGTGTAAAAAGTTTGCAAGTTTCACCTATCTCAAAATTAATTTTTCTATTTCTAATAAAAAATTCCATATCTTGCAGATTTTATGATGCAGCTTTTCAGCACTCTGAAACTGCTTACTGTATACTTAAAATCAGTACTTTCTGCATATGTGAAGATTTGGTTTTCAGATGGAGTAATATCTGAATGCATTTTTGCCAGTGTGTGTCAGGAAGTAACACAACTGTATTCTTGACCACAGTGATCCTTTTCTCCTTTTATTGAGATTGTTTTGATTTGTGGTGTCTCTTTTTTAAATGTTTTTGATTGTATTAGACTTGATTATTATTTTTAACATACTCGTGTTACATGCTTTTGTTATGTGTTCTAAAAGACAATATAGGAAGTCATCAAAACAGACAGCATTACCAAAACATGGACTGGAGATAAGAACTGCTTCATCTTCTGCCTCTGAATGTGAGGCTGATTGCTGTGAGAAGGGGAATCAAGGACAAGAATTGAAATCAAGTGTTACCAGAGGCAAAAGCATGAGAACTGCCCACAGAAAGAAACCTGTGAAGGAGCAGAGAAGTTCAAAAACAAGCAGCCTGGTGACCCTCCGGGCTTCTCAAGAAGATGAGGAGGAAGCAGATGATGTTGAGCCTGATGATGAAGATGAATATTTTGCTCTAGAGGAAGTAAACAAAGCACCAGTGTTTGTTCCTGTAGGTCTTAGATCTCCTAAGCCTACTCCTATTCAGATAGAGGAAACAATGGAAGAGGTATAATGTAGTTGTGTTCTTTGTACACGTTTGTTTTGTTTGTTCAAACAGAAACTTTTATTCTAATTCCAATTTCTATTACTTGTTTTCTTTTCACCCCAGTTTAGTTTAATTCATTAAGAATAGTGTTGACGGTAGCAAGGATGTTTATTTGATACATGTACTTGCTTTCAAGTGAGACTACATCAGCCTGAGATCCAGTCTGCAGGGTGCTCACCAAGTGATTTATCTGGGACTGGATTTAGGCACAGCCTGGCATGCTTACTGCATGTTTTGAGGCCTAGGACTGAGCAGATGGAGCATTTCAGTTCTACATTTGAATGTTAGGGAATGAGAGAGAAGTTTGTGTGTGTGGTTTCTGCCACTGCCACACCATCAGGAAATTTTAGTGACGTGGTAGATTGATCCCAACCAAGTCACCCATGCAGCTGCTTCCTCACTCCCTTCTCTGGCAAGGCTGGGAATAAAAGTGAGAAAATTGATACCAAGACAGTTCCATAGGCGATGTGAAAGCAAAGCAAAATGAGGAATTCATTCATTACTTTCCACCAGTAGAGTGCTTCCTGAAGAGCAGGGTAAAGTTATGCAAAGGGTTACTTGGGAAGACAAACACAGTCACAAATGCCTCATTCCTCCTCCTCCTATGGCTTCATCCTACCATATTCTGTGTAACCTTCAGCCCCCTTCATTTCGTAGTATTTGTCATTCACTTGTTGTACACTATCTAGTGCATCCTTATTTAACCACAACCTCCTTTCTAGTGCTTTGATATATACATGGATAACATTCCCTTGGTCTGTGGCTACCCCCATAAAATGTCCATCATATATCCACTGAGTTCATTTAGTCCGTGAGCTGTGTTCCATTTATTATGATGGTTGTTGAGGACAGTTGAAGTGGTGTGCTATGTTGAGTTTTTGATGCCAAAGCTGGCTCAGGTGATCACTAGTACAATTTCTGGTTTCTCTGGAGGTTTGTCTTCTGTTCATGTGGTTCCTGTTATAGTACTTCTTGTAACATAAAATGTAAATAATAGGTTAAGTTTAAATGTATATCTGTTATAAGATCCAGCCCTATATCCCTCTAGTTCAAGCTGTAGAGTTTGACACAGCAGTAGACTCCACTCCTTCTCTATGCTCCAATGTAACTCTTCCACAGGCTGGAGGTTTTTCAAGGGATATCTTGCTATATTTGGCATGGGCAATCCAAAAGCTATGGTCCCTACATGTTGGCAATTATTTTTTTCAAAAGCTGTGTGTTTCCATGAACCGCTTTTATAGTTAAGCATAGAGTACAGGCCTAGTGTTTAACTGTAGTTTTAAACTAGAATTAGACTCAGAACTCTAAGACTGTAGCAAGACTTATTATCATCTCAATTAAACAAACACTAGAGAGAAAAGTGCCTCCTGCTCTCCTTTCGGTTTACTACTGGGGCTGCTTCTATTTAACATCTTTATTAATGATCTTGATGAAGGGATTGAGTGCACTCTCAGTAAGTGTGCAGACAACACCAAACTGGGAGGGAGTGTTGATCTGTGTGAGGGGAGAAAGGCAAAACAGAGGGACCTGGATGGACTGGATCGATGGGCCAAGGTTAACTGTATGAGTTTCAATAGAGCCAAGTGTCAGGTCCTGCATTTTGGTCACAACAACCCCAGGCAACCTACAGGCTTGGGGAGGAGTGGCTGGAAAGCTGCCTGATGGAAAGGGACCTTGGAACCTTGGTGTACTGATGGACAGTCAGCTGAATGTGAGCCAGCAGTGAGCCCAGGTGGCCAAGAAGGGCAGTGGTGTGGTGAGCAGGACTGGGGAACTCATCTTGCCCCTGTACTTGGCATTGGTGAGGTCTCATCTTGAGTGCTGTGTTCAGTTTTGGGTACCTCAGTACAGAAGGGACATGGAGGTGCTGGAGCAGGTCCAAAGAAGGGCAACAAGACAGGTAGGTGAAGGGCTTGGAGAATGTGCCTTATGAGGAGAACCTGAAGGAACTGGGGCTGTTTAGTCTGGGGAAAAGGAGGCTGAGGGGAGACCTTATTGCTCTCTTCCACTACCTGAAAGGTGCTTACAGCAGAGCAGTCTCTTCTACTGATGACAGATGACATCCTCAAGTTGTGTCAGGATAAGTTTAGGTTGGATATCAAGGAGACACTTCTTTACAGAAAGGGTTGTTAAGCCCTGGAATAGGCTCCCCAGGGAGAGGGTTGAGTCACAGTCCCTGGATGTGTTTAAAAACTGTTTGGATGTGGTGCTCAGGGACATGATTTAGCAGAGGGTTGTTAGAGTTAGGTAGTATGGTTAGGTTGTGGTTGGACTTGGTGGTCTTTAAGGCCTTTTCCAACCTGAGTCTACGATTCTATTCTGTGATTCTATGATTCATGGAGGGATCCCATGAAATGTTCAGTATCTGCTAAGCATGCAGTTTATTTGGAAAAAAAAAACACAACATATTTGACAGATTTTCTGCCAGGGCTGATGAACTGAAATGCTTTCAAATTAATTTTTACAGCTGGATATATCTGTGAATATCCCAGATGTGCTGGTGACTAGTAATGTAGAAGGTCTTTCTCAGATATCTGTCCAGCCAGACATACTGGAGGAGGAAAAAGGAAACACCTTACCAGCTGTAAGAATCTTTTTTTTTTTTTTTTTTTGACATTGTACTCAGCATTGCCATCTTCTTTGTGCTTTGGGAACCATCTCTTAGAAACTATTGATAATTACACTCTTTGCTTTTTCTCCTTGGGCAGCCAGGTGATGAAGGAGACAAATACCCATTGTTTCCTCACCCTCCCTTTTTCCTTCATCTTCCTTTTCTCTCTGTTATTTTATAGCAGATATAAAGCTGTGGCCTCTGACTGGTTTCCAGACCTGCTTGTGATAGTATAGATATGGAAAACTGTAAAATACTGTCAGCTTCTAGTATAGTATTTTAAAGCCAGGGTGATCTTTGGGCAGAGAATTAACCAGTATGCGTTAGATTAAAATTGCAGACTGATTTTTATGTAAATCTCTGATACGTTTTTCTTTTTGTTTAAGGAAGCAACTGCGCATGAAAATCCAGAAGCAGACAAAGGTAGATATGCATTTATCTTGTTTGTGTCTTCCCCTTTAACATGCTATCAATTTGTGGTTACTCGTGGATAAAATTTCAAAATTCATCTATCTTAGAAAAAAGATGCTCATGAGGTACTGGATTCTTTCATGTTTTTTGAAAAGGCTTAAACTATTCACATTCTTCTGTTCTCTATCAAGTAGGTGGACCAAGCATTGCAAAGTTTTGTTTCTTGGAGTGGGACTACATTTTCTGAGTCCTATGCTGTAGTTATCTTTACTGGGAGAAGAGGAAGCTTTACAAACCATAGAACAGAATGGCTTGGTTGGAAAGAATCTTAAATATCATCTAATTCCAGCCCCCAACTTACAGCTTACTTGATGTGTCAAAAAGTGATAAGAGTGGGCAGAATCATAGCTTTGTCCCCTGTATGGTCTCTATCTAGACTCTGACCGGAAGAAAATACTCTTTAGATAGGAGATATCAACCCTTACAGATCTATTGCTTTCAGTTGGGAATTTAAATACATTCTCAGTCTTTGTAAGTAGCATTTGACATTGACAGGGTGTATGGGGCTTCCTGTGCTGCAGGAAGGGGTAGAGCCTGGCTCCACCTCTCCTAGACCCATTTAAGAGCTGACTGCCAGTGAGGAATGATCTCTTCTGAAGTTCCGCTCCACTGGAATCTATTTCACAAGCCTGGAATAGGGTGTTTTTCTTTTCCTACTCCAATATAATAATTACATCAGCCAAGCTCCTGGTTATACTATATCATCTGTATATTCATTGATTGTACAACAGGGTTACTGTCTTGGTTGAGGAAGGCAAAGTCTACTGTCTTGCTTTGATTTATTTCAGTACAATAATTTTGGAGGATGGAAATGTTTAGTTTTATATGGCGAGTTAGTTAGAACATAGAAGTTTAAACAGGAATATAGTTCAGTGCTACAGATTATGGATATCTGCATTTAAACACTTCCTCCTTTTCCATTTGTGGTGGTTTGGTTGGCCATGAGATGCATAACCAACTGCTCTGTCACTTCTCTTCCTCAATAGGACAGTGGGAGAAAATAAATGAAAAACCTCATGGGTTGACATATAGACTCAAACTTTACAAGACAGACTTGATTTGGTGAAAGTTTATTTTATTCTATTGCTAACTAAAAGTAGAGTTGAGTGGTGGGAAGTCGAGAAGACTAAAACACCTCTTTGCTACCACTCTTCCACATCCTGGCCTTTCCCACACTCAGCTTGATACCTTTACTCCTGACTCCATGCTAATCAGGAACAGAGGTAGCAGGAGCTGCAGTCAGTCCATACTACTTGACCTTTGTCACACCTTGCTTCTCATGCTTTTCCACTGGTCTAGTATGTGGTCTTTCCCATGGGAAACAATTCTTCACGAACCAGCTCTTCAACATAAGCCTTCTCCACCGTAAGTCTTCCTGACTGCAGTTCCTTCAGGGAATATCGTTCAGGGAACATTGAATTTAGTGAATGAGAATTGTCATCTGTCCATGAGTATCTTAATTCATGAATGGCAACAATTTAAAAAATACATTCTGCACTGTGTGAATGATAACATCAAATGCTTTTTTGAATGTGTGGGTAAATGAATTTTTTGTAAGTATACTTGTGATTTTTAACTTGTGTTTGAACAACTTTGTAGGAATTAGTGATGGAAGCACTGAAGCTGCCATGACTTTACTTGCAATGGGAGATCCAACGTTCCAGATAAAAGCAAGCACTGAAGGTATGATCTGATTTATGAGACAAAGTCTTCCTGTGCATTCTGGGTCCACCTAAGGAGGAACAGAGCAGTAGCTGCAGAACTTCTCTACACAGCAGGAGGACAAGAGTCTTTTATGTATTTAGTCCTGCTGAATTGTAGCACATACTTACACTAGGTGACTAGGCAATGCAGCTGGGATGGAAAAAGCAAAACACCTTACTGGGTAGTACCAATTGCATCACTGTGTGTTTCTGAGAGCTAATTAAGGAAGGACATGTTTTAATTGATCTATGTTGGCTGCACAGATTGGAAAAAAAGAGGATCTGGGGTTAAATAGGCGTAAGTAATCTTTCCAGGCCTTTAAATTGAAACATAGGTCTTTCCTTCTGACTAGCTGTAACCTTAAATTACCTGGCTTTTAGTCTAGTTTTTGGTAGATTTTCATATAGAATTTATCATCTACTTCCATTGCTTGAATATTAATTAACTTTTTAAATTCTGCTGTTCTGCTTTGTTTGCTATTCTAACTAGAATGGACATGCATGTTACCTGCACAAGATGAACTCAACATGGGCAAAAGCTTTGTGAGCCAGGATGACTCAGAGCAAAACAAGGCTGCTGATCAGTATGTGGTTTCTTCAGCGACTTCTGACAATGTCCCTTGCAAGGATGGAGGCAACATTATAGTAGAAGACCAAAGCACTGGTGCAGGAGCAGGTGTTGCAGAACATTTTGAGAAAAATGCAACAGATGCCAGGTGAAATTACTACGTCAGTAAATTTATAGAGAGACATCTGACACTGCTTACTTTTGCAAGGCTCTCTCTGGATTTTTTTCATGAATTGCAAGCAGTCTGGCTTTTGTGAAAATTCCTCAGCTTAGATAATTTTCTATGGAAATTTCTAATATGGAACCCCCAGCCTTTTCTTTGTAAATTTTGAGGTGTTGGTATGTGATTTGAGAATGTGAAGTTTATTCTTCACTCCAGAAGTTAATTTATGTTTGGGAGGGGAGAATGATAGAACTTTTTTTGGTATGAAATTGCTGCTAATCATTAAGATCATTTTCCCAAAGTACTTTATGGCTAATTGGGCCAACACAAATTGCTTAAGTGTCACTGCTGCTGTGCTCTACGTTTAGAACAAACAGATGTCAAGGAGCAGTGATCTTCTATCGTTGTGTTTTTCAATTTTACTCAAATCTTCTTAAAAGTTAAAATAGCTTGATGGGATACTTTTTCAGAAAAAATCTAGAGATCATCATGTTCTGTTATTTGGAAGACTGTTGACTGCTTGAACAAAGTATCAGCTTGTACTCTGCTGAATAACCGGAATTGAAGCTTTTACTTTAAGTTCAACAGTTCTTTTATTATATTTTTAACCAGAACTTAGTAGTGTGTGATCAGTGTTAGATCACTGATCATCTCACATCTTTAAGTGTTTCAGTTATTTTGATAGAGTACATACTAGTTTGCAATAAAGTTAATTGTTCCAGTAGTTACCAGTGTAGCTGATGTTTTGGGTTTTTTTTTTCTGCCAAATAATGCCTCCTCTGTCAGCTGTATTTCATCTGTTCATTGTCATCTGTTTTACCTCTCTCATCTTTTTTTGTATGTGTTTGCTGAAAATGGTAATTTTATCTTGTTGCTAGCTTTCAAGAAACCAAGAGCTGTGTTGATGGCATTTCTCCTTCTTACCTTTAGCAATAACTCTCTGCCTATGGTGAATAGTATGAGACTGAGAAGAGGCAGTCTCCAGAAATCAAATCCAAACACAGAAGTACTGAGGTCTAATGAAAGTGTAATTCAGAAACCTCTTAATACAAATGTAGTTATGGAACAGCTAGACAGCATTCAAAGTGGTAAGCCTGTTTCTTATCCTGGGGTTTTGAAAATAGTTTTTTTCCAGTGGATTCATGGCTCTTTATAACGTAAAACTGAGTTGAAAGGATTTTTTCAATTCCTGTTCACAGATTATGCATCAGTGCTATAACATGAGATATTCACTTATTGTAGTTTTATACATAAACAAAAGCCTTAATTTAAAATTAAATGAAATGTAAAAATCAATTACTGGGCTTGCAATGTCAGAAGTACATTACAGTGTGCATTCCTTCTGTTATCACTATCTTTGTTTTCCATCAAAACCGAAAGGGGAGATGTAAAGAATAGTTTTGTTCTTCGTAATGCAGTTACAGAAAGTAGTGGTGTGTAAGGTGTTCACATTTTCAGTTTTTAATTATCTCCATGGCACTGGCAAAGAGCACAAAATATCAAGGCAAGATGATATATATGTATATCATAAATGAGACATTAATGTAACCTATATATACCAGCATTTTTTAATATAAAATATAGATATATGATGTAAGAATAAACTTCAGTATGTATGTTTATGCAGTTCTAGAACATGTTACAAAAACTTAAATGTGAAAATTATGTACAAGATTGTGCACAAATGACGTAACGTAACTTATCTGTCTTAAAGTACAACTTTATATATCTTAGAGCCTATGGACTTTAGAGGTACTACAGAAATGCAGAAGGTGGAACAGGTCAGAGTTGGACCAACTTCAAGGGATACTTCTGTCCTTCAGAATTTTGCAACTGGTATGGATCTTGTCAAGCAAATGGACAACAAAGGGAGGTAGGAAGAAATCATCAGCTAATACTGACTTTATTCCTAGGATCTTCTAAAATAAGCAGCTGAGGTGTATGTGTAGCACATTTATGATGGAAATTGTATGCTTATGGACATTGCATATGTGTTAATGCGTAGAAGTTTAATTTAGATTTCTATTTTTAAGGTTTTTATTTCTTAAATGTTACCTGAAGACTTTCGGTGTGTAAACATTAATTTGTGCTTGCTGTTTCAGTACTTAATAATCAGCTTGCTTCTTAACTGTGTCTAGAAGGAAACTTTAATGAATTGATCAATTTGAAAACATTAGTGAGCTTCTAAGCTTTCTTGCTTGGTCATGCCTTTATTAGTAAAGTCTCAAGTTAGTGGTGTTAGTATTCCAGTAAAAAACCTCCCTTTATGTAGATTTGTTTGAAGATTATGATTTTCTTTAGTAATTTTTAAACAGGTAAATATGTAAGCTTCATATTAAATGCATAATTAGAATCATATTATACAGAGGTTAGGCCATACAGAGGGTACCCTTAATTGGTTTTGGTTTCAGACTACCTGGATATGTATCTTACAGAGCACAGAAGGAGATGAAAGATGCTTGTGGAACTTCTGGGAACTTGTCAGCAGAATGTGAGAAATCTCACCTTGGACTAGAGGATTATCTGGATGAAAGTTCTGTGGACGGACCAGCTGTTCAAAATCCTTGTCCTGCCAAGGACAGTCAATGTACAGTCAGCTTTGCTGAGGTAAGTAATTTAATTTAATTACAATCTGGAGGTGCCTGGTTTCTCAAACTCTGTTTTACAGACCTGGCATTTCAGATGGTGAATGAAACTTTTTTTTTCCCCACAGGTATAGTCATATTTAACAAGCCTCAGTTTTGAGGATTTCAGCAATAACACTTGACACTTGTTAGCAAAATGTTGAGAATTTCTCAGAGTCTTGATGGAAGAAGTACCTGTGACTCCAGTATCATTCAGCCTGCCTCTTCTTGTTAAATATATTTAAACTAAAATAATATACTGCAGCGACAATGCATTTTCATTGTCACCTTCATTTGCTTTGCTTTAGAACAAACTTAGTTTTGTTTAAATAAACTTTATCCTTTTCTGTACTCCTTCCCATTTTATGCGTAACTAACTTTTACATATACCTATTTGGCCATGGTAATGTATGTGTTTCACATCTTTAGTTTTGCAGTGGTTTATGCTGTTCTAGCATAAATATCTTATTTTTTCCTGAGGGGGGGGGGTTCATTCACACTTCCTTTGAGACCTCCAGCATTGTTTGAAACCAGTGTACTTGCAGTTACTGTGGAATGGCTGAAGAGCAGTAACTTGTTTCCTCAGTGCAACCTGTGGATGTGTCATATTAGAACAGAGCACAAAAAAAAATTGTGCTCATGATGGATTGCAGAAATGGCAGGAGGAGGCAGCTTGCAGTGGAGTATTCCTTTTCTTCCTTTTCTTAGCAAAGGTACATACTATAGAAGACGTAGGATAAATGTGTTGCAGAGCTTGGTGCTTCTCTTTGGCACTCAGTTGTTTTGTAATGGTTGGGGGAATTTACATTCTTAGAGCAATTTGTTATGTGAATCATCAGTGACAGAGTTGTGCAGTGGGAAATATAAATTTATTTCAAGAAATCATACAGACAGACAGTGAGCTGCACATAATTTACATATTGTTCTTGTTGGTCTGATATCCTTCAGCCTAGAAGTAAAAGCTGAGAAAACACGATTTTAGGCTTTCTGTCTCTTCAGTGTTTGACATGCCTTGTTTCTTTCTTGTTTTGTAGTGTTATTTGTCGAGCTTACCATATTGTTTTATTTCAAATATTTTATTTCTAGAATGAAACACGTGCTCAGGATTGTGAACAGCAGCATATAAGCAGTGCAGCAGAGACTTCAGGTATAATGCGCACTAATATTTTAAGTTAGCAAAAAACTTGTGTATCACTGATGCAAAGATTAAAAAAATAGGTGTTATGATTAAATAATCTACTTAATGAACAAACAAAAGGACCGATAGCTTAGTGCCATTCCCCACTCTTGCCTCTTATTGAAATTTCATTAATGCAGACTAGGCTTGGAAACTTTATGGATGACTCCTTAAGCTTAGATATCAGTAGAAGGAGAAGTTCTTGCTCTTTCCTCTCTGCAGCGAGCACCTGCTTATTATCTCTGCTGGGTTTAGTGTTTCTTAGAGCTCTTTGTGAGACTGACTCACTTACCTCTCAAAAACTGAAGGGGTAGAGGGAGAAAGTCTCTGTGTTTTTCCAGTGGCTTAGTGAGCTGTAGTGGCTCATGAAATTTTGAAGTGAATGCCAGTGTCAATGAGTGTGAGTAGGTGGGCTGTGCAAGTATAGAGGAAGAGGAGAAGAGGGGATGATAATGGAAGAAAACAAACTTTCCTCTTCATCTGCTGTTTAAAAGTAATGCAGGGTGCAAAGGTGAGAGGTGTTTGTTGATAAAACAAACTAAAACTGAGCTTGGAGGTTTGGAACTAATACTTGGATAAGATATGGGAAAATCAGTGTTAGAAGCCCAAAATACTTTTTTCATGCAGACTGCAGTCTTCCTGCCAAATTCTCAGGCATGTGCAAAAAGTAGGGTTAATATTTATTTTCAGATGTCTGTCACTCTGCTGCTCAGTTTTTGAGTCTCGTGGAGCATTTTAAATCATCTTTAATGAGATAAAAAATCAAAATGAGTTAAAGTTGCAGTACAGCTCTACATCATTAAAAATTAGAGCTGTCTTAAGTAATAGATTAATGCTGTTGCTTTACATTTTTGAAAAACCTTTAGAAATGTTATCTCCTAGAATTCATTTTAATGGCAGTTGGCAGTTGATAATGCCTATCTTTTTTGACTAAATTTTATTTCTCATTTATTACATTTATGATGGTACTACTTCGGTCTTCCATGTCTTAGGTCTTCCCACAGAAAAACAACAGCAGACTTCTGTCACTTAAAGAAGTAACTCTTCGTACCTCACAGTAGTGTTTAGAGACAGAGCCATCTGACAACCACAGTTACACGTTGTTCTTTGTTGCTAGTACACCTCTCTTAAAAGCCTCATCCCTGTTAGGCATTCTCAATATTCTTTCTTCTGAGGGATAATAAGGATTCTACTGCAATGAATGAGGTCCAGAGAGTGATAAGATTCTTGTCTCAGAAAAAAGCGAGCATATTTTGTGAAGGATATCCCCAGTGTCTTCTTTCATGGAGATTTACATGTTCATTACTGAATGTGGGGAGGGCATAAAGAAGAGAACAGTATGATTTTAAACTTGAATAATAGACTTTTGTCTATGTTACTTTTTTATTTCCCTGGAAAATTGTGGTAGTGAATGATGAGCATAGATGTCCAGAGGAAGAAGAACAGACGTTCATTTTAACATTGGTGGAAATCCTTGCTGACTCAGGAGAGTTCGATACATCTGCTTTGCAGGAACAAACTTCAGAACCATTACTACCAGCACCAATACTTATCAGTCCAGTGAAATCAAGTGGAACCAGCTCGGCTGAAGTGGAGAGGTAAATATTTTTGAGCTTAAGTATACTGGACTAGGAGTATTCTTCAGTGCAAGATAAATGAATTATTTCAACATTATTGATATCTTCAGCTTGGGAAGAAAGGGAAAAAAATGAAGGGAAAAAATTCTGAGGTGTAGTAAGTGTTGCAATTCTTTAGAAAGTACTCTTGTATTTATGCATGTTCTCAGGTAAAAACAACAGGTGTGATGCTCCAGCACTGAAGAGGACTTTGCCCTGTTATTGAATGGATAGATCTTTAAGAGTGAATTTTGGCTACGCAGTGTAAGAGTTCCAACTCCTGTGGAACTACTGGTGATAAACAGAATTTCTGACAGGCACAGTTAGGGTACATCTTCTGTGTCACTGCTTTACATTATTTCCCTAATCTCTGCTGCTTCCTGAGATGTGTCAGTCCTTTTGGAATCATACCAGGAGGGACAAGGAGAGGGGGAGAATCAAGATTCAGCTGCGTGTACAAATAATACTATATTTTTGGACTATTTAGGGCAGTTAGTCTACTCTTTTATGGAAGTATCAAATGCAGTTCAAATAGAATTGCTTCTGAAGTAATTAGTTTTGACTGTAACTAGAAAAATTCTCTAACATGCCTTAAGATAGTGCAGCAAAATGTTTCTTCATGGTAAATCGTACACTTGAAGCCAATACTGACTCTAAGTAGAAATGAGTATTATCAAATATCCATGTATAACAGCCACACGGAAATGTTCTACAAGATGAATTTTGGCTTATTATACAGTAATGTCCTGGTTTTAGCTGGGATCGAGTTAATTTTTCTTCCTAGTGGCTGATGTGGGGCTGGGTTTTGGATTTAGTATGACATTAGTGTTGATATCACACTGACGTTTTAGTTATTGCTGAGCAGTGTGTAAATGGACAAGGCATTTTCTGCTTCTTGTGCTTCCCTGCCAGCAATCATTCTGGGAGTGCACAGTGACCTGGGAGAAAACACAGCCAGGACAGTTGACTCAAACTGACTGAACGGATGTCCCATGCCATATATTGAAAAATAAAACTGGGGGAGTTGGTTGGAAGTGTATCCGAGGCTCAGTGGGCATTGTGCATTACTTTTCATGTACATTCTTCTATCATTGCTGTTATTATTTTCCCTTCCTTTTCTGTACTATTAAATTCTCATTACTGCAACTCACAAGTTTTGGGTTTTTTCTGATACTCTTGCCCATGCTACTGGGGAGGAGGGAGCAAATAGCTGTGCAGTGCTGATCTGCTAGCTGGGTTAAACCCTAACGAGTCACAATTATGCCTTTCTATAAACAGCACTGGATCTTTGACAGCTGCAGCTGATGAACTTGGTGAATATTCAAACAGCAGTATGGAAACCAAACAAGAACACAGTGCTTCAGTGGAGCCTGCTCTAAGTCTGATGCAGACAGCTCAAAAAAGGTCAGCTGCTGAGCCTGCAGAGAATGATTTTCCTCTTGTCAAGAAAACCATATCTACTGTAATGGAGAGTAACATGGAAGACCCTTGTGAGGTGAGAAGGTAATTTGGTAGCAGTGTCTTTATGCATAGTTTAGGTGCTTAACACTTAACGTATAGGAGAGCATTTTAACTGTCTTTGGAATTAGAAGAAAGTGACTTAATCTGTACAATTTCAAAGGCAAATTGACATCTAAAGATTGCTTCTTACTTTGAATGGTAAAACAGTTTTTAGACTGTTGATTCTGATTTGTTTTTTGAGAATTTGTTTGTTCTTGGATATTTTTATTAGGCTTTCTAGTATGCAGGCTGGTACTACATCTTAATATTTGGTTCATTCACCACAGCCTTTCTGACAGCAGCACTGCAGGAGAGAAAACTCTGATTGTATAGTGGATGACTGGAAGATAGTGCAGATTAACTGGATAACATAATGGTTCATGATGGTGTCTATTACAAAAGAAGTTGTTAAATATGTTCATAACATTTTTGTCCTAATGGGCACTAGTCTATAAGAATACCTGCAAAGAAAGACTGGCCAGTCTGTTTGGGCTTCCTGGTGCTTTTTGAAAATGACCCAGTTGTTGGAATGACTGCCATTAATTTCTGTGACCAGACTAGGGCTTTGTAGTGTGACTATGTCAAGGAATGAGCAATAATTTCACATACGATTCAGAGAGCTTTTCTAGGAAGGACTAGATAAAACTGTTCCTCCTTTGTTGACCACTCATCTTGTCATTCTTGTCTTGAATCATTTCTTATGGGAACACCTTGGAAGCCTGCTCAGGAAATAAGCTATATGGTGAATTATACTCTACTGAAGATGTATTTTTTATCACTCCTGTTCTTAGAAGTGTACATGCACGATGTGCCTCTGTCAACTTTTATTGTTTCTTGAATAGTGAGATAAATAACTTTTTTTTTTTTTTTTTTTTCAATACAGGGGTATTCAAGTAAATCCACAAATACTCAAATAAGATCTTCTGGTAGGTAAATTTAAACTTGTAAAAGCAAATTGTAACTAATTTAAATGCGTAATACACAGCAGTTTGATATTTGTCATTATCCTAAGTGGTCCTGTCTGCAACTAACTTAAAATTAGAAAGGAATTTTTCCTGCAATGCCCTAATACCTCAGTTTCACAGTTTCTGCTATAAACTGAATGTGTTGTATTACATAGCTGGCTATTAATTTAATAATGGTTTGTAATGGTTCTAAGAGCAATGCTGTAGATATTCTACTTGTGAATTTCAGGAGATTTTTAGACAAACCTGTTATTGTCTGCTTAGCAAATATTTTCCCTTGCCAGAGAGTGCTAATAACCAAAGGTGTTAATGTTACCATGCTATGACACAATTCATTTTTTATTTTGTGTTAGTCTTTTAAAAAATACATACACTGCTTAATCAGGTAAATCCTGACAGTACAGTTTTCAATCAGCTGAGCCTTTGAAGGATTTGGAGAACTACCTGATTATGAAGTAAACTTGAAAGAGAGATTGTGGAATTTTAAACAACTTCACTAAGTTCTGTTGTATGCTGTAAAGATTGGGAGTGCAGCTGTGAAACTAAACTTCTCCAGCTTTTCCACATAACGTTATAATGTCTTGACAGACTTTAAAAGCAGATTGTGAATTCTTTAGTCCTAGTGGTGGTTTCAAAAAAACAAAATGACAAAAAAACTGGAAAAAAAATCAGCCCTCATCTTTTAAGCCACTTTAACATTACACTCATCTTTTGGACTGTGGTGTTATCAATGAAAGCAACTAACTGAAGTTTCTTAATTAATCTCTATTCTTTTACAGATAATCTTTTTCAAAACCAAGGGGCTTCAGCAAAGAAAAATGTACTTATTCCTGCCTTGCTGTCTGAGTCTGTTTCACCAGTAGATGAGAGAAGCCAGTGTGAAACTTCAGAGAGTTCAGGGAAAGCATCATTTCACAATTTGGCATCCAGTCAAGAGGAGATGACATGTAGGTTAACCTCCAGCAGAACAGAAATAACTGAACAAGGAAAACTGGGGGATAAACATGAAGCAGCACAGTTGGAATGTACTGAAAGTCTAACAGAATCTTCAAAAACTCCATTACTCAGGTATCTATACAATGTTTTTGTCAGCCTTTTCTGTTAGACATTCTTTTCCATATAGAGTTATTGATATCCTCTTTCCACTTAGTATTACAAGAGTATTACAATTAATTACAATTTGCAACCTGTAAGAATTATAGGTCTATCCTCCACAGAAATTAAAACGGATCAAGCTGTCTCCTTTAAAATTTGAAGTGTTTTAGGCATTAAATAGGCAGATTGACCAGGAGATGTTACTGATACATCTGTTTAGGCACTGACAGATGCCTCTTTTGATACAGATATCCATGAAGCTGTAATACAGACTTAGGATAATTGTTTTTCTTAGCTCAGTCTAATGCTTAGATATATGCACCCATCCATTTGTTATGATTTTTGGCCTTCTGTCAATAAGATTTGGATGTAGTACTCACTGTGTTTCTACAAGTACTAATTTTAGTCTTTTCCCCATTGGATCTTCTACCCTGACAGATCAAAGGATATTATTCTTATCTGCCCATCCAACTATTTGAACTATGTCTTCTTGTTTTAATATACCTTTCTATAGTATTTAAATGTTTTAGTTTCTTCTCTCTGTTGTACACACTGTTTTTTTGACCGTGGTGCTCCACAGGTCTGTCCTGATCCTGTTATTTGCTCTTTCATTATGTTATGTTCCCAACAAAACTGGTTATTTGTATCTGAGATATCTACAGTAGCTGGGTAACAAATAATTGAAATTAAGGATCCTAGCTTTCAGATTTATTTCCTAAGCTGTAAATTCTTAGCAACATGAGAAGTCCTTTGATACAGGATGTACTTCCTCTATACTTCGTCACTGTGACTTCTCTGTCTTGCATATAACAACACGTACAATGCTAACAACAGGCTGAAGCTCTGCAACAGGGATTCTTCTTTCTGGTGTAGATAGTCTAAGAGAGTCTGACATAGTCCAATCCTTGGGAATCATGTTGGTTTTTTTTTGTCATTAATTACACGAAGTGTGCTCTTCTGAATTCTTCCTTCAGGTCTATGTCTCTGTTCCTCTCAGAAGCTGTTCTGAGCATCTGGTAGTTACAGTCTCTAGTTCAGAGACAAGTGACATATCCTTGTTCTCAAGAGTGGAGGTTGTTAAGTGTTCCTCTTACACTTTGTAAACTCCTCGTATGCCAGAATAATCAGTCATACAGAAGCTGATGAAAACTTCTTGTTTTTTTCCTTAAGAATTTTCAAGCATCTCTGAAGTGTGTGCTGTATCGTGAACTCGATTCCTGTAATACTATTTACATATTGCTTTTATGGATCAATTCTGTTACATTCTGACTGTACTTGTTTTGAGTGGAGTGGATGAAAACCATTGGGATTTTTATCTTTAACTTGCAGAAAAAGTAGTTCTGAATCTGCAGAAGAAATGCAAAGGAAGAGAGGAAAGATCGCAAACCCACGGATTGGGACCACAAAGCAAAGTCTGAAAAAAACAACTCCATCTAATAAGGATGACACGGAATCTTGTTCCTTTCCCTCTAGAAGCACATCATCATCTGTGGAGTATGACAGCGCAACTGTTGATGCTATAGTTACGGTATGTTTGCTTCTGAATGTTTTTGCATTTTTGAGATGTGAGAAACAACGAATTAGTTGTTTTAAGAGTGAGAAGGGGGCTTGTTGTGATCAAGTTTTGAGAGATTTGTCTGCTGCAGTGAATGGACTCTAACTTGTGCATGTCTAGGAAACTTCAAAGGGAATTTAGTTGCTTTCTCTGTGCGCATGTATCTTTGAACATTTTGGTTTCTTGGAGAGTTGTGGCCCATTTTTCTACTCTGTTACTTTTGCAGAAGTTGCATAAGGTTCGTACGTTCCTTCAAGACTTAAATGAAGCTGTGAGGGGCTCTGCTGATAACTGTATTAATGTGTATAGGTACAAGATGGTTATTCTGTGAAGTTTTATGACTTTGAATTGCCTTGTACCAATGGTTCTCTGTTTAAACAGACACCCACAGCAAATATGTGAAGTCAGTCAAAAGGGAGTGACCACTGCCCAGTACGCAGTCCATCTCAAAATCTTAATCAGCTTTTGCTGCAGAAATATTCCTGGTGCCAGTAGAGGGATGAGAGGGGAACCTACTTGTTTTCCTTTTTCCAATAATTCCTAATTTTTTTAATCTTGCTATCTGAATTGACAGCACAAGCATCTACATATGCTTATATGTGCATGCACATGTGCTCTGTTATGAGTAGCCTTTTCTTTTTCTATTAGGCTCCACATAGTGAACCACCCAAGAAGCCTCCCCAGTGTGCTGAAGATCAAGAGAAGGAAGAGGAGCCAACCAAAATCTCAGAGTATTTTTTCAGTGACATCTTTATGGAAGTAGATGACGCAGAATAGCAAATTGGCTTTCTAAAAATGGTGGGATCTTAGTACAGCTAAATAAAGTTATCATTTTTTAGGAAAACATTACTTGTTTTAATATTAATTATACCAAGTTTAGCATCAATTACTGTTAGTAACTTCCATAAGGAGTCATTTTCTTCTAAATGGGTGCTTTCAAAAGGTTGACATAAGCTAAACCACTATGTTGGTGTCACTGGACCAGAACAGTGGCTGCGGGATTAATTTTCACTTGTTTGGATCTTGGTAATGGGTGCATGATTGTCTTCTAGAGAAGTGCAATGCAAAAAATGCTTATTCTTGTGACAAGCTATTCCTTTGAATTTAATGCTAAAGACTGTGATACTGATTATATAAGTTCTTTACTTCTTTTTGTGAAGTATGCTGTATTAGTATGTTAGAGGGGAAAACCTTTTATTTACAGTGCAATCTCTGTAGATCAGGATGCAAATACTGAAAGTACCATCATAAATGCATAATTCTGTTCAGCACTGCAGGTATTTTTATTAGCATCTCCAAATTATGTATTTTTGTATTTAAGATGTCTTACAGAAGTTAAAAGACCCTAGCCTGAAAAGCCAAATGACTTTAGCTCCTTTAAAATGCATAGAGGAAAAACCTGAAAAACATTTAATTTACACAGTGATAATCTTTGGAACTGTCCTATTGGAATGACAGGAAGAGTTTAATGTTTCTCAGTACAAATGCCAGTTTCCTTCTGTTGTGATTTAACCCAGCAGGCAGTTAAGCACCACAGAAAGTGGAATGAGGGAGAATAGGAGTCGTGGATGAGATAAAAACTCTTTACCAAGACAGAAAAGGAAAATGAAGACAAACATGCACTAACAGATAAATATCTCCACAGTGCAACTGCTTATCACTCACCAGCCAACATCCAGCTAATAATACAGCTGCCTGCAGACTGCCCTCCTAGTAACTCAAGGTCTCACTACCTGCTGACTGATGCCAGGCCAACTGCAATCAGTGACCCTCCCCACATCTTTACAGCCTTCTGTATGATGTCATGTGGTATGGAGTAAACCCTTGGCTTCATTCAGGCCAGCTCTCCTGGCTTCATCCTGTATGGTGTCTCTTCCCACTGAGCCTTGGGATTGCACACATCTCTCAGCAAGAACCATAGCTGTACTGTCAACATTATCTTAGCTGGAACTGGGACATCTTCTAAATTTGAAAACAAAGGGGTTAGATGGCGTTTCTTCTTGTTTCTGCATGTAGGTGTGTATATCTGTAGTGATGTCCTTTGTTGCACTTATTCAAAGTAGCACCAACAACTGGATTTAAACAACAGTGATGTTGCTTTACGGATTTGCTATTTGGAAGCAGTTGTATTTGAACGTTTTCCTCATGTTCCACGTCTGCTTGTACTGAAACTCACCATAAAATTTTGGTGTAGCTTGAGATTTTAGCTTATTTTTTTTTCTTGCTTAGGAAAATTGTCTTGTTGAAATACAAAAGTTCTTTTGAGTTCTTACAGGTAGCCACTGAGAGGTCAAGTAATTCTTAAACGTTATTACACGAAAAAGAGCATGTAGATGTAAGTAGTCCAGCTATTTCTCCTGGTAATTATTAACAGCAAATATTTTTGCAAAAGAAACTGTTATAAAAAAGAAATTTGAATTGTATTATGCTCTGCAGAAACCCATCTTCATCTTGGGGCTGGGTAATAATTTACTTGCAAATGTTCTCATGTAATCATTTACTGCATTTTGAAATACTTTAAAGTTTGAGAATGTTTGGCAGTGCTTATGAATGAACATTTAAAACTTTGTCAATAATGAAAAATACACCGAAAAACTACTGCTGTTGCAAGTTGCTGTAGTAGGAGACCTGTCAACCACATTGCTCAGAGAGGCTGTGGATGCCCCATCCCTGGAGGTATTCAAGGTCAGGTTGGATGGGGCCCTGGGCAACCTGGTCTAGTATTAAATGGGGAGGTTGGTTGGCCCTGCATGTGGTGGGAGGCTGGAGCTTCATGATCCCTTCCAGCCCCAGCCATTCTGTGGGGCTTGCAGCAGCATCTTGTAGAGGTGGTGAAAAGGCTGGTGATCCCAGCTTGACAGTCTGAAAAGCATATTGTTGAAAGAAAGACAAACAAAAACCAGACACACACACAAAGGTAATCCACCACCATCAGTTTCTGTTTGGAAACCTCGGCTCTTTTGTTCTGCCTAACACATTTAACTTGAGATGTTTGATGTAAACATTAGGGAATAGATGAGTGTATACATTAAGTTCCATGTATGCCTTGCAGATATTTCTTTTAATCAGATGCTTAGTTCTTAACACGCGTGGCATGTTTCAATCCCTTTTGCACTGACATAGCCTACGAACACATTTCTGGGGATTTGGCTATGAAATAATTGCCGTGAGTATTTTCTGAGGTGATAACCATTGTGCATTTCATTGCGTGCAGTTTGCATTTGTAGTACAGGATACAAAATAACTTTTCATTACTAAGATTTAAGGTGCCTTGCCTATCTTGTTCATAGAGGCCATGCTTTCTGTTCCCTCCAGTAAACCATTTGCACTTTGTTTCAAAGAACAGTTTGGATAGAGGTGAGAAAAGGTTGCGTCGTGTTCTGTAACAGCGGACGGTATGGCAATGAAAGATCTGTGCGATGGGATTTCAGCGGGATTTCCGCCTGTATAATCGCCTACGTGCTTTCTGTTTCAAAGAAAGTTGTCGTGTAAACTATGTAAATAAATTATTTTATATGACTCCCGTGCTCGTTCCCGTCCTATTTATCACGCGTTCTAACCGCAACGTCACTTTTTCCTCACGGCCCCGCGGGCGCGGCTGAGGGCGGGCGGCCCCTCCACCCGTTGGCTGCGGCGGTGGGAGTGGCGGCGGCGGGCGGCGCGGCCGGCAGTGCGTGGCCGCCATGCTGCTGGGCCGCTGCCGCCTCCTCTCCCGCGCGGGTGCAGCCCGCCCGGCCCGCGCCCGCTATGGCGAGGCGGTGGCGGCGGTGGGCTCGCGGCCCGACGCGGGCTCCCCGCTCTACCAGGTAGGCTGGTACCGCGGGGGCTCGGGGCGGGCCTCAGCGCCCAAGCGCTGCTCCTCGGTGTCCCTGAGCGAACCCTCCGTCATTACGAAGCCCGGCGCTTCCCGGAGCTGGGAGCTCCCTGCTGTTTGTTGGCGGTTCCCTTTCTCGAGGAGAAGGGGAGCGGATGGCGCGGAGTGCCCGGGCTGCCGGCAGAAGGCGTTACCCTTGGGGAGGAGATGCGGGTGGAGTTAAATCTTACCGCGGTGACGGCGTTGTAAATCGCATTAATAATGGTGCTATATTGGCGTCTTCACCCGGAAGGTGAAAGTTGTGTTCGCGGCTGGGTGGAGAACAGGGCGGCTTTAGGAGTGGATCGGAGCTGGTGGGAAGAACTGTGAAACGCTTCATGCAGTTCTGAACGTGGTTTTGCAGAAATCAAGCTACAGAAACTTCCATGGGACACCAGCATGTGTATTTATACATACCAGTCTTCGTTGTATGAATGTGTTTATATGCATGTATATAAACGTGTATAATAGTACATGATACGTGCGTATGCATTTGCATCTGCAAACAAACAAGCAGAAAAACAGCAGTTTAATAAATGCATTCACTCAGCTAAGCTGTCAGTGGATTTGCATTTGTGTGTGCACCTTTAAATCTCAAAAGTCAAGGCTGACTCTTTGTAGAACACTTTATTTTTACTTCCATTTCTAGTGTTTGTGTATTTTGGCAGCAGTTTTCAATCAGACTTCAAGGCAGGAAAAGTGGCTCTGCTGGACAAGCCCAACCTGAAGGAGTGTGTGCTACATCATTCAACAGTAATAGAGCTGGTAGTGTTAGTACTAGGTGTAATTTGTGCAGCAGTGTAAATGCACGTAATGCTTTACAGACACAAAGTGCTGTGAGGTGTTAAAGAATCTGAAAAAAATAACGGTGTGCAGAGAAAAACTGCAAACAGAAGAGAGCGTAGCAGTGTGTGATGAAGGTCTCACCTCCTGTAGGTGGTGCTTGCCCTTCTGGCTGTCAGTTTAGCCAGACAGGTTGGCCTTCATAATGTACACTGTCTGTAAAGCTAGGCAAGTGAAAACGTAGTTTAGCAATGAGTCTAAATTCTGGAAAACGAAGGAGAATCTATGTGAAGACTCTCAGGATTAGCTCTTATGGCTGCTTTGCTTAGGTAGCAGTAATTCACTTAGCTCATTAGGATCTTAGGATCAGTCTGTAACTTTCACTTCTTGATCCTCCTTTGAATTCCTAGGAGCCCTCACACTAAGAGCAGAATTTTATAGACTCTACTGGTGCAGAGGCAGGTTTACAGGAGGAAGGTGCGTCCATTCACTTGCATTTTTGGCATTAAGAGGCCACAGATATATGGCAGAATTAGTCTGATCCTGTGTGGAGCCATTTCTGCATGTGTTCAAAACCTATATGCATCCTTGCTTTTCCTTTGTAATATGCAGAGGTGTCTTGTGGTTAAAAGACATGAAAGATAAGGTCAGAAATTAAATATTGTAGCAAGATATTTTTACTGATGGCATAAGAAACGCTTTCATGAATTTTCCTGCAGGAAAGTAGATAAAATAACTACAGAAGTTATTAATCCAGAATCAGATAAGCAAGACTGTGATTGCTGTGCCCCTTTTAATTCCCTTTGCCATTCTTAGCTGGATTTTTTCCTATTTCAAGCTGAATATTTAATCCCAGTAGTGTGTGAAGAAGCTGAGTGTGCTTAGAGGAAACAGGTTGACTAAATAAAGGCGAAAGAAGGACATCTCTGTGCAGTGCTGGAAGGTGGGCCAGCTGACACTCAGACACAGTAATATGGAGTGCCGTGACAGAGTTTTACAAGTATGTATTTAAAGTTGGTCTTTTGAGGGACTGACATCAGGGTTTGTTTTCTTCAGTGGTGTGCGACTGCAGTCAGACGAACAAACGTGGCTGATTTGTTCTCGTTTCCCAGTCACTGAACCTCCAGTAGGCCATTCCTGTGTCATTTCGCAGCTGAGGAAGAAAAGAGCAGCTGCATAGTAATAGATGGGTGAAGGCCCAGTCTGTGCACTGTGCTGCACGCGCTCCGACCGGAGCCCAGGGTGGCACACACTGACCTGTTGCTGCAGTGTCCCCTTCTGGTGGAGGATGTCTGAGTGTTGATCTCATCAATCAGCCACGTGTGCCAGCCGGTGGGATTGCTAGGGCCAAGGGGCAAGAAGTGCTTCCTTTACGAAGTCCTTCTGGACAGCTAAACCACTTTGAGTGCGTTGACCTGTGTGTGTGTTTTCATTCTGTTTGCCCTTCACGTTGTGGTGCCTTTCAGTGATTCAGGGCAGAAGAAAACAGACTACAGCACTTGCTACTTACTAGGGTAACCCTAATTCTCTGTTCCCCTCTGAATATAAAGTCTCCAGATTATTATTTTTTTTTCTGTCAAATTAGGCTGTACTATCTTCTAAATGAGCAATAGACAGGACTGATTTTTCTCATGCTACAGTTAATACATCTTGTTGCTATGTTGCAGTTATACTTTTCAGAGAAGTTACATAGTTCTTAACATATCTGAAAAGCCTCAATAAGGTTGACTAATACCTTTTAATCCCGAAGAAGTGGTAAAAATGACTGGAAAGGGCACTGGTGGTGAGTTGACTACTCGATAATCATACTCGAAGCTACAAGAGCCTTTGTTATTCTAAGAGGAGTATTGGCAAGAAGGTCACACTTTCCTGCTTTTGAAAAGCTTTTTTTTATATTTCTGTTCTGTTTAAATAGTGAGAATACAGGCATTTTTACTAAGTTAATTCACTCTAGGTCATTCATCTTCTGGCACAAGAGGCGCTGCAGCACTTCATTTGAGTACCCATGATTTATTTTACAAAGTTAGATTTGTGAAGGGCAAATAAACACACACCAGTAAGTTAACAAAACCTGAAAAATAAAGTTTGAACTCTGTAATGACTAGTTTTGGTATTGGTTCATTAAGCTTAGAGTGGGCTTTTTCAGTTCAAACATAATCAGAGTTTTTTGTGAAGCTTGTATATTAAATGCTTTGGGATGACATAAGGAAGCCCACATACAGGTAGAAATGTTATTTCTTTAAAGACAATACAGAGCAAGTACTTAATAAGGTAAGTAGAAAATGTGAAAAGAAATTAATGTTACATACTGTTTTCTGTGTTTCTTTATTAAAGCATCATTCTGTAGCCTATGGTTAAACTTGAAAGATTTGTTTCCCCATTTAGGAAAACTATGAACGAATGAAAGCCCTGGTCACTAAACTCCAAGAAGAAGCAGAAAAAATCAGATTAGGTAAGTGTGCTAGTCCAGATTTTAGAAGGCTTGTTAAAACTATTCCTCAAATAGAATGCTTTTCCTTTTTTTGTAATTATTTTTCACTTTAGTTGCGTGTTTACTGATCGTTCAGATACAACATGCTAGATGGATTGTAACAGTCGTACAGAAATGTGTGTCATCTGTTCAAATCTACTTTCATCAGCTGAAAACCTTAGAGTTTATATCCAGGTTAGGTTGGTTAAAAACTTAGTTGATTTTTTTTTTTTTTTTTAAGTAACTGAGTTTAAATAAGAAAAAAGTCCATAGCATTGGTACTAGTTTATCACAGTATTTAGCTAATGCATTTGTTTATCAGGTGGATTAGGTCTATCCTAATGCTGCAAATAAATTACTGGGAAAATGAAATAAATTAAAGCAGGGCTGATACAATCAAAAGATTAATTTCATTCCTAGTGAGGCACAAAGTAAGGAAAGTAGATAATGAAAACTAGGTGTTTAGAGTTGTTTAATTTTTTATAATATCACTGGAAAGTATGTTTCCTTAATAAATTTAATGGCAGTATGTTAAAAATAGGTAAGACTATTAAAAGGTTTTTATTGCTGCGCTTTCCTTTTTACCTGCTTCTTTGCTTCATCCTCCCTCCTGCTTTTACAACGGGTCGGTGTGACAAGTGTGCTTTTGTTCACGTTGCCTGTTTGTCTCTTTACTTGTAAAGGGATTTACAAAGACCTCTGGCGTCGTTTGGCTGGCAAACAGAAGCAAATTTGTACCGGTTTAGAAGGTTGAAATATCTCTGTTTCGGTGTCTTAACTGCTTAGACTACCTGAAGTAATTCCAGTTGACTGAAGAAAAAAGTTTATAGATGTTTAAAGCACTCAGCTTTAACTCTCCCCAGTTAGTATTCATCGTGGCAATATACTGTATGCTGTTTCTTATATAATGTAATCTCTTCTGCGGTTTTAGAGGAGCACATTTAAGATCATGAGCTTTGTTTTTTCTTACTTGCTGTGTATGAGAACTCCAGGATTTCATCAAGATATGTTGAATCCCATAGATTCCCTGTTTTGTATGAGTGTAGAGACCATTCAGTAGTTGTTTGTGTGGCTTATGAGTTAATGGTCATGACCTTCTTTGCTGCAGCACCTTTCCTGTTCTTGCTTATCATATGATAGAAGACTGAAGCCTCAGAGATGCTCTGCCAGGATGTTAAAATATGTACCTTGTGAATGATTGCTTGACCTGTCTTACAGACATGAGGAGAGTTGGATATATAAACTGAAGAGTTTTGAGGGATAGCTGCAAACTCTTTTTCTTTCTGAGAGCTGTTTTTTGGAGAAGGAGCTCTTGACAGAGGTCTTTTTAATATATGTTTCACTCCTTGTTCCTCTGTTGAGTGGGACTTTTGTAAACCCATACAATCTACCTTGTAATCCCAAGCAACAGGAAGAGGATCCCTGCCCCAAAGAATTTACAGGCTGTAATAAATAACAACAAGTAGATGTGTGTTGTCAAGCAAAAGAAGCATCTGAGATACTCCTTGTCTCTGTGAAGAGCAGCAGTTGAAGCCTGCTTTGAAACATTACATTGAAATCTAGTAGACATCGCTGTAGAGGAGCTGTTGAGGAGGAGCTGTCAGGTTAAATGGCCCCTAGTTTGTTTCATCGTTAGGGAGGCTGCTCCACGATGGGGGTTACTGTAGTGTTGATTGAACTTCTCAGTTCTGGAAGAGAAACTAATAGAAGGGCTCTAAGGCCTGCAGGGCAAGCATTTATGATTAGCGTGAGAAGAGCAGGGATGGGCAGAGATGACAAAAATCGTAGGATGGAAAATGGTTCTTGCAGCAGCACTGCAAGTGTAAATGGGAAAGGCAAGATGGTATCTGCCAAGGTCAGGTAAAACATAGTGGTAGTCGTGATGTGGGATGTTGAGAATTTGGGTGAGAATATTAGCTTTGTGGGTATGAAATGTTTAAGAGACTTGTGCAGAAAGAGACCTGTGTGAAAAGCATGTGCAAAGTTTAGGCTGGATATGCAGACCTAATGAGCATACTGAATCAGAAATAAGCTGTGGGCTTTCTGGCCTGCCTGCTATGTGGGAAATTATGCCTTCGTTTCAGCTGCGATGGAATTGTTTTGATTAGAATATCTGACGTGATGTTATGTTTTAGTTCTAAGAGAAAAACAATGTTGATAACACACTGATGTTTATAGCTACTGCTGAGCAGTGTTGTACAGAGCAGAGGCTGTTCATAGCCAAAGGCCCAAGGAGCTGGGAGGAACAGAAGTAGCTCAGCTGGCTTCAACTAGACAGAGGGATATTCCATGCCATGTGACACCATGCAGGAGGAATTTTGAAGGGGGTGGGAGTTGATTATTTTTTTTTCTCTTCCACTGCTTGGGAGGCAAGCTGGGCATCAGTTGGAAGGTGGCAAGCAATTTCTTGAGCACTACTTGTTACATACATTGATAATATATATAGTCATAGCTATTATCCTTTTCCTTTTTTCTGTCTTAGTAAACAGTTTTATCTCAACCCACAAGTTCTTTTTTTTCCCCCAATTCTCTCCTCTGTCCCACTGGGATGAGGGGAGTGAGCAAACAACTGTGTGGTGCTTAGCTGTCTGTCAGGTTAAATCACAACATCATAGTGGTTAAGGAAGGAGGTAACAAGGAAGGTCTGACCGGTAGGCTTAACAGCTCTGTTGCAGCAATGCTTAGCTGACAGTATAGAAGTCTCAGGAGAAATGTCAGCAAAAAAAACAACTTCTTTACTTTGGGGGGATACAGTTTTAGATTGACAAGGTGGATCAGTGATCTGTCTACATAAATACACTGTTTGGATAAGCTGTTGCTAATAAAGGGGCTGAGATGTGTCAACTGATGTGAAACTGAGATGTCTCAAGCGTTGAATGATACAAAGCTCTGGAGAGCAAAGGATATGATTTAGGTTGGCGTCAAGTAAAAGGTTGAAATGAAGCAAAGGTAAGTAAACTTTGATATTAAATGTTGTCTTTCTGAAATCTGTTGCTTACAGTTTTGAAGTAATCTAAGGAGATGAATCTTCACTGTATTGGGTCTTTGAGGATTGGATTCAGCATAGCTATTTTGAACTCATTTGGAGAAGCTTTCTTCTGTCCTTTCCTCTGTGAATTTGTGTTTTCATTTTGTTTGTGGCCAAACAGCGAAGGAACTGTTTATTAGTTTCTTTGCCTCAAGACTAGCTGTAAAAAAGAGAAGGAAGAATAAGTTATGAGAGGCAAGCATTTGTATCGATATCTTAAATCTGTTTGAAGTGAAAAATGTTATTTATTAAATGCATTATTAAAGTCCATACATAAAAAAATGGAAACTCTTTAGTACTTCCATTCTGAATTTTAATATAACTGGTGATTTATCTGTCTGTGTTCTCAGTAAGGCTAATGTATGACTCTTGTATCACAGGAGGTGGAGAAAAAGCTCGTAAGCTTCACACATCAAGAGGAAAGTTGTTACCCAGAGAGAGAATTGACAGACTTATTGATCCAGGGTAAGTAGTTTCTCTTTTTAAAAACACATCAAATTCTCTTTCACAGGTAATATTCTAGGAGCCTTATTTTCTCATTAGTTTCTATCACCATTTGGAATTTTATAGATGTGTTCTTTGAAATACTCATCTGTTGGTTTTTTTAAATCACATCTTAGAAAATTGAATCTTATGAGATTCGCTGGTGACTAATCATTAGACTGATTGATGTTTAAAATGTTGCTATGGTATTTGTCATTATTAGGTCTCCATTCCTGGAGTTCTCCCAGTTTGCAGGCTACCAGTTGTATGGTAATGAAGAGGTTCCAGCGGGAGGTATTATCACAGGCATTGGACGAATATCTGGGTGAGAGATACAAGTCATCTATCTTACTGGTGTTAAGAAAAGGAAGAAGGTATTGTTTTCTTCAGTTTCCAGTATTAAGCTAGTAGCTTTTTTCAGTATTTCATTTTAGACATCCAAAAAATCAGCGAAGTTAGCATCTTAGTTCATTCAGTCTTGTCTAAAGGAATTGATTTTTTTTTTCAGTTAGTGTTTTGCCTGTTGAAGTTAGACACACGTAGACTTTCTGTTGTCTGGTGAAATAAAGAGATTAGTGAATCAGTAAAGCAATTTGCAAAAGGTAGTAGGACTGGATTCTAGGCTGAGAATTAGTTTTGCTCACTAGAAGTAGCACTGAAACAATTGTTGAAAATAAATATGACTTTGGACAGCATTTCCTTGGGGAATTAAGGAACTGTGAAGCAGAGTGTTGTAGTGCTGAGACTACTGTTACCATATGCATTGGAAGGGAATGCAGTTGAGGAGGGCTACTCTCTTGACCATCCCAGAGGTTTCATGTGTCTTGGTCACATTGCAACTCTTAAGCAACAAATGTATTTATTTACTACAAATACATTTATCTCCCATAAACTTGCTTTATTTTTAGGGTGGAATGTTTGATTGTTGCCAATGATGCAACTGTCAAAGGTGGTACCTACTATCCCATCACTGTTAAAAAACACTTACGTGCTCAAGAAATTGCAATGCAAAACCATCTGCCTTGCATATATTTGGGTAAGTCACATTGCAGAAACAGCAAGTGATCCTTGTCAAGGGCATCTCATAACCTCTAAGTAAAACACTGCTTCTTTTAAAAAGTATTACCGAGACTGATGAATCTCTAGATTTGACTAACCAGGTATGTATTTCAGTTACATTTATCCAAATGCATTTTCACAGTGCATGTTACTTCTGCACTTCAGTGGAAAGTCTTGCTATGCTAGCTTCTCAACACAAATGTAGAGCTGGTTTCACAGAACACAGATGTAGTCGTGCCACTTTTATCACTTCATTTTTATTCATTTTCTTTCCTTCTATCATTCGTGGGCTATCAATCCCATAGTGTTGTCTGAGTGTTCTTAATGTATTAGAGAATAGTACTTTCTTAGCCTGGTTTTATAGAAATACTATTTGTAGGGATTTTGTACAGCGCTGTCTGCCTTTCATTCTCAAATCCCACTCTAGTAACTTGAATCCATTAACTAACTTCAGCCAAATTGTACTGTGAGATTTCATAGAGTGTGTAGGCCAGTTGATTTTGTGTATGTAAGGAAGCATTAGAGTACAGAGTAATTATCTTTGTATTGTCCCTGTTAGAAAAACAGGATGGTTTAGTCCTCTGTTCTGCTTGTCGTAGCAGCTCAAAGGCACTGATTGGTTTACCACTGAGGACACTTAACTAAAAGTCAGCATAAAGATAGGTAGGTCCTGGCCAGTAACAGCATGTGAAGGATTAGAAGAAATGTGAACCTGAAAGTATTGATGGAGTGGACAAGGTGACAGCGTGGATGGAGGCTTTGTAGAATTGTCATACTGCAGTGGAGGGGTAATTGCTGTTTGAGGTTGTTGTTCACGAAAGCTGTAAGAAATTTAGCCTTGCTGTTTGCAAAACAGCTGTGATTTCTCTTTTAGTCTGACTTACTAACAACTTCTGTGAGTCCAGACAGCTCTTAACCTTTTAGTGAACGTATCAGTGAGCAAAACTGTGTCACGCTGCCATTTTAAGGTCTAATGGAATAAAGAAATATGGGACATAGGTTTGCCTTCGAAAAATGTGTTGGAAAGAGATATCCAACTCAGCAGGGCACCAGCAATGAAAAAAAGTTCCTGGAATATGTTGATGATAACTTCCTCTTCCAAATGGTACAGGAACCCACCAGAAAAGGTGCTACACTGGACTTTGTCTTCACCAACAAGAAGGGGCTGGTGAGTAATATGAAGCTCAAGGACAGCCTTGGCTGCAGGGACCATGATATCATGGAGTTCAAGATCCTCAGGATGTCAAAGAAGGTGCATAGCAAGGTTGCTACTCTGGACTTCAGGAGAACAGACCTTGAATTCTTCAGGGAACTGCCTGGCAAGGTGACATGGGGTATGCCCTGGAAGAAGGAGGGCGGTCCAAGAAGGCTGGTTGGCATTCAAGGACCATCTCCTCTAAACCCAGGAGCAGTGCATCCCAAAAGAAGGAAAGGCAGGCAAGGATGCCAGGAGGCCTCCATGAATCAAAAAGGACCTCCTGGACTTACTTAGCTGCAAAAAGAAAGTCCAAATGGAGTAGAAGGAGATTACCTGGGAGGACTACAAAGAAGCTGTCTGAGAAGCCAGGGATCAGGTTAGAAAGCTAAAAGTTGGTTAGAATTAAATCTAGCCAGGCATATTAAGGGGAGCAAGAAGAAATTCTACAGGTATTTCAGTAACAAAAAGATGACCAGGGAGGATGTGGGTCCTCTCCTGAAAGAAACTGGAGACCTGGTCACAAGCTAAGCTCAGGTACTCATTGATTTCTTTGCCTCAGTTTTTACCAGCGAGGGGTCTAGCCACAACACCCAAGCTGCAGAAAGCAAGGGTAAGAACTTGGATAAAGAAGGTCTGCCTGCTGTAAGTGAAGATGAGGTTTGAGATCACCCTAAGAACCTCAAGATCCATGGAACCTGATGAGATCCATCCAGGAGTTCTGAGGGAGCTGGCAGATGAAGTTGCTGAGCAGCTTTCCATCATATTTGAAAGGTCGTGGCAGTCTGGTGAAGTTTCCACTGATTGGAAAAGGGGAAACATAACTTCCATTTACAAGAAGGGCAAAAAAAGAAGATCCAGGAACTACAGGACAGTCAGTCTCTCCTCTGTGCCTTGCAAGATCACAGAGCAGATCCTCCTGAAGGCCCAAATAAGGCACATGGAAAATACAGATGATGTGATTGATGGTAACCAGCACAGCTTTACCAAGGGCAAATTCTACCTGACAAGCTTGGTGGCCTTTTATGATGGAGTTACGTGTCAGTGGATAAAGGAAGGGCAACTGAAGTCGTCTCCCTGGACTTCCGCCAAGTATTTGACACTGTTCTGCACAACATCCTGGTCACCAAATTGGAGAAAAAGGGATTTGAGGAATGGACCAGTCAATGAATTAAAGAATTGGCTGGATGGTTGCATAAAGATTTGCAGACAACAGCTCAGTGTCCAAGTGGAGGTCAGTGATGAGTTGCATTCCTCAGGGATCGGTGCTATTTAACATCTTCGTAGGTGTCGAGGACAGTGGGATTGAGTGCACCCTCTGCAAGTTTGCAGATGATGCCACCCTGAGAGGAAGAGTCTGCCTGCCTGAGGGTAGGGAGGTCTTGCAGTAGGATCTGGATAGACCAGATAACTGGGCTGAGACCAATTATGTGAGTTTCACTAAGACCAGTTACCAGGTCCTTCACTTTGGCCACAGCAACTCCTTGCAGGAGGTTGGAACTAGATGCTCTTAAGGGTCCCTTCCAACCCGGTCCGTTCTGTGATTCTGTGAAGTCAGTGCATGTAGACTGTTGCTCAGGAAGAGAACTTGGCAGAAGCCAAAGTGGCTAGAGACACTTGGCATTCGTGTGCATTTCTTTTTCATTTTCTGTTCTTTTGAGTCTTTTGATATGTTTTCATGGAGTGGAACAATAGCTGAAGTTAGCGACCTATAATTTGTAAAGCACATCAGGAGGCAAGGGCGTGTATAAACGATGCTTCTGAAGACAGTAAAAGGTCTTCAGTGTGTCTGGATAATCAGTGTGTGAAACTACATGTGTTACGTATTTCAGGGGCATTTAATGGTAGTTTCTTCTTCAGAACTTGTGACAGAATCGCAACAGAAAAATAGATTTTAAGATGCATGCTGAAAGTATTCTTAGTTTAAATGTTTTGTGTGGGCGGTACTCGGTGTGGGTGGTACTTGGGCTCAGGTGGGTGGTAGTTACAGGGGGTGGTTCTGGGTGGTACTTGGATGGGTCACGGGTTCACGGGGTGGTTGTGTGTCACGGTAGATAGGTAGTTGTTGTGCAGCATTAAATGGGCACTTGAGCTGTACCCTATGGCGTGTGTCTCTCGTGTCCCTGTGCTGGGTAGGAGTGCAGACGGAAAGGGTGCTGATAAGGTGTTGTGGACCGGGCTGGGATTGCATGGGGTTAGCAACATCTTGCACTAAGATGAATTTGGAAGTTTATGTAAGGAATTTCGATTGCATCTCTTAGCACAACTGAGCTTTTTTTTCTGTTGGGGGGGAGAGTGGATGTTAGTTGTGTAGTTGCATATGTGATGTTGCTAGTGTTACATTTTCAAGAAACGTGTAATAACATACCTAGATTCATGGCAATACGTGCAGCATTAGCATGTGTTGGCTATTTTAAATAACGTGCAGATGTTCTACTACTAACTTCTGTGTATAACACTGTTCAAAGGTGTGTTAATGTGTTTTCATCTACTGTAGTTGATTCTGGAGGAGCAAATTTACCTCGGCAAGCAGAAGTGTTTCCAGATCGAGATCATTTTGGTCGCATTTTCTATAATCAAGCAATCATGTCTTCTCAAGGAATTCCGCAGGTAATTTGCTTTAACTTCAGGTTGAAGTATATTAATTAGTTCTTATACTTGCTGCTTTTGTCTGATTTCAGGGTTTATACCAGTGCTTTATTTTAGACAGCACAGAGTTGTGCTGACCCGATGGCCCAGTCTGGAGATTAGAGGCACTGTAAACACATTAACTATCCACAAAAAGTCATCATTTTGAAAAGGCTGTCTTCTTTCTTGGTCTTAATGTTGGTTGCATGACCTACCTGCTCCTATCTTGGAGTGGGAGAAAAGAGAACTTGACAGTATGGTAAGTAGGTTTGTGTAAGAAAGCAGTAGAAAATCTCTTGAAACAGTTGGTTATTTTGCATCATTGCTACAAGGGTGAAGATCCCTTTGACAATGGCTAGTAAATGAGACTTAGTTTTTGAGTGACACATGTATATTTATATAGCCATTTTATGCATGGATCACTGTATGATAAAGCAGCTCTGACATTGAAGTCATTTTCTAATGTATTAATGATGCATAGAATCATTGTGACTTTTAGTCACAGCTCCTGGATTTAGAAATGGTTTTGTGTCATGGATATTTCAGGAATGTGTTGAGGGCAATGTTTTTGATGCAGGTGGCCAGCTAGGAGAGGTGCTGTAATTGGTCTGTTATTCATGAACATTGTAGAGGTTTTTGAGATGTAAGAGCTGATGGCAGCCTTGGCTGCAGGGAAAATGGGGTGCGGACTGTAAGATCCAGATGTAAGTGCAGAAGGTAAGTAGAAGGATAAAGACCTAGGACTTTAGCAGGTTTGGCTTGCCAAGGGAGCTGTCAGCTGGCACCTGTGGAAGGCCACTAGGAGGGCAGAGGAGTCTTTGAAGATAACCATCTCCAAACACCGGAACTTTCTATCCTAATGTACAGCAAAGTAAACCAGTTTCTTTCCGTGAAGTTGCTGCCTAGTCAGTAAGCTCCTGGCCTCTTCACATGCTTACACAGCTCTGTCATTTATCCCCTTCGCAGGCTGAAGAATTCAAGTTTACTTAGCAATTCCTGATACGAATGTTTTACATTTCTGATCATCCTTGTTTATTTTCTCTATGTCTATTGTCAGATTCTGTTGTGTATTTTCTGAAATGAAGGGAACAAAGGACTTTATTGTTAAAGGAGACAGTCACATGGCTGTTGTACTGAAAGATTTTTTTTTAAGTTTCAGTAACTTAATGGAGTCTGGGGACTCCGGTCATTATCTGGTATCATAGTAGTGGTTTTTAGATCTTACGTTGAAGATGAATATGTAAACCCAATTACTACGGCTGAAATTACTGAGGTTATGCAGGACCTTGCTTGAAAGTCCTGTTCCTTAAGTCATGCTGCCGGTTTTAGATATACCTTGAAACAGCATTCACGCATTTATAAAGTCCTGAATGTGTCTTTGTAGTGCTTCATTAGAGTAGCAGTGACAGTGACCTTAATCAAAATTAGGTGTTTGAAGGGTTTGCCTTTTAATAATGCACTTACTGTTTGGTATGATGTGGATAAAAGTGATTTTCTTGACACTAATGAAAATTTTACTTTCTTAAAGTGTTCATACAGGGCTGGGGATGGAAAAGTTGTTCTTGAAGTTATTCCTTCATTTAAAATACGTAATGAATGTGTTCTGTTTGAGGGTTGTTTATTTGTTTCATTTCAGAAGAGCACTATTAACCTTTGTAAATCTGCTATTGATTCCATGCAAACAGATTGTGGTAGCTAGAATCATCTTCCCTGTCTGAGAGGATGCATCATTAGGAAGTAGTATTAATTAGGAAATAGCACTGCTTGTGATTTCCACTCACATTAATTCTTCAAGCATGGGAGTTTGGAAATTGTTTTTATCAGCTGTTACTCTGGCTGAAGGTCTATTTTATCAATTCACTCATCAACCTGTCTCAATTTTGACCATACAGTAATTGCTTTTTTTTGCTTATTTTTTTTCCCAGTTGCCTGTGCTGCTTTAAATTTCTCCCTCCAATTTTACCTGTGACTAATTTATTATACTCCTACTGCAGCTTTAAATTGCTCTGATGTCTGTATAGCTGTGAATCAGAATGCAGTGATTAGCTTCGCATTAGCTGCTTCTTATGCTCTCTTATACTCATGTGGCATGGATACATCAAGAAAGCTGAACTGCTGATTTTTATTGCTTTTTTAGGTAATTTTCAGTGCATTATTTCTGAGAATTGAGTCAGAACATGGCATTGGTTAGAAAATTTGAGGTTGTGCTTTTTAACAGGTTGACTTTAATTTTGCAGTACGTGGATAAACCAATACATGCATTAGAGAAAATAAGACCTGAATTAAATTGAAATGCAGCTATGCTTTTCATCATGAGCAGAAAGTTAAGAATAACTTATTTTTCAGGATTGTTTGCTGCTGCAGTGTTTATTATGTATGAGATAAGTCAGTGTTTGTTGTTGTTTTTTTTAATGTCACCAGAGTACTACCAGTGGAAGGTGGGTACTGGTTGATCTTAAAATTACACATAAGAGTGAAGCAGATATTATTTATGCTAAAGCAGATAATGAGTTAAAAAACACACACTGAAGGAGCAGAGCTACTGTGGCATAGGTTTGTCAGCACTGATGCACTGAAGAACTGAAGTCACGTATTAGTAGATGTGAGGAGTCTTCTCCAAAGGCTGCTAACAGTGTTGGAATTATACTGATAAGCAACTGCTTCCTTGTGTTTAGTGTGAATACCAGGAGCAGTTTCCAAATTTCACCCTGTTACAGTTCAGTGGCCAAGACAAAACCTTTGGTAGAATGTAAGTCTCTTCAAATACTTCATATACGTAACTTATAGTACTTCATATATGAATTTTCATATGGGCAAGTCTAAAGGTGGAGTGTCGAAGACTGTTGAAAACTAGAGAGATGCCCTGTTGTTTTTTGCTTTTGAATAAAAGCTGAGATACTGTGTTTGTCACGTCAAGCAAAAGTAATCTTGGACAGCAATGTCCAACCACCTAAATTAAAATCTGTGCGATCTATAATAGTAGTTATGTGCCCACATTTTCTGGTTTAAGGGTTGAGCAATTACTAACTCATGTTTTTTGTTTTCCTACTAGATAGCAGTAGTGATGGGATCCTGTACCGCAGGAGGCGCGTACGTACCTGCAATGGCTGATGAAAGCATTATTGTTGGCAAACAGGGAACAATATTCTTGGGAGGACCACCACTGGTAAGCATGGGGAGGTTTTTTGCTAACGCAGCTCATTACGCTGCTGACTGCTCTGTACAATTTAAACTGTTCAGCCCTATTTTGGCAAGATGTTTCCAGATCTTTTGTAGGATATTTTGCGTTTTTTAAATATATCTGAATGCTTACACTGTAAGTGAAAGCTTTGTTGTTAGTTACAGCAATATGTTTATGTATAGATAAGACTTTGTTAAGGTGATTTTATAATACTCCTTTAGGTTGCTACGTACACTGTAAATGGTAAAAAATCTCTTCCATATTCAATTGTGTAGGCTCTAGGTTTGTCTTGAAATAAAAAATGAAAACATGCATATTATAGTGAACACTCTGGATCAGAAGACTTCAGAAGATGGACTAATGTGCTATATTTGATGTCAGTTTAGAGACAAAGGCTTGCACTAGTGATGGCATTTGTCATCCTTACTTTACTTTCTTAATAAGGAAATTGCTCATAAGGAAACTGACCTGAGGAACTCCTATGAATTAAAAGTTGCTTTTGTTATAGAATACATAATGGAATTTCTGTCTGTGAAATACCACAGCTTAAGGCATCTTGACAGAAATGGGAGTGTTTTAGTAGTTTTTGTTTGTTTGTTTTAAAGGACTGTACTACTGTATGTTCTAGTGTGGACTTACATGTTTTATAGTGATATAAATGTTTTGTTTCTGACAAGTACTGCTTTACTCAACATAAACTTTACAAGGGGAAAAAAGGAATCTCAGGTAGTGTTGGGATAGTGCTGCAGCAAACAGATAAGACAACATCCAGCGCAATATTTCTAGTCTAGATGTAACCTGACTGGATAAACTTGCTTATTTAAAATAGTCAAGAATGTTGTCTCATTGAACAATTTGGTCCTAAGCAGCACATTGCTCTGTTTTGGTTATAGTGACTTAGAAACTTTGTGGTATTTCTTTTGACAAAGTCAGGTGCAAATCAAATGTCTCTCAGAGGTTCTTCCTGCCAGTATTCTGTTCCACGTTGTTGCCATGTGACAAATGGCAGCAGAGTGGCACTCTGACAGAATGGCATCTAACATGGAAGTGTAGATGAAGCAAAAGTGTGGAATTGAATTCTTCCATGTGGAAAAGATGGCACCCATTGACATTCATCAACAAATGTTTATGGAGATCAAACAGTGAATGTGAGCATGGTGGGGCGGGGGACCATCTGTATGTGGTCGTAAATCTTGTAAACTGATACCTGGTTTAGAAGTGATGATTGTTCTGTCTGTCTTTTACTGCCTTCATACACTATGTGGGTGATGAATAATAGCTTCACTAGCTTGTGAGGAATTCTTTTCAAAAGGTGTACACTGTGCTAGCAGTGGTGACAGTGATGTGAAAGACAAGCCGTGTTCTGGGTGGCACAGCCATCATACCACAGAATGAAGAGTGTCTTGATCAGCTCATCTGTACGCATCAGCTAATGATATGACAATGTTGAAAAACAGAATTTTGTAGCTGAGAATTTGCTCTATCAGGTATTGTTCCTGTGCTCTGTGTATCTGTTGTGGTTTCCATGGAAATAAATAGGCATTACTTTCAGAGTGACCCCCATAGCAGCTGTGCAGGAGACTTTTGTCAGGTTAGGCAGCTGAAAAATGCCAGCCTGAATCAGGCCTCAAGGGGAATACTTGGCAAGGCAAGTGAGTGTCTGTAAGAGTACTGTGTAGTCAGAAAGGAAGAAAACTTCTCAATACTTCCAGAGGAAGATTTCAGAACTATCCTCCCATTTAATTTGTTCTTTAGCAACCTGCAGATGCAACAATTTTTATCTTTGTGCGTATAGATCAAACTTCAATATCACCAGCTGTCAGCTTTCCTGCTGGGGAGAGGTTTTCATATTCTCACTGAAAATATTTTACTTGCCTTACTGTAAGCATCAAAATTACTTCAGAGTCCCATAGAAACATCTGCTTCATGTTGTTGCAGATATTGTAGCCTTTACTGTGCATGCTCTGTTCCCCAAAATGCCATTCTTATATGAAAAAAAAATTGGATTTGACTGTCCTACTCTCTTGCCTAAAAGAAAACATCCTAAGGAAACAAAAGAAGAATCTAGTTGTAATCAGTCTCGGAATGTGTATGTTTTTTAAAAAAAGAATTGAAAATTGGAAGTACAGTCCAAAGTCTAAAGTTTTCTCAGTGTTCTTTTTGGGAAGATGAGTAGTAAAGACTTCATGAGCAGGTAGGTATTGATAGTGAGTAGGAGCAATGTCACACAGCCATTCTGCACTCCCCCCAAATTGCAGAATCAATATCTTTGCTTTGTAGCTTAGGTGCTGTATTGATAGGCATTGTCATCCCATCAAAAATTTGCTGCTTTCTTTGTTCCCTTCGCAGTGGTGAAGCGAAGTCTGGAGAAAAGGGAAAAGTGCAAAATTCCTGTATATTTTTGTGCTAGGGCCTCTGTACACAGCAGCATTATTTGTTTCCAGAAATGTGATTTTTTTTAATAAAGTTTGTGTGCATTTCTGCTGTTGATTTCAAATAGGGGTTTCTTTGAAAATCTGAAAACAAGTAGAGGCTGTATCTGCAGTTGGAGTTAAATAGTACTAACTTTATAAAAGTTCACTAAAATTGCTGTTTGTAGAATTCTCAGTGAATGTCAAACCCATGTAGAGCATGTAGTCTGAAGATATAGTCTGACAAAGAACTTGGAAACTCCATTCCATCTGATCTCTGATATCCCATTCTAAAATTTTGTCAGAATTTTGTTCATTTTCCTTCTCTTAATATTCTTTTGTATTCCAGAGAAAGGAAATCTTAGTTGTATTGTAAATTTGTTTTACGTGTATTGGTACAGTGTTTTGAAAGACTTGGATACGTGATCCATGGGGGGGTGCTTGGTTTATTGGTTTATTGAAACAGTAGTATTACATACTACTATTTATTTATTTTTAATACATATTTATTAGCTAATAATCTCTCAGACTGATAAGTGCAACATATTTCCTTCAAAAGTGGCTGATCTTTATTTCATAGTGACGTGTTATTCTATTTCTAGTTAATAAAGACAAGGACATATTTAGCCAGGACTCACGTTTTTTGTTTTTTTTTTTCATGGGCCTTCAGTTAGGATGGGTTTAGGAAAGGCACAGCCCACTTGGAGTTCAGTCTGGCAGGAGGCACAAAGGGCAGGAAGGTTGAGTTCTGTAGGTACAGCAAAAGTGAAAGAAAGATGAGATAAGATGCAAGCCTGTTGCTGAATAGGATAATGAAACCTGTGACAAGGGACATGGAAGAGGCTGGGATACTCAATGCTGTCTTTACCTCAGTCTTTACTGGCTGGCTCTGTGCTCAGGAATCCCAGGTCCCTGAGGCCAGAGGGAAAGACTGAAACAGAGGAGACTTCTTTGTGTAGGACGATCAAGCTAGGAAACACGTAATAGCTCAGACATAGAAAGGTCTATGGGGTCTGATGAGATGCCCCCATGTGCGCTGAGCAGCCAGGTGCATGTTATTCCATGGTCATTTTTGGTCAAGGGGCAAGAGGAGGAATTCAGGTAACTACTGGCTGAATGGCCTCACCACAGTACTTCAGAAGGAGGAACAAAATTATTAGGGACAAGAAAATTAGGGACTGGGAGTAGACACGTTGGATTTGCAATAGGGAAAATGAGCTTGAGCAACTAGATGGTTTTCTTTACTAAGATGATTGGCTCAGTGGTTGAGGAGAGAGCAGTGAATGTTGTTTATCTTGACTTTCACAAGGCTTTTGATGCTGTCTCCTGGAATGACAAACTGATGAGGTGCAGACTGGATGAGGTGGAATGTTTAAAAAAAAAAAAAAAAAATTGTTTAGAAGTTGTACTGAGGGACATGGATTAGTGGGAAATACTGGGGTTAGGTGGATGGTTGGGCTGAATGATTTTGGAGCTCTTTTCCAACCTTGGTGATTCTATGGATCCAGCAAGTTTGCAAGTACTACAAAACTGGGAAGAACAAAGGATAGTGCAGATGAGCGTGCTGTTCAGTGGGACCCTGACCAGCTGGACAGGGGACTGACAACTGCCTCTTGAAGTTCAATACCAGGGAAATTATTTCTTGGAAGGAATAAACGCCATGCACCAGGAGAGTCTGGGGATTAACTGCTTGGGAAAGTATGTCAGAAAATGCTGTGTGTTACAGTGGATAACCAAGTTAAACAGCATTGTTCCCCTGCTGCAAAGTGACTGGCAATATCGTGGTCTGCTTTGGGCAAAGTGTTTTCAGCAAGTCAGGAGTGGTAGTTCTTCCCCTCTACTCAGTACTCATAAAAACACACTTTGGGCACTGGCTCCAGCTCTGGGCTTCCCAGTGCAATTAAGTCATGGTCTTACAGAAGTGGATTTAGTGAAGGGACCAATCCATGGCATGAGGAAGGGGTGAGAGCTGAGACTAGCTAGTCATACAAAAACTCAAGAAATCACACTCTTGTGTATGAGTACCTGGTGGGGGCAGGAAATGATGGTGGAACCAGACATCTCTTTTGAGAAATGGTATATGAAGAGGCTGTGGACACAAATACAAGAAATAGAGGAGGTTCATTTTAGATACAGTAAAGCACTTTTACTGTGAGGGTTGGGTGGTCGTGCACCAGACCAAGTTACATGCAGAGGTTTTAAAATCTTCATCCCTGGAGATACTGAAAACTCATCTGTATGTGATCATAAATCTTGTAAACTGATACCTGGTTTAGAAGTGATGATAGTTTTATCTGTCTTTTACTGCCTTCATACACTGTGTGGGTGACGAATAATGGCTTCACTAGCTTGTGAGGAATTCTTTTCAAAAGGAGTACAGCAGAGCTTGAGGGAAAGTTATTTCAGTGGAAATGCGTCAAGAGGGTTTTTTGTGTGTGTGTTGTTTTTTTTTTTTTAATCTTACCAGCAGTAAATGATACTGCTTTATTTTAAGGAGGAATGCATTTGCTGTTAACTGGTTTTGTCATATGTATGGCTTGACTTAGTTCATGCATTCCAGTTATTTTTACAGAGACATCATAATAGATCCTAACAGTTTCATGCCATTATTGCATTCTTAGAAAATAATTCGTATTAATTTACTGTGTTTATAATGGAAGATCTAGATCATAAAAGTTGATAGTAATTGATTTATGATTAGTGTCAAAATAAGTAACTAAAATCCACAGAATAAAAGTTTGCTCAGAGAAAGCAAACAGAGGCTTTTTCTTTTTTTTTTTAAACAACACAGGAAAGCGTCTCATTTTAAAGTACTTCCTTGTTAGCTGCTAAAAAAAACATTTTGTGAGGTTACTGTGCATTAATGTGTAGGTATGTCCACACTAAAAGTAGATAGAACAGCAAAGAGCAGAGTAAATGGAGAGTCTTTCTCAGTAAGAACTATATATAAGTCATGCAGGTACCAAATCAGTCAAATTAAGTAGATTTGACAGAATTCTGTGTTGTTATACTTGAAATGCTGTGAAGGACAGTAACTGAAGAAATATTAATGAAGAAACATTTTGCAGAGTATGATTGTATTGCTTAATTAGGTCTGTGTAAATACGAGTACGAGACAAGTGTCATTTCCCTTTTCTTGTTGTAGGTTAAAGCAGCAACAGGTGAAGAGGTATCAGCAGAGGATCTTGGTGGGGCAGATCTTCATTGCAGGTTTGAAGAAATATTTTCCCAGTGTTTACTTCTTCCATTCTTTAGACTTTAGTACAGTGTTTGTGTGTATATATATATATATATATATATATATATATTTAATTACTATTGTTTAGATTTTAAAACTGTATTTAGATCTTAAAAGTTTGTGATTTTCTGTTTGATTATCAGATAGTGATGAGCTAGAATAATAATTTTTGAGAGGTTACTATATTTTTGCAGATAATATCACAGTTGCAAATTACTGGAAACGAAATCAAAATAGCCTGCCATTTCTTTGAAAGGAGGGCGGTCAGGCACTGGCAGAGGCAGCCGAGATGCTGTGTGCCTGGAGGGGCTCAGGGCCAGGTTGAGTGGAGTGCTCTCCAGCCTGGTCTGATGGGTAGCAGCCAGCCCATGGCAGTGGCGTGGGCTTTAGAGTCTCTTTCAACCCAAACCATTTGATGATTATCAAAACAAAATCTTCTGTGTAATTTCCGGTTCTAAAAAGGGAAGATAAGTTAAAAATAATAATAATAAAAGGTATTACTTACAATAAATGCTTAATTTTTCCTTCAGTTCGTTGAAGAGACTGAATAATCACAGCAAGGGGCAGTTCATAGTGTTTTGTGGTTGTTGTTTTTTTTTTTTTGTAAATATATGCTTTACTTTATGACCTAAAATTATTTTCAGTTAGAACAATGTTTGTCATTCTTTATATTGTCATTTGGATTTCTGGCTTGTTAGTGTTGATATTTTGTGTCTTATCTGTGAATATAGTCTTTAAAGGAAAGGTCAAAAAAAAGAAGTTTTACTTGGAATGTAATTTTATTAGATAACGTGGAAATGTGATGCAGTATATACATTTTAAATATACAGCCTTGGAAGTTCTAAAATACTCTTATTCTGATTCATGGACTTCTCAAAAGTCTTTATATTCTTATTTTTATTTAAATATAGACATTCTGGCGTAACAGACCATTATGCTTTGGATGACAGTCATGCACTTCATCTGGCAAGGAAAACTGTAAGAAGCTTAAATCTCCGAAAGAAAGTAGATGTAAGTATTTAGTGGATTCTTCTAAAAACACTGCATTTTTAAAAGTAGGAATGCTTTTCTTCCCCTAATTCATAAAATACATTATTTGTTTCTGCCTTTAGATGCTTTGGAAATAGAATTTATGGTTCTTAATCTTTAATTTATTTTTGTGATACTTCACTTCCGTAATTATAAATAAATTCCTATTGCATTATTCCTAACAAAATCACTAGGATTACATGCAACAGTGAAACACACACTGTAACTGCAACAGCACTTCAGAATTGCAGAATTCCAGATTAGAATGAATTCAGTCTTGTCAGATGCCTAATTTAATTTTAAGACCACATAGTCATTGCCATGAACTTTAAATTAGATACCTGCTAAAATATCTCTTAGAACACGTATTTTATGTGGTGATTAACAAAAGATATAGAACTGAGAGGATGGAGCTATGTCATGTCATTTTGGTGCCTTAGGCTTTGTAATGTTTTGTATTGATTTAAAATTTTGTTTTAGAAAACAGGGCAAATGTCATATAGTGGAGGTACTGTCTCAACGTACCTGGAGGGAAATAAGAGGGGGAATAGCTCTTTATGAGAGTGAACACAGATAGGACAAGAGGGATTGGTTTTAAAATGAGACAGTGGAGGTTTAGGTTAGACATTAGAAGAAAGTTTTTCACCCAGAGGGTGGTGATGCACTGGAACAGGTTGCCCAAGGAGGTTGTGGATGCCCCATCCCTGCAGGCATTCAAGGCCAGGCTGGATGTGGCTCTGGGCAGCCTGGTCTGCTGGTTGGTGACCCTGCACATAGCAGGGGGGTTGGAACTGGATGATCACTGTGCTCCTTTTCAACCCAAGCCATTCTATGATTCTATGATGATTCTATGAAATGTAAGAGAGTGAATTGAAGATAGAATTTCAGCAGCTGAAGGAGTACACAGTGTTATATTTAGTGAAGTTATTGTTTGTTTGTGTTTTTTTTTTTTCCAGAATACTAGCTAATAGGGCATAGTATATAAGGCATCTCAAAATCATGGAATCCTTAGAGTTGGAAGGGACCTTTAAAGGTCATCTAATCCAACTCCCCTGCAATGAACAGGGACACCACAGCTAGGTCAAGTTGCCCAGGGCTTGATCTAGCCTTGCCTTAAAGGTCTCCAGGGACAGGTGCATCAACCACATCACTGGGCAATCTATTCCTTCCCCTTTGCTTATTGTTTTTGATGTCATGGAAGAAGTTGTAGTACGAAGCATGTGCAGAAGTATAGTCAGGAACAGAAACAATGGTCCTCACCTTTGTTTCAGTAAGTGAGAAATCATTATTCTTCTGTTTAGGAAACTTGATTTTTTTGCAAGGTGAGGACAAGGTGGAGACATTTTGATGTGGTTGGTCAAGACTGGATTCAAATCAACTGTCAAACTAACTAGTGTTTTTTGTTTTGTTTTTAAATCATAATGTGGACAAATAATGCCTTTAATTATGTAAATTTTTTTGTTCCATTGCTATAGGTGGCTATAGAACCATCAGAAGAACCTTTATTTCCTGCTGATGAAATATATGGAATAGTTGGTGACCAGCTAAAAAGAAACTTTGATGTCAAAGAAGTAAGAATATAAATGGAATGTCTGCATGCACTCAGTTTCCTTGGAAATAGAAGGAATATAACATTGTAGTTTGTTTGTAGAAATCTGATATGGAGCATATGATGTATGTTTAAATACTATATAATTCTAACCTTTTTCTGGGTATTCTTGACTGGCAGATCCATTGCAATGACAATAACGTGTTGAAAATACAATGCTTTCTAGTCCTAATTTTAAGAAGAATGAGCAAAGAATAGAGATTAATAGTAGCCTGAAAAGGCTGCCAGGAAGCAGTGAACTTCTGGTCAAACTTTCTATAGACTTGCTAAGTGGTATGATAGCTTTCTTTTTCTACTAGCCTGGAGAAAAATAAAGATCAGATACTTAAAGTATAAGTATAACCCCAAACAATTCAATGCTCTCCCAGGTAGATGTGGAAACTATAGTATTCTAATGCAGTGTAATTATTTTCTGGGTACCTTCAGAGATTGAAGCCTCTGTACTAGTTTCCCTTGAAATTGAAGAAATGAGAAAAAGTTCTGCTCACATAATTTTACTGTTTATCACAATATTCTTAATATTGGTATTTGTTTTTTTTTTTTATGAACATGTAAATAAATCTTCAAAGAGTAAATGGACTTAGGCTGCCTTCCATACTCTTACGTGGTGGGTTGCTTGATGATCTTTTAATGGAAAGCATTGATTTTAAGCTGGGTGTTCTTTCTTTCTAAAAACAAAAGTAGAATTGTGAAGGATTAGGGATTTCATTGTATTTTTCTGCTTTTTTTTTTCTTAAGGTTATTGCTAGAATTGTAGATGGGAGTAAATTTGATGAATTCAAAGCCTTGTATGGAGATACTTTAATCACAGGTATTAAAAATATAATTACTCTATGTCTTCACTGATTTTATAGTTGGGTTTGTTTTGTTTGAATCACTCAATGGAAGTTTTTTTTTTCCCCACAAAAGAATAGCTATTTCTGTTGCAAACAGAAAGTGTGTTTATGAGTTACTGTAAAATAAGTGAAAATTTGCATACTTATCTTTCTTCTCCAGGATTTGCAAGAATATTTGGTTATCCAGTAGGAATTATTGGAAACAATGGAGTTCTCTTCTCAGAGTCAGCAAAAAAGGTAATTAAAGAACTTCTTAGCCATTGAGTAGCAAGATTTCTAGTGCAAAATTTGTTTGTGAGGAACTTCTTTAAATAATGAAAGCTAACAGGCTGCAGACTTCTCAAGTAAACAAGAAATACCTTAATATAGTAAAAACAATTGACCTTATTTTCTAGAATTTTAGAATAGTCTAGTCTTCAAATAAATATTTCTCCAATTTAGAAATAAAAATGTGATGTGGGACCATGTCAGAAGCCTTGCGTCCTACCTTTGTGCACCAGTGTTATCCTTCCATCATAGAAGGCCATCCAGTGGGTTAAGTGTGTTCTGCCCTTGTTGGAGGTGTGCTGACTCTCTCAGATCACCTCCTCGTCTCTCATGTGCTAGGAACTTCACCTGACAGCCATGACTGTTCAGATTGAGCTTTGTGCCTTGGAGAATATTTTGAGCACTGCACTAAGTGACATTGTTTTCAGCTGTGTTTGTTTCAACACAGTTATTTCCAAGTTGAAAATAACTTTCACTATTTCTGATACTCCCAGTATTTCTGTAATGGTTCAAAGGAGTCAGATTTTTTTCTACCAGTGGAAAAAAATGAGTCTTTTGTGGTTTGGGACTTTTGCTGATCTAAGGAGGAGATGGCCACATTTTACTTGTTTCACTTTGTCCCCAGTGTTGCTGCTATAAACTTATTTTTTTAAGTATGACAAAAGTATGATGACATATCTTTTTCTCTTGATCATCACTATATTTTTTGGGCTTTTCTCTGAAAAAGCTGAAGATTATACTTCATAATTTTCTTTTTTGTGTGTGTATTCTTTTTCTTTTAAATTCCGCTGATTGAAGAAATCACAAGTTTCTCCCAGTCACTTCACTACTACTTTTTTTTTCCTTTTTTCCCTCAATTCTGCAGAATAATTTTCTTTCATGCTGGAATAGTATTTTCTGACAGACTGCCCATTTTCCATGTACAGTGTTACATAACTCAGTGCCATACTGCAAACCTGTCTTCAATTTAACTACAAATTGGCCAAATAAAACAGTTGATCTTTTCAGTACTAGTGGTAATGCTTTTTCAGAGTATTATTTTTCCTTTACTTTTGGACTGGTGTACTTTTAGCATTTTCTTTTACTGGAGTTTGAATGTATGTTTTGTAGTTGACTTTGGATGTAACAGAAGTGGGCCAGTGCTGTGTGATACAGATGCTCCCAGGGACTTCTGTGGATAAAGTCCATGGAACTTATTCTGCCACAGACTTCAAAGTGCTGATAGTGATGACTTCACTGATTTGACATTTAAAGGCTTACTGCCTCTTTCTTTTTGTTTCTTTCCCCCACAGGGTACACATTTCATCCAGTTGTGTTGCCAGAGGAATATTCCCATTGTGTTTTTGCAGAACATTACAGGTAAGCTCAGCATAATGGAATTTCAGAATGCTTTAGTTTGTGCTGTTAACTGTTGAGGCTCTAACTTCTAGTTATCATATTTCATGCTTATCTACATATATAGCCTCTTCTGGAGTCAGCCCGAGTGCAGCTGATGGAGGTCTTGCCATGTTGATGATTTGTTTTGACTGTTTTTTTGAAGAGCTTTATTGTGCATATTACAAAGTACAGTGTGGTATGACAGTGCAAAGTTCATACTGAGTCTTTTTTTTCATCATGTAACTCATTAGGTTTCATGGTTGGTAGAGAATATGAAGCAGGAGGGATAGCAAAAGATGGTGCAAAGATGGTAACAGCTGTTGCTTGTGCCAGTGTACCTAAAATAACAGTCATTATTGGTGGCTCTTACGGTGCTGGAAACTATGGGATGTGTGGAAGAGCATACAGGTAAGCATTACTTCAAATTACAGCAGAAATAAGTTACAATACTGTGATAAAGTGCTGTTCTGAAAAGCTGCTGTAATTCTTGCAGAAGCCAGAAAACAAAGCCATTTTCCAGTGAATGTGGTCATGAGTAAATAACAACCATACAAAACTGTAAAGTTGGATAGACTCAAGATTTACATAAACTATGTAGCAGAATATTTTCCAGCATATGAGCATGCTGACGTGCTTTTCTGCCATTATAGTTTGAGGGGGGAGGAAGTTGACAGTCCTAAACAATTTCTAGTTAGTGTGGGCTGGTCCTTTATTGCGCATACACATGAAGAGAACTAGCTTGAATTAAAAAAAAAAAAAAAAAAAAAATTCATTCACTTTAACAAGTCTGATTTATATGAGTAGTACTTGCAAAACCTGCAATACAATTTTTTTTTTCTTGCTTACTCAACATGACTCATTAAAGTTTTTTATAACTTTAAAGTTTTTCAAGGTCCCTGATACTCCTGAAGTTGTTAGTGAAACTTATCCAAGAAAAATTCCTAGGGGATTCTAAGATGAAAAAGAAATGTATAAGGTGCTTGAATGTAGGAATGAGCTGAATTTCTGCATTTTGAAACATAATGCTGCAAGCAGTTAGTACGTTAAATTGGATTCCCTAAAAAACAATAAAAAACACACAATAAAACACATCTGAGTGATAATTCTTCACTGTGTAATTATGCAGTGTCTTATTTTAATACTCTACACATATCTTTTCAGTCCAAGATTTCTTTATATGTGGCCAAATGCTCGCATATCAGTGATGGGAGGGGAGCAGGCTGCAACTGTTCTAGCTACGATAGCTAAGGACCAGAAAAAAAGAGAGGGAAAACAGGTAAGTCTTTCATTTGTGGTACTGTCATTATCATTTACTTCTTCACTGAGGGGGCTCACATTACATACCTGGCAAGTGTGTTACGGAGATACCAGGTGAGCTGTGGTTCTCCTAATGCCATCTAGTACATTGACAACAATGAAACATTTGTGAAATGTTGTCATTTACGTCTTATAAATGTGAAGATCATTCATGACATTTCTTGCCTTTGATGAACAAGATAAGCTTTTCTTACATCATCATCTTATAGGGATTTTTTTGCACGCAATTATTTATCTACCCAAGATTAGCAGCAGGGGACTCCCACTCCCCTACACCCACTTGGGAGTATGAGGAACAAGTGAGAATAAAGCATCTTTCCATTCACTTCTGAAGTAGGCAGTTCTGTAGAAATCTGATCTTCACATCATTCAGTGACTGAGAATAACGAGACTTAAAATAGCAGAAGCACGGGGAGGTTTGAAAAAGACTTTGACTTCCTTAATAATTATAGCTAATAATTATTGGTATTAGTTCAATAATATTTTCTGGTTTCTCCATATAATCTTCTCTGCTGTGATTTTTAAATTACCTGGCTTTTTTACATTATTATAAGGGTACATTAGTGTACATTAGTTTGTTCCATAAAAAGTGATTTTACTGCAGTGTTGTAGAATTGCTTTTCTTACCAAGAGCAGTTCCTGAGAATAGTGAAGCAGTTACGTACATTTCATCTCTGGAGTTCTTTATTCTACTCTTTATTTTGTCTTTCTGTGGATAAAACATACTCATCCTTCTCTCTGTCTGTCTCACTTTTCAAGTCCCTAAGATTGATCAGGTGATATACAGGAGGTCTGTGAAGATTGTAGTCATGGGGAGACTTGGAAGTATTGTGAATTACAGTAGTCACCACTCTGGATTATTAGAGAAACACAGCAATGTAGTTTTTCTGATGCTAATCCCCATTTACTTTTACACTCATTTAAGTACCTTAATCTGACTTTATCAGCTAATAAATGTGACAAATAAATGTGGTGAAATGACTTTCTTTCTGCCTATCTATTTTCTTTCTTCTTCCCATTCATCCCAGTTTCAAAAAGTAATTCCACAACCAAGTATGCTAGATCTGTAACTGCAAGCAAAAAAGTGGAAAAATTTTGGAGCAGTTATTTCAGCAATTTCTTCTTGTTTGATGCTGCATATAAAGCTCTGCTGCCACTGCGGAAGAAAATATTAAAGAATGTCTTTTCTGTGCTTGTTGATTTGCCTGTTTTGTTACAGTTATCTAAGGCAGATGAAGAAGCCTTGAAGGAGCCAATCATTAGGAGGTTTGAAGAGGAAGGAAACCCTTATTATTCCAGTGCTCGGTAACAAGAAAATGGCTTTTCCAAAATCTGATTATAATCACAGGACATAATAATAGCTTTAAATTTTAGTGTTGAAGGGCAGGTAAACAGAGCACTCTGGAACAAAAATTTAGTTTGATGTGCAGGAGTGCAACACAACAAGCATCAAATAAATATTTTGTCTCATCTCTGAGACTTTGTCCCACAGTCTATTTCAGAATAAGGCAAGCACTTGCAGGAATTACTACACTGGTTCTGTAAGTAATTATATGATAAGGAGATATTCTGTAACCAATCTTCTGAAACATATAATTCTGTGTATTTTGTACTGGATAAATTTTATCTCATTCTCTCCGCTTCACCTTTTAAAATCCATTGAAGTGTACTGAAGGACTCCGTGTGTGTCAAGAGAAAGTGGGGTTTGCAGGCAGAAGAAGTCAGTGAATACCTGAAGCAATGTGCAGATCATGTAGGTGTACACTGGGTGATAGGAATTCAGTAGGGCATTAGCTCATGGGTGCATGTTTGCTGAGAAGTCTATTATGGTAGTCCTCTGTAGCATTTCATGCTCTGTTTTCTGAAATACTGTAAATGCCCTGGAGTTAGGCTGGTGAAACAGTGGCATCTTGGAGTGTTGTTGCCTGTGGAAAATAGGTTGGAGGCTTTTTTGGCCTCTGTGTGTTACTCTGTGCTAGTTTCACGCCGTCTACAATAACCATTCTGCTTATTTTTCTGGTTGTGGTATATTCACAAGCCAATTCTTCATAGGGTCTCAGCTGTTTCTCTCTGTTTGGTGCTGCAATGGGCTGTGTATTCTCAGTAAGGTAGTGTGGCATCTGCAGTGTAATTCAGGCAGATTTCAGAAGTTGAGGTGTATAGCATGTGGGTCAGTGGTTCAGGGAAAGGTTTTGTCTTCTCTGTGATCTCTGTTTCTGGCTGAGGTCTGTGTGGTAGTATTGAGAAAGTCATCATGAGTATTTTCTTGAAATTATAGGTGTAAGTGCAACCTCCCACTGGTACTGAGTTTCTTGGGGTTTTTGCATATAGTCAATTAGGATAGTTTTGTGAAGTCCTAATTCTTTATTGGCATGAACTTCTTAGTGACATACTGTTTTTTGGGTTTTTTTTCCCAATCTTTTTAATGGTTTTATTTTATATTATTTTTTTTTTTTAGGATTTCCCACAAATTTAGATGGTGTGCTGTCTCTGTTAGTACTGTTTGACAATGAAGCCTGGTACTTCTGCCACAAAACCTTGTGCTACTCCCTGGGGAAAAAAAAGGAAAAATGGAAGCACATATTGTCATCTTTTATAATTAGATTTAAGGAAAAGAATTTTCCACTGAAATAATAACATTAAAAAAAATGAGTCAATCTGTTTATATTTAAAATGAATCCCTATCACGAAGGAGGAAATGAAAGATCTCAGTTTTCTTATATTTTCTCTTTTTAATATGTTCACTGAAGACACAGTCATAGTCTCTCTGTAGTCATGATTGAGAATAATTGGATTCATTTAGCATCCAATATATTCAGTATAGTGATGAAACAAAACTTTGTCCCCTCCCAAAAAAACTACAGAGTATTATAATGACTTGCAGCAATAAATTCACTTGTAGGAATAAGGTTAGGATTTTTAAAAAGCAAAAACGTAGGTATGAAACTTGAGTATTTAATACCAACTTCCAGCTCTCTGTAGACCAGGTTTTGCCAATTTGTTCCCCATGCATCTGGTCATTCTGTAAAGCTAGGTTGCAAATCCGTAAGCACCTCATTCTGTAACCTAACTTTGCTAGGTGTGAGGAAATACTCTTAGCAGCAGGAGGCACGTTCTTCACTTAGAAAGAGCAGGGTTGTTACATACTGCTGCCTGTAGCTTGGAAGGGCAATGTATGTGCTCTTGCTGAAAGCTGACTGAGAACTAGCTTTGATCTGGATTGCATCTTGTCGAGTTCTTGTGAAGCTCCTGCTGCACTCAGGATAATAAACCCAACTGAGCTGCAAAGTCAAATGTCAGAGTTGGCATTCCTCTCAGACTGACCTGTCTAAAAGCAAGTCAAGTGAAATGCCTCTTGTGACTGAGCACTTGTGAGAGTGGTGAGTGATTGACCAGTCCAGGTTGGTTTCTCTCCGTCTGTCCATGCAGGTGTAGGAGCTTTTAATTGCTCTGTGCTGTCTGGTAGAGATAACTAGATCTATTGATCTATTCTTGGGCTTTCTGCCACCCTTTCTTGACTTCCTGTGAGTGCTACTTTGTGTGTACCTTTTTCTTTCACTTGTTGCTAATTCCGAAGAAAGATTTCAGACCATTCACGCATATATTCACGCATATATGCCCTGGTAAGGCCTCATCTGGAGTACTGTGTCCAGTTCTGGGCTCCCCAGTACAAAAAAGACAGGGATCTCTTGGAAAGAGTCCAGCGGAGGGCCACAAAGATGGTGAAGGGCCTGGAGCATCTCCCCTATGAAGAAAGGCTAAGTAAACTGGGTCTGTTTAGCCTTGAGAAAAGAAGACTGAGAGGGGACCTGATCCAGGTTTATAAATATCTGAGGTGTGGCGGCCATAGTGGTGAGGCCAGTCTCTTTTCAGTGGTACGTGGAGACAGGACGAGGGGAAACGGACATAAGCTGCAGCATAGGAAGTTTCGCACGAATGTGCGTAAGAACTTCTTCACGGTGAGGGTGACGGAGCACTGGAACAGGCTGCCCAGGGAGGTTGTGGAGTCTCCTTCTCTGGAGATATTCAAGTCTCGCCTGGACGCCTACCTGTGCGACCTGGTGTAGGGAACCTGCTTTGGCAGGGGGGTTGGTCTCGATGATCTCTAGAGGTCCCTTCCAACCCCTACAATTCTGTGATTCTGTGATTCTGTGATATTCTTTTTTAACTGTGGAGTAGACTGCACAATCAGAAAGAAAGATTCAAGGTAGGATTACATTGTGTCATGTGCACACCAAAATAGTGTACACAAGGGAGGGATTTTGCACCATGGTGGCAACCTGTTGTTAGCCCACGTGAGTAGTGCTAATTGAGCAAGCATTTGCTGTAGATCAGATAAAAGATTATTCCCTTTGCTCTAAAGGGATCCCAAGCTTGGTTTAAAAAAAAAAACAAACCACAACAGTGAACTGTGAGCCGTGTGTTATTGTATCTGTTTGAAACTGGATCACGACAGCCATTGTTTTGTCAGACACTAAATAGGTTTTAGCTTGGAGAAGAGAAGGCTCCTGGGAGACCTCATTGTGGCCTTCTGATACTTGAAGGGAGCGTATAAACAGGAGGGGGAATGGCTGTTTCCAAGGGTGGATAATGATAGGACAAGAGGGAATGGTTTTAAACTGAGACAGGGGAGGTTTAGGTTAGATATTAGGAGGAAGTTTTTCACCCAGAGGGTGGTGAGGCACTGGAACAGGTTGCCCAAGGAGGCTGTGGATGCCCCATCCCTGGAGGCAGTCAAGGCCAGGCTGGATGTGGCTCTGGGCAGCCTGGTCTGCTTTTTGGGGACCCTGCACATAGCAGGGGTTGGAACTGGATGATCATTGTGGTTGTTTTCAACCCAAGCCATTCTGTCACTCTATGATTCTGTGACTAGATCTCTCCACCAAAAAGACAAAAGTTTATTGGAGAAATCTCCAACAAACAGCTTTTCATTATAGAGAGGAAAGGAAGATAAATGAAAATAGAGCCTGCTTTCTTCTACTGCTTGGATGCAGACAGTCTGGAAGCCTTGCTCATACTGTCTTCTTGCTAATTTATGGGGACTTTATCTCACCTCTGATGTCCACTGAGATTGATGTAGCCCTTCCAGTTGACTTCATTGGGCTTTGACTCAAGCTTTGAGCTGTAATAATAAGAGGAAAGAAAAATGCCTTAATGATCTTAAAATACAGGCAAATTTTCTTGTTTACTCTTATAAATATCAAATTGTTTCATGTGCAGAATGTCAATTCTGTTCCCCGTAGTTGTATTTTTTAATCAAACTTTAATCAATTATTTGATTAGAATCTTACATACTGAGCAGTCTCAATTAACAAAAGTCATTAGGCAGCACCATTGTAATGAGCTATATTAATCTACTTACGGGTTTCTAAAAGGGGTTTCAGCAATTTGCGCCATAACAAATTACGTGATCATTTCACTTTTAGGGGCTGTTCATTTCTTTTACTCACAGTGTTTCTATTATGAATGTTTTATGAGTGTAGATGTGACTCATGTTCTAGCAGTGGGATTTTAATAGGTTGTTCAATTATTAATGTTTCATCCCAGTAAAGGATGTAGTTTTGTTTAAACAAAGAGAAGCAGAAGCCAGGGGTAACCATCTGAAAGTGGTTTGACTTTTATGCAGCACAGAACCTGATGTGTTTGTGGATATAAGTTAATTGTGTTGCTATGAAAAACAAATCTGCCATTTTAAAATGTGCCTCATGTTTGGCTGTGTTTATTACAGCAGTAGTTACTAGGAAGTTGCAGCATGGGAGTATACCACATGAAGTGGGTGATCCTTTTTCATTCAGTTCATCTCTGCCCTCCCCAGCCCTCAGCACATTTATTAAACACTCCTAAAGAAGTATGAATTACTTCATTTAGTTTCAGTCTTCTTCATAAATAAAAAGCTCACTGCAGGTGTTCATTAAAAGCTGTATTTCAGCAATGTTCTTGTGCTCTGTTGAGGGTGAGAGGCTCTTTGCCTGGCAAAACACAGCAAAGATGGAAAGCTGTCAGTAGTGTCTGGTGGTGCCTCGAGATTATTAGCACGTACTTAGAGACACCTTCTTGTCCTGTTTCTCTTGAGAGTAGGCTCTTAGTTTTGAGAGAAATGTCCACATTATAATGTTTTCTTTTTAATTGGATTTTTTTTTTTCAATTAATACTCAAACAGCAGGGAATTTGCAACTGGAAAATTCAGTTAGAAAGGGATGATTGTGCTTTCTATAATGAAAAGACAGTGTTAGCTTCCTTTTCATGACCCTTTCCTGTAGTTTTAAAATAACAACAGTTGAGCACTTCTTCCAAAGACAGAGAATAAAACAGTAGACATGACAGCACTGCAGTAAGTTCAGAAAAGATGGAAAATAAGTCTCATTAGGAAAAGATAGGATAAAAGAGGAGCATCACTGTCTTAACTGAAGTACTGTACCTGTTCTTGCAAATCCTGGTTAAAATTCTTGCATTTATAAGGAAGGCTTGACCAGCATGGTATCTAGCTTAAATGTCTTACTGAGGAAGTAGTAGATGCACAATATATAGTTTTCTGGCCTACTGAGTGTTTTGGCATGGCTTTTATTTTGGGTAGGATGTAGCTGTGGAGAAGTGATGCAGCAAGAACTTTAATTTTTGGATAATGCCAAAGAGATTGTTTCCAAGGGTTTGTGAATTTGGAAATCTGATGTTGGCCTCAGGATTTTGACACAGCATGCATCCATAGTTTAATTGTCTTCAGAGCTATAAAAAGAAGGATATTACCTTACTCTTGTTTAGAAATGGACTTCAGAAGAATAAATAGGGCAGATACTGGAGGTGCTTAAAATTAAGCAGTCTCTTTTAATGATGAAGGTATAAACACATTAAGCAAGCTTAATGGCAGCTGGATTAAGATGAATAATGTACATAATGATGTGACATTCTCCTTAAAATGCTAGTATCTTTAATAGAGGAAGATAATTTCTTGAGCAAAGGTCATTTTCCACGCTACCCTAAGTTTCTGCTTTCTTCTAGCTGACAGATTGCACAAAATACTGCATACTAGTCCACTCCATTCATAGTAAGGTGAATTAATGCCATGACTTCTTGTATAATTTGTCTCTATTCCTTGCTGTTTACTGTAACTGTTTTCAGTTTTGTGTGCTTTGAAAATATACCTGCTATGTATGTTAATTTTTTTAATTATTGTTGTTTGTCTTTTTCCTAGGCTGTGGGATGATGGAATTATTGATCCAGCTGATACTAGACTGGTTTTGGGCCTCAGTCTCAGTGCAGCACTAAATGCACCTACGAAGAAGACAGAATTTGGGGTTTTCAGGATGTAACCTGAATGTATGCTAGTCAGAATTACCTCTGCATATTTTAACGTGGACTGGAGAGTGAAGTTACTTACAACATTGAAGTGTTTTAAACTGGTTTAAGAAATAAAGGCTTATATAATGCTGTTCTTGATGGAAGTCTTAATAATATATTTTCACTGACTGCTCATCGTACAGGCCTTTGATGTCTTGATACTGATCTGACACCAGTCAGACATAGTACTTGTAGAGCTCTGCATTGCTCAGTTCATGAATAAACTGCAACTTCTGGCATTAAGTTAAAATGTTTGATGAGAAATCATTCATCATTCACTAATAAATCTGCAAAATATGCTGCATACTTGCTGCGTATCATCTCCTTCATTTTGTTTAATTTCTTCTTTCTCTGTCTCCTACAAATGCAAAGCGTTCTTGCAATCCAACAACCAAAAGTAGAATCCACATTTTCTAGTGAAAAAATTTTGCAAAAGAATAGTGCAGGAGCAGTAGTCAGGGAGTTCAGCACAGCATGAAATTATGGATTTCATGCAGCTGTTGACATCTTTCCCTTTCTCTGGCTTTCATCCAGAAAACATTCCTCTCTGTATGATACCCTGTAGTCAAAACAAGGAGAGAATCTGATGGATATGAAACTTTTTTTCTGTAAGAGCTGGAGAGAGTATGCTACATCTGTGTGAGCTGCAGGTTGCTGAAAACACGTCTGAAGATGAAGGTTGGCTGCTGAGATGTTTCAGCATCTTAATACAGTGATGTGATCCTCCAGGCAAATTCCAGTTTCAAGAGACGCAGCAGGCTCTTCAAATGGGTCAATACTTGACCCAGACAGAGCACTTGCCTGAATCCCATTGACTTTGGGGTTAAGATGCTGGAGTGCTTTGTTAAATCTTATTTATTTAGTGTAGTTTCTTGCAGTGTAATAATTCTAGAGAATTCAATGCCTGCTTTCTCTTGTGTTCCTTTTAGAAATGCTGTACTTTGCAGAAACTAAATGCTTGACATCAATTGTGCCTAGAATAAAGAGGCAAATACTGTGCTAACTGGGCCTCTAAAGGTAGCTTTATCTAGCTTGGTCCTACGGTTGTCTGGATACCAATTAACTGCTAAATGGCAGAAATACTTTTGATTTACAGTCAAATACTAAAATAGGTTAAAAGAGCACGGATGGAAGTCACAGAATCACAGAATTGTAGGGGAAATTATCTGGTCCAGCCACCTGCAAAAGCAGGTTCTCTGAAGTAGGTCACACAGGAATGCATCCTGGCAGGTCTCAAATCAGAGAAGATGACTCCACAACCTCTCTGGGCAGCCATTTCCAGTGCTTTGTGACCATCAAAGCAAAGAAGTTCTTCCTCACGTTTGTATGGAACTTGCTATTTTCTGGTTCTTGCCCATTTTGCCCCTTGTTCTGTAGCAGCACATCACTGAAAGGAGTTCTGGTCCCATCCGTTTGGGTCCTGCACTGTAGATACTTACAAATATTTATGAGATCCTCTCTCAGTCTTCTCCAGGCTGAAGAGTCACAGGTCTCTCAGCCTTTCCTCGCGTGGGGGTTGCTCCAGGCCCCTAATCATCTTTGTGGATCCAAGCTGAACTTTCTAAAAGTTGTCTTTTTGGAACTGAGGAGTCCAGAGCTGGACACAATATTGCATATGAGGACGTGGCCTCACAAGAGCAAAGCAGAGGGAGAGAATCACCTCCTCCAAATCGCTGCTCGTGCTCTTTACAATGCCCCCCTTGTCACCACCTTTAGCCTTCTTGGTGACAAGGGCACACTGCTGGCTCATGGCCAGCCTGCTGTCCACCAGCACACCTTGTCCTTCTCCCTCAGAGCTCCTATCCAGCAGGTCAACTTGGAACGTGTACTGGTGATGCTGTTACTCCTTCTTGGGTGCAGGACCCTACACTTGGTCTTGTTGAAGCTCATCAGGTTCCTCTCTGCCCAGCACACCAGTATGTTTAATGCTTGCCTGTGGGACGAAGAATACTGCTAAGGAGTAATAGTCCTAGATAGAAAACTAGCTGTACTCTTTCTAGATTTGAAGTTCCTTTGAACCCAGGAGGGGAGAGGCAGATCTACTTCCTAATGCCTGTCTCAGTGTGTTTCTGGCACAATCCAAAAGTGAAGATGAAAGTGTGAGCAAAGCCCAGTACACACTGAGCTACAGGGTATGCCTGTACACTAAGAGGCCAGTTTTCCATCCCTGATTTGATTGCAAACCAATTTATCCAAAATTTAGGGTGTTTGGCACTGCTAAAAAGGTTACTTCTGTAGGTCTGCACAAATGCATCCTCACTGTCATGCTCACATGCATGTTCTTACGTTAATTACGCAGCAGACTGTGAGAGTGCAGGATACTGCAGTGAAATGGCAACAGCTGCGTTTTGGTATGTAATTCTCATTCTCATCGTACCATGAGAGTTTGTAAAAGTTGTGTTGGGAGTTGCCCCAGGATATCTGTATCCTGAAAATACGGTGTCACAGTTGCTGAGTTTTTGAAATATCTTTTTAAATGCCCGATTTTCAAATATGTGTATGAGGGAGAAGGAAGGACTCAGACTGTGAAGCAATTGTTACTAACAGCTTCCAGTGAAAAAGTAACACATTATTTCCTTCAACTGTGATGGAGTCAGCAGCTCAGGCATCCATTGTCTGTCTGCTTTAAACTGTGGGGTCATCTTTCCCAGCCTCTTACCCTCAAGGTCCCAAAAGTTGGCTGATTTTTTTTCTTAGCTTTAAGTGATAATTTAGGAATAATATTTTTGACTCATGGAATATCCTGAGTTGGAAAAGACCCACGAGGATCATTGAGTCCCAACTCCTGGCTCCAAATAGGACCACCCAACATCCAAACCCTGCGTCTGAGAGCTGTGTCCAAACTCTCCTTGAATTCTGGAGCTTGGGGCCATGACCACCACCCTGGGCAGCCTGTTCCATGCTCACCACCCTCTGGTGAAGCACAGCCTGACCTTCCTCTGGTGTAGCTCCATGCTTTCCTTCAGGTTCCATTGCTGACCTTGCTGACCCCAGAAAGCAGAGCTCAGCGCTGCCCTCCCTATGAGAGCTGCACCTGCCATGAGGGCTCCCCTCAGCTCCTCTGCTCTGGGCTGAACAAACCCAGGGACCTCAGCTGCTCACTGTGTATCTTGCTTTTGTTCTGATGCCATTTTTTAAGTGAGGTAAGTAATTTTCCAACTTGGAGACAGTAACTGCTAATTCCTTAGATGCAGATAGTGGAATTAGGTGTGTTCAGGAGGAATTGAACCTCTGGCAGTGCCAATCACTTGTTAAGACGGAAAGAATAGTTATTACATTTATCAACATTTTTCCCTCTAAATATGTGTACAAGCCAAGTCAAAACATGTTTCTGCATAAATAAGTTACGTCTGCATTAGTAATACCTATCTTTGGAAACCTGTTAAACAAATGAAATTCATCATCATGGGCTTGTTAGCATCCTATCAGCATGCTCTTGTTAGGGGGAGATGCAGAGAGAGGGAACATCACTGAACAACAATGACACAATGAATCACTAGCAATTAACTATGCCCCATTGCATAGGAAACCACTTACTGAAAAAGTTTTTTCAGCTTAATATGTGGTGCCTCACAGGAAAGCACTGGCTATGTGATGCACGTTATGAATAATGGCACTCTAAAGGCAGAGATTGGCACTTGTCCCTCAGGAGATTTGTTTTCCCATGCCTTCACCATAGTTGATGATGTTGGTAGGCGTATTGATGCATGGGCAGTATGTTATTATATAATTCTACTTCCCATTGCCATAAGATCTCTTGTGGATATTCTCTGGAGGTAGTTGTTAAACACACCATTAATAAAACATAGCTGTCACTTGGGAAGCGTAAGATTCCTAACAGCAAAGACACTTTAAGAAATGTGGACAACTGTCTCCAGGCTTCCTGTTACCTATTTTCACTCTGTGTCACTTCTGCACTGTAGTGAACTCACAGCGACTCACACTCACAACTGCTAATCTGTTTACTTACTGGAAAGGACGATACCGAAGAGGAACAAAAGAAATGGCTGCACAACTTGAAGCACACAAGCTGTGGCAGACCAGGACCTCAAGCTGAGTGCTCTGTGCTTCTGCGTCCTTTCTGCTGGTCTCTTGTCAAGCATTGCCCTTCTGTGTTGTACACCTCCCTCCTGCATCTGAGCAAGACCAAGAGATTAGTTCCAGCACTATTTGATAGCTCTAAGAGACATCTTTATCAGAAGTCAGTATTTGTGTATGCTGAGTTTAGAATCAGTTGTTCTGTGACGTCAGGTGTTGTTTCAAACACCACAGTAGTGGGAAGTGGAAAGCTCTGAATGAGGTGGGCTAAGCTGCTCCCTGTTGCAGGCAGCCAAGGGTGAGACAGTGAACTAAGGATGGATCATAAGAACGCCTTACTCTACCCAGTGCCATTTACACAAATCATTTCCCTTTTTGTTCTCATGGCACCTAGGAACCTCTGGAAGCTACAACACGATAACCAACCAAAATCACTGGCAGTCTGCATAACAAATATGGAAGGCAGATGGTCTGGTGGAAGAGCACCATGAGGCATCCATGCTGGTTTCCAGGACTGCAATGAGATGAGACTGGAGCACAGCCTCTATCCAATCTTTGCCTAAACTGAGAGTCAATACAATTTCTGAGAAGAACTGGATGCCCGTTCCCATTCCTCTTTCCTACTACTCTTTCACCTGTTTTGGGCTTGGTTTAATGTGAAATTTGTAGCCTCAGTGTTGTGTTAGTGTTTGTGTATCTGCTGCTCTTGTGATAACCCATCTCATACTCAGGTGGTACTTTGTGTTCCCACTACTCATCAAGACAAGTCTGTATTTCCAGCTGAAACAGATGTTGTCTTCCAGAAAATGTCTCTGGACTCTATTAAATTTGGCAGAACTCTAATTTGTCTTAGATTTCTTTGCTGTTCAGAAAAACAAACAGTGGTATATATATATATATATATATATATATATTTATTTATTTTTTTTTTTAATCAAGATTTATAAATTAAGGCAATTCAGCAAAGCACATAGAAAAGTCCCTGTTTTTCTGCAAAGCCTTAAAGCATTCACTTAAATCCAGGTGTCCAACTTCATGGCTCTGATTCAGTAGAACACTTGAGCAAAGTCTTCACGCTAATCTCTGTGGTTTAGTACTCATAAAATCCATCTTACTGTGTGTCTACGTCAGTCTACAGCTAGAATATACAAACCATCAAAACTTCTCAAAGAATACTCCATTATCTTGACACTAATGTCAAGAGAAACCTCCTTTATTTTCCTGTGTTCAGAAGTACACTCACTTGATCAATCACAACAGGGCAGCGCACTTACGAAAAGCATGCAGTGTGAAACTGCAGAAGTTAACCATTTGATATATAGATATTAAAACACATTCGCTGTGTCTGTGGCTCATCTATAATAATTTCAGTGCGGACAAAGTTAACTTTGAGAATCTTGACTCAGTCCACTAATACAACAGGTTGCTCATCTGCAAGGTTTGGCTGGGTTCATGCAGGTAATTTGGAGCTGAGTTAGCCTTATGGCTAGCTACTGATGTGGCCAAAAAGCATCTACCTTTTTTGTAGCTGTAAATAGAAATTTTGCCTTTTTCACACCATTACCCTGCTCTTCTCATTGACATGGTAGCATCTGACTTTCTTATAACACGCAGATAACCTTCATCCTACATTTTTACAGTCTACAAGACTAACCAAATATGGAGCAGAGCACAGCAGTGTTTGCAGAGACAGCGTCATAAAGACAGCAACAGGTAAGTCACAGCAATGCGCCATTCTGTAGGCATCTGCAGACAGACAGACACAGTGACATTCGAAGGCAAATCTGGAATTGCTCCCACAGTCCATCGTACTTTCACTGTGGGAACCAACTTCATACAGAAGTACAAGTCGGAAAGAAAACAGTGATATTTTCTGATCACCCCTGTGGTGTTTTCAACACTGCACGCATAATCCTCACACTGTAAAATATAGTTTGAATTTTTGGTCAGGCTTCACAGACAGCGCTTTCAAAGCTGAACGGGCCATATATCTATCTGCCTGTCCATATGAAGCATGGTGTTTTTCTTGTCTGTGTTATTTCTTTGCCCTAAGAAAGGCTCTGGCAGGCCCATTATTTCCAGTAGTTTGCATTGCTGCACTTCTGCCCCAGCCTGAGACGTGGGATTTGCTGTGAGTGGTTGACTGTCAGCCCCACGGCTGACATCTCAGCCTTCTCTGTAGCAAAACGAAGCTGGAGGATTAGTGCAAATACAGAGAGGATCTCTGCTCTGGAGAGCAATTACAGATGAGACCTCTGTTACAGATCATCAATAGGAGCGTGTGGGAAGGGATAAGAGCAAGAGGTGAGCATGCAGCTCTTGAAGCAAGCAGCACGGCAGTTGGAGTGATTCAAAACTTCTTACTGCCTCAGACAAGATGGGACTGTTGAAAATTGCTTGTTAGGACACGTTTCCTGTCAGTCCCATCAAACATTGCTTTCTATTTGGAAAAACTATGTCCCTAGGCCTGTTTTGTTTCTTTTCTTTTAACAACATCTTTTTTGCCCAGGTTGTTTTGACATTTCAGCCTGTTCCTGATGAATCACCAGCCAAGAGAGTTCTATTAAGGAGGTTTTCCAATTTCCTCTTTCTCAGACAATTCCCCCTCGCACATGCCCTTCTAGCACAACCCTGCAGTTCTCAGTCAGAGTTCTCTTGTCCTCCTGCCCTGCCACGACTGGCTGAGGCTCAGGCACATTTATTCCATGTAATTCTGGAGAGGCAAGATCAACCAAGAGACCAAAGGAGGATGTGTGCAGCACTCACATATGCATGCTGGCACTAGTTCTTGTTTTGGTGAGCGTGCTGTTCTCCCACCAAAGCCAGTGGATGCAATGCAGGATATAATGTAAGGTACTCAACACAGCAATGCTTTGCCTTGAAACTCCTTCTCACAGTTACTTTCCAAGTGCCAGTTATCACTTTCATCCTTTTCTTGCACATTTATCTCACTCTCCAGAGCTCTGAGCCCACCCTCCACTGCCAAGCCCCCATTCAAATTGTGCATCCTTGCCAGCTGGTTGCTCAATGATCTTATGCCCCTCTACCCGTCAAGTTGATCCTCCAGTTCTGTCTCTTTACAGAACCACAGGATGGTTTGTACCTTAGGGACCTTAAAGCCCACCCAGTTCCAACCCCATTGTCACAGGCAGGGTTGCCAGCTGCTAGATCAGGCTGCTACACCTGCCTGGAATGCAGACATTTGGGGCATTTAGAGCCCCTCTGGGCAGGCTGTGCCAGCACCTCACCAGGCTGTGAGTAAGGAATTTCCTAACATCTCATCTAAATCTTCCCTCTCGCAGTTCAAAACTGCCCATACTACTATCAGACCACACAAAAAGTCGGTCTCTTCCCTTTTTTTTCACTGTGTCCCCAACGATCCTCGGGGTTCCGTCCCTCTCGCCACCTCTCACACGGCGCTGCTCCCTCACGGCGCGGCCCCCAGCCCCACGACAGTCAGGGCGCACTCGGGAGGCTCTCCGTCCTCCGCCTCGCCCGCCGCTGGAGCCGGGCGGGCCGGGCTCAGCCCGTGTCGCCGGGGGCGGGAGGCGCCGCGCCGGGATCGGGCGCTGACGCACGGCGGGGCGGGCGCGGCGCTATAAAGGCAGCGCGGCGCGGCGGGAGTCGGCAGCACCATGGAGAGCTGCCGGGCGCTGGCGCTCTGCGCCGTGGCGGCCGCGCTGCTGCTCAGCGCCCGCGGGCAGGGGCCGCCCGCTCCGCGCCGCGACCGCGACCTCGGGCAGCCCGGCGGCGGCGGCGGCAGCGGCGCGTCCCGAGAGAAGGAGCTGGTGGGGCGGGGACGGGGGGGCTGAGCGCGGCGGGGGGCGGCGGCGGCGGCGGCGGCGGCGGGGTTGACGGGGCTCTGGGTCTCTCGGCAGATCGAGGCGCTGCAGGAGGTGCTGGAGAAGCTCAAGAGCAAGCGGGTGCCGCACTACGAGAAAAAGTTCGGGCAGGTGCCGATGGTGAGCGAGCGACGGGACGGGACCGGGCGGGACTGGAAAGGGAGGGATCGGGCTGGGCGGGATGAGACCGGGCGGCCCTCTGAGCGCCCTCCGCCTCCCGCAGTGCGACGCCGGAGAGCAGTGCGCCGTGAGGAAGGGGGCCCGCATCGGGAAGCTCTGCGACTGCCCGCGGGGCACATCGTGCAACTCCTTCCTTCTCAAATGCCTGTGAGCTGCAGCACCGGCGCAGGGCAGCGTCCGCCTGCCCGACGCCGCCCAGACATCCGACACCCGTGGAGCCGTTCTCCCTCGTGCCCTCTCCCCGGCCCTCCTTCCCCGTTTGGTTTTCGTCCGTTCAGGAAGAGCCCGGCCCGCTCCTCCCCCGGGACGCCCGCCCGCCGCGGGATTCGGGGTTCGCGGGGGATGCGGAGCAGGGCTACGCCCGGCGCGCCCCGATCGCCTCCTGCTCGCCCCTTCGACGCCGGGCCGGGGGCAGCGGCGGCGACGCGCACCGGGGAAGACCCGCGGCGCCCGGAGTGCGGCTGGGTGAACCGTCGGAGGAACCGCCGCTTCAGCGGAGCCACCGTGAAGAGGAAGCTATCTGGATCCGTTGCAAACTATCAGGGGATATCCCAGCCGCCTCAACCAAATTTCTCACGTTTCTACGACGAACTGATGTACATAAATATGTCTGTCCTCCGCAGGTACACTGTGCGTTTCGGCGAACTCATAAAGTGGTTTAATCCTGTGTTCGTCTCTGTTAATAAAGTCACTGTTCTGATGACAGTGTTTGGAAAAAAGTCTTGATTTCACGCCCGAGAATCTCGTGCTACGGAGCCAGCCGAGGTAACCGCGGGGCGCTGCGATTCCCCGGGCGGGGCTGCGCTCGTCCTGCGGCTCCTCTGCCGCGCGGGGCCGGCAAACGCTTCTCGCTCCTGTAAAGAGGGGCCACGGAAGCAAATTCCTGCCTCTCCCCGCAGTGACAACTCCTGTGTGGGTGTCTGTACCAGAACCAGCTCCGGTTACTTCTGCCAGCAGAAGTGGAGGAAAAGTGCTCCTCCGAGCAGCCTTCATAGCTGGTACTAAGGAGAGCACAAATTTAGGTGCGAGAGACAGAGATTTGTGAGGGGGAAAAAAAAAAAAAAGAGAGATTTCTGCTAGGCATTCGTTTGGCTTTTGAAGGGGAAGAGCACATGAACGAATCAGGAAGAGAAAAATGGACTACAAAAAACAAACAAACAAACAAAAACACCTGTGTTTTTTTAGTACTGCTGTTGTTTTGGATGGGGATAAACTCCTTTTAGACCAGAGTCTGAACAACTGGAAACACCCACAGAAAGCATGAAGAGTGGGGACCACATGGCTGTGGGGCAAAGCACAGACATGCTGTGCATGCTGCAGGACGTGTGTGCAAAGAGAGGCAGGAGAGAAGTTGTGTGTGGTGGGAACAGTATCTAGAGAAGAGCACAGATATAAAGAGAGCACAGAAGGAAGCGAGCAGAGTCTGATGGCATTTTCTAGGCAGAGGTGGCAATCCACTGACTGCAACTTTCATGGCCATGGGCAGCTGTGTGGGAGAGGTGTGATGGTGCATTTGCAGAGCATGTGTGAACTTCTGTAAGCTGGTGGCTGCACTTCTGGATGGCTTCGTGGTGTTGCCCAGACACTGCACAGGGACTTTTGCTCTTGATTTCTCATGGAGTAATGTAGAGTAATTAGATTTTTTGTTTTGTTTTGTTTTGGACTGTGTCTACATTTCTTCTCCTCTTTCCATCTCCTCCCCTCTCCTCCCCTCCCTTCTTTCCTGCTTTCCTTCTTCACTCACTTCCCACAATGCTGCTCAGCCATGCGCCCTGTAGGCTGATATCTCGGCCCGGATACGGGGGCAGAACGGGTTTAGATACTGCTCAATGTCTTCATTAATAGCCTAGACGATGGTCTAAACTGTATAGTCGGCAGACGGTACAAAATAGTGAGCGTAGGAGACAGATCAGCGGAGCCTGCTGCCATCTAGAGGAACTTCGGCTGGTTGGAGCAACGGGACAACGGGAGTCCGATGCCGTTTGGCACGGGAGGAGCAGCCCCACGATCAGGGCAGGCCCCCTTGGCCCAGCTGGGGCGGTCGAGTGCTGCCGCACTGCTGAGGACCACAACGCTTAACAGAAACTTAAGGTGGCCTCTCAAAAGTCAAATAAGTCTCATGTTCTGTTTGGAAACAGTACTCTGCAAGTTATTGCATTTCTTTTTTTTTTTTCCTCCAATGAGAGGAAGGGGGGTGAGAGATCCTTCCTGATCTCTGTGGACATTGAGCAAGAGTGCAAGATCAAGGGCACACTCTTTACCTGACTGCTGGATAAAGCAGGAGGACGCACACACAGGTAAGTGAGTGGCAGACTTGTGGACAACGGAAAGCACTTTGTGGGGAGAGCAAATGCCTTGCTGTGGTTCTGACCTGCCATGGAAAAACTATTCAGAAATAAAATATTTTTATTCCACTCCTCTGCTAACTGTAGATTCCGAAGATCTAGTGGACCCATGTGACTAGATTGGGCCCTCTGTGAGAATGGATAGAGATGCTGTTTCATGCAATAGCAGTGAGGAGGTCAGCCAATACCTCCAAGGCAGGCCCTGCACACTACTTAGCTGAGGGTCCAAAACAAACACAACAACTTCTGAGGATTCAGCATGGGGTTACACAGCAGACAGGTTGGTAAGAGAGCTCAGACTTAGTCCTAAGGCTCAGAAATATGTCTTCATCAAGCATGAAATCAAAAATCAAACTGTCTCAAGTATCAGCCCGTTAGGACACAAATGTGGTAGACCTGCTTGCTCGTATGTAACTCCATTACAGCATAATTTTCTTTTTTATTGCATCTTCCAACTGAAAAGACTCATAAGGAGAAAACTAATCCTGATGGTCTGGTTGGTGGAGTCCTTCTTTATGGCAAGTTGACCATCTTCTTCTGCCCACCTCATTGCTGAAGGGAGTCACTGCTGTTATCTTGGACACCTCAGGAGCTTTGGAGCTTCTGGATGCTCCCAGAACCGGTATCTGGGTAAAAACATTAAAGTCATTCTCATCTATTGCACACATCAAGGCTGAAGTGCAAAGGAATACTGTGAAAATGTACAGGAAGCAAAAAGTCTTAGTTCAATGTGATGTTATCTGTTGTGAATCTCTTAATTCTCTTGGAGGAAAATGTAATAACAGTGTTATAAATCAAGAAGAAGAAGAAAAAAAACCTCTAATCTTTGTCACTACACTAACTCTAAAGAAATAATGTCAAGCAGTGTGTCAAAGCAGCTCAGCTGGATTGTGTTGTCTCTTCTCAATGCTTTCTATGGGCTTTCTCCACAATGCACATGCTGGTATAGATTGTGGTTCTTCTAAGACATTCTGAACATCTTCCTAGGAGGCATCTAGTCAGAAACTCAAAGACAGAGATGATCAACTTAAGTTGCTTAGGGGCTGCTTGAATGTGAGGACTCCTGTTTGATTTTCTTGGCCCCCAGTCAGAGGCAGATGTTGATGTGGCAGTGGAGGGTGAGCCTTCCTACCAATATTCCATTCCATGGCAGCCAAGGGGCACTCTTTCAGAATGGCATCTGACATGGAGGAGCTTATGAAGCAAGGGTGCGTCATGTAATTCCTCTGTGCAGAAAAAATTGCACCTATTGACATTAATTGATGCTTGGTGAACGTTTATGGAGACCAAACAGTGGATGTAAGCACAGTGTGGCAGTGAGTGCTGCATTTCAGCAGTGGTGACAACAGTGGGTCACCTCCACTGGTGCAGATTTTTACCAGCACAGCATGCAGGCTCCTGTTCAATGCTGGTGAAAATACATGGCTTTTGGTGGTGACTGTGTTGAAAAATAGTGTTCTGCAGCTGAGAATTTGCTTTTGTTACTGTGACTTTTGTATCTGTTGAGGTTTCCATGAAATAAAAAGGAGGCATTATTTTAGATCATGTCATTTGTCTTCTCTTCCACATACTTCACAAAATTGGTGTCTGGAGTGGAGGAAAAAGCTCCATTCTTCACCAGCAGGCATCAGGAAAATGCATGCCTTTGGGTGTAAGCATCTGGGACAGAAGGTGAGTCTTGTAGAGCACTGAGGGAAGGCATTTGCTGAGAGTTACTGCAAGAACGATTCAAGTCAGTGTCAGATTCAGAAGTGACACAGCTATGGAGGGACAACAATTGCACCGATAGCACAACTGAGGTACAGCTGACTACAGACTTCTGTGCCATTAACTCCTCTCAAGCAGGCGTAGCTGCAAGGATCACTGGTCAGAAAGTTTGGAAGACTCTTCTGCCTTGGAGACAGAAGAGCAGGCTCCTGGGAGATCTCATTGTGGCCTTCCAATACTTGAGGGGATTGTATAAACAGTAGGGGGAATGACTGTTTCTGAGGGTGAATAATGATAGGACAAGGGGGAATGGTTTTAAACTGAGACAGGGGAGGTTTAGGTTAGATATTAGGAAGTTTTTCACCCAGAGGGTGGTGAGGCACTGGAACAGGTTGCCCAAGGAGGCTGTGGATGCCCCATCCCTGGAGGCATTCAAGGCCAGGCTGGATGTGGCTCTGGGCAGCCTGGTCTGCTTTTTGGCGACCCTGCACATAGCAGGGGGTTGGAATTGGATGATCATGTGGTCCTTTTCAACCCAGGCCATTCTGTGATTCTGTGATTCTACGAGACTGCCGCGCAAAACGCCACATTGACGTTCCGATGCTGCCCCCTGCTGTAGGATGGGGAGAGTACGGAAAAGGAAAGTCGAGAACTCGTGGACTGGCACGGACAGTTTAATAAGGAGATGGGAAAGAAGGTAAAGAAAAGAAAACAACTATACAAAACCTAACAGTAACAAAGAGAGCGAGAACAAACAAAGCAAGTGCTGCCCAACACAACTGCTCATCACCAGCTGACCAATGCCCAGCTAGCTCCTGAGGAGAGGCAGCCACTCCAGTCATTTCCCCATTTTATTTTTAACACGATACTAAATGGCATGGAGCATCCCTTTATCTGCTTAAATCAGCTGTCCTGGTTCTGTCCCCTCCCAGCAATCTCTGTCCCCTCCAGTCCTTTCACTCGTCAGAGCAGCAGCAGAAGCTGAAAAGTCCTCGACTGTGCAGCTCTGCTGAGTCACAGCTAAAACTTCTGTACGTTACCAACTGTTGTTTTCCTCCTAAATCTAAAACAAAGCACCATATCAAGCAAAACTAACTCTAGTCCAGGAAAAACCATGACAGAAAACATGTCCAGGATGATGATGGTACTCATCTGAGAAGTCTGCCTGCTCAGCACCTTTGTGTATTCTCAATCTCTCCAGAAAAATAGAGGTATGTTATGTTGATTCCACAAACGCTGCAATAATGTGTCTCATTTACGAAGGACACAAAACTGAAACAGAAAGGAGATAAATGGCAATCCTGTGAAAAAAGGGATCTTGCTGGCCCACAGAACTCACTTCAGTGACTGTATTTGGTCTAGCTGGGATCCCACATGGAAGACACAACGTAGTCAACCTCAATTTTTCAGAAAGTTGGTGTTTTATTTTCCTGTCTTGTGGTTCCTTTTGTTCTTCCCCTGGTTTCTGGCATACCCATGGGAAATTTGTGTTCTTCTTCAGCATTCTTCTCAGGGAGACACACTGGGATTTAGGGGGGCATCTAAGGTGAAGAGGAGTGAGGTCCTGACAGCAGGATACTACGAATTTACTTGGTCTAAAGTGTCACCTGAACTCTTGGCACTGAACAGCTTCAACAACTGTGTAGAGACTGAGCGAGGAGAAGAGGCTGAAAGAGCAAATTTGCAAGCAGTGCTACAGATATGGATGGACTGGTAAAGGCCTGGCTCTTTTTGGCTAACTGGGAGTTCAGTGTTGTATCACATTGTTTCTGACAACTATTTATTGCTGTTGTGGAGTTGGATTGAGGGGGGAAGGAGGTACAGAAATGCATTTATTTTGTTAGAATATTTCTTCAAGGCAGTTGAGATTGCTCCACAAAACAACTCTAATAAGAAAGACACTGCTGTTGAATGCCTTAGTAAGGTGAGATCTCTGCTGTCAATCAGGCATGAACAGTAAGGCTTCCCTATAGGAATCTTAAGCAAAATCACGGTAAACATCATGTGTTTTTATAAACAGTAGATTTTGAAGCTGATTTAGAGTACCTTGAAAGCTTGACAACACAACTGCAGGCTTTCCCGTGCTTTAGGAAAGCCTGCAGTAATGTTTCTTGCCACCATACGAAGACACAAGTTTCTATAAGGCATGTCCACACCAATCTTAAGTTAAAACCCTGCTATTGGAGGCTTTTGAATAGCGGTGCTACTAAGTCATGGGAGAAACACACACCTTTCTGTATGTCATGTCTTGTCTATGTGTTTAATGGTGATTTACATGGAAGCTGCAACCATGAAGTGGTGTTACATGTTGGTCATGTTCCCTTACAGTTGTTGACAAATTGCCTAGAATCAATCTTCTTTTCCCTAAGCAATTGCTGTCTCTATACTGTGCCACATCAGGAAAGACTAATCAACCAGACTTGATGGACTCCATTAATCCTACCATTTGCTTTGGGCAAATATTCTGAGTGAGGAGAACCTGCTCCCACTGGATGTGCTTATGGAAATGAAAGACAAGGTCCTTTGAATTTAAGAACCAGCCACACCCTTCCAGGCCAAGCAGAGCTTTCTTGTTCAGAGCTACCTTGCTATCTCACCTCTTGAATTTCTTGTGGAAGACCTCCATGTATGAGAAAACATATGGGTGCTGCTTTAAGTACATACGCAAGCATCAAGAATTGGGCCATTAGATGTGTTTCTGCTGCTTGGGTTGAAATCAGTGTCTCATTTATGAAGGATGCAAAACTGAAGCAGAAAGGGGATAAAACCAGACCTGCTAGAGATAAGCCTGGGAGAATGTTGGCGGTATGGCAAGGTGCTCATCTGAAGTACACCTACACCAATGCACACAGAATGAGCAACAAATGGAAGGAGCTGGAAGCCGTTGTACAGCATGCAAACTAAGACTTAGTTGCCATCATGGAAACGTGCTGGAATTGCTCCTGTGACTAGAGTGCTGCAATGGATGGCTGTAAGCTCTTCAGAAGGGACAGTCAAGGAAGGTGGTGTGACAATCTGTTTTAGAGAGTGATTTGATGCTGCTGTGCTTGGGGCAGGGAACGATAAGGTTGAGTCTCTATGGGTAAAGATCAAGGGAAGGGGCAACAACACAGACATCCTAGTGAGGGTCTTTTACAGACTGCCTAATTAGGATGAAAAGGCAGATGAGGCGTTCTACAAACAGCTGGCTAAAGTTGCATGGTTGTCAGTCCTTGTTTTCATGGGGAATTTCAACTTCCCTGATATATGCTGGAAATACAAAACAGTGCAGAAGCTGTTTAGGAGGTTTCTAGAGTGTATTTAAGATAAATTCCATCTGGTAAGAGAGACTACCAGGGGAGGTGCCCCACTAGACCTGCTGCTCACAAATAGAGCAGGACTGGTGGGAGATGTGGAGGTCAGGAACTGTCTTGGACAAAGAGATCATGAAATGGTAGAGTTCTTGATTCTGGGTGAACTTGGGAGAGTTCACTCTACCTTGAGGATGGACTTCGAACTGTTCAGGACACTGGTAGGGAGAGTCCCTTGGGATTTGGTCCTGAAGGGTGAAGGGATCCAGGAAGGTTAGTCGCTCCTCACGAAGGAAGTCTTAAAAGCACAGGAGCAAGCTGTCCCCCTGTGCTGCAAGATGCGCCAGCAGGGAAGACTGGTGTGAATATGGAACTTTCCCAGAGGTTCCAGGAGAAAAAGAGGGTTTACCTCCAAGTAGAAGGAGGGATGGACAACTTGGGGAGAGTACAAAGAAGTTCTTAGAATATGCAGGGAGAAAACTAGAGAGGCAAAAGCCCAGCTTGAATTCAACTTGGCTGTAGGGATAAAAGAGAACAAAAAACTTTTTTTACAAATATATTAAGAGTAAGAGGAAAGCTAAAGAGAATTTCCATCCTTTACTGGATGTAGTCGGGAAAATGACCACTGAGGATTAGGAAAAGGCTGAAGTTCTCAGTTTCTTTTTTCCATCAGTCTTGAAGAGTCAGACCAGTTATCCTTGGGGTACTCTGCACCCTGACCTGGAAGTCTTGGATGGGGAGCAGAATAACCACCCTCCCTCCCCTCTCTCCCCACCCATGATTTAGGTGGAAACAGTTAGAGACCTACTACTCCACCTGAACTGTCACATGTCCACTGGGCTGGATAGGATCCATCTGAGGGTGCTGAGGGAGCTGGTGGAAGTGATATCCAAGCCTCTTTTCATCATCTGCCAGTGTTCCTGGTCAACCAGAGAAGTCCCAGAGGATTGGAGGCTTGCCAGTGCGACTCCCATCTACAAGAAGGGTCATAAGGAGGATCTGGAGAACTACAGCTCTGTCAGGCTGACCAGGGAAGGTTATGGAGAAGATCACCTTGAGGGAGATCACACATAACATGCGGGACAATCAGGGTTTTAGGCCCAGACAGCATGGGTTCATGAAAGGCAGGTACTACTTGACTGACTTGATCTCCTATGACTGAGTGACCCACCTGGAAGGTGAAGTAAATGCTATTGATGCAGTCTACCTAGATTTCAGCAAAACCTTTGGCACTGTCTCCCACAGTATTCCAGTATTCTCCAGGGGAAGCTGGCAGCCTGTGTCTTGAACAGATACTCTCTTTTCTGGGTGTCAAAGGCTTATAGGGCTGGTTCAGCCCAGTTCTGTGACTAACTGGGGCAAGGGGACCCATGGACATGTCAGTTGTGCACTTGGCTACTTTTGACTGCAGTTCTAGCTGTCCAGTACAGTGGTACTCAGTTGAGGGTGTGACTTCATTCAGGACATGTTAGTCCACTGTCAGCCTTCATTCTCCACTGGATTTACACATCGGCCATACGGGGCTGTTAGAAGGTGAGTGAGTTTTGCTTATCACTCTCTTACTCTAGTTGATGAATCAACTTACAAATAGGGAGCAAGGAATCCCTGTTGGTGTGGTACTGCTGTCTGTGCACCATTTTTGGCAGTTGGTACCTATTGCTATTACTTGTAGCAACCTCACTATAGACAGTAGTCTTCTGACTACTTCTGACAAGTCATGCAAAACAGACAGTAACTTAACATCTTCTGTGTCTAAAGGAGCTATTACAAAGGCCCATCAATACCTTTTGGGATCCTTAAAATACCTCCTTCTGAATACCAAGCCTATACAGAGCCCCTGGGCACATGGTTACAGTAGGATGCTTTTGCCGACTGTGCCAGTGAGGCTTATTTTGGCCTCCAACACAGTCAACTCTTGGGAACCCCAGTCAACCCAGCAATATAAACTGATTTTGTTCCTTTGTGACTTGAGTGCATTAAAGTGCACTGTGCATACTGTTCACCAGTGTCTTATATTTCTGTGGTTTTGATGTACCACTTCACCAAATCCACACTGTCCAATACACTCTATTGTCCCTGCTCCCCCCCTCTTTGCCTCCAGCTGTAGGCAGGGCCCCTCTAATTGTTACCTCTCTCATTCTCTTCCCATGATACATGGTCAGGGTCCTTACGGCTTTTGCCATGTCCCATAGCAACTGGAGCAATCAGCTTTATGAAGAAGTCCCCCCTGATTTTTGATCTATCTTGCAGTTCTTTTACCTGTGCTTGTAGTGCAAAAGTGTTTTTTTAATGCCACTTCTTTGTATCTTCTCCATGTTCATGTAGGTAACGCCTCAAGGCAGTACACAACATAGTCTTACTCTTGTCACTTGCTTGAGTGGGAGGCTTTTAATTGATGAGATGTTGGGTGATACAGGTAGGGAGGAAATCAATTTGATCAGCCCCTTCAGTAGGCTGTTTTGAAAATCCTGATCCTCATCAGGTGAATCTGATACCTCTACTAGTTCATCAGACTCATAGTGATGAAGCACAGTAGACAGTGTCTCCATTACATCTTCTTCTTTACTCTTTTTTTCTATACAGTCTTTCAGTTACTTTCAAAATGGATGAAACATGAGCCCGTAGATGAATTAAATGTAGCTCAAAGTCATGAAGTCTGATAATCAGTTCAAATAAAAGGGGTCTTCTTTGCCCTCCACCATATATTGCTGCTAATATACTGGCACACTTTCCTGGTACAGCTTTTGTGAATTTCCACCGCATATCTGGTGTACATCTGATTCTCTCCGGTTTATGCTCTTGGTGTGGATCATTGGGAATGAACATGGGGTCATGTACCATTTCCACCATGGCGCATTCTCTCAAATAATGGATGCCTTCTTCCATGGCAATCCATTTCTTTATCTCAGGCATCAGATGGTTTTTGAAGGGGTACTTTTCCTTTACAGCTAATAGCAGCTTCTTCCAGATGTGAAGGCCTCATCCTGTCATCTGCTAATACCTCTGTCAATAGCTGAGTCCTTAGCAATGCTTCCCAACTGGCAAGCTTCTCTACTATCTAGCAACACACTCCCCATTGTCCCAGCATCAAAATGACCAGATGACAATCGGTTCATTTGGGTGCCGTGAAAAATCTTTTCTTGAACCTTGAATTTCATTCATTTTCAAAGGTCAGGAGTAATAGCGACATTTTCTTTCTCACTTTTCTCTTCTTCTATTTTAGTTTTTACTGTTGCCTTCCTTGGTATCAGTGACAGTGGTCTTGTTGAGGGCTCTCCTCTGTGTCTTCTTCTTCTCTCACACGGGCAACTGACATTGATATTGGTGCCTCCTGTGTTTGATCCAGTTGCTCAGTTTCAATGCTCTTTCTCTCTAGATTGAGTTGAAATCTGTCTTGTTCAGTCTGTAAGGTGTCTTGTTTACATCTGAGGGTGTCTCACTGGGATTGGAGGGTGTCTTGTTTGGATCCGAGGGTGTCTTGTTTGGATTGGAAGAGGTCTCATTCAGATTGGAGATTCTTTCTCACGGATTGGAGATTCTTTCTCTCAGCTCAGAGATCTGTTCCTTTTGGCTTGGAGACTTAATTTCTCAGCTTGGACACTTGCTTGGTTTGGAGATTCTCTTTCTCAACCCAGAGATTCTCACTCTCAGTTTGAACTCTCTCCCAGAGACTATCCCTTTCGACGTGGAAACTCTCCCTTTCAGCTTTGAAGGATCTCTTTTTCTCTGGGATAGTACTGAATAAGGGTCGGCAGGCATAAACCAGGCCCCACATAATTTGTGCATCCTCAGATCTGCCTGAGCCGCAAGATCCCTGTCTCAAATATCTGCTTAGGTTCCTATGATCTTGCAGGTGTTCAGGAGTAAAGTTCCATTACACCGGCTATGCCCACCTCTCTAAAGTCTCTCCCAAGTGCCTTCACACTCCCTGCCACTCCGTATTCTCAAGCTTTGGGGAAGGCTTTCTCAAAATGTTATAAATACTTACAGTGAGTGAAGAGATGAGAAATACATTCAGAAAGATTAACAACATGGTCATTGGATGAGGATTCAAAAAATGCATAAGGGATTCAAGGGAGAGACTGGAAGCCTGTTTGAGAATCACATGTAAAATTAGCAGCTCCCTCTGAAACATAATTTTCAATGTCCAAATCATGCCATGTTGTATGCAGACACCAAATAGGTATTTCCACCGGTGTATTTAATTTATTATATATGCATATATCTCCATAGAGTAGAGTGGAGGAATTAATAAAGGCGCAGTATGTTCTGAGTATTAAAAGAGGAAAAATGATGGAATGCAATCTCTTGAAGAACAGTTTTGCAAGAGAAAGCAAATACATTATTTTTCTCTTTACAAAAGCGAGTTGGCACAGTGACAAAAAATAAAAATTAAAAAAATTGCACAGCACCCAGAAAGTTTACAAATATCCCATAATATTGGCAGTCCTCCTGGACTTCAAGGCCTTGTTTGCAGTAGAAGTTCTACAATAATTGTGAGGTCTTTAATGAAGCTTGCTGAGAGCGCAGAAATTTGTTCTAAAAATACGCCTTTCCCAATAATATGTCGAAGGCTTATCAGGCTGGTTTGGTCCATTTCTGAGACTAATGATGGGGGAACAAGTTTAACTTTCTCTTTGAATGGAAAATAGAAATGGAAGACTGAAAGTCTTCTAGGAGATGTAGTTCTTATTCTCTTCTGAGAACCAGGTACCCAGAAACATAGACATACCATGAAACTGGAGCATGAACTCTTTAAATCCCAGAGCACTGCATGATGTTATGATATGGAATACCAATAACAAAAATCATAAAACCATGACATGAGTTAAGGAGCTGACTGGATGGCCAGGCCCAAACAGTGTTGGTAAGTAGAGTTACAGCCAGCTGGTGACTGGTCATGAGTGTGTTCCTCAGGAGTTGGTAATGGGGCCTATCTTCTTCAATATCTTTAATGATGATTTGGATGAGGGCATTGAGTGCACCCTCAGTAAGTTTGCTGATGACACCAAGTTGGCAAAAAGTGCCAATCTACCTGAGAGTAAGGAGGCCTCAGAGCAATCTGGACAGGCTGGATTTCTGGGCTGAGGCCAACGGGATGAAATTCAACAAGGCCAAATGTTGGGTTCTGCATTTTGGCCACAACAACCCCAGGCAACGCTAGAGGCTTGGGGCAAACCTCATCATCTTTCATATGCATAACAGAGTTTCCAGGAGAATCTCTTCTGTGATCCTACCGGGCACAGAGGTGGCTTCTATTTCCCCAGGTCTTCCTCTCAGTTTCTCTAAAAACTGGATTGTATTTCCCTTTTTTCCAGTCACTAGGAACTTCATCTGACAGACGTGACTTTTCAAATGTGATGGAGAGTATCTCAGCAATCATGTTAGCCACGTCCTTCAAGACCCTTGGATGCATGTCATCCAGCCCCATGGACCTATACCTGGTCAGTCTAATGAGGTGATTTTGGATTTCCTCTTCTACTCTGGAAGGGAGTTTGCTTTTCTGACCCCTACCAAAACATTCAGGGACATAAGAGATGTGGAATACCTGACTGCCAGTGAAGAGTGAGGCAAAGAACTCATTGAGTACTTCAGCCTTCTCCATCTCTGCTGCAGCCAGTTCCCCCATCTAATTTATCACAGGGATACACACTCCTTGGCCTGTCTCTTCTGACCAATGTACTTACAGAATCTCTTCTTGTTATGTTTCACATTCCTCACCAAGTTTTTTTCATCTCTGCCTTGACTTTCCTGATCTCATCTCTGCATGTTCAGATTGCATCCCTGTACTCTTTCCCGGGCTACAAATCCCTGTTTCCAATGCCTATACATTTTCTTCTTGCCACTCAGTTTAATCAGCAAGTCCTTCTTGGGCCATTTCAGTTTCTTGCCTCTTATTCTTGATTTCTTATACTGGAGGACGGAGAGATCTTACACTCTCAGATAGGTATTCTTAAATAGATAACAGCTCTATTCCATTCCTTTGTCTCCAAGGACAGTTTCCCAGGGGATCCCACACAATAATTCCTTAAACAGCTGGAACTTTGCTCTCATGATATTCAAGGTCCTGGCTCTATTCTTCATTAGGACCATATTCCTTGAGACCATGAACTCAACCAAGACACAGTTGCTACAGCCCAGACAACCTCCAGTCTTGACTTCTGTAATGATCTACTCTGCAGTTGTGAGCACCAAGTCCAATAATACTTCTCCTCTGGTTGGTTTGTCTAATACAGGGGAGTTATTCTCAATGGATTCCAGAAGTCTCCTGGATTGCTTACAACCCACGATGTTGCTTTTGCAGCAGACGTCTGAGTGGTTGGAATCTCCCATTAGGACGAGAGCCTCCAAGCACAATGCTTCTAGTAACTGAAACAAGAAGGCCTTATCCAGTAAGGCTCCATTTATTCCAGCAGCCTGGCCACCAGATGTCCTTTATTGGTCCAGTCCCTAATTTTAAACTAAAAGCTCTCAACATTATCATGGCTGTTTTTCAAAAACAACTCTTTGCAATCTATCAAATCTATCTACCTATAGAGGGCAGCTCTGCCAACCCTTCTGTTCTGCTATTTCATCCAAAAACTTATGGCTTCTGATCACAGTATTCAAGTTATGTGACTCATCCCACTATTTTTCCATGATAGAAATTAAATCATAGGTTTCTAATTGCATAACTGTTTCCATTTTCTTCTCCTTATTTCCCATGTTGCTTTATTGGAGAAGCACTACAGCTGGGCAATCGGTCATGTTAACTTGGAGGAGCTCTTCCAAATTCCACTGGGACAAGTCTGTTTTTAACATGCTGATTCCTAAGGTGACAGTGTTTCCTGGTTATTTCTAACTCAGAAGAACATCTACTTCCCCCATCAAAACTAATTTAAAGCTCTGTTAATCAGCCTAGCTAGGCTGATTAACAATCTTCCTGCCCAGAACAGTCTTCTCCTTCCTCATTAGTTGTCTCCTATTGGATGTTCAACATGCCCAGTGTTTCAAAGATATGTCCAAGATGATAAAACCCAAAAACCTGAGTGAGGCACCATCAACACAGTCAATTATTGAACTGGTCCATTTGCCTCCTTCTTCTTGGGCTGTAGTCACCAACTAGGAGGATTGAGGAGAACACTACCTATGCTCCTCATTCCTTTAACATTCTCCTAGAGGTCAAAAAGTCTCTCATAATATTTTGCCATCTCTTCGTTGCAGCTTCCTGTGATCCAGCGTAAAAAACCGAGAGCTGATAGCAGTCTTTTGAACTTCATCAAACTCAGTAGTCTCTTCCTGATGCACCAAATGTGGGTATCTGACAGGAAACAATTGTTTCTGGAGAGACTGTCCAGGCAGCAAATAGGTGTCACAGTGTCTCCCATAGAGGACTGCCCAGTTATTAACACATTTTGCCTTTTTTTTTTTGGGTGGCACTGTCATACTTCCAGTCATTCCATTTGTGATTCTTTTCTATACAGACCTTACAATTCTCATAGAAAATCACTGCCAGACATGAATTAGTTTTTTTTTTTTTCTTTTTTTTTTTTCAAAAGCCAGGGCCTTCCTGAGCCTTGATTATCTTCCCTACTTAGCACTGTGTTATAAGAGCTGTTTTACTGGTGTATATGCCAAGCCAACCTGAAGCAGGCAGCCCACACGGCTTGTCAAAGTTGCCAGACTAACTACAGAACCCTTAACCACAAAAATAATTGTATTCAGAACTGGTGAGCTCCGCAAAACCCCGGTGTTCTGACTGATCCACAGGGACAGAGAGGGGAGTCCCTTGAGAAGAAAGGCCCTCCACTAGTGCACTGATGTGCCACCGTTGCTCACACATACCTGCCTCCTGTCACTTAACATTCAGAAATTTTATAAGGTGCTCCACTATATCTTAATACAGAGTATTTTATACACTGTGCGGCTAAGTTTTTGTAGATATGAAGACAGTTAATTTCTGTGCCGTTAAAAATGCATGCAAACATACAGATATACATTAAATAAGAATAGAATGGCATAAATGTATAAAATAATGTACATTCATACAAAGAAATAGGGTGCGCTCAAAAATGTATGCATATATTCATATATATATACATGTATATATATGTATGTGTAAATGTGAATACAGCACATGTCATAAGTAAGTGAGTATTTACAAAAGTTAGCGCTTCCTGAAACACAGGCAATGCGGCACCAACCAGAGAGCAAGCAAAGGACACGTGGCTGTCACTGTGCACAGCCAATCTGAGGGCACTGTGCAAACAGTACCCGCTCCTGACACAAAATGGTGGCTGACACAAAATGGTGGCTCCCAGTGTGTGCAAGGGGATGGACTTCCTGTTCAGTGGAGCACTGGGAAAGCTGGAGGTGTAGACTGGTTCTGGCAGCCAATCCCACCAGAGTAGGCGTGGGCAGGAGGGAGGAGTTGTGGGACACGCTGCCATGGTGGTGAGGCTGGTGGGAGAATCTTGCGGGACTGAGGAACATCTCCTCCTCAGCTAAGCTCATGCTGCCAGCAGCCCAGTCCATAGAGCAAGTGACAGTCCTTGGTGTGCTGCAGGAGGAGAGTGTTGAGCTGTTGGAGTGTTCCTTGCTGTTGGATGGCCTCTCTCGCTGGCAGGCAGTGGCAGGGAAGGCAGCACTGGAGATCATGCTTGCTGCAGCTGAGCTCATCAGAGCCACATGAGCTCCTGTTCCTCAGAAATGTTGCAGTCTCCTCTGCGTTATCTGTCAGGTGTTTTTCATTAATGGCTAGAATACACTTCATATGTTTGGAAAGCAGTGAATGGAGAATTACTTACAGTATCTATGTGTCCGCGGTAACTCAATTCTCTACAGACTGCGTCAGTACCAGGAATATACTGCCAGGTGTATTTCTTTGCTTTGCGAGGTTAGGATCTGAACTGAAATTTTCGGGATGTCTGTGAATGAACTGCTTTCCATTCTACGTGGTTCTGTTTTGGGAGATATGTTGTGACTGGTATTTTGTCAGTCATTTGAATAATCATGTGATGGGCTGTGCTGGAGCAGATGCTGCTGCTCCTGCTGCTACTGCTGGGGCTCTTCCATGCTTTGTAATCTCTGCTTTTGAGATTTCATTCTTTCAGTTACCAGAAAAAGAGTTGCATTGATCAGCCAACACAGATATAATGTATCTGCTATTGTCTGTAGAGTTTGTTACTTTTTGTAACTTCTATAGGCACAGGAAGGAGGAAGAAGTTGCACCTGTTCAGTTGTTATTCCCTGTAATATTTCAGATTAATGAAAGTGCTTTGGCTTTCTGCTTTGTGCTGGTGGTAAAGATATTGCTTTCTGTTGATGGGTGTAATACAATTTCTCTGTTTACATGAACAGTCACCAGCTTGTTGCGACCAATTCCTTGGGGAACCTCCCGCTATACATACACATACTGTGCATGTCGTAGTGAGTATTTACAAAAATTAGCGCTTCCTGACACACAGGCAATGCGGCACCAACCAGAGAGCAAGCAAAGGACACGTGGCTGTCACTGTGCACAGCCAATCTGAGGGCACTGTGCAAACAGTACCCGCTCCTGACACAAAATGGTGGCTGACACAAAATGGTGGCTCCCAGTGCGTGCAAGGGGATGGACTTCCTGTTCAGTGGAGCACTGGGAAAGCTGGAGGTGTAGACTGGTTCTGGCAGCCAATCCCACCAGAGTAGGCGTGAGCAGGAGGGAGGAGTTGTGGGACACGCTGCCTTGGTGGTGATGCAGAGAGCGGCTTGCTGGCATCTGTGAGGAGCTGCAGCAGCTGCTGGTGGCTGAATAGAGCTGCTCTGTGACCCAGCCATGCTTCTGACAGGATGAGGCAGAGCTGTGTTGTCTGCATGTCTTACTTGGCAGTGACGGTGGTTTTGCCGGTGAGTTTCACTGTGAACATGAGAAACGCCTCTTCCGTTGCTGCATGTCAGTGCTGTGTCTGCTGCCTGCTGACCTGCTGTGCCTCCAGACCATCATGGCTGGAGCTGGTGAGCACAGCAACATCTCAGTGCTCTGACTGATCATGGGGGAACAGAAGTGGCCTCTCTCATGGCAGCTGGCACTCCTCTGATGCCCCAGTATTTGGCCCTACTCCTGCAGCCTTGTAAGGCCTGCCTGGCTGCCCGTCATTCACAGCCTTTATTATGTACTCCACTGGCTCTTAGTACTGATATTTTCATCTGCTTAGCACTTGTAATTTTGCAGATAAGAAAATACTAGATTTCAGTGCTGTTATAAAAGCTTATACACATATAGACTTAAATGTTACATTACAAAATAAAATACTATGAGCTACATTTGTTCACAAATGTTTGCATGTATTCAATGTATGAATATCTGTATGTGCAGCTATGCGTACAGCACATGTCGTAAGTGAGTATTTACAAAAGTTAGCGCTTCCTGACACACAGGCAATGCGGCACCAACCAGAGAGCAAGCAAAGGACACGTGGCTGTCACTGTGCACAGCCAATCTGAGGGCACTGTGCAAACAGTACCCGCTCCTGACACAAAATGGTGGCTGACACAAAATGGTGGCTCCCAGTGCGTGCAAGGGGATGGACTTCCTGTTCAGTGGAGCACTGGGAAAGCTGGAGGTGTAGACTGGTTCTGGCAGCCAATCCCACCAGAGTAGGCGTGGGCAGGAGGGAGGAGTTGTGGGACACGCTGCTGTGGTGGTGAGGCTGGTGGAAGAATCTTGCGGGACTGAGGAACATCTCTTCCTCAGCTAAGCTCATGCTGCCAGCAACCCAGTCCATAGAGCAAGTGACAGTCCTTGGTGTGCTGCAGGAGGAGAGTGTTGAGCTGTTGGAGTGTTCCTTGCTGTTGGACGGCCTCTCTCGCTGGCAGGCAGTGGCAGGGAAGGCAGCACTGGGAGCTGTAGATCGTGCTTGCTGCAGCTGAGCTCATCAGAGCCACATGGGCCTGTGTTCCTCAGAAATGTTGCTGCAGTCTCTTCTGCATTATCTTGCAGGTGCATCTTCCATATCTGCCAGAGTACTCTCGTAAGTTAGCCTAGCAGTTAACCGAGACCGCAATGCCGGCTCCCTGCCACAAAATGCCGGCTGACACAAAATGGTGGCTGCCAGTGCACACAAGTGGACAGACTTCCTGTTCAAAGGACCAGTGGGAGAGCTGGAGGTGTAGGCTGTTTTGAGCAGCCAATCCCACCAGAGTAGGTGTGGGCAGGAGGGAGGAGTTCTGGGACACGCTGCCTTGGTGGTGATGCAGAGAGCGGCTTGCTGGCATCTGTGAGGAGCTGCAGCAGCTGCTGGTGGCTGGATAGTGCTGCTCTGTGACCCAGCTATGCTTCTGACAGGATGAGGCAGAGCTGTGTTGTCTGCATGTCTTACTTGGCAGTGACGGTGGTTTTGCCGGTGAGTTTCACTGTGAACATGAGAAACGCCTCTTCCGTTGCTGCATGTCAGTGCTGTGTCTGCTGCCTGCTGACCTGCTGTGCCTCCAGACCATCATGGCTGGAGCTGGTGAGCACAGCAACATCTCAGTGCTCTGACTGATCATGGGGGAACAGAAGTGGCCTCTCTCATGGCAGCTGGCACTCCTCTGATGCCCCAGTATTTGGCCCTACTCCTGCAGCCTTGTAAGGCCTGCCTGGCTGCCCGTCATTCACAGCCTTTATTATGTACTCCACTGGCTCTTAGTACTGATATTTTCATCTGCTTAGCACTTGTAATTTTGCAGATAAGAAAATACTAGATTTCAGTGCTGTTATAAAAGCTTATACACATAGACTTAAATGTTACATTACAAAATAAAATACTATGAGCTACATTTGTTCACAAATGTTCGCATGTATTCAATGTATGAACATCTGTATGTGTAGCTGTGCGTACAGCACATGTCATAAGTAAGTGAGTATTTACAAAAGTTAGCGCTTCCTGACACACAGGCAATGCGGCACCAACCAGAGAGCAAGCAAAGGACACGTGGCTGTCACTGCGCACAGCCAATCTGAGGGCACTGTGCGAACAGCACCCGCTCCTGACACAAAATGGTGGCTGACACAAAATGGTGGCTCCCAGTGCGTGCAAGGGGATGGACTTCCTGTTCAGTGGAGCACTGGGAAAGCTGGAGGTGTAGACTGGTTCTGGCAGCCAATCCCACCAGAGTAGGCGTGGGCAGGAGGGAGGAGTTGTGGGACACGCTGCCATGGTGGTGAGGCTGATGGAAGAATCTTGCGGGACTGAGAAACATCTCTTCCTTAGATAAGCTCATGCTGCCAGCAACCCAGTCCATAGAGCAAGTGACAGTCCTTGGTGTGCTGCAGGAGGAGAGTGTTGAGCTGTTGGAGTGTTCCTTGCTGTTGGACGGCCTCTCTCGCTGGCAGGCAGTGGCAGGGAAGGCAGCACTGGAGATCGTGCCTGCTGCAGCTGAGCTCAGCTAAGCCACATGAGCCCCTGTTCCTCAGAAATGTTGCTGTCACCTCTGCGTTATCTGTCAGGTGTTTTTCATTAATGGCTAGAATACACTTCATATGTTTGGAAAGCAGTGAATGGAGAATTACTTACAGTATCTATGTGTCCGCGGTAACTCAATTCTCTACAGACTGCGTCAGTACCAGGAATATACTGCCAGGTGTATTTCTTTGCTTTGCGAGGTTAGGATCTGAACTGAAATTTTCGGGATGTCTGTGAATGAACTGCTTTCCATTCTACGTGGTTCTGTTTGGGGAGATATGTTGTGAGTGGCATTTTGTCAGTCATTTGAATAATCCTGTGATGTGTTGTGCCGGAGCGGAAGCTGCTGCTGCTGCTCCTGCTGCTGCTGCTGGGGCTCTTCCATGCTTTGTAATCTGTGCTTTTGAGACTTCATTCTTTTAGTTACCAAAAAAAGAGTTGCATTGATCAGCCAACACAGATATAATATATCTGCTATTGTCTGTAGAGTTACTTTGATGTTGCACCTATTCAGTTGTTATTCCCTGTAATGTTTCAGATTAATGAAAGTTTTTTGGTTTTCTGCTTTGTGCTGCTGGTAATGACACTGTTGATGTGCATAATAAAAGTTCACTGTTTATGTTAACATTTACCAGCTTTTTTTTTTTTCTTCTTCTTTTTTCTTTTTTCTTTTTTTCCCTATACTGCTTTTCAACACACTAAACCTCAGTATAAAATATAAGAGAAGACTAGGGTGTCAAGTGGCTAATTTTGGCCATCATTTTGTAATTACAAATTAGAAAGAGCAAAGAAGGAGGGCTTTCAAGATGCAGTTTGAATCATATAGCCAATGAATCATAGGATATCTTGAGTAGGAAGGGATCCCCAAGAATAGCCTAGTCTGCTCCTATATCTGTTCCCCTGTCCAATCACTCTCTCATTTGTTTATGGAAATATATTGAACAGAAGAATCAGGGCTTTCTGCTTTTGTGCTGGTAGTAGATCCGCCACTTGGTGTAAAATAAAGTTCACAGATGAACACGAGATGGAAATGTTATGATGGAATAAAATTGCAACAGCAATGATCTCTTATCTAAACAACTGCATTAGTTTAGGCTTCATGAGGGAGAACTGTGCTTAATTAAGTTTTCTTTTTTCATTTCTATTCCCCTGCACATAAGTTTTAAAAATTGGGTGATTGACTTTATATCCATTCTTTACGTCAAATTCAGTACAACAACAAAGTTGCCATGATAATTCATGAGAGTATTCACTAGGAAAGTATAGCCCTGAAACACTTTCAGCAGACACCTGAGACACGTGTCCTCCTTAAACTCCTATTCTCCAATTTTATTTTCTGCCCTTTATTCATGCTAAGCATCAACAGAGTTAGGGGCAAGAATAAAATGTACTTTGGCCCACACATCCCACTTTACTGCATATCCGCTAAGTTAAAGATGATAGAATCATAGAATCAAAGATATTCTGTGCTGGGAGGGACTCAGTACGACCAATGAGCACAGCTGATGGCTGCTCCCGGTATTTTTGTGATAACTTTCCATATGCTTCTTGAACTTCATCAGATTTGTTGCGAACAATTCTTTTGGGATCTTCCCTCTATACATATGCATACTGCGCATATCGGAGTGGATATTTACAAATGTTAGTGCTTCCTGACACACAGGCAATGCGGCACCAACCAGAGAGCAAGCAAAGGACATGTGGCTGTCACTGCGCACAGCCAATCTGAGGGCACCCGCTCCTGACACAAAATGGTGGCTGACACAAAATGGTGGCTCCCAGTGTGTGCAAGGGGATGGACTTCCTGTTCAAAGGACCACTGGGAAAGCTGGAGGTGTAGACTGGTTCTGGCAGCCAATCCCACCAGAGTAGGCGTGGGCAGGAGGGAGGAGTTGTGGGACACGCTGCTGTGGTGGTGAGGCTGATGGAAGAATCTTGCGGGACTGAGGAACATCTCCTCCTCAGCTAAGCTCATGCTGCCAGCAACCCAGTCCATAGAGCAAGTGACAGTCCTTGGTGTGCTGCAGGAGGAGAGTGTTGAGCTGTTGGAGTGTTCCTTGCTGTTGGACGGCCTCTCTCGCTGGCAGGCAGTGGCAGGGAAGGCAGCACTGGGAGCTGTAGATCGTGCTTGCTGCAGCTGAGCTCATCAGAGCCACATGGGCCTGTGTTCCTCAGAAATGTTGCTGCAGTCTCTTCTGCATTATCTTGCAGGTGCATCTTCCATATCTGCCAGAGTACTCTCGTAAGTTAGCCTAGCAGTTAACTGAGACCGCAATGCCGGCTCCCTGCCACAAAATGCCGGCTGACACAAAATGGTGGCTGCCAGTGCACACAAGTGGACAGACTTCCTGTTCAAAGGACCAGTGGGAGAGCTGGAGGTGTAGGCTGTTTTGAGCAGCCAATCCCACCAGAGTAGGTGTGGGCAGGAGGGAGGAGTTCTGGGACACGCTGCCTTGGTGGTGATGTAGAAAGGGGCTTGCTGGCATCTGTGAGGAGCTGCAGCAGCTCCTGGTGGCTGGATAGTGCTGCTCTGTGACCCAGCCATGCTTCTGACAGGATGAGGCAGAGCTGTGTCGTCTGCATGTCTTACTTGGCAGTGACGGTGGTTTTGCCGGTGAGTTTCACTGTGAACATGAGAAACGCCTCTTCCGTTGCTGCATGTCAGTGCTGTGTCTACTGCCTGCTGACCTGCTGTGCCTCCAGACCATCATGGCTGGAGCTGGTGAGCACAGCAACATCTCAGTGCTCTGACTGATCATGGGGGAACAGAAGTGGCCTCTCTCATGGCAGCTGGCACTCCTCTGATGCCCCAATATTTGGCCCTACTCCTGCAGCCTTGTAAGGCCTGCCTGGCTGCCCGTCATTCACAGCCTTTATTATGTTCTCCACTGGCTCTTAGTACTGATATTTTCATCTGCTTAGCACTTGTAATTTTGCAGATAAGAAAATACTAGATTTCAGTGCTGTTATAAAAGCTTATACACATAGACTTAAATGTTACATTACTAAATAAATAGTATGAGCTACATTTGTTCACAAATGTTTGCATGTATTCAATGTATGAATATCTGTATGTGCAGCTATGCGTACAGCACATGTCGTAAGAGAATATTTACAAAAGTTAGCGCTTCCTGACACACAGGCAATGCGGCACCAACCAGAGAGCAAGCAAAGGACACGTGGCTGTCACTGTGCACAGCCAATCTGAGGGCACTGTGCAAACAGTACCCGCTCCTGACACAAAATGGTGGCTGACACAAAATGGTGGCTCCCAGTGCGTGCAAGGGGATGGACTTCCTGTTCAGTGGAGCACTGGGAAAGCTGGAGGTGTAGACTGGTTCTGGCAGCCAATCCCACCAGAGTAGGCGTGGGCAGGAGGGAGGAGTTGTGGGACACGCTGCTGTGGTGGTGAGGCTGGTGGAAGAATCTTGCGGGACTGAGGAACATCTCTTCCTCAGCTAAGCTCATGCTGCCAGCAACCCAGTCCATAGAGCAAGTGACAGTCCTTGGTGTGCTGCAGGAGGAGAGTGTTGAGCTGTTGGAGTGTTCCTTGCTGTTGGACGGCCTCTCTCGCTGGCAGGCAGTGGCAGGGAAGGCAGCACTGGGAGCTGTAGATCGTGCTTGCTGCAGCTGAGCTCATCAGAGCCACATGGGCCTGTGTTCCTCAGAAATGTTGCTGCAGTCTCTTCTGCATTATCTTGCAGGTGCATCTTCCATATCTGCCAGAGTACTCTCGTAAGTTAGCCTAGCAGTTAACCGAGACCGCAATGCCGGCTCCCTGCCACAAAATGCCGGCTGACACAAAATGGTGGCTGCCAGTGCACACAAGTGGACAGACTTCCTGTTCAAAGGACCAGTGGGAGAGCTGGAGGTGTAGGCTGTTTTGAGCAGCCAATCCCACCAGAGTAGGTGTGGGCAGGAGGGAGGAGTTCTGGGACACGCTGCCTTGGTGGTGAGGTTGGTGGGAGCTGCTGGCATTTGTGGGAGCTGGTCATGGCCCACCATGCTTTTGACAGGGCGATACAGAGCTGCGTTTTCTGCATGTCTTACTTGGCAGGGAGGGTGGTTTTGCTGGGTGATTTTCGTGGCCAGGCTGTCTAACTTCTTCAGCTATGCTCATGCTTTCAGCTCCCCAGTTCATACTGTAATTGACAATCTTTGTTCTGCTGCAAAATGGGAATGCTGAGCCCCAAAACAAAATCAACAGTATCAATGAGCTAAGGGAGGAAAGCTCTTTACTAAATATCATAGTGGAATGCCAGATAACAATATAATACGATATAATTGGATGCTTATAAATAAAGTTAGAACATCCAAAACTGAAGACTTTAATCTGAAAGTGAGATGGCTAAAGAGTAAACACTGCAGAGATAAGGAGTGAAAGAAGGGACAGTTTCATGACTTGGACTGGCTTTATCTTCCTTTGAATGGAAAACAGATATGGAACAGTGAAAGTCTTCTTTGAGGTGTAGTTCTTCTCTTCTGAGAATGAGGTAACCAGAAACATAGACATACTACAAAAACGGAACATGAATGCTTTAAATCCCAGTGCACTACGTGATGTTATGATGTGGAATACCAATAACAAAAATAAAACTACAGCATTTGTGAATGTATTTCAGGTTATGTTTAAGAAGGAACAATTATTTAAGAATATCACCCAGAGATCTGCACTGAGGTGGGATAGTTCTTAGTGGCAGGGACTCTGGGATGATATGGGCTGGTGCTTAGGGTGGTACTCACCCCTAGAGGTTTTGAACTTCACCTCTAAGCAACTGCACAATTTCTGAAAATCTAATAGAATATTTGGACAGTTGTCATCTTGGCAATCCTAAAGAGGCACAAATCATTGCAGCAGCTGGGGCCTGACTATATTTGCCTCCTGAGCTCTGTTCAACACTGTTCAGCATTCTCAAGGGGAAGGCAATACCTCTTGATCTGATGACAATGCAATTGACTCTCCAGCTCTTGTGACAGACCCTGCAGCGGCTACAGTTCAATTAACAGGTACTACAGTTGCTGCAAGCATTGTGACAGATTCTGCTGTCACTCCAACTCATGATGAGCCCTGTGGTTGCTCCTGCTATGAGTCATCTAGGTTAAAAAAAAAAAAAAAAAAACGCCTCCTGAGGGAGGTGCACCATATGTGGAGTTACAGCCCAGTGGTTGCTTCAACTCCTGTTATATGTCTTGTGGCTACTCTAAACACTGTGATGAGGCTTGTTGCTGCTACAGCCCTTCAGTGAGCCCTGTGGTTGCTCCCATCCCTACAAGGGGCCCTGCAGTTGCTCCCACTCCTATTCCCTGACAGGAATGAACTGGAAATATAATGAAAGACCAGTGGTGGATTAAAGGGCTAGCCTACTTCGTCACTATGGAGATTATCTCTCTTCCTCCGATGCTCCTGTGTCTCAGCTGTGGAGAAAATGGTTCAATGGCTTGTGCTGGATCCTTTGCAGAGAGAGGGAGAGTGGATATAGTGGGTACACACCATGTATCATCCTGTGGTTCTACCTGCGTGATCATGGACAGAATATGAGGAAGTTGAATGGAAAACCTACCTTGAATGTACAGGCATGAGTATGTGAGTTGCAAGGGAAAAAAATAATAAATGAAGTGCTTTTTTTTGGATTTGTTTTGTTTTGTTCTTTTTCCCAAGGAAAATTGGTGGCTCCGTTTTCCAGTGGGCAGCTCATCAAACTGAGTAGATCGTAAACTCATGCTAGTTAGGTCTGATCCCCTGGTTGTCTTGTATACAATGTTTGACTGCACTCAAGATTATCTGCTCCATAACCTTCCCCAGTGCTTACGTCAGGCTGAGAGACCTGTAGATCCTCCTGTGGAATCTTGTATAATGATGTGACAGTGGCAGTTCTCCAGCTGTCTGAAACCTCTCCATTTGAGCAGGACTGCTGGTACATGATGGAAGGTGGCTTGATGAGCTCTTCTACCAGTTCCGTTGGTACCCTTTCTTGTAACCCACCTGACCTAATAGATTTGTGATAATCTACATGATGTAGCAGGTCACTAACTGTTTCCTTCTGAATTGCAGCATCTTTATTCTCTTCTTCCATCCCTGTCTTCAAGCTCAAGTTGAGTACCCTGAGGATAACTAAAGACAGAAGCAAAGGTGGCACTGAGTACCTCAACCTCTTCCTCATCCTTGGTAGTAATGTTCCCCTCCATATCCAATAAAGAATGGGAATTAGATGACCACATCAAAATGACTCTCAAGAGCTAAAATTTCCTGAGGTCTGGACTGGAGAAGCACTGTCACTAGGAATTACTAGAGCTGCAATTCATAGACAGCCCATTGCTGTGGTTTAGAGCCTGATTCAGGCATTTCAGAAGGGAAACACTCCAAATGCTCTGACTCCTCTGGTGCCAGCTCCTAGGAAGAGAAACTGCCCTTTTTTTCCCCTTCATCTGCAGAACACAGATCCAAAAACTTATAGTGCCTGATTGCAGTTGGACCTGTTTATCTAGCAGGTAGTTACTTAACAACGGCTTGATGAAAACGGCCCTTACATTTAAATTCCAGTTGGTCCCAAGAAACAATTAATATATTTTCTAATTATATTTTGGAGTACAAATATCAATAATTGTACAAAAGGATGCCAATAACCTAGGCATAAAACCTGGGAGACTGAGTTAAAATTACTGCAGTTATGGGAACTAGCACTGTGCACCAGACTGCATAAGTTAATTTATGGTTAATTTACAGTGAAAAATATATTACCTCTTCTTCCTTTGCAATTAACACACCACTGTGAAAGTGTACTAGGTTTTGATGTCTTAAATAGCATTTGCCAAATGATGCTGTGTTATCTTTTGGTGCAAATACCAAACTTAATAAAAATCAGAATCAAATAGTATGCTTCATACAGCTCTACTGCTCCATGAGTCAGAAGCTACTAGTGTCCCGTTGTATCCAATTTCTGATGCAGCATAGACTAGCATTTCTGAAGTAAGAGCACATTTAGAAAAAATGGCGGATCATCTCTAGAACATGTCCCTGATAAAATTCCCCAAGTTAACAAACTGGAGGGATGATGGTGATTAACAATTGATTATCAGCACTTAAATGCCATCTCAAGTCTGTTAATGGCTGCAGTGCCAAATATTAGTGCTTCAGCAGCTACAGTACAAACTGGCACACCTCCATGAGTGACAGTTTTAAAGAGGCAGAACAGAGATATTCTGAGTGGAAAAAATGTCTTTTACCATTAGTCCATGCAATTAAACAAGTTGAGAAAACATGCCAAGAGCAAGCTATTCAAAATAGAGGTGCATGTAATTTGTTAGATATAATACTAAAAGGGACTGCACCTCCAGAAGGAATTAGAATACGCTATGCCTAAACACTGGGAGTATCAGATGAAATGCAATTGGCTGAGGAACACACTAAAGAAGAGCGAGAAAGAGGTGATTAAGCACAAGAATTAAAAGTTGTTGTATAAGCTCAGAGTGATGCAGAACTCATGTATGTGAATTCTTATGCTGTTCAGGCAGATGCTACACAATGGCTTTGTCAATGGAAAACTCTTAACTGGGAAATATAAATATGTGAAGATCTGCAGACTGGAGAAATGAAGTCTGGAAACAACTTTTGGATATTGGCAGGAAAATACCATTTCAAATATGACAGAGGGTGGTGATCAATGCATCTATGTCCAGGTGCAGGCCGGTAACGAGCGGCATCCCCCAGGGGTCTGTCCTGGGACTGGTGCTCTTTAACACCTTTATCAATGACATCGATGATGGAATCGAGTGCACCCTCAGCAAGTTTGCTGATACACCAAGCTGACTTGGTGGAAGGAAGGGATGCCTTTCAGAGGGACCTCGAGAGACTAGAACAGTGGGCCCCGGTGAACCTGATGAAGTTCAACATGGCAAAGTGCAGAGTTTTGCACTTGGGCTGGAGGAATCCCAGGCACCCATACAGACTGGAAGGAGCGGTCCTTGAGAGCAGCCCTGTGGAGAAGGACCTGGGGGTCTTGATAGATGAAAAACTGAACATGAGCCAGCAGTGCGTCCTTGCGGCTCGGAAGGCAAATGGTATCCTGGGCTCCATCAAAAGAGGGATGGCCAGCAGCAACAGGGAGGTGATTGTCCCCCTCTACTCTGCTCCTGTGAGGCCCCATCTGGAATACTGCATCCAGGTCTGGATCCCCAGTACAAAAAAGACAGAGAGCTGTTGGAGAGGGTCCAGAGGAGAGCCACAAAGATGATCAGGGGACTGGAGCACCTCCCCTACAAAGACAGGCTGAGGGAGCTGGGCTTGTTCAGCCTGGAGAAAAGAAGGCTGCGGGGTGACTTCATTGCAGCCTGTCAGTGCCTACAGGGAGCCTATGAACAGGAGGGGAATCAACTCTTTGAAACGGTTGATAACTGCAGGGCAAGGGGAAATGGTTTGAAGTTGAGGGAAGGAAGATTTAGGTTGGATATCAGGGGGAAGTTCTTGACAGAGAGAGTGGTGAGGTGCTGGAACAGCTGCCCAGAGAGGTTGTGGATGCCCCATCCCTGGAAGTCTTCAAGGCCAGATTGGATGGGGTCCTGGGCAGCCTGGTCTGGTGTTAAATGTGGAGGTTGGTGGTCCTGCATGTGCCAGAGGGATTGGAGCTTCATGATCCTTGAGATCCCTTCCAACCCTGGCCATTCTGTGATTCTGTGATATGACTGGTGAAAGCCCATACTTGAGATAATGATCACAGAATCATAGGGCTGGAGGGGACTTCTGAGGATCATTTAGTCTAATCCCTGCTAAAGTACATCCCCTACAGTAGGTTGCATGGGAAAGCATCCAGATGGTCCCTAAATGTCATCAGAGCAAGAGATTATTCAACTCCCCCGGACAGCCTGTTCCAGTGCTCTGTCACTCTTACAGTAAAGAAGTTATTTCTCACTTTTTATAGAACTTCCTGTGTTCCAGTTTTTGTCCATTGCTCCTTGTCCTGTTTTTGTAGACCACTGAAAAGAGCCTGGCTTCATCCATTTGACTACTGCACTTTAGATATTTATAAATAATTGTGAGATCCCCTCTCAGTCTTCTCTTCTCCAGACTGAACAGCCCCAAGCCTCTCAGCCTTTCCTCACACATGAGAAGATCCAGGCCCCTAGCCATCTTTGTGGCCCTTCACTGTACTCTCTCTAGAAGTTCCCTGTGTTTTCCTAACTGAGGATCCCAGAACTGGACTTAATACTCCAGATGTGGCCTCACCAGGGCAGAGTAGAGGAGGAAGATCACCTCCCTTGACATGCTGGCTGCGCTCTTTTTGATGCACTCCAGGATACCACTGATCTTCTTGGCCACAGGGGCACACTGCTGGCTTGAGGTCAACCTGATGTCCACCAGGCAACCTAGGTCCTTCTCTACAGATCTTATGTGAGCCCCTAACCTGTACTGATATTCCACACTTGTTCTTGTTGAACTTCTCAAGGTTTCACTCCATCCTACTCTCCAGCCTGTCCAGGTCTTGTTGAATGGCACTACAGCTTTCTAATGTGTTAGCTGCTCCTCCCAGGTTGATATCATCAATAAATTCACTGAGGGTGCACTCTATCCCTTCATCCAGGTCACTGATGAAGATGTTGAACAAGACCAGACCCAGTACCGACCCTTTAGAAACACTGCTAGTTAGAGGCCTCCAACTAGACTCTGTGTTGCTGACCAGAACCTTGTGAGCTTTGCCAGTCAGCTTGTTCTCAATCTACCTCATTGTCCACTCCTCTATCCCACACTTTCTAAACTTCATTAGTAGGATGTTGTATGTGACTGTCAAAAGCCTTGCTGAAGTCAAGGTACACAAAATCTGTCCCCTTATCTACTCAGGTAGTGATGACGACATCATAGAAGGCTACCACATTGGTCGAGCATGATTTCCCTTTGGTGAATTTATATTTATTACTCCTGATAATCTTGTTCTCTTCTAATTGCTCAGAGATGGCATCTAGAAGAAGTTATTGCATCATATTTTCTGGCTCAGTGGTGACACTGACTGGTCCATAGTTCCCTGGGTCCTCCTTCTTGCCTTTTTGAAGATGGGAGTCACACTGGCTTTCCTCTAGTCTTCAGGCACTTCTCTTGTTCTCCAAGACCGTTCAAAGATGGCAGAGAGTGGTTCAGCAAATGTTTCTGCCAGCACCCTCAGGATTTGTGGGTGCATGCTATCAGGGCCCATGAATTTGTGTATGTTGATTTTAGCTAAATGCTCTCTGATCAGATCCTCCTCAACCAAGAGGAAGACTTCAATTCCCCAGACTTTGACTCTTACCTCCATGGTATGGGATTCTTGAGCACCAATCTTAGTAGTAAAGACTGAACCAAGAAGGCATTCAGTATCTCCACCTTCTCAGCATCCCCTGTTACCAGGGAATCTGTCTCCTTCAGTAGCAGACCTAAATTCCTCCTATAATTTCTTTTACTACTTAAAAAATCCTTTCTTGTTATTCATGACTTCTTCTTGCATCCCATAGCTTGGGATATATAACACTGACCAGCAGCAGTCACCCATGTATTCATAGCCATTTCTACACCCTGCACAGAAAAGTAGCATGCTAAAGGCATGTGCACCTGATGCTATCTGATGGCTACTGCAGCAATATGAGGTAGGATGACTCTAGTGGAGCTGATAGAACCTATCAGCTGCCAGGAGTACAGAAGGGGAGAGGGAAGAAGAAACCAGAGGCAAAATCTTTAGGCAAACAATGTTCAAACTGCTGATCTCTGATCACTTGTGGTTTGCATGCTCTCATCATGAGCAAAGGTTTTTGACACAACTCCACTGCCTTTTTCTTCAGTAATGCACAGCTGCCACCAACTTTATTCCAGGTCTTCAAAACTTTCACTAGCAGACTTCCTCTCACCATTATTGTTCCATTTCCACATAGCAGGATTTCTGTGGAGCTGCAGTAATTTTAATTTACCTTCACCACCTTATCTCTTTATGTTGGCTATAGCGCCCAGTGAGAGAGAGACAAAACTGGCGAGCTCATCCAGGCAACAGCCCAGTTCATTCTGGGAGGTGGAATCCACGAAGAGAGGCCAAGAAGAGAAGAGAGGCAAAGGAGACCAGACACCCATTCCAAGGTACTGCTGCAGATCAAAGCAACACTATTTGCAGAGGTTCTTGAGAAAAGCATTTGTAAAGACCAAAGTACATAAGTGTGAGGGAAGGGAAGCACAAGCAGAGGGAAGGGGAGAACACTGTGCTGTCCAGCCAGTCCCAGGCAGGACGCTGTGGGCACAGCTCTGGAAAGGAGGCTGCTGGCCCAGAGAGACAAGAGCATGGCTTGCACACCCTTGGTGCTCTGCTCAGAGGATGTTGACTGTTGGAGCTCCTTAGCCTTGCCAGCATATAGCCAGTTGATTGTTCTTGTCAGAATAGACACAGAATTCAGGATGCTCTGGCTCTTCTCCTCTGCAGTGGTGGAAAGGACGGTGTATCACAGCATGATACTTTTGCTGAGGAGAATGCTGGCTTTCTCTGCTGCTTCTTTTTGCCTAACAACATGCTTGCATAGAACAGAAAACTCTGTCACTTTCTCATCCCAGGGACTGGAAGCTAACCTCATATCAGCCTGAAGCTATGCATGTAGCCCCACAGGAACAACTGTGCCTGGTTTACCTAGGAGAAAAATTTGATGATAGTGAGGCCATCCAGGAAATCTTTGAATCATGGAATCAAAGAATGAGTAAAATTAGAAGGGATCTTAAAGTTCATCTTGTTCTTACCCCCTTTCATGGGCAGGGACCGGGCTTCCCAAAGTCCCACCCAATCCAACTCTGAGCACTTCCAAGGATGGGGCATCCACAGCTTCTATGGGCAACGTGTTCCTGACCCCGTATCACTTATCTGATTTAAAGGTGGTTCTCTTCTTCTTCTACTTGTAACAGGGATAACATTGCTCACATACAATCCTGTGTCCACCTGACCTGATATATTCTCTGCACAGTGGTTAGCTGTGCTGGACAGAAATGCCCATGCAGTGTAAGGTGTGAAGTAATCAGTATTGGTGAGTACTACTATTGGAAATTAAAATACAGCATTGTTCACTGGAAATTAAGGTACAACATTGTTCATAGGGGTACAAAAGCAGAGTGCACGTGGTATGCAAAGCATCCATTCCACAGAAGTTCCCTAGGCAACCTTAGGTGCTGGGAACATAAGGGAAGCTTTAAGTTCTGACTCTTAAGAGGAACGGCATAAAGAGTGGAGTGGAGTGAAAATTTTGTAGTCAGATTATGTAACAACATCACCAGGATGGAAACTTGATGGTATTATGGTGGCTACATAGTTGCTACTGTGAACCAAGGGAGTACAATTTCTTAACAAAGTGCTGTCCTTTGAGTGAACTCCATACACTCACTGTAATACCAAAATACACCTCTGCCCAAAATCCTATCTCCCTCCAAGATGAGGCCTCTCCTCATTGAGCACACACTCTAGATGTTTTAGTCCATACCTTTAAAAAGCAAAGAGAGATAATTTTACACCACTCAAAATAAAGTTATTTATAACACTCAAGCTCCACTTGGAAATTAAGAAATAGTAAAAAAAAAAAAAAAAAAAAAAAAAAAAAGCTTAAGTAAACAGGAATGCTAGGGAAGATACTATTGAAGACAAGCCAGGACAACACCTTAGACTTCTTGGATCAGTTCATGGACCAAGCCTCTCTTCCTACTCAAAGGGATGCTCATTGGGCAAGACTTGCACACTTGGTTATGCTTAATGCTTCCCCAGGAAACTTAGAAATCTGTATAGTATTCAGTGACCTACCACAATCTCCTCCACTAAGGAATTTAGCCTTGCCCAGTCAGAACTCTGAGCATGGCCAAATTCCTTTCTTGATTGAGTCATGTGAACTGAATGCCTCTAGATAAATCAGGCAATGTACTGTTTGTGCATCTGTAATCGTGATAGTTCATATATTGAATGCAGCTAACTTATAGCACCAAACTGGGTATAACTCAGATGTTGTCCTTCAACGTCACACAAGGCTTTACACAACAGTCATAATCTCTTGGCCCCAAAGATTCATCTTTCACAATGACTGGCTTCACAGTGTCTCCAAAAATCCCTGTTCATTGAAAAAATAGCACCTGTGAAAGCGCAGAAAGCCTGAGAAGGCATGATACCCTTCACTAACTCAGAATGGTAATGAAATCTCCATTGCAAGTAACTGAGACCTGTATTTGATAATACGTTAAAATGACTCCCTTCAAGACTAGATAATAAACTGGTGTCTTCTGTGCTGTTAGATGTCTTATCACTCTTTGCACACACATTCAGCAGCTGGCACATGGCAAAGATTCAGTGGCAATAGCACTGGAGGATCTGACCCATGCCAGCTATGGACACCTTCCAGTTGTCTCCAGTGCACTCACAGCTGGACATAGATGAGACCAGCAAATACTCTCTCAAATAGCTTTGAGTCAGAGGAGTGAGAAACGTGAGAGAAAGTAGCCTCAAAGTCAGTGCAGTAGTAGGGAGGAGGTACTTCAGGTGCAGCGTAGTAGTTTCCTGCAGCCCAGGACAGACCCATGCTGAAGAAGGCTGTGGCCCAACAGATGGACAGATTTGCACATGGCACATGCAGTAGCCCCAGGGCAGCAGGTGGAAGTGGCCTGGAGGAATCCACATCCCATACAGAGACCCTGAAGAAGCAGACTCCAGGCCAGAGCTGCAGCCTGTGCAGAAGAGCCCAGGCAGGATATGGTTTTCTCCATGCTAGAGAAAAATACTCCATACTGGATGGACCTCCAACTATGTTCAGGAGTGGAAAATGGAAAGAAAGAGAAAAAACTACCTGAGAACTCATGAGCTACATTGCTGAAGCCTGAAGAAAATTGTCCGAAGCTGACACAGAAGTACAGCCTGAGGTTTTTGTTATTAGAATATATTTATCTTTCCTTCAAGAAAAGCCTGAATCTTGTTATTTCTAAAGTTAATGTAAAAATAAAACCTTTCACAGCAGAGTAATTGATCTCTGACACCACCAAATTACATCAGCAGCTGCTTAGTTAATTGATGAATGAAAAGGTTAAACAATCAAAAATATTATTTTGCTGATCACATAAAGCATATATTTCATTTCAGCATATTAATTAAAATCATCTACTAAGTCCAGGTAACCTTGAACAAACATGATTTTTCCTACAACTGGGAACAATGGTTGTGAATTTTTCAGCCTGCAGTATTTAGCCTGGGAGAATTATGCATTTATCCATACAGTATAATTGACTCTAGGGAAGAGTCAGCTATCCTACACACTGTACCCACAGGGGCACAAATATATTAAGTGAGAAATATGACATATTACTTATTCACTTGTGGGAAATGAAATCAGTTTCCAAAGGACAGAAGAAAAAGATAGTAGTTAATAAGCATATACGCACACACACACTTAACTCTGTGAGCTACAGTAAAGATAAGCACCAAGAATTGTCAATAGATGGAAGAAAACTCATTACTTTTATGCTCTAGAACAGTGTTTTTTTTTCTTTTTTCTTTTTTTTTCCCCAAGGGTAGTGTACTATAAAAAACAGATAACACCAACCAAGCAAGCATAGTGAGTACTGGGAGCCCTGCTGAGATGAGTAGCTGTCATTAGCTTCTCTGAACAGCAGCAAGCCAACAAGCTTAGACTTGGTAGTGGTGAAGATGAGTGGCAGCTGGTGTCCTTTACTGGAACTGCAAAGGGCACTGTCAGATACACCAAATGGACAGAAACTGTCTACCAGAAGTTGAATGATGCTTGCATCATCTGTTGGCCAAGTTAAAGAGATCAAAAGATGCAGGGCAACCAGAGTTACAGGAAAGTCTCCATATGAGCGTCTCACCTGTGTCTTCTTGGGAACACTGATAATATCCTCCAGAACTTGAGTTGCACCTGTATGCAGCCAGTTGTTTCTCCTCCACTTGGTAACTCCTCAGCAATGACTATGCAGTTTGCAGTATACCAAGTTTCTTTCAAACAAAACAAACGTGACACTACCTTTGTCTCTGTACTTTCTTTCTCTGACTGTCACTGATAGTAAAGCAATACGAAGAAGGAGCTTAGCCTCTTACCGAATGGCATTTGATTAATCAGTTGAAATGGTAGTTGCTTCCTTCCTCCACAGCCTTCCTTCTACTTCACCAAGCTCCCATAAAACCACCAAAAAAGCACCTCATTACTTCACATGACTCATATGTGAGTGTGGAAAGAGATGGTAACCCAGGAGAAAGCAGAATAAAGTGGAAAGAGTGAAGCAGAGAGTTTAGGTCACACAGAAGCACCAAGAGCTACAGAGATTAAAGCAAGACAAAGGATGGAGCTGGGATACAAGAAAAAAGAACTGAGGCTGTAGAGACAATACTGTCCTGACAAAAACGGCCCTTAAGACTGGGGAAGTAAGGGGTTGGGCTGGTCCCAAAGCTGACAAATTGCAAGCTTCCTTCACATCAAGCTCTATACAATTTGCTCAAAGCTCCATCTTGAAAAATTATGATAGCTAAGAAACATCTCAGATAGAAACAAGTGCTCAGTCCTTCCTAAAACAGTCAGGGGAAAATTGGAAAAAAATGAAGTCTGATAGCTTAAAAAAGGAAAATGTGAAAGAAGTTGTTCAGAAATCTTTTTTTTCAGAACTTTTTTGTCTTTTTGTTCCTGAGACCCTTGAACAATATCCAGCAACTCAACTTGGACAATATCCACTACAGGCAGTCCTCATGCTTTAGCCACAGCCACTTGATCTTCTGCCTGCATGTTGTAGTTTTTGATGTAGCCAGTGGGCGACGTCTTCTGCTGACATATTTTCCATCCATCTAACTTGAGCCTATGTGTCAGCTTCATCATTGCCTGGTGACTGCAAGGGTTCCTATCCAGAGATGCTCATACGGCCCTGTGTCTTACCACATTTCATATATCAACCCACATATCTTTGCCCCAGATAAGTCAGGTGTGGATTGTCCAACCCTGAATGACCCACTGTGCTATCCAGAGTGTGAGCCCTCAGTAGAGCACCCAACTATCTGTGCAGATGTTCAGTGTGCTGTCACACAGCTCTTTAGTTATAACCATCCCCATGGCTCATTGCTCAGCCCATTGACTGCTTTGTTCATCCCTTTCTTCAAACCGTATTATTTTGGTCTAGGGATGGTATGCAGTGACTCACCACCTACTTGGATTCCTTCTTCCGGATCCATCCTTTTACCAGACATCTTCTGGAATAGAATATGTAAGGGACTCTTCTTTGGACGAGTGACCATCATTTCCTTGGGTGCCTCACTGTAACATGTTACTGGGCCAAGCATCTTTTTCAATTCTTCCTTTAATGGACAGGTGGCTTCTCTGACTAAGGCAGGCAACTGCTCACCACTGTTTGTGTTTGGAGGTCCTGATGGATGAAAAACAGAACAAGAGCTACCAGTGTGTTCTTGCATCTTGGAAAGCCAATGGTATCTTGGGCTCCATCAGAAGGGGGTGGCCAGCAGGGACGGGGATGTGATTCTCCCCCTCTACTTTGCTCTTATGAGGCCTCATCTGCAGTACTGCGTTCTGGACCCCCAATACAGGAAGATGTGGAGATGTTGGAGAGGATCCAGAGGAGGACCACTAAGATGATCAGAGGGCTGGAGTATCTCCCCTACAAAGACAGGCTGAAGGAGCTGGACTTGTTCAGCCTGAGGAAGAGGAGACTATGAGGAGACCTCACTGCAGACTTCCAGTATTTAAAAGGGGATTATAAAAAGGAGGGGAATCAACTTTTTACTTGGGTAGACAATGACGGGACAAGGGAGAATGGTTTTAAGCTCAAGGAGGGAAGGTTTAGATTAGATGTCAGGGGGAAGTTCTTCACAGAGAGAGTGGTGAGGTGCTGGAACAGGCGGACCAGAGAGGCTGGGGATTCTCCATCCTTGGAAGCTTTAAAGACCAGGTAAGATGGGGTTTAGGTAACCTGGTCTAGTACCAGATCTGGGTGTTGGAAGCCCTGCCTTTGGCATGGAGATTGGAACTTAATGGCCTTGGGGTCCCTTCCAACCCAAGCCATTCTATGATTGGGCCACCCATATTAGGAATGTGGGTTAGATCCATTACCCACTACTGGATTGGCAAAATTATTTTAAAAACAGCTGCAGTATGAGTTACTTGTTCTACTGCCCGCAGTGGAGAGTAAGTAGCCAATAGCTGCTTCTCCACCATGCTGCATCTTCTTCTCCATGCCAAACCTGCAACTACAAACCAAATGGTGTTCGAATGGAACTCTGGTGCTACCACAACCCCCAGCCGAACTGTGAGATGTAGATAGATTGTGTTTTTGCAGTGGAAGTTTCCAGCATCTTTTGTGCCAAGGTGTAGGCCCTTACTGAACTTACAGCCTTCTAGCAAAGTAGCTATACAAGTTGTTTTTGCTAAAAGCTGCTGAGATTCAGACTACCACAATATAGGGAAAATATGACAAATATTTTGTTTTTCATAAGAAAGATGCAGAACAGAGTAAAACAGAGATTGTGGCATTCTGACCAGCATGGAGTTGAGACCAGTATAAGACAAGGTAGATATCCAAAGTAAGAGAGCCTATCAGAGGAGAGAACAAACACAATGCCTTTAGGAAATGTCTATCTTCGTAGAGAAGTACAAAACATACTTAAACAACAGGTCGGTAATAGATCTTACATGAAAATGTACAGTAGCAACAGTGCCAGGAAGTCTGTGAGCCTGAGATGCTCAGCCAATGAGGGCCAGAAATAACACTACCTGTATAGGGTAGTGTATCAGGGTACGCAACGGCGCAGATCGCACTAGGTGCACAATTTCCTCCTTGCCACAAGGGGGCGTGCGCCCGTGATTGCAATAATGAATAAGCATCGTTGCTTCACGAGGATATTTGCCCGATTGAAAATGATTGATTTTGAGCATTTCTCACAATTTGGTGCCGAACCCCGAGATTTGAAGCTGCCTCTGGTGGATTCTTGCTGCTGCAAAACAGTAGAGTGAAGATCATTCTTGTTTCTGCAGTCCTGTGATTTGGAGGGGGTGGTTCCTGTGGAGCTGACTGACGACCTGAGAAAGTTTGAAAAGACAAGATCCATTAACAGCTGGGGAAAAGGGATGGGTAGTAGGTGCTGCAGTTTAGGGAGACTGACCCAATAAAACCTGGTAACTCCATGCACAAACCAAGGTAGGAACGATTAGTATTGAGTATTGCCTTGGAGACTGGGTTTCTGGACTCTTATGCTGTATGGTGCAGTGCACTCTGTTTTCTCGCTCTAGGAGAAATGGGGACTAGGAGTTCTGAGGGAAACAGGGACAGAAAGAAGGTCCCTAGAGCAGAGCCTGCTGTAAGTCATTTAGGAAGTGTGCTGAGAAATTGGAAAGGGAATTTAAAAAAACTAGAGAAAAAGAGAAAATGATTTGATACTCTGTTGTTGTATGACCCAGAGAACCAATACAAGGAGAATCAGTATTTTGGCCACAAGAGATGTCTGACAAGGGCTGGATATGTCATACTTCAGTCTATGTGTGAACAGTAAAACTCCTTTCTTCAGGGGAGGAGTCAGTTTATGCCACATGCCATGTTCAGGAAGTGCAACAGTTAATCATGGTTTGACAGAATTCCTAGATAAGAACAGAAATTCCAGATGGGATCCTTTAAGTTGCTTGCCCCTCTCCTGTACTTGTGTTTAGATTAGAACTCAATTGCTTTCTCCTCCAGAACAGTGTCATCCCCCTCATAAACCTGACATTGAGTCAACATTTCTAACTACAGAAAGTCAAATACACACTACAGAATGGGGGGGATACTGGCTGGGGGATACGCCTGATTAAGTCCTGTGACTAGTGCTAATGCTGAAAATAAAAAGCTCTATCAGCTTAAGAAGGAATTAGAACAATGCAAAAGGGATCTTATAAATTTTGCCTTTCCCAAAACAAACTCTACTAACCTCACTAATGCATCTATATATCCACTTAAGGAGGTTTCAATGTTATCAGCAGATACAGAGTCATAGATCGTAGAATAGTTTGGGTTGGAAAGGACCTTTAAGATCATCTAGCCCCAACCCTCCTGCTATAGGCAGGGACATCTTCCTCTCACAGCCCCATCCAGCCTGGCATTTCATGCTTCCAAGGAGTAGGCATTCACAGCCTCACTGGACAACCTGTAACCTGCTCCAAGTGCTTCTTGTGTTGGGGGGCTAAAGAACTGGACACAATACTCCAGGTGGAGTCTCACAAGAGCAGAGAGGCAGAATCACCTCCCTCAACCCGCTGATCACACTTCTCTTCATGCAACCCAGGACTCTGTTAACCTTCTGGGCTGCAAGTATACATTGCCAGCTCATGTAGAATCTCATCATCTTCCAAACCCTTTTCCTTAGAGCTGCTTTCAAGCTATTTTCCATCCACCCTATATCTGTGCCTGGGATTGCCCCAACCCAGGTGCAGGGCCTTACAGCTGGCCTTGCTGAACTTCATGAGGTTGCCATGGGCTCACCTCTCAAGCCCATCCAGGTCCCTCTGTATAGCATCCTTTCCTTGTAGTGTGTCAACTGCACCACTCAGCTTGGTGTCACCTGCAAACTTGCTGAGAGTGCACTCAATCCCACTGTCCACATCACCTACAAAGACGTTAAATAGCACTGGTCCCAGCACCAATCCCTGAGGAACACCACTCTTCACCAATATCCACTTGGACACTGAGATGCTGTGCAACTCCAAGAGCAACCATCCAGCCAGTTCCTTATCCAGGCAGTTGTCCAATCATCAGATCCATTTTTCTCAAATTTGTCTACCAGGATGTCATTTGAGACAGTGTCAAAAGCTTTGCACAAGTCCAGATAGATGACATCAGTTCTTCTTCCTTTATCCACTGATGCTGTAACCATATCATAAAAGGCCACCAAGCTTGTCAGGCATGGCTTGGTGAAGCTGTGTTGTTTACCCCTTTTCTTCCCTTCTTGAAAATGGAAGTTACATTTCCCCTTTTCCAATCAGTGGAAACTTCACCAGACTGCCACGACCTTTCAAATATGATGAAAAGCGGCTCAGCAACTTCATCTGTCAGTTCCCTCAGAACTCCTGGATGAATCTCATTAGGTTCCATGGATCTTGAGGTTCTTAAGGTGATCTCAAACTTCATCTTTGCTTACAGCAGGCAGATCTTCCTTATCCAAGTTCCTACCTTTGATTTTTGCAGCTTGGGCATTGTGACTAGAGCCCTCACTGATGAAGACTGAGGCAAACTGACCGAGTACCTCAACTTTCCTTGTGACAAGGTATCCAGTTTCCTTCTGGAGAGGACCCACATGCTCCCTGGTCTTCTTTTTGTTACTGAAATACCTGTAGAATTTCCTCTTGCTCCCCTTAATATCCCTGGCTAGATTTAATTCTAACCAGCTTCTAACTTTCCCAACCTATCCCTACCTGCTCAGACAGCTTCTTTGTGGCCTTCCTCAGTAACCCGTTCCTGCTTCCACTCCCTTTAGACTTCCTTTTTGCATCTGAGTATGTCCAGGAGGTCCTTTTTGATTCATGGAGGTCCTGGCATCTTTGCCTGCCTTCTTTTTTCTTGGGATACACTGCTTCTGGGCTTGGAGGCAATGGTCCTTAAATACCAACCAGCTTTTTTGGGCTCCTCTTCATTCCAAGGCTTTCTCCCATGTCACCCTGCCAGGCAGTTCCCTGAAGAGTTCAAGGTCTGCTCTCCTGAAGTCCAGAGTAGCAGGCTTGCTGTGCACCCTCTTCAATATCCTGATGATTTTGAACTTCACCACATTTCGTTCTCACTGCAGCCAAGGCTGCTCTTTAGCTTCACATCCCTCCTTGTTGGTGAGAACAAGGCCCAGCGTTGCACCTTCTCTTGTGCATTTCTGTACCACTTGGAAAAGGAAGTTATCATCAATGCATTCCAGGAACCTCTTCAATTTCTGGTGCACTTCTCTGTTGTCCCTCCAACGGATATTAAGGTGGTTGAAGTTCCCCATGAGGAGTATGTTTTGGGAGTGTAAACTGCTCTTACCAGTTTATAGAGAGCCCATCTACTTGGTCTTCCTGATCAGGTGGCCTGTAGCAGACCTACACTATGGTATCTCTGTTCCCTGCCTTCCCTTTAGCCCTAACCCATAACTTCTCTCTCAGCTCCTTGTCTATTCCCAGCCAGACCATAGACTCCAGGCATTTACTGATGTAGAGTGCAATACTTCCTTTCCTTCTCCTCTCCTGTCTTTCCTAAAGAGTTTATACCCATCTATTCCTACGTGTCAGTCATGAGAGTCATCCCACAACATCTCAGTGATGCCAATGACACCATAGCCATGTAAGCACACACATACCTGCAACTCCTCCTGCTTGCTCCCCATGCTCCACACATTGGTGTCAGGCACTTGACTTAGAATCCCATTGAGGTTGATCAACCAATTACAGTTCCTTTATCCTGTAACTCAGGTGCCATCTTACTGTCCTGTGATCCTACTCCAGGCCCAGGGCATTCATTACCACTCAAAATGCAATGATTTGAGGACTCCCACCCCTGAGCTACATATAGGGTATTGTAAACTCACCTCTTATAGTGAAGAGATGAGAAGTTTTAAAAAGGACATGAAATCTTTGATGGAATATTCTATTGGGTGAGCAGAACAGTTCAATCAGTTTTTGAGACCCAACATTTACTCTTGGGAGAAGATGATATCTATCTGAAGTATGCAGCTTAACAAGGTTACAATCCAAAGGTCAACGCAGTGGAAGGGCAATACAGGAGGATAATAGCAAAAGGACTAGCATAAATGGAATGGTGTTACAAAACAAAATGCTCACCCATCTCCAAAGAATCTAGGCTCACAAGGAGAATTCCACAATGGAGGAATCTCCAACCAGAGATTCTCCCCCATTGCAGTCAGCCTTTAGATGCAGGCTAAGAGAGATGCAGCCAGGTTCCATCCCTTCTGGTCAGACAGTTGAATTGCCTTCGCTTGTACTCTCAGGGCTGACTAGTTCCTTTCCCCAGGTGCTCAATTAGTGGTTCAAGCTGTGGCTCAACAGTTCCCATACAAGTACTACTCAGCATTGTTGTGATTTAACCTGGCAGGTGGCTCAGCAGCACACAGTCATTCACTCACTACCCTGTTTCCCAGGGTGATGGGGGAGAGAATAAAAAAAAAACAAAGTAAAACTCATGGATTGAGAGAAAACTTAGAGGTTCTGACCAAAGAATAATCCTGAGTTGGAAAAAGGATTCTGGGGAAGAACATAACTATATGGCTATGGGACTAGAACCATGGGTTGCATGACATTTTTAAGAGAAGCAGTATTTATGGCAACAGCAATTTATCCTTTTTTGTAGGGAGCTCTCCTTGCCCTTTATCTTGTTTTGCAAGCAGTTGTTTGAGCTTGTTTGCAGGCAGGAGTTCCACTTGGGCTCTGTATTGTGCACTGGCCATGCAGGTATAGTGCACAAATGGAAAAAAACCTGCAGAGCCTGGGAGAGAATAAAAGCAGGAGAGAGGGTGCAGTGGGGGAAAGAGGAAAAGTGCACTTTGAATCAGGGGATGCTCTATTGACACTACCTATTGAATCCATTGCTGGTATGTTTCTCCTCTTCCTGCTTGGCATTTTGTACATCTCTCAAGGGTGGTAAGTAGTATTGTGCTTAGGGAGTTCCTGCTTGCTGTTTACTGGGGTTATCTAAGTGTATGTCCGTGTGTGTGCCAAATAAAATTATAAACCTCCAAGCAGCCTTGAGTGCCTACTTGATTGCCTCTGCTTCTGAGACATCCTGTCCCTCAGATCTGAATGTACCAAGAACAACTATTTTCTAAGATAGAGGAAAGGAAAATAGTTTTTGACTATATCAGTATAAAAATATATACAAGTGATGCACTGGTAATTGCTCTCTGCCCACCAACAGGTGCACAGCTTGGCCCTCAACCAGTGAAAGAGATCAAGATGAACTCCCATCCCCTTCGAAATTCCTTCTACACAATGTCATATGGTAAGCAATATCCCTTTAGCCAGTAAGTTGGCTGTCCTAACTGTTTCTTCCCAGTTCCTTGGGCCTTACACTGTGAATGGCCTTGGCTTAGCAGGCAATTATATACACTGGCATATTATCAACATTGCTTTTACTTCCAGAACAGGCACATCCAACCCATGGGAGGCTTACAGTGCAGCCCACATCCCCTTCTGCCCAACCATCAAGGCAGCAGCTCAGCCCTGCCAAGTAGCCTGCCCAATCCTTGGACAAGGGGAGAGTGCAGTGCAATGTTGGCAAACACTATGGCACTGTGATTTGTATGAAGCAGTAAAAAAATACATTAAGGCGATTTTCTTTAACCTTTGTCAGCATATCTGGTAGCGCTACTGATGGTGCCCTGGGTAATGGTTGATAAAAAAGAGGGACTTATAAAATTAATAGAAGATGAAGCAATTACCAGCTTATGTTTGATGGAATGTCACTGCAACAGTCACTCAAAAAAAAATTATGTGCAAAAGCTTTAAAAATGGATAATATCATGCAAATCATCAAAGCTGTGAACTTCATAAAGTCCAAGGGATCTGCACCAGTTCTTGTTCCTTAAAAGTATGGAGGCTGGTTATGGGGTCATCATTTGCTTTTCTGAAGAAAGGTGGCTAAAGGGCTAAAATGCCAAAAAGACTTCATGATTTGCAAAATGAGATCAAGTTCTTTATGGAATGAAAGCCAAAAATTGTGCTAGAATGTGAAGACTAAAGATGGTTCACAGATTTAGCATTTTTGGTGGATTTGTATGCTCATTTGAATGAGTTAAACATACATCTTCATGGTGAAAATGACCTTATCTGTGCTATGTTTCAGACATGAACAGTGTTTGAAATTAAACTTGCATTATGGCAAGCTCAACTTGTAACAAATAATTTCATGCATTTTGATACATTGGCTAAACGCAGTCCTGTGAACACTGAAAAATATGCAGCCGTGTTTTCCATTTTGATAAATAAACTTGAGAATAGGTTTCAGCATAACAAAAAAAATTTTTTTTTTTTTTAATATATTTCTGACTCCATTTTCAGTTTACATAAATACATTACTTGCAGATTTTCACATGGAAAGTATAGAGTTGCAATCAGTGAAAAACTTCATCACATCTCTTCACCAGACTTTTGTAAGCCCTCTCCCACCAGAGAAAAATATCCTTTGCTTCACAGTCACACCTTATTCATGTCATCTCTTTTTGGCAGTATGTACACTTGTGAATAGTTTTGTCAAGGATGAAGTACATGACGAATAATATTTCATTCAAAATCTCTGATGAGCACCTTAAGAGCTGACTAAGAATGGCTGCGACTGCCAGTGAACCAGCCTGATGCATTAGTTTCACAACAACAAGCTCAAACATCCCATCAGTTTTATGTTTTTGTAACTCTCTGATTTTTATGTTTTAATAAAAACTACATTAAAAAAATAAGCTTTGTTACTTAAATACATTAAATTTATGATGCGTTTTACATGTAGCCCCAGGCAATTTCTGTTCAGTCAGTGTGGTCCAGGCTAGCCAAAAGTATTGACAACCATCTCCTAGAACCATACCATAGCATTATACCAGCTACTCTGAAGAAAACAATTCCATCCCAACTGAAACTAAGAGAACCATTTTTAAGGGGAAGAAAATACTTCTGGATCTGATGATAATGTAGCAGATCCTCTAATTCCTTTGACAGACCCTGTGGTATCTCCAATTCTGGCAATAAGTCCTGTGGTTGCTGCAAGCATAGCAACAGACTGTGCTATCACTCCAACCCTTCTGTTGAGTGATTGCTTTCACCTCTGATATGGATTCTGTGGCTGTTCCAAGTATTGTGATGGGAAAAATAAAAAAATTCCTTCAAGAGGAGATGCACTGTGTCCAGAGGTAGAGCCCTGTGGCTGCTCCAACTCCTGCAACGAGTCCCACAGCTGCTCCAACCCCTGCGTCCTGTGGTTGCCCTGACCATTTTGACAGACCTCATGGTTACTCTAGCCTTTCTGACAGAGCCCAGCAGTTGCCACGACCCTCACAACCAGCGCTGTGGTCACTCCCTGTGACAAGCCCCACATTCAGCCAAAGAACAAACCGGTGCCATTATCAGCAGCCCTTCTAAACAAGATGAAAAAAATGTCTATGAAAGTCAGAATGTTTAGCAAGGAGAGAAGCTTATAGATCAGGAGAAGAAGAAGATGAAGATGGAGCAGAGCCATCACAAAAGCGAGAGGAGGAAGAAACAGAAACTGTCTGACTCCTAATGTTTAGTGCATCATGAGCTTTGCAAAGAGGTTACAGCTGTCAGCCAGGTGAATACATTGCCACCTACCTGCACCAGTGCCAGAATAGTAGAGCCAGTAGCCTGGACTTAGCAGGCAGTGAAGCCAAGCAGCTGGGATTTTGTTCTAGGGAAAGTGGTTTTGATAAAGCAATTGGAAAAGGGACATGGCCTTTCACCTTATGTCAGCAAGTTTTTCAGCCATGAGGGAAAGATATCCCTTCAAGAAAGGCCTGGTATGTAACCCATGCAAATGGACCACCATGGAGAAATGTATCCAGTACTTGAGGGAACTAGTTGTGGTAGAAATTATGTATAGGATTAACCTGGACAATAATACTAACTCCCAAGATCCAAATGACATAATAAGTGTGCAGTCAGTGTGGCAGAGTTGTATGGAGAGCATCACCTTGCCAGCAGACCGGAAGGAATGATCTGGAAAGATAATGAAAGACCAGTGGTGGATGAAGTGGTTAACCTACCTCAACAGTATGAAGACAGTCTCTCTTCCTCCCTATGGGCCTGTGCCTTGGCTATGAGAAACTGTCCCAGCAGTTCCAGCAGTTTAAAGACAATATGTCCTGCTCCCCATCTGTAAAAAATAATATCTCAACTATTAGAAGTAAGTGTGCTTCTGCTCAAGAAAGAAGATTTGGCCAGTATACGCCATGTGCCACCCTGTGGTTTTACATGTGTGATCATGGAGAAGATGTGAGGAAGTGGGATTGAAAACCCACCTCAATCATACAGGCATAGGTGTATGTGTTGCAAGGGAGAACAATCACAAGAGAAGTTTCCAGTTTCCAAATGGAGTTGATCTTCTGATTTTATTTCAGAGTTTGACAGTAAGCCTTCTGCTTCTCATATGAGAGATGCGTAGTGAATATGATAAGCAGAACTAGAGGAGCCTTCCTTCCAGCCAGGTGGAGGAAAGGGACAATTGGGTTTGCTGTACTGTGTGGATTTGGTGGCTTGGCACATCAGAACCACAGAAATATGAGGCCCTAGTGGATATCAGTGTACAAAGTACTCTAATGCCATCCAAATATAAAGGGGTAAAATCCATTTGTGTTTCTGGAGTGACAGGGGATCCCAGGAGTTAACTGTATTGGAGATCTAAGGGAGGAAATGAGTGACAAAAGCATCCCTACTGCAACTGGTCCAGAAGCTCTGTGCATACTTGTATAGATTATCTCAGGAGAGGGTACTTCATGGTCCCAAAAGGGTATCAGTGGGCTTTTGGTATAGCTGCCTTGTAGATGGAGGACATTAAGCAGCTGTCTACCTTGCCTGGACTCTAAGAGGACCCTTTTGTTGTTGTATTGCTAAGACTAGAAAAACAGCAAGTGCTGATTGATATTACAACGGTGCACCAACAGCAATGTCATGCCAACCAGAAGTCCCTAATTCCCATTCATCAGCTGATTCACCAACTGGAGAACCAAGGTTTCATCAGCAAGACTTGCTCATCCTTCATGTGGCCAGTGCAGAAGAGTGGAGAGTGGAAGCTGACAGTGAATGAAATCACTGAAGTCTACTGTGCCAGACATTCTAGAACTCCAGCACAAACAAGTCAAAGGCAGCCATCTGGTATGCTACAACTGACACCACTAATCACCACTAATGTTTTTCTCACTCTCTCTGGCAGCAGAGTGCAGACCACAGTTTGCTTTTACTTGAAGGGGTAAGCAGTACACCTGGAATCAACTGCCTCAGAGGTGGAAACACAACCTTATGTGCTGATCCAGACTGCACTGGAACAGGGAGAAGCTCCTGAACGCCTGCAAAATATTGATGACATCATCGTATGGGACAACACAGCAGAGGGAGTTTTTGACAAAGTGAAGAAAATAATTCATATCCTTCTAAAAGCTGATTTTGCCATAAAGCAAAGTAAGGTTAAGGGACTTGCACAGGAGATCTTGTTCTTGGGAATAAAATGGTAAGATGAACATCATCAGATCCCCACAGATGTGATCAGTAAAATAACCGCTATGCCTCCACCAATCAGTAAAAAGGAAACACAGGCTTTCTTAGGTGTTGTGGGTTTCTGGAGAATGCATATTCTGGATTAGTGACTGACTGTAAACCTTCTCTATCAAGTTTTCTTGAATAACGGTTTCACACGGACCCCTGAGCAACATCAAGCCTTTGAACAAATTAGACAGGAGACAGTTCATGCAGCAGTCCTTGGGCCAGGCCAGACAGGAAAGGTATAAAAAATGTACTCTGCACTGCAGATGGAGAAAATAACCCTACTTGGAGCCTCTGGCAGAAAGCCAGAAGTGATTATGGATTCTGGAATATTGCCAGAAGATGAGGTGACACACGCTGAAGAGGCTTCAGTATCTAAGAAACTGCCAGAAAAATGAGAAGAAATATGCCCTGTTCACTGATGGGTTCCTGTTCTGGTAAAGGTGGAGGTGGAAGGCTGCTGTATGAAATATTACACGACAAATTGCAGAAGCTGCTGAAGGGTGAATCGAGAAAAACTGCAGAAGTGAAGGCCGTCCTGCTAGCTTTAGGCATTGCCGAACAAGAGAAGGGAACAGTGCTTTACCTCTACCTGACTGCTGGATGGTGGAAAATGCCCTGTGGTTGCTGTGGTTGCAGCAATACAAGCAGAACAACTGGCAGCACAGAGGCAAACCCATCAGGGCTGCTGCTCTGTGGAAAGATACTACTGCCCAGGTAGAGAAAAAGGTTGTAACGGTACGTCAGGTAGATGCTCACATACCCAGGAGTCATTTCACTGAGGAACATCAAAACAACCAGCAGGTGGATCAGGCCACTAGCACTGAAGAAGCTCAGGTATATTTAGACTGGCAGCACAAGGGTGAACTGTTTCTAGTTTGGTGGGCTGTAATGTTAAGTCATGGCTTGAACCAGTGATTGAGCACATGGTAGGAAGGGAGGGCCAACACAGGGGAGCTCAGATGTATGCAGTGCAGCTGAGTGACAGGAAGAGTTGCAGCAGGATCTACTCCTTCCCAGACTTCATTTAAGGGTTGGCAGTGGATGTGAGGGTATCTCGTTTGGAGATCTCTGCCTACTTGAGGACCTTACAGGCCTTCAGAAGGTAAGTGGTTTCTTTGTCTTGTTTCTGCACCCATGTCTGAGTGGATTTCCACTTACTGCGGCCTGGCACCTTGCTGCTCTGTTGCCTTGTTGAGCTTTTATCACATTACTCTGGGCAAACTAGGCAGGATCAATAGCAGTGTACATACTTAGGGCTCATCATTTTAAAAGAATTACATTCTGCCTGGTTGCCAGAACCCCTAATACCCCAAATGGGGAAATCCTGGGATACCTGTGTTACTTTGGCTGCGTGCTGCTTAGGTTATTGAAGAATGGGGACCCATAAGGGACAGTGGTCCCATCATCAAATCTGTTTCTAAGATGGCAGAATTCTTGAATAAATTAGATCAAGCTTTCCTAACAAGAGAGAAAAGAGTGGTAATGGCATCTTCTATAGCATGACTGCTACTATTAATTGTTAACGCATATCATTCTGCTGAGGAAGAACTGAAAGAGAACAACGAGCTTTTAAAACTTGTATCAATCAATTGGAAAACAAAATCATATTTGTCAGAGTGAACTGCCCATTTTCAAATGGTATTTCCCTTCTAAAACTAAGAAATAAATCATTAGAGGAGGAAAGACTGAAATCAACACAATGCTTGGATCTTGGTTGAATCCAAAATTAAAAGGAAAATCAAGAAGGCAAAAGCCTAACTGGGAACCTCAGATACTCTAGGAAGGCCAATACTTATCCCAAAAACCAAGAAAGTCCAGGATAGGCCAGAGAGGTTGCCACGTGAGGAGTGGCTCCCTGCTGACACTACCTTACAAGTAATGGGGCACTCATACATGGTGGCCAAACTAATGGGTTTATTACAATGATTTAAACAGAAACCGTGACAGAGTATACCAGCTTGGCTCTTTAGGCTATGGAATGTGGGAGTCTTTTTGTTAATGGGCTGGAGATTTCTAAACTTGCATCTATCAGCAAGCATTCAGCCCTCAAAGATCATACATGTGTGTAATACATAATGAGGAAAATCACTCTCTAATTCAAAGGATAACGGCTGTGCGTAGATTCATATAAGCAAATGAATCTGATGTCCCAGTAAATACTTGTCTATGGACTTGAGTGGGGGAACTTTTTCATTCCCAGTTCTCTGATGTAATTTTGGAGGCGACTTATGGTTACATCTTTGAGAGTCCAGTACTGGTTAAGTTCTGAGCAGGGATGAGGGACGCTTACAATAAGCTCCTCCCTACCAGCATGGCACACTAGTGTTCATAATAAACCCCCTAGTGGCCTTTGGAGGCCATCATTCAATAGGCTTCCGAATTGGTGGCTAATCTAGGAGAAATCGAGTGCCTGAGGACCAGGCACAGTATCTGGCCACTGGAAGGGGCAGAGGTCCTTCTTACAACTAAAGCTAGGAGACCTGTCCTGCAGACATTCAATCAGGACCTGTACAGGTATCCTGAAAAACGGAAGTTCAATGAATCAATCTGGGCTGAATTTCAATTTGCAGAAATTGACCACTGGTCCAATCATTTCCTCCTCCAGCTATAGAAATGAGAGGACAATCAAAAACTTCAAAACAAACCTCAAGAAGCAAGGGTAAGAATAATTGAGCAAGTACAAACAAGAACATGGAACTTGGAAGATTTTTATAGTTCCTGACAAAAGGAAATAGTCTCCTCAAGTTACCTGAGCCTCTATGCCCATGCCACCTGAAGAAAAAAATTGTCAATTGTGCAGCTACTTGCATGATGGGGGATGCCAGCCCTCTTGCATCTAAGGCCTTCAGATGGGACTGGCTACCCTGTGTTGACTTGGCTATTCTTTGGTCTCAGAAAAATATATAGTGAGTGATGGCAGTCGTAGACACGTGCACAGAAACCTTGATTATTCATAGTGATCCAACTAAATTCCGTGGAGATAGGGTGATGATTGGTGGGTTTGGGCTACACACCATCCTTGTAATGCAGACACAATTGAATTTGAGGGCTGGGTGTCTCCCACGCCGGGACTTGTCTTTTTCCAATTTATAGGAGGGAGAGGAGGTTCATTTAAAGTGGTGAGGTTAAGACACAACGGGTCAAATGTTAGCCTGAGCAGTTTATTACAAATCCTAGTTGTTTAGGGAGACAGGGAAGGGAAGTTGGGTGGTAGAAAAAAGATAGGAAATAGAAGCAAGGAGTCTTTGTAGGAAGAAAGAGGGAGATAGTCACCACTGTGTGTCCAGCGTGGTTCATAGTTCAGATGTTGATTTTCAGTGGTGTCAGGCATTGTTGCTCGGTTGATGATGATGACTTATGTTTTTTCCGATGGCAGTACAAACTTATAAATAAGTCCGAAGTTGTCAAGTCAGCTCTCTTTGGAGTGACAGCTCAAATCCAAAGTGGTTGAGTCAGTGCTCTTTGCAATGGCAGCTTTTGGTTTGGGAATCTCAGCAGAAACTCTTTTGTTCCCATCTAAACGGGCCTTGCCAGCAAAGAAGAGGTAGCAGGCAGGTGCTCTCCTGCATCCTGTTTTTCACAGGACACGATGGTATCATTCCCCAATTTCCCCATACCGAGCTGGAGTTATTTGGTCACAGACCAGATCTTCTGCCAGTGAACAGTCCTGAGCACTCTCTTTTGGAGACAAACTATTCCAAAGAAATGTAAAATTGTCCACACAATGGCGCTGACTGCTACACAGCAACATCCACCTCTCATGTCCTAGGTAAGTCAGAGTCCTATTGCAAGACATGCATCGGAAAGTAAGCTTTGAGCCAAAAACAAAGAAGGGTTCAGACAGGAGTATGAGGTGTCTATTGCTCAGTTCCAGAATACATACTGGGCATAGACATACTATGGTGTTTGACTCTTCAGATGACTGTAGGAGAGTTTAGACTAAGAGAGAGATGTATTAGTATCTGAGTGGTACAAGGGACATTAAGAGGCCATGTGAAACATAAGCCTATTCACCTGGCAGATTACTAATACAAAATAATGTAGACTGCAGGAACTAGAAAAAGTAGGAATCATAAGACCTGCACATAACACATTTGGTCTCCCCCATATGGCTAGTACAGAAATCAGATAGCATGTGGAGAATGATAGTGGATTACAGAGAATTGAATAAGGTCATGCTGCCCATCCATGCAGCTGTACCCAATACTGCCTCCCTGATGGACACGCTGAGTAGGGAGGTAGAAACCTCCCATAGTATCCTAGGTTTGGCAAATGCATTCTTCAGTATTCCCATATACTTAGAATTAGAAGATCATTTTGCATTTTCCTGGGGAGGCAGGCAGTGGACCTTTCAGATCCTGCTGTGAGGGTACATGCACTCAACTATATATTGTCATGACCTACTGGCACATGATCTAGCAGATTGGAATAAACCCAGTAACATCAAACTGTACTATACTGATGATATCATGCTGATGTCTGACTCACTGGAGGCATTAAGAAAGAAATCCACTGACTACCTACTTACAAGAGAGGGTGGGCTATAAACCCCATGTAAGGTGCAAGGGCTGGGGTTGTCACTGAAATTCCTGGGTGTAATTTGGTTGAGACAGACCCAAGTACTACCCAGTGCAATAACAGGCAAGGTTCAGGCATTCCCAGTCCCTACCACGCCAAGGAAGCTGCAAAAACTTTGGGCTATACTGGGATGTGAGCATACCTTTTTACTCAGCACAGCAGCTGAGACCTTTATACTGACTCAAAAATAAAGGCCAAAAATGGGGCTGGGGAAGAATAGAATAAGAGGCCTTCCAGTAAGAATATTAATGTTAAACAGGCCCAGGTGCTGGGTATATTTGATCCTACCCTTCCAACCAAACTAGATGTCCATATAACTTGGGATGGGTTTGGCTGGAGCCAATGGCAGTGCCAAAATTCCATTTGAACCCCAGCTGGGTTCTGGTTTCATGTCTGACATGGTGCAGGAGAGAGATATAGTATGACTGAAAAACAATTACTGGTCACCTATACTGTATTGCAGGCAAATTAAACAGGAGATAGCTCATACTGCGGCCCTGAGGCTAGTGTGGATGGGACAGAATGTAAAAAACATTGTCTACACTGCTGCTGGAGAGAGAGCCCCCAGTTGGAATCTTTGGCAAACAGTCTCAGGCAAAACCTGAGGCCAACCCCTTGGATTCTGGAGTTGAGAGTACAGAGGGACTAAAGATTACTATATTCTGACTGAAAAGGAGATATTAGCTGCATATGAGGGGATTTGGGATGCCTCCAAAGTAACTGGAAATGAGACACAGCTCTTTTGCTGTGAGCTCACAGTTCTTTCACAATGGCAAAAGTATAAATGTGTGGAGATGTGGCAGGTTGATTATATTACCTTGCCGTGAACCCGTGATGTTAAGCATTATGTGCTTACAATGGTGGAGGCAACCACTGGGAAGCTGGAAACACATGCAGCACCCCATCCTACTACCTGAAACACCATATTAGATTTGGAGAAGCAAGTCTTGTGGTGACATGGCATTCCAGAAACAATTGAGTCAGATAGTGGGACTCATTTCAAAAATCCTCTTGTAAAGACTCGGGCCAAAGATCATGGCACTGAGTGGGTTTATGATATTCTCTAACATGTACCAGCCACTGGTAGAATCAAATGATACAGTGGGCTGTTAAAAATTATGTTGAAAGCAATGGGTAGTAGAACACTGAAGCACAAAGAGAAGGATTTGGCAGAGGCCTCCTGTTTGGTCAGCACTAGAGTATCTATCAGCTGAGATGGTCATGCCCAATCTAATTCCCTACGTGCTGTGGGTTGTGGATGCCCCATCCCTGGAGGCACTCAAGGCCAGGCTGGATGTGGCTCTGGGCAGCCTGGTCTGGTGATTGGCAACCCTGCACATAGCAGGGGGTTGGAACTAGATGAGCACTGTGGTCCTTTTCAACCCAGACCACTCTCCATGATTCTATGAATTGCAAAAGTGCAAACAGGACCTGCAGTTTCATTCTATATGCTAATAATGTTTAATACCTCTTCTTACAAATCAAAGTGACTCTGCATGTGCAAAGTATAATACTTTTTAACTTGCTGTTCCCTCTTTCTTTTTTTTTTCTTTTTCTTTTTTTTTTTTTTTTTTTGTCTAATTGCTTTCTCTGTTTTGCTGCTGTCAATGCCTATTTTGTCTCATGTACTTCTTGAAGTTCCAACCCTAAGAAAACATTTATGTTGTGAAATGTTTCTGAGATGATAATGAAGTGTGTATGTTGGCCTACTAGGCTGTAGGTTTTAGCAAAGCCTCTGACACTTGTTTTCCACAGTATTCTCCCAGGGAAGCTGGCAGCCCACAGCTTGGACAGATACACTCTTTGCTGGGTTGATGGCTGAGCCCCAAGAGTGGCGGTGAAGGGAGTTAAACCACTCATGACTGGTGCTCTCCAGGGGTCAAAACTGGGGCCAGTCTTTATTAATTATCTTTATTGATGATCTGAATGAGAGGATTGAGTGCATCCTTAGCAAATTTGCAAATAACATCAAGACGGGAGGAAGTGTTGATCTGCTCGAGGGTAGAGGAAGACCCTACGGAAGTATCTGGAGATGTTGACTTCACTGACTTCTCTGAAATCAATAATTAATTGCGTAGTTGCACACAAAGAATTTTAAAATTCTGCCCTCTAATTCTCACTTGAGAAACTTGGCTAACATTCAAGTAATTTACTTGGACTGTCAGACTTCCAATTCCTCCAAATCTGATAACTGAAGATGTAAAAGATAAAATACCATGCAAGGAAGAACTTGCAAATTTCAAGGACAGCTGCAGTGCAGTACAAAACCAGCTACGATTATTGGATTTGTATTGCACCGTAGTTTTTGTCTGTTCGGTTTCTCTGAACTAAAAGACTATTCAGGAAAGTTGACATTGTGATTTGATTTGCATTTTTTTGCTATCAAACCAAGATGAAAACTGGGAGGGAGCATAGGAAATGATGAAATGTGTATGTCAGGTAGCAGTTCTCATTGCATGAAGAAGGAGAAGCTTGGAATGTAGTGCTGGGCTTCAGTTTTCTTGATTTCAATCTTAACTTCCTTCAAATAGAAGAGATAATGCATTTTTTTTATTAAATTTTCTCTGAAAAAAAAAGCACTGCAGTAATGCAGAAGCACACTGGAATTTTAGAGAACAGAGTACTCTTTTTTGTTTTTATTATATATGTAATTATAACCAAATGCATCTCAAAGTCAGCCTTCAAAATATTTTTGAAAATGAATCTCAGTTTGCAAAAATACTCTTTCGTTTGAGCAAATTACAGGAAAATACTTGTAGCAATTGTCAAGATGCCCATTTTTTGAAGGTGCTGTTTGAATTTTTTGGATAAGTGAAAAATAGTTACTAGAATATCTTTACTTTCATCAGTCACCAGTGAAGGGTTAATATTTGTATTTCATGCAAAGGGGTATTTGGGAAGTCCTAGATATCACTGTTCTGGTGACCATGGGTCATTTTTATTTCCTTGTTCTTTTTTATTTGTTACGCTGACGATATTAGTCATTGCTGTGCTTGTGCTGTCTCCTGTGATATTACACTTATTTAAAGCATCTCTAGTTTCAAACTTTGCAATTTAGTTTCTGCCAAGACAACAGCTGTGCATGTGGTAAAACCTTAAGTATATGCTCATTAAATTTAAGGCTATTTTTGCCACCTTAGATTCCTTATGTCATAACTCCTAAAGAACTGTGTTGCCTAAGGCAGAAAGATATTTTTTTTATATATATATATATTTGTCATCAGAATCACAGAAATCTAAATATCAGTTAAGTTATATTTAGAATAAACATTTGTAATTAAGAAATAAATCATTACTTCCTTATGACCTCTGTGACTTTTATTAGTATGTGTTTGATTCAGATTGAAGTTTGTGGATGCCTTCCAAATCGGGATATTTTTTGATTCTATGGCTAATTCTTTGAAATACCAACAGAAATAAATAGGAATTCACTTGGTGGGTGTAGGTGATTCATGTAGATTGATGACTGTAGTGTAGAGAGGAGCAGCTGCAGTTTTACAACAGAACTTTCCATTTCTGCATTAGCTTTGGTTGTATGTACACTTGTTTACAAATGTACTTTCTTGCAACATGCCCAACAGATGATTGTTTTAGAATCTTATTTCCTAGTAGAGAAATTTTACTGAAAACTGTATTTTGCATCGCAGAACTGCCTTCACATGTAAATCCAAAGGGAAGCAACTAATCTTTGTTTTGGATAAAAAGATATGTTTGTTACATACAGCATAAAATAGGAGTGATTCTGCTATGGATTGTTCAAGTTTCCTTTCAGAGGAATGCTTAACATCATCCTAATTTGTAAATCAATGTGAACCTGAGTCTTTTCCTGCTGATTCATTTTCTTTGATATTCAGCTTGAAAACTGGTACCAAATATCTGCGTCAAGGCCCTGAGATCCAAGTGGGAGAAGCAGCCAAAAACTACTCCTCTCTCTCAACTGTCACAACAGGAAACACTTTCTTAAATGTCAACATTAATTTAGCACTGACAAAAACCATCTGTCGTCTGTTTTCTACTGGCCAGCTGTCAACCACCAGCATCGATATGAAATGACAAACACCACTGGAGCCAGCCATCCTAGCTCATACTGTTCAATCAGGTGGCTGGTATCTCATATCAGGGTGACAAAACAGATAATAAATCTATCTGTTCTACATCACAGATGGAAAAAGTGATTGTAATAATATTGATATATCAAATTACATTCACTAGGACTGAAACTGTTAACAGGAAAACAGTCCAGATTTCAAGGCTGACATGTGTTCTGTGTGTCCTTGACACACCACAAGGCTGCTTTGTTTGTGCTGCTTTTCAGAGGTGGAGAGAGCCTAACCTATGCAGTATGAAAAATTTAGACAAAAAAATTAATGCTTACAGATGCCTTTTGTATTTTTGTGCCATGAAAACTTCGGTCTGAAAAGCAAGCTAGCTTTCAAACTGACTGAGCACTTTCTTTTCAAAGATGGGTCTGTTATTACTAAATTGAGCCATGAAATAACTGGAAAATTCTCATAATTTGCTGCATCACTGTCAAGTTTTCTTTTTGTGCTATTTTTGCAAGTGGGTGGAAAAATGTAGCCAAGCAGCTTTCTGATTGCTAAAGTCTTTCTCTCTGTTATAAACAAGTCACAAAAAGGCTCTTACTACAGCTACATAGAGGGATGTAATGGAAATTATTAGACATCCCCTGGGAAGGCCTCCTGCTGATCTCTAACAGATACCGCACAACTCGGAGACACTCAGTGCACTCAGTGAATGCCACCTCTAAAAGCTAATCCATTTTTGTCTGCAAGGTCTGGCCTGGAGCTGGTTAACTGAAGTCTCTTAAAAATCAGAAAACTGGACTGTGGCTTTGTGAGGGGAATTTATGCGCAGTAATTAACTGCTTGGTTTTATGCCCTTACCACTCCATTTCTCTTGGTAACAACTCTGGGCCTTCCAGCTGAGATACTGCTGTTTCTCAAACTTTTCACTCATTCAAAATCAGATCTTTTGAGAAACTACCACTCATCCTTGGCAGAAAATTAATGAAGTTATTAATGAACACAATACATCAGAAATTAGCTGAACAACTGTTTGGTTGTGGTTTTTTTTTTTGTTTGTTTGTTTTTTGTTTGTTTGTTTGTTTTGTTTTTGTTTTGGAGTGCATTCGGTACACCTGCTTCAGTCTGCCTCTTATATGTAAAAATAGGTGAGGTGTAATCTTCAGTCCCATTCACTGAAAGAAAGATGGAGAAAGGGAAAACTAGCCTGGGAAAAAACAAGCTCATTTATCAGTGCTTGAAAAATCACTGGGAAGAATAAGCAAAATATGTGAAATAACTTTGGCACGTTTTACAAACTGTTCATCAAAGATATTCTCTTTAGGAGAAGGTTGGTAAGAATGGCAACTGACCGAGAAAGGTTTTGTAAGGAATTTTGGCAAGAAAATTAAAGGCTGTTCTCATGGGAGGATGAGCTGCACTTGAAGCTATCAGAAATTTCTTCTTCTGGAAAGAAGTATTACAGTTTGCCAACCATTCTGGTGCAACCCTAGAGTAGTATTTGCCATGTTTCATTCCCTGCTAAGTGTTAACTGTGGACAGTAAATATCCTAAAATGATCATACAGTCCGTGGATTTTTTCATTACTGACACAGCTATTGTAAAGCACATATCGATCTGCAAAACAACCTGTGATTAAATATATATTTAATTCTAGTAGTTCCCTATGCTACTTCTCTCTTTTTTTTGTGGCTTATTAATTGTAAGAGCTTACATCTAGTACAGAAGTGCAGAATTTCAAATTCTTTTAACTGACTTGAAAAGCTAAGCTGTAAACAAAGCAATGCAGAATTACCACAGCATGCACTAGTATTAGAATTTTGATGTCCATCTTCTGCAAGGGAATTTTTGCCTTTGCAAGAAAAAAAACCTCACAAAAGGTAGCACAGAAAAGCATGAACTTTGTTCAATTTAAATGTGCCAGCAAACGCCTCGCATTGCCAAATCAGACTGTACAATCTGCTGACAGCCTTGAAAGTCTATGTGTACTCTGCATGTCCCATAGACAGCTATACAAGAACAAGGACAGAATCAAGTGGAAAGCAAATGTTCTGAGTCTCAGCAGAATTAGAGAAAATGAGGTGTGTGATAGTTCTATATACTTGTTATTCAGAAGAGAGAGAAATCTAACTGAAGCAAAAAGTATTAAGGAAAGAAGCTAAAAAAAAGCAAAGAGCTTTAGAAGAGCACTGCATATGAAACAAAGCACAAGTCAGACTAACTTTTTACAAACATGAAACTCCCAATTTAAGGCTTGATATTGAAATGAAACAAATGCAGAAAAATACAGAACTGTTCAGTGGACATCTTTCTCGTGCTACTGTGTCACCTACTGATGATAACAATCAATAAGGAAGGTCTGTGAAAAAGCTGTCCTATATCAAAAATTTCTGGGCAAAGACTGTTGGGCCTCTAATTGGAGCATTCAGGCACTATCAAAACACAGATAGCAATTACATTATAATATTTCATAGAATCATAAAATGATAGAATCATAGAATGGCCTGGGTTGAAAAAGATCACAATGCTCATCCAGTTCCAACCCCCTGCTATGTGCAGGGTCACCAACCACCAGCCCAGGCTGCCCAGAGCCACATCCAGCCTGGCCTTGACTGCCTCCAGGGATGGGGCATCCACAACCTCCTTGGGCAACCTGTTCCAGTGCCTCACCACCCTCTGAGTGAAAAACTTCCTCCTAATATCTAACCTAAAGCTCCCCATTCCCCCTTGTCATGTCACCATCCACCCTCACACACAGCCATTCCCCCTCCTGTTTATCCGCTCCCTTCAAGCACTGAAAGGCCGCAATGAGGTCTCCCCTCAGCTTTCTCTTCTCCAAGCTAAAGAAGCCCAGTTCCCTCAATCTTTCCTCATAGGAGAGGAGCTCCAGCCCTCTGATCATCTCAGTGCCCTCCTCTGGACCTGCTCCAAGAGCTCCACAACCTTCCTGTACTGGGGACCCCAGGCCTGGACGCAGTGCTGCAGATGGGGCCTCACAAGAGTTGAGCAGAGTGAGACAATCACCTCCCTCTCCTCGCTGGCCTCTTTTAATAATAGCCAGTTATTCAATAAATTGCATCTCAAAAAGCAACAGTGATCATTATGCTCTGAATCTGCAAGTAATTCTGTAAGTGCCAGTGGAGCATGATTACCTTGTGTTGTGGTTTAACCCAGCAGTTCACAGCCACTTACCATCCCAGTTGTTTCCCTCTGGTAGGACAAGCAAGAGAACTGGAAACAAAATGTAACTCCTAGGTATGGATAAAAAAACCCACGAATATTCACTAAGGAAAATAGGAGGAAGAATGGAATTACAACAATGTACATATATTACTCCAAAAGTAGTGCCTCCTACTTATTTACATGGAAACTACAAGAGATACAATGAGCACAATAACACTATTTGATAGACTAAATTCCCAGCTGCAAAACGTTATTTTTCAGCATAGTCACTACTGTTAACTATGCATTTTTGTCAGTGATGAACAAGAGCCTGCATGGCCGCCTAGAACAGGCTTGTCTTTCACATCACTTTTGCTACTGCATTTCAACATATCACCCACCACCTCACTGTGCTCACATCTACTATTTGGCCTTTATAAACAATTAGCAAGCATAGATGCATGTCAATGAGTGCCTTTATTTCTGCATGGAGAAATTCAGTTAGACACCTTTGCTTCATACACAATTTCATGTCAGATGTCATTCTGTCAGACTGCTCCTCTGCTACAATTTGTCAGGTGGCAACAAAATGTAATGGAATATTGTCAGGAAGGCTCAACCTTTACCGTCTTATCACCACTATCTGCCTCTAATGTCCTAGGCCAACATAATAAAATAGGCAGCATTATTTTTGGAGCAACCCTTGTACGCATACATACATATATGTATATCTGCAGTGAAATTACATACACACATATATATATGTATACACACACACAGAATACAATTACCCTCCTCCTATCAACCAACACTCATCTACCAATACAACTGCCTGCCAACTGGCACTTCATTATCCCGTTACTATCTCACCACCCCCTTGACCAATGTCAAGCCACCCCTCAAGCAGCAGCCTGCCCTCAGACAGCTCTCCACAGATTTAAGGCCTTCTATACCATGATGTCAAATGGTATACCCCTTACCTAATTCAGATCAGTTGTCCTGGCTCTGCCTTGACCCCTGCTGCTGTACAATAAAGGCAACAGATCTCCATTGAGCAGCCTGGCCTGGCCCTGCTTGTGCTCCCATCACTTAATAACAACCACATCAGTGTGCTTTTCAAGGTTTTCAGCTAAAAGAAGGCCATCCTTTGATAACGTTGTTCTTGGCAGCTTTGTGAGAGAGCACCATGTCCCCTGTCCTCACGTTGTGTTTAGGTCAAAGCTCTTTGCCTTTTGCAGATCTGTTTGTTGCCATTGATACAGGAACTCCTCCAGACAATTCACAGCTTGTCACTACCTATCAGTAATCCAATTTAATAACTGTAAAATGCCAGGGACGAAAAATAGGTAGAGGTTGTTCCTAGAGACTGCAGGAGAAAAAGCTTTTCATAAATTAAGTGTTCACTGACAATAATTTTAAACCTCTGGGTTCATTCATTTCTGAGATAAAAATTACTACATTTGAAAAATGTAAAATGAAAATGACTGAAACATTAATTTGGTAGTGAAGTTTTCTTAAATTTCACTGAGTAGATAGAGGAAACCAATCTTATGTCTATAATACTGTTAAATTATTTTCAATGATAGTACTTAAACATCTGTCAAGAAACAAAATTTAAATTCTCAGGGAAGATAAAGTCAATCCACTAAGAGGTCTGCATGTCCCCCTGTGCCACAAGATGAGCCAGCAGAAAAAAAGACAGGTGTGGATGAACAGGGATCTTTTACTGAGACACCAATCAGGACTGCTTTAAAGATAAGGGTTTTTTTTTTTTTTAAATAGAAAATTGCCGTTTCAAATTATTTCACTGCTTTTTATTTTGTGTGAAATACAGACTTAGTGAGAAAAGGGAATTTCCTCTAAGAGATATTGGCTTGAGCTATAAAATTAATAAAAGCAAAGTACAAAGACATGAAATGTATCCATCTGAAAAACTTCCACCATGGGACCCATTAACTCTCCTCTCAAGAACTATTCTGATAGATGGCTAGAAATTTCTGATGACACGTGCACTATTTTGTGTTATCATTTGAAGAGCTAGGGTGATGTTCTGCCCTCCAGGGTTTTCAAATGAATCAGATGAGTATTCAAAAAATAGGGCAATGGAAGGCATAAATTATTTTGAGACAATCTAGGGAATTAATTAAAAGAATAGATAGTGCCTTTTAAGAAGTTAGGAGAATTTTTAGCTTCTGTATTTCTCTGTTACATGTAGGGGAAATGTCAAAAAAAACCTCCAGTATTAAACACATCAAAGTTATTAAGAACCCTTGCTATGCACTAACATCTGATGCTGTCTAACAGAAGTCATGTTGTAGTAATCTTCAAATATCTGTGTTCTTCATAAAAATCAACTGGTAACTTGGGACACTGTATCTCTTTGTTTTCAGATGTTTTGCTTTTCATGGATTCATAACAGGTGCAGAACTCCCACTATCATTTATCATCATTGCTGTTTATTGCATCTCAGACTAGTTTCTTATAGCACAGCCAGCCACAGCATTGGTTTGAATTGGGAAATAAAGTCCTAAGACCGACAAAAACTGATACACTTTTAACATTATTTCATAAGGTTTAAGGAATAAAGTTCAATTATTTTTTCCATAGGTCACTTTCTGAAGACCCTGTCCCACTTGACGCTTCTGAAAAGACTTGGGTTAAATATTTGGAGAAATAAAGTTTTAATCTATGTGAGGGAGGTTTTGCACACTCTTCCTCAAGGATGTGGAACCCAGAGCCTGGGTGCTGCATGCACTGCCTCCCAGTCCATCCAGTGGCTGTCCCTACTCCGTGCCATCATGGCAGCAGCTTTTCCCTACCAAGCAGCCTGGTCGAAGCTTGGTGAATGTTAACGGAGACCAAACAGTGGATATGAGCACAGTGAGGCAGTGGGTGGCACATTTCAGCAGTGCCAAAGGCAGCCGTGGGTCTCCTCCACTGGTGCAGATTTTTCTGAGTGCAGCATGCAGGCTCCTGTTCACTGCTGGCAAAAGTGCATAGCTAATGGTGGTGCCCATGTTTATAGAATCATAGACTCATAGAATAGCTTGGGTTGGAAGGGACCTCCAAAATCATCTGCTTCCAACCCTCCTGCTGTGGGCAAGGAAGTAGTTGTTGAAAGAGAGAGTTTTGTTGCTGAGAGCTTGCTCTGTTGAATAGTGTTTTTGTGCTCTTAATTTAGTTGTAGTTTCCATGGACATAAATGGGAGGCATTACTTCTGGTGCAGCCCAATATGTGGCCCAAGACAATCCCTATTTACTCAGTGCAGGCCAGGCAAGCTGAATGTTTGTATGCCCACGCTCTTCCTCATCTTTATTGACTTGTAAATGGATAAGACACCTGTGAGCCGTTCTTTTGAATTCTGTTTCATTTCAGATACATTTTTTTTCGTAGTTTGATTATATTTTTAGTTACATAGTACAGTCATAGAATCATAGAATATTCCAAGTTGGAAGGAACCCATAGAGATCATTGAGAACAAATCCTTTTACACATCCAATTTTGTAGATGTACTGTGAGTGCAAATACTAATTCAGCAATCTCTAATTACCTAATAGAAAAGACAATTAGATTAGAAAAAGAGACTGAGAAGAGAAATAAGTAAAACAATGCAATATCCATTCTTCACTGCTCATATTACAAAAGCCATTTTATAATAATATGTTTCCCTTATATAAAATAGGGCTGCAAGTTATACGAATAGAAATACACAAGACCATTTTGTTGGATTTTCTGTATCATAGGGAATATAAAGTACTTGAGAGTATACAAAATGCAGATGATCTGCCAATGTCATTACAGCATTGATCTAGAGAAAACAAATACCACTAAACAAATACAAACTGAATCTTAACAGAATACTACCTGCTGAACTGAAGATTGGCCCTCTTTCCTAAAGCCTTCTTAGACTGACATGTTTGCATAATGAGTTAATTGGATTGGATGTGTGAAAGGATGTGTGACACATGCATAATGATGGTTGTATTCAAAACCAAGGCTGTAAACATGGTTCAATCACATGTTTTCCATGTAAAAGCTTTTTCTAATTCTATAAGCAATAGATGGCAGAATCCAAAATTCCTTAGATTAATTAAAGGTCTATTAAAGGAAAGCTGTACAAACCAAAAAATTGATTTTCTTCATGGTTAATACCTTCCTACTCTTACTGTCAAATCTTGCAGGGTACAAACCTGCACCCAGATCAATCTTCCCTTGCTGGAGTCCTGCAGACAGCTTGCTAATGCTTTCTGTGGGATTCCATCTTCTTCAAGGTGGGGAGGATGATTGCTACTACAGAAGTGCATAAAAGCTTACCAGTTCTTTTTCTCAGGCTAGACAATGGCATAGAGAAAGCACAAACTTCTTTCATCCCAGTTATTTCGTTCTTCAAAAAAACAGCATTCCTACTTCTGCTGAACCAACTGGTGAGTCCCAGACTTTGCAACTGGAAGTAGACAGGAAGGAGCCTATGCAGAGGGAAAGACTACATGGGTATCTGTTTTTAAAGCCCTCAGCGCTGGAGAACAGAGATCCGCCAACGGAGAGGGGGATATTTTCCCCTCGGAAGCTGTTTGCCCCTAGGAGACCCAGCACCCTCAACCCGGTGGTTCCACGCTATGTCACGAGATGGCAGTATTTAACTTCCTCTGTTCTGTTCTATGTCTGTTTAAGATGAAGGTCCTTTTCCATAAATTGATATCACTTCAGTGCACATATTTCCTGCCTGTTTGTGAATAGCTCCTTCTACATATGTTGGACGTGGTGCTCAGCACCTGGACTGCAGCACCTCTGAGCTGTGAGGACACTTCAGATTGGAGAGTGGGGACCACTTGGTACGTTTCAACATTTTCCTTACTCACATTCATTTTTTTCTAACTACAGCTATATGTATGGACTTCCACACACCAGATGAGTACCACCTGACTTCACTGATTTGTTCACTGGTCTGTTTTGTCTTTGCTTTCCAAGAATTATCCTTTGGTCAAGTGAATTGGAGAAAGCAGAAAGCAGAAAGGGAACTCCCATCTGCAGTGGAAGTAGACTGAACATTACAGAAGGTATTTGGCAGCCTTTGAAGGTTCAAGATGCAAATATTACATTGAAGCTCGGTCAGGATTAGTGGAATATGTGTATTAAATACAAGTAACCAAAATGCAAGATTGTTTCTAATCAGAAGCTAATAGTAAGAATATCACTGAGAAGATGGGGTGTTACTCATTGAAAGCAAAACAAAATGTAGAATAATTCAATGATCATATAATTAGTGTGATTTGACTTCATGAGAAAAATGTTAGTGGGAAGTGTTAGGCAAGTAGTTTGCAGTGAAGAGGAAAACAACACTCTTGTACAAGGTCACAGAATCACAGAAGCATAGAATCAATTGAGTTGGGAGGAACCCTTAAAGGTCATGTAGTCCAACTCTCCTGCAATGAACAGGAACATCTGCAGCTCGATCAGGCTGCTCAGAAGCCCATCCAGCCTGACTTGGAATGTCTCCAAGGATCTGGCATCCAGCATATCTCTGGGCAACGTATTCCTGTCCCTTTCCACTCTTATTGTAAAAATTCTTCCTCACATCTAATCTAAATCTCCCTTCTTTCAGTTTGAAACCATTTCTCCTTGTGTTATCACAACAGTCTCTGCTAAAGAGTCTGTCCCCTGCTTTATTATATCTCCTTAAGATAGTGAAAGACCACTATCAATTCTTCGCAGTCTTCTCTTCCCAAGGCTGAACAGATCCAGCCCTTTCAACTTATCCTTTTAGGGGAGGTGTTCCATCCCTCGGATCATTTTTGTGGCCCTCTTCTGGATGTGTTCTAACAGGTATATGTCACTCCTGTACTGAGAAATCCACATCTGGATGCAGTATTCCAGGTGAAGTCTCACCAGCACAGAGCAGAGGGGCAGGATCACCTCCCTTGACCTGCTGACTGCATTTTCTTTTTAATGCAGCCCAGAATATGGTTGGCTTTCTGGGTAGTGAGAGTACACTGCTAGCTCATGACCAGCTTCCCATCCACCAGGACACTCAAGTCCTTTTTGGAAGGGCTGTGTTCTATCCCTTAATCCCCTGCCTTATATTGATAGGGAGAACTGCCATGGCCCAGCTGCAGGACCTTACACTTAGCTTTGTTGAGCCTCATGACGTTCACCTGGACCCACTGTTCAAGCCTGTTTAGGTCCCTCTGAATGGCATCCTCTCCCGAACAGCATTCTTATAATCTTCCCAGGATACCTGTCCCTGCTTCCATTGCCTGTGCATTTTCCTCTCACTTCTTTGACAAGCAGGTTCCAGTTCATCTATGTTGGTATCTTGTCTTCCTTTTCTGACTTCCTACACTTAGGGACAGAGAGTCTTTGTGCCCTAGGGAAAGATTCCTTGAAGACCTGCCAGCTGCATTCTGATCCCTTGTCCTTGAGTACAGATTACCAGGAGGTTTTGTTGACCAGCTCTCCGAAGAGCTAGAAATTGGCTTTCCTAAAATTGAGCTTCCTGATTTTACTCTTCACCTGTCCAGTATCCCTCAGGCATGTGAACTCCTCCAATGCATGGTCACTGCAGGCAATCTCCAATCCTTATGTCACCAATCAGTTCACTAGTGTTGGTGAACAACAAGTTCAGTATTGCATCACCACCTGGAAGGATTTTTTGCTCAGGAAGTTATCCTGAATGCATTCTAAGAGCTCCTATTTTATCTGCAGCTCACTGTACTACTTGTCCACCAGTTTTTGGGGGTGGCTGAAGTCCTGCAGCAAGGTGAGAGTCTGAGATCCTGATTTCTTCTGTAGCTGGAGGAAGAAGGCTTCATCAACAGGCCCCCCCGTGATCAGGTGAGCTGTAGTGGACACCAACCACAAGGCTCCCCTTTATTGCCTCGGTCTCTAACTCTCACACACAGGCTTTCAGCTTGTGGCCACTCTTCAGGGACAGCACTTCACACTCCATTTTCCCTTGATGTAGAGGGTTATGACCCCTCCCCTCCTTCCTCACCTTTCTCTTCTGAACAGCTTGTAGATGTTTCAAATGTGAGATTACAAGCGTGCAGCTGGTTTACAGCCCCTGCTAGCACTGTGTCCCTCTGACTTAGCTATGTCTTCCCAACACTTCTGGTTAGGGGTGCTCATGGAAAGTGGTCTCAGACTGGAATAAACCCCTCAGGAATAGAGAGATGATACAGAGGAATTCAAATGTGTGACTTCTCTATTCCCTTAAATTAAGGCAGGTTTGAAATCTGAATGCTGTTATCTCTCTCTATATTATATATATCAGAGGAAGCAGAGTCAAGATCCTAATTATCTGAGCAAAACATGTGGAAAGAGAACAACTGTACATTTAACTTCCTTCAGGTGATCTCAAGCCTTTAGTTTTAGAGAAAGGTATTATGATGCAAATGAGAACAGATGACTTTTAGGAAAGATCTCTCCAGTACATCTCTTTTCTTAGGAACACTTTAGTCATTTGCCACAAATACTTGATACTGTCTTTCCAATATATTGATTAATTTGGATTTTACCCTATTTAAGAAAACAATCAAAGACGAGGAAACGTTCAAATTAAGAGAATTTTTTTTTTTTTTAAATCACTTACTTGATGTGAACATGGACAAGTTGGGAATGTTAGCACTTGACAAGTAACAGGTCAATTGCACTTGCTATACTATTTCATTTCTTAGCAACATCTTTCTTGAATTTGACTAATCCGTAAGGTAGTATGTACCTAACCATGTAGTCTCCAGATGGATGAGTAGATAGTGTTTGACTTGGAAGCTTCAGGTAAAAGTATGTTGGCTTCAGAAAGTATTTTGTTTTGATATACCAGTTCTGATACTCATAGGAATGTTTTGGTATTCAAGTGCATAGAAGGCAAAAAGCATGGAGACTTCTGAGCACATATACTGTTTTGCACCTCTTACTGAAACAAGTTTAAAAATAAAAAAAAGCAAGTAGGATGTTGCCTTTTTTTTTTTTTTTTTCCTGATAATATTGGAACACATTGGCTTTTAATTAATACTTGTGTTGTTAAAAAAAATTCAGAGAACATCATGCATGATGAAGTATGAGATGAGGCAAAAGACAAAAAATATATATAGAGAGTTTAGTTATGGCAGATAGGTGGGAGACCCTTGACATGGAACATGTCTGTCTGAGTAAGTGCATGTTTATTACATATCAGCAAGATCTTACAAGACCATACGTCCAGATTCAAAGCTTTCTAGAGCTTCTCATATCACTGATATTAGAGTAAGCATTCTACTCAATATCTCAGCTTTTCTTTTTCTAGAGTTAAGCCTTGTTCTGCAGTTATAAACACCAAGATAGAACAATTAACACATGTACAAGAGATACCAACCTTATGTCTCTTTCAATCTAAATATAAGAAAAATATTGCTCAACTCACTAAGGAAATCTTTCTTTAATTATAAAGCAATCCAGAAAAATGCAAGCTCTGTTTGTGCATTTATGTCACCTTTATTTTGTGAGAAGTGAGAGATGTAAAGCAGCCGCCTAGAGAAGCATATGCCAAGAGTAATAGGGTGGGATTTGACTGAAATCAGATTCATCCTTGTTTGATTTTCTCTGGATTGTAGGGATTATAGATTTTTATTTCTGCTCAAGAAAATTTCAAAACAATAATAAAAGCTCTGGCCAGAAAGTGAAGAGCGCAGAGATATACAAATATGATAGCTCAAATCTTTCGCCCTCTGGCCCTCTCAGATGCATTCTAAGGGCTGATTCTATATGAAAAGAACAAAATATGACAGATAAACATCTGGAAAGACTGAATGTAATTCTTCTCCAGGCTGGTTGAAGTTGGCGAAGCAGTGTATCATTCTTGACAATTTCATCATATGATTAGTCATAGATACAATAAATCCCTTGTACAGCAGTTTTCCAGACCATTCAGTAATGTCAATGGTGAAAAAATAAATTTTTGGGCAGATTTCAGCTCTTTCTGAATCAGAAAACTACTATGTTTAGATAGTTTTCTGACTTGCTAAAGTTCTAAGGCAAATTTTCTGATGGGATATTGTAGTTCGAGTGATTATCTTTGTTTGAAAGCTGACTGGTGGACTAATGGGGTTCTTAATACAAAATGTTTGGAATCAGGTTCCTTAACCTGAGCCAGATTGAAACAAGAAATTAGCACCACAAAGAAAGGCTGAAAACACGATCTTAATATTTTCCTACTTTAGTACATATATTTTTTCTCTTACTTATAATTCTTGCAGTCATGTGCTGCTTGCAAACAAGAATTTGAAGAATAGTGCACATTTCCTTGCCTCCAGTTTTCCAAGATGGTCTCTTTAGCAACACTTCCCTGCTAAATAAGGCATTTTAAAGAGTGTATACGAATTTTCAGAAAAGCAGATGTTAAAATCAAGGAGATTTGTGCACATTGCTGGAGTAGCTCTCTATATTTCACAGAGAATATGTGTAACTCCCGACTTGATTCTCTTAGGATGTCTTCAGCTCAACAATTTGCAACTGATTATGAAGCATACAAGGATTTAATTTCCTGTAACACCACCCATAAATCACTGCATCTTTCTCAGATTAATTCATCCAAATAATGATAAGAGAAGTCTACAGGCTGCATTGTAAATATGTGCTTATTTACAGTAATTTTCACTCGCAATCAGCCACCTGATTCACAGCTGTAGAAGTGTTTAAATGCCCTGTTAGATGAAGGTACGAGCATTTGTCATTACCTGCTCTGAGCTAGTTTGGACATATTTGTTTAAGAATATATAAATTCTATTCTTTATTTCATTGCTGAATCAAAGTCAAACACTTGAGATGCACACCCCTACGGATACTAGTTTGAATACTGTCTAAATATAACCTCAGGTCCATGTCTCCATGGAGCATAATGGGATGATCAATAAAGAACATCCGGAGTATCCATACGTTCTCATTATTAGAAAAAAAGAAACAACGACAAACATCTTAGACTCAGTAGACAGTGGGAATTACAAAACAGCTACAGAACCATCCAAGTACATGTTCCCCTCTTATCTGCTTGTCTGACTATATTTTCCACTCATCTAGCAGGTGACACACAGCTTTCAGTTGTACAGGAGAGAGCCCTGCAGGCCTTGGAGTCTCAAGAGAGTACTAAAAATAAAGGTTGAAGTGGAGTGTTTGGGAAGATTGATGTACCTGCTGCAGCAATATCAAATAATGCATTTACTGTGCAAGGTCCTGCCTGCCCAGAAGGCTGATCTTGACTTTCTGTTGCACCTACACAGAATTTCTTTCTGAGCTATGAGAGATTCACAGCTGGGAGCTGACAGCTCAGCCTCCTTTGTTGCTGTGTCATAAGCACACAAAACTTTAAATTCAAGTTTTTCATAAGAAGGTCAAAAAACATTCTGAAAATCTTTTACTGTTTAAATACTGAAAAAATATTGCAGGTAAAGACAAGTAGTGCTTTGTGTTTTACGATGCAAATATTATATTGTCAGAGATGTAGGTAACAAGCTTGCTGTTAAACCTTAAAATACAAATTCGGATGCTTTTGCTAATTCATCTTTGTGACTCATTCTGCAGAATTCTCAATATTGATTATTTAGACATCTTGAGACCACCCATGTTTCATATATGTCCTTTGCAAAGTGTTCTACTGAAATTGCTTACTCCCTAATTATTCTAACCAGACATCAGTTTCCTAAATGGCATTGTTGAATACCTTGGCTTGTTTATTCTCTTTTGTTGCCCAGTGTAATTGCCATTGCAATGTGACGAAAATTTTTCTCTCTGTTGAAGATTTTTATATTTCATTTCATGTTTATATTAATGATTTGGAGTTATTACTCTGTTATTACTGACAGACGTTCACGTGATTTTATCCAAGTGATTTCCAAGCAATACATTCTGTGAAAAAGGTTGGCATAAATATTTTTTTGCTACAAGAAAAAGTGCAGGAAAGAGTGATTTAATTATCAAGACTAAATTGCTGTCTCAGACTTCCACTGCCTTACAAATACTTGAAGAAGTCTCTTTAATTAAAGTAAAATTATACTTTATGACTTTGTTCATTTTCCCCCCCCTTTTTTTTTTTTTTGCTATGTGTGCTTGTTTTTTTTTTTGTTTGTTTTTTGTTTTTTGTTTTTTGACAGGCTTATTTCTTTTTTTGTGTACCTGCCAAGAGAAAAGTTTGCTAGAAGGTTTATTTAAGAGTAAACAAGCCTGATTTTGAATAAACTGTGACAAAGTGGTTTCATGCTTTCCTATTATCTGTTTCTAGCTCTTTCAGGCCTACAAAATTGTAACATGTTGTAAAGACATTTTCTGGTCATGACCGTGCCCCTAGCTGGTTACATGGGGAGAAATTTGGTATGAGAGAATTAAAATTAAAAACATCCCACCTATTAGAGGAAGTAGGACACTTCAAGGCTTTGTACCCAATTCCTCCTATCTGTTGGACTTCCAGCTTTCTAAGGGGTTGGCCAAGCTTTTTTTTTTTTTTTTTTTGTCAGAAATATGTTTTTTGCTACACCTATTTTTGTTTTTTATGATCTCTGGGGGGAAAAAATGAATGTCAGTTGAAGAACAGCAGAAAGTTTTGGTGATGTTTGGCAGAAAAGATTCAAGAGATTTTCTCTGTATTAATTATCAGCTAAGCAGAGGATTGAACAATTTACTTTGCAAAACAGCTTTAAAATGAAGAAAGAAAACTGAGACAAGCTAGTACATTAATCTTACTAATAACATAGCAGATCAACAGAACATATTACTTAGGAAAGCTGAAGAATTCCCACCCAGAGCAGCAAAGAAAAGCATTAACTTCAGTAGCTGAGGCATACTTTTTCCTATCTTGAGGTACATTTTAAAAGTTCTTCCCAGGCGTACATTTGTATAAACATGAATGATCATCAGCATTCAAATCTAAACATACAATATGCAGCTTTCACCTTTCCAACCTGCATGTGATTAAGATGGAACATATTGGAGACGAACTACAGGGATTATGATCTGAAGCTTGTCTTCATTGCAAATAATCAATTAGCATCTCTGAAATATTCTTTCAAGGCAGAATCTTTACAGAAAGAAGAATGACAGTAGCATTGTGCAAGAACTAGAGCAATAGAAGGTGGCTTCTTTTCAGTGAGATTGCATGAGCAACTAAGGAGATGCCTCCTGCTTTACAAGTTGCAATTTGAGCTCTCTACCCCTCTCTCTTTACCAGTTCAGGTGTCAGCTGCACTTTAGATTAAAGCCCCTCTTACAAAGTGACCCCCCAGATTCCATATTGAACACCATTTCTCTGAAGCTGCAAATGCATGTGGTTAGAAAGACACCTGAACAGGAACAACGTCTGAATTATAGTTTGGATAAAGATCTTTGTCAAATTAGTGGTGAAAATCACACTGTAATGCTTAAGGAGTTACTCTCAGTATCTGTTGTCTGGCAAATATCTCACCAGACTTACATTGATCTAGTAGAAAGGAGCAGGACTTGAGGCTCCAGCAGTTTTATTTCACAGGTTGCTGTCTTTACTTAAAATTGAGCTGTAGATATTGTAAAAAGAATGCTAGAAACATAGAGGCTGTAACACCTTCACCAACTTCTTCCTGGTTGTCTCATTCTTAATATAACTTAGTGCAAGCAGTATTTTTTCATCAAAATGGTTTTTATTGAAATTTTTCCACTGTGTATTTCTGTGATGCCTGAATGCTTACAAAGACAAAGTGAGATGCAGTGAAAGCTTCTGGCTTTCAAATAAAGACAAAAGAATCTCGGTTTCTTGACTTCTATCATTCTATTCAGCCAGTGCAACTTTCAGACCATCCAGCCTATCTCCTTATCAGACTATGATGTTTGAAGACTGGTAGTGTCTATTATCTCAATCTAAACGAGAAGGAATTAGCAATTTTGAATAATAGTCAAGTTAAATGGGAAAAGACTTCTCTGGCTACCCAGGCAGGAAGAGACAAAAATTATTCTAATTATTTCATGGTTTCACCTTCTTGGGAGTAAGGCTAGAAGGCAAGCTATATGCTTTTGTGGAGTCATGAAAGTGCTAAGACTGCAGACCTGCAGCAGTGCTTACGAAAGAAATTGGTCAAACAAAATAATTAGAAAACAAATTGTTATAAAAATATTCTTGTATCACAGCCATTACAATTTTGATTCGAGTTGTTGTAGTTTATACATAAGTCACAGATTTATCTTATTTTGTGACAGAAGCTATAGAAGAGTGTGTCGGAAGTATGTTTTCCATTTTTTTCATTTGCTATTTAAGTGACACGGAAGTGGAAAAATTAGTAGTGAAAGACAAAATTAGTGATGGAAACTGAATTTACATTCCTTTGCAGAGATTATCAAAACAAAAACGAGCCCAGGTTTAGATGAAGCCACAGCATTTCTTTTTGTTTAAATGAAAAGCGGAATACCTGAAGATTATAGAATGGCTTAGGTTGGAGGAGACATTAAAGATCATCTAGTTCCAGGCCCCTGCTATGGGCAAGGTTGCCTGCCACTACATCAAGCTGCCCATGATCCCATCCAATCTGGCCTTCAACGCCTCCATAGATGGAGCATCTACAAACTCTTTGGGCAATCTGTTCCAGTGCCTCACTATTGTCCGAGTAAAAAAAATTCTTTCTAACATCTAAATTGAATTTACCCTCTTTTAATTTAGAGAGGGTCCTGTCAATATCAGAGCATGGAAAAAGTCAGTCCCCTTCCTGCTTGTAAGCTGGAAATACTAGAGGGCAGCAATAAGGTCTCCCCAGAGCCTTCTTTTCTCCAAGCTAAACAAGCACAACTTGCCCAATCTGTCAGCATAAGAGAGATGCTCCAGCCCTTTGATCATTTTTGTAGCCCTCCTCTGGATCTGTTCGAGGAGCTCTGCATCTTTCCTGTACTGGAGGCACCAGACTCTAGGTGGGGCGTCACGTGTAGAGGGGGAAAATCATCTCCCTGCTGGCCACCCTCTTTTGATGCAACCCAGGATACTGTCGGCTATCTGGGCTGAAAGAGCACACTCTTGACTTGTGTCCAGCCTTTTATTCATTAGGACACCTAAGTTCTTGTCCTCAAGACTGCTTTCAATGTATTATCCTCCCAGTATGTACTCATATCTGGGATTGCCCTGATCCAAGTGCAATGCTTTGTACCTTGTTTTGCCTTGTTAAACTTTATTAGGTTCTTGTACACCCACTTTTCAAGCCTGTCCAGATCCCTCTGGATGGCATCCCTTCCATCACCTTCTATACTTCTACAGTGATCAACTGGACCACTTAGGTTGGTGTCATCGGCAGAGTTGCTGAGGATATACTCAATCCAACTTTCTATGTTGTTGATATAGATATTGAAGACACTAGTCCTAAGAAACATCTCTGGGGAACATCACTCATGACTGACCTCCATCTGGATGTGCAGCCATTGACAACACTCTGGCTATGACCATCTAACCAGTTCTTTATCTACTGAACAGTCCAGACCTCAAATCCATCTCTCTCCAATTCAGAGATAAGGATGTGGTGTGAGACCATGTCAAACTCCTTGCACAAGTCCAGATAGATGACAGTTGTCCTTTGCTGGTCTACTGATGCTGTCACTCCATCATAGAAGGTCACCAGATTGGTTAGGCATGATTTGTCCTTGGTGAAGTCATGATACCTGTCTCAGATCACCTCCTTGTCCATCCTGTGCCTTGACATGTCTTCCAGGAAGACTCCAGTAGTCTCCTGGAGTGCTTGTGTCTTATCATGTTCTTTTCCCAGTGGATATGTGGGTGGTTGAAATCCCCCATCAGGATGAGAGCCTGTGAGAGCAGCACCTCTTATAGCTGAAGAAAGAAAGCCTTGTTAACAGGCTCCACAAGGATTATCCCAGAAACATTGCTGTAATTTCACTGATCTCTTGTTTCTAGAATTACCGTGTAAGGTCATATTCCTCTCTCCTGATCTCAGATGTCTAGTAAATGTCCTTGGAAACAAGTGTTGTCCAGTGAAGTCTATACCAAGGCAACGCTGATAGAAGTGAGACCATGGCTACTTCTGCCCAGCTCTACCAGACTGAAACAATTTGATATGAACAGAAGACCAAAAACAATAGATGAATGTTGTTCAACAGCTGCTGATAGCTTTACATTATTTTAATACAACTGGAATGGAAGCTGAGAGAAATAAACACATTCTGACTTTCAGGAAGATTGTCAAGAACTAGACTGGTCTTCAGCTAGACTTTTAGTGAGGCAAACAATCTTCTACCTAAAGTGAAAACTATAGTGGGGAGAACATCTCCACATGCATCCAACACTGCTGAAGGCAGTATGGAGTATGGTAGAAGTGCCACACACAGAGACTGGGTGGCTGGTCAGGACTTGTCTGGTTGATCTACTGAGTTTTCTTCCCCAGAGTAGAAGTCCTGCCCTTGGTGCCTCTCTGAGCAGAGCAGCAGGGTTGTTGACTGGGCGGTGTGTGTCTGTGGAAAGAAATTTTAAAGTGTAATTACCCACTGTGCCCATCCTGCTGAGTAATTACATTCTAGGTTACATGTCACTGAGGGTGTATGTCTTCTTTCCATCATTTGCCAGTAGTCCTCATCAACCAGGGAGGTCCTAGATGACTGGAGGCTTGCCAGTGGGACACCTATCTACAAGTAGAGTTGGAAAGAGGATCCAGGAAACTATGGGCTTATCAGTCTGACATCAGTTCTGAGAAAAGTTGGAGAGCATTTTGTCTTGGGTGTGATAAGACAGCATGTGCAGGACAATCAAGGGTCTGAGCCTAGTCAGCATGGTTCCTGAAAGACAGGTCCTACTTGACCAACCTGATTTTCTATGATCAGGTGACAATCTAGTGGATAGGTGGAAGGATGTGAATGTAGTCTACCTGGACTTCAGAAAAAGCTCTGACCCTGTGCTGAAATGTTTCAGTAATGCTGACATTAACATCTATAACAAGCCAGGATGTTTGAAATTACTGGAGTACAGGAAAAAGTGTCTTTAATGAACTCAGTTAACAGAACTAAGCAAAATAGAATAGTTTAGTTGGAGGACCAAGAAAGAATGTCAAGTCAAACTTGATATGGCTATTTCAGGGCTAACAAACATTGAAGCATGCTATTAAAAGAATTAACCAAACGTCTCTTGAATATTGATAGGTGTGGCAAAATATTTTCTTCTTTGGATATTATCCAAAATTGTGAATTTGAGACATTTGCGGTAACCTTTCAACTTCTATTAACACCAGGAGTTGCCTACCTGTACATTTTCAGGTAAACATCGTCCCCAGAACACTTCAAAAAAGACTAAATAAAGAAGAACTTTCTGTGCTGGCGAACATAGCATATACGTTCTGTGATGATTTCACAGAACCAGTTTGAATATTTTAATAAAATCAATTTTTACATTAAAACATTATCACAATTTTTTTAATCATATTTTACCAAAATTTTGTTTAAGGTGTTATTTTATCTCCTGAAATCTCTTTTTTTCATTTTCTACATTTTCCCCCCTGCAGAATAAAGCAAAGAAACAAACAGAAACAAAGGAAAGTTTTCAAAGCAAAGCTATTAATTTACATCTAGGATATGAATAGCATTGCCTTTCAAAGCACCTTAATTATTTTAAGTGTCCAAGTTGAAACAACACACCTTTCAATCTGTTTTTTTTTATTAAAAAAAAAAAAAAAAGCAAAGCAAGACAAAAAAAACTGCCCTTTTTAAATGACACAGAAGAGCTCTGAGGAGGCAATGCAACACAAACTGGCTATCTAGATGTTCCAAGCTGATTACGAGCTCCCTCAGCCTTGACGGACATTTATTGGCATCGGTGCATTCAGTTTCAATGAAAACACATCCTCTTTTTCCTTCCTACTTTCTGCATCTTGTCAATCTCAGGTGACGATGAACATGTTAATTGAGTGCCTTGTTAATTTATTAATGAGTAATGACAGAAAGACTAGAGCTGAATGCTCATAAAATTTGTCTTTCAGTGAAGAACCATCCATGTTTTAAGAGAACACCTTTAACTAACTTTCATTACTAATTTACACATCATCGTACATTATACTTAAAGATCAACCACAACTGGCAAATTGCTGCATTATTATGGAGATGAATGTATCGAGTAAGAAGGAATTACATGCACCAGACAACAGTTGTGGCTTTCAGTTGTATTGTGTTACAAGGAGAGATGAAACTGCATTAACATTTGAAAGTAGGATGCCGAATGATTATATTCAATTAACTAAGGACTCCTTGGGCTGTAGCCCAGCAGGAAACTACACGAGATGAGACAAGAAAGATGGTAAGCAAATGAACTGTTCTACATAGTCCTGTGCTCATGATTCAAGTACTGTACTATGGCTGCTAAATATACAGCTATCGGGAATAAATACCTGATTTAATCCTGTGGAAGTGGCACTGTTTATTGCTTTACAACAGTTCTGCAAGCTTCCCCGTAGCTTTCAAGTTTTATTTGGCTTGGTTTGCAAAAGTGCTCACTGACATGCCCATATAGTTCTGCCAAGTAGTTAATCTGCATGGTCTTCTCAGTGCTTGGCAACTTCAGGACATCAGCAGGTTTATCTGCGAAGATTTTTGCAAAGATTTTTTTTGCAAAGAATTGTACTAGCTGCATCCCAGTAGAAGAAGAATGCTGAAAAGTCCTTGCAAAACAATCTTCACTTCAAATACTATAGTACTACGAATAAGCTTTATTTTGGAGTTCAGGACTTCTGTCTCACACAACTAGCTCATGTACCAGTGAGAACTTCATAATCTTTTTGTTTCATGAAAATAATGAAAAACAAGCTAATGTTCTCCTTTGTAATGCATATTATACATGAAAGATAAACTTATGTGCATCCTTATAATGGAGCACTGCACTGTTCTCTTAAAAAACTGCTTTTCCTGTATGCTCTAATGATCTGTGTGACATCAGATTAAGTGTTGACAGAGGAATGAGTAAATTAAAAGTTTTGGAAGAAATCAATGACTTAAAGATGGCCAACCAAGAACTGACTGGTTTCTTACCAAATATTTGAATGCTTTGTTACTTTCTCTTGTGCTAAGAACTCCAATGCCTGAATTGCAATCTGGGTACAGAAATGGCAGTGGCAGCATTTCAGAGATGTCATCTCAAGTCACATCTCAAAGATTCCTTCTGAAAATTCTGATGAGACTAGCAAACTCAAAACGGAGAAAAGGATTAGTATTTTTTAAGCAGCAGAATATCCTATGCCAGTGGGGTCTACTGTGCAGTTTTCTCAGAGTCATTCTCTAGATGGCAATCTCCTAAGCAGGTAGTTCGATATCTAATGAATTTCCCTTTGAGAGAAAGAGACCTTTGATTTTTCAAATGTGTTGCATTTGCTAAAATAGAGTCCCTGACATCTTTGCAGGATGTCCAAATTGACATCTTTGCTTTAAAATTAAGAAATCTCTTTATCTGAAAAGTATTTGGCTGGGCAAGTTTATTTTCTCTCAGGCAATCAGAAATCAAAAGCAAATCTGCTACTGTCTTGATATAATATTGGGAAGGAAAAAAAAAAAGGAAAAAAAAAAAAAAGTTACTCCTACTTCCATTCTGCTAGATGCCTGGAAGGCTCTTCTAAAATAGGGAAGATAGTGATTATGATTGTGTTTTCCTAAACTTGGGAAGAATCAGCTTACCTGAATTGCTACGTAACAGTACTAAAATGAGGTAGGAATGTGTCCACTTGTAAGAATGCAGTGCAATCTTTTCCATCCATTGGCTTCTAAAGGGAAAAGCATTTTTCCAGAGTCTCATATCTCAATGCAATTTTAGATTGTGATCATTTTTGAAATTAAATTTTGGCATGTCTCCAATGAGATCATTCCTCTTCAATACAAGACCATAGCAGCAATGTTTACAAAATACTGTCTTTGATTTATTTTATTTTTTTTTAAATAAACTAATTGATTAATTCCTTTTTTGGCTCCTCTCATGAAAACCATTTCAGTTATGTCAGACACCCTGGTATTATGTTAGTGAAGAGCTCTTTATATCAGTCTTTCAAAGTTGTATGTTACTACCAAGAAATTTTTTCTGGTATTCCTCTTTTCTTTATTCCTAATTTGCTGAGGATCTTTGTGAATAACATTTTAACGAAAACAAATCCTGTAATTATTGTTATTTATTGTAGTTGCATGTTTGCTTATTGATTTAAATGACACTGAGTCTGCACCAATGCTTAAACTACCTTTCATGAGCACGCTTACAATTTCTTCCTTTGAACTTTACAAAAACAAGAACATTTATGCACATTATCGCTGATTTTTTTTTCCCCCCTAGGTTTTCTTTTATAAAGATAAAGAGGATAAAATAATGAAACGTGCATGTCAGGTGTAATCCATACTGTTTAGAAGGCTCTTGGAAGAACTACAGGTACAGCAATGATGAGGGAAGGAATTAAAATAAGATAGAACAGCAGAGAATAATTTAATGAGTGTGATAATGTCTTTGAGTGGCTATCTCCAGAGACAATATTTTTCCATTATCTATCCTTGGGAAGGACAAACTAGGACAAGCTGGAGTCGTTTAAGGCAGGTGTGATGGTATCAAGTTTTCAACTCAATGCATGGTGTCTGCATTTTTTGCCATGTACGCAGTAGTTGTCGCTTGTAAATAAATTCTTTACACAGCAGCTCCTAAACAGTATATATATACTCAAACATGAGCTTCCTCCCTAGGTTCTTAACAGTTTTTTAGAAGGTTAAATAATATTTACTTCCTTCATTGCAAGTTTTTGGCTACAGGTTTGGCACATTCTGTCCAGGTAAAATTCTGAAAACTGAGTATCCAGATGCAGAATGAATGAAAAACTGCATGCTTGGTGCACGTTCAGATTTTTGGTGCAATATTCAACTTCAGAACTGAATATAGCTGAGCTGAAAACACTTGTGGATTTATCAGTGCTCAAGTAAGATATGAATAGATAGTGGATATATTATTATATGACACATAAGGGAGATTTGCAAGCAGAAGCAATATATTTAGTAAAAGAAATCCAAGATCATTCTCTCTAAGTGATGACAGTACAACCCTTAACATTTTCACAAGACTGAGCTGCTCTAATTGTTAGGTCGGATTCAGCTTCCCATTGTCTCCTACCAGTTTTATACTAGTAGAGTCCCAGTGGTTTCATTGTTCATATGCTGGTGTAGGACTGGACTGGCAGGGAGAAACATTAACTCTACTGTCATTGAATGATAACTAAGCATAGCATCCTCTTTTGCAGCAGAAATTTGAATTATTTTATGTAGCCAGTGCAAAGAAATTGGGGCATAATTACAGCCAGCATTATCTCAGATTGCATCTTAAAGATGTGGCACAAGAAATGCCTGCATGTGGCATGCATAGCAGTTGGTAAGTAATTGGGAAGAAGAATGTACACTGGTCTTGGGCTGCAATAATATTACAGCTTTTTTTTTTTTATTATCACATACTGTGTTAGAAATATGTGCCTGCCTACTCTCATGGCTTTCTGCCTGCTTTAGCAAGCTGCTGGTATTTCATTTATGGCTCAGCCCCTTGCTAAGAACTATTCTTGTAAAGAGGTCTTACCCTGTGTCATACTCACTAATGTAGAAAACAATTTAGAGCTCAGACATGGAGTCACAGTATCCCTGAGATCTTCAGACTGCTTAGGCATCTAAGCCAATGCTAATCTGACTTTGGACTCTCCTTTTTAACTGTTAAGAGGTGAAAAATGAGAGCTATTGAGTAACTGGGCCCTATAGTATATTTGCTGTACTGTCTTGACGGCTTCCAAAATAAAGCCAAAGCCACCCAGAGTTACTGGACTGAGTTGTTACTGTTAGTAGCTTTTGTTTTTATTGCAAAGTATCAGTAATGAGGAATGCAGAACTCACAGCACTCAGTAGATGAGGACGTGTGAAGATGGGCAGCTCACTCTGATCCTATAACGCTTGATTCTCTGGGCTTGAACTGTCTATTGGTGTCACACCTTTCTGGGACAGCCTTCATTTTGCTGGACACTGCAGACTGAACAAAGTGACTTGAGGAAATGAAGGTATTTAGTCTCCTGGAATAGATAGGGAGTATATGAGAAGAACAACTGTTTTGATATACAACTATAAGATATCTTCAGATAAATGTGTAAGTCTTGGTTAGAGCTATTTCCACTGTTAATGTAACAGGTCTATGATGTCAGTTGGCAAACGAACCATTATGCAACCTTTAAAGCTCTTACGCAGCATACTCAAAGGGCACAGCTTTTCTCAAAGTCTTATGAAATCCAGAGAGCTTAAACATTTAGACACATTGAACTCGAAAGGATCTCCTGCATTACTGAGTCTGCTCAACCTCCTATTTTGGGCAACCATGTCATATGAGCTCCAGAAAGAAGTTAGCAAGTTCCTTACACATAAATATTTGGACTTTTGGAGCAGGGAGGAATTTTAAGTAACGAGTCGGTTATCTTTACAGTAATGAAATACACCAATATCAAGTAGTGACTTCTAAATATGGTTATATATTCTGAGCACATGGCACTAGCAAATGCGTTTGTAGATTAGTTGTGGAACTGCATGTGCATTTTGGATTTTCAAGAGTGTGACTGAACTGAAAAATATCTTTTCTGGTTTTAGGGTAATGTGCAACTTTATTTGCTTGCACCAATCTTCTATCTTTTTTTTTTTTTTTTTTTTGTATCTTATTTATCATTCTAAAGCACAACGTTTTAAAATAAACAAAGGAGATGGAAAGAAAATGCTTTACCAGTATTCATATAGTATTCAAAGCAACTATGCTGAGTAACTGTTTTTCCTGATATTCCGGATCAGCATCAGAAAGAACTCATCAGTCCAAAATTATGTGTGTTAATTTTATGTTACAGCTGGGAAGAGGAGGATGTAGATAAGAATTTATCTGAGAATTCAATTATAGAAGTAAGAGTATCCCACACAAGGTCTGCAGATGGAGAGAAGCTGTCAGGCCTGCAATCTGCTACAAACTGATTCTGAAAAGAAGCTGTTGGTTTCTACTGTGTTACCAAGGTCAGATATGGCATCGTCCCAGGTCTTCTGCATATAATGTTAAAGATATAATTAGATATACATATATTAAAAACAGTAAGATTTTTTCATTGTTCTATCTTTCAGTTTCAAACTCAATGACCAATTTTATTAGCATCTTGGTTAAATCTGCTGCAAACTTTCCCATCAGCTTTTATTAATTATCTGCTTTAATGTCTTCTCGGTGTTAGACGTCTGACTTCATCCCCAAGACCACCACAGGTAGACCCTCACTACCAACTGTGCATGTGTCGGGGGAGAGGGCAGAATGCAAATGAGTTCCAAGAAAAACAATGAATATGTAGATGAATCTTCTGAAAATGTATAAGATCTGCTTATAAATTTGTAATGCTTTTGCTTGTTGGTATGCAAGTTAGGAGGAGCGATCCCCCTTACAGCCGGCATCTGGGCAGCACTGATTAAAACATATTTGTTTTTATGACTACTTTGTGGTTATAGAGTTTGATTCCACATGTCAATTTCGCTAGTGAGTTTTTCATGTGTGTTTTTCACGTGAATATTTGCTCCAGAACAAATCACAAAAACTATGAACTAAGTTTGCCTGGCATGGCTGATCCACGGAATAAAGGGGTAAAAGATACCTGTAGTCATGTCAATGAACATCTTGTTTATAATCTTTTGCTAGATTTCACCCTCTAAACATCAGATACTTTATTTTTGCTTCTCACATCTCTATATACAATGTGTGATAGAATCACGATTTGTGTTGTAAGAGACCTTCAAGTTCCAACACCCTGCCAAGAGCAGGGACACCTGCAATGAGATCAGCCTGGTCTTTAACACTTCTACTGATCCTCACAATGAAGAATTTTTTCCTAATATCTAATCTAAAACTGCCCTCTTTTACTTTAAAACCACTATCCCATTTCCTATTACTTCACTCCCTGACACAGAGTTCATCCTCATCTTTGTTACAAGTCCCCTTGAAGTACTAGAAGGCTGCTATAAATTCTTCTGGAGCCTTATCTTCTCCAGGGTGAGCAACATTGGTTCCCTCAGCCTGTCCTCATAGGAGAGATGCTCCAGCCCTCTAGCCATTCTTACATCTTTCCATGGACCAACGCTATCATGGCCATGTTTTTCCTATGCTTGAGCCCCCAAAGCTGAATGCTGTACTCCAGATGGAGTCTCACAAAAGCAGTGTAGAGGGGGAGAATCACCTTCTTCAATCTGCTAGGTATGCTTCTTTAGATGCTGTGCAGGATGCCGTTTACTTTCTGGGCTACAAGCACACATAGCTGGGGTATACTCCATTTTTCTTTCACTGATATCTCCAAGTCCTTCTCCACAAAGCTGCTTTTTATCTACTCATCACCCAATTTGTATGAATGTTTGAGATTTCCCCGATCTAGGTATAGGATCATTGCAGATGGCCCTATTGAGTCTCACGAACTTCATGGGTCCAGGTCTCTCTGTGTGGCATCCCTTCCCTCCAGTGTGACAGCTGCATTACTCAGCTCAGTTTTATCCACAAACTTGCTAAGTGCACTTAATCTCATTGTCATTGATGTAAAACAATACCAGCTCCAATATAGACCCCAGAGGGACATCATTTGTCACTGGATATCAAGTTCCTCTTTGAATATGGTCATCCAGCCAATTCCTTACCAATGAGGGCCCATCCTTCAAATCAATGCACCTCTCCTTTTTAGAGGAAGGACAGTGTGAAGTCATTGCACAATACGAAGTAGAGGGCATCAGTTGTTCTTCCTTTATCCACCAATGCTATAACCATATAATAGAAGGCCACCAAGTTAATCAGACATAGTTTGTCCTTTGCAAAGCTGTGCTGGCTGTCACCAATGGCTTCTGTGTTTTTCGCGTGCCATAGCATTGTTTTCAGGAGAATCATCTCAGTGATCTTGCCAGACACAGAGGTGTGACTAACTGGCCCATAGTTTCTTGGATTTTCCTTTCTTTCTTTTTTTTTTTTATAAACTACAGTGTCACCTTGAATTCTGTGATCAGGTTTGGGCACCTTGGTATTGGAAGAACATAAAACTGTCAGTTTCCAAGGGAGTGCTACAGAGATGAGGAAGTGTCTAGAGAGCAAGCTATATGAGGAATGTCAAGGTCCATTTATTTTTTCAGGGTGGAGAAGAGGATGGGAGGTCTCAAGGCAGCCTACAGCTTCCTCATAAAAAGAACAGAAGGGTAGGTATTGATCTCTGCTATCTGGAGGCAGCAACAAGACCTGAGGGAACAGCATGGAACTGCAGAGATGGGCAGGCTGGGTGTTAGGAGAAGTTTCTGCACTGAGAAGGTGATTAAACAGTGGACCAGGCACCCTAGGGCAGTGGTTAGAACCCCAAGTTGCTGAAGTTCAAAGTGCTCTCACACATAGGGTTTGGATTTTGAGTGGTTCTGTGTAGAGCCAGCAGCTGGACTCAAGGATTCCTGTGGGATCCCCTCCATTGAGATATATTCTATCATAGGATCACAGAATCACAAGGTTGGAAATGACCTGCAAGATCATCTAGTCCAACCGTCCTCCCATTACCATTGCTACCACAAGCACTAAAGCACTATGTTTTTGTTATTCTGGAGTAATCTCCTCTGTCCTCTCAGTAGGACACAGAGACCTGGGAAGAAAGAAAAAGAATGGATGCAGTGAATGATGTCATGTTGAAGGGCACACATTTGAGAGACTGGGCATGTTGACACTGGGTGGAATGCAACTGAGCAGGTGGGGTAACAGTGTTTTGTGCATCAAGTTGGCACTACGGACAAACTTTTAAAATAGGTGTGATGGCAGAAAGGAATTTAGTTCTTAGTGAGAGATAGGGTCCAAGGAATGCTGTTACTCTAGGAAGTAACTGGGGAAAATCTCAGAATTTTATCAAAGAAAGAAACAGAAGGATTTGGAAATGTGAGAACAGTTAGAAAACAATGCCTTAATTCGTGAGTATTCAATGTTTTGACTTGCCTGGGCTGCACTGAGTAAAGAGAGAATGCCTTGGGCCACATCTATGTAGGTTGCACTGAAAGGAATGCTTCCTATTTATTTCCATGGAAACTGCAACTAAAACAAAGAGCACGATAACAGTTTTCAATCGAGCAGATTCTCAGCTACAAAACGTTGTTCTTCAAAAAAGACCACCATACCTACAGCAGGGGGAGTTGGAACTAGATGATCTTTGAGGTCCCTTCCAACCCAAGCCATTCTGTGATTCAATGAGCATAGTCACTTCTGCACTTCTGCCAGTGATGAACAGGGTCCTTCGTGCTGTGCTGATAAAAACCTGCACCAGCAGAGGTCACCACTCGCTGTTGTCAGCGCTGCTGATACGCACCATGCACTGCCTCACCGTGCTCACTTCCACTGTTTGGCCTGCGTTAACGTTCAGCAAACCCAGTTCCTTCAGTCTCTCCTCACAGGGCACACTCTCCAAGCCCTTCACCTACCTGCCTTGTTGCCCTTCTTTGGACTTGTCCAGCACCTCTATGTCCCTTCTGTACTGAGGTGCCCAAAACTCAATGCAGAACTCGAGGTGAGGCCTCACCAGTGCCAAGTACAGGGGCAGGATGAGTTTCCCAGTCCTGCTCACCACACCATTCCTGATAGAAGCCAGGATGCCATTGGCCTTCTTGGCCACCTGAGCTCACTGCTGGCTCACATTCAGCCGACTGTCCATCAGTATACCAAGGTACCAAGGTCGCTTTCCATCAGGCAGCTTTCCAGCCACTCCTTCCCAAGCCTGTAGGTTGCCTGGGGTTGTTGTGACCAAAATGCAGGACCTTGACCCTATTGAAACTCATACAGTTAACCTTGGCCCATCAATCCAGTCCATCCAGGTCCCTCTGTAGTGTCTTTCTCCCCTCAGGCAGATCAACACTCCCTCCCAGTTTGGTGCAAACTTACTGAGAGTGCACTCAATCCCTTCATCAAGATCATTAATAAAGATGTTAAATAGAAGCAGCTCCAGTACCAAGCCCTGGGAAGCACCACTTGTGACTAGCAGCCAACTTGATTTAATTCTATTGGCCATAGCTCTTTGGGCCCAGCCATCCAGCAAGTGTTTCACCCAGCAGAGCATACACCAATCCAAACCATGGGCAGCCAGCTTCTCCATGAGGATGTTGTGGGGGACTGTGTCAAAGGCTTTACTGAAGCCCAGGTAGATCACACTGACAGCCTTACCTTCATCCATTAAGTGGGTCACCTTGTCATAGAATGAAATCAGGCTTGTCAGTCAGGATCTACCATTTATAAACCCATGCTTACTGGGCCTGATCCCCTGGTTGACCTTTAACTGGTCCATGATGGCACCCAATATTATCTGCTCCATAATCTTCTCTGGCACTGAGCTGAGACTGATAGGTCTGCAGCTACTAGGATCATCTTTCCGGCCTTTTTTGAAGATGGGCAGCACATTTGTCAGTCTCCAGTCCATTGGGACATCCCTGGTTAGCCAGGAGTGCTAAGAATGATGGAGGGTGGTTTGGCAACCACATCTGCCAACTCCCTCAGCACTCTAGGGTGCAATCCATCCAGCCCCATGGGCTTGTGAGCATCCAGACTCAACTTGAGATGCTTCAAAGGAATCTGTGTTCATAAGACAGATGATCAGCATTGGGCTTACTTTTAAATGTGACCAGTAAAACTGAAGAACCCAGATGATTCAGTTACTAGCAAACTTAATCTTTTGCATCACCAGCTGTTTTGAGAGACACCTTACAGATTCCCATAGCACTTGAATTGTCCCTATGTCTCTCATGTTCTGGATTTGGACTTTCCTTTCTGAACATTTACTTGAACTTGCAAGTTGCTTTTAAAGATGAATTCACAGAAGGTTGTTTTTATGGTGATCTAACAAAGGAGATCTCGATGTTTTAGCAGAGCAACAAAACAGTGGTGCTTCTATCTTACAGTGACTTCTTAATAACAGTAAAGATGTCAGAACTCTAGTGATGATTATCTGTTACAAAGAAATATGATGGGTAGATGTATGATATATCATTATAGTATTATAGTATGTGCTACTAGAAATACATTTCAGAAATATTTTATTTTGCATGTGGTGTTATTTATTTTATATTTTACCTCTCTTTTAATAAAGCCAAACTTTTGCATAGTTTCAATGAATAAATTGAACTCTGCATTGTCCCCTGATTCCTGTGAGAGATTTACTCATCGTTTCCATCATAAACCCATCTGCGTGATGCCAGTTACAATCATAAAATTAAAATGCTTGTTAGCCAAACTCACCATAGCTGCCAATTAATAAAAATATTACAGTAGCATTGTGCATCTGTCAGTTTATTTTGACTTCTGGTATTTGTGCCTGCTTTCTCAGTGAGGATAGTTTTATACTGTTAAATTAATTATTTGGCTACTTCCTCTGTTCTGATTTCCCAGCTCTCATTCAGTTCCATGTTGTTTTCTTCTGAGACTAATTACTTGGAAAAACAACTTGTTCGGGAAACACTTGGGGTTGTGTTAGTATGGGAACTGCTGCCAACGTGGTGCCAAGTGTACTTCATGTATACATGAAGCCCAGCTGAGGTACTGCAAGAAGGGAAGGAGAAATTAAACTTCCAATTGTAACTAGTAGAATTCATTGCAATTATGAAGCAAATCTTTCAAGCAAATTAAAAACTAAAACTTGAAAGTTGTTTCGTGATACTCAAGGAAATCAAAGAGAGAGGTCTTGGATAACAGGGGAAGTCCCTGAAGACTGGAGGATAGCCAATGTCACTCCGGTCTTCAAAAAGGGCAAGAAGGAAGATCCAGGTAATTATAGACCTGTCAGCTTCACCTCCGTCCCTGGAAAGGTGATGGAACAGCTTGTGCTGGATACCATCTCCAGATAACTGAGAGAAAGGAGGTTATCAGGAGTAGTCAGCATGGGTTCACCAAGGGGAGGTCATGCTCGACCAACTTGGTGGCCTTTTATGATGCTGTCACATGCTGGGTGGGTGGGGGAAGAGCGGTAGATGTAGTCTACCTTGATTTTAGAAAGGCCTTTGATACTGTCTCCCACGACATCCTTATAACAAAGCTGAGGAAGTGTGGGATAGATGAGTGGACAGTGAGGTGGGTTGAGAACTGGCTGACTGGCAGAGCGCAGAGGGTCGTCGTTGGTGGTGCAGAGTCTGGCTGGAGACCTGTGACCAGTGGTGTCCCCCAGGAGTCTGTGCTGGGTCCGGTCTTGTTCAACATCTTCATCAATGACCTTGATGAGGGGATAGTGGCCACCCTCAGCAAGTTTGCTGATGATACGAAGTTGGGAGGATTGGCTGACACGCCTGAAGGCTGTGCTGCCATTCAGCGAGACCTGGACAGGCTGGAGAGCTGGGCAGTAAGAAACCGGATGAGGTTCAACAAAAGCAAGCGTAGGGTCTTACACCTAGGGAGGAATAATTGCATGCACCACTACAGGCTGGGGGATGAGCTGCTGGAGAGGAGCTCTGCAGAGAGGGACCTGGGCGTCCTGGTGGACGACAGGTTGGCCATGAGCCAGCAGTGTGCCCTCGTGGCCAAGAAGGCCAAAGGCATTCTGGGGTGCATTAGAAAGAGTGTGTCCAGCAGGTCGAGGGAGGTGATCCTCCCCCTCTACTGTGCCCTGGTAAGGCCTCATCTGGAGTACTGTGTCCAGTTCTGGGCTCCCCAGTACAAACAAGACAGGGATCTCTTGGAAAGAGTCCAGCGGAGGGCCACAAAGATGGCGAAGGGCCTGGAGCATCTCCCCTATGAAGAAAGGCTAAGTGAACTGGGTCTGTTTAGCCTTGAGAAAAGACGACTGAGAGGGGACCTGATCCAGGTTTAGAAATATCTGAGGAGTGACGGCCATAGCGGTGAGGCCAGTCTCTTTTCAGTGGTACGTGGAGACAGGACGAGGGGAAACGGCCATCAGCTGCAGCATAGGAAGTTCTGCACAAATGTGCGTAAGAACTTCTTCACGATGAGGGTGACGGAGCACTGGAACAGGCTGCCCAGGGAGGTGGTGGAGTCTCCTTCTCTGGAGATATTCAAGTCTCGCCTGGACGCCTACCTGTGCGACCTGGTGTAGGGAACCTGCTTTGGCAGGGGGTTGGTCTCGATGATCGCTAGAGGTCCCTTCCAACCCCTACAGTTCTGTGATTCTGTGATTCTGTGACCCAAAAAAACGTAGTAATATTTTAGCATTTTAAAGGTTTATTTCTTTCATCTCTTCTTTCTGAAATCCTTTGTAGCACAAACCATAACATTTTCTTGGCAGCAGGTTATTGATTAGTCATTCAGTGTCATCTGCATAATTACAACTGTGTCTGTACACTGAAGCCAGTGTTGTAACCCCTCCTGATATCACACAAGATGGTGCGTAGGCACCAGGTTGGTCTCTGCCCTGTATTGTGTCATGGCGCACTCTTTAATCCCTTATATCAGCAGTCCTTTTTTTTTTTTTCCTCTCTCTTTTTTTTTCTTTCTTTCTTGTTTTTCTATATCCTAAGCATCGTCCTTACTTTTGCGTCAATCCCAACTTCTGCCTTACTCATGTAGCCTAGCTCTCACCAGTTTAAACATAAGCATGTGATTTCTGTGTGTGTTTACCTTAAAACTCACCTTGGCATCACAGTCAGCAGCTAGAAACTAAAAATTCCCCTCATGTTTATCAGCTTGAAACTTAACCCTGATACTAGTCACAGAACCACAGAATTGCAGGGTTGGAAGGGACCTCAAGAGATCATTGAGTCCTCTGCAAAGCAGGTTCCCTGCAATAGTTCACAGTGTCCAGACCTGGATATCCTCATAGAAGGAGACTTCACAACCTCTCTGGGCAACCTGTTTCAGCACTCCCTTACTATAAAGAAGTTCTTCCACATCTTAGTATGGAACCTCCTATGTTCAAGTTCTAGGCAATTACTCCTTGTCCTACTGCACTGAGAAGAGCCTGGCCTCATCCATTTGCTTCCCACCTTTCTTTAGACATAAATATTTTTCAGATCCCCTCTCAGCCTTCTTTTCCCCAGGCTGAACAGGCCCAGATTATTCTGCCTTACCTCATAAGGGAGATGCTCCAGGCCCTTTATCATCCCTAAGGCCCTCCACTGGACTCCTTCTAGGAGATCCTTGTTATGTTTGAACTGTGGAGCCCAGAAATGATCACAGTATTCTAAATGTGGCCTCACAATGGGAGGTCAACATTTTATGACCTCTGCTGGGGATAGGAGACATGGCTACATAGATCCATTCTAGTGTAGGTATTGCCTGTGGGAGAGTCTGAGTTTATGTCTACCAGCACTACAAGACCTAGAGATACAGATAACCAGCAGTGCAGTTAATTTTGAACATATTTCAGTTCAAAAAGTTCAAGTTCTTTGTCTATATTTTTCTACCTAAGCTGATGAGGAAAACGGAGGTATTTTTTATTTCCTAAATATCAGCCCATCAAAATCTCACAGGGTTGTTATGACTACGATTTCGACTGTCATTATTTCCTGAGCACACTGTTCTAAAACTAAGGAGAAAGAACACGGAGGCAATCCATTAAATTCATTCTGGGCATATATTTCAGTTACTGTACTATATTTTTAAATTTAAAATTCTCTTATTGTGCCACCTGCAGTTTGTCAAATACATGTGGTGAGTTCTAAGTGAAATCAGTTATCCTTTATGTGCTCAGTAAAGATGTATGAAGATTTTGGATTGCATTCTTTAAGGTATCTGCTTAATTTCTCATCATTGCAGCATTGAGAAACATGGAACCAAAGCTCATTTGCGTGTCTCAGAAGTGCTCTAGAGTAAACAGTAAGTGTGACAAGTTCCATGTTTTGAATATATATATATTTTTATAGCATGAATAGGTGAAGCTGGAAGCTTCCTAAAATGGGGTCAAGCTTTAAATTTTCTGAGAAAACAAATTAGTGATGGGATTTTACTGAAAGATTTCCACCAAAACAAATAAAAAATGACTTAAAATTATCTTGCCTAACTGGAATCCAACTGATAGCTATCTCACTGTGCCATGACAATCGTAAGAAAACAGGTCTTACAGTACTTGCAGTAGAGGGGTGAATACCTATTACAAGAGGGAGTGGCCCCATCAATGATTCACACACTTAAATTGAATACTATTCTTAAGATTGGAGAAAATATGGACAAGATTAAAAGAATATTGTAGAAAAACAATAAATGCAATATTGCAGTATTTTGTAGTTAGCAGATCCCTGATGAATGGGATACAGCGGCGAGGATCATTAATCTTCTCTAATTCTTTGCCAATCTTGATACTACAGAAGAAGTGAGAGTAGCAGTAATGGAAGCTGAGTGTGGATATTAAATTTCCTTTTGTAATTTCCTGTTTCATTTGTATTCAGTAGTCTACAGTTGCATACAAAAGAGGAAATGAGACTTCAACAAGATACAAAACAAACAAGAAAATAAAAAAAGGTGAAGTGGCTCATAAAAATGAAGAACTGCTCAAATCTCAGTGATTTTTTAATCTTTATTAGAAATGTCTTGGAATTACATCACATCATGACAAAGAAGTATATTTCATTTATGTTTCTCCTTTGTGATTCCCAAAATGCCAGAAAGCAATCTACAGAATTTTCCATCCTTTTTACTCTCTGCTAGTAAGGGAGAGTATCCTCATTCTCCAATAAACACAATGGTTTGTATGTCAACACGCACTCCAAGTCTTCCTTCTCCACTGGTGTACAGTTTCCTCTAGGCCTCAATAAGAATATTCTACCTAAGCAGCTTCAGAAGTAATGCCTCCTATTTATTTCCGTGGAAATTACAAGAGATACAGTGCTGTTTGATAGAGCAAATTCTCAGCTATGAGATGCTATTTTTCAGGACTGTCAATACCACTGTCCATGCATTTTTACCAGCAATGATCAAGAGCTTGCATGCCGTGTTCATAAAAACCTGCATGGCTGTCTGGAGCATGGCTTGTTTTTCATGTTGTTGTCATCACTGCTGAAATGCTTCACTGTGCTAACATCCCCTATCTGGTCTCCATAAACTTTCAGCACCTGCTGATAAATGTCAATGAACGCAATTTTTTCCAGTTGGAGGCATTCAATTTCCCTCCTTTCCTTTATACGCCTTTCCATGTCAGATCCCGTTTTGTCAGACTGCCTTTCTACTGCTATCATTCATATGGCAAGAAATAGGAATATTGTCAGGAAGGTTTAACTTCTACTGCTGTAACAGCTGTACCTGCTTCTGATATCCCAGTGCAACATGCCAAAATTGAAGGCACTACTTTTGAAGCAGCCCTTGTACACTTGCTACCATTTTAAAAGCTGCTATGGAATATCTTAAATAGAAGTGAGTAGAACTGTGATCTTGCTTTAAAATCTCTGTTTCATTTGACAAATTGTTCAGTTCTGCTGCTGGATTATTTTGAATTTGACATTTCTTCCCAGGATTCAGCTCTGGTATGAGCATTTTTGCCCCATTCACCTAGTAGCTGGGTGTAAGCAGTCAGCAGAAGATGACTGGACCAAGGGAACTTCTGAACAGTGAAGGCTTCACACTTCATTTTCTCCTTAAATAATGCTGATTCAGACAGATTGAAAACATTGGACACACTAATGAGGACCATCAGGAGAGATGTGGACTCTGTGGAGGCCCAGAACTGCTAAGAAGAGCAGAGACTTCAGATGACCTGGACGAACAAGCATGCTGTCCCAGGAACAGGTGAAGACAGACCAGTAGTGGCATCAGCAACTATTCTGTATTGCACGTCTCATTCTATTTTTGATGTCCCAGTTCCCAGATTCCAGTAGACAGAGCCTTATCACCAAGTCATCCTCCTTGACGCCAGTCCCTCCCAATATCCTCAACTAGGGCCAAAAATATCTGGGCTAGGACTAATTTTCCTACTGCTGTGTTGTGGTTTAATCTGGAAAACAACCAAACACCACCCAGCTCATTGCTCTATCCCTGTATTAATAGAATGGGAGAGAGAATAGAGTATAAGCAGTGAGTGGTAACTACCAGTCAGGTCTCTCTTGGGCTGAAGACCACAGACAGGATAATAGTCATAGGCCGACTTTAATGGCAGAGAGTGGTGTTTCAGATGAGTAGGTGCAGCTAGGTAATAATCATGTCTATGAATCCTTGCCACCAGCCCAATAGGGCTTGCAGGCCTTCAGAATTGCCACAGCTGTACAGAGAGGAGCTACATCATGAGATGCGAATGCCACCAAGGTCCTGATGTGGTCAGGTAGGTGCTGTTGTATATTGCTTGTAAAGGTAATTTACAACATCTACCACATCAGGCTCTTTTGGACTTACCTTGGTCATACAGATAAGGTTGGTCCCTTCTTCTGCTAAGGGATTAGAAATTAGCAGGCATTGAGGGCTAGTATTTTGGAGTGAGTCCTATAGACTTGTTCAAATGTTTTTCCCATTTGTATTTTAAAACTCATCTCTTCGTTTTCATATTCATCATACAAATAGCAATTATTACTCCTGTCATAGAATCATAGAATTGTTTGAGTTGAAAAAGACCTTTAAATGTCATCTGGTCTAAATCCTCTCCAATGAACAGGGACATCTACAGCTAGATCAGGGCGCTCAGAACCTCATCTTGAATATCTCCAGGGACTAGGTGTCCACATCTCTGGGCAATTTGTTCCCATATTAAAAAAAAAAAAACAAACCTGTTTTTTATTCAGCCTAAATCTCCCTCTTTTAGTTTGAAGCCATTTCCCCTTTTCCTATCACAACAGACCCTGCTAAAAAGTCTATCCTCTTCTTTCTTGCAGCACCCCTACGGTACCTCCCTTTGTAACCCTCTGTATTTCACATTATTTGCTTATGCAGCCTATTCCTATTTATTAAGAAGACCTTCATGGGATCAGTTTTAGGATTAATTAGAATTAAAATCTTGCACTTTTTTAGAATTAAAGTGTTGCACTCAGCCTTCAGATCAGCAGGAAAATTACTGTTAAATGGACTGGAAGATTCTGGGAATGTTGGCTGATGGAAATGGAATACCACCATTAAAAATAAATACATTGTTTTATGTAGCACCTTTTCTCCACAAAAGCAAGTAACACAAATGCCTAGTCCTGGAGACTAAATCCATTAATAAAACACTGAAAAAGCTGAAATAAAAAGAGTTGATATCTCTTATACACAGTTCAGTCACATTCAATCATAAGAGGCTTTAAATATGCTTCTGCCTGTGAAATAAACCTAGAACCACAGTTCAACAAGGCATCTTTTTAATTAGATGTTACTTTTATGGGCATAATATAATGTAATGGCTTTGACAAGTAGGTCTTTGTCAAATTCACATGGGTAATAGAGATATTGGTAGGTATCAATATAGATAATTAACAGTTTAAGGGAGTTTTTTTCTTTAAAGTATCCTGAAGAATTACTGATGAAGTAGTTGCTTGAGCATGTTTCTTTTCATGTTCAGAAAATATTTGAAAGAATATACTATTCTACATCATGGATTGTAGATCTTGATTTGGTAACTACTGCTCTGCTTTGTATTTTGACAACAGACTCCACCACGTGGTAGAATTTGTTCCTATATGTTTTAACTAAGAATAATAAGAAAATTTGTGCTTTTATTTCATCCTGATTTCAAAAACTCATAATAATTCTATACCGTAAAAAAGTACAAGAAACTGTATTAGCACTATTCCACCAAAACAGATGCTATCAAACTTTCAAATGCCAAGATCTTTTTGACTAAGATGGAAAATACTTACTATAAAATAAAGGAGGGCAAAGTTTAATTTGTTCTCCATTTTCAATTGAAACATAAACCAGCTAATTTCATCTGAAACCCCAAAGGCCTCAAAGAATATTTTCAATTAGGTTTTTTCACATTGTTTTGTACACTCAGGAGATCTGAACATTTAATTGTTTTTTCTGTCCTGACTTCTGAGTTTTGCCTTTTTTGATCCCTAAAATGTAGCTGTTCATTTCACAGCTATTAAAAGCACACAAGTATGCCTATGCCAATAGGACTGGCTAGAAAAATCAAACTGAGTATTTTGCTAGAAAATGTAAGGGCACAGGAAAAAAAAAATTCCAGGCTAAGACAGCCTTTCAACTAGGAGCACTGCATATGTTTCCAAGTCTCTCTTCTAGAAAATGAATAAATAAAACTTTTTTTTTTTTCCAAAAATGGATGTTGGATTTAGATATGTATTTGTGTCAAGAGAATAAATGGACTAACTCTTCAATAAGGTACATTAATCTGAGCAGCTTTATTAACTGGAAAATCTTCAAAAGTTTTCTCATTGTTTGTTTTCTGTAACTGCATCTTCACTCAAACTATTTTTGGAGTTTTGGCATCAGTTTTCTCTTCTATCCACTTAGAATGTCAGCCCACATCAGAAACCACCACAACTTTCTCTCTTCTGCCAGTGTGCTCAGAAGCAGCTCAGCAAGGTCATGCACTAAAATAAATATTCTTCTGTCTTTTCTCTTCATAAGAAAAATGTAGAAATGTTAGAAATAACTATTTTGAACCTACTGTAGGAAAGCTGGGAAAGTCTTCAAAAAAAGTTCTTCCATGTGTTAAAGCTGTTAATAGTGGCTCCCTGTAGCTAGCAATAGTTTAAGCACTGGATCAGCACGTGAAACAGTGGTATCTCTTTTTAGAATATGAAACTGACTTCAGTCCACAGAGCTGGTACTACTGTAAGTGTAGACATCAGCTGTCTCCCACGCAGTGTCTGAAGCAGTAAGCAAATGCAGAGGTGTCAAAATGGGCTTGCAGTTAGAATCATAGAATTACAGAATCCTTAGAGTTGGAAGGAACCCTTAAAGATCAACCAGCCCAACTCTCCTGCAATGAGCTGGGACATCCACAGCACAGCCAGGTGCTCAGAGCCCCATCCAGCCTAGCTTTGAATGTCTCCAGGGATGTGGCATCCACCACATCTCTGGGCAGCCTGCTCCAGTGCCTCGCCACCCCCACTGTAAAAGACTTTTTCTTTTATTCCAACCTAAATCTCCCCTCTTTAGGCTTGAAGCCATTTTCCCTTACTGCTATAGTGTTTCTTTAGAATTTCCTTTAGCTTTGTTTCACACATGAATCTGTTTGCCAAACTTCCAAGCCTGACCAAAAAAAACTTCTAAGCAAAGCTAGAAGTCATGAGATCATATATATTTGCCAGAACAGAGGAAATAATTACTGACAATTTACTTTCTTCTATGAATTCAACAAGAAAAATGAAGGGTAAGACGAAAGGTGGGATTTCCATTCTCTGTGAAGCACAAAGAAGCATTGTAAATAACTTGTAATACAGAACATATCAGTAGATCATTCTATTGTTGAGTTTAATGGTGGATTTAATTGCTTTATTAAGACAGTCAAACAGATAATATTGAGTAATGTATTCATCTAATTGTGGTTCATGTGTTTCTCTTGAATTATTTCAACCAGATCTTGACGTTTATCTGTGCAATATTATTATTATTATTTTTTTTTGCTAAACAATTGACAAGATATACTTTATATAACTCCATATATCATGATTCAGGATGAACATCCCAGAATTCTCTGAACTTTCTTGTAATTATCCTGATTTCAGCTGAGACAGTGCCTTTTTGTTTCTGTTTTGTTTTGGGTTTTGGGTTTTTTTTCCCCTTCTATTCTCCTTTTCTATTTTTCTTTTACCTCAACCCACAAATTTTATTTTGTTTCCCATTCTCTCTTTCATTCTTCTGTGAGGGGACTAAGTGAATGACTGTGTGGTGCTCATTTAGCTCCTGGGTTAGACCACAACAATAGTGCTGAGAAAGACTTTAGTGAGGTGATGAATATTCTTTAGAAGTCTGAAATATTTGTATTTTTTTCCCCTTGATGATTTTTTTTTTTCACAATTTGGTTGCTTTCTTCCACCTAGCAAAAGACACGTTTTCTTTAGAAAAAAAATGATATAATTTCAAGGAATAATCTTACAAAGGAATCTGAAAGATTGGGAAGCCATTTAAGAAGAAAAGAAAAAAAATTATTTTATCATTATAGTAAAACATGTGAAAGGGGTAGTCTGTTGTTAATAGGAGGCTGGAAATTATCAGTGGGGATTGGTAGACTTCTCTATGTGAGGTGAAAGATATCAGAAGTGAAGAATGCGCAAATGCTGCTGACGGAGAGGACGGGGTGATACCTTAAAGTGCCTGGGTGCTGCAGTTTTCCATGGGATTTCATTCTTAGTCTTCTCCCTGGCTCTGTTTTGAATCACTCCAGTAGGGCTGGCAAGCCCTATAGCAATGTCAGTGCTAGTGTAAGCAATTGTTTTTTGGCTTTTATAGCACTGGTCAGCATTTATCCTTTTTCTATTAAGCAATACAATCACAGAGTTGCAGGGGTTGGAAGGGGCCTCAAGATATCATTGAGTCCAAAGTCCAACCCCCCTGCTTGAGAGGTTCCCTACAATAGGTCACACAGGTAGGCATCCAGTCAGGCCCTGAATACCTCCATACCTCTCTGGGCAGCCTGTTCCAGTGCTCCATCACTCTTTCCATGAAGATAAAACCAGAATAGATAGATAAAACCAGAGAACTACCCAAAAGTAAGCAGCCTTCCTCGACTAACATTCAACCCACTGCACGAGGTTGCTCCAGCACATTTTTCTGTAACATTTTTAGACCTAGGGATAACAAGTTCTATGTAAGTGCTGAATGTTGATTAATTGCTACTATTATGAGTATTGCAAGGTTGGTATTCAGGGACAGTTCAGTACAAAGACCCAAAGCAAAAGCAATGAGAAATCACTGGGAAAATACACTAGCTGTTGTGAAGTGCTGCATCACTATACAGAAAATGCTTAATTTTCCCCCTATTTAAAGACTAATTGCTTTGTGTCAGTTTTTAACTTCAAGTCAAAAGAAGGAAAAATGTATGTGGTTCCTTTTGGATTAGGTTTTAAGTACGCACTAGAAAGTGCCTAACATGAAAATGTAAGTATTGAGGATAGTAGAAAAACCCCAAGGGCACCATATTCCCTTCTTAGAGAGACAGAGCTTCCTTGCAAATTAACGTTATTAAGAGGAATTATATATGCCTGTATTGTAAGGAGGCTATCATCCCAAATACAGAACACTACTGTGCAAATGCAATTAATGACTCACGCTGTGTGATGTGCCACTATTTTCCCATGTGTTGAACTGGAATAGAATTCAAAATGATAGGCAGTAAGAAAGGGCAAGAAACTTTAAGATGCGACTTTGTGTTTTACAAAGTTACAGTTTTGACATCATCTGGAGAGCGGTGCAAAATGGAAAAGAGGCTTTTAGTAAAAGCAATTATACTTAAAATATAGTTGTACATAGAAAGCAGCTATGCATACAAATAGTTATTTATGTAATAAAACATAGAAATATACTAAATGTACCTGTCATGACTGTTACTTTAGTTGTTCCTGCTTGCAGAAACCCAGCAGTCTGTGTGACATCTGAGATACCCCCCAAACAAGCTGAACAGTACTTGTTATTTCAGTAGACAATTTGAAATGCTTTAGTGTCCTCAGTGTTTCTTAATAGCTTTGCTGGAGGATAATTCTGTAAATTAACCACCATTCCTTCTAATTTCAGGAGAAATGCTCTTGACTATGACTGAAAGATGACAGGAGGTAGTGTATAGTGGTCTTTAGGGGCATCTATCAGTAAACTGTTCTTATTTTCTCTCCATTTACTATGTTTCCTTCATTTTTTAGTAAACCTAAGGAGGAATATGGAGAAAAGAGCAGGAGCAGTTGAAGTGGCAAGAAGAAATCACATTATTAGACCAGTGCTAGTCTTTTTAAAATATTTTTTTTACGTTTGCTGCAATTAGTGTTTTCATTCCAGTCTTATGAACTAACTTGTTGTGTTATTAAAGACTTTTCCAAACTGCAATTTGTAATCCATTTCCCAAGACACACAAAAAAAATCCATACATTCCCATGCTGAAACTGTCTGCCTTTAAATGTGAGATGTCTGTATAAAAATTTATTTCTAGAGTACCATAGACAGGAAAATTAGCCAGGGGCTGGGCATGAGTTCTCTTGAGCAAACACAAAGCCAGTACAACATCAATAAATCCAACCATCACTCTAGCAGACTAACGAAGATGCTGTAGGCATGAGTTCAGTGAGAAAACAAAAGGTTGTTATGCTTTAAAGAGCATCTGGATGAATTGTATGTATGGAGACTTTTGTCTTCTGTGCTATAAACAGACACTGACTTGATTCCCTTATATAAAAAATGATAAAAGAGTAATTTAAGAAACAATTCCATTGTTTCATTTTAACACCTTTTTTTCTTTTATAAGCAAAAAAAAAAAAAAGACCCCCCCCCCAAAAAAAAGAACCCCCAAACAAGTGTGACACTCCATTTTCATTTGATCTGTCATTCTCTAGACATCTTTTTGTCTCTGAACCTTTTCTACTGCACATGCTGAGGGTTTCATTCTTCTTACATTATGGCTTCTTCTTAAGAAGTTCCATTCTAGCTGAATTTTTATCATCCGTTTATCATCACTATAGCTGCTACAAGCACCTGCTTTAATGACAGAAATGCTCTTGGCCATGTGGTTTCACTAAACATTGTTTTCAGACATAATTTCACTTCAGAAAAAGACATTTAAGACATTTACTAGATGTGCATATCATTATCCTGTATAACAAATATGTTCAGTGTTCCACTGTACCAGTTTCTATTGTGTCTGCCATTTGTTGAAAGTGTGGAATTATCATGATATTCTGGTATAATTTTCACATATGTGCCATGCTGAAATATTGTTGTAGCAAGGGAGTTGTAGCTTCTTAGAATTGGTATAAAAATAAAAGAATTAGTATTTATTATACTGGAAAAAAAAACCAACCAGAAATATATTGGAGAGTGTATTCAGATGTTTAATTTGTCCCTGTTTTTTCTAGTGAATGGCCTAGAGCTGAAGAGTTATGATCTGAGAAGTTAACTTGGAGACCCTGCAAAAGGTATGTTTAATCACTGCCTAATTGTAAAGCATTCTCATGTACAAATTGGTTTGATTTAATTACACAGATCACGATAACAGCTGAGGTCAGCTGGATATATAAAACTAAGAAAATCCATGTCACCAGCAGTTGAAGTTCCCATTTTTTTGGTAACTCCACAAGGCAGTTGGGACTTTTTGAAATTTGTTTAAAAAATATCGATCTGTGGCATCCACTGAGAAGCAACGAGAAAATCAGTTCTGGTTTAGCATGGGACATGGGACTTCAACATCAGTTTTACAGCAAACATGCAGAAATTCCACTGACTACAATGAAGGTGTCAATGCGTTTTAAGTTAAAAACCTTTCAAGTTTAGTTCTGTGTGGAACAAATCTTTTAAACTGAACTAACTCCGATACCATCAGCAAAAAAGTACCTGTGGAGGTCCTTATGAATAGACCTCATTGGAGAAAAAGACCTAAGTTTACAGTTGCCCAGGCTACTCATTTGCCCAAACTGCTTCTGTTTCCATCCTTCAGTTCAATAAACTCAGCACACCATAGAACTTCCCAAGATTTTGTTTCAGAGTTTAGGAAGTCCAGGTGCTGCCTGCATGTCTTACTATAAAATGCTGCAAAGATCTAGACAGAAAAATGTCTTTTCATTGTTGCCAAAGCCACATAAGCAATCAGGCTTTACTTTCCAATGTTGTTATGCTGTTGCAGAGCATCTACAGATGACGAATCCAGCAGTTCTCACAGGGACTTCAATCAGAATAACTCGTGCATGCTATGTTATCTTTTCTCAGAAGTACAATTTTTGGCACAGGGTACATTATTTTCTGTCTTCATTATCAGCTTCCCCTTTCATACACCCGAGTCCCAGGATGTCCAAAGGCATCTCTACCTCAGTGACGTTTAAAGAGGAAACGACAAGTAATTACATGTGACTGATTCAAGGAAGGCTGCAATATTTTAGATATGTACATGATTTTCGAATTGTATAATAGATACAAACACTTCCTGAGCTGAATAAAATCTGCAGACTTTCACTCATCTGCCAACAGATTCTGGGAATGATCGTGAAGCCTGAGCTATTCTAGAGGGTAGTTTGTAATTTGGTATAAAAAATAAAAAATAAAAGCAAAGTTGCTGTGACTTCCATCTGGAAGTACCTAAGGAAAAATGTATTATGAGTGTTCTAGCTTTGGTCTGCTCAAGTCTGATTTTACGCTACTCTTGATTCATTTAGCATAAAAAGCAAAGAATTAGAACAGAGAGGCATGGCATTTTTTTCTAGTGCGATAATGAAAAGTCGAGGACTAATGGTCACAATGCACAACAAGAGTCCTGGAGTGGAAATAGGTGGTGGTACCTTTTCAGGGTGCAAACTGATGCTAAAACCAAGAAGTCTATTTTCACTGTATTTCTCTACTCTCTCTCGAACCAATGAATTTTTTTCTAACAAGGCCATTTTCATCCCATCCCAACAGCTTTCTTGCTTAAAGCTACTCTGGGGAACCATTCCCCAGTCCATCTCCTCTTATGAATTCCTTGGCTCCCGTGGATCCAAAAGTTACAACAAGTGCTGTGGTTCTCCTTGGTGATGACTGTCAATAATTGGGTGGAGAGAATAATGCATGAAAGACAGCTTTTCAACCATGACATCCCATTTAAGATTCCACTTCCTATGGTGCTCAGTTACCAATGACAGGAATTATTTAGTGACTAGATATACACATTTTTTAATTTGGAAAGCTATTCAGACTCTAATTATACATTTAGACAATAGCTCCGCAACTACTGTAAAAGCAGCATTTATGAGCATTTATTAATTTCTTCATAATCAAGTAGACAATTGTTTAGTTTTAGACCGTTGCTTATTGAAATCAAAATTTTACAGCACTGAGGGGTCAGACTAAGAACTAGTCTATCTGTCTGTCCACTTCACTCCAGAGCTGAGATATTCCCCCTTCTGGTTCTCCTCATTGTAGGCCCATTCTTATGGTCCACACTACATCAGCCTCAGCAAAGAAACTGGGAATTTCTAATGATGTTGAACTCCGTGGTTCAAGGACGGGCCTGAAGTGTGCCAGAACCCATGAGGCAACAGAACCACATGGCTGGTGGGAGGGAGAGAATTGAGGGGGGAGGAGGACTTCAAATATCCTGTGATCCATGTGAAGCCTCATCCTCAAGACCTTGCATTGTGTTTCTTTGAAACAGTAGGGTCTCTGTGTTGAGGCAGTACACACTGTGCACAAAAGCAACGCATGTAGTTAGTTGTTCACCACTTGAAGAGCTTTTGATGCTCATGGTGATGTACCACAGTGTTGTGCTCATAGATCAGTGCTCTTATGCCTCTGTAGCACACGGGGAATAATACACCATGCTCTCCCTGCCTCCTGGCAAAGGAACAGCTCAGCATCATCAACCCTTTCTCTGTGTACCATGGTGCCATCTCCACTTGCTGTCTACCTGCTCACATTCCAAGAACTACCTATGGCTCCATGTTTGGCTCTCACCCACCTCAGCATACTGCAGAGTCTGCTCCCTCAGAGCTGATCAAAGAACAGATTACACCTCCCTGGGGGAGATGGCACCCCCGGTCTGGAGTGATGGTGTTTTGCTGTCTCCTAAGGTAAGAAAAGTTATAAACCTGATCTGTGCCCTAATGCAAATTGACTAAAACAAGATCAGGTGTTAGCTGTGATTATTTATGTCAGGTTCATAAACACCTTAAGCATCCTCACTATATTCACCTGAAACTTTACCAGCTTTGTTTCTTAAGCCTTCCTCACTAAAGAGGGAACCTGAGGTTAAATAATCTAGAAGCAGGATGAAAGGAAATTCTTTTTCTCCAGTGCTATTACTCCTGTCATTTTGTGATAACATCAGCCAAATTGTGACACCACTCTGACTACACCCATTTTACTTTCTAAATGTTTTGTAGTAGTTTGAAGCCACAATTTGTTGAAGGAAAATATGTCATCATTTTTGTTAACATCAGAGAGTAAACCTTTTTTTGTATTTAGCCAGTAGAGACAGATTACGGATAGGTCTGACTTCCTTTGTTTACTGCTGCATACATTTTGCAGACAGATTTTTGAAATTCTTAATCATTATTTCTGATAAAATAGTTTTTGACTGTGCTACACAATGTTAAAAATTAAATTTTTTCCCCCAAAACTCTTTTTGAATTCATTGTCTGTTTAAAAAAAGAAAAATAAAACCAGGAAATGGTTTAAGAAAATCATCTATGCAAACAAATTTTTGCATACAGAAATAATTAAAATACCTTGAATGCTCCGTATTCTGCATTCACAAGAAAGATGCAAGATCATTTCTTATACCAAGCTTTTACTGTCTGAAATATGAGCCTACATAATAAGAATCACTGAATGTTTTTATTCAGAATCAGTTCTTCTCATACATATCAAAATGCATAGCTCCTTGCTAGATGTTCTATATTCATTTCTACTTATTAAAATCCACTCTTTTGTGCTCCACTAGAAAAAAAAAAAAAAAAAGAAAAAAGAGAAGAAAAAGAAAAAGAGAAACTTCTCTGTAATGGCTGTGAACTTTAAAATCTCCTATTCAGAATGCAAAATGAGTTGTAAAAAATAATTTGTTTTCTGATTTGAAAAGCTCCTGGTAAATAACCTAGTGAGGCTTTAATGGGAAATCTGATGCTTAAATGAGAGATCTCATCATTTTCAATTGAGATTTACAACCAAAAAGCATTACAAATAAATTACTTTCTGGGTTTCTGTCAACAAAAATGTCCTCGCTGTTTTTATAAGATATTTGGCCTAATGGCATGATGCATCAAAGGCAGTTATGTTGGACATATCAGATGTCAAAGCATGTCAAAGCTTTTAAATCCCAGTGATTTAGTTATGCTGACCACTGATGAGTAAGAATTCCCTGTGGAAATATTCTGATAAAATTGTCATTTTTCCAGTGACAGGGAAAAAAAAGAGGCACAAACAGATGTTTTCATCTCAGAATGTTCAGAGAGATTAATTTTGTCCCATAATTGGGTAGGGAAGAACTGACTGAAAAGAAAATTCATTTGAAAACACACTGAGATGCTTAACGTGTTTAAATCCATAATGTGATATTAATTTTGGTTTCCTTTTTTTTTTTTCCTTTATTTTTTCCTTTACTACCATTATTTTGCTGAGTTGAATAAGTCAAATAACTTCAATTTTTAAATCTTTGCATTAACATCTTTTATAGAAACATACTGTCACTCCTGTCAAGAATAGCTAGACTCAAGGAGCTACAGACAAGCCAGCAATACCTTGCTCCCTGGGAGTGTGGTGAAGCAGATGATTCTGGAAACTATTCCCAGACACGTGAAGAGCAGGACAATCATCAGGACTAGTTGGCATGGATTCACTGTCAAGTCATGCTTGACCAACTTGAGAAACTTCTACCACGAAATGACTGGTTTGGTAGATGGTGGGAAAGGCATGGATCTTGTCTTTGTGGACCTCAATTAGGCCTTTGACAGTGTCTTCCAGAAGATCCTCCAGGGCAAGCTGGTGAGGTATGAACTGGATAGACAGATAGTGAGGTAGATAAAAAATATACAGAAGATTTGGCCCAGAGCATCGTGGTCAGTGGCACAAAGTCCAGTTTGAGACTGTGCACCCCAGTGGTTAGCTAATACAAGATCCAATTCCATTTAACACCTTCATTAATGAGCTGCATGTTGGGGCTTAGATGTACTTTCAGTAAGTTTGCAGATGATGCTAAACTGGGATGAGTGTTTGGTATAGCAAAGGCTCATATTGCTGTCTAAAGGGACACTAACAGGCTGGAGAGATGGGCTGACATGAACGTCTTAACGTTCCACAAGGAGAAGTCCTACACACAGGACGGAACATCTCCATGCACCAGGACATCCTGAGGACACCTAGCTAGAAAGCAGCTTGACAGAAAGGGGCCTGGAGGTCTTGGTAGGCACGGAGTTGAACATAAACCAGCAGATATCCTTGAGAAAAAGAAAGCCAGTGGTATCCTGAGCTGTATGAGGAGGAGTAGAGGGAAGAGATTCGTCAGCTCCACTCAGTCTAATGAAGTCACACCTAGCGTGCCAGTTCTGGTCGCTCCAGTACAAGAGAGCCATGGAAATACTAAAGAGAGTCCAGGGAAGATCCACAAGGATAATAAAGGCACTGGAGCATCTCTTGTATAAGAAAAGTCTGAGAGAACTGTGACTGTTTGGCCTGGAGAAAAGAAAGCTCAGAGGGAATGTCATCCATGTCTATAAATACCAGAAAAGAGGATATAAAGATGGAACCAGCCTTGTCTCAACTATGTCAGTAAAAGGACAAGACTCAATGGATTCAGAGTGGAACACAGAATGTCCTTTCCCTCTGAACAACAGCAAATACTCTACTGGCTGGGTGACCAAGCACTAGCACAGGTAACTCGGAAAAGCTGTGGAAAACCCTTACACTCTAGTAGAAGTACTAGATTGAGTGGTCTCCACAAATGCCTGCCAATCTCACCCATTCTGTCATTTTTTTACAAGGACAAATTAAAAAAAAAACTATTTTATTTTGAAAGGACCCTATAAACATTCAAATCCTTTATGTTACAGATTAAAAGTGAACAGAGATTGGCTACCATTGCAAAGAAATGCAAAAAGAAAATGTAGAAAACGTCAAAAATATTTAATATATGTCTAAGAATTTAAAAGATAAAGTAGATCAAGGTTTTTTTTTAACCCATTTTAGCTATTTCTATCTAAACTAGAAAGAAAATAGTATTCCAAGATGTTTTATTTGCCTTTTAGAGAATGGAGAATACACATTGTCAAGGTTTTTTTTCCTTGCAAACTGCTGTGAAAAATTATGAACAACACGTATTTCATAACTCATTTTATATTGATCATAAACACTCCTGCATAGGCAGGAAACAAGACATATCTCTCTAAAGTATTGTCTGTATTTATTTCCATTTGAAGAAAATCAATGAAGAACAAAAATACAGTTTCCATGAAAGAGGACATTCTTCTTTCTTTGGCAGTCTGACTGAACTTGAACAAACTCTACACAAAGAAGCCATTTAAAAATTGCTCTCAGTTTTACAGCAATTTCATTAACAATACAAAGATGCCTCCAAATTATGGAGCCAAACTGAAGATATGATTTCAATGAAAAGGAATGTAAAAAAAAAACCACAAAGGGAACAATATATCACAGTCACAAGTATTGGTAATAAATACTTAATTATGGAAAAATTGTGTTCTCTGCTTTGTATTAAATGACCTTTTTCTGACAAGGGTACCAAGCTACTTCTGAATAAACATTAACATAAAATTTTTAAAGCAGTAAGAGAGATGTTAGCTGGTATATATGATTTTTTTTCCTTTAACTCAGTATTTTCATCAGCAGATCTCTAAAGTGGCTTTGCAAAGGCAGATTCTCAGATGCCCGAGTGTGGGCAAATTGATCATGCATGGAGAGGCCTGAATTTGGACCCACAAAGCTGGAAATGGCACATAGGCCCATGGCATCCCCAGACACACCCTCATCATAAAGCAGTGCTGTTACAGGTCATTGAGTAGAACAGTATCTACTATATCTGACTCATTCTGATGTTCTCTTGGGAACCCAATAATATATGGACATATTCATAAGTCATTTAAAGTAATTTCTCCTATTTATTTCCATAAACAGACACAAAGAGCACAACAACATTACTTAATAGAGAAAATTCTCAGGTGCAAAACACTGTTTTTCAACATAGTTACCACCATTTTCACCACAACAGGAGCCTGCATGCCGCAGTTGTGAAGATCTGCACCATTAGAGGTAAACCATAGTCCCTGTCACCACAGCTGAAACGCAAGAAACACCACTTCACTGTGATAACAGCCACACTTTGTAAAAACTCATCAGGCATTGATGATTGTCAGTGGGTGCAATGGAAGGAACTCAGTGACACAATCTTGTTTCGTATCCACTGCCATGACAGACGTCATTTTGACTGACTGCCCCTCTGCTGCCATCTGTTGCACAGAAACAACTGAATATTGTTGGGAAAGTTCAACCTTTACTGCCACATGACCAACATCCACCGCTGATGTCACCAACCAGCATAATAATAGGTAAGACAGAGCAAGGTGTGAGAGCAGATGAGATTATTTTGTCGCATGAAAGTCGACGTGGTCTGGTAGGGAAGAGCTCCTTTTAGCACTGAGTGACTTTGGAAGAAGGGGGAGTAGTGACAGGTCTTTGTGCTCAATGCTCCTCTCCTGCTGACATCCCCATCCTTGACAGTATACAGCAGTCGTTACTTAAATCAGTCTCAACCAAAATGTGTGAATACTTTGATACATATGACTGCACAGTGTGGATAGACTAACATAATGCTACCAAGTGTATGGCTGAGACATCTTAAACTGTTTTTTATTTTACAGTAAGTGTGAGTGTTGTGTGGGGCAATACAATGCTTATATATTTGCATCTGAATTCCATCCAGAAAATTAAGAGTTGCACGGCAAAAATTTCTGATCCTGAAAGAAATCAAGTTAAAAAATGTTGAATTTGAGTGAAAAGGTAGGTTGGAACATTTATACATCAGTAACCTGTAGTTTATGTGACCAGGTAATATAGCTACATTTTTTAAGAAGAAAGGAAAAAATATGCATCCTTACCATAGCAATTTTTTTTGATGTTGTTTCTTCACTGGCTAAAAAGATACAAAGCAACTTGCTCAAGATAACTCCCACACATGCTTTTGCAATGTGACATTATGTATTTATAAAGCTTTTTGTGGAAGTATTGTTTGAAGAAACAGTTTCCAGCATCTAAATACAGCTGTTGCATCAGGAAGGAAAAAAGAGGTTTTTTGTTCTTGCATTTCAGGAAAAATTATTTCTGAAGTTCACCAAATAAATAAATAAATAAATAAATAAATAAATAAATGGAAATATTCAGTGGCCTGGATATTTTTGTTTTGTTTTATTTTTCTGCTATGGGGTCTGAACTGGAATAAGAAGGTAGCAAGTGCACAGTCCACTGGAACCAATCAAAATAAACTGCACTTTGAAAGTGCTTGGTATTAGAGTAACTCTCCTGTATAGCCAAGTTAAAGAAATGCAAGTCCCCAGAAAGGCACTTAATTCACTGGAATGACTGCAGTTCACTCTCAGCTGTGACTTCAGACATTGACAAGTTCTGAAAATCAAACAGAACACTGACTAACCTAGGGCTTCAGTGCATCGAAACTGGGCAAATATGTGAGAGGGAACGTCCCTACCCTGAGGCGTCTGCCTCAGAGATAATCTGAAAACTGCTGCTGATAACTCATGGGACTCTGCAGAGGCTACAGGGGCTGATTAACAAGCAGGTTTACAGGGAGGATGAGACAAAAGATCTCTTTCCACGGATTTCCCCACCTCACCACTCCTACTCAAGCATGAATAGAGGGACAGTGAGGAGACCTATGTCTGCCAGACTAGCCCTCAGATGAGGCTGATCCAAGGTGAACACAGGGAGCTGCTCAGGGCCAGCAAGATGCAAGGCCAGGAAGATCACATCTGCAAGGCAGCTCAGACAAGCTTCTTCAGGAATAACCTGAATTTAAACAGTTCCTAAGTTCTTGAATTTAAATGCAGTAGCTGAGCTAAAGTGGAAGAGGCTTTCTATGAAGTATCTTATACCTCTTTCTCACCACACAGTTGGTGAGAAAGATGCTTAGCTGCCAATGAGCAAACACGTACTGTGAAATGATATTCTTCTGACCTGTTCCCCTTAGCAGGGCAGAAAAAATCAGAAATGGAAAACAGTTAACGTTGGCTGACTGCCTTGCTCCCAGCAGAGTGCTGTCAATTGAGATCTGTGATTCCCCATTCCCATCCTTCTGACTCTCCTCTCAGGTTCCAAAAATGAAAGTGGTAGACAGCCATCCTCTGGATCCTTACCTTCTCTTTCAAACCTCTTGCTGGTACTGTCGTGGTAAAACTAAGTTGCAAAGAAGGGATGTGACTGGGCAGCAGCAGTAAATGGGATGAAGGCTTTGGTCAGGCATATGAAAGAGGCAGCTTCCTGCAAATCCACCTGGCAGAGATTCATTGCAGCCCTGATGCTGGTGAATCAATCTTTGTCTTGCCCTCAGTGCTGATGTGATTGGCAGGCATCAGGCTGCAATGACAGACTGCAGGCAGCAAGAAAACCTCAGCTATGAAGAATGTCTTATGCATGACAAAGCTTCCTGTGCATATTAGTTGCATACGTGGAAAGTTCTGCAAAGGGTATGTGTATTGTAAGTGCATAGACACACAATGGCAACACACAGAAAAGAGACAATTTTTGATTTTGTTGTGCAAGGACAACGTTTAGGAGAGTCCTATGCTCTACTCTCTGTAGTGTAGGAGAAGCATGGAGTTCAAGATGGTTGAACTTCCATTGTAAGCGATTTGGGATGTATACATTTGTTAACTTTCTTTATTTAGTATACAAGGTCAAGCTTTCTTTCCCAATTAAAGAGATGGCTGCTTCATCCACATACCAGTAAGAGGACTGTTAGCAATACTGGAGATCCCCACAGGCTACAAAAATCAAAACAGAGAGCTGTGTGGTGAAGGGAAGTTTTAAAAATTCCTCTGATTCTGCTTTCGGGAGGTTTCTTTTCAGAGGCTGAAAAAACTTTCTGAGGGGAGCCCACAGTCCAGCAACACTGAGGCCGAACTCCTCAGATACAGCTGCTCTTTACAGGCTATTTTGTTTCAGTCTTCCCTCCAGAATGGTTCAGGTTTCAGGGCGATTTCAAAAAGGCCTCACAAGCAGCTGTTGCATTTCGACAGAAAACACTCCTGGTCTCTGCCTCTGATGAGCTTTCGTCTAAGATCCTGACAAATGGATAACTTAAAACCAAGAATAAAAAAAAATAAAAAACCCTACAAAATATTATGAAGTTTCATCATTATCTCATTTTCAGAATACGCTTTTTGGGACTCATCTGATTTAATTGAACTTCCCTCTGATGACTCTGGGACAGGCAGTATTTATAGCAACCTAATTTAAGTTTTCACTTCCCCAAATGGATCTGCTGTTAATATTAAATGTAAAGAAGCATTTGGATCTCCCAGGAGGCTTATTTTCCTGGATGGGAAGGCTGCTGTAGCTGGTATTCAGCCGGGTGCCAGAAGACAGCTCTGTAGTCACAGAAATACAGTTTGTGAACTGGCAGCAGTATTTTTTTTTCTTTTCTGAATCAGCTGGTTCATGCTAAGCTCTGGGATTTTGGTATGTTGGCAGAAATGAATGTGTGCTACAGGGCCAGGGGCTTGTGAAGTTAAAGAAACCACTTTCAGATGCTATAAGATTTAAATGATAGGTTTTTTCTATCTTGCCTGCTCTGTGAGTACAGTGAAAGTCTTTGCATATTATGACTGTGAGCATCCCTTCACAATTCAAATATTATCTTTTTACTTAACTCATTGTATTTGACGGAGGTGATGCTTGAAGAAGAGATTGTATTCTCATGCTTTTGGCTGTACCCAACACTTGCCTGTAAATATAATAGTTTAAAAAAAAGCAACTAAAAGTTTATTTACAGGATTCTCCATCACAGGCTCAAGGCAATCCCAAAGCTGATCACAGTATCACTGTCTGCATTTTGGTAATGAGTGTAGTTGTTTTTTTTTTCTCTCTCTCTGACACACTTGACCTCTTCGACAACAGTTGCCTTCAGCCTGCTGAAGTTATGGAAAAATAAATGTTGGTGATATGTGATGGCCACTGTTATATAACAGGAAATTTCTGCATACTCTTCACAAGCTTGTGGAAGAAATTTGAAGGTGGGAAAACAAATTAATTCTTGATTGTTCCTTCCTTTGTGTGCATATGTTCCAAGGCAGTGATCATGTTCTGTTGGAGGGCTGTATGCTAGTGTTTCATTTATTTTCCTCAAGTGCCTTCTCATTCAAAAGCAGACTGGAAGGCCATTGCTAGTGGCGTAACAACAGTTACCAAACTCTGTAAAATTTCCTCTAATAGCAAGTGTTCATTAACTCTGTTTATGTGGTTTCTGAAAAAATCATGCTGAGTGCTACAGCTGAAATAAAAACCCTGTTTTGAACAGGATTCATACCATGGTTGGAGCAGTAGGTTGTGGAGATAAGAGATTTATTGATATCTCTGCCGTTTAAACAGGGGTAGCTGCTGAAGTCTAGGTCTGTAGAGGAGAGAGGTGTGCTGCCATGAAGTACCAGTCCAGCCCAGAAACGCTACAGTCATCCAGACTAACCAAATCTAGGTAGACACTTGTGTCATCTAGACCACATTTTTATTTATTGCTGAGCAGACTGAGGTGGTACATTCAGTATTCCTGCTAAATACTGAAACCTCGTCTTTTTTCATGACAGCAGTAAGCCTGCCCCAAATCTTCATTAGCTTCTGATCCGGACTGCAGAGCAACAAGATAATGTCACAGAGAGCTTGGACTCTCTTTATTATTGCTTTGTATTGAGGACAGACAGACTCAGCATGTATTTCTTACTCTAGATACACTTTGAGTGCATGTAAGACTTCATCTCTGCACAGAGAAACTCCACTATTCAGCAGTCCTGGGAAAAGCAGAAGTCTGGTTTGTGAGAGTCCACAAAAGGGCATGCTACTCTAGTGTAGCCAGAAATCAGTTACTATTCCAGTGTAAACATAGCCAGGAGTATCATTGCCTTGACTGAGGAGTTATTTGTTAGGAAGATACAACAGCAGTCACTAATATGTATATCTTTAAAACTGTAATTTTAGCACCTTCTGAAGAAGTGCAGCATCTCTGACCTACACTTCTCAATGTGCAACTACAAAAGGGCAGTGCTACCACGAACCTGATTTGGTTTTCCCCTGGGTTACCTTTCCTTCATTATCTCATAGAGAAAGCACACAGAAAAACAAAGACTCATTTAAAGCCTCTGATCCATGAAACAGACTGTTTAGAAACAAAACACAATGCTCTTAAGATTCTTTTTGCATTTTGTCACTGGCCTGCCTGCCATTTACATCCAGGAATCATTGAGCTGCTTGGAAGGATGGCTATTGTTGACCTTTATGCTACTAACTTCGTTAGCAGACAATAGAAACTTTTCACTTCAAGAGATCTTGCGGGGGGACATTTGTCTTCTTTATGTACTATAGTGCTAAGAAACATTTTGTCTTGTGCTGCTGATTGTCCTGAAGACAGGAGCTAAAAAAAAAATCACTAGTCCTTAGTGTTGAAAAGATTCAGAAAAACCTATTAAAGAGCATGGGAACTTTGTATTTCCAATGACAGAAATACATTCAGTTTTTCTGAAGGGTGCAAAGGAGAATATAAATGACTGATTAAATTAGAGACAATTCTGTGTTCTTGTTTTCTTTTTTTCTTTTTTTTTTTTTTTGTATTAAAATACATTACAAGAATTATAATGTGTGAAGTATCAAGACATTTGATAGAGCTTTCAGAATGCTTTAGCTTCTAAAATTAAACTGGTTATTTATGTACCAGTATAGTGAAAGCAGAATGACTACAATCTATTCATTAGCATGCCAGTTGGGTCTCAGGAGTCTGCAACAGGGAAACTACAGAACTTCTGTGTGACAAAGAAGGGCCAGGAAGTGCTGTCACTTCAGAGTACAGCAGAGAAAAACCTCAGAATTGTCCCTAAGGACCTTGAGAGGGTCCTTTAGGACCCTTAATTGTGCTGAAGCATCTCTACACCAATGAAATAAGCAGGAGATGAAGGCCTCAGGAATTAAGAAATAGAAGGAAAATTCCAACAGTTAAACTTGTAGGTAAATTAATTTTATAAATACATGTTTTCATCTTAATTCTTGCTAGTGGGTTGTCTACAATCTGAGCTTTTTATTATTTTTTCTTAATTTTAGATAGATGGTACTTGATACACTTTCAAGTTATTTGCCATGTCAAAGGAAATTGCAGTGAATCTGTAGACAGTTATCAGAACAAAATGAAAACTGAAATTCCACAAGCAGCAGTGTGACATGGGTTGAAAGGACTGCCTCAATATATGGTAAATATATTGATGAAATTGACACAGTCGTATATTTGTCCTTAAAACAAACAAAGACTAATGGAAAGATCTTGTATAATGAAAGCTCTGGTGACAGTTGTGCATTTCCACGTTTATCCCGTGTGACCCCAACAGCAGTCAGGTATTAAGGGTTTGTAGGCAAGATATGTGAAAGGTTATGCCTTCTTGAAATATAACATGAAACTTCAGCATGCTTAACAGAGAGCTGCCAAGGACTTGCTGGTAGAAATGCCTCAAGCATAGCTGGGGTGATCCAAGAGCTTAGGGCTCTGATCTTGATTGCAACTTCCAAACTCTACTATAGTCTTGTTTGGTGAACTTGGTGGGCTTTCAAATTTGTAACACTTGTATGTTTTTTGGGAGAGGAAGGGTGTTTTACTGTGTGCTGTGACACCACATGTACTGTGACAGGAAAACCCTGATCTTTGCTAACTATCATAAACTTATTTTGCTCTATTGTTCAACACGGATCATCAAAAATAATGGTAATATTTGACTTCAGCAATGAGGATTTGACAAGAAATATAATCTGAGCAGGAGCATTCCTGCCTTGTGATGCAAAGTATTTGTAGGTTTGCAGATAGAATCATAGAATTTGTAGAGTTGGAAGGGATCTTTAAAGGTCATCTAGTCCAAAATCTCTGCAATGAATAGTGATATTCAGGGCTCGATCTAGCTATGTTTTGTATGTTTTTCCAACAGCAACATGAATAAGACATGGCAATGCATTGCTAGTAAACAAAATCTTCCGCTTTCTTACTTTCCACTTCTTACTTTCTTTTCCTTGTTGGACCAAAGAGTGAGCAGCAAGTATTGGAAAAACTGAAGCAAATGGTAGCTACCATGCTACATAGTAGCATGGGCAATGTATGTGAGTCTGAAGCTGAATCATAGAATCATAGAATCACCAAGATTGGAAAAAACCCACAGGATCACCCAGTCCAACCATCTACCAATCACCAATAGTACTCACTAAACCATGTCCCTTAGTCTCACTAAACAATGTCCAAATGTTCCTTGAACATCTCCAGGGTCGGTGACTCCACCACCTCCCTGGGCAGCCCATTCCGGTACCTAGGAAACTCTTCAGAAGCCGATAGAGAGATACTGCAGTGAATTTTAACCCATCTGTAGAGCCTAATAACATAACATAGAAAAGTACATATTTTAAAGGATGTGAGGATTAATTGCATTTGATTATCACACTATCCATTGCTGGAACCTGTTGCATTTGATATGCTTCTTTTTGTTTAGTGATCTGATAGATGTTCGATATCTTGAAGCAGACTATGTTAAGTAGCTGTGAAGATGAACAGATTTGTGAAAATAAATGTGATTTTGCACACTTAAGAGAAAAAAACAGTGAGGTGCTCTAATGTTACTGAGGTGTCATAAGGAGGATCTGGGGAGTTACAGACCCATCAGCCTGACCTCAGTATAAGGTAAGGTTATAGAACACATCATGTGCTATATGCAGGACAACTGGGGGATCAGGCCCAGCCAACATGGGTTCATGATCCTGCTTGACCAACCTCATCTCCTTTTACAACCATGTGACCCACATAGTGAATGTGGGAAAGGCTGTTTACATAGTCTATCTCAACTTCAGCAGAGCCTTCAATACTGTCACCCATTGTATTCTCCTGAAGAAGCTGGCAGCCCATGGCTTGGACAGATACATTCTTTGCTGGGTAAAGAACTGACTGGATGGCCAGGCGCAGAGAAAGGTGGTGTTAAATCCAGCTGGTGACCGGTCACAAGTGGTGTTCCCCAGGGATCTCAGAGAAAAGAGTAGTATTTCCTATGGATTAACTTACAAAGATAAACACTGTTATCTGTGACTTCTCTTCCATGTGAAATATCTCTACAAGAAATCACAGAATCACAGAATGGCCCAGATTGGAAGGGACCTGAAGGACCGTGAATCTCCAACCTCCTGCCTCCAGGGCCACCAACTTGCACATTCAGTGCTAAACCAGGCTGGCCTTGAACACCTCCAGGGACGGGGCATCTGCAACCTTGTTCCAGCAGACTTGTTCCAGAACTTCACCACTCTCTCTGTAAAGAACTTCCCCCTGACATCCAATTTAAGCCTTCCCTCCCTCAACTTAAAACTACTTTCCCTTGGTAGTTATCTACCCTTTCAAAGAGTTGATTTCCCTCTTTTTGTAGGCTCCCTCTAGGTATTGAAAGGCTGCAATTAGGTGCCCTGCAGCCTTCTTTTCTGCAGGCTGAACAAAGCCCAGACCACAGTAAATGCCACAGTATAGAACAGAAACAGGAATTTACTAGCCATCAAGGTTTTCTGACATCATCTTGAGAATTGCTTGGAGCCACAGTATGTGTGCAGGGAAAATTCTGGATCTGCTTAAATGAATCATTGAACAGTGGGATAATGCTTTTTCACTCTCCAGAAGGTCAAAGTGACCACGTCCTTTGCTGTGCTATTTGTGCAGCTGCCTTGTAGCTAGGCTTGGTGTTCAGGCTACATGTTGTGCACTCAAGTGGAGTGAGCCAAAGCCATTCAAATAACTACAAACTACTTCTGACACAATGCAAGTGCAGGGGCAATTTTGTGTGTCAAGGCAGGTGGAACTGTACATTTTGAACTGTGCATTCAAATGTCAGCGGCAATTGTCAGAGCACTTCATATATGAATAAGAAACATTTTCTTCATCAGCCCAGAAGATTACAAAATACCGTCTGCATCTGACAATGTCCTTCTTACAGTCCTGAAGCATAGATGAATGTGTGGAGGGTGAAAACAGCTCCAGAGAAAGAGAGAGAGAGAGAGAGAGAGAGATTTTGCCAATCTGTTTGTCATTTAGAAGAAGTTTAATACATAAATGTCATGGAAACAGTGTGTTCTCACTGAGGAAAACCAATACTGTTCTCCATATCTTCCTTCTCAATCTTTTTTATGCAGGGGAAAGAAAAGACAAATGTTAAACAATTAAAAGCAAATCTTTTCTACAGTAGCAGATGGTCTTTTTTCTCTTTTTGTCTAGTCATCTGTGAATACTGTATGGAACAGCTGGAGATCTTTGAATAGAAAGATGGCACGGAGTAGATATTTGTACTGGTGCAATCTGGGCTACAAACAGATATCACGAATCACAGAATGGCCAGGGTTGGAAGGGACCTCAAGGATCATGAAGTTCCAACCCCCCTGACACATGCATGGCCACCAGCCTCCATTTAATACTAGACCAGGCCAGGATACCATTTGCGTTCTGAGCTGCAAGGGCACACTGCTGGCTCGTGTTAAGCTTTTCATCTATCAAGACCCCCAGGTCCTCTGCAGGAGAAGATACTTATGATGCCCTAAACCTCGTCTGCATGTCTGCGGAGACAGACCATGTATGCTCCATGGCAGGTGTGGATGTGGCCTCCAAAAGAAATTCAGACCTATATGGTGATCACTGACAGAGAGGTTCCAGGCGGTGCCCTCTGTCCTATCTCTCCCACTGTGGAAGTGGTTGCAAAGCTTGATTGCAAAGCCTGCCCAAGGCTTGCCCATCTCTCTTCTGTTTCCACTGAAAAGAGTATCTGTAGTTCTGGAAGTGCACATAGTTCATGCTGCTGTACTACAGCAATTGCTTCAAATTGAAAATAAATGTAGCTTCATCACTAAATGTATTTTATACATTGGAGAAAACTGCAAACCGGGAAATATAATCATCAATATTGGACTACTGGGAAAGCAGTCTACAGTTTTTATGTATCATTTTATGCACTTGTTAGCTGTGATGTGTGGCTTATTTCCCTGCCACTGCACTTTCAATACTCAAGTAGGTTTCTCTGTGTGTAAATTGTAACTAAAAAGGCTGAAGGAACAGAACTCTGCCAGCTATTTCTGTTATCTCCTAGCGTAGCTTGGGAATTCACAGGAAAGCTGCTTCTCTCTAAACCTGATCTGGGAAGTGATAAGCTCTCAGCAGAAGGTATTGCCATACCTGCTGACCAGGTGAATGCAGAGGGCATAGACCTCTTCTAGCACTTCTGCAGAAAAGACTCTGCACTGGGGCCAAAGAAAGACCCTGCAGTGAAGGTAGTTGTGCTTCCTGACAATAACACATTCCTCACAGGACCCTCATACCTCTGTAATAATTTGGTGACCTCTCTATCAGGTGATGGATACCGTTAAGCAAAGTGTGTCTGTACCATTCATTATCAGGAAACATAACTGCAATCCTTTCATTTGATGCCTGTGAAGCATTTTCACATAAAACTTTTCTAAGCTCTGAAGCCCGTAGCTGTTCAGTTAATCTGCCTCAGTGTTTTCTTCTCACTTCATTGTTATTCCCAATGCCATGCGATGTCTGATCATTTGCCTGGAGTGGAGATGGTTCTCTGCTCAGTGATCTGATTTGTTGTAGCCACACAGCATAACATGGAGCTTCTCCTTAGACTTCAGGCATATTTGAAAATGCAGGTTTGGAAGCCAGTAAGGTGAGAGTAAAAATCCTTCAGAAGTAGAACCTCTCACTCTATAAAAAAAGGTTGTTGCCTTGACCCTCTATAATTGAAAAATGTCTTGATTCTCCTGAATATTTGAAGATGCTAATGGGTTTAAGCGAATTTGGATGCAGGGGAAGTCAGTATAAAGCATTTTACACTTTTCCATCTCATTTGGATACTTGCCATGCTTGATTACAACAGGTTCAAGTTTGTGGCTTACCATTTTTCCGGCACTCCAGCTGTGTGGCATACTGTACATTATTCAGAAAGGCTTGCAGACCTCTACAGAAGAAACGTTTGGAAATTATTGGCCCAGTCAAACTTTAACTGCATTGTTATGAAAAAGCCTAACATACAGCATGTACATCATGCCAGTTCCGGCAACAGATTCCATTTTAGCTTTTTCAAGAGCTTGCTAGATCAGACTGTACTGCACCTGTTCTGTCCATATGCTGAGCTGCCTGGCTGCAAGTACTCCTTGGCAGGAAGTCAAATGTCTGCATTAGGTTTGGTGCTGCGTTAAGCCCTACGTCATGTGCATGAACAAACAGATCTTCCCCTCTCTTGTTTAATTCTGCTCAACTTGCACATCATGCTGTTCATGATAGTTGAAGTTCCATGGTATGCTTATTTACTGCAGGGTTCCTGGATGAGGCCTAGTAGGCAGACAGTGAGGTACTCAGGCACATCAGAGGCATATCAGCCTCAACACACCTGACTATAACACATCTCTTATATATCCCTTTTTCTTTATTTTACAAAAGGGGAAAAGATGCATGTAGATATTTCTTCAGTTTTGGAGGAAAAAGTGTAACTGGCTGGGTTACAACCCAGCCTTCTCTGACTTTGTGCTAACAGATACAGAATTAGAGTCTAAATAATTGACAGATGTAGGCTAATTTTATAACTAAGTTTAAATAAATTTCATCCTACATAGTACATGCATACTACTCAAGGCTACACCTTGAGTACTGCATTCAGTCTTGGGCCCCTGACTGCAATAAAGACACTGAGGCCCTGAAGTGTGCCCAGAGAAGGACAACAAAGCTATAAGGGGTCTGGAGCACAAGTCCTAGGAGGACCAGCTGAGGGAGCTGGGATTGTTCAGTCTAAAGAAGAAGAGGCTCAGGGGTGACTTTATCATTCTCTGCAACTACCTGAAGGGTTGTTGTGGCCAGGTGGGGGTTTGCCTCTTCTCCTATTTGATTGCCATGCTACAGACAGCAGAAAAGGAGCAGTCTGAGAAAATGGAAATGCGTGTGAAATAAAGGTGTGTAATTGATTTACAGAATCACAGAATCACAGAATTGTAGGGGTTGGAAGGGACCTCTAGAGATCATCGAGACCAACCCCCCCGCCAAAGCAGGTTCCCTACACCAGGTCGCACAGGTAGGCGTCCAGGCGAGACTTGAATATCTCCAGAGAAGGAGACTCCACAACCTCCCTGGGCAGCCTGTTCCAGTGCTCCGTCACCTCACCGTGAAGAAGTTCTTACGCACATTCGTGCGAAACTTCCTATGCTGCAGTTTCTGTCCGTTTCCCCTCGTCCTGTCTCCACGTACCACTGAAAAGAGACTGGCCTCACCGCTATGGCCGTCACTCCTCAGATATTTATAAACCTGGATCAGGTCCCTTCTCAGTCGTCTTTTCTCAAGGCTAAACAGACCCAGTTCACTTAGCCTTTCTTCATAGGGGAGATGCTCCAGGCCCTTCACCATCTTTGTGGCCCTCCGCTGGACTCTTTCCAAGAGATCCCTGTCTTGTTTGTACTGGGGAGCCCAGAACTGGACACAGTACTCCAGATGAGGCCTTACCAGGGCAGAGTAGAGGGGGAGGATCACCTCCCTCGACCTGCTGGACACGCTCTTCTTAATGCACCCCAGAATGCCATTGGCCTTCTTGGCCACGAGGGCACACTGCTGGCTCATGGCCAACCTGTCGTCCACCAGGACACCCAGGTCCCTCTCTGCAGAGCTCCTCTCCAGCAGCTCATCCCCCAGCCTGTATTGGTGCATGCAATTATTCCTCCCTAGGTGTAAGACCCTACGCTTGCTTTTGTTAAACCTCATCTGGTTTCTTACTGCCCAGCTCTCCAGCCTGTCCAGGTCTCGCTGAATGGCAGCACAGCCTTCAGGCGTGTCAGCCAATCCTCCCAACTTCGGATCATCAGCAAACTTGCTGAGGGTGGCCACTATCCCCTCATCAAGGTCATTGATGAAGATGTTGAACAAGACCGGACCCAGCACAGACCCCTGGGGGACACCACTGGTCACAGGTCTCCAGCCAGACTCTGCACCACCAACGACGACCCTCTGCGCTCTGCCAGTCAGCCAGTTCTCAACCCACCTCACTGTCCACTCATCTATCCCACACTTCCTCAGCTTTGTTATAAGGATGTCGTGGGAGACAGTATCAAAGACCTTTCTAAAATCAAGGTAGACTACATCTACCGCTCTTCCCCCATCCACCCAGCATGTGACAGCATCATAAAAGGCCACCAAGTTGGTCGAGCACGACCTCCCCTTGGTGAACCCATGCTGACTACTCCTGATAACCTCCTTTCTCTCAGTTATCTGGAGATGGTATCCAGCACAAGCTGTTCCATCACCTTTCCAGGGACGGAGGTGAGGCTGACAGGTCTATAATTACCCGGATCTTCCTTCTTGCCCTTTTTGAAGACCGGAGTGACATTGGCTATCCTCCAGTCTTCAGGGACCTCCCCTGTTATCCAAGACCTCTCAAAAATGATGGAGAGCGGTTCGGCAATGACCTCCGCCAGCTCCCTCAGCACACGTGGATGCACCCCATCAAGTCCCATGGACTTGTGGACCTTAGTACTGCCTAGGCGCTCACGCACGTCCTCTATCCTGACTAAAGGGAAGTCTCCCATTCCCCAGATCCTCTCACTAACCTCCAGGGTGTGGGATTCCTGCGGGAGAGCCTTTTCACTGAAGACGGAAGTAAAGAAGCATTCAGCATCTCTGCCTTCTCAGCATCCCCCGTTACCAGAACCCCCCCCTCACTTAGTAAGGGGCCCACATTCTCCCTAGTTTTCCTTTTGCTGTTAACATACTTGAAGAAGCCTTTTTTATTATCCTTTATCACTTTAGCCACATTCAATTCCAGACAGGCTTTAGCCTTCCTCGTTGCATCCCTGCAGGCCCTGACTACATTCCTATATTCTTCCCAAGTGGTCAGACCCTTTTTCCACATTTCATGGACCTTCTTTCCTTTGAGCTTGCGCATGAGCTCCTTGCTCATCCACAAAGGTCTCCTGCCACCTTTTCCCGATTTCTTGCTCACAGGGACGCACCGATCCTGAGCTTGGAAGAAGAGCTGTTTAAATGCTGACCAGCTCTCAGAGGCCCCCTTACCTTCTAACACCAAGCCCATGGGATAGCTCCAAGTAGGTCCCGAAAGAGATCGAAGTTGGCTCTCCTAAAGTCCAGGGTAGCAATCCTACTTACTGCTTTGCTTCTTCCGCTCAGGATCTTGAACTCCACCATCTCATGATCACTACAACCCAAACTGCCCCCAACCTTTACTTCCTTAACAAGTCCATCCCTGTTGGTGAGAATAAGGTCCAGTAACACCCCGCCCCGCATCGGTTCCTCCACCACCTGCATCAGAAAGTTGTCTTCAACGCACTGCAAGAACCGTCTGGACCGTGCGTGCCTGGCCATGTTGGTTGTCCAGCAAATATCTGGATAACTGAAGTCCCCCATAAGCACCAGTGCCTGGGAACGTGACGCTACATCCAGTTGCTTTTGGAAGGCCTCATCAGCCTCCTCATCCTGATCAGGGGGCCTGTAGTACACACCCACAACAGTGTCACCCTTACCAGCCTGCCCCTTGATTCTCACCCATAAGCTCTCCACTGCTACATCACTCTCCCCCAAGTGAAGTTCAATACATTCGAGCTGCTCTCTCACATAAAGAGCAACTCCACCACCCCGCCTAGCCAGCCGATCTTTCCTAAAAAGCACATAGCCCTCCATGACAACATTCCAGTCATGCGAGCTGTCCCACCACATCTCTGTGATCGCGATGAGATCATGACCTCGCGACCGCACGCAGAACTCCAGCTCTTCCTGTTTATTCCCCATGCTACGCGCATTAGTATACAGGCACTTAAGAGAAGCAGCATCCCTCCAACTCTCTCCAAGCCTTTGAACTCCACTGTCTCCACCCATCAAGTTCTGTTTGGAGCCTCCAACTGGCCCCTCAGTCCCAGCGGTCGTCATTTTGTCCCCTTCCCCCTTCATACCTAGTTTAAACACCTGTCAATAAGTCCCGCCAGTTCCTCGGCTAGAACCCTCTTTCCCCATGGAGACAGGCTGCTTCCATTTGCAACAATCATGCCAGGTGCCGAGTAAATTGCCCCATGATCAAAAAAACCAAAACTCCTGCGTTTGCACCAACTCCTAAGCCATTTGTTCAAGAGATGGGTTTTTAGGCTCATCCACTATCGTTTCCTGCCACTGAAGTAATAACCACCTGCACACCTGTTCCTTCAACTACCCGCCCCAGTCCCCTGAAGTCATCTTTGATAGCCTGCAGGCTTTTCTCACCAACTTCTTCACTGCTAGCCTGTACTATCAATAGTGGATAGTAGTCAGAAGGGCAGATCAGTCTGGGAAGTCTCCTAGCAATGTCCCTGACCTATGCCCCAGGGAGGCAGCACACCTCTCTGCGGGTAGGGTCGGGCCGGCATATAGGGCCTTCGGTTCCTTGCAGCAGGGAGTCGCCTATGACAACCACCCTTCTGTCCTTCCATGTGGAGGAAGTCTTGAGGCGTGGGGTTGACCACTTCCCCCGAGGCACCCTCACGGGTGGGCCTCCCTCCACACCTGCACACACCTCTCCCTCGGGTTCCAGGGCCTCAAATCTATTCCGCAGAGGCACCTGGGGAGCCGAGCATGGTCTGGGGGGGGGACACCCACAACGCCGAGTAGGTATCTGTTTCCACCCGTCCTTCTCTCTCAAACAGCTTTGCTCTGCTCAGCAACAACAGGGCAGAGGCTCCGCCACTGAGCAGTGGATATCACCTTGTCCTTTTGGGAGAGAGTTTTGTCCCAGTCCCACACCCCCTAGTTCTTCGTAAGTATTGTGAGGGGAAGGAGCAGACTGAGGAAATTGGATTATTCTTGCAGAAAAAAAAAACTGCATCCAGTGACATTCACCAGCTCCTGCTGAATGTTTATGGAGACCTAAGAACACTGGGTGTTAGCGCAGCGAGGCAGTGTGTGATGCGTTTCAGCTGCAGCAGCAGCTACTGTGGTTGTCCTCTGCTGGTGCAGATCTGTACAAGTACATCCTGCAGGCTCATGTTCATTGCTGTCAAATATGCACAGCTAGTGGTGTTGGCTACTCTGAAAAACAGCATTCTATAGCTGAGAATTTTCTTCATCAAATAGTGTTACTGTGATTTTGTATCAGTTGTATTTTCCATGGAAATAACAGGAGGCATTACTTTTGGAGAAGCCATGCATACTATAAATAATCCCAAAGCGTCTGCTGTTTTTCAGAATATGTATTTGGTTTGGAGAATTTCATGGGCTTGGAGAGAACTGCTCTCCTGTTTTGTCTAGCACGGCTCTGTCCTGACTTTCTACATTACTGTTATCCTTGGCTATCACTACCAAGCAAACCTCTTAACTTTCCAAAGGGCAATTGCTTCCTCCAGTCGGATATTGGTTACATCTGGACTGACACTGTATTCGTTGAAAACAGACAGGCATATCTACTTGTTATGTTTAGATACAGTGTCACCCTTGAGTTTAAATTAATGGAAGGTAGGCAGGGCTACTACATTTTATAAGCAGTAAATACTACAAAATATTACAAAGGTCAAATAACTTTCTGTTTATAAAGACGAATCAAGAATGCAAGTTGCATGTGCTGAGCATTTAAACTCACCTACGTTTGCTACTCTGGAACACAAACCAGGGGAAGAGGCAGAACTTTTTCACATACGTGTACACTATGCTCTGTATTTTGTAAGAAAGCAGCAGACTTTATTATTTCTGCATGGAAGCAAAGTCGTGCAGACACCTCACTGCTGTAACTGTAGTCTACAGTAGGTTTACTACAGTTTTTGGAAATACTGTTAAAAGTTCCTTGCAAAGCTTTTGACTGCACAGCAGAAACCACATGGATCACCTAAATGCAATGTACAGAACACTGCACTGCCATCACACAAGCATGTACACCAGGTGTCCATAATTCACTCCAGAAAAATGAAACACACACACACAAAAAAAAAAAAAAAGAAAAAAAAAAAAGAAAAAAAAGGAAAAAAAAGAGAGGAGTAAATCAGGAGCAACCTATTATTTTCAAAACACAAACAGCATTAATGGAAGACTTCCACTTTAAAAGTGATGGTCTCTCTGGATATACTTACCTGGCACAACTATGAGAGTAAGAGTGTTTATTCTCAGGACCTTACATGTGCTTTTTGCATACCAGCAGCTTTGCAAATATTTGGTTTAAAAATTCTTTGCCATTTGTAGTGCATAATTAATTTCATATACATATGTGTATATATATATTACCTATGGCCGTGTGTACAAAAACTCTAAAAGGATCTAAAAAAAAGACACCACACTTCGTAATTCATTTTCTAGGATAAACTATATTTTTAATTAATCCCCTTTGAAATTGAAGCTGTTGTTGATCTTTTAAAATGACTATACATTATTCAGCACACTGTTAGATGAACACAGATTTTTTTCCCCCTCCACTGCAAGCAAAGTTTAGAGAATCAGTATTACTTCTGAGGGATAATGATTATGCTTTGATTTTGTTTCTTAAAGATTTATAACTAGACTTTGTGATTGTGAGCTTTTTTAAAAAATTGTTAAAGTTCAAGTAATCAAGAAATAATGTGCAGAAATTAACTTCTTTATTATATTATATATTCTAGTAAGTAAAGATTGTTTGAAATGCATGAATAAAAAATCAGTGAAATTACAGGAGGAACAATGTAATATAGCAATAATAGGTGCATTCATTGTGCATCTGAGAGGAGGAGGGGGAAAAAAAAAAGAAGAAGAAGAGGAGTTTTCACTCGTTTTGGCCTAAAACATTGTGTTCAGGTATCCAGGACTCTGACATCAGAACCCAGATAACACTGGTTAGAACCATAGGGCTTTACAATAAAAGCTAAAATATTGACCATATGATGGCAAAAAGTCTTTATTTTGCAGTTAACTTATTGTCTTCTAGCTACTCTCCGATGAAGTTGGTGGTGCTGTGGAGGAGGATCTCCTTCTTCTTGACAAAGATCGTGATCGCTCAGCACTGTAGGTAACGTGCTGATCATAATTCTGCATCTGAGCCTCAAGGAAATCCCTGTGTTGCTGGCTGATCGTCTGGCTAATCAGTCCAGGGAGAGCTTGAATACTACCAATTAAAGTTTCCAGTTTAGTTTCCAGAGTAACAATTCTCTTCTCAAAATCTTCACTTCTTTCGTTTAAGTCAGAGATCATGTCATACATGATGTTTTGAGTCTGAAAGCAGAAGAATGTAAACAATGGTTTAGATAGATCTTGCAAATATTCTAACACGCAGTCAAATATACATATGCACTCCACACACACACGCACACACACAAAAAAGAAAAATGTAATAAGATGTAGCTTTGTGAAATAATTATGCTTGTAGAATAAAATTATTTAGTATATAAACTTGCTACTAAATTTATTGAGCAGAAATGTAATGTGTTTTGAGAAGCACTTTGAAAGTCAAAATGTAAATGAATTAGATAAAACACCAGACCTTTTTTCAGAAGCTCAGGTGCTTAGAAACGCACCATAATGAGACATGAGCCAAGTTAGTAGTGTAAGCCATGAGAAGACTAAGCATGACAAAGCAGTTACGTACCCTTGACTCTACTGCATTTCCTCTTAAAAGTTTTCGTTCTTTTAAGAAGAACACAAATTTTGTTCATTTGTTTTCTCCTTACATTGACCAAAGTTTCTTATACCGCCTGTAGTAATAGCAGTTGAGTGGGCTGGCTTTGAATTGCAGTGCAAGGAGCACAACTGAATTGCGTACTCTTCCATTTCTGTGTTTTCTTATTCACCTTCCCTCTACAAAAACAGCATATGGCTACAGGAATTATACAGGATGAACTTTAAAATGTCACAGCGAACAGAATTGACGTCGCAGAGGCCATCACTTTCTGTTTTTTTCCATTTCCTTTTGTTGTTTTTTTTTGTTCAAGTGAGGCAGGTAAGTGGTGAAAAACACTGAATTTCACCTTCTTGTGAACTGAGGTTTTAGATTAGACTTAAACTAAAAGTATATATAATTCAACAGACAAACCGGCTAAAGTTCACAAACCATCCAAAGAGAATAAAAACTAACTGAAGGACAGACTGCCTGAAATATAAAGTACTTCCGATGAGTGTAGATAACTCATTTCTCTGCTCTTCCTTTCAAGATACCATAACATAATCCCTTGAAGGTGAAGTATTCTTCATTAAATAATCTCTGAAAAGTCCTTATCAGTTGTTTATCAGGAAGCAGTAGAGTGAAATGTATTTTCAATAACTCAAATTGTCAGGTGATACTCTAAGGTAAAGGAGAAATAAACACTAAACTGTTAATTTCAGTGTTAGAGCCTGTGTGCTATGATTCCTCAAGGTAAAGCCACTTTCATTGGAAATGAAACCACTTCAATGCACAGCACTGCATTGCTGAGGCCTGGCTGCATTTTGTCAGAGGCACAAAGAAGACGTTTCATTTAATAAGCCAAACCCAAAACAAATCCATATTTTCATCTCCTAAACAAAAACCACAACACACACACACACACACTTGTCAACAATAGTTGCATTTGCAAACTCTTCCATTTTGAAAGGATGAATATTAAAACAAGAATAATTGCCTACTAACCTTTGCCAGGTCCACCAAAGTGTTGGCTTGGTCATTCAGTTTCCTTTGTTCCATTTTCACACTTCTTAATCTAAAAAATGGAATTTTAAGTCAGACGCGTGTGAGAGATCACATAAGAATTTCTAAAAAGCATGCATAAAACGAGAACAAGTAACTGCATGGACAATGCCTTGAGTACTTTGTGTAAAGTCAAAACCGCTCATGTGCCTGCTACGATGAGAAGCATGCTTCTTCAACACCACAAAAAAAGGAAAGAGCAAGGAAATGTGATGTCCTTGAGAAAACCGTTTGCCATGATTAAAGTTGAATTCAAAAAGGGAGGTAACAGTTTATCCAGACTACATGAAAGAAAGCCAAAACATTCCTCAAAGCCTCAGTATCGTGACAAGTAGATATAGGAAGAAACATAGAACAACTGTTTTGTTTTTTTTTTTCATCAGTGTTGTAGTAAGCAAGAATCTTCCCATGCCTACATGACTAGATACAGGTATTAGCCCTGTTCTGTCGGAAATGGATTGGGTTGGCAGGTGTTCGAACCTGATGGAAATACAGTGATAAGTGAGTTTCACATTCATTTAAACACAACTCCCATCTGACTAGCAGCTAAATAACCAGCATACTTGCCAATACGCTTAATTTTCTTACATAACTTGTGAATCTAAATATGCTTACATTTTAAACTCACACTAGACATACCTTCACAAGGTACTATTTAAACTAAAGCAGCGAGAAAGTATGCAAGAAGAAAATTATTTTTCACTTTAATACCTAGCTGTCTGCATTACTACTAATTAGTTGTGCACAATATTTGAAAGATACACACACAAAAGTTTTTATAGGTTCCCTGAATCAAAGTAAATTAACTACTGAAGGAGTGGCTTATAGGTGTAATTCTCACAAACAAACAACTTCTTGTGCAAACATGAGTGCTTTGCAGCAGAGAATTACGTGCACTTTCAGTCATTCTTCTGCTGAATGCTGCAAGATACAGCATTTTTCAAAAAATAACACTGATTTACAGAAGACACAAGGTGCCATGCAGTCTATAGTAGGTTATGGGCCAACTGAGCTAACCATCTGATAGCTCCCAAATGAAAATAACTCTGGCAGCATTTTGTGGCGTATGATTTGCTAGCTGCCCTTGGCTGCCTATTTCTCAATTATTGTGCAACTTAGAAGATTAAGTGTATCTTGTAAAGCAAACATGATTTCACTTAGCCATATAAACCTGTTTTTGTATAAACAAGAACTGAAGTCATAACAGTGGCACCAGAGTGTCCGGTATCATACCCACTGCAGCTGTAAAGGAGTTACTCTTCTACATTTCTGTGGGCCTCTAAGTGCTCTAAACACTAATGTGGAAATTCTGATCCCCTTTAAAATAATGACAAAACTGCTAAAATCTGCAGTGGGATCAGAATTGTTTCTCCAGTTTTCTGGAGCTAAACAACATTCTTCAACAGCTGTATGTTTCTATGAGGGCTTAAAGTTATTTTATTTTAATCTAGAGGCAGAATTGGACTCCTTTCCAGGGATGCTTAATTTTCCCACGGGGAAATGGCTACAAATGAATTCCTAAACACAGAAGCAGATGAAGATACATGTTTTTTCAAGAGAAGTCTTCTTGGGAATTGGGAATTTTTTGTTCAAATCTGTAGTTACGCACATATTTCTTATAATATCTGGGCTAACCTCCCTGAGAAAGAAAGTTATGAAAAGTGAAGTGACTCCAACTGTTTGCACAAAAATTGACATTCCAGAAGCCTTTCCCTGAAGGCTTCTTTTGGAGCACAACATTAATTCAGATTGTAGGAATGGTGCTTTCAGAGGCTTATGAGCTGGAGCTATTCTAAAGCAAAAATACGGAGGCATCTCTGAAGTATGGAGATGTATCTTTGCAGTCTCAAAGAGAATAACTAGTAATAGGTAAGTATGTAATGATTTGACTAGAGAATAGTAATCCTACTGTTTCAAAAGCTCTCTCAGTATTTGCAGAACACGTGCTTTCTGCTTTCCTTATCTACCTGCTAAGTGAGCATGTCAACTGTAGAATTTTGAAAATATTTAGAAATCGGAAAAAAAATAAAAAAAGGTACTAGCTGACACCACTGTGATAATTCCTAACCATAGTCAACCCAGAACATGTATCCCTAGGTAATGGCAAGTTTTTAGCTGCATCAGCCAGATATAAAGAAAAATGTCAGAGTTTTGTTCTTAAATTCTTTAAGAGGAAATATGAAACATGTTGACTTCATAAACTTCACTTATCACAGCAAAAGATCATGATTCTGGATCGCGTTTCCATGGCAGCAATCAGACCATTGAAGTTCACAAATAAAAAATCTATTTTTGCATGCAGACAGTGGTAAATTCTGCAAATTTAGAAAGGAATAGCTCATAAAACTTACTTCCGAGCTCTATTTTCATTTTGTTGAAATAAAAAGACAAAACAAAAGAAAAAAAAAAAAAAAAAAAACTGTAAAAGATACTAAAACAACCAGGTGAGCACAGTGAGCTCAATTCAGCAGATGAGAAGTACTAGGGAATTGCCACTGCTTCCAGTCAGTAATTGCCACAGGTGAAGTTATGATGAAGGAACCTTCGAACCTTCTCATTAACTATCATCTGTACATTTGCTTAGCTGTAATTTTCAAGAAATGGCTTCTAATATATTATTTTTTATTATGACAATAAGATCTTCACCTTATTTAGTATGCGTGAGAAGCAAAATCATCCGGGCCAGTCATGGAGAATAACATTTTAGGACTGAACTTGTGAGTTTGAAACTGTTATCAGAGCCTGCTCTGGTTTTAAGTATGAAACTGGCCCTGAAGCTTCATTTGTTTTATTCCTGTCTTCAGCCAAATGATTGGAAAGCTGAAGGAAGGGGGCCAGGAAAAAAATCTAAGAATCCATAAAGATAAAAGAGAGCCATATTCTACCATGAATTTCTTGGACCTTTGAAAAAAGCTCGGAGATGTACAGGGATAGAAAATAAATCACATTCGACTACTCAGCTGCAGCTAGAGGACAGCAAACTGCTAGAGCAATGTTTTCATCCATGAGGCATTCCTTAGCATACTGAGAAAATTTTTCGTGGTTGAATATAACACATTTTGCATACACAGTGCTAAGGGGCAGAGTTACATGTATTATTAACACACCTGTCTGAAGTTTGGCTGGCACAGCAAGGAAGAAACTTACTGCTGCCATGTTCTCCACCCAACCCAATTAATGAATTTTTCGTTGTGCAGGACAACAGTTTACACACTATGAAGCTCTCCTGCGTTTGAATGATACATGAGCTGCAGATCGAGCCTGCTGTGCCTTTTAGATTCTTCTTTGCATACAAGTGCACACACACATACACACAAGAAATAGTAAGGTTAAAATGTTAAGGAATAATCTTTGCAATAAGGCATTCAAGGCTAGCAAAGGATATATATAGGACATGCCATCCTGTACCCTAAAACCCCTGCCCACCCTCTCGCTGTCTCCCTTTCAGTCCTTTAAGCTGAAAAGGATAACTCAACTAGGCTAATACACTTAAATTAATTAATAAAATGCCTCAGCATTTGCAGTCTTTTTATTGCCTCAAGTATATCTGCGGCATAGTAACATTTAATCCTGCAAGTTTCCTTAGTATGAAATAGTAATCAAGGTTATTGAATGCTTAATACCTTCAAGGCTTAGCTACCTATTCACTTAAAACATTGTTATGAAACTGAGAAGCAATGTCTGTAAGCCTAGATTTACTAATAGGAAGTAAGGTAACCTTGCTTTCCTTTCTCTCCCTCATGGAAGATGAGCCAGGAATCCTTTTACTGCACTGAAGTGGATCACATGGACACTCTCCTTGCAAGCTAGCTCACATAGACTCACAGTGAGAACTTACCAAAATATCAGTTCAAAATGAACCTTAAATACTTGATCTACATTTCCCCAAGGATCTCAGAAAACCCATTTCATAGGCCATACAACAAATGGCTTCCTCAGACCAGATGCAGTCATCTAGTAGAACGGACAAATAGTAACATGAGTGCTGACCACTTCTTAGGATGAGCTCGTAGTTCCTGGGGACAAAAGACTCTTTCTCCCCCTCCTCCCATGTATCCAAAGAGTAATGGAATCATCACAGAGGTCTGTTGAGCTTTATGTGCTTTATGGCAAATACATACTATGAATTTCAGTTGAATACTTAAAGTCTGGCATTATTATATTACTGCTCACAGTCCTCATGCTTGTCTTCAAACCTTTGGGAGTTCATTAGGGAGGAAGAACTCATTGGAATTACAGCAGAGGTATTCAAGGGTTGTACAATGTCTGTTGGAATATGATAATTTTCTGTATATTGGGTTCATACCTTACACACCAACACCTGATATCCTCTACTGAGGAAACAGAAGCAAACTGCTGTTAAGCTATAAAAAGGAAGCTTGATGCATACTCTTAATTAAATACTACATACATAATCATAGCCTCTCTTCTACTATATCATTCTGATCTGAAATTACCAAATCTACGAATGATTTTTTTTTTTTCTTTTCTTCTATCTGTTGTAGCTTGTATCTTACTACCTGTAAACAAATACATAACAACAAAGGACAGTTACAGTGGCAAAAGAAAAATATGTCTTAGCTATTTCAGGAAGCATGGGAAACTAACAAAACTACAAACAACTCTGATTTAACTTGTGTTGGGCATACAGAGTTAACATACCTTCTGTTGTAAGCAGGTATACAGTAAAACCTTATTTTTGTCAATCTCAAATAAAAAACTCGAGAACAATATTTTGTGAAAAGGGAGAGAGATTAGGAAATAGAAACTAAAAGAAATAGAGAAAAGGAGGGGAAAAAGGAGAGAAAACAGCTGGAAAGGAAAACCAAAACAAAATAGTACTTACTGATGAATAGCTTGCAAGAATTTGCGTTGATGCTTCCTTACTTTTGCATGGTCTATCTTTTTAACCAGCTTTGTGTTTTTATAAATTAACCATGTTTCCCTGAGTACATTGGCAGCTGCATTTTTCACCTGTTTAATAAAAGAAAAACACCAACCTGACAAAAAAATATTATTATGTCATGGTTTTTTTTTTTTGTGTGTGTGTGTGTTTGTTTTTTTTTTATTATTATTATGTCTCTGCCAAAACATGGGAAATGGGTACACGAAGAAGTTGCAGCAGAAACAGCAGAAAACAGAAGCTGGATCAAAGGCACTACTGAGCAATTTCTGTGTTGTTACTTATGATACGGCTACCAGCTATCTTTGCATCTGAGAATCACCTGTCCTCCTTTAACAGAGCTTGCACCATCTGCCATTTGTGGCAAAACAAATTACAGCAAGAAAATACTGATAATTATCTGCATGGTAATTCACTGCAGTATTTTACCAGATCATAAAGTTCTTCTCGTTCTTGTTGTACTGTTATTACCTTCTTTCTCTTCGCAGTTTTTACAGCCTTTTAAGCATCCTCAGCTGTTTGAGCGTGTTTTTGTTGTTTACATTTTTCTGTCTTGTTTCTTTCTTACCATTCTCAGTGGAGATGAAAAAAAAAAAAAAAATCTCCCTAATTAATGTAGACAATGTTTTGTTTCTTAAGGGTTTTGGATTTTTTTTTTTATTTTAATGAGACTTTCCATAAAATGTTAAAGAGTACCCACAGTTCCTTCCTCCGTTCCTTTCAAGAATGACTGAAAACAACCAACAAAGAATTTCAGTGCAGTATTTATTAACAGAATTAGTAGGTTAGTTGCAAAGGCTATTGATTTTTATATTTTCTCCTTCCAACTGTACATTATGCCAGTTGCTGCAGCATCAAAGTAAGCTACTGCATAGGTAATGGCACTGTAAGAATGCAAAGCAGGAGGTTCCCACCTTGTATGTGCATTGCAGAACCCTGGGCTTGACTTCAGTGGAAGCTACGCCACATTTTAGAGACTTCTGCACAATCTGTGCCTTGCCCTTGCAGTTTTCCCAGAAGATGTGGCTAACTTCAGGTGATGTGGAAACCTCTGTAGTATCTGTGTAATGCTGGCCAGTAATCTGTTATGCACCTCAGACTTGTTTGCTTGGTTTGCTTTTCGTTTGCTTTGAGTGTCACAAGTTTGAAGCTACAAAGCACCACTCAGGTACACTATGAGACTGATAATTAGATTTACATGAAGGTATAAAGGAAAAGCTTTAAAAAGCACAAATGAACACAAGGCTCAAAATCTGGCCAATCTTTGCAAAGCCATCTTTTCTCCTAAAGGACATTTAGAGTTCAGTTGTCAGTTTCAGTGAAAAAATATTCCTATCAGATATTTCAAACAGCAACTTCTTACCTCACCATGGGCAAGCATTGAAGCTGTCTGTAGCTCCTACTCATTTTTGTGTTTCCTCAACAGTGACCTGTTTTTCTTCTATAATGGACTTATTTCATTTTCTAAGATGTTATTTGTGAATTAAAAAAATAGGAATGTCTTATACAAATTGAAATAGTTTCTTTAATGAATTCTAACAATTTCTGAAGTCTTTTTTTTATTTTGTTTTGTTAAATAATCACTTTTGAAGTATTTCTGTTATCTACAAAACATCTTTCAGGGTGCTTCATTACTGTATGCAGCTGAATGAATGCTGTGCTGAGCACACCAAGCATTTGCAAAGACTCCCTCATTCACAAGGTATGAATTGTTTTTTGTTTTTTTTTTTAAGTATATATTCTGCATAGCTTGAAATTCTTACTTATCAGTCATTTCACCTATTTTAGCTATAAATTCTTCTCCTATGCCTTGGATTTATTTAACATATAGCTCTCTAGGTTTACCATATTTTACTGTTGTTTAATTCAATTATCATCCAGCTGGAAGACCCTCCGCAGAAGAATACTCAAATCATCAAAAATCTGCATTTATCCTCAATTCCAAGAAAAGCTCAGAGCATTTGATTTCCTCCTTTCAAAATCACGCTTATGAAAAAGTCCAGTAGAAGAATGGAGCAGGAGACCACTTAAAACAAATGCAAAAATAAGTTAACATACATTTCCTTTTCAGTTGTGAATATAAAGTGTGACTTACTCTTTTAGTTAGCTGGGTGTCCATCATGAAATTATGCACATGTTTTTCAGCTTTGGTAAGTTCTAACTTCCTTGCCACCACAGCTACCACCAGTGCAGTGCACCCAGCACCCTGAAAACAATAAAACAAACCCCCAAAATGTTACTACTGCATTTTGCAGAGTTTTTAGTGGAAGTTTCTCCTTTGTTGTAGAAATACAGCACGCATCAGGTATTTCAAACCTGTTAAATACACTGAAGATGCTACAGCTATTTCTATTGAAAGTAATAGAAAAAGTCAGCAGTTACAGGCTGGTAAACTGTCAAAGCATCCAAATAATTAGTGAGCAGCATAGTTTAAAAGTCCTGCTTTGTATTTTTCCTGCAGTGGTTAAAAATTTGAATACATCCCATTTCTAGTGCATAAGAAAGGGAGGCTGGTGAACAAAACACCTTCCAAAACCCACAATGTTAGTAAAGAAATGTAAAATATACCCTGCTCTTAACAACTGTCTCAAAGTTACAGTAATTGCAAAAGATGAAATAGGATTAGATGAGCATCTAGAGCACAAAAAAAAAAAAAAAAAAAAAGTATCTTTAAATTTGTTTTATGGGCCAAAAATAAACGTGTTATAAATGCAGTATTTACTCATTTTAATATACTTCTAAATTGCCCTCTGAAGATTTCACTAACTTTTTCCTATAATACTTCCACTTTGCTTATTACCATTTAAAACACAGCACACGTATACAACACATTTAGTAAAAGCTGGATAGAGAAAATACCAAGTTCCTAATTGGTGCTGTCTGTATGTATGCATACACATGCATATGCACACATCCATGCTCCTAGTGTCCAAGTTCCTTTGTTCCTTTTGTTCTTAGTCCAACTAAGCTAACTATCTTTGTTACCATTATAACTTTTGTGCTTTTTGGGGGAGGAGGAGGGGAGGGCAGTGAAATGGTTAAAGGGGTTAATGGGAAGAATAAGTTGACTTAAATGTGTAAAGTATTAAAACCTTAACAATAATCTTCACCAAAGTTGACCTCTAGGTGAACCTCACAACCAAGCACTATCTGATTATTATTGAAATATGTAGCTTACATAAAACATCTCATCAGGAAGAGATGTAGCTTAAATAAAACGTTATGAGAATGTATTAACCTTGCCTTGTTTATAAGCATGGTATTCAATGCCTTAAGAAGGCATAGTACACAAACTCCTTTGGTTCTTCCTTGAGAATTGGCCAGGCTTGAGGTGAAATCCAAAAAGGAGAATGAAACCAGATGTTTCTGCCCTTGAAGTAAAGGAAACTTGTTTATCCAATGATATAAAAGCTGGACCCTCTTGCAGCGAAGTTGGAGACCTCACCTGGATGGATACATCGCATAGGATATCCTAGTTGCTGGGAAAGACTCTCCAAATCCTTGCTGTAACCGGGGTTCCTCAGTGACTGTGGTTCTGGATGATGGTAATGTATTAAGGGCAATTGGTGATGTTTCTTTCTTAATCACTGTAATTAATCTTACATTGTAATGATTAGATGCATTACCTTGACATGTTCTATTGCTTCTTTCTTATTTCACCGTGCCTTGTTTTGTTCTTGCTGTCTAATTTCACTTATTATTTTATTGCTTTAATGTAAGTAAAGATAAACCCACTTCTTCAACTTTGTATTGGTGCCCTTTGCACTTTGAAAGGAAAAGCGATTTGTCATATAATGAGAAACAGCATGCATTATATACATCTCAAGGTATTATCTACTTGAACACCATTACTAAAATCAGCCGGGTTTGTCTTTTTTTTTTTGTTTGTTTGCTTGTTTTAAATCTTTACATGTTCTCTTTCTTTCTTTTTTTTTTTTAAAGCATAAAAATCACATTAAATAAATAAGGCTGCATTTAAACTTGCATGTTCAGTCCAACCTACATGTTGTTACACTTGCTTCAGTTATTCTCTAGTGTAAAGCAGTCTCTTGTTGCACATTCAAACTTACTCTATTTTCAGCCACAGAACTTCCTTCCACTTTCTGTATTAATTTATTCTCTCAGTTTCTTTCTGCTCCAATATCTGCCTTGGTGTCTCCAGAAGATGCAGATCTCTGAAGCTAGCTTCCTAAATACAAATTCCACTACTAAACACATAGAGAGTGGAAAATAAACTCACTGGAACTCCTTATTCACAATGTCTCCAATTAAGCCTCCATTTCAATGATAGATCATTCCAGGCAAATCATCCGCTCTCTCAGACAGACCTGATCCTTGCAAAGGTACAGCACTCAACATTCTCTTTAATGTATCCCTTGTGATTTTGCTGCACTTCCCCATCTAGCTTCTCTTCTGTCCTCCACCCAAGATTTCAAGCTTTGCTGTGCCCTCTCCATCTGCTCGCCAGCCCTCTGTGTTGAGCAAAGCTCTCATATATTTGAAATCTCTCTTCATGAGACAAGGGCAGAACAGGGACAGATATAACCATTCATTTGCTTTCCCACATCCCATTCTATGACAGAAAATATGAAGACAACTAACACTGGGAACTGAGGATTCAGGAATGCACCCAGCTTTTTGAGGTCTGGGCAGGAGCTGCTCTCTACCATGTACCCTACACCCCCCACAAACAGTCAGCTCTTTTCCAGTCTCCTTCCTATGAAGGACAGCAGGAGTGAGCTGCTAAAATGCAAGACACTTCCCTACGGGCAGAAAAATAAGAACAACTCCATACAATAGGAAGAAAGGAAAAAAAAAAAAAGGGAAAAACAGAAATTTTTTGGCCCACTCAGGATAACAAGCCAAATGTTGCTCCAGTGATGCAATTTGATTTCTGCCTGCTTACAGCAAGAATGCTCAAATAGGTTGAAGCGGTTAAAACAGTCTGGTCTGGCAAAGTAGTACAAAACAGCTGTTTATGCCAAGGAAAGACAAATACTAGAATCCCCATATGTTCTGCCCCCGAAATAAAAAATCTGGAGGAAAGGTAACAGGCAGAAAGAACACGGTTTGAGTTGCAATTAGGCTTTTAGGACCCATCCTACTCTTTAAAGTGACACCACAGTTACATGGGCCAAAAGCTGCCGAAAAGTGTAGTTTTATATCGCATGTGAAAGAGCCCCTGCAGCAGTGAAATAGTGTCACTGGCATGCTATGAAAGCTCCCTCAATGGCACATATGGGCTACTGTCTTCATTACCACCAGAACAGATTCTTGCAACCGTGCAGCATTTTAGATGCAATTACCCCTCTTCGCTTTTTAGCTTTCACAGTTTCTCAAAACTGCAGAAAAATTTCGCACGATGAAGGTTTGAGCATGTAGCTAACTTGCTCCATTTGCTAGAAACATGCAAGTAGATAAAACAGAATTAACCATCCAGCATTTCTTTCACATGCTGTATGAAAAAGAGTTAGCAACCGTAAAGTTTAAAAACTAATCTGCTCTCCAGAAAAATCACAGAATCACAGAATGCCTTCAATTGCAAGGAATCTTAAAGATCATCTACTTCCAACCCCTCTGCCATGGGCAGGGTTGCTAAGCAATACATGAGGCTGCCCAGAGTTCCATCCAACCTCACCTTCAGGGATGACGCATCCACAACATCTCTGGGGAGCCTGATCCAGCACCTTACCATTCTCTGTGTGAAAAATCTCCTCCTAATATCTAACATTAATCTCCCCTCTTTCAGTTTAAAACCATTCCTTCTTGGCATATCACTATCAGTTTGGGCAGAAAGACAGTCTCCCTCATATTAATAATCTCCCTTCAAGTGTTGGAAGGCCATAATGAGGCCTCCCCAGAGCCTTCTCCTCTCCACGCTGAACGCTCTCAGCTGCCTAATCTTTCTCCACAGGAGAGGTGCTCCAGCCCTGTGATCATCCTTGTGGCCCTCCAACCCCCACCAACAGCTCCACACCTTTCTTGTATTGGACTCCATGGGACTCCATGAGATGCAGGCCAGGACACTGTCGGCCTTCCATCTGTGAGCACACACTGATGGCTCAAATCAAGCTTTTCACTCACCAGAATCCCTAAACCCTTCTCCATAGCTCTGCTCTCAATTTGTGGTGCTACATACCTCGGACTGGCCCAATCTAAGTGCAACACCTTGCATTTCCTCTTGTTGAATCTGATTAGGTTCACAAAAATGTGCTAGCTGAACAAACTTAACTACCAAACCAGGAGAAGCATAAAAGATAAGAGCTGAAAACTGGCTTCTCTAAAATGACAAAGACTCTGCTAATGAACTGAGTAAAGCCTATATTATTGTTGTAAAGATCTACCATTGACAGACACAGATCTTCTGAATGCTTGATTGATATAAAAGATTCTCTGCTGGTGTTCACAAAGTACAAAGTCTGAAAATAGAGACAACACATCCTCGGTCTTTCAAATGGGCTGAACAACAAACGTTGGCCTGGATTTGACTGCATAGTGGTATCATATCTACATCCTTTTGATCATCAGATCTCTCTTTTTAATTTAAAACTTGCATTTATGATCAGTAAAACCTTGAAGCATAAGATTTACAGCCTTTTACACCGGGCAGAACTCTCTTTGATTGCCAAACCTTGTAGCTGCAGTCCTGTATGAAAACATTTTGCTTTATCTGTGAACAACTTCAGGACACTCTTTGTATCTAATATTCTAAGCATGCTATCCTATCTGGAACAAAGAATGATGACTCAAGTTTAGATGCTCACGTAAGTAAGCAGTAATCCAGGAAAGCTCTCCTTAGCTACTTTTATTGCATATAGTCAAAACAAATTTGCATGAATAGAAGTGTGTGTGGTTATACATATGTGGACTCATATATGTACTTACAAACTTGTTAAATTCTTGTAGACTTATTTTCTTAGTTTTACAAGCCTAGATGATGACTGAAAAAGTGGAAGAATGGACTAAGTTGAGACAAAAAAATACAGTATGTCAACAGGCACTGGCTTTTTGACATGTTTATGCTATTACAAAAAAAAAAAAAAAAAAAAGGTGAAATTAATTGAATTTGAAGTTATATTTTAAATTTACCAGCTGAAAAAAATCCTAAATATTCTCTTCAGAACAAAGTAACTATGACTTGACACTGCCTTTCACTTTGCCATTAGACCTCAATCTGCTGCATTCCCTAACTGCTCTGACAGTTAAAACTCTCTTCTTGGTATTTAGATCTGAATTTTTCTAAGCACTGCTTCATCTGCTTGAATAAAGCAAATTCCCTTCTCAATGGCATCATACATGGAATGTTTAACCTCAGTTTCAGTATTTTACACCACTAGGCTCTTCCAACTCATCAGTATGGAAGCAATGTATTGTAGTTCTGATAATCCCCTTTTCAGCCAAAAACCTTTGCACTGTCCCTTGGTTAAGAAAAGCTTCTCCCCAAAAAGCCCAAATCTAATATGTAGTTTTCTTTCAAGTTACATGCTCCCCTACCATGCATTCCAGCCTTTTTTAGGCTATTACTCCAAATCCAAACAAAACAATACTGAGGATTCCTGCTATGCTAAGATCACCTATTTAGATACCACCTCCTCGTTCCCCATTTTACATCACTAAGATGCTGAGCTGTTCAGGAATTGGGAATATCTTATTTCTAGTATTTTAATACAGTATCAATAGGGTAACATGTTTAAAGTATTGAAAGATTGCAGTACTGTAAATGACAATAAATAAATATGGTGGGTATTAACCAACATCATTAAAGATTATGTACACATCATAATGCCAGACCTGACTGTCTTTTTTCTCCTCTAAATCCTGCTGAGCTTATGCATTAATGCATTCTTACATATAGCAGATGATGTGCCTTTTGCCCTCTATCATTCTCTTCACTGAAGCAGCTCACCCTCAGCTTTACGTCCCTATCAGGATTGCCTGTCCAAAGCTGACTAACTTCTAGTTCCAATAGGAAATTGTACAATATGGCAAACCACAGCAGACATAGTCCTGTCAGCTAGAGGTAAAATCTATTGCTGCCCAGAGTGATTAACATGACAGAAATCAGATCTGATGATAGTGAGGTTATGAAGTTTCGGCTGAGATCATGCCTTTCCTACCACTCAACTGACACAACACAAAGTGACTCCAAAACTGCAGAGTTCAGATTAAGAGGTAATAAAACCTAGCGCTTGCAATTAGTGCCCACAAGGGCACTGCTGCAGTGAAAAACAGAGAGGTTCTTGAAGTATCTGCAACTACAGGGTTATGTTTGGTGGTTACTTTTGTTATCTCTTTCACAATCTAAGACAAGGAGAGATAACACTGGCTGATAAACTGCACTGGAAACAACAGCAGTTCAGAAGGCTGTGATTCAGAGAAACCCTATACTTCAAGTAAATGCATCTGGCATTTCCAGTTGGTTCTTTCTTCGGTAAGGTTCCAAAATACATTTACAAGACAACAGTGAAATTTCTACAACAGTCTGGAAGTCATATATATAATATACATTATAAGTATAATGTATATAATATATAATATACATTATAAGTCTGTTCATGTGGCTCTCTGGAAGGTGGAATTAGTGGACCACAAAGGGAAGGGAAAAAAAAATCTTGCTTGAAGTAAAAAAAATATATATATATCCAAAACAAGCAATGGAAAAGTTGAGCGAGGACTCCATCCACAAGACAGAGGCTATGGAAGAGGTGTTGCATGAATGTATTTTGCATTTGTCAGCATTCACTGGGAGAGATGTGTAACTTTGCAACACTGAACCAAAGGAAGATGAGTAATAGGACAAAAACTATACTGTCTCAGTCAAAAATATGACTGAAAATAGTTTTGTATTATTTATGTTTTCATATATTCAGTATTTGCATTGCTACTATTGTCTTCAGGGGAGTTTGCACTGCAGCTAGAATTCTGTTGGATTATAAATCTCTCATCCATGAACAGCAGATGAGCAGATTCCTTTACTTCCCATTAGCCCATAAAGTTTTCAGCAATGCTGCAATAAATAAATAATGAGAATTTCATGTCATACAAAAATAATTGAAATTGATTAAATGTTCCTACGCAGTAAGGGGAAGTGGCAATGGAGGATGAAGTGAACTCTTCTTTAGTAATGCAAGTTGAGTACAGGGAAAGGCTTCTGGAGAAAAGAAATACAATCTCACTTCTAAGAAGGAACCTGTAAATGGCAGTGTTGCTAACTCAGACAAGTCCAGTAACTGAATGCACTGTGGTGGCTGGGTTCCTGGGAAACTCGCAGTGGCCATAAAAGCAAAACTTCCCTTTTGGCAATCATGATGCTGCATACTTAAGATGAAAAAAACTTTTTACTGAGCAAGGAGGCAAAATCCCATTGCACTTAACAAGCAGGCTCATCAGCCTACAAAGCTGATGGGAAACATTAGTTCAATAATTCAGAATGATACCTAATCATGACGTTCTTGCCCAAAACGTATGGTAAATACAAAACTTTCCTAAAAATACGTGTAAAAAAAGTATACCAATGTTCCTGTGTTAAATCTGAAGTTATTGCAGATGAAACAAAACCAACTTATATACTTTCAAAAAAAAGTACAGGTTATCTATCCTATAACAATCAGCTCCAGTCATATTTATGTAAAATGAAGATATCATGGGACAACTGCTTTTCATTCTAGTTAGTAACTGTCTGCCTATGAACTTCAAAAATCCCAATGAGATATGAGTGGGAAAAAGTTCTCCTCTCACACTTCACAAGCTTCCCTGCTCTGCAGTGAAAGAGGCAGAACTGGAAACCTTCAGATCCCTCTCCTACACTGCAGGGAACTTCTGCTCCACACCTGAAGCAACTCCTGTCCTCCTTCTGACCTTGGTGTCTACAGGGCTGTTTCACATCCTTCACTCTCCTCTGCCCCTGGGCAGCAGTTTTTTCTCTTTCTTAAATACGCTTTCTGGAGGTGCAACCAGTATTGCTTATCTCCAGCCAGCAGCTGGTCCCTTCTGTAGCAGCTGGAGATGGGTCTGACTGGATATGAGACACCTGCTGGCCTCTTCAGTCTTCCCATCATCACAACACTGCCATGTAAGCACAATATACACCTTCTAATAGAGGGACTCAGACATTCTTTTTAGAGGAACTCATGAGTTTCCGATCTGTGAAACTTTCAATAGTTTCACTGCACAGTGCAAAAACCTTTAATTGTCTTTTCCATTTTATGTTTCTGCTTGACACGCTATTTAGTTACATTCTATTTTTTTAAGAGGAATTGAAACAGTCTGTTTTGAAACCTAACATCACTTATTACTGAATGATAGCATATACCTGAAACGTAGACCCAAAACACTACCAATTTGCATGAAGAGCTTCTCATATATTTCTATACTTCTAAGGAAACAAAAACTGAGCTGTGTTCCAGTTTTTAACTACTCCTATAGGCTTTTCATCAACAAAATTAGTCAAAACACTGCTATCTTTTGCCATCAAGCAATGCAAATGGTAGGAATTTTAGAGATTCCGGATCAATGTGCAAAATGTTCTAAGCAAACCTTTAAGTGCAAACACAAACTATTACTCCTGTTCTGCTACTATAAAAAGTGGACTCTCTTCTATCAGTTCAGCCAGATATCAACCATCAATTCAACCCACCAAGCAGCATACAAGCGTGCAAATCAAAACACGTATCATAAAAAATTACATAATTCTGCAACTCATCAAAGAATCAAACAACGTGAAGAACTACCTTTTTATATAAAATCCCACAATGTGTTAGACAATATTATGTGAAGCTCTATGTACAATTTTAGTACATTATCCATATGAAGTTCTGTAACACAGTTCTGCTATCTAGCAGCTTCTTATTTAGATACTACAATCTAGAAACACATCGACTACATTGTAACTACCCAAATAGGAGCTCTTCATCTAGATAAAAGGGGTTCAAAGATGCTACTTAAAAATGTTCCAGATTAAACATCAACTTTATTAAATTTAAGAAAATCGTCATATTTAAAGTGTTTCTTTCATAGGATAATTTGGAGATCTTTTCAACAACAGAACCGTTTAAGCTGCAATTTTGGCAACAACGTGCCAAGACTCTGAAAGAACAGTTACTTCATCTAAAGCAATCTTCATACAAGCCACAGCCAACAACCTTGCATACCCTTGCCACTCATAATTTTCTTCTGGCAGGATAAATTTGGCTTACCAGTTCAGCATGTCTGCTTTTCAACTACGGGCAGCTGGCCCTTCAAGAAGATTCTGCATCCTCATTTCTGAATCATATAGTAAATATATATATAGTAAATGCACAAGCTCACCACATAAAGTTCAACATAAAAGGAAAAGAATACTTCCCAGTCCTTGCAAAAGTTGCTTGTATCTGCAGTCATAAGAATGGACTGCTATTATTTAATCCGGCATACAGTTTTTATATGTAATATTATTAAAAAAAAAAAAAAAGTTACTTGCTAACAATTGTGCCACAAACTCCACAGAATTGCCATAATATAGCAGGAAGAACCAATTTTACTTTTTCTAAACATAAAAATTATGAACTGATATGAGTAGATGCCCTGGTGTCACATGAGAGCAGGTGCTTCTCAGTATCCTCTGAGATCATTCATTCATTCAAAGTCTTCTCTTCTTTTGGTCAATAATTACACAACTTCCCACACGTTTTCAAACTTGCCCCCTCTTTTTACTCCTACCAATATCTCCTTTAAACCACTCCAAGGCCCTGCCTCTACAAAGTCATCAAGCAGATGAAAATGCTGCATACATAAACCAGCACAAAGTGCTCCAACTGCATTTGAGCTCAGCCAACTCAGACCAGAACCCGAGAGGTCTGCTTGAATGTGCAGTGATAACTACTGCACAGTGAAGACAGTGTGGGTCTCCTCATCTCTTCTATACTCTGCTCTGACAACAAGGATGCCACTTGTTTCTATCCATCTCTCTTGCAGGCCTACCTAATGCAAAGAGATGGAAGATGACATGTTTATTATCTGATTCATAGTTCACCTGATTCGTAGTCTGCAACTACTGCCTATTGAAATCTCATTGGAAGGCACTGAACAGGCAATCCAGTGATTCAGTTCAGTTTAACTTCTCAGTATACAAACTATTTCTGCATATACCCATGCCACCATTTCTGTACTACACTGTATCAGTATCTTCATTAAAGGTTCAGCCTTTGTCCCATGCAGTCCATTTTCCATCTCACAGAAGGCATTTCCTGAGGCAGAATTGGTACCTGGGCTCCTCCTTCTCTGGAGTTAAGACACCAAAAGAGCCTTGCTTAAGCCACCAGATTTGCAAAGCCAATATTTACTCTACAGTGATCTGTGTCACTACATCTGCATTCATAAGTATTTCTATTCATTCTCCTTTTTACTTTTTTTTTTTCTTTTTCTTTTTCTTTTTTTTTTTCCAACGGGGACCTTATCCAAAAGGACACTGTGTTGGTTATCCACCAGTCTAACAATGCAGTTGCTACTGGATGTTAAGGAGTTACATTCCTCCTCTTCAAATCGCATATATCATTCGATTTTATTTCTTACAATTACTGCACAGTTATCCTGGTATATCTTTTAAATAGACTATTAATCATCCCCATTGAAATAGGAAAAAAGAACAATTCCGTTCTTTTAATATCCCGCTTTTTCCCCAACAAACACAAATTGCTTGCTTCAAGAGGTGCTTTTGAAGAGTGGCTGTATTTAAATAATTACCTTCAAACAATTTAGGCTGCAGGATAGTTCATTATTAATTCAATGTTTCTTACTTCATATCTTTCAGATCCTTACCAGGAAATAAAAAATATTAAAAGAGGAAAAAAAGTAATTCCAAGATCTGAATTTGTCATTGCTCTGTAATTTTCTTCTGAAAGATCATCATTTGCCAAAGCCATTTTGCTGAGAGTTTTTTAGAATGTAATTAGGGATGTCAAGCTTTCAGAGATGTTTTAACATACCAGCGACTCTGCCCCTTTTATTTTTTTGTCAAGAGTGTCTCTCTCGATGTTATATATCCCAAACTCATTACCATGCAACTCTGATTAGAGACTTAGTGGTTCCAAAGTATCTGCAGAATATTTAATCGCTGGAAAAAAAAAAAAAACAACTGGAAAACATAAAACAAACAACAAAAATCCATACAACCCAAGAGCAATTAAAGACCTGAAGGAGTCAGAACATTTTACAAGTTTGGTTTTCAAAGGAACATATCTTGTTTCTGCTGTGAAAAAGAAATGGTTTTTTTTGTGTAAATGGTACATAAACAGTACTTCAATTTTTTTCCAAGCAATGGAAACAACTGACATATTACTTTGCATCTGAATGTAAGTAGTACTGTGAAAAGCAAAATGACAAATATGTCCTATTGTTTCATTTCCTATTTGGTTAATTCACAAGTGTGCAGAATAATATGTGCAATAATCCGTTATCGTGGTTTTGTTTTTACTTTGTTTTCATCTTAATAAAATAATATGGCTACCTACAGCCAGTAAAATAACAGATTGGATGCTGCCATTTACACTACCATAATCCCAACAGCAGTGAAACCCATGGATTAACATCAATTCTCATTACACTTCTGCACAGCATTGAAGCTCCTAAGATTTCTGTTACTGTAATTTTTTTCATACTGAAATGCCAATAGCGCTGAACAATTTGAATGCATATTCATTGCAAGCTAACCTAGAATTTAGCTGCTTCTGATCAGAAAGTCTAGTCAGACATGATAGGAGGAGGAATAATGACCTGATACCTGCATTTTGAAGCATTTGCTTCTTATTTCTCAATAGTGCTTAGAAAGAAGGAAATTATGATAGAGTTCTGTATCCATTCCTGTGGCAACATCTCCTGCTCGTCCTCCTTTTTTCCAAATGAACTTAGAACCACTTTTCATTCTCTCAGGTATCAAAATCCAGCTCAAAATGGGGAAAAAAGAAACACAACCCAAGAGATGGCAGATCTGAGCTTAAACAACCACCTTTAAAAAAACCACCTGAGTCATTCCTCTGTGGAATGGCTATATCTTCCAAATAAATTGTAAATTCTGTATTTAAAGAGACATGCATTTGCCATTACCAGCAAAATGTAGTGGAAGTATTTTCTAGTAAAGGTCAGAGACCCAAAACCCTATTAGACATTCTGTTTGTTTGCTTGCTTTTAAGAAAAGGAAAAAGTGTAAAACATCACAAAAATGCATTAACCTGTTGTACTCTTTGCAGATAAAATGCACTTTTACAAAAAACACATTTTCCAAACGTCTGTTTAACTGAGAAAATTTTTTGCTACCATTTGTTTTCAGCCATAATCCCAATATATCTGCATAAAAAGAAGGTAGATGCTTAAGCTCCATTGTTTATGATCAGTAGCAAGTGTTCAAAAAACATATACATATCTCTCATATATAGTATATACAGTGCTCCTCTCAGTCACATTTATACAGGAGTCAATACAAATAAGAATGGTACGATGAGGAGCTTCTCTTATTTACAGTAGATATGCATAGATTTCCCAGACATTGTAATATGTACTCATATGTTGTCCTACTCCCTGTCTAAGTTTGACCAATTTTGTGTAATATAGAAAAACTTAAGCCCATATGCAGAACAGTTAATTAATATATACTGAACACGCATGGCCCATCAGTGATAACAAAAACTCCAAGTACACCAAAAATTGCACTGCATAAATCCCCTTAAAGCAATGGAATACTACATACAGTATGTTATCAAAATTATAAGAAATAGAAAGAAATTTACTTGAACCAGGTACAAGTAAAATGCATTATCAGAATACAAACCACCATGTTTTTACATTTGGAACTATTTTCAGAAATAGAAAGAAGAATTGTAGCAGTGGTCCAATTACACATTTCCAAAGACAACTGAGAAGATGTAATCTACTATTATTTAATGAAAGGTTCTATTAAAATTTTGAAGATGAAAATTACGACATGGTGGAATTTGTTTTTCTGTATTTCATTACACGTATGTTAAATTCTACCTCAAGAGGAAGTAAACCCTTTATTACCATGGGATGAAGGCCATGAGAAGGATGCAAGTGAGTCTACGTACTTTAAGAGGGTATCAAATAAAAATTTCTCTACGACTACTACAAGTTTTGGGATTAATTGCAGCAAACAATCTCATATCCAATGAATAAATTCAAAAACACTCACCATGATTCCAGTGAGTAAGCAGACTCCTTTCCCACAGTACGTATTAGGTACCATGTCACCATATCCAATGGATAGAAAAGTTATCGAAATCAACCACATGGCTCCAAGGAAGTTACTAGTAACATCCTGCTGATCATGGTACCTGGAAAGAAGAAGAAAACAAATACTTTACTATGAACATTTCAGTTAATTTTTAGTGCTGTAATAAAGAAATCCAGCAACTGGCCATATAACCACAGTTGTATCCCACAGTTGCTTATTTTTTTATTATTTTATTATCTTGTATGTTAGTATTTATTTATATTAGATTCTGTTACTATCATCAAAGTAGCATAAATCTCTTGGTTTTTATTAAAATTTTTCCACCAGGGCACAAGACCTCCTAATCCTCTGCAGTGTCACAAGACATCAGTCTACTATTGTTGTTGTAGTGAGAGACATAAAAGGATGTGTGGGCAAGCCGAACTCAAAGCAAATCTTCGCCTTATAATTAAGAAAATCCCCCTTTTGTGAAACTAAATATAATTTCCTACGTCCCATTTGTTGTCTTAGTTTCAGTATTCAAGTTTAATACAATTATTTGTCTCCTTCAAAGAAAACAAGTTCTGTTGAATAAATTCACCTTCACATGAAATATCAACTGGGAAGCCATGATGGCACATTTTAGGCATAAAATCTATTGTTGACACTCATCCTGTGGGGGAAGAAGGTCTAACAGAGTAACAGAGATGGACAGAGCTGCTCTGCATTATAGACTATCTGCAAAAGCTTCTTCAGATTGCAATAATGCCCACAGCTGCTGTGAAACCTTAGGTTAGTTATTGATGCTGTTGGATCATCACAAGTAGCATTTCAGCCAGTCTCCAAATCAGTAAGTCAAAGAGTGCCATCAGAGGATTTGCTCATAAATCCGAAAGCAACCTGCTTTTGACCACCAAAATAACTGCTTTAGTCTTCTTCCTGGAACTCACTCTCAAAAATGGAGCAGGAATGCAGAATAAGCAGAAAGAAACATTCAGGAAAACTGCTTACATTCACTGCAAGTATATGCAAAATGACTTTGTTATTTTCTTAGAAGTCTCACCTATGATTACACCAACCTCCGAACTCTTTACCTGCCAGCGACTGCATCAACTGATCCCAACCATCTCTTTCACCGTTTGCCTGTGCCCTCATCTCTGTCAGTTTCAGTGCTGTCCTTCTCACACCCTTCATGCAAACTTTTGAAGGTGTTTTGTTCTGTTCTGCATCTAGAGGAATGTGGTAATAGCACACATAGAGCTCCTAATGATGAGGAGCTGACTTAAATAAATACAGCCAGAACAAGAATGGTAGTAACAACAGCAGAGCTGTAAAATTGATTTAACTCATCTCCACTAAGCTCTGCACAACAAAACGAGATCTGGCATTGCTTTTTTCCAGTCTGCTCTACACTACATCTTTTAGATTTCATTCTGCAAACTTAGCATATAAGAGCTGTGAAAAATATGCCGCAGAGAGAGAAAGACATATTTATCCCATTCAGGAGGCAAGAAGAGAGCCTGTGCTTCATACAAGACCCTACAAAGTATCACATATGTGATATGACCCAGAGGCTTTGGATGAGCTTCACAGAAGTGAGCTAAACTCACAACACGTACTCTAAAGCTAGCAAGTCAGTTACATAACAATAAATGCTCATGTAAGTACTTGTAAGATACTTCCCTAATGCTTATCTTCGGGTTTTGAGCCTGGTCATTTCTGTAGTCCAGATGGAAATCAGTTTATCTGCAAAGAACATACATTTTTCCTACATCTTGTCTGAATTTCTACATCTTTTAAATTTTCAGTGCTAACTATATAATGCTATACTATACTATATATAACTATATAGGTGCTAACTATAGAAATGCTGATAGGACATAAAAACTGCCAGAATCTCTCTCATCTGATTAAGATTTTAAGGTTATGGCTCAGCAGTCAAATGATGCACACTATTCAATAATCATCATCAATGCTTACGATTTTGTTGTGACTGGGATGCAAAGAATACTGTATGTCTCCTGTATGGGCTCAACTGCCCAAGAATGGCAAAGCACTCCAGCTAGAAGCCTATTACAAATACTATTTCTCTCACAGCTGTACAATGAGGAACTTCTCATATTAAAAATCCTCCAGTAAAACTGAGACAATGTAAAGAAGAGTTACTGTCCTGATACTCCTGGTCTATCCCAGATTTACAGGGAGATGGACTGGTTTTGTCATGTCTTTCTGTTTTCTTTTGTAATCTGTCTGGTGATTTTTAAGTTTCTGTGGAGAAAATTCTGGTGCATGCATAAGCCATTCTGATTTTAGTAAGATGACAAGAATATCCTTTCAAGTACTATGCTATGTCATTATGCAATGTGATTACTTGGGATTCAAGACCAAGTTGCAGGTGGAGTCTCCTTCCAGTAGAGTGGGAGCAACACCAGAATCTGCAAGTTTGGATTTTGGCTATCCTGTGTCTGCAACCAAATTAAGCCAAAAAACAAGAAAATAACCAAAAAGAGGAAAAGTAATTTCTTAAAGGAGAAGGAATTGCAATGTCATATTTGTACAGCCATGGGAACCACTGAAAAGAAAGACGGGAGATATTTCACCTTTGTTTCGAGGAGGCAGACAGAAAATTTACCCTTTCTGACTTGCTTTCAAAGTCACCACAACTGTAAAGACTGAACTTCTCTGTTCATGCAGGAAAATAAGCATGTCTATCTATCAGTGCACCTCTAATGTCTGTCTCTCAAGGCTTGAGAAAAGCCAGCCACATCACTGTGTTCTTCACTGTTGTGACAGAGCTGGTGTAGTGGACATTATACTGAGGATAAAAGCTACCCACAGCAAACTGGAACAACGCTGTCTCACTCACTGTTAGCTGTCATCAACCTCTACAGACATTTTCTCCTTCCGGATGGATCTTGAAAGATAGACTGGATACAAAAGGCTCTAGAATTCAAAAACACTTTTCCTAAACTACCCATTCACTCTGTTTGAGTGCTATGAAAAAAAAAAAAGGAAACTCAAAAGCTCGGGAAGAATATCAAAATAAATCAAAACTTTCTTTCAGAAAATAAGTTGCGGACAATGCAAAATCCAGTCATTACAAAACAAATTCTAAAACTTATGCTTTTAGGCATTAAAGTTTAGTTTGATAAAGGCTCTTATGTTTAACAAAGCTCTTTTTTTTTTTTTTTTTTTTAATCACTAGAAAAATTATTTAAATTCCACTATTCTTAGTCAATAAAAACTTGGACTAGAAACATGGTGAGTCATTTAAAATTGAAGATACAAGTTAACACTTAATTATGTTAAAACTGCAGCTATATACAGTTTGGTTTCCTGGATGACATCCAGCCTCACAGAGCAGCAGAATAAAGGGACATTTAGAAAAGCTGTGTACTCCCTGGAGGCACGAAAATCCTTGGCTGAAGTTGCACAAGCAGAAGTATAATTTATTGCTTCTGTTTTCCTTCTCCAACAATGAATGTGCTCGCAGGCAGGTGGCACTACAGCTGGAACTTGCTATTCTGCAGAAAAGCCTCCTCCTGTAAAATGCCACAAGTCAGTTTTCACTAACTAGCATGTATCATTCCTGAAACTACTCTAATTTAAACCAAAAATAGCTGAATGGTTAGACTTGTGCAAAAATAAAGTTACTTGATGCCCTTCCAAACCAAACTGAGTGGGAGTTTTACCATTCATCTCAGGAAGATATAAATATATTCCTCAGCTGCTAGGGTTGTCAAAGCTATATTCCAGATTCTTTACTGAACAACATTTTCTGCTGCTTTCACTGTCAGTATAATGATTTTCAGTTCTGTTCTCCTTCAGAATTACGTTCCTATTTGATGATGTTTCATTTCACTGATAAAACATCTCCTTTCTAGCCTCATGCAGTTATCACAAATGGGTATCTTGACATTTAACAAACATTAATCTTATAAAGTAATAAGTAATAGGAAATCAAATAAAATACTTAGCTTAACCACTGGCACATTAATTGATGGTTAGCAGATTCACTTTAGTTCACCTTGCCTCTAAAGCCAGCCTCTGATAACTTCCAACTTTTTTAGTTTTGCTTTCTTTAACACGTCAGTGAAACAACTGAAGATGAAGGTGAAAAGATTTTCCTTTTAGTAGAGAAGAAAATGGTCAGCTTTGATTCAGTATTTTGATTTCAGTAATTATGAAAGAATCTGAAGCTTGCAGTACAAAGCCAATCTGGGCAGTTTACTCTTGTGAAGTCTTAAAAACTTCAGACTAATTATGGCTGGAAACAGATTCAGGCCATTAAATCAGAAATTTGTCAAGATTCAGCACAGATGCTGATTGATCTAACTAGGTATTAGCACTCAATTACAGCACTGGGCCATTCTGTTACTAAGTGCTTGTTAAGTCTTTTTTAGACAGTAGACACTGGTAGCTTTTTTTCTGTTAATACAGATTTTTCTTTTGTTGAAATAAAGAAGAAAATAAAAGAAACCTACAGTTGCATTCAGATGAAACAGGAACACTGACTCACCCAACGATGTCACTGGCAGAAATGCTGCCTACTTTCATGGGGGGGATATCACACCTTCCCTTTTTTCTATCACATCTGTTGAAATCTTCAAATGTTTTATGAACAGCATCAAAAATGTTTTGCCAAAAAACCCCAAATTTAATCCAGTAGCACTACTGAACCCAATCGAAACAACTGCTGCAATCAAGCAGTCTGCATTCCTTCTACAAAGGTTAAAATGATAATTAGTTTACTATTAAGAATATCAGTGGACAAATACATGTAAAATTAACAAAACCAACAGGAAAATGTTAAGTAAACATTATTACACGAGCAGCATCTGTACTATATTAACAAGCTGGAGAGAAACAATAATCTAAAAGACATCAACTGACAGGAGAAAGAGCAATCAACACAATAACAGAAGGGTGAGATGGCATGTTTTAAGAAAGTTTATCATTATTCTGGAATATAAATCATATTTTAAACATAAGTGTGGAGACATACAAGGATTTGAACCCCTAAATACTTTCATATATCAATGCGTGGACATGGGGTAAAGTGCCTTTTGAAAGTTATTTGACTGACACTCCTGAAGGTCTTGTCTTGCTTTCTTGGAGCTGACACTCTTGTAAATCACTATACCTGTCTGCAGCACTTGGAGGTGGAAAGAGTTCATATTTTTTCCAAGAAAAGCCACTTGGTTTCAAATCTAATCAAATATATCAACGTTACTAAAGTTATTTGAAGTGTTACCTACATTTTCTTCTTTATCTTTTAAATAAATGTGAAAGTGTGAAGGAAAGCTGCAAAGGAATTCTGCAAGTGCTGGGAAACTGGTAAACTTGTAAAGGTGGGATAGACAGCAATCTGCTAGAGACTGCAGCACAGATAGGAGTGCTCAGTATACATACACAAATAGTTCTAACATTGGGAATAATGTTAGAACTACTGCTTCAGGTCTTAGACTATATGAAAATGAGTTGTATGGAAGTTCCCAGATAGTTTGTTCAGGGAAACTCTTTCTTGCCTTGTTACAGAAGTGCATGCACACACACACACACACAAATCTCACCCTTAAGGGCTTATCCCCCAACACGATCATGTTCTTACTCCTACCATTTTCTTTTCAGCAATGTCAAGTTTTTTTGTCCCTTCCAGTGGTGTAACCAAAGAGAAACGTTATCTCCATTAAATTCCACAGCAAAATTCCCATTGCCTTCACTGGGATCAGGAATTAGAAATCCAATTTCTTTTTGTCAAAGTTTCAGCTGAGGATTTTCTAAAATGTTTCCAGTTAGTGCTTCCATGCTCACCCATTTCAGAATTTTTACTATGCCTTTGTTTTCATCTCACATCCTGGGTGCCAGGAAACCTCCACTGTTATGTGTATGACTATCAAGAAACATTCCAAGAAAATTGCTAAGCTAATTACACTTCCAGCTTACAGGAAATGTAAAATGTGATGCTTTTCCTCTTCAACATTTAGAAGCATAATAACAAAATAAAATGCTTATCTGGGGACTTAACTATAACATATCCTTCCAGCATGCTTGAGATTCAGTAGAATGATGAACAAGCTAAAGATCTTGGAAAGCCATCTTCTAAGTCTTAAGCCATAAACAGTCCTTAAGTGCTGGAGGCCTGAATGTTTTGCTGGTTCTGCATTCTGCCTGTCAGCAGCCTTTCTTTTACGAAAAACAAAGTAAAACAGAAAACAAAACAAAACACACAGAGAAACTGCCTGGAGTCATCCAGTTGCACCCATCATGAAAAGCAGCACTGTTTCTCCCTATTAATTCTGTTACCGCCATAGTCCCCACAGCAACTTGTTAACAGCTTCCACTTCTCTTTCACCTCTTGGTACATTGCATCTTTGGTGTTCCTACTGCTGAATCTCTGAAGAAAAACATTAATAACTGATAAAATGCTTTTCAGAATGTGTGTGGGTTTGTTTGTTTGCTTGTTTTTTGTGAATAATATGAATGAAATACTTTACTGGAGCTTTAGCATACTTCTTAGAAAGCTTGCTCTCACTGCCTCCTTAGACTACATCAGCAGCCAGAAAAGAAATGTTACCATCACCATCCAAACAGAGCCTGTTTTTATTTTGTTTTTTTTTCTACTCTTTTGTCTGTACCTCCCCGCTTACCACTTTAATGCAGCAAAAAACTCCATTTGTTTTTGGACAAGGAGAATAGTGTGGTTACTATGAAAAACAAACATTACTTATAGTTACAATACATGCTCAATTTGGCTTTTAGCCATGAACTACAAGAATATAAACTTGAACATTCTGAAAAGCATATATGATGTCATATTTGTCCCAGTTTTGTTGATTCTAATAAGATTTGCCTGTGTCAGTTTTCATCAGTTTTAAAGGAAAAGAATCTACAGAAATTGTATATAATTCTAGAAAATTGTGAAAGTGCTGGAAAAAAAACAGCAACAAATAAAAATTATACATATCTGGCTGCAATATGTTTTAGCATCAATCTATCAAAATTAGGGAAAAGCTAGCATGGAAGGTACTGAAAAGATCTTTTAAATAGAAATGTTGCATGGTTCAGAAAACAGAATTCCTAGACTGCCTGAATGAAAAGGGAGAAGAAAGTTAAATACAGATAAAAGGAGGTAGCTTTATTAACAAGTGGTATTTCTTGACATTAGATAAGATGGAAGAACCATATTTCAGGAAGATTTAAAACTGAATCCAGTGGCATGAATAACAAAAAACAACCAAGGTTACAGTAGCAAGACAAAAATGTATACAAGACATGAATCCTCAAATTTCATAGCACAAGGCAAAGAGTAAATGTCAGGCAGTAGGACAAAGTTATACCTACAAACACGTATGACAGATCTGCTAATCTCTTTATGATTCACACTTGACTTCAAGCAGAAGCGATGTTAAAAATGAACAATACACACAGGTATCTGCATGGGCAGAAGGAGTGAGCTACACTTATACCTCACAGCAGGGCAGCAGCATCACGAGCATCATCTTTACTGTCCAGCGCTGCAGACAGCCTGAAAAGCACGAGTCCATCGCAGCAGAGGACAGGAAGACAGAAGAAGCAAGCAGGAGCTAACCAGGAAGGGCCACTGCCTGATACAGCACCACAAACAAGGCTGGGGCTCAGGCTCTCCAAGTTTCTGACTAAGCCCACGCTGTTTGCAGCACAAGGTCCAGACCTATGGCACCGCACTGCTGACGAAGGTGGTGAGCAGAAGCCAGGATGCCCTCACCTTGCACAGGGTCTCTGGCTCAATCCACAGACAAGCAAGCTGAGGGACCACAGAGAGCTTGACTGAAGAGGAGAAACAGCTGCTATTTTGTCTGGCGCAAAAGAGAAAAATGAGCAGTGCTACTTCAACTTTGAATTGAATTCAAGATAGAGAGAGGATGACTCTTCAGTCTACTGGAGAGATACTGCCTAAAAGGCTTAGAAGAGGAGTTGGGGAAAGAAACACATCAGCACCAAAACTAGACAAACCACTTCTCAGTAAATAACAGCTCTGCTTTCAAAGCCAAGTTTATAAAATAATCCGGGAAGTCTTGAGACTACAAGCACACTCAGTAAGAAAAATAAAAAACAAAACCTCCTGTAGATGCTTTTCCTATATCATGCTATGCTTTTCCAGTATATCATTTTTTTACCAAATGAGGTTCAGAACAGAGGCTGTTATAAACATACAGCGAGTTAAAAGAATGCTGTAATGCATGAATGTAATTGGGCCAAACTAAAGCAACATAAATGGCCTTGGAGCAATACTTTTTAACGCTGTATTTTGTAATCTTAGAAAATAAGACATATATCATGTGTATTTCCTTTCTGCAGCTATCCATTTTACAAAGTCTGAAACTTGGTGATACAGTAAGAATGAATATTATTTCAAAGATTTGCTGCAATTTTTCCAAGTTTCTAACAGAAGTAGATGAAGCTGTATAATTACTGAAATATCAATCTTTGAAAAATCAAAGGAAGTTGTTAATGAGCTCTACAGTTAATCCTTCCGTATATCCAGCAGCAACTAATTCCCTGCTAAAATTTTCCTTTATTTTGCATCTTTTATTTTCTCCAGAGATACCTTGATACTATTTTACTTATAAGCCCCCGCTGGGAGTTGTTCTGTTTTCTTCCGTTGTTTTTTTGTTTCTTTCTTTTTTTTTTTTTTTAAGTTCAGAATGCCAAATATAATCATACTTGCCAGAACGACATAAAGGTTAGCCTTCCTTTTCTCCTGGATGCACATGTGGGTAAATGGGGGATAACAGGAGAACTACAAATCATACAGCAAAGACGATGCTGAATTCTCAAAGAAGACTTAGTGAAAAACCAAGCATTCTGAAGGTGTTTTTCTCCCATGGAACTAATAGCAATTATCAGTATGCAAATTATTGCTTTTCAGTATCTTGCTTTTTACTGCAGAAGCTGATGTATTTCCTCTAACCAAAAGGAAGTACAAGCTCAAAGTCATAAAGCCCATTCTATGTGCCCAAGCATGAGAACCTCAACAGTACTACCAGCATAAGTACTTATTCTAATGAAAAGCACGTTGTAAGCAGATGACCAAAAAAAGGTCTGAGAGAATTTATCATTTTCATTAGAATTTAAAAGTGAAATACTTAGACTCATTCAAATGTTCTTGGCACACAGAATCACAGAACGGCCCGGGTTGGAAGGGACCTCAAGGATCACGAATCTCCAGCCCCCCTGCCATATGCAGGGCCAGCATCTTCCACATTTAATTCTAGACCAGAACAATAAGATTGCCCTGCGCAGTACCTTGGAAGTAAAAATTTTACAAGAAACAGAATTTCTTTTTAGCTGGATCTTTGTGGTAAAAAAATTATCTGACTGCCTTTTTGGACAAAGCTCACAATTTGTACCATAGGCAAGTCTGGAAATGCGTTTAATTTAAATCAGTTTAAAATGTACTTGTTTAAGGAATGTATTTTAATATCCTTCCTGAAAGTGACAGGTTGCATTGAGCTCAGCTTCCTGAAGTCACATTGCTTGAAACTATACAGATTTTACTGCATATTCAAAAAACAATTCCAAACATAAAGTCTGTATACTTTTCAGTCACCAGATATTTGTGCCAGTTTTTACCACCAGTTGGTTATCGATGTACTGATGGTGAAAATTAATACACTCACTATGAAACATAAAGAAGTATAAAATATAATTATATAACACTACATAGCATATTAGACAAAGAAAATACTTGTAACATATTTTTACATGTGAAGCTTTAGCACGAGGCAATCAATGTTAAAGGAAAAAAGTGTTCCCCTTTTTCAATTCTGTCCTTTTCATCTCTGATCAAAAGGCTGGGAAAATACTGAAATCATATTGCCTGTAATAAATCTAGAGATAATAAATCCAGAGACACTCACCTACTAGACGTCAAGAAAGGTCATTTACGCAGGAGACAAAATTTTTGTTTCCCTTTGGATGGTATGATGCCTCCACACTGTTGTATGCCTTACATCAGAGTGAAAGCATACACAGATCACTCATGGGACAGAAGTTCTGTCACAAGTCTCACAGTGCAACTACACACTGAAATAATAGTTTCGGTCAGGCTATCAGAAACATAATGCAGCTGTAGGGCTTAGCTACAGTGATGGTAATAAAGGACTACTTTCTTCATTATAGGCCTCTGTGGTGTCATATTTGAAAGGAGAAGTGTTGTCCAGATAGAAAATGCTTAAGAGGTTTCTGCTGTTCGGTGTTAAAAATGCCAGATGCAGTTATAATTCCCTTTGCTCTGTTTTAGACAGTGGCTTAATATCAAATTCTGTGTGAAACTGTGTGAAGTCTAAGTTCTCTGCTTTCTTCTTTTATCTTCTCATTAAAATGAAGGTAAAAAACAAACTGGTATTGCTAGTTTTTCAGTTTCAAGTTTGTTTGCTTTCAGGACAGCATAACTCTCAAGGATCATCTGTCCTGTAGGGATCACTCTTATTTACCGAGAGAAAAAGAAAAAAGAAAAAGAACAAAGATATAAAGAAAAAAGATCTTGCAATGTTTTCTCTAGATATCATGTACTAAAGAGACTTCCTTGCGCCTCCAAACTCTCCTCACCGAGGCTCTTTTATTGACTGATACTTGCAGTAAATACTTTCTGACCTTTCATTTCTCTTAATTCCAGTAAAGAAAGGAATGGAATTCTACGCTCTCAAGGAACTTCAGCAAGCGATGTTTCAGAAAGACAGAGCAGTTACATATTGTTACTGTGCTGTACTGCAGGTAAGAAGTCTGAATTCACAGCTGAGCCCATCCTGAACTTACCTTTTTCACTACCTACACCTGCAGCATGCGTCTTGTGGCTTACAAGCTGAACGTGTTAGAAAAATCCTCTAATGATACAGAATTTACCTATTGTCTATGGATTCCTCAACAGAGCTAATTCCTAGGCAAATCATACTTTCATACTTAACTCTTTGGACAGGGTGCAGGTGAGAAAGCACAAAACAAGGAACTGAGTTCCTGATGAAGTAAGGATGCACAGGGTGGGAACACACGACTCTGTTCTTTCTACACCTTTATTGGTTTGATGTGAATATTTTCTTTACTTTCACCTGTCGCTAATTATTCCTTTTCCAGATTGTGTTCATTAAGGCTGTCAATATAATAAGCATTAAATTTCAACATAGCCAGCAAAAGCAAGAAGACATCTGTTAAAACCTGAAATCTAATTCACAGTGGTCTCTCAGCCCTGTACAGAAGGTGAGGTCATGGATGGGGCAGACTCATGGAAGTGCATACACATGAGCAGGTCTAGTTCTAGAGAACTACCCTTGGGGAGCTACTAATCGTCCTCCTCCATTGAGTTTATTGGCTGAATTGTCCTTCTGTAAGATTTTACATATAAAGGCAACTGAATCCATCTAAAAAATAAGTAAATAAAAATCATTTTAGGGTTCTACAAACACCGTTGCAGAGGTCTGCCGTCTTAACTTTCAGCTGTCCTCCTTTGATGATTATCACTTGAAAGCATTCCAAAGAACAATAAGAAGAAATCTTTTTATTTATTTATTTTTGCTCTCATTTCAAGTAAGTAATGATGACCAACAACACGGAGGTCAAACACACCTTACTCCAATAGAAATCCATAACACTACAGAATAAAGAAGTCAGATATGCACAATAGACGATGTTTGTTCTAGGAGAGGAAGAAAAGAAGTAGATACCAAACTCAAGGTATGTGTCTTGCTCTACTGCTATTGGGACCACTTTATACCTAAGTTATATTTCTGCAGTTAAAAAGTATTCATTGTATAAATGTGCTAATAGGACATACTAACTAAAAAAAAATATTTGAGTAAAATTACTTCTTATTTTAACTTACACAATAATGATCTCGGATTTGTCTAGATTTTTGCACTCAAGAAATTGAATTGTATATTATTCATAGTGAAGGAGGACAAAGACCTTCAACGATACTAATTTAAAATCCCTGGAAAGTATATCAGATGCAGTGTCTTGATTCTCCACACTACTCATCTCCACTTAATTCCTCCCTTAGCCACATGAGCTGTGACAAAATAGAAGTATGAGCAGAGCTGAAGCCACAAAGCCACAAAGCTTCCTGCCTGGGATAGCCCATGTTTTCTGAATGTCTCTTCCCAAAGACTGAGAAATCATAAAGTAAGCATGCAGAATAAATTAAATTACCTGTATTTTGCATACAGACACACTTCCTTTCTGAACAGAATGGGTAGAGCTATGTTGGACATCTACCTGAACAATAGTTTTAAGCAATATAAAAACACTAGCACTTCTAACATTCTTTAATAGTTGCAAATCTAAAACCATTTGGGTAAGCAATGGGTCAGGATGACATTGTTTATGAAAATAGCACAACAGAAGGATGTATGTCCTAGAAACCAGATAAGCATTGCCTAATGAGCCGTACTGTTTATGGAAACTCAGTGGATTCTTCTAAAGTAGTGTCCTTTAGATGAGTATAGCTCACTCTGACACGAAAATTATACCTCTGGAGACCCTTAGTTATGGAGCAAATGTAATAATATCAAAAGTTTCTTAACTGAAAGTAAATCACTAACCACTCACCTGAGAGAGGGCAGATATCTGGGTGGGTCCTAACGTAACTAACATTGTGAAAATAGTACAAAAATGAAAGTTAAGGAATTAACTTAGTGGAATTCTCACCTAGCACCCAACTTTGGGCAAATATGAAATAAACAAAAATCTGTACGTAAAATTGTTTAATTGCATACTGATTATGCAACCCCATATATAATACTACAGTAGAACTTTATGCTGGTTAAGTTTGAACCAGCACACCAAATGTGTTTATAATTCTCTTCATGGAAGAGACAAAAGAGCTTAAATGACTTTAGAATCATGGAATCACTCAAGTTGGAAACGACCTTAAAGAACATCAAGTCCAGCCATGAATTTTGTTCAAGGGCACAACAGACCTATAAAATAGATTCTCTATTTCGTTCTTCAACAAACATTATGTAGTCTAAATAATTAACTGCATTTTCCACTGAAGTTTTGCACATCTTTATATTTTTAGAAATGTATGAGTTTTATGTTGGTATACTAAGACCTTCAGTTCGATGTTCTATCCTACACACAACACAGCCTGTTACCTGAATAAAAGCAAAACAAACAATATTGACATCATTAAAGCCATGCTAACATTATTTCTAATATAGATTTGTATTTTTGTTAAAACAGAAATGAAAATGAACTGATCCAATGTGCACTTCCTGGTACAGATTGTTGCACCTCCAAAACACACTGGAACATTTATCCTTGGCATTTGATTCTTGACTAATTATCTGTGCCAAAGTGTCCTGTTCTAAAAATTAAGAGAAATCACATTTCTTTCCTCCAGAAGTACAATCAGTGAAGGACAACAACATCCTGCTGTGGAACATTGATTGCATCAGCAGTTCTGCTTTCTAGCACACAAAGAACAAAGAATGCAACCGAATCAATCTGATTGCAAGGAGATACAACTGTTTGAGTAAATATCATGCTAAATGCAGTATTATTAAAAATTACCATGCACCACCTTTGTTAAACATTAGTATGCTTAGAACAGATAGAAAAGTAATGCTGGAAGTATTACTGAGAGCTGACAAATGGCTCTGGTGTTAAATTAACTAGACGAAAAATATATTTTTCTTTTGAATACCTTGGGAAAAAATCTACTGCAATTTAACACTGAAGATTAAACAGTCAAGGTTACAATTTTAGAAGCTTATTGGTCTGAAGGCATATAACGATTTTCTGAGGAAATGAATGATTAAAAACAGAAAGATAGGTACTTCTGCACGAATATTTAATCTGAAATCTCACTGTCTAATTTCAGGCAATGCTGCATCTCTATGATTTTAAATATGACCTGCAAAGGTTATATTGTTCTTTCTGAAACACAGTGAAGAATTGCTTTCATTAGATGACTCTTACTTAACGTCAATCATTTGCAAGGTCATACATATGCTAATGCATGCCTAGAAGGATGCAGTCCAGCCTGAGGACTGACAGTAAGGTCACAAAGAAAAACATTTTGTACAATTCTTAGGTCAAAGTAATTAAAATAAGAGACAAAATTATCAAAGCTACCAGAAACAAGCCTGAAGTAGCAGATGGACAACACATTTGTTCTCCACCAGTGTGTCACGTTCACCACAATGAGTCTGGAGGCTGGACGGGGCAATGTTTTATAAGCCCGTCTTTAAGCTTCACCCTCAGATGTACTCAAATAGTAAATTCAAAACAAATCATTGAACACTGTGACACAACTGATTATTAACTAAGTACTTTCCATGCCCTTCAACACTCTCCTCCTGTGTTGGAAAAAGGAAACCATTTCATCTCTTTGAACATCATGTCCTATACTAGTCCTCAAAAGCAGCAGAATACAAGTCAAAAAAGGAAAATGCCTCCAGCCAAACTCCGCAGCTCCCCTCAAACTACATCAAGCTGCATGCAAGAGGACGAAAACATTTCTTGTTCCTTTCACATCAGTTCCTTCACTTTAGCACCTACACAATCAGCTAGGCAAACACTGCCTTCTGACTTTCTGTTGGTTTGTTTCATTTCAAAACAGCCCAACAGCATGAGACAGCTAATACGCAACAAACCAATGGGGGGAGAGAAAAAAGGCAGCATTGGTTCTTGCAAGACTACTTCTTGCAAGCAAACACTAGGTACTTATGTGTCCTGAGTTCAGCTGAGACAGTGTCAATAACACAGTGATGTTTTGGTAATGGGCATGCATGCCCAGGACTGGGCCACCTGGTGGAAGAGCTGGCATCATTATGGTCTGGTAGCAGGGGGCAGGGCAGAGCCAGGACAGTTGGACTGAATAAAGTAAGGGGTTATTCCATATCCCTCGCCACCACAGGAAAGGCTGTAAAGCGGTGGGGAGCGGGAAAGGGACCAGCCAGGCACCAGTCAATGGACTTGTGTTGCTAGCAGGGCATTGGACAGCAGGTAGTTGTTAGCTGGGCATGGGTCAGTGGGTGGGGAGTAGTTGTACTTTGTTTGTTTTACACATATATATATAAAATATTTTTATAATATTAAGTATTTTATAATATTATAAAATATATTTTAGTACGTAGTATAGTTAGTATATATAATATACAGCATATTAATATATAGTGTACATATAATAGTATATCATGCAGTGTACACACAGTTATTATTGCATTTTCCTTCATTACCTTTTCTGTTTTAGTAAACAGTTTTTATCTCATTTCACAAGTTCTATTTTGCTTCCAGTTCTCTCCCTCATCCCACAAGGAGGGATGAGTGGGCAAATGACTGTGTGGTGCTTAGGTACCTGTCAGGTTAAACTACAACATTAAACAAGGGTTTAATTGTGGGGTTTTTTTTTCTTTTTTTCAGTAACTCTCATGTTTGTAAATAAATAAATAAATAAAATAAAATTGACCAGCTATTCTAAAGTCAATAATTAGACAATGACTTAAGTCCTACTAAAAAAAAAAAAAAAAAAAAAGAATTAAAAAAAAGAAAAAAAAAGAAAGCATTAAAGGGTTAGAAAAACCTGGATAATTTATCACCAGTTACTCAGTCAGTACCTGTTCCCAAACACAGATCTGCATGGCTCAAGTGCCTTACGAGAGAATGAGATCACTGAACTCCAACTTGAACTGGCACATTATTATACGTAAGCCACAAGCTTTTAAGACAATTAACTAAACATCTTTATCCGTTTGTGCTCTACTGCACAATAGCCAGAAGACTGGCACTTTCAAAGAGTGTGCCTCACAGCTCTCTTGCTCTGTCACTGATCCTAAGGAAGAAACAATCAGAGATACAAGGATGAAAGAAACCACAACTTCTGCTGCTTTGCTGGAGTGACAGGATGCAAATGTTTACCTTTTCTACAAATTAAAAACATGGGAACACCCATTCTGAAATGGGCATGCATAATATAGTTGTGCCTTGGGCCATAATAACTAAGTTTTCCTCTAACTAGCAGGACTGACACCCTCCTGATGATAACAGCAGTTCACAATGCTGTCACCTATCTGATTACAGCTGCCAAGACATACTTTTATGACCTAAGACAAACTACGCTCAATGCAGACAAAAGCTTCCCACAAAAATGCATTTGAAACATCAAGCAAGTAAGATAAATCAGACAGGGACACATTTTATTTACATGCCAACTCTTGTTTCTCAGAGGACATAGCAACATAGGATACTTGGAATTCCAATACATAAGTGCCAGCAGCCACACACTGCCTTTACAGTTACTTCGTTAACGCAAAACAGCTGGCATGAGAAGTGGCAGCTGCCATGTCGGAATTTCTCTGACGAAATTAAATTGATTTTTGTGAACGAGCCTTTCATTAACTCCATCAGGTTTAACAACACACAGTCTCCTAACAGTAATAAAATTATCCAACTTAAAACACTCTGAGATTTTATAAACATGAAGGAGTTTGAGTGCAGAAAATTATAATTATCTCCTTTCAGTTGTAATCCACTTTCTCTCCACTCACAGAGGGTGTTCCTCCCTCTCAGGGGTTAGTGGCAGTTTCTAAACAACCAAGTAGTGTTCTGCTGGTCCAGGCTCCTGAAAAGGAGCTGTGAGAAAGCCAGATTACTGACAGAGGTGCTATAAATGACAAAAATAGGATGGCAGACATGTTTGCTAGTCTAGTTGGGGTCAGCAAGGATTGTCCATCCACCACTGGTGGCACTGTGGGAGCTGGCAATGCAGCAGCTGGCAGGACGATTGCTGGGTGCTGAGGAGGATGACCCTTCACCATTTCATTGAACTCATGGCTTCCAGGCCAGCAGGAGGCTCCTCAGGAGTCTCACTGAGGTGAAGAGTACCTCAACTGTTAGTCTACCAGAGCACTAAAGCCCAGCTAGCTTCTGGTGCACCAGCAAGTAATAAAGGCTTTCCACTTTCAAGTACTGTACAACCTGCTCACAGTGTTTCTGCATCTTCTCACAATGCCCAAATAATCTTACCCAACAGAGGGGCCACGACACTTCAGGTAAGGAAATTAAAGCATACTTGCAGTGACAACCCCTGAATTGCAAAAAACTCTGGAAATGATAGCTTTTAGTATGCTAATCTGCAAAATCCTGGTCTTTGTCAGAGTACATTCATTTGTTCAGCCCACACAACTCTAAATTCCTTGGGTTTTAAATCCTTTTTGCTTCGTACTCCAAAATTGCAGAGGACTGGAAATATTATTAGTGCAAATTGTCCAACAAGAGAAAACAAATGCTAAGTGCCTAGATTTATATTTACTCGAGCTTACGACTATTAAAAATAATCTCTAACATGACGACCCTCTACTTTGTTATGCCATCAAAATAAAATAAACACCTATGAACAATCTAATGCACTCCAAAGATTAGGATATAATCTTGCAGTCCTGGCATAGCCATAATACTTGGTAATATAAATCCCATTCAGTTTCCATTAAGTTAATTGCTGGTTTATACCACCAGGAGATCATGGTCAGAGACTACCTTAGCATTAACAGTAACAAAAATCTTCTGTCCTACAGTTTGTTACATATTTAATCATTTTGTCATTTCTTTTCAATGCACTACAGCATATTTTATTGTATCAAAGACAGTCTTTGCTGCATACTTTTAGTATTTTCACCTTGTTAAGCTGCCTTGCAAGTCCAATTTACTTTTAAATACTTACTGTATTAATGGAAAAATTAGTCTTTTTAAAATAACAATAAGAAAGAAGCCAAACAGCTGTTTAGTTGTAACAGATGTTACTGCCAGACACTCTCATCTGTCACAAATACAGAGATAGACAACTCAAGGTGATTCTAAATTGCCTTTCATATACACTGGTACCAGTAGGACTAGTTGCACATCTTTTCAGACATGCATCCCTATTTCCTAGCGTTGCAACACCTGCTTTCAAATGCATGCACAATTCCTTACAAGAGATACTTATGACTAAACCCAAGGCTCTTCCTAATGATTTGGCATGATCTGCACATTTATAAACAATCATTTTTGCTCCACCCTCCAGATCCTTGAAGTCAGTGATAGTCCTTTGGCTTCCACTAGTTCCATATCAAATCCCTGACAAGGCTGTAGCCTTGGGCCAGTGACACCACCCATCCCAGCTCCCACCCTTTCCAGGTAGCTGATAATCTGGGGCACTAGAGATACTTTTTATCTTCACTGCGCCTTCCCAGCAGTCAGAGATAATCTCTTTTGCTGGCATCAAAGGACAGGCTCACACACTGCATCATGCATTTCATAAAGGAGCACACTGCAGAGACACCAGCTTAGTGTCAGGCCACTCCAAATCCACATGATGTGCACTGGCAGCATGGTTCTGTGCAGGACAGCTGAACACCTGCCTAGCAGTGAACGTTAAGATCCCATCACCTGTGGAGCTGCTCACTCCTGCTCCTCTGCTGGACAAGTACAACATGGTGCTGGCAAATCCCTATCCTGCTTTGGCACTGCTCTCCAGTGTGAACACTTAGCATGGCCAGCATCCATCCAAATCAAACAGCTCAACTTAAACTTCTATAGCAACGTGTGACCACATTCATCTTCATCTGAATATAAGTACTTTCCAGAAGTAATTTGTTCTCTTTTTCCCTCACTAAAAAGCGTAACAAGCATCACTCAGTACTGCAGTGTCTTAGGTGGAAGAGACTCTCAGATATAACTGTGCTCAGCAGTGCACAGACATGCACTGACAGCCCTGACCCAGAAGCCTAGTCTGAGAAGCAACTCATTTTGTACCAATAGCTTCAGTTTTCCACTAACACACCATAATACGGAGAGCTGCTCTTGGGGAAACTCAAGAGGAAAGTTGCCAATGGATTGTATTTAAACCAAAATAAACCCTGTGTATTTCAGAGAAAAATACCTGCAAGAAGATTCGCGTTCTAATTTCTAACTGAGAAATGTTCTTGATTGTCCCTACAGTCAGAGCCTACAAGCTCTGGAGTACTGTAATAACATGACTGTTTTTGGAAGCATGAGTGTATGTGATGGAATACATCACCTCCTTCAGGGTTTGATAATTAAGAAAGTCATGCATCTCAACCTTCAGACCAAACTCACTGCTATCGAGCACTGCATCTGAGAACACTGTGATCCCAGAACATGTACAAACCCCACTGACAACAATGGATGAAGAAGGAGAACAAGCTTTTCTAAAAACAGGTCATCACGCACTCCTCACTCAGTTTCCCAAACATAACTGTTTAAAACATACAAATGATACCGTGTAGGGTATTTTTGTGAAGAGATTTAAATTACTATAGATTAAACAGGATTGAAATAGATGTCAGGATTTCAAACATGATTGAAGCTTTACAGAAATACTGCTGCCAGGATGTAAGAGGCCCCATGTTTTGGACCAAAATAGGTGAGTGCCTTGTCACTTGCAATGAATTTGGAAGGCCTCCCCTCTAATACTTCATTACTTTCTTTTGACTAAATAAACTTTCTATAAAGCCATTTAAAATAAATAACAGGACACGCAGAAGAAGCAAGCAGACAGAGTCACAGGTGTGGCTCTTGCACTGCACACAGCTCCAGGACCGACTTGTGGGTGTTACACTGAGGTGATTCTCACAAATACATGTGGTTGAAATCGCTCCAATGCAGCAGCACCTTCTTCCTGGAGCACTGATTTCCTACAGGCAGGAAGACACACAGGCAGAGCTGTGCTCCCTTGCGCCCCACCAGGAAAGGAAGCTGCCATTTCAAAAGTCTGAATCAATATAACAATATCTCAGCAATATTCCAACCTTTCCCTTCAAAGAGCACTGGTTTTTAGCATGAGCCTTGATGAAAATTAGGGCTCCCTGCAATTGCCCTTGAACTTTGTTACATGTTCAGATATCGAATGTTTCCATTGGGTTTATGGGCTCGTGTATACAACTGAACTGTATTCAAGAGAACAGGATCAGGGATCCTCTATGAACAGTCTTAATACAATACTTTTTGAACTGAAAATGAACAAGCCAGTAGTAAATTCCCTGGTAAATTGGGGGAAAAAAAATATATATATACATATATATATGTGTGTGTAAAGCTATGGCACCTATGGGTAGCAAAGTCTCATCTGTTGAGTTGTACATACTTTCCACATATACATTAACTACACGGGTAATATACAGGAAGCCATACTTAACTGTTACAGCTGTTTCCCTATGCAGCAGGATGGCCACTACAGTGATGTCTCTGCAATATTAGTTACCAAGTGGCTGAACAGCTGTAGCAAGTACTATAGCTGATTTTGAACTTGACAAGGTAGAAAACAACGCCAACAAAAATATACATATCTGAATGTGCTGAAACAACCAGTAGGAGCACAAGAAAATAAAGAACGTATCAAATATATTAAAAGCATCTTCTAATGTTTCCTTTCTTTGTCTAATTTCTTTAAACTCCTCCCATGCCAACCATCTCTAATTCATCAGTAATTCAACTTACAGACTTGGATTTATATAATTGAATCTTAATTTCTTAAATAGAAGGGATGATTTAATGCCTACAGTCTAAGTTCAGCCAGTATACTGCCATAAAGAGTTACCAGTGAACTGACTACCATGATACAAACTGCTCAATGTAGCCTGACAGCCAGATTAGGAAACTCATGGAACAAGTAGTAAAGCATAAATCCCCATTTATGGGTGTATTTTCAAATGCATTAAGTTACTAGAGCAAGAAGTCATATTTTCAAGTGATAACAAACTGATTTCTGGTTCAGTATGACTTCTTTTTCCTAAAGACTGCTTTTTTTAAGTGGTACAGTAAACAACATTCCTTTTGAAGCAACCCATTCTGACTAGTTTAATGTGTTGCTTAGAATAGGTAGAAGAGAAAATGAACTACTGCTCTTAAAACTGTAATAATGGAAAAGCCAGAGGTTGCATCTTTGATGCTAGTATTGAAATGATGATATAAAAAACAGTCCATAAATTGCTCTTTTGCAAAGCTTTTGGAAAGGCTGCAAGAATGACCATCACCTTCTGCTGAGCAAAAGACAGATCATTCCCTGCAGTATGTTTTGTAGATTACAGACAAATGGAAAAAAAAAAAAAAAAAAAAAAAAAAAAAGCATTTTGTCCTTGAAAGCTGATAAGTAGCCTTTGATAGGCATTCCCATATCTTCAGCCTTTTGCTGCTGGAGAAACAGCATCATGAGACTCTGCAGCTACGTATGCGCTCTTCCACTTCATTCTGTTCTTATAATGCTGCACGTAAATAGAAGGGAATATGGCCTTAAATAAATAAATAAATAAATGGAAAGTCTTCCTACTCTAGTTAGATGACCCCGAAAACATATGAAGCAGTCACAAGATCTTTCTTCAGAATAAGGAGATCTGCTTGTTCTTGTTTTTCTATTCTATTTTGCCTTTTGCACTCCATTCCCCCAAGCTAGGCCTGCTATTTTTGGACTAAAGAAACACCCATCTACTGGTTTTAAAATCCTTTGTTGAGGATGATGACTATATCCCCTGGCTTACTGTACCAATTATTGGTACCTGTCACAATTACAAGATTAACTGTGCCTCTGTTTCTTCCATTAAAATATTTTCTTGCCTTTGAAAAGCTGTAGAAGAAATCACTTAGCTATTAATCCTTCTGGATACACCTGGAAAATGAAATTTTTATTTAGATCACTTGTTCTCTTTTGGGCCTGGTTTACATATATTGAACATACACTGATGTACTTCTATGATGAACTCTTTTGTTGCCTTCAGCATTTGATCAAACAATAAACCTGATGTCTACTGCTAATATCAGGCATTAAAAAATGATAATTCTATTAAAGATTGAATCTGTTTTTATTTAGAAGTTGATTTTGAGATGTAAACACAACAAAAGACTAACCTAACATTTACAGTTAATCTGCACTCAGTTTGAAAAAAAAAAAAAAAAAAAAAATGAAGACTGGAAACTGAATAATTCAGCCTTTTATAGCACGGATTCAAGATGAGAATGAATCGTACTGAATCACTGTTGTGTTGTACATTTAAACAGCTAACTTTTATCGTGACTGAAGAAATCTGACTGCAAGTAGCGTATGTTAGTTTCAGCAGGACAGGAGAAGGTAAAGAACAGCAGTAATTTACAGTATCACCAATGCACAAACATTTTATCTGCTGTCAGTAACTAGACTCATCGGCTACAAAAAATAAAAATGATATATCTTTGCTTCTGAACTTCTGGGACAGAAAAAGTTGTGTGTGTGTTTTTTTAATATTTAGCTTTAAATCTAAGAATTCGCAGTGCTGTGAGTACTGTGTCCAGTTCTGGGCTCCTCAGTTCAAGGATGCCAGGGATCTTGTAGAGATAATCTAACGGAAAGCTACAAAGATGGTCAGGGTCTGGAGCACCTCTAGTAAAAGGATAAGTAACCTGGGACTGTTCAGCCTAAAGAAGGGAAGACTGAGAGGAGATCTAAGCACTGCTTATGAACATTTAAAGTGCCAAAGTCATGTGGAAGGGGACAGGCTCACTTCAGTGGCATGCAGCAAGAGCACAAAGGGCAACGGGTAGGAGTTGGAACAGAGGGAGTTCCATACAATCATGAAGAAGAAATTCTTTACTGTGAGGGTGACAGCACTCTGGCTACTCAGAGAGACGGTGAAGTCTCCTTCTACAGAGATATTCAAAACCCATATGGATGTTTTCCTATGCAGCCTACTATAAGGAACGTTCTTTAGCAGGGGGTTGTACTGGATGATCTCCAGCGGTTTCTTCCAACCCCTGTGATTATGTGATTCCACTTTCACATGGTGATGGATTTCTTTGTTTTGGTTTGGTTTTGTTAAATCAAAGGAAAAAAAAAAAAAACAAACACAGCAGAGGCTGATAGGGGAAAAAAATGCTGACTAAACAACTTAGTCCAAAGCGACTTCACTGCCAGGTGTTAGAGAGAGGTACAAACAGAACTGAAAATGGTGCCAGAAACGTGGTCTCTGCGGAGGCAGAAAATCCAGCTCTGTTTTCAGTTCTGCTGCTGTAAATCCACACTAACTCTGGGCATGTGATATGAGCCATTATGGACATACAACAGTGTAATGTGGGCAAACGTGGCACATGTCATCCTGATACACAGGGTATGTTACAGCCCTGTATGCATTCGGAAGGCAAGCTTTTGTGGGCCTTTTTTTTTATGCAGAGAAAAAGAAAAACAGCAACTACACTCTATGTAACCTAGGAGAACACAAATCTCACGTAAGAGGTAACTTTTCTAAAAGTGTAAAGCATTTTTGTCAGAGTTTTCAAAGATGAATGCTATGCACAGTAACACAAATTCTTGAGAAACAGAAAAACTGTATTTTAACTGCTACAATTAACTGGCATGCATAGAGGTATTTCAGTAACAAGTATAAAGGACTGCGAAAAGTAATCTGCTTACACAGTTCATGATTTACCTACAAAAGCAATGTGTCATAAGCGTTCTTGATCACGAGTCTCACAGATATTATAAACACCAACCTATATTGAGTAAGCACTAATAAGAAATTAGGTTTCCATTATGAAGTTCACATACGATAGGCAGCAATATATCAATGCTGGCAATAAACAAGCAGATATTTACACATGTAATGTAATCTTCCCTGCAAATGAGACTTAAAAACAGAAGTAATAAAAAAACAAGAGTGCCTGACTTGTAGTACACAGTGACACTTCAGTGTTTTCACCACCTTTTCCTCTCAAACTCTGCAGGCATGTTACTCTGGAGCCCTGGCATCCCAGCTGCACTCTGTGCATGAGGGCTGTCCACCATGATTATCGCAGCCACATTCTTGCCCTTGTGGTTGACCTTAAACTGCAATCCTGGAAAATACCTTGCTCATCAACCCAAAGTGTCACTTGCTATAATTAGCATTCTGCGAGCTAACAATACAGCCATTAAGGCACTGGGATAGACACATGCCCTGTCTTAGTTCAGCGAACATCAAGTGATCTGTCAGATGATCATGAAAGTAGTGAGGTCTTTACTTAAAACAACACAGGAAGGTGAGCTCATCTGCCTTAACACATGTAAACTGTCTCTCCCTGGAAAAACAGATAAAGATGCACTTTCGTGTTACTTTCCTCACCAAGAAATGCAGTGCTTCCAAGTCTCTCCCTATTCACAGGACAGGCTGCGAGGGCATAAATCCGACTTTGAATGGAACAAAGTCTAAAAATCTTGCTGCCATTCAGTAGCAAGGCTACCTGCTGAGAAACCACAACTTCACAGTAACGACATTAATTGCAGCCACCTGCCCTCTCATCAAAGACACTGGAAATAGTATAAGAATTTTAAATTTCCATTCTGTCATGTTACAGCTTTGATCTGACTACTAAGTCCTATCTCTATGGTATCACTCTGGCTTGGATGGCCAGGAAACAATACAGAAATACAAAAACAATTTGTGCAAAGCTTTCCATAAAAATACTACATAGCAGTAGCATGAGTGATTTTCAGAACTGTTCACCACCACTTGATTTTGTTCATGTAAATTTCCCTGTCACGAGAAAAAGAAAAAAAGCACCAAACTGTTTACTGTTTCCTATTTTTTGCTAAATGTATCAAAACATATTACAGCTCTACACATTCTGTCAAGCACAACAGCAAATACTTCAATGGTAACATCTACTTATACTATTACATATATTATTACATACTGTTTATATTATGTAGTAATATAATAATAAACAATAATATATATTATTTATATTTTTATATATAATAAATTGTAACATCTATTTTCTGAATCATTTTCTGTACGTAAAATAGTCCATTCTTAACAAATAAAGATTTCCTCTACTTAAAACTGAGAAAGAAAAAAAAGAAAGAAAGAAAGAAAGAAAGAACAGATGAAATAAATGTATTTTATTAGTGTAAACTAAACTTTAACTATGGAGCAAATCAGAGCCATTAAGCTCTCAGGGGACATCCCCTGGAACCACAGCCCCTGCACAAATAGATTTAGTGGCCATATTTGCCCTTTCCCATGACAAATGGCATTTATATCTGTCTACAGCTATGCCAAAGAGGACGTTTCACTTTAGGCAGCAGAGTGCTGAGAGCATTCCCACGTGTGGGGTCTGGAGTTTCTCATATGGAAGTTGTGGAGTTTTTTAAATGCACTACTATACAGGCTATGAATATACTAGTCTTCGGTAGACTAATTAGTAACTGGAAGCTAGAGCCATTACCATTCATTTGGCAAAAGTGCTTACCTAATACCTCAAAGAAAACTAGAAGGCAGATCACACAAAATTGAGTGTGAAATGATTACGAGTGACACAAGTAACTAATTCCCAAAGCCAAAATATATCTCTACTAGTGTTTTTTAAATGTAAAAATAACAAATTGTCATGTTTGAAGGAGCACGACCTTTGACAGGACTCCACTGATAATAGTTAGTTATGCTTGAGATACATCAATCTAACACTCACTTCCATATTTACCTTGTTTTAGTTGTGTTTTGCTTTACTTTTAAGAAGTGATTGATCATGCAGCTTACTATCCCAACAATAACAGTAACTCTAGGTGCACCAACTTCAATTTAGTGTGGAAAATTCATTACTGGTTTGCTACCAGCTTGAAAAAAAAAGTCAGTTTTGTTTGCAACCGTGGAGTTCAGTGTCCCTGATTCCACAAATAAGTTTCTTTGCAGTATCACAGAGATGCAGAAAGGGCTCAGTTCCTGCTCAAAAATTTTCACTGTGACATGCACAAGTTCTGTATGTTTGAATGCGCACCTTTTTAAAATTAACATAATGACACTTCATTGCTACTTTATAATAATAAAACCCAGTGATATGCAAAACAGTGACAGCAATGGATGCTGAAGTTACTCAGAGCCTCTTCACAAGTGAAAATTGGGAAATTCTTAAGTAGATGTTCATGAATTCCTGTGCTATGTTTCTGTGGAGAGAAAACAGGAACAGAAGAATGCAAGAGAAAAGAGGAGAAGTTCTGCAAAAGACAGTCGCACTGGAGATAAGAACATGTTTATTAAAATATAACTGCTATAGCTTGTTTCAATACCTAGAGTGCTTTACCAACCTCCACGGCAGGGAATATTTTGAAACTACATTACTGTTAATCTGGCTTTTTTCTTAATTTATTGCAAGTCAAGTAAAACCACAAGGCATAACATCCACAAGTAACCTGGCAGTTGGCATGCAATTTAGCTGCTGATTTAAATCAGTTAGCTGGTAACTACACAAATAACTCCCCTACCTTGTTTCCAAAATTGGCAGACATGATAAGAAAGAGGAAAAACAAAATGGTCAACAAACAACAAAGCAATAGTAATGACTTAAATATGCTGAAGAAAATCTTCCTGTCTACATTAGCAGAAATTTATCACACGATCTGCTCCAGCTGTTAAGTCTTTCAGAAAGAATCATCATTTCTCCTTAAAATTAGCTCTCATGTTCCTAGATAATTCTATCCAATCAAAAGTTCGTTACCATTTTTGTTAAAGTTATGCTCAAAAAAACTCATTCTCAAGGTGGCAGAACTGATTCTGCACCTACACTGAAGACTGTGAGAAGGGGAGGTTAGAAAAAAAATCACATGAAACGAACAATCTAGCTCTCAAATGCAATTCTTCTGATGTTTAAGAGAAGAAGGAAATGTTATATTATTGCAACTTATCACTCTTCCCCTTGATTTTGCCAGCTTCCAGAAAGACATATTTCCTTTCTATTTTCTTTAAACGGGACAATAAAACTCAGGAATGAAAAAAAAAGAAAAAACCACAGCAAGAACACACACACACACACACACACACACACAAATACATTCATTGAACTTTTACACTGCTATTTTACTCTTAGTAAATTCCTACTCATACACAAATAAACAAATGCAAATATCAATGCAGAATACCTGTTAAATATATTGCATGGCATCTGTCCCCTGCGTTTTAGCCAACATATCCGAAGTTATACCAAAACACTTAAGTCAAACTGCAATTCTACTGTAACCAGTGCAGCATAAAGTTCTCTTCGCAGTTCCTTCAGATTAAAAGGCAAGGTGTTCCTGACAATCAGTGATAGTGCTACACTGACAGAACTTCAAATATTCAGTACCCAGAAGTTCCATCCCATTTCATGTTTAGATCCCCCAAAATAAAAACTGAGGAAGTAAAACAAGAGATTAAGATAGAAAGAAAAGAAAGAAAAAAAAACAGAATAAGCTTACCTTTCACAAGCTCGGACAGTCCACGCAGCAATTATCCACAATGAGATACTAAAAACCAACAGTACTGTTCCTGGACATATTGTCATTAGAGTCTTCATAACAAAACGAGTATTGAAGTTTATCTTATTTAATGCTCCAATGCTTCTAGATGAGGCATCAGTGAAAAGTTTGCTATGCAAAAGCATAACTCTGGCGATAAGATATAGTCTTAAGAACATTGGTATAGATAAAATAATATCCACATCAGCTGTTGCTGTGGATGGAGCGTAAGAAAAGGCAAGTCGAGCTGTCCATGTGAACGTATAGTTCCCAGGTATGGGATGTATAGCACACACCAGTATTTCCAAGCAGATAAAGAAAATACGCTCATAAGTCATGGCTATTCTCCAGTCATCTGCTCCATTGTCCACCATGAACAACTGAAATAATAAAATATAAAGTTAAATTTAGTATGTCATTAACAAACCATTTGTATAATTCCATTCTAAAACACCACAGCATTCAGAGCTACCAATGACTACTAAAAAGAAAATAAATATGCCATTTCAACAAATCATATTACTACACTGCTATGAAGTGAAACATAACTTTGGTTACACCAAAAATATTTTTTCACCGTTTTTAAAGTTGTATATTTTCATACATTAAAAAACTGTATTTTGACACACAATTTCCTAAAAGTTCCTCACTGTTTTTCATTCCTCATAAAACAAAACTCTGAATCAACTAAACTTCAAAATCAATTGCTACTCAAAGCTCATAAACTTGAGAAAAAACGAAGAAGGTATTTTCAGAGTGGAGAGGTAAATAACAAACTGAACATTCTAAGGCTAAGCTCTCTCTCGAATATAGCCATGCTTCAGCCATCACGATATTATAGCTTCTGAAGGCTATGCAAGCTTTCTTCAGTCTTCAAGTACCGACACAGATCGATAAGGAGTGTAAAACATTCTCAGAAGCTGAACAACTCAAAAAGATACTACATAAGGAAAACCCGAATAGCCTGCAAACATCAGAGCAGACCAGGCAGCCAGGCGACATCTATTAGCAGTCGAAAATCAAATGCACTTGTTGGTTCTTGTATAACCAGGCCCTCAGTTCACCAACCAGGAACAAAAGCGCTGACACACTTCACACTGTTTAGTAAATTCCTAGAGAACTGTGAAATAAATACTTAAATAATATTTTTCACCAGCAGTGAGTAGGGGTATGTAAGAGTTTGCAAACAGGCTATGTGCCAAAAAAGGAGTGTTATGACAAGGAAGATACAACTTGACCACAGGAGAAGACTCACTTTGGCTGTTGTCTAAATCTTGACAGAGCTGTTCATTGTATGCATGAGTAAAAATTAAAAAAATAATAATAACTTAAAATTGGATTACTCAAAAAAAATCAGAAGCAATTTAAAGAATGAAAAAAAAATAAATACACAAATAAAGCTCTCCTCGGTAATAGAAAACTATTTCCAGCATGCTACACACGGCGAAAAATACAATTCCTCATCTGCACTGTCATTTATCCTTTCCCATCTTTTCCATCTACCACTTTCCTGCTCTGCTCTGCACTGGTATGGCCTCACCTCGAGCAGTTTCAGGTGCCACAACGTAAGGACATAAAACTACTAGAGAGGATCAAAGGATAGCTATGAAGATGACTAAGGATCTGGAGGGCAGGATGTACGAGGAGTGCCTGAGGTCCCTTGACTCAATCAGTTCGGAGATGAGCAGACTGAGGGGAGGCCAAACGGTGGCCTGCAGCTCCTCACAGGGCATTGCTGATCTCTGTGACAGCAACGGGACGGAGGGAATGGCTCAGAACTGCATTGGGTGTTAGGAAAAGGTTCTTCACCAGACACTGGTCTGGCACTGGAAGAGGCTCCCCAGAGCAAGGGTCATAGACCCAAGCTGCTGGAGTACAAGGAGCATTTGGACAATGCCCTCAGATACAGGGTATGAACTGTGGGTGGTGGTCCTGCGTAGCACCTGGAGCGTGGTCACCCTTGTGGGTCCCTTCCAACTCAGGATGTTCTGCGATCCTATGAACTCCCAAAAGTTTAGAAAAGGGAGCTTGATCTCTCTGTAAGTTGTTTAAGACACACACTCCGCAATCTCCTCCAAGAAAATTCATTTGTCTTTCGCAAAACTGATCCAGTAATTTGTTTTTGGAAATGATCATTATAAATTTATTGTAGCTGTACTGACATTAAAAGAAACAAAGAAGCTAACTGTAGTAAGAAACAATACAAAGTAGATTGTTGTGGTCATATCTTACATTTCTTTATGCTCTTTCCTTCTGTCTTACTTCACTGGGAATGTGTGGCAAGGTTTTGATAGCTGGGGAAGCTGCAAGGATGGTCTCCCTGATTACCATGAGACATAGTTAAGCCTGTTAGTGAAGGTGGTGCCTGTTCCATGGAAACATATTTAAGAAAAGCTAAAACACTGCACGGCCAGCGTGGAGTAAGGAAAGAAGTGTGTGAAACAACCCTGTGAACACCAAAGTGAAAATAGAGGGGCAGGAGATCCTCCAGGCACTGCAGCACGCAGCTCTCCCTGCAGCCCATGGAGAAGACACATGAAGGACCATGGAGAGAATGGTATTCACTGTTGCCCAGGAAGGAACCCACATCACAGCAGCTGCCCATTTCCTGAAGGCACTGCTGCCTCTGAAAAGCCCAGACTGGAGCAGATTCTCCTGAGATGGCCCACAAAAGACCTATGCTTGGAGCAGCGTGAGGAGGAAGGACAGGTATTGTAATAATCAGATCACAACCCACATCCCCCACCTCTCTGTACAGCTTGGTGAGGAGATGGGGCAGAAGGAGAGAAGGTCAGCCTGGGAAGAATCAACAGGAAGGGAGGATTTAGTTTTTGTCTTTGTTTCTTAACAGTCTACTCTACTTTTAATTGACAGAAAACCAAATTTTCCCAAATTAGTCTCTTTTGCCAGTGGTGATTAGTGATCTCCCTATTATCTCAGCCCATAAATTTTTCCTCTTAATTTCTTTCCTTTTCCTGTTGAGGGGGTAGGCTGGCACTTGGCTGCTGGACAAGCTCTGCCCATTGCACAAATGCACAGATCTTACCTCCACTGCAACAGTATTAATAGCAAAGAAACACAAAGTGTTAAATTAAGCTACAGAAACACACTGGGGTTAGCATTCGCTAACACAAGCACATTCACCTTCTTTTACGTGAGATCATTATGTATACTAGAAATTAAATGTAAAACTGATACTGGTAGGAAGACCAATCTATTTATTTATTTATTAACTTAGTGGAAGTACTAATTGTTATTCAAATTACATTATGGCTCAAGCCCATTTGGTTCCTGTGATCAGCCTCTAAATGCCAGTCATATCAAAGTAGTGGTAAAATGGCTATCAAGAGGTGAACCTGCAATACAGATGAATATTAACCACATGAGGGCTGCTTTGAAAGTAATGCCTCCTATTCTACTACATCAGGCCAGAGCCAAAGACAGATGTTGGTGGCATGGCAGTAGAGGTTGAACCTTCCCACCACTATCCCATGACATTTGGTTGCCATGCAACACATGGCAGCAGATGGTCAACCTGATAAAATGGCATCTGACATGGAAGTGTGTATGAAGAAAAGGTGCCTAGCTGAATCCCTCTATGCAGAAAAAACAAATGTGTCCATTGACATATTGATGCTTGCTGATCGTTTATGGAGACCAAACACTGCATGTGAGCACAGTGAGGCGATGTGAGTGCTCCATTTCAGCTGATGATGACTGTGGGTCACCTCCGCTCATGCAGATTTTAACAAGAGCATCATGCAGGCTGTTGCTCATTGCTGGCAAAAATACATAGCTAATGGTGGTAACTATGTTGAAAAAGTGTTTTGTAGCTGAGAATTTTCTATATATATATATATATGTATAAATAATGTAATCGTGGTGTTTGTATCTGCTGTAGTTTCCATGGAAATAAATAGGAGGCATTATCTTCACAATGACCTATGTAAAAAAAGAATATTTATATATATATATAACAATATAGCCAAATTTCTCAAATATTGTACAGTGTTCTGATGGAAAGACTAAGTGAATACCAGGGCCAAGTATTCTAAAGTATACCTTAAGTGGCCAGTGTTTTAAAATTTCTTTTAGAGTTACAAATCCAGCTGAAAAATACAATGGTTTTCATCTGTCCTTTTTACCCAACTTCTCCACAGATTTCTAAAATAATGGTATTTAATGATATATAATGGAGGAAGCAGTTCATAAAAAATGGTATAAGTACAGATTCAATTTAAAAATGAGAATAAAAGAATGTCTACATTAGAAGTTGACCGTACAATCTTTATGGAAGAAAATGTTATTTAAGCATTGATTTGGGGGGAAAAAAAAAAAAAAAGAAAGAAAAAAAAAACTTGGAAGTGTCATTTTAAAATACTTGAAAATATGTTCACTTTTCAGTAGAATAAATCCTGACATGCTACAAAAAAAGAATTTTCTCAGTATTGCTCAACAGAACAGGTTGTGCCTTGCAGGCACAGGAGATGCCTATCAACTTTCCTATCAACCTCAGATGTACCAATTGCTTCTGAGATAAATAATACCTGAAAGTGGTAATATCTTCAGTTATCATATAATGATATTTAGAAGATGAAAACTTGGAAGGTAGAAAACAGCAGAAGCTTCTAATGACCACAGATCATATAAAAATTTATATTTTCACAAAGATATTAATGTTTCAAAACCATGTTTTTAGGTAAATTTCCAAAAAATTCTGTGTCTCTACATTCAAACCATGATGGCTATCTAATACTAGCCTGTAAAAAAGGCTGTGAGTAATAATTAAATTGGGACATATGGAGGAAAAAAACATCTCAGATGCAGGTTTTCCTGTACATTTTATACATTTGCAACTATGTAACCTTGTAAATGCAAATTTCAGTTTTTCTGTGGAAGATGTTTGGAAGGTATTTGTGAATGCCTGTTTGTTTGTCTGAGTAAATTTCCTATTCAGAAAGTGAGAAAGGTAAGTGAATGAAAAGGGAAAGAACAGCACACACAAATGCACAAGCGCTCTCAGCTGCTTTCAGTCAATCCTAATAATAATAATGTATATTAATAATAATGCATGCAATAACCATGCATTAATTTTCAGAATCTACTCCTGTTTGAATGGCGAATCATGCTAGTAATAAAAAAAGAGAACACAATAAAGGAAAGAACAAACTCCTCCTATAGAACTGAGTCCTGTGCTTCACAGACAAGGCCAAACTCCAGTTGAGGTCAAAGATGCTATGTCTGTTGATAGCTTTCCAATTTATTATAATTATTACTTTAGTGTTTAAATGCAAGGTAAGTGCTTAAGCAGCATCCTGCAATGTTCTTCAAATAAAGAATTAGACTTCCATGTGGCACCTAGGGTTCCCAGAAGTCTGGCAGTCAAAAATGTTCTCCCAGCATACAATGAAGATCTGAAGACAGCACAAGTGCAGGAAGAACAATTTAGAAGAATGGAGACTGCACTTCTGCTTCTTTCCTCTGCAAAATATGAAACTAACTAAAAGTCAGTTTTCTTGATTTATAGCATTTCTTGCTTTGTTTTAGAAAGTAAGGAAGAAAAAAAAAATTATGTTATTATATAGCAGGTGTGTTTACTAGAGAACACATTGCGTGATCCAGAGCAATCCAGATCAGCTGCTTAACACACTTAACAAAGGTAAAATTAAAAAACATACATAGTTTTAAAACCTAGCTTTGTTCCCAGCAATGGAACAAGGCTGTCTGGATCTAGCAGGGTGCCAGGAAACATATCACCAGCTAAGCTAACCATAGTGCAGCCTGCTCTGAGCCCACATTCCATCAGTAACCACCCCATACTACACTCTGCTTCTCCTGACTGGTTCTTGCTCTCAGTGCCCAGAGTACAGCAGGACATGAGCTATGCCAGCTTCGTGACACCTGAAAGAGAAAGCTGCAAAGAAACGTTGGATGAACCGCTCAGATTCGCTTTGCACTTTCGCCAGTACAAACAAGTGATCACCATGAATGAATTATCACACCAATAAACCCCAAACAACTGAAAATAAACAAACAAACAAACAAAAAAACCTCTAAAAACTTCTTTTTTAGGTGGTCTGCTGCAACTAGCAGAGTAATGTTGGCAGTATGGGGATGGAAACATTGGTCTCATTCCAAAGTTAAGACCAAATTAAGTTTTGCACTGAATCAGCAATGCTGCGACTGTCTACGAAACACAAAACACAACTGATCACAAAGTAACACAGCTATTTCACCAAACTGATTTCCAGATCTGCGAAGACACCTGACGATCTGTTACATTTTGCTCTCCCTTCCAAGTAACAAAGAACTTCTGATTCTATCCACATAAAGAAGCCAACCTCAAAGGTTGGCTCAACCTCAAACCACCCACATTTCAACATTTTTATGCTATTTTTATGCTAGATAATTATTTTCAAAATGATCACTTAGGACTTGTTTTTCTTCATTCAGTACTAAAAGTAACGTGTTGAGCAGATCACTGCACGAAGATCTGCCACTGCACAAAATGGCTGCGCCTGCTGCTCTTCCCAACGCCAGAGAAGCCTCCATCTTCAAAAGTGATCAGCTTCTTAGTATGGAAAGTGCAACCCATTAAAAAAAGGATGTATTTGCTGAATAACTTGGCACTATTTTTGAATGCAAATAGGGGACACGGAAATGACAGAGCAAAACACTGAATCTGAAGCTGGATAAAATGAGCTTACTCATTCATTCTGCTGAAGGAGAGCACCTGCAATTCTAAACTTGGAATGTGTTTTTAAGGAAAAATTGGTTCCAACACATTGTATATACAAGTATCTGTTTTCTCATCCCCTTCCTTATCATCTACATTTGACATAAATTCTTTGGGTATTTGGGAAATTTTGTGTGTTTGCTTTTTAACTGATGAGTTTTTTATTTAACTGACCACAAGTGAGTACACATTTGCACCACGGGAATCATAAAGTTGTTTTTTTAGAGTCTTTGCCACTTCAGAAACATTTTAAACTGGACACTTCACTTAAGATTAAAATTAAAGAAACTCCAAATATAGAAATGCATGATTTAACCACTGTACTTAACTACTGAAAACCAAGAACGGGGCAGCAGGAGAGAATGGAGTTTGATTTATCTGTGAATTTAAACATCTACATGCACAAATCTTGACTGTATAGAGGCATCCCTGCGTCTGTCATTCACCCTGGCAGGTAAAACTGGGACAAAGCAGAAACAGCCACTATTTATTTCATACCTTTTACTTCTGAAAGCCTGATGTGAGTTTCTGGATAAACCATGCAGCAGATAAAGTCTTTAAGCTGCTTCAAAGATTAAGTCAAAGTACCTTCAAGAAAGCAGCTTTCAACATCAGGTTAGACAACATAAACACAAGTTTCTTTAGAAGTATTTACCTAGACTCGTTCATAAGCAAAATGCTGCTTCATTTGATCGCTGCTAGTTACGACTGAAGTTGCTTCACCAACCCAAACAAAATACAAAAATAAAAAACACTTCAAACGACAAACAAGAGCAACAAAAAAAACCTGAACAACCAGCAAATTGCAACACCTCTTGGCATGTATTATTCTTGTTGCTGCCTTTTAATCATTTGAATGTTACAGCTTCATCAAGCCTGTCTGGTTAACTGGAACTAAAGATGCAGTGTCCTCCAAGTCACTATTTTTCAAAAAAGCCTGCAATCAAATAAGTGAAACAAGTTTGCGCTGCTACCAACACTATTATCTTTTGTGCCTTAAAAAGTAGCTACTCAAGATGTTTTAAACAGCTTTGTTTTCACAACCGTTATGTTCAATATGATAGCCCACAGCAAGGAAAAGCTCGATGACCAGCAATGAACACTCAAAGGAGACAATAAAATGGTGCTACGGGAGCCCATACACATTTGTTTCTCAATTCTTATTTAAAATACACTGCTTAAAAGCATAAGCTCTTTCTTTGCCTCTGGTATCATCTCTTGGATACCCAGACTCAGCATCCAACTAGATACTTTCCTGCAGAGGAATCCTTATCACTGGCTGTGGTTTTGCAAGACATATTACACTGGGAGTTACGTCTGAATAGCCTTTAAACAATCTATTATGATGCCTGTGGCTCCTGTTCTTGCCCACAACTTTGTTATGTGTATTCAATTAGAAATCAAATACGTTACTCTGTTGCTCAGAAATACAGAACCCAGCTCATCCCTTTTCATCACAATAGCTCTACAACATTAACAGGCATAAAAGCTTAGAAGATGCTCCTTGACAGAATGAACTGTTATCTCATAAATTTGTTTATTTAAAGGGGGGGGGGGAGGGCGGTGGGGAAACAACAACGGAAAATAACCCTCAAAAAGATTAAGAGTGAGTAGCTATTCTAAAACATAAAGACAGTAAAGCTCGTCCACTGGTTTTAATTTACGTGCCATTCACAGGTTCATTTCCTTTCAGTCACAAAAAAGATTGTTACTTCTTCAAAAGGGATTTAATTATGAACGACCTGTGACTCTCCAGCAAAATGAATGAGATAATGAAGCTGCTTAGGTGTGCACAGCTCTATTCAGAATTCATCCCTATTCATTCCTTCATGGAGTATCAAACTTAAAATATCAAAATAAAACTATTTTCATCAAGGAACATTTTTCACACTGGTGAATGAATGCAATTGCAGGAGACAAGAGCTGTATGAATCAGTAAGTTACAGATGTATGATCCCCAGCATCTACATTAAAACTATACTATATAAAATACTGTCGTGTTTATATTAACTGAACATTTTTGGCTGCAAAATACATCAATTTCAAGTGTAAAATGCACATGTTTTACCACATTCCTTACACAATATTTTTTTTTCTAGTTATAGATTCACTCCTGTGATTATCTCTTTTGATCTTCTGATAGCCATAAGAAAAAATTATCTAATGCAGTTTTAATTTAAATAACTGGACAAAGCTAATTTACACAACTTCAATAAAAATAAACTGTGGCACATAGATATTTCACATATGATATTCCTGAATGGAATTATTTCCATTCATATTTTCGGTTCTGTGTAGTTCATATTATTAAAAAAAAAAAAAAATCTCCATGAAAAGTCAAGTGCTATTTTTCATTTAACCGAACATAATTTACTTCCCCACAATATTATTCGTTTTGCTGCACACTTTTAGAGTTCCTTGTCAGTTAATAAAAGAATGTTTGCAGAATGAACAATATGCTCATCTTACTGAAAACTAATTATAATATCAATTATAACCTCTCCTCTTAGAGGTATCTGATGTTTTAAAAGGAGCAGTTATTCATCCTCTAGTAAGGATATGTGACAATGATTTTGTGACAACGTGGAGTGGGGTGGAGATCCCATGGCCAAACCCCATGATCATCCTTCAAGGACGAAGACTTGTTGATACGTTCAGAACTGATAAACTACCCTGTTTTCCTGAGCCAGCAGTTTTGATTTACTGTACTGAATTGTATCACTCAAAATCTAACCTGAGCCCCCCCGGTCCCTCTCATATCTGAGGACAAGCTGGAAAGCAACGGTGTTTACTCTCTGCCAAACTGGTCTTCATGAGACACATTCTCATAAAAGACACTCAAAACAACAGCGCGTGTGAATAGGCAGTCGTAAGTACTGCCAGGCCAACCATTAAGTGGTCCGTACATCATAGAAAAACTCCTCCTAAATCCTAATAGAGGCTGTTGGAAGTAAGCATCTTACACACACAGCTTCAGTGCAAAAGGCCTCCAATCCTTTCGGATGTTGAATACTGAAGGATTTCCTATTCTGCCTTCCATATCTTGTACACAACAGTGCTCCTTTCTGTAGACAATGGGCACTTGTAACACCTTGGAAGTCAAAAAGGCTCTGAAGACAAAAGGTATTCTAAAAATGTATTGAACGGAACTAAAACCAAGTATTTTTCACATAAATAATCACTGCATTAATCTGAATCCTATTTCATTTTCTGCTGCATCAAATGTGTATTAAACAAACAGAATCATAAAACTATAGAATTGAGTTGGAACTCAACAAATAGAAAGCGATTTTCAAGTCTATAAATTAACCTGCTGAATTATAGATCAACAATTATAAATAGAAAGAAATCACTACTTCTCAACAGACTGTAGATGAGAATTATCAAAGCTTATTTCTTAATTTTCATGTTATTCAACATACTTCCCCCCCACTTTTTTTTTTTTTTTTTGCTGCAGCAGCAGCAGAAGTCTTAGTCTATGTTTGTTATCCCTCATAACTCAACATAACCTAGGCAAAGGCATGTCTGATATTACTTTTTGCAAAAAGTCAGCAGAAGCAGCCAATATCTCATGCACGTGAACCACCACAGACAAAGCAAAAAAAACCTACACAGATAAAAACAGATAAGTAATCTGGCCTGCATAGTACCCATTACTACTTGTGATGAGTAACTGTAACAGAGTTTGACTTCAATTTTGTTAGTGAATGCAGGACTTTTACTAAAGAACTTTCCATTTATGTTAGTTGGATAAAGAAAGTCCATGAACAATTTTTTATTATAGTCATGTATTACAGAATTAATTCGCACAATACCGAGGTCAAGACACATATTTATCTCCAAATCCATTAGCATCACATTGTTCTGTAATGGTGGAAAAATAACATAAGGTCAGAAGGTGCCTTATCCCTGTAGTTCTAGTGGTTCTGCTGTGGAAGCCACAGCTTACCCTCAGCTTTGCACTTTGCAAGAGTTCTACCTCAGCATGAACTAGCAATATATTTTAGAATTGATTAGAAATTGTCAACTATCAGAGAAAAATAATGATTTTATTCACTTCTACCCAGCACCAATTATTTTGTTTGTTTCCTGTATGACTGAGAGCATCTATATCAGGAAGATGGAAAAAGAGGTCCAGATTCTGTCCAGGAGAGCATACGTAATTTATTTGGGACATGTAACAAAAAGGCACATAAAGTCCTTTGTTTATGGAATGGATAACCTAAGTAGTCCACCAAAACAAAAGTATTTCTGTGGACATATACCTCCTCCCTAGGGACATGCAGTTTTACTATGTGAACTGCATGTTAAATTGCCATGTGAACTTTTTAATTCCACTTTATTAACCTAAAAGCAAATTCCATTAGAGAAATGTGAAATAGAATAGTAAGTTGCTGAGAAACAGTAGCTGTAAGCATGTTGCACACTGCAGTTTTAATTATGTAAAATAGCATTCAAGTAAGAAACTATTTATGCATTAAGTGGGTAATTAGAGCAGTGTACATTATTATGATAATTGGATCATGCTGCGTTCTTCACTTTTCCTCATCTATATCTCCAAACTCTCAACTGAAGTAACAGTAAGAGAAAAACCTATTTTAGACTGTGACAATGATGAATTACATCTTTCCTAGCAATCTTCCAAACACGGGACACTTGCTCTGAAGAACTTAATCAACCACAAACGTTTGGAGGGAGAATTATAAATTTCTGTAGTTTCCCAAATCAACATTCTTATAACATTACAAACACGGCATCAATGGGCTAAAAGGAGAATAAACCAATTTGAAGTTGTTCCTATACACAACGCCAACCTCGTTACTGTAGTTCATTTGCATTTTGCTTTTAGTTTTCAGTTGTTTTTTTGTTTTCGCAAGGAGGGTGAAGGAAATAGAATTCCTTCCTGGAAGGAATGTTGCTGGTAATTTCTATGCTCTTTTCTGGAAACAGTAATATGAGCAATGATTTCTGGCTTAAACATGCCTGGTAGACTGTTCTAAGTCTTAACACACTGATTAAGTTTAGTAACAGCTCCCACTGTAGACTTAGGATAATGCAGTATAATAACTGAGACGCTAAATATGTTAGCACCTCCAGTACTCCACCGGACAACACAGCATCCAAACACCACTTCTTGCCTGAAAACTGCTACTTCACGGGAGACTTCGGTCTTCCCACTGCAGAGCTCGGGACAGGTTGAGGGAGCTCGAGAAGCACGGCGCTTTGCCGGCGGAGCGAACACCCCGGCGGCGGAGCGCGAGCCGCGGGACGGCGCTGTTCCGCCGCCAGGCAGCGCCGAGCCAGGCGCACCGCGTGGAGCTGTCCGCGGTCCTGAAAGGGCGGCGGGTGAACCTCCGCCCCGAGAGGCTGCGAAGGTGCCGCCGCTTCCCTACCGCTCATCAACTGCGCTCTAAGCGGGATAAAAGAAATGTATATCTATAAAAAACACTGATGTGTTCCGCACACATGCAAAACTCCTAGCCCTGGGAAAGAATTCCAGTAAGTCTTTTTAAATCTCCCTTCCAGTCACCTTAAAACGGGGCTGAGGCAGGTGAATCCGAGGGTTTGGTTTAGCTGACTGCGTGACCTGTTTCCAAAGCATAATGTATGTGGAATGTTAGTGGAAAGACTGCAGTCACCTGCTGTGCTGCTAGGCACTCCCACTGACTTGCTGGCAGCATGACTGTTCGGACTTCCTTCTCCACTAAGGTCACTACTAAAAAGAATCGAGAAGCTGATTACCACGAATGGACATTTCTCCTCATTGAATATTAAATCAGCAAGCAGTAATAATTACTACCGTCATCTTATTACTCATATTTTGTTTTATTCTTTGTAGAAAAAAAACTACTTTTAGCTAGAGTGATTTCTTTACATTCAAATTTTAAAAACATATCACACTTAACAGCGTGGTATTGATATTCGGCAGAACTCCTCTCTGCTCAATCCAGCTAGTTTATACAGTACTCCCTTACAATGTTTAAGTCTTTCAGAGAAGAATTAAAATAGAAAGCTTAAACTTGCACACAATTTGATGAATAGCTGGTGCCTCTAGGACACAGACAGCTATCTGTGAGCAGGATTCTACAGAAAATAATTCATGAATTTGCTTGAACTAAAAATTAGTTTGCCTTCAAAAAACAGTCAGCTTTAAAGATTATTTTAAAACCACCAATTATCATCGTTACAGAGTATTTTCTTTCATCTGGACTAGACTCCATATCCACTTAAGCCTAAATATTTTAAAGGAACTTCCTGTTTTCAGATGCCATGTGTAACACAAGTTTATCAGTGTAGAGGGATGTAAGTTTTGCTCAGCATCTTCTTCACCTTGTTTTTAAAAAGTCAAGACTGTGCACAAAAGCAAACTGTTCCGAAATTAAAAAGCTGTCAAACATTGGACAGCTCAGGGACATTATGCCCTTCCCTTCTAACAGGCTCCTTGAACACAGAAATTTTATTTTCAAGATGAATGACAGAGTTTGGAACAACCAATAAATAAAGAAATTACTATTAATTACTATTAAAGTTTTTTAAAGATTGTTTTCATCTGATCCATGATACATCTCTGAAAGAATGCAAAATTTGCAACTATTTCTCTGAAAAAAATAAATAAATCCAAAACAACGACGGGGGAAAAAAAAACAAAACACAACCCAAGTCTCAAAGTAACTACATGGTGCAAGCTCATGCACATAGAGACCTACAAATATTTGGTTATCCTGCATAAAATTTTCCAAAGTTTCTGGAAAATGCTTTGAGTTATTTGCAATGCATTCTTTTAATCTTTGTTCTTAATGCCTCAAGCACCACTTGTAGGACAGCGCATCAGAAAAGGAGGCTCCCACACTGGAACAGCCATACTCAGATTAAGAAAACCCTCTTTGTCAGTAGCTCACAGCTTACGTTATAAAACAGATTTTGATTCCTACGATATTATAAAACTATAGTATAGCAAATTAACTGGTTTTGGAAGTAGAAGTTTTGCATGTGGAAAAACATCATGACAGGAACCAGCCTGGCAAACAGTCTCCAGTAACATAATATTTCTCCAACTTTATAGCAGGAGACTATGATATCCTCTAACATTGGAGCTACACCATTCATTTGCATAGAAGGGAACTAAACAGAATCATAGGGGTCAGAAGGGACCTCTGGAGATCATCTTGTCCAACTCCACTGCAGGTTCTCTACATTAGATTGTAAAGCAAAGTGTCCGTGTGGGTTTCCACCACATCCAGAGGAGACTTCACAGTCTCTCTAAGCAGTTCCAGTGCTCTATCACCCTCAAAATGAAGCAATTCTTTTTCACGTCCAGGTGGAACGTCCCATGTTCCAGTTTGTCCCCATCACCCTTGCCGTGCTGCTGGGCACTACTGAAAACTCTGGCCTCCTCCACTTGACACCTGCACCTTAGATATTTATAAGCACTGTAAGATCCCATCTTCTCTTTTCCAGGATAAACAGTCTCTCAGGCTTTCCTCACAAGATCGAGGCCCCTAACAAATCTATGTAGCCTTCACTGGACTCCCTCTAGAAGTTCCCTGTCTTTCTTGAACTGGGGACTCCACAGCTGGGCAAAGTACTCCAGAAAAGGACTTCTCAGGGTAGCAAAGAGGCTATGGTCTTTTTAATGATCCTCAGGATAACCCTACCCTTCTTGGCCAAAACAGCACACTACTGGCTCATGTTCAACCTGCTGCACACCAGGATACTTAGGTCCTCCTCAACTGAGCTCCTTTCCAGCAAGTCAGCCTCCAACCTACACTGATGAGTGCAGTTATTCATTGCCAGGTGTAGGACTCTACTCCTTCTCTTGCTGAGCCTCATAAGGTTCCCTCCACCCAGCTCTCCAGTCTGCCTAGCTTTCACTCAATGGCAGCTCTGCTTTCTAGTGTGTCAGCCGCTCTTTCCAGCTTTATATCATTAGCAAACTTGGTGACGGTGTGTTTTATCCCTTCATCAGGTCATTAATGAATAAGTTAGTTAAACAAGTACCAACTGCTGGGGAACACCACTAACTACAGGCCTCCACATAGACTTTGAGCCACTGATCACAACCCTCTGAGCTCTGCCAGACATCCAGTTCTCAGACCACCTCACTGTTCACTCACCTATCCCACACTTCCTAAGTTTACCTATGAAGATATTATCAGAGACAGTATCAAAAACATTAGCAGAAGTCAAGGTACATAACATTCACTGCTCCATTCTCATCTACCCAGCCAGTCATCACAGAAATCTATTAAATAAGTTAAGCATTATTTCCCCTTGGTGAAACTATGCTGACATGTTGATAACCTTCTCTTCTTTCACTTACTTGGAGATAATATCCACACCTTCCCAAGAACAGAGGTGAACCTGTCTGACCTGTCGCTTCCTGGGACCTTCTTCTTGCCAGTGAAACTGGCTTACCTCCAGTCTTTAGGTACCTCTTCTATTCTCCGTGACCTTGCCCAGATGACAGAGAGTGGTTCAGCAATAACTTCAGTCAAATCCCTAAATACCTCTGAGTGCATTCCATTGAGGTCCATGGATTTTTTCTGTGTATAGAGTTTGCCTAAATGATCTCTGACCAAATCCTCCCCTATCAAGGGAAGGTCTTCCTTTCTTCAGATTCTCTCTCTTACCTGCAAGGTTTGAAACTCCTGAGGGCCACTCTTATAAGTGAAGACCGAAACAAAGAAGGTGTTAAGTAACTCCACCTTCTGAGTGTCTTCTGTTACCAGGACACTCACCTCATTTACTAGGGGGTCCACATTTTCCCTACTCTTCCTTTTGTTATCGATCTACTTAGATAAGCCCTTCTTATTGTTAACCTCCTTTGTCAGATTTAATTTCTCACTGCATCCTTGCATATCCTGACAACATTTCTATAGTCTTTCCAAATGGTCAGACTCTTTTTCTCACATTTCATAAAATTTGATTTTCTAATTGAGCTTTTTCCACTAGCTCATCTTTGGGGGTCTCCTGCCACCTTTGCCTGATTTCTTACTCTTATTCTTAGGGATGCACCAATCTGGAGCATGGAGGAAGTGGTGCTTGAATGCTAACCTAGTCTCTTAGATCCCCTTAGCTTTCAATGCTCTAACCTAGTGGATACCTCCAAGTAGCTCATCAAAGAGGTCAAAGTTGGTACTCCTGAAGTCAAGGGTTGCAATGACACTTATTGTTCTGTTTCTTCCATGCAAGATCCTGAACTCCATTACTTCACGGTTGCTGCCGCCAAGTCTACCCCCGATCTTCCCACTTCAATGAGGCCTTTTAACTGTCAAATACTCTTTTTATTGATTGCTACTACTAAAAAACACCTTTGTCCTTGAAGCCTGTCATTTCAGCCTGTAGCTGAAGGTAGTTCTAATTAGAAAAATCAAAAGCACCAATGAGTAAGGCATTTTTCACTTCAGAAGTTTTAAATCTATCTTTTTTATGTTTTGGTTTAACTGAAGTAGCAGATTTTAATTTCTTGGTAAAAAAAAATTTACAACTGATATTAGAAATAAGTCTCTCAGACAGAATCTATGACAGTAGACTGTCAATAGTTAGACTTAACATACACTCTGGCTGGTATGTTTCCCTGTCTTTCGCCCAGCTTTTCCTGACAGTTCTCTTTCATACCATCCCGGGGCATTAAATAAAGCAGGTCAGACATGAGTCTTCCTCCTCTTTTAAAATATACTCTTAAAGCATGTTGTTTCTGAGACAGCATAGCAAAAATTACATAACTCACATCACAGATAATTAACCTTGCCACTGAGAGAAACTGCACGGCATGAAATTTATTCACTGGAAAACTAAGAGTGTTGCTGTACATCTACTACAGAAGGCACCAGGCATATCACACACAAAGTGCATTACAACCTAGGGCTGAGCGGTCCTACAGCATCACTGCTGCTGCTGCTTCCAGAGAGGCAAAGCTCCCCGACACCTATGTGACCACGCTGCCTGTCACCTTTCTCTCCACTGAATTCCTGTTAGTGCCTACCGATAATTCGTTCTTCCCGAGGCTACTTACCACCTTCCGAAAAACCGCCAAAGGAAGCATTACCTGGATCTCCCGCGCATGGTACACGATGATGAGTCCGAGCAAGATGATCGTGGAGAGGCTGATAAGGCATTTCAGAGCGAGGGAATACAGCGATTCCTGCAACACAAAAATACCACCGTCCCTCAGCGAGCCCCGCGCGAGGCCGCTGCCAACCCGCAGTGCCCCGGCGGCCGGGCCGGTCTCGCCTCGCCTCGGGGCGGCAGCGGACCGGGGGGCCGGACCGGGCACCGGAGCGGCGTGACCGGGGAGAGCGAGCGACCCGGAGCCGGGCCGAGTACCTTGGTGTAGGCGCCCCAGGACAGCTCGGTCTCGATGACCATGACCACGATGCCGAACATGCCGAAGATCAGCGCGTAGTCGCTGAGGCGCTTGCGCTTCTCGAACAGAGCCCGGCGGTGCCCCAGCTTGTAGCCGATGTTCTGATTCTTCTTCTTGGTGGGTTTGTTCCCGCCGTCGCTGGGGCCGCCCGGGCCGGGGCCGGGGCCGGCGGGGCCGTAGATCGCCAGGTTGTTGGAGTTGTTGTGCTCGGGCTTGGAGACCACGACCTCCGGGCCGGCGGCGTTGGGGCTGGAGAGCGGCGGCTGCAGCAGCTGCGACTCAGCGTCCATCTCGTGCAGGTTCCTGCGGGACGAGCTCAGGTTGCTGAGCGGCCGCATGACGCCGCCGTTGTACCGGCAGCTGCTCATGGCTATTTCGGTGAAGGGATTGCTCTCTCGGCGCTGCTGGGGCTGCTGCTGCTGTTGCTGGTGGTGGTGGGCGCTGCCGCTGCTGCCGCTGCTGCCGGGACTCGCTGCCTGCTGCAGGCTGTGGCACTGGTGGTGTGGAGCGTGCTGGGAAGGCTGCCTCGCTGCACCAGCATAACTGGAGGACGGCAACTCGCTGACATTCAGCTGGCTGCCCTGTCGGGAGGAGGCGACAGAGGAGAGCGGCGAGGAGCGGGTGCGGAAGGTGCCCGAGATCGGCGAGGAGGCGCGGAGCAGAAGCGGCAGGTTATCCCCGGCGGTCGCCGCCGCAGCCCCGTAGTAGGCGCAGTTGTTGCACTGGAGGCACGGGCTCTGCTGCTGCTGCTGGAGAAGACTCGCCTTGTCCAGCTTCTGCCGGCAGTGCAGAGGCGCCGGCGGGCGCTGCTGCTGCTGCTGCTCCGGGCCGAAACCCGGAGCGAAGTGGCGCGGCGCTTCCATGCCCGGGTTGTTAAAGCCGCAGGAGTACCGGACGGTGCTGCACCTTGCGCAATGCGTTATGGTCGGTAAGGGAGAGTCCCGCTGCCGCCACGACGGGCCCATCCCGGCTCCCGTAGAATCCAGCCGCCGCATCCGATTGGCTGGGCGGACCAAAACAACAGGCATGGCGTCACCTGTGGGGGGGGAACCGGCCGTGGCGTGAGGCGGCGGGGGCGGCGCTGGGGCCGCTCGGCCCCGCCCCTGTCGGGATCCCGCCGCCCGTAGGTGAGGGCTGCCCCCGCCCCCCTACCGCTGCCGGGGAGCCCCGCGCCGAGGAAGCCCGGGAGCTCCCGCCTCGGAAGCGGCCCGCCCGGGGAGCGGCGCTGCGGTACCGGGGCTCCCTCCGCCCGGCGCCGCTCACGTCTGCGCCGTGTGCGGAACGCGGGCGCAGCGCCGCTCCCCGGAGCTGTCCAGCAAAACGCGGCGGCCCGCTCGGTTCCGACCCGGAGGGCGCCTTCCTCCCGTCCGCCCCGCGCTCCGTGTGCTGCGGCTGCCGGGCCGCGGGAATTGGGCCGTGCGCGGCGCTTTTCCGACCTGCGGCAGCCGGGGCCGAATTTACTAACGCTGTCCGGTGTCAGCCTACAGCTGTGTAACGGCTGGACCTCATACCGCGTTCAGTTTCCTTTCAGACTTCAGCTTTGTTTTGGAATATCGTGGTTCTGAAACCACGATAGGTGAGAGCGAACAAAAACTTTTAAATCCCTGAGTATAGCGTTGATTATTTTGGAAGAAGCACCCGTAGTATTAGTGTCTGTGGTATTCGATGTCGTATACCACATTTCTTCAGCAGTGAAGTCTTGAAAGAAATTCCACCAACTTCCCAGCTATCTCACTCTGTGCTTTATGTTAAACTGTATTTGGATGCTCTCTTTAGAAGTCAGAGGAAAAAAAAGCAGATTCAATTCTATCTCAGTGATCCTGTTTTTCTGTTTCCAAAGATACACAAATCACATAGAACCTGAAGAATGAAAATCTTGGGGGAACCTATGCTTCTGTCACCGTGTAAATGAAAGTCCTGCACAAACTTGCTGTCAGAATGTTCTGTAGACTAGCTAAAGATTTTAAATGAGAATTGGTTTCATCTTTCCTGTTCCATTCATGCCATGCCCTCAACATTTTCTAAATAGTACTCACTTTTACATATTGCTTTCAACAGAAGATAAAATACTCAGAACCCAGTTTACCACAACACAGTTTTTACAAAATGTGTAAGTCTGCATATTGTACTTAGAAGTCAGCAAATCAATGTCATATAATTTCATCTAGTCTGATCATGCACGATTTTGTTAGAATTGTAAAGGAAAGAATTATCTTTTTAAAGTCTCAGTGGACTAAAATACGTGGTGGTTATGTTCTCTACAGAGAAACGTTTGCACTTATTTATCCGATTCACATATATCAGTTACAAATCCCAGTTTTAATATCCTGCTGATAACCTGTTTATTAGTAGAACTGGCAAGGACATTGCTATTACTCGCTTATGGATATTTCATCTGCTGGCTTGTTTAGTCACATAATGAATCTATCAAGTGAGTATTCCCATGTTTAACACAAGAGGTCATACTAATCACGCAGCATGTTATGAAACTAATCTGCTGCTGGTTTTGTTTCAGTTCTGCTGTACAGCCTGAATGGGACACTGCAGTCTCAAGGTCTATAGAGAGAACTGGTGAGAGCACTTCTTCATAGGTAGGGGGGTAAGCCTTCCTCTGTATGACACAGGTAAATACACAGATGCTATTTAATCAAATATCTTCCCTTTTGAAGTAATTTTAAAGTTCATTTTGAAAAAATGAATGTATTTCAGAAATAAAATACATTGTTCACATGAATTTAGTTGCTGTGTCCATCTGTCTCAAATAAATTTGCATGAACAGCTCTGAACTGCTAAAGAATACTAAAATAGTAACCATGAACCCCTGTGATAAAGCATGAGCTGTTTGATCTTGGAGGCTCTGTTGTTGTTTTTCACCTTTTTGTTATTACTGGATGAAACTGCTCTTACTGATTATCATAAGTCCTGCTGCTTTGCCAAATAGGCAGTTTTTACACGTGTATATGCATGTGTCAATGTGTACACATGTATCTTTGTATGAAATAAGACAGCTGCTGCAGATCTCATTTTATAATTATATTTTTGCAGGTGTTTGGAAAACAGATTTATTTTTTCTAAGCTCACTAATTGCAAGATGAAGATTAATGCTGTTGAGCAAAACAGTGAAACAGGAAGATCAACAGATGCAGGGAAAATTGTATTTTTGAGAGGAAAAAACACTGAAATATTTGAGGTGGCAGCTATTCATTCTAGCAAGTTGTTTGAAAAGCTCACGTAGCAACTAATGAAGACAGAACACCTGCAGGCTGCAACAAAATGTACTAGAAAGCTATTTTGGCTGTTATCCTGTTGCTTGTACTCCTGCCAGGCCCCTGTTAAAATTATGGAAAATTATGTACTTGTAAAAAAGTCAAAGAATGTAAAAATATAATAAAGAGGAAAAAAGAATGAAGAAAAAATCTAGGAAATTCTGTTCTTCAGTATCTTGAAATCACAAGGTCTAGGGTTTTCTAGAATGCAAATCACTAAAGCAAGCAGCCTTGTTCAGATGACAGAAAACAAGCTGGTGTATGGCTGACATATACACAGAAAGATGCCCTTAGTGAAAGCAGAATCACAGTAAGAGAAACAGAGCTAGCACAAACAGGAATATGATATTGCAAGACCCTTCAGACTTATATGTGCAGCAAAAAAATGTGCTTTGTGAGACAACAGCAAAACAGTTGCACAGTGCAGCTGCCAAGATGGTGAGATGGAAACTAACTATATGTGCCATGTGTGTAAGTTACCTTTTGCATAACATCTGGCAGGGCTTCGTGTACCAGATGGCTCTACATTCACCTGCCACTTCTATCATGTACCTGTGAGCATCTCACCCTTACTGGACCTGTTCTGATTTCAAAGACCATTTGAAAGTGTTCCATGGCAGCAGCAGAAGAAATGTCACGACAGTACCATGCAGATTGTATGGCCACATGCTATAAAGAAGAATGCTTTACAGTTTCTGCTATTGATTTTATGCTATTCCACTTATCTGCGTGTTCTTCTTCTCCTTCAGTGTATTAGCAACAAAAATGCAGGTTCACTGCCGTTCAAAACCTTCACCTTTAGAAAAGATGTTTATTATATGCTAAAGATGAGAACACTGGATTGGAAATTTTCAAGAGGGGATGCTTTAATTCTCAGGGCTGCAGATGTAGAGATACCTATAATTGCTGCATGCCTTTCCCCTGAAAGGATTAATTTTGCTTTTTTTTCCTTCCAGCAAAGCTTTTATTACTGATAAACAGGTTGAAAATATGAAATGGGGTTTACAAAAGTTTTTTTTTCCCTAAGTTTACTTCTCCAGGCTTTCTGGGAGTTTTGAAACTATTTGGATATCACACAAGCTTAATGACTTCCTCTCATGTTCCTACCCTTTTTTTTTTTTCTCTCCTTATTACCAGGAAATAGTACCAATAGTACCACCTAAAATGTATCTCTCATCTAGCTAAACGTATTAGCGTTAATACTATACTGCACAGCCATCACAGGTGCTGAGCTGGTGACTATTTGTACAATCAATAAGTGTACAGAGGTGTAAAAGCAATTAGCGTAACAGAGTTTTACGCTAAATAGGATTATCGTAACAAGAAGATAATAAATGGAAAATGCTTACCAATGTTGTAGGCTCACAACATCCTCCCCGAGGAGTGATCTCTAGGAAGAGATCCTTCCTCAGTGGCAGACAGCACTTAAATGGGATTTAGGAGAGGTGGAGCCAGGTTCCACCCCTTCCGGTAGCACAGGTGAAATACCTTCACCTGTGCTCCCTTGGCTGACTCATTGCTCGCCTCAGGTCAGTCAGAGGCTCAGGCCATCATTCAGCCTGAGTCCCGTACTCTATTGCATTATTTTTAATCTGACTGCAGTTTTGTAACAGACCTTCGGCTGAGCACAATTACTGAAATTCTAGCGTCATGCACTATTTCTACTGTAACCTATGTGAAAACTTCAAATGTGTAGAAGTTATCAACTGTGAGAGTTTTAATTTTACAGATTCCAGTACTAGAAAAATTTTTGTCTATTAATACAGTGGGAGTGTTTTCATCTACTTATGGGATTGTGCCTTGCAGAGTAGGCAGTGCACAAACCAGTATTAGCTGTGCTTTTCATCTACATGTCATTTCTATTCAGGTAGCAATTGATCCTAAATAAATTTCATTTACCCCCATTTGAAAAATAAATATTTTTCCGTTGGTACTTTATCATCAATGACTGCATTTAACATCAGAATATTGCAGCGGTATTGTTATATTTGGAAAGTTCATTCTAGTGTAATTAATAATATGATTACTTACTATGTTTTTTTTAATATATTACATTACTATGATATGTGAAAGATAGACTTTGCTTTCAGAAGACGCCTGGCATGTATGATTACTTTCAAATCTTAAATGCCGTGTAGGTTCCTACAGTCAGTACTCCTCCGAAACCAGAATATGAAGTGTACGATTGCTTCTTGGATTGTGTTTACTGAGGTTTTTGATTTAGTCCTGCAGTTCTGATTCCCTGAAAGATTCTACAAATTCAGCAGTGCATTCAAATTGCATATCACAAAATTCTGTTTGCTTATTGTCACCATCATACCTAAAACCTTTCGGATATGAAAGAAGAAGGTCCATGAAATGTGGAAAAAGGGTCTGATCACTTGGGAAGAATATAGGAATGTAGTCAGGGCCTGCAGGGATGCGACGAGGAAGGCTAAAGCCCGTCTGGAATTGAATCTGGCTAAAGTGATAAAGGATAATAAAAAAGGCTTCTTCAAGTATGTTAATAGCAAAAGGAAAACTAGGGAGAATGTGGGCCCCTTACTAAGTGAGGGGGGGGTCCTCGTAACGGGGGATGCTGAGAAGGCAGAGATACTGAATGCCTTCTTTACTTCTGTCTTCAGTGAAAAGGCTCCCCTGCAGGAATCCCACACCCTGGAGGTTAGGGAGAGGGTCTGGGGAATGGGAGACTTCCCTTTAGTCAGGAAAGAGGATGTGCGTGAGCGCCTAGGCAGTACTAAGGTCCACAAGTCCATGGGACCTGATGGGGTGCATCCACGTGTGCTGAGGGAGCTGGCGGAGGTCATTGCCGAACCGCTCTCCATCATTTTTGAGAGGTCTTGGACAACAGGGGAGGTCCCTGAAGACTGGAGGATAGCCAATGTCACTCCGGTCTTCAAAAAGGGCAAGAAGGAAGATCCGGGTAATTATAGGCCTGTCAGCCTCACCTCCGTCCCTGGAAAGGTGATGGAACAGCTTGTGCTGGATACCATCTCCAGACAACTGGGAGAAAAGGAGGTTATCAGGAGTAGTCAGCATGGGTTCACCAAGGGGAGGTCGTGCTCGACCAACTTGGTGGCCTTCTATGATGCTGTCACATGCTGGGTGGATGGGGGAAGAGCGGTAGATGTAATCTACCTTGATTTTAGAAAGGCGTTTGATACTGTCTCCCACGACATCCTTATAACAAAGCTGAGGAAGTGTGGGATAGACGAGTGGACAGTGAGGTGGGTTGAGAACTGGCTGACTGGCAGAGCGCAGAGGGTCGTCGTTGGTGGTGCAGAGTCTGGCTGGAGACCTGTAACCAGTGGTGTCCCCCAGGGGTCTGTGCTGGGTCCGGTCTTGTTCAACATCTTCATCAATGACCTTGATGAGGGGATAGTGGCCACCCTCAGCAAGTTTGCTGATGATACGAAGTTGGGAGGATTGGCTGACACGCCTGAAGGCTGTGCTGCCATTCAGCGAGACCTGGACAGGCTGGAGAGCTGGGCAGTAAGAAACCGGATGAGGTTCAACACAAGCAAGTGTAGGGTCTTACACCTAGGGAGGAAGAATTGCATGCACCAATACAGGCTGGGGGATGAGCTGCTGGAGAGGAGCTCTGCAGAGAGGGACCTGGGCGTCCTGGTGGACGACAGATTGGCCATGAGCCAGCAGTGTGCCCTCGTGGCCAAAAAGGCCAATGGCATTCTGGGGTGCATTAAAAAGAGCGTGTCCAGCAGGTCGAGGGAGGTGATCCTCCCCCTCTACTCTGCCCTGGTAAGGCCTCATCTGGAGTACTGTGTCCAGTTCTGGGCTCCCCAGTACAAAAAAGACAGGGATCTCTTGGAAAGAGTCCAGCGGAGGGCCACAAAGATGGTGAAGGGCCTGGAGCATCTCCCCTATGAAGAAAGGCTAAGTAAACTGGGTCTGTTTAGCCTTGAGAAAAGAAGACTGAGAGGGGACCTGATCCAGGTTTATAAATATCTGAGGTGTGGCGGCCATAGTGGTGAGGCCAGTCTCTTTTCAGTGGTACGTGGAGACAGGACGAGGGGAAACGGACATAAGCTGCAGCATAGGAAGTTTCGCACGAATGTGCGTAAGAACTTCTTCACGGTGAGGGTGACGGAGCACTGGAACAGGCTGCCCAGGGAGGTTGTGGAGTCTCCTTCTCTGGAGATATTCAAGTCTCGCCTGGACGCCTACCTGTGCGACCTGGTGTAGGGAACCTGCTTTGGCAGGGGGGTTGGTCTCGATGATCTCTAGAGGTCCCTTCCAACCCCTACAATTCTGTGATTCTGTGATTCTGTGATGTTCATAACGCTCAGATTTATGTAGTGTTTCTGTTTGTAGCCATTATCTCTCAAAGAAATGTGCAAAATTTATACAGTGGTAGAATAAATAGAAGTAAGGGAAAGGAGGTAGTTATAAAAGAAATGTGCTTCAAGCTGGCTATTGTTTCATAAGCTTGGCAACCAAACAGCTATCTGAAGTGATAGAAAGATTTATGAAATTTAATGAAATCTATGAAATTTTATGAAACTTTTCTAAAGTTTTATGAAATTTTTGTTCTTGGGCATGTAATTCTCTTCACTTCTCTTCTTTATCCACTCTATATCCGTATTACTTAACCAAAAATTAAATGTGTTCCTGAGGAAAAGACTAGACACTTTTAATGTTCAGAAGATATTTTTAAGGGTGTAAATTTCTGCATTTCAGCTGGGTAAAAGCCATCTCTGCAACTCAGTAGAGCTCATAACAAATATGTCCTAGAAGTTTTTCCTCAAGCTAATTTTCCTATGTAAAATGTATCAGTGTTGAACCAGTCTGAATAAAGCTAGTTTTTCTATGGTTCTATAATCTTATATCTCATACAGACCTATCATCTGGATAAGAAACCAGTCATAGATATGGACGAATATGTTTTCCACTTTGTCATTCTTATTGCAGAACAAATAAAGACAAATAAAGTGCGTAGCTAAATGATACTGCTTCAGGTAGGACAGTGCAAATGTCAGGCAATGCTGTGAGTAACATATTGTCTAATTCTCTGTCACATACTACTCAGTAATGCAGACAGTTTATTTTTAAGGACAGAATTCCTCTGTTCAGCCAGCCAGTCTTCTCCAAAGCGGATAGATCTAGCATCAACACTTCTTCACACACCTCATGCCAGTAATGGCAATGTGCTCTGCAGTCTTCACAATGCTGTGGGGCCTGGCATTATCATGTTACAAGAGAAGTGTTATCTTCTTCTCTGGCCCATCCAAAAGTTTGAGCCTTCAGCTTAGTATCATGGGTTGAGGGTTTGTCCAGGTTCCAGAAAATCCATAAGGATCACCCTTTTCCTAAAACAAAATACAGTGCACATCACTTTATCCAGTCAGGGCTGCATCTTGAACGTTTTCTTCTATGGGTAATCCAGGTCTCTACTCCATGCACTGCCGTTTTGACTCTAGCTCATTTCATTTTGACTCCGCCATGTCTCATCACCATTAATGAAGAGATCCAGGAAACTATCACTTTCATCCACATATTGCTTCAAGTAGTCCTTACAAACTTGCACCCAGTGTTCTTTCTGTCCCACCTGGTGCAAACTTTGTGATATTCCAATGTTGCAATCATAGTTTCCAACCCATTGAAGCTGATGATATTCAGCTGTGTACACTGTTCCCTGTTTGTAATCCACTGATTTGCATAGATGAGCTCATTGATAAACTCTTCATTTCATGGTGTGGCAGCTGTGCATGGCCATCCAGAACATGGCTTTATCTTTCACATTGCTGTTGCATGTTGCTGAAACACACTACTCACCACCTCACCGTGCTGACACATAAATGTTCAGCAAGCATCAATGAGTATCAATGGGTGCAACTTTTTCTGCATGGAGGAATTAAATTAGACACCTTTGCTTCATACACACTTCCATGTCTGCCACATGCCATTCTGGCAGACTGTCCCTCTGCTGCCATCTGTCACACAGCAACAAAATGTAACAGCATATTGATGGGGAGGTTCAACTTTTGCTTCCATACCACCATCTGATAACTGCTGCTCTGGGCCTACATTACAAATAAGAGGCATTCCTTTCAGAGCAGCCCTCATCCTTTGCAATACCCCAAACTGTTTTTACTTCATGTGCGAAAATTCAGCATTTATTCTCTTCTATTGAATATGTTGAAAAAGGGTGATTCACTTCAAGCTAATGCCATCATGTTCGTTTATTAATGTTAACATTCAAGTTGCCCTTTCTTTTTCTTTTTTTTTTTAAATCCTGCTGCCCTTCCCGTGCCCAAACCATATCTCTGACAGAGCTGTCATTCCAAGTTGTGAAGCTGCTACAACTGCTAGTTTAAAGCAATTTTTAGTTGTTTGCAAGTGTTCTTTATTAATTCTGTAGAGCCACTTCAGCTTTGCAAGTACTTTTTCAGCTTCATCAAGCTTTTTGGTAATTTGTGCATTATGAGCATATTTTGCTCATAACAGACAAAGGAGAACAGACTTGTTATCTGACATAAAACATCCATTCTTTATTTATAACATGTCAAGTGATGTACTGATGAAAAAAAATGCCACACTGTAAAATGTTTGTCTTTTATTCACAAAAACCACCTAGCCTATTTTTGCTCTGTTTTACCAGAAGTTTACTCTTTAAACTCCCAAAGAAAACTTAGAAAATCAATATGTAATGGTGGCTAAAAGGAAATTTCACAGTTCTCCCTCTTAAATTTTTCCTGTCTTCTGACCCTAGTGGCCAGTTTTGCAGAAGGTAGTAATTTGGTTCTACTTTTTTTCTTTTTTAATTATTTTTGACTGCTGTGAATGCAGGCCAGGTGTCTAATATCCTGTTCATCAGTATGATTTTGCAGAAGGCACAGTGTTGATGGCATCTGCCTATTAAATTGATCGGTGCTGCCATGCAAACAAAAGCAGCATCAACAAAAGTAGATAAGACTGCAAAACTATGTGCTAAGACACTTCCACAGTCTAGAAGTATGATGAAGGATAAAAGTGCCATGCTACCAGAGATGTGTGCCATGCAAATTACAATGAAGTGTCACATTTTTTCTGCCTGGTTGAAACTGCAGTTCCCCCAAAGTTCATCATTTAGCAGTTTCTCCCCTGACTGATACAGTATTTCACTCTAACTAGCAACCTGTTTCGAAGCTCTTACAACACAGAGGTAAATCATCTGAAATTGTATTGAGTAAGTAAATCATTAAAGTCCAGCTCCGGTTTCTCAAATAATTAACTGTTCTTCGGTGTTCCTACTTTACACATTTTTCATGCTCTCTTCTCTGCTTCAATTAACTAGAACAAAAAAGTTTCTACTTCACCTACCAAGGCTGTTAAATTTGATGTTAAACAAAACTGCCTCACAATGTGCTCATGCCTTTGTTATCTGACAGGTAAGACCTGAAGCCAACCACCATAATGTATGCTCCTGCACCAGTGAATAGCTGTTCCTCCAATGCAGAAAAGTTCCAAAAGAACTGCATGAGAATGTCTCTGCTCGGAGCACATTCTGATGTCTTGTGGGGCAAGACTCCCCGGTAAAGCCAGAAAGGGGTTCAGACTTTGCAATGTTCTGTGTGCCTTAGACTAACAGAATAATGCCACATATAAGTTCCATCTTCATGCTTTTTTCTTTTATTGCAGCAATCCACTTATAACTACTTTATTGAGAGTTTCTAGCTCCCTCTGCTGAAAAGAAACTCCTGAACGTGGTATCATCATAACCTAAACTTCCTAATTCTCAATTCTATAGCTGAAAAATAAATTCCTCACTCAGTTTTACTCACACCTTCCAACCCATTCAACTCTGTTTCAAGCACAGCATTTTTATTTCCACAGGAAAAAATTTGCACAGACCAAATGCAGGTGCCAGAGAATATTTGTTTGTGTCTTTTTACACAAAGATCTCTTTCCAGATATAAGCATATACACTTTTTTTAAACCTAGCCTGAATGTTTGCTTTTGAAAACTGTCCTAAAAGACAGGCAGCTTTAATTGCAGAAGCTGGGCTAGGAGGGTAAATCTATAGCAAGTAAAAAATGAGAAGCATTACTTAATTTGCACAGAGGCATGCTTTTCTCATGAAACACAAAGGCTTACATTTGCAGAAAGATGGCTGCTGTATTGTAGGCAAAAATGCTGCCAATACACTTTTGTCTGCATGTGTCACAGTGACTTCAGGACTGTGAGCAGACTGGAAAGTTAGAGCTGATGAACCTGTGGGAATTCACACACGGTTCACACACTGGAGGGGGGATTGGCACCTATGCGTGGTGTGAGGCAATGCGTGCACTTGCACAGCAATGCTGCCAAGTATGCTCATTAAAAAGCCTTTGTAAGTAGTTACAAGCAATTCAAATGGATGAATATTGTTCCTTGGTCTCTGGCCTGCAATGGAAAAGGAATACATGAGAGTAGAAACAGAAATTAAATTAAGACAACAGTCGTTATGACAACAGCATAATAGAACGGCTTGGGTTGGAAGGCAACCCAAGGATCATCCATCCACCCTGCCATAGGCATGGCCACAAATCCCCAAATCTGGTACCATACCAGGCTGCCCAGGGCCCCATCCAGCCTGGCCTTGAATACCTCCAGGGACAGGGCATCCACAGCCTCTCTGGGCAGCCTGTTCCAGCACCTCTCCACCCTCATGTTAAAGAACTTCCCCCTGACATCCAACCTGAATTTCCCTCCTTGATGATGGTATATTGAAACTGTAAAGATGAGCTACGTGAGGTGGGAAAAATGGTAACGAGTGAGAAAAAAGAAACTGCAATTCCAAAATGGAAGTAACAGTAGATATTTGAGGAAAAAAAGTAAAAATCTGAGACATGGGAATTGAAAAGTACAATTATAAAAACGAGAGGTGATGTTTTGGCGAAAAGAACAGCATATAGACAAAAGAAACTGTCTAAATTTGATGTGCCACCAACAAGAATGTCAGTAATTAAATAACAGTGACACATTCTTGGATCAGATTTTATCCCTGTGGAATAAAAATATCATTTTGGCCCAAGTCCTGAACGACAAAAGTTGGTTTGTCTTATGTAAGATGTATGCTCTCCTAAAAACAATTCTACCAGTGATCTTGCTACTTCTCAAGCAATCTGAGTCCTCAGCAGACAGAGGAGAGGGCTGCAACATCCCTCCTCTTCGGCTCAGTTGTTGTGGATGGATAAGTTTCATGAGCACCAAGCTGCCCCTCTTCATAATCTGTGTCCAGGATTAGATGAGTATTTCTCCGTTGGAGGATAATCAGATTCTGAAGGCAAAGAGCACTAAGGACTTGGCAATGGGCAGAGGGATAATCTCTTGCTCTTTTGCTTTTCTGTATCATGTATTTTACTCCTAGGCTCTATTATTTAACATTACAGAGAGCAAATACTTAGAAGATGACTCAGACCAGCTAATTAAGGAGTGCATGTTGTGTATTTTCATAAGTGTTTTCTATGCCTTGCCAGCAGAAATTTATCCTTCCCCAGCCTCCTTTGACACTGATGTGCCCTGCTTGAAAGGGAATGTCCAGTGTAGCACCTAAGAGAAGGCCACAGCATTGCCTTCAACAGAAAGCTGTTAAACTATTCTCATCCTTATTCTTCATCCTGTGATTTGTGCTTGTGTATCTTTGGCTGTAACTACCTGCAATATTCCTTCCTCGGCTAATTTTGTAAGAGAATACTGAAATTATTAATTTATTGCTGCATTAAAGCAATAGTTTCCTAAGATTTCCAACTTCATAACATTTGTTTAAGCCAAGCTTATGTACAGTGTCCAAGCAAAGAACTCATAATTAGTGATGACCACCTCACTCTAACACAATTTATCCTTGGCTTGTGCAAGGATTTACCCAAATTACTTTTCAGGAGACTTTTAAATATTCAGGTTTTCCTAAATGTGTGTGTAACAGACCAGTAGAGTCAAGTGGGCAGAGCCTTTTCTGCTGCACTTGTGAAGAACATGGCATAAACAATTAGCAGCTTATATCAGACTGTTAGAAATAGTATGCCAGATCTTTTGGAACTTTTTAGCTCATTTATTTTGCCAGAGTGATCATTACATCAGCTGCTTAGCAAATCTGAAAATTAAGCTAAATCCTATGCTACTAACAGCTAGTACACTTTCTCAGTTCTTGTATGAGCTTTTATCTCTTAGAACTTGGCTAAAGGGTGCATGTATTCCAGATCTGAACAAAGTGGTGGGATGGTGCCTGTGCAGGCAAAAAGGAGTCATTTCCCTGATTGTAAACCCTTTTTCTAAAATAATATAAATTTGACAATGTCTTTCATAAGATTATGGAACTGGGCATGTGTCTAGCAAACTGAGCAGAAGGCATTAGGACATCTATTTTTCCTAGTGGCTTTCATTCTCTTGTAGCATTATAGTAAGGGTACTAAGTGAATATTAACATATTAAAATAGATTACTTGAATTACACTGGTTGTGGAAAGAGGGAGTAGGTATCACAGTCAGAGGCAATGGATAATTGGAGAGCACTTTATAGCAGTAGTATGGTGGTTAAAAGAGATGCTAAATGAGAACTTTAAAGTACAACACTGAGAAATTTCTATCTAGATGTTGAAGAACTGTGCATATTATTATATTTTTCTACCTTCTTCATATTTCTATATGAAAACATTAAATAAATATGGTTAAGGAATAAGCATGTTCTTGTATATGTTTGTGATTATATGGGAACGAATGAAACAGGAGATTCAAAGGAAAACACTCAGTATCTGCTTCTTACAGAGAGTAGATCTTTAATTTGGGTTTATAAAGCTGTCTGGCACAATATAGCATCTTAGAATCTCCAAATAGAACTATCTGATAGCAGTTTTCTATAAATCTAGAAATTTCCAGAGCTAAGGAATAAAATCTTTGCATCCTATAAGGAGGATCTCACTTGTTTTACCTTGCTGAAATATAAAGAAAAGGTAAGGTCACCGATGAATTTTAAGATATTTAACAACAGGTTAGCTCCATTTAGCTCCAAATAAACACACAAGGGCTGCTCCAAAAGTAATGCCTCATATTTTTTGTCATTGGCACACAATGTAAAATGGTGGTGGTATGGCAATAGATGTTAAACCTCAATGCCAATATTCCTTTCCATGCTTTTGCTGTGTGACAGATGGCAGCAGAAGAGCAGTCTGACAGCATGGTGTCTGACATGGGTTTGTGTATGAAGGAAAGGTGTCTAACTGAATTCCTCCATGCAAAAAAAAATTGCATCCGTAAACATCCATCAGTGTTTGCTGAACGTTGATAGAGACCAAACAGTGGATGTGGGCACACTGAGGCAGTGGATGGTGTGTTTCAGCAGTTGTGACAGCAACATGAAAACAAGCTACATTCTAGATGGCAATGAATATATTTACAGGTGCAGTATGCAGGCTCTTTTTCATTATTGGTGAAAATGCACAGCTAATGGTGGTGATTGTGTTGAAAAAAAAGTGTTTTGTAGCCAGTACTTTTTTCTGTCAAGTGGTTTCTGTATCTGTTTTATTGTGGTCTTTGAATCTGTTGTAGTTTCCATGGAAATGAATAGGAGATGTTGAAATGGTAAATAATCAGCCCATCCCTACCCACACCACCACTGTATTAGAAGCTAATAGAAGAAGAATCTAAATTAGTAGCTCAGTAACGCTTCACAATCTTATCTTCGAATATCTATGATTCTGTATTTACTTGGTTTCAAAAATTCAATTGAAAGGTGCTCATTTATGATAGAAATATGTAATATATGATTCCTTGGATGTCTTGTCTTATTTTAAGATTTGCCTGTTTCACACAGTAGCTCAGTATCTTGCATGGTGTAAGTTACTGGTACCAAAATGTTTCCTTGTAGATGGATTTTTTTAATCATGATTTTTTAATTATCTCTCACTTGAGGAAATCTTTGCAGTAACTGTGCAAAAAGATAAACTCTATCACACTAGAACATAAACAATTTAATACAAGAATGTCTACCTAGTGACATTTCTCTCTTCAGAATATCCATTCCACTCCACAGATAATCACTTAAACCTCTGTGATAAGAACTGGAGGTTTATTAACTCTGTATCACACCAACCATGTAATTAAATGCCATATTTCTCAGCACTGTAACATTTCTCTATTGTCTAGGCACCTAGTGTGATCCATAATATTTACTTGCATGTTACAAATATGAATTTTGTGGGTTACACTGCAAGAGTTAGTCATCTAACTGGGAAATTGAGAAGAAATATGGGAACTTGGTCTCATCAGCAAAGAAATTCCAGCTGAAGCATCATGGCATCTAGCAGAAGAATACACCACACAGTGCTCAGAATACATTCCCAGATCCAAGCTGATTCCTGGGGCACAGTATTCATCACTGCTCCCTACAAAATGCAGGGAAGAATACAATGTGATGATGCCTGCATCATGCTTTGTCCTCTCAGCGCATCCAAGAAGCAGAACAAATATCTTCCTCTGCTTGATGACTGTAATGTGCATCTTGTAGCCACTCACCTAGACAGTCCTCTGAAACTGGTCTATTAATACATATAATTTAAACACTCATTAGTACAATGACAAGAATCCAGGCTTCCAAGACCCAAGCAATTTCCTCAGCCATTAGTCTGTAGAGCTTTGTAACCGCTATTGAATTATTTTGTTCAACAGTAATTGAGGAAACCTTACTCTATATTCTGACAATTAGGAAACTCAGCCCAGAGGGTTTTAAGATTTCAACACACAGAAGAGACATACAGCATAGTCAGGTTCAACAGAGCAAGGTTTTGCACTTGGGTTGGAGTAATCCCAGATACGTAGAAGAACTCCTTGATAGTAGCCCTGCAGAGAAGGACCTGGGGGTCCTGGTTGGTGAAAAACTGAACATGAGCCACCAGTGTGCTCTTATAGCTCAAAAGGCCTATGGTAACCTAGGCTGCATCAGAAGGGGGGTGGCCAGCAGGAACCTCTCTACTCTGCCCTCATGAGACCCCATGTGGGGTACTGCATCCAGATCTAGGGCACCCAATACAAAAAAGATGTGGAGCTGTTGGAGAGGGTCCAGAGGAATGACACAAAGATGATCAGGGGGCTGCAGCACCTCCCCTACGAAGACAGGCTGAGGGGCTGGGCTTGTTCAGCCTGAAGAAGAGAAGGCTGTGGGGTGACCTCATTGCAGCCTTCCAGTATTTAAAGGGGGATTATAAAAAGGAGGGGAATCAACTTTTTACTTGGGTAGACAGTGACAGGACAAGGGGGAATGGTGCTGAGTTCAAGGAAGGAAGGTTTAGATTAGATGTCAGGGGGAAGTTCTTCACAGAGAGAGTGGTGAGGTACTGGAACAGGCTGCCCACGGAGGCTGGGGATGCTCCATCCCTGGAGGTGTTAAAAACCAGGTAAGATGGGGCCCTAGGCAACTGGTCTAGTACCAGATCTGGGTGTTGGTGGCCCTGCATGTCGCAGGGGAGATGAAACTGGTTGATCCTGGGGGTCCCTTTCAACCCAAGCCATCCTACGATTGTATGCTCTTAGATGGTAGGGGACAGACCTAGCCATATGGAGTATTTAATAAGTGATTTTGGGGGAATGGCTAGCAGTACCTGTGAAGGAGGAAGAAGGTGAGAAGAGAAACTAGGCAGTGAGTTGTAAAAATGCCTATTAGGCTTGGCCATAATGTTGAGAGAAGCTTATTTCTGGCCAGACATAGATGTAATCTGGGGATTTATCCAATCATTACATTCAGGGATTATTGGATACTCCCAGACCCAAAGCCTCAAAACCTTGAATATTTATCATACACACTTCAACAAGTCCTCAGTAAAAAGGTATCCTAGCTGATGTTTGGATCCCCAATTGCTTTCTCAGTAAAGGCAGATATATACAAAAATCTGATGGATTTCCTTGGGAAATAAATAAATAAATAAATAAAAATGCGTTAAGAAAGGAGAACCATTTCATACACCTGAATTTTCAAAAGGCATTTCAGAGGGAACCTGGAATCAAGTTCTTTCTGCAGTAAGACATCATTCTCTCCCCAGTCCCACTGTATAATTTATTGTCAGCATTAAAATAGACTGTTATGTAAGGCGCTAATATTTACTAAATAATTTTGTTTACTGAGGCAGAATAGTGAGTCACTGCAAGAAAGCATTTCAACCACTAATTCTAGAGTGGGATTAGTGTTTCTTTGTTCCTGCATATGGGCTTTGGGATTACGCTAGGAAGTAGAAGGGGTACGCATAGCAGCCCTGGTAGTCTTATCTGCTCTTCCACTGCCAGTAAATCAAATAAAGGCAGCTGAATGTTAACAGCTTTGCCATAGAATACAGTGCACCTATTTTATTTTATTTTTTAACATCCTGCCTTCCATTTTGATGTTGTGGCAGGAACACCTCTCTAAAGATGGTGAGGTAACTGCACAGTAACAAAGTCCAATGACCAGTCAGTGCACAAAGGGAGAGATTCTCCCAGCAAACTATTCATGGAATTATATCCTACAAAAGCCTTTCTTATGATTTTTGAGGAAAATTCTTCACTTGAGTATGTTAGTTGAATAATCAGAGCAATGAGATTTGAAAGCAACAACAAAAAAATGTATTGCTTCATCAAGGATGATACACATAATGTTTTCTTCTTTCCTACAGCACATTTTTCCCCTTTCCCTTTTGTTCTATTTCCTAGTAGCAGTAGCGTGTTGTATAAAACTACGTGCAGTTGAAAGCTGTTTAATATTTAAAAGAAAACGAGATAGGATCCTTAGTGTCACTTTTCAACTGACAGCTGATCAGTATTTTTTGTGCAACACTGTTCTTCATATTCCAAAAGGGAATCTTATGCCCACTATGTCTTCACCACAAGGAAGAAAAAATCAGATTGTAGGATTTTACTCCTTTTCCACTGCAGATTATCTCCTTCACTAAAATGGATTTGGGAATGTTTTAGGTAAATTACTATAACAGGGAAGATGTAGATGGGTTATCAATAGAGTAAAAGAGGAACAGTACTCAGAAGTGCTGATTTTATGGAAAGAGAAACTCTTCTGTATCGGAGATATGGAGAGTAAATCAAATCCACTTTCTATATTAATTTCTTCTTCGAATTCTGTATTTCATCTGGCAGCCTACACAAAACCTGTTATGACCCTTGAAAAATAAAGCACAGATGAAAAAATTGAACTTTAACATTTGCAGCTGGGTTATTTATATCCAGTCTATAAGTTTGCAGGAAATTGTTCTCTGCTCCCTTTGTATTGCTGTTCTCCAAAATAAAATTTAAGAAAAAAAAAGAAAAAAAAGGGATCAATTTTAGATTAGTTACAGCTTTTGTAACACTCAGTATTCTCAGTATTGCTGGAAAAAAAACAGTTTTCTACTTCATTTGTATTTGCAGATGAGTTGCAAAAGCTCTGATTTCAGTTTAGAGGAGGTTAATTGAAAATTACTGACACATCAGAGAAATGGATAATTCTTCTAGGTCTCTTCATAAATTGAGAGCTGCATGATACAGTGTATTTTCTATCCCACTACATGTATAAGCATACATTATGTTCATTTGTTGAATTCATTCTAAGTTCAGCGTGCCTGTTTGAAGAAACTTTGCTGCAACACCTAATATTTCCATATTGGTCAATCCAGGTTTGTTTGTTTGTTTTAGAAATGGCTTTAAATTTTGGCTGCCTAATATTTTGACAGCTATACCTGACACATTTTTAATGCCCTGACTTTCAGAAGATACCAGGATCCTGTCTGAAATACCCACCCAATTGAATGCGTGAGGCTGAATACCAGAAGTGGTTCCAAATCAATGCAAGCTCTTGAAAGCATTGGTCTTACTGACTTCCCTGCATAATTGCAGCTGTTGCAAAAATAAGTATAAAATCTCATCATAAAATCTCTCCTTGTTTAAGCCTAACATTTAGTTCTCTGTTTTCTGAAGTATATAGGTCGCTGAAGCAGAGGGGACCTGTTGCTCACCATACCTGTGAAGTGATTGGAGACTGCCTGGGATGTAGCGATACAGCTGTGACGCAATTGTGTAGTTCCCACTCCTGATGGATGTCAAACAGACAAAGAGTAAAATCAGGACCCTATGTCTTAAGTCAACTTCCAGCTTTCCAGGGAGTTAGCCAGCAAAATCCCCTGGAAATTTGTCCTCAAGGAGAAGGGAGTGGTGCAGAACTGGCATATCTCTAAGGAAGCTTTCCCTAGGGCACAAGAGCTCTTAGTCCCCAGCTGTACAAAGCCAGAAAAGGAAGGCAAGAGAACTGGGGCCTGCTGGTCTAACTGGAGAGTGAGAAGAAAATACGCAGGCATTTTTAGAAGGAGGGATAGGTGCCCTGGGAGGAGTACAGGGGTGCTGGTAGGTTGTGTAGGGATGGGGTGAGGAAGGCGATGACCCACCTGGAACTGGAGTTGGAGTGGGGAGAAAACAAGAACAAGAAAGGCTTCTGCATGCACTTAAACCAGAAAAGTCGAGGAGGATGTACTGCTCCAGAGAATAATACAGACAGTCTGGTAACTGTGGACAAGGAGAAGGCTGAATTATTCAGCAACATTTTTTCCTATCTTCAGAGGCAACAGCTCTGCACAGACCCCTTAAGAGCATGTTTTGAAAGGCAGAGACTAGGGAGAGCAATGTCCATCCTGCTGCAATTAATATTCATGCCTCATTTCTTTCCTAACCCCTTTAAACAAGATAGCCCCAGCTGAGAGGGATTTAACAAATGAAAATTGCTTTTGCCACTATTGGACTTGCATTATTTTCTGTGGCAGATCTGAATTGTTTTTGCATTCTGACAACTGTAAGCTAGAGACTACAATGATGCATTTTATTCACAAATATTTCTTCTATGAAATCATTTACTATGAGCTGAAAAAACAAACAAAAAAATGCTTTCTCAACACAGAATTGCTAAAGATCATTATACAGTTTTAAGATTTTTGTAATGGCTGCCAAATATTTTAGAAATGAAATGAAAGCTTGGGACAGGCTGTTCATTGCTAAAGTTGTTTCATTCAGGAGGTGAAGTCATTCCAGAGCAAACTGGAATTCTGATAACACAGAGTTGTCTAGCTTTGGGATACCTAACACCCCTACAGCTCAGTGGGAAAAAAAAAATCGCATGCCATTATCTAATACTCCTTTAAGATACATCTTGAAATATTATTTAAACTCAGCAAAGAATTGGAAAACTATCCCTGTATGTGTTTCAAAGTACAAAGAACAGCAGAAACATCCCAGTGAGCAGGAGCTCTGGGTTGAAGCAATATATTTTTCTGCCTTCCGTAGAGTCCAATCTTGCTGTAAAAGGCTTGAAGCAATATTAAAATAACTCTCTTGTGATTTTGTTTATTTACATGTTTGACACACTTGTGCAGTGGGAAACGTGGCAATAATGTATTAGGCATTATTACACATACTACTACGTTTTGTATAATTATTTTTAAAGGTCACTGAGAGGGAACCAGATTTTAAAAATATATTGTAACATAAAGCTGGATTTTGGTAGGGAAAAACTGCAGATTTTAAACTGTGTGTATTAAGGAGTATTAAGCTTCTCTTGCCTGATAGTAATTGCTGTAGACAAGGTAGGTACTGACTCTAGCCTAGGTTGGCTGCACCTCTGACATCAACCAAAATCATATCATATGCAGGTGAAAAAGGAAAAGATGTTTGTCCTCTCCATACTTTCCCCATCTTTCTCTTCATCCTGGCAGCCATGAACAGAAACACCTATCATGCCTCTTTTCAACACACTGATCTTTACAGTGTGGCTCCCAGCACACATTTTCTGCTCATCATTCCTTCTGAAATGACACACAGAGTGTACAGTATCTCAAATCTGCAATGAGAGCAGTAGGCATAAGACCAAGCCTGAACCAGTGATGTGCAAATAACTGTGTTGAGTTCAAAACTTCCATGTCAAAGTACTTGGTATTTATTGGTGGATTTGCAAGTAGAAAAATTACAGCAGAACAGAAGGTTATTGAGTGAGTCCAGTGAAATTAGCAATAGTGAATAGCAAGTTCCTAACCTTTCTGAACTAGAAAGAAGACATGAGAGCAGAGATTCAACTAAGACTTTTTTATGGGATTGACCCTTAATTAAGGATGAGATGCGTTCCTGAATCACAGAATGACAGAATCACAGAATGGCCAGGGTTGGAAGGGACCTCAAGGATCATGAATCTCCAACCCCCCTGCCACAGGCAGGGCCACCAACCTCCACATTTAATACCAGACCAGGCTGCCCAGGGCCCCATCCAATCTGGCCTTGAACACCTCCAGGGATGGGGCATCCACAGCCTCTCTGGGCAGCTGTTCCAGCACCTCACCACTCTCTCTGTCAAGAACTTCCCCCTGATATCCAACCTAAATCTTCCTTCCCTCAACTTCAAACCATTTCCCCTTGCCCTGCAGTTATCAACCCTTTCAAAGAGTTGATTCCCCTCCCGTTTGTAGGCTCCCTATAGGTACTGAAAGGCTGCAATGAGGTCACCTCCCAGCCTTCTTTTCTCCAGGCTGAACAAGCCCAGCTCCCTCAGCCTGTCTTCGTAGGGGAGGTGCTCCAGCCCCCTGATCATCTTTGTGGCCCTCCTCTGGACCCTCTCCAACAGCTCTCTGTCAATAAGCTCTTTCCTTTTCCAAAAATTTTTTTTTCACTAACAATCCAATGTATGTCTTTGTTCCAGCTCTTCCTCGCAGGCACAAATAACGGAGTTTTATGTGATACATTTCTGTAGGGTGGATTCACTAGTCTTAGATAGGGTTAGCAGGTAGGCAGCACAGGATTTCTACCACAGAAAAGAGGGATGAAACAGACCTCAAGATATCATTCCATTTATTCTTAGCCAAATCCTTTCTGGCATTCCTGACAATACCTAAAAATACAAGTGAGGGAAAATGCATTGGCCTACAAGACAATGTCCACAAAGGTTAAAAAAAAAAAAAAAGCCTTCACAAGCTTTGTAAATGGACAAAAGATATCTCTTACTTTAGGAAAGATGTTGACTGTCTCTCGTGACCTTTCTGTAAGTATACGGTAGAAATACAGCCTAGCTGGGAGCTACAGTGAAAATTATACAAAAGTGGTTAGAATACTCATATTCCCAGTAATTCTTGGAATCCTTGAGTAGATTGTGCACTTAACTTTTTGTGTGTGTGAAATGGAAAAGATCGCCCTCACTTTGGCAGAGACCATTTGAAATGATCCGACATCTGGAGAAAACAATCTGTGCACAGTATTATATTTCAGTGCCAATAATCAATAACACAAATTCATCTCGAAGAAAACCATGCAGCATCTTTTCAGAAAGGGCATAGAGTGATTCAGATGAGAAGATTTATCAATTCAGATTTTTTTGCAGTAAGGCTTCATATGAGGTACTAATAAGAGTGTGAATAATCAAGACTCATTAAAGGACACACAGGAGTGTAACACTTACTAATGGGAGTTCTCTGCTCGTAGCACCACTATTTAGAAATTATTGCATGAGTGGAAATCTTTCAGAGGGGAATAACTGGAAACATAAAGGTCAGAGTAGAGGGGTGGGGACCAAGATTATAGGGATATTTCTTTGACTTAGGGACTATACTGCATTAATTAATAACTGTTTCCCTATGTCTCCTAGATGAAGGAAAAGAAGAAATAGCTCTGAATTGCGTATAGATTAGGCATTTTTCAATTGTGTGGATAGGAAAGGAAGAGAATGAATTGGAAACATTATAACAACACCAACAAAAGAGAATTGTTAGGAAACTTTCAGGCAGAGTTTCTCAAATTGGAAATGCTGTAGAGCTTCCTTGAGAAATTCTCTATAGAGCTGTGCATCCAGGTCCTACGCTGGTAACAATTTGCAATGGCACACAAACAGTTCTGCTGATTCAGTGATTCGGGATTCTGGGGTTATGCTATCACGATATGATGCAAATGTGAGCATGTGTTGGCATGCCTCAAGGGGCACAACATGCTATGGAGCACAAAGCCACGTGTCACCTTCTGTCTGCAGCCTGTCAGAGGCAATACCTCCTTGAGACAAGTACAGCAACGTACCAGCATAAAAACATATTTCTTTTTTGCTCTTTCTGTTTTAGAGCAGCAAATGCTTTTTATTTTATTTCAGCTATAGTTAGTCCTGACTGGTAACTACAGAGAACGTACCTGTGTGTTCACCCTTTCTCCTTTGTTTCTGCTACAGAAAAACAGCTACAGGACGCAGATGATTTAAATGTAGTGTAGGTAATCCATTTGAAAAAGAAAAAAAAAAAAGAAACTTTTCTCCTCTCTCATTGTTATCTCTTTTAAATTAGTACCAAATCATCTCCAGAAAACTCCCCCTTGCCCCCATGGGAAAAAAACACTGCTGATATTGACTTCTGGTCCTAATTTGCAAGGATGATCCTCACTTCTGTTGAGGGAAAAAGTGTCCACTGCTGGTAAACTTTCAAGTCTCAGACTTCTCATCCTCTCTGATCTTCACAGCAATAGCAGGTACAGAAAATACAGCTATTGCTCAATCTTCAAACTCACTTCTTCAGAAAATCACTTAAAAATTAATGAAAATTAATTCAGACATCTGAAGCCAGCCTTCAGCTTGCAGATGCCAGGCAAGCCTAAAGTAATAGATGTCAGAGAAAAGACTGCCTACAAAAACTAATTAAAAGACTAATTTAACTTGTTCATCCCAAATTGCCTGCATTTGTATGAAAGGAATGAAATTTAATAGTAAACCAAAGCAATGGTATGATAGCACCAGCTACCCTTTTATATCTCCACCTGCCTAGAAACTACTAATCCTCAAAGAGAACCACCTTGATCTTGCCACATATATCTTCTCCATCCACGAGTGTGAAAAGCATAGTACAACAAAACAAAACCAAAAACACAAAAACACACATCTGAAAATGAATAAAAGTATAGAAATCTTATTACATGACCTGTCAAAATTTGGCTTAAAGATTTCTTTAAAGATTCTGGTTTGTTTTCACTGCAGATTTTCAAAGATGCAGTTGCTTTGGAAGCAGTTCCTTCAAGCAAAGAGTGAAACAACAAAGTTCTTCACAGTTCAGACATTCTTGCCTTGTAAATCTCCTTTGCTAGGGCATTGCCTAGGTGACAGTTGTAGAAATTTCCTAATGTGGATCAACACTTGGAGGAACATCTCATTTAGTAATTCAAAACCAAATTCTGAGCATGGAGGCTTCCTGCAATTTGCCTGTGAATCCTTATTCTGCCAACAAGCTGGCACACAAAAGTATGTGCTAATGAGTAGATTCATTACTACAACGTGATACACATCATCAATTTTTTTCATTGTCTTTGACTCAACAGTCACTGGCAATATTGCAACACGTAGCAATTACTTATCATATTATTATCCTTCTATATGTGCTCAAAATTTACATATCTGCAAAGCATTCATTTTGTTGGTTTTCTGCACACTGATGTCTTCTCTGAGCACTTAAAACAGGAATTTACATTTCTCTACTAAAACTTTTCTTCACTTATTTTTTACAACCTGAGTGACATTTTAGCTGCTCCGGAAACATTTCCTTTTTCTAAAGGAGTCCCTCTTCTTTTGCATCGTGCCTCTCTCTTTTATTTGTTTGATGAAATTGTCATGTGAGTAAGCAGAATAATTACTTGCACGCATCAGACAACAATAAAAGTAGAAATTAAAATGCTAATGTAGCTTCTTATCTCATGAAAGGAACTCCACAAAAAAATAATTAATAGTTGCAGCTTTGCTTGATGAGAGCTGTGTGCTTGATCCTTTACTTCTCACAACCTGCACTCACAAGCTCTCTATAGTCCCAAATTAGATGGAATACCAAAGAACTTCTCTCAGGCCTCTCTTGTTCTCTCTCTTGGATCCATGCATTGTTTTAAGAAGCCTGCAGCAGGTGCAGCTCCTTGTCAGGAGGGCAACAAAGGGCAGTTAGACCAGAAAGAGCAAAATTTAAACTTGCTTGTTATTAACTACAAAATGTAATACAATCTGGCTTTAAGATTTACAGACGTTAGATTGACAGAAATTAGAGAGCAATGGTCTGAAAGTCCTAAATTCTGGACATTTCTGCATCTTCTTGCTTTCCTTCCTTGCAATTTTGTGGGTGGGCAATAATAATATAATAGGTTCCTATCATCTGAATCATTTAAAAAAACTCTACAGAATAAACAAGTCTGGGGAGATTTGAGGTGCTATTGTTCTTGCTATTGCTCATTATTTTTATGCACCTACAACAGAGTTCAAGGGATGGGAAGGAGATAAAGAGCAGAATTACTGAAGCTCAGTTATACCCGAGTATGGAGTTTTAGGAGGGGGCCAGCAGGAAATAACACTTCTACTTTCTAACCTGAAATCATGTGTGACAAAAGTATTTAAAAAGTTAGCAGAACCAATCCTAATTTAACAACAACGCCAGCACGAACACCTTGCCATTATTGACAGAATGCAGCTTTCTAACGTGCATGATAACAAAATGCAGGGGCAGGGAGAGGAAATGCCTGGCAGTGGGCTCATAGCTGACAGATGACGGGTTAGATCAAATACGTACAGCAAAAAATAGATTTGGGCACCATCTTTGTAATGTTGTGATGGGTATCAATAGCCACACTGGCAACTTATTTGAAGTATCTGACATGGAATTAAACAGTGTTGTTTAGCATCTGAATTCTGAATCATTGCCAGAGTTGAGAATAAGGGAGTATTTCATAGTGCCTGTTGTGTTATCATGCCTCTTGATAAAAAAGAAATAGTCATTTGCCATTAGTGAAGGGTAACACAGATATGTAATCTGATTCAAACACACCTCCCACAGAAGCTGTCAGAAGGAGAAACACATTATTTTTGTGTGGGCATGTTTTCAATGATGTGTCTCCCTGTGAATATTTTTTATTTAATACATTTCCATCTTGGAGATAGCCATCTGTCTATGAGTTTACAGGAAGAAAATACCACAGGTCATGGCAGCTTCAAGTCACATCTCTTCAGAAAAGAAAGTACCACTGGTTCCTGTAAAGGTTTCCAACATAGCTGCTTTTCCTTGAGCAGCAGAGTTATTGTGCCTCTGAATTATAAGCATGGCTGCTTCTTCAGCCACCAGAAATTTGGTTCAAAAATAAAAATACTTTTGAATAAAGTAGCCTTGGAGTGTAATAGCCTGTGAGTTATAAGAAAATTTGTGAACACATTTGGAATCTATTCTATTCCAAATGCTCAGAAAGCACTGCAACAGTAATTGCATTTCTTCAGATGCTCTTAAACTCAGTCCAGCCATTGTTAAGTGAATCATAGGCTCTGCAGGAAAGCAGCTGGTGTGCTTTGTTAATTTTACCAGCCAATTTTAATCTACTGGTGCTTCAGCTTGGTTCTCTTGTTGCATCTGCCCACTTTTTTTTGATTTATACTTGAGTAACTCTCCTGGGCAAGAATGACTTCCTCACAGTACATGGACAGTGCCTGACAGGGACAGTAAGACCTTTTCTCTAAGACAGGCCTCTGAAAGCAGAAATAAAACACATATCAATCTTTTGGTGCCATGTCCTATCTTGGGTTTCTTGAGATGAGGACTTTACTTGAAGTTTTTAATCGCTGTAATTTTTGCCTAATTATGAGACCCAGTAGACGTACAATCACACTGCACTTGGATGTCAGAGAAAAAGCAGCAGATATTGTCTGAAAGATGCTCAGCTCAGTCTTCTTCAGGAAGTAAATGTGGAAGAACATGGGTAAAATAAAGAAAACTGTTGACTGTTCTATCAGTGCTAGGAGTGATAAGTGATACTGAAGAACTGTACATGTCCTCTTCAGTATTTCCTTTGGAAAATTCCGTATGGGAAATACTCCAGAGTGAGAGGAGCTGTTGGTGTTGCCTAGTCATTGAAAGGAGGAGCTTCTAGAGGAGTAAACAAGAACAATCTTATCAGAGAGTATATTATAACTTAGAAGGTAAAACAATACAGTAGGAGGGGTGAAATATCTCCAAGGTAGACTAACCATGCCAAACTACTCGAGAGGAGGCCATCCACTGCTTTTATATTGATGCACAAAGCACACAGGACTTACAAGTCCTTCATTTTTCTGTTTCCATGACAAATAATGATATTCTAGTCCACTTTTAGAAATGGAAAATGAAATACCAAAAATAATAACAATAACAATAATAATGACATCTTCATTCAGTATTTCAACAATAAAATGAATAAAAAGGAAATGCAGCCTATATAGATGTATAAGAGGTCATAGTAGAGAGGACCTGTTTTGTAACAACTTTCCATCTAAAAGTATTTTCAACATCAGTTTTTTTCTCTACTAATGCTTACTTTTTCATGAGGTCATTGAAGAAGTCTCCAGTGGTGTTCTTTCAGTTTGTCTCCAGTTATAAACTCAGTAGGTTGCGGTAAGACAGATAAAAAAGTAACAAAGAAAAGGAAGGAAGGAAGGAAGGAAGGAAGGAAGGAAGGAAGGAAGGAAGGAAGGAAGGAAGGAAGGAAGGAAGGAAGGAAGGAAGGAAGGAAGGAAGGAAGGAAGGAAGGAAGGAAGGAAGGAAGGAAGGAGGGAAGGAGGGAGGAGGGAGGGAGGGAAGGAAGGAGGGGAGGAAGGAAGGAGGAAGGAAGGAAGGAAGGAAGGAAGGAAGGAAGGAAGGAAGGAAGGAAGGAAGGAAGGAAGGAAGGAAGGAAGAGGAAGGAAGGAAGGAAGGAAGGAAGGAAGGAAGGAAGGAAGGAAGGAAGGAAGGAGAGGAGGAGGAAGGAAGGAAGGAAGGAAGGAAGGAAGGAAGGAAGGAAGGAAGGAAGGAGGAAGGAAGGAAGGAAGGAAGGAAGGAAGGAAGGAAGGAGAAGGAAGGAAGGAAGGAGGAAGGAAGGAGGAAGGAAGGAGGAAGGAAGGAAGGAAGGAAGGAGGAAGGAAGGAAGGAAGGAGAGGAAGGAAGGAGGAGGAAGGAAGGAGGAAGGAAGAGGAAGGAAGGAAGGAAGGAGGAAGGGAAGGAAGGAAGGAAGGGAAGGAAGGAAGGAAGGAAGGAAGGAAGGAAGGAAGGAAGGAAGGAAGAAGGAAGGGAAGGAAGGAAGGAGGGAAGGAAGGAAGGAAGGAAGGAAGGAAGGAAGGAAGGAAGGAGAGGAAGGAAGGAAGGAAGGAAGGAGGAAGGAAGGAAGGAAGGAAGGAAGGAAGGAAGGAAGGAAGGAAGGAAGGAAGGAAGGAAGGAAGGAAGGAAGGAAGGAAGGAAGGAGGAGGAAGGAAGGAAGGAGAGGAAGGAAGGAAGGAAGGAAGGAAAGGAAGGAAGGAAGGAAGGAAGGAAGGAAGGAAGGAAGGAAGGAAGGAAGGAAGGAAGGAAGGAGGAAGGAAGGAAGGAAGGAAGGAAGGAAGGAAGAGGAAGGAAGGAAGAGGAAGGAAGGAAGGAAGGAAGGAAGGAAGGAAGGAAGGAAGGAAGGAAGGAAGGAAGGAAGGAAGGAAGGAAGGAAGGAAGGAAGGAAGGAGGAAGGAAGGAAGGAAGGAGGAAGGAGGAGGAAGGAAGGAAGGAAGGAAGGAAGGAAGGAAGGAGGAAGGAAGGAAGGAAGGAAGGAAGGAAGGAGAGGAAGGAAGGAGGAAGGAAGGAAGGAAGGAAGGAAGAAGGAGGAAGGAAGGAGGAGGAAGGAAGGAAGGAAGGAAGGAAGGAAGGAGGAGAAGGAGGAAGGAAGGAAGGAAGGAAGGAAGGAAGGAAGGAAGGAAGGAAGGAAGGAAGGAAGGAAGGAAGGAAGGAAGGAGGAAGGAAGGAAGGAAGGAGAGGAAGGAAGGAAGGAAGGAAGGAAGGAAGAAGGAAGGAAGAGAGGAGAAGGAAGGAGGAGGGAAGGAGGAAGGAGGAGGAGGAGGGAAGGAGGGAAGGATGGAGGAGGGAAGGAGGAAGGAGGGAAGGAGGGAGAGGAAGGAGGGAGGAAGAAAAGAAAATAGAGAAAGAAAAACAAAAAAACTTGCTAGGAATTAATCTTAAAAAGATCAAATACAAACTGGACTGAGGGAGCAAATAGCAGAAAAGTTTATGGTTTCACTTCATATTGAAAGAAATACTATCACCTCTCTACCGTAATTAAACTCATAAATCTGGAGTTCCACTTGCAGAAATCCTAGCAGTTTGTCTACAGTACTCCAGGGATATCACCTGAAACCTGCATAAGAGAAATGCCTGTTATAGGAACATTGCCTTCAACACTATTCCCAAGCAAGAAGACGTAAAGATGCAGGCACATTAGCATATTATGTCAGATGGGGAGTAGGCTTTTGAAGGGAATTTTCCAATTGCCTCCATACCCATTGTTTGATACCACAAAGCAGGCTCAATCTGTTTTCTGTTTGGATGATATAGGAGATGTGAATTTTTCCTCAGGAAATTACCTATACGCTCCAACTATGAATCAACCAGACTAATGCTTGCTAAAAACATCTCACCCTAATTCCCCAAAATGGTAGAGTGTCGACATTAGGCCTGTAGCATTCACCATTTTAGTCTGCAGACCAGCTCTTGCCAGGCTATGATACTTGGGAATCTAGACACAGCTGAAGACATAACAGGAAACAACTGCAGCTCTGGTGATGTAACTGGAAGGCTGAAAACATTTTCTTTGAACTTAGGATATTTTCTATTCCTCTTGAAACTTCCCAGATTTTTTTTTTTTTTTTTTTTTTTTAAATCAAGTCATTAACAGAGCTTTCTTACAGGAAAAGTCCTCTCTTCCTAGATAGGAATAGCACTGAAGTATGGGAAGATCACAGGAAATTAATGCTAAATAGCTGGAAAAACTCAGAGCGCTATTTTGCCCAAATCGTAAGAGGAGATGGAGAAAAGATGGTATAAAATGGCTATGAGTACATTTGGACAGGAGAACAGAGGGAGGGCCCCAAAAAAGTTGAAAGCATCCCAGAGGCTGCTACTATTACTTCTAGCCAGCTCAAAGGTGGAGTTTGATTTGAAGGAGACCATATGACAGTGAATATGGTAGATTGGCCTCTGTTGGAGTAACCCAGATACATATACAGACTGCTTGAGAGCAGCCCTGCAGAGAAGGACTTGGGGGTCCTGGTGGGCAAGAAGCTGGACATGGGCCAGCAGCGCGTCCTTGCAGCCCAGAAGTCCAACTGTGTTCTGGGCTACATTAAAAAAGGGGTGGCCAGCAGGAGAAGGAGGTGATTATGAGGCCTCATCTGCAGTGCTGCGTCCAGGCCTGGGGCCCGCAGTACAGGAAGGACGTGGAGCTCGTGGAGTGGGTCCAGAGGAGGGCACTGAGATGATCAGAGGGCTGGAGCACCTCTCCAGCACCTCTTCCAGTACTTGAAGGGAGCATATGAACAGTAAGGGGTACGACTGTTTACAAGGGTGGATGGTGACATGACAAGGGAATGGTTTTAAACAGGGGAGGTTTAGGTTGGATATTAGGAGGAAGTTTTTCACCCAGAGGGTGGTGAGGCACTGGAACAGGTTGCCCAAGGAGGCTGTGGATGCCCCATCCCTGAAGGCATTCAAGGCCAGGCTGGATGTGGCTCTGGGCAGCCTGGGCTGCTGGTTGGTGACCCTGCACATAGCAGAGGGGTTGGAACTAAAAGAGCATTGTGGTCTTTTTCAACCCAGGCCATTCTATGATTCTGTGATGATTCCATGATCAAAGTGATGGTATTTTAGCAACACTAATATACAGGAGACCATGTGGGACCAAACATAAAAGTTTAGGTCAAAATACTCCTAGTGGATGTAGCAAGAAACAAAGTAATACTATTTTGCAAATATAGATACACACGAGTGTATTTTTAAATGGAGGAGGATTGTGGGTATAAGTGAGCTTGGTAATTTTTTATTCAGAATGTTGAATAATGCTTAACAAAAACAAAAGTCTACACCATTTGTATATTTTAATGTAGAGATGGGTGAGAGGAGCACAATCCTTCACCCTTGTTGAAGAAGAGTAACCTGCTCCTCACATAGCAGCTCTGTTCCCCTGGGGCACAGCACCCCTGCACTGAGCTGTCAAAAGTCACAGGGCAAACAGATGCAGTGAAAAATCTCATTCTCACCGTCAAGGAGAACAGCCTCCCATGTGCTTTTTGCTTCCCTGCAGCAGATTCCTTTTTAGTCCATCTCTTATTAACTGCCAAGTCTGTATCACGGTTTTTTCCTTAGCAGAGCCTGACATTAAACTCAGCCAGAGCAACATAGGAAGAAGGGATGGGTAAAGGGGATGGATCACAGGAAGCAAAAAAAAGATGAACAAATCACTACCTTCTCTTCGGACTTGAACGAGTATAAGAGTACTAGCTTCTGCTAATGATACCATCCATTTAATTGAAGCTGGCTTACAGACTGGATAACCTGGTGCCATACTCATCATCTATACTTGGAAATAAAAATGAAAGATAACCTGCAAAACAAAACTCAAAGTAAAACTTCGTCTTACTATCTGACACAGCATTTCCATAAGAAATACAAGTGACTTAGGTTTGAGGATGTCCTCAGGTTCTAATATGTGACGCTCATGTCATTTAGGACTGCCACAGAAGCAAATTTTTCTCCTTTCAGGGAAAGCACGTAAATTCCTGTGTTAATAAAAAGAACACTGACAGTCACTTTATCTCAATTTGACAGAGTATTTGAACAGTAGCTCTAGGGATTAGATAAAACTTCCTGGGTACATTCGGACTTACCATTATTAAGATGACTATTTATCAAGATCAAATACACTCTCACGCTCCCCTTTTACATAACTATTCAGAAGTTAATTTTTAGAAACCTGGTTCTCAAATGGCATTTCATCAAAGAAGGACTGAGACAGCTCTTGTCCTTTCTCCTTTTCTGCAACTGAGACTTTTATGAAAAAAGGAGAAATTATAGGAGGAATTCTGAGGTACAACATCTGAGTCTTAGAAGCTGTGTTTTAGAAGAAACTGACACCACAGTGCCCTGAGAAATGTCTAATCACTGAGACAGAGAACATACTGCAAGTACAGAGACAGATCAGAAAAACTGGTGGTAATACTGCTTGCTGAAAAACACCTGTTGGCCCTGATATAGGCTGTCTTGTGCAACCACCAGCAGTCTGACAATGAATATTTTTGCTTGGATTTATTATAAAAACATTACTTTAAAAGAATGTTAATATCTTATCAGATATCATGTCCCCAGGTTTCACTTAAAGTCAGAAGATTTGTGAAATGTCTTAGTGAGATTTCAGTTATTGCCTCTGCTCTTTTTAATTTAAGGATCTCTGTGACAATAAAAAACTAACCTCACACTAACTCAAATTCAAGCAGCAGCATGCATTCAGTGACCCTAACACCTCCTGCATGCTGTAGGATTTGAATGTGAGTTCTCTTCAGTGAGATGTCTGTGGTACAGGATGCCTACATAAGGTACCTGTGGAACAGCTGCAGACAAATCACACACAGACAGAGTTCTGGTGCAATCACTTGAAGGATATTGCATATTTTTCACATATTTTCATTTCATGATGTGATTGATGGAAATGTTCCTCTTTGTCAGTAGTGATGCGGTTCAACACATGGCACGCAATGACCTGCGGACAAGGTGGGTCTGCTGCAAGCTTTACAAACTGGTAGTTATCTCAGAGGAGTGGGGAGAGGCAGAAAATAGGGATGAAGGAGTAAGACTGAGCCTGACAAAGAAAGGAGCTGGGGGGCTGAAGGAGCAGCAGAGTTTTCCCACCAGAATAGCTTGCTGAAGATCACACAGCCACTCACTGCAGCAAAGCCAAGAACAAACCTCTACTCTCTGCCTTCCCATGCCCGTGAATCTTAGTATTTGCCAGTTCTTTATCCTCCCTGGATACAGCTGCAGGAGGACAACCCAATTCATACAGATGTGCACAAAAAATATCATCCAAGTACAGAGAGGAAGCTGAGGCTAACCCATGATTCCGGGTGCTTCAACCAAAGTCAAAGGAATCATTGCATTGGCGCTGTATAGGTAGGGCTGAAGAGGATGATTTGGGTAAGTACTGTTGGCATGCTGGCCACATCAGCAGCATTTCATATAAATAGCATCTGCAGAGTGTCGAGAAACCATGCCAGAATAATGTTTTGTTATTTTTACACTCAGATTTGTCATCTTCAGTCCAATCCAAAGATCTAACTCTTGCAGGAGAGGAAAAAAAGGAAAAAGGTCTTAAAACTTATGTTTTGTGAAAATTTCTACATGCCTTCTGAACAGTCACCAGGTATTCATTTATGATATAAGATATTTTAATTTTAATTACATACAGATGAAAAATGGTATCTGTGTCAGAAGAAGAAAATAGACCTCAGCCACAGCATACTTAAACTAACTGGGATGGAGTTTGAATAACATATCTAAAGCCTGTACACAATTATGCAATAGAAACCCTGGTATTTATATTGGCAGTTATTATAGCATTGTTTTAGCTATCTACTAGGGCAGAACAGACATGAATCTACTACAGCAAGCAGTTACAAATGGCCACTGACCACATCAGGTGCCCACTGCTTTCTGCATTTCTGGAGAGCAGAGGAACAGTTAGGTTGTGAGGCACTTGTTCCAAATTTCCCATACCCTCAGAATCTGTTTGGTTGAATATGTGTTGTGCTCATTATTAGGGCACAAATGATTGAATTGATTTTAAGAATGCACAAGTGGTAGCAATGGTACGTCATGGCAGAAGTTAAGATCAAGAAGTTCACGAACTTAAGCTGCACGTTTGCAAGACAAAGCCAAAATGGTCACTGTTTCAGTAGTTTTCTTCATGTAGCTGTGACTATACTTGAGCATATTCTAGGCTGCTTAAATACAAGTGGTGAGTTGTATTACAGCAGTAATAACACCTGTGAGGAGAATAAAGTTAAAAATAGCTAATTAATATTTTACAGATATGTTTATATGGCAATCACTGATAATGCAAAGTTATTATGAAAATATTCTCAATCAGGTTAGAACCATGAAAGCACCGTTCTTTGCACCACACTCAGCAAAAATTAAAACACTTTGAAAAACTTCTGTGGATGTATACTGAAGCCCAATTAGGGAAGTGATTTCCTGCAAATTAAATCTTTAGATGCATTTTCAGCAGGCTGACAGACACAAACATAATGTTACAGCTTTGATCTTGTTTGAATCCTTGGGCAACAGAACATCTTTGATTTTATAGCAGTGTATAAAGGCTCTAAGTTACAGAAGAGCATGGAAAAGTGACGTCAGAGTGAAATTAAGTTCGGTCAAGAGAAGGTTGTGCTGAGACTACAAGACAGAGAGCATAGCCAGAATTTCAGAAGAGAATGGAAATGTTCTAAGATCCACAGTGCCAAAACTGAAAGGGTTTCATCACGAGAGAAGTAAAGACATAAGAAAAGGTAAAGAAACCAAACTTTTTAATTTATCTCATTGATTACAACCTCGTGCTGTTTTGAATTTAAAATAAATAATATTCACTGCCTGAATCCCTCTAGCAAGAAAATGGATGTTGCTTCTGTTTTATCCATAACAGTTCCTAACATCCATATTGCTTCGTTCATCCTCTCCGCAAGTAAAATTGAGAGAGAAAAAAAGAAACTTTTTAAGTTCACCGCTTTGCTTTTTTGACTGAAAATAAATTGCGTAGGCTAATAGGAGATACATGACAACATTTTCCATGTTCCTCTTGTATTTCAGAGTTTTCAACAAATTTAGAGGCGATGCTATCCCCAAATACAGCTACAGTATAAATGCACACTAATCATTATTTAGAAATTGAGCAATTTTTTTTATTATTATTATTTTATTTTATTTTTTTAACATTTGAGAGGTGTTGATCCAGCAAGGCTCCAAAGCAGCTATTCTACTTGTATGAAAAGCATCCCACAATCTAGATATTCTTTCTCACCTCAACACGTAGTAGAAATGCAGATTTGGAAAAGGAAACTCCTAACAACTAAAGCACATTCAAATTAAATGAACATCAGATAACCAAAGAGCTGGATATGCTTTAGGAAAAATAGATTGCACAATAATAACAAATGCTCAACAGGGATGTAAGTAAGAATTATATAATCCAGTTCTCCCTTGTTTGAGCCTTCACCTCAAAAGACTTTTCAGCTGATAAAAGCATCTGACTGGCAAACTCCACGTTCACCTAAATATGAAATCATGTCTCAGCTTACCTTTTGTCCCACTATCAGTCCAGAGGGATGCTGTTCTGATACTTTGTCTTTCCACCTAGAGACTGGTCAGACATCCCCTAAGAGCTCTTACTCCCAGCGTACAGTGACTAACCGTAGGATGCAGACACACAGCCTTCCAGTATCCTCATGTGTTTGTCCATTAAGGAGTCCCCTATTAGAATACAAGGGGGCAAAATCTGTAGGTTTACTTCACTCACTTCCCATTTCCAACTGAAACGTTATCTTGTCTCCTTACAGTGAAAAAACAGCAGATGAAGAAAAAGAGATCAATTGTACACAAGATGTAAAGTTGTTTTTTTTTTTAAAAAAAAAGAGTACTAGTGAAACATTCTGAGAAATAAGACCAGCTTCTTTCAGCTACTGAGAAGAATAAGGAAAAATATCAAAGGGGAACTTCTGTGCATTCAGGAGAGAGATCTGACAGGAGAACCATTTATTGAAGTGGAGGGGGATGGCTACAAAAACATTTGCATGACTGGCAGCCTGAAGAACCATTTTCCTTTTGATTTCTGTTCTTTGCCCTACAGCTGCGCCTGGATATAAAAATATAATTGTTTTCATACTCTTAAGAGACAGTGTCTCTTCGGCTTCTAAACCTGCTCCAACAAACCAGCGTTTCCTATCCTTCTTTGTCACCCATCTCGTATCAAGTGCTGTTACAGACTTAGCAGAGGTGCTCAAGCATTTGAAATTCTCAGTGAGTGAGTGCAGCATCTGGCTGTACGTATTTGCTTAGAGCTAAAGGAAAAGCTTGGCGTGTGATCAGGAGAGTCCAGTCTGCCATTTATCACACAGACCACCCAGAAACGTAACCTCCCATCCAACATGGATACTTAAAACTAGTCAGGATGGCCAACAAGAAGAAAATATTCTTTCACAAATAAATAAATCAATTAAAATCAGTTACTTCTTGAGTTCCTCAGCAAGTTAACAATACAGATTGTTCTGTATCTCACTAACTTTTGTCATTGTCTCTGTATACTCAAAGTGCTCTGGATGAAAACCCTTCTGCTGATTTTCATCTGTGCTGAGCAAGGTAATCATTGTACTGTGACTGCTATTATATTTGAGATAAGACACCAACCAACTTCCTGGTGGGAACAACTGTATTTAGCAGGCCTGTCTTTAAAGACACCATATTTCAATAAGTCATATAAGACTTTTTTTTCCCTTTTAATGATCATAGGTTTTATTTCCCACAGTAATCATAAATTCGTTTCTCTTCAAGTCCACTCAGTTTTCTGTGCATTTTTAGTCCAAGTTGTATAACCTCCGGAGATTCCTGAAATAAACAAATCAAAGAAAGCCATTTGGTAAAAACAGGCTGACAACAAAAGTGGAAGCTACTAACTAAGAATAAACCTCTGACCTAGAAGTAAAACAAACAAAAAAATGCAAATAAGCACAAATCCAAATGCAAAGCAGCAAAGCTGGAAAGGAAGCGCTTAACAAAGAAAATTCAGTGCAATGGAGAAATCTGTCTCTTGTGAAGGCTGAGATGAAAAGGAAAAAGGAAAAGAAACAGCACATCATACGAACAAAAAGTGACATAAAAACAGGTCAGCTGTCCTGAAACTGGGTTAACAGTAGTTAAAATTAGCAAAACCTGGGACTCCAGTAGTAAAGCAATACATCCCTGTGCTGAAATCCCAGAGGTACAAATGTCCACAAACAGCTGACAGTGTTTTACAAGTAGCTTTTTAGCAGAACGCGTGGGAAATATCAGCAATGTTTCAAGAAAAAGATGGAGAAAATGTCAGGTTCAGTGACTCTTTCCTTTGTGGAGTGAGTCTTTCCTTTGAGGCTCACAGGCATGATGTGGAGTTGGTCCATTTAAACTTGCTGACCAGGAAGTGGAAACACCTACCCTGCAAAGGAGCAGCTGGAAGACTTACATCTCAGGCAGCAAAACTGAATTTATTTGAAAGCCACCTCATTCTGATTTGCTTTAATGAAATAAATGGTATGTGTTGAAAGCCTTCTTGTGTCTGGCACATCTTGCACTGAGGATAAAATACGAGATCAAGGTTTGTCACATCAGTAACTTGAGAAACAACTGATTTGTCCTGCTCCTTGCTGGAGTTGCTGTCTGCCCATGGTGTCAAACCACCAAATTGCTTTCCAGTGAACCCTGTCTCTCTGACAGGTTAACTCAGTAACTCAGGCTAACTCTGACTCAGTAAGTCACCTCAGTGCCCCACTGCCTCCCAGTTACCTAGCAAATTAACCAATCCGAATAACTTGCTTTCCCAAAACTCCCAGTTCTATCTTTGAACAAAGAAGCATAGAATCATGGAATGGCCTGGGGTTGAAAAGGATCACAAAGATCATCTTGATTCAACCCCCCTGCCATGTGCAGGGTCACCAACTAGCAGACCAGGCTGCCCAGAGCCATATCCAGCCTGGCCTTGAATGCTCCAGGGATGGGGCATCCACAGCCTCCTTGAGCAACCTGTTCCAGTGTACTATTATTTAAACTCAGCAGGCAGCTGAGCACCACATTTGCTCACTCCTCACCCACACTGGGATGGAGGAGAGAACTGGAAAAAAAACCCAGCAAATTACAACTTGTATGTTGAGATAAAACCTACTTAATAATACAGAAAAGGAAGACAAAAACCAAAATAATAGTAATTATAATAATATAATAGGTTTCTAAAATGAGAGATACTAATACAGAATAGGAAAAGTAAAGGAAAATAATAGTAATTATAACAATGTATTATCTGTTTCCAAAATGAGTGAAGTGCAGTGCAATTGCTCAACACCCACTGACCAATGTCCATGCAGTCCCCAAGCAGCTGCTGTTTTCCCACCCCCTGCCAACTCCCCACTGATTTTAAGGGTTTGGGTTTTTGTTTTTTTTGTTGTTGTTGTTGTTTTTTGCATTACATTACGTGGTATGGATTATCCTTTTTGCCAGTTTGGGTCAGCTGTCCTGATTATGCCCCCCTCCCAGCTCCTTGTGCTGCCTCAGCATTCTTCACTGGTAGGGCAGTGTAAGTTGCAATGACCTTGGCTTCCTACAGCACTACTCAACAACAACAAAAACATTGCTGCATTTTCAACGTTGCTTTTATTCCCAAAGCCAACACATAGCATCATACCAGACGTTTTGAAGGAAAAAAAATCAACTCTGTCCCAGGTGAAACCGGAACACACACACGCTCAGTAGACAGTGTATTTACCATCTGTGATCCAAAAGAATCTATAATCTATTGCATCAGTGAAGAGTACTATTCATGAAATAAAAAAGCCTTAGTCTTAGGTATTCCTAAAGCCAAGATTTATAATCAGCCTACTGGGATTAGCTTAAGTCTAAAAAGCATCCCAGAGATGAGATAACCTTGAAGGTCAGAATTTTAACTTCCACACTGTCAGGAAACACAACCCAAACCCTCAGGGAGGAATTGCAAGGCCTGAAGAACAAGGAGCAAATAATGCCTGGAAGGCAGTGGGCCTGCCTGTCCAAAAACAGCTTGTTAGTAAATGAACAACAGCTCATACAGATATATACATACACACAATGCACAAGTTCCAAAAGTAATGCCTCCTATTTTATTTTGTTGGCCCAGGATGTCAGAAGTGGATATTGGTAGCACAGCAGCAGAAGTTGAATCTTTCCACCAGCATCCTGTTATATTTTGTTTTTAATACGTTTTTATATTTTCCCATGCAACAGATGCTGCAGAGGGGCTGTCAGACAAAAGGTCCTTGTATCTGCTGTAGTTTTCATGGGAACTCTAGTTATTATAATATTTCCTCATAGTTCATCTTTGCTTAGAGAGGCAGAGTGAAGTGAAAGGAAACCTCTAGCAACTGAAGAGCAGTTTCTAAATAGCTTTGGTGGAGAAAAGACATTGTGGATAAATTAGTTTTTTAGAGAAAAAAAAAAGAAGGAAACTTGAATTTTAGGAAGACACAGATCAATTTTGACTGAAAAAGTGAGTATGCAGTGCAGGATGTAACTTCAGACTGAAATCCCCAGTGTACTCCTCAGCTGCTGAGCCAAAACTTGTACTCAGGACATGCAAGATGTACATCTCAGAGAACATCAGCTTTGGTCACATGTTGCAGCCAAAAGAGGAATCTGAAAATAATTACCTCCTACCTATCACTCTATCTCTTTTTTTCTTCTTTTTTCTTTTTCAGTAGGAAACAGCTTTTCAATTGATGAAATAGTTCTGTATGGCCTTAGTTAAATGCCATGGAAGATATCATCAGTAAGGGTATCTGAATACTGCAATAGCAACAACGAAGAAGAGTATATAGATTGCATCAGCCATTTCACTTCTCATAATAGTTTAATTTTTTTCCTTTAAATTTTGGAGGATTTTTTTGTTCTTCCAAAAAACAAAAAAAAAGATAGTAAGAGACCTCTGGTCCACACTGATGTCCATAAATTACGATTGCTTCTAGCAGGTTGGAAAGGTGGGAATTTACACTCAGGAAAGAAAAGAGTAAAAACTGTAATATCTGATAAATCATATAGAATCTCTCATCCTTCCTGCACCTCTGTATCAGTCACCAGCCTGCCTGACTTATACATGCTCTTCTTTGTGTTACCAAAGATCTCTGATCCAAAAGGAATAATAAAAAAATTGTTCTGCATTTGAAAAGTATAACTAATCCTTCAATGATCCATTCTCTGTTGCTCACTGTTTTACTTACACTTTGTAAGTAAAGCTGTAAGTTAGCTGAGTTAGGAAGGTGAGATCTACAGTCAGGAAGAAAAGGAAAAAAAGAGAAAGAAAGGAAAAGAACAGTTTTTCAAAAGGGAACCACGACTAGAAAAAAAAAAAAAAAAAGCAGGTAATTCCACTAGAGCCAAGTTGTAAATTATGCAATTGTTTGGCTCTGTTCCCCACAACAGATGGAGTTTTTGCAACCCTGGGCAGTTATTTTCCTGGAGGATAGAAAGAAAATTATACATCCCCTGGTACACTTCTGCACCATGGAATGCTATTACAGAATTTGTAAGACACAAAGAAAGTGTAAATCACTTGATGCAGTAGTACCCCTAAATGAGACCTCAGCTGAAAGGAAACAGCAGAAAACAGAATAATGATAAACATAATTTCAATATCTCATTATCACCCGCTATAAAATAATCAGTATAATTTGAAAACCCCCTTCTTCCAAGACAGTATGAGCATATATGTTACCTAACAATATCCAAAGCTGTTCAAATGATTACAAGCATAACCAAGTTAATGAATGCTTCAGTTCTCAAGATTGATCATTTGCTTTTTATGTTGGGAGTTTTAAATGCATGAATAAAGAATCACGAAATTGTAAAATCGTTCAAGTTGAAAGAAAAATCATCTAGTCCAACCCCCCTGCAATCAACAAGGACATTCACCATCCACAGCTCCATCAGGTTGCTCAGAGTGTGGCCCATCCTGGCTTTGAATGTCTCCAGGAATTGGACATCCACTAACTCTCTGGGAAACCTTTTCCACTGCTTCATTACCCTTCTTATAAAAGACTTTCTCCTTAAATTCAGTCTAAATCTCCCCTCTTTAAGTCTGAAACCATTTACCTTATCCATTCTTCTTGTTAAGAAGCTTTTGATATCCATATTTCCCCCTTGAAATCATTCCTATCTCAGATAACTGACCTTCAAAATACTTCTCATCCACATCAGTCATTCAATAACTAGTCACAGCACCTGTGAGCTTTGTCACTCAGCCTTTACATACTGCTTTTTTATTTTCACTGTACTGGGTAAGCTGATCCATATAACTTTATTCCATACTTAAATTTGCTAATTATATTTGAGTTTCCACAGGGAAATGTAGAGTCTGCATCAGAGAAATGTGCCAAGTACAAAACTGCTCAAAAACAGAGGAATATAGATGCTTTATCACATTAAAGCTTGCAGAATAATTATAAAATTAAAAATGAACATAGGGCTTATACTGAATTGGAAATTACTTCTGATTACAAGAAAAGTTACTATTGGAGCTTATGGTTTTATTAGTACTGTATAATTTTTGAAGGTCAGAACGAAATCTGGTTTTAGATCATCTGGGGACTGCCATAAAGCTACTTTTCCTGTAAGTCAATGATATAGTCAGATAATCAAACACTTGTTGGCTTGACTCATTATCTAAAATTGACATCCCCTTCATTCACAAATAGGTCTAGTATCTACCTTCACAGACAATGTTATCCAGAGAACATGAAAAATTATTTCCTAATTATTTCCCCAGTCACTCCACCACCATCGTCTCTCTGCACATATCTGTAAATGAGATCACAGGTTCAGGGCAAACCTCAGCTCACCTGTAAAGCGTGCTGAAAATAAAAGAAGACTCCAAGTTTAGTAAACTACATGCCTAGATAGACTCTATTATTTTTCACATAGTTCCTATTCCCCCATTAGCATTCCAGAAGACAATAATGCATTGTGGCAAAGTGAAACTCTAACCATGCGATCCACTGACAAATTCAGATACAAAAATATCTTATTTCCATCAGATGTGCAAAGGAGTATGCATGTATGTACATATAATTTGAGCTGAAAAAAATGAAGAGGTGGTTATAAAAAGAAGGATTTAGAGCTCCTAATGTCCGTGCAAAGCCGATGTGATGGACACTGGCATACATTCCACATTTGATCAAGAAAATAATATCTATAGTCAAGTGTGGCCATCAAGTCAAGAGGTAAGAACAAGCAGTTCTCCCTCCCTTCCAGAGGATTTTTCCCTACCAAGGTACCATGATAGAGTACTAACAGGATGTGAGACTGCCAGTCACCAGGCATCTCAGCTTTCTGGTAACCCAATGCTGAATGTGCATGTTAGAGAAGTGTATGTAATTGCTCCTCTGTGTCATCTAACCAAACCTTCAACAAAAACTCTGAAATACAGGGGCTTTAGAAAAAAAAAAAGTTTATTTTTCCCCTTCTTGCTTAATACCTGTAGGCATTAATTTTGATCACTAAATGAAAACGTATTATGGGTAGAACTGAAGGCTTCTTACACTTTAAGAGCATTTGAATTAAAAGGTTAAGACAAATACAGTTTTACTCTTCCCTTCGCTGCTTTTTATTCAGTTTTCTCATCTGCAAGCAGGTGTTGTCATCAACAGTTATATCAAAGTCCCTTTTGAGTTTAATATTTACAAGCTATTTCCTTTTTTGTTTTGTTAGCATTTTCTCTCATACATATTAATTATTGCAGACCTTTGTCAACTTGTGCTAATATCCAACCACAGTCTCGTTAAAAGGGAAATGTCAAAGATTACATTCAAATGAAGGATGACATTTCAGTCTTTGCATATTCCATGATTATGGCTCTTTCCTACCTTCTAGAATCTGGAGGAAAAATGGCAAATTTAAAGAAAAAGTCTTCCCTGAAGCTCCCTATATGTTTTATACAATAGATAGCTCTCCAAACCATCCTTCCAGTGTCAAAAAAAGAAAAAAAAAAAAAAAGATACATAAAAAAAAAAAAAGAAATTAAAATCTTTCAAAATAGAAATGTTTTATTTGCCAGGTGCTAACAGAGAACTCAGAAAAGTAATAAAGTGGATCTCACTCTTCTGCCCTTTTGCTCTCCCTTATTGTGTGCTGAGAATAATGCATTAATAAGTGCTTCTGCTTCCCTTAGAAAATATTCACTACTTTAAACTGATTCATTCTTGTTGATAGGTTTGTACCTGCGTGTCCAGAAGCAGCAAGGTCAGGCTGTTCTGCAAGGAAGACAAACCACAACCGAGCACCAAAAGGACAATAGAGGCAGTGACTCATCAACAAAGGTACAGCACCATCAAGACCACATAAGAAAAACAATGTGAGGGCATAGTGTCCCTGCAACGCAGCTCAGGTGGAAAACAAAGGTGAGAGCTCAGCCCAAAAGCCTGTTCTAAGAGAACAAACAGTGAGATCCCTGACCAGGGCTTCTCAACCCTCCTGGAAGCAAGCTGCATAGCTGTTCTCTTAGACTTGGGCCCATTCCCAGGAAGTCAAACATGGAAGAAAGGAGAGGCTTCAGATGCACTCATCTCAGACCCTAGAAGTCAGGGAGAAGAAGATACAAGAGTAGGTTTTGTAGGATATATAGAAGAAAGTCATACAAACCAAAACTTGTGTTTGTTTGCAGTTTCACTGAAAACATTTTTTGTAGCCAGCAAGGTGAAGGACACTGCAAAGCACTAGTCTCAGTAGAGTTTGAATCGAGTGCTGTCCTCTTTCTTGGGGTCATCTCAACGACCGTGTTACACCCACACAGAATTCTTAAAAGTTTTTCAGAACTCAGAAAATCAACATTGAATTTAATGGGTAAGTTACATCTGGAACTTAAATAATCTTAAAGTGAGTGTCCTTGAGAATCACTCAAGTGAGACATCCATTTTTATCATCTACTTTTCTCCTATGGAATATCTTACGGTATTTGAGCACAGAAAAGGCCACAACTGACTAAGAATTAAGATTCAAGGAAAAAATAAAATCTAGAACAGGCGAAGAGAGAAATATTATGAGGAAAAGTTCTTGAAGCACAGATCTTCTTTTGCCACAGTGCCTTAGACTTATGGTTTGCTATAATTAACACTTGAAGAATCTATTAGAGTCAGTAGATCCATAGAACACACCAAGTTAGAATAGACCCATAAGAATCATCAGGTCCAACTGCTGGCTCCAGACAGAAGCACACAAAGTCCAAAGCCTACATAGAATCACAGAATTATAGAATCCTATCACAACCTATACTGCTAAAGAGTCTCTTCCTTTCTTTCGTGTAACTCTTCTTTAGATATAAAAAAAAAAACTGCTCTCAGGTCTGACCAGAGCCTTCCTTTCTCCAGGATGAACAGCCTGAGCTCTCTCAGCCTCTCCTTATAGGGAAAGTATTTCATCCCTTGGATCATTTTTGTAGCCTTCTGGATATCCATTTTTCTCCTGTACTGAGGGTTCCACATCTGTATTACTGTATTCAGATGTGGTCTCATCAGTGCAGAGTGAAGGGGCAAGACCTCCTCCTTCAATCTGCTGGCCACACTTCTGTGGATGCAGCCCAAGATACGTTTGGCTTTCTCTGTAGCAAGAGCAAGTTGCTGTAATCTCTCCTTTCACCTCACAGCTTCCCTTCAGAGAGGGTATTGCTCTGACCCAAGTGCAAGACCTTGCCCTTGGCTTTGCTCTAACTTGCCTGAGTCTCTCTGGATGGCATCCCATCCTTCAGGCATGCCATAACTTGGTGTCATCCACTAACTTGCTGATATTGTACTCCATCCCACTGCCAGGGTAACTGATGAAGATATGAAACAGCATCACCAGAGGGACATCATCCTTCCATACTCATTAGCATAGCTTCAGGAGGGATCTATTCCGTGATCTTCCCCAGCACAGATGTGAGGCTGACAGGTCTGTAGTTCCCTGGTTCATCCTTTCTGCCCTTCATAACAATGGGAAAAAATGCCTTTTTTCCAGTCACCTGGAGTCCAGACTTCACCTAACTGCTATGACTTTTCAAGTACCATCATGGGTAACCACATCAGCCAATTCCATCAGGGCTTTAGGATGCATCTCTTCAGGAATCATAGACTTACAGATGTTCAGGTTCTACAACTAGCCAAAAACCTGACCTTTACTTGCATCAGGATGGACATATGGACATTGCTCCCTCTGTCCTGACCTTTCAAACCATCCATTCATTGACTCTGTGCAGAACTGTTTCCTCTAAAGACTATGGCAGAAATTTCCTGGTATGAACAAGTGCCTGAATAATCAAACTAAACATGACTTACACATCACTTCTCAGCTTGAATTTAAAGTATACCGATAATTATGTCTCAGTATATTTTCTTAGCACTCGTAGTCTTAGCTTGATATCTCAGTAATGCACAGCATCAACAGTTACATTGAGGTTTTCTAGCTCTTGGTGGGATTCAGAACTATGCCCACTAAATGTTCCCTAGCATACTGAAAGATAAGCAGTGACTATCTAAATTGAAATACATAAGTTCTATAGTTCCAACTTGCAATCTTTCAGCATGCTGGAAATGCAAATTAAAATTTAAAATAAAAATTAATAATAATTAAAAATTAAAAATAAAAAAAATAAAATAAATTCTGTTACTTCCCAATAAATTTTCTCAAATATTATATTTTATATATATACATGACTGAATAGAGAGTGGAAGAATCTCAATCACATTACAAAATTCTTTATTTGAATCCTATAGTAGATCAGGAAGCCTCTTAGTATGTTTTTACACTCATCAAATATTTCATATGTCATAGTCAAAACCATCAGCTATGCATTTTTACCACGAAGAATAAGAGCACGTATGATGCACTTGTAAAAATCTGCACTGTCATTGCACCACCTCCCAACTCACTGTGCTCACATTCACTGTTGGGTCTTGATACAGACTCAGCTAGCACCAACGAATTTCAATGGAAATTTGCAATTTTTTCCACGTGGAGACCTTCAATACACAATTCTTTGTCAGATGCCATCTTAAAGACTGCTCCTCTGCTTCCACCTGTTGCATGGCAACAAAATGTAATGGAATATTGGCAGCAAGGGTCAATCTCTACTTCCATATAGGCATCATCCACAATCCACACTATAGGCCAACAAAATAAAATAGGACAGATTACTTCTGTAGCATCCCTGTACACACAGTTGCATTTATGTGATATTTTCTGTTAATAGGGTTACTTTTAAAAATCCCTCACAGGCATGAAATGAAAGAAAATGTTGTAAGAGGTCTTCTGGACACAATCTTTAAGAGTTGTGGTGATTTCTCCCCTTGCCCCTTCTGTGACTGAGCAAGATTTCTATGGCACGATTCCCAGTGGGAAGGGAAGGCAGAGCTCACCTCTAGCTACCTGTCCCCACTGCCTGGCAGGAGGTGGTGGTAGTGCTGCCTTGTTATTTCTTACTGTAAGCTTTTATTCTGATTGGAATGCATTTCACACCTCTCTTCTTTCATCACGATTTCATCCTCCTGTTCTCAGTCATTTTTAAAACCAAATCACAATAACTTCTTTTCCACCCTATCCAATCCCATCCAATGCAAATAATTTCTATGTATCTAATGTTATGTATCTAATGTATAGCTAAGCAGTACTGTGCATACTCCCCTTGAGTCTTCAATATCCTGAATGCAAGGCACAAAGAAACATATTTATGAATTCATCTTTCCTGTAATTCATTTCTGTTATGACATAATTTCTATGGAAGGAAGGAAGGAAGGAAGGAAGGAAGGAAGGAAGGAAGGAAGGAAGGAAGGAAGGAAGGAAGGAAGGAAGGAAGGAAGGAAGGAAGGAAAAGGTAAAAAATAAAGAAAAGTAAGCTGCAAAAATTGCTATGAATTATAAGACTAGAATCTCAATATTTCTGGAAGTACTTTTTGTATGGAAAATTAACAAGATTTAACATGCACTTCACTAGATATCTATTTCTGTCTTAAGAATGAAAGAAAATTAAAGTACAATACTACAAGCACATTCTTATTTCTGCATATTCTGAGCACAATGTACGTTTGGGAAAGAATCTTCAACACTAAATGCAATGTTGACATGAAAATTTGTTAATGAAGATGCATAAAAAGATGCACTAGAATTGCAGAATTGTTAGCAAATGGACAGAACACCAAATATTTAACAGCTGCAGTGAAAACATCCTCAAATTAGCAAGTTTCATCCTCTTCTTCCCACCCAAGCTTTGTTGACTACCTCAACAAAGATGTGGAAGGTCTTGGTGAGTTAGAAAGAAGTTGAATCATATGATGTGCTGTTCTAAATTAAAAGAGTAGAATAGGTATATGTTATAGCAATAGCTCTGCTATAGTTCACCCTGCTGCTATGGCACTCACAGATGCTTTATATTCTTGTTCTCACACTTAGCTACCATTAAAAATACATTCTAAGATGAGACAGTCTTTTAAATTTCAAAATAAAATTAAGCATGTTTTTTTGTATTGTGTAATATTTTATGACATGACAAGAAGACAGAGCATTATTTATAAACCACCCATTTACATCAGTTTTTAAAACGTGCAAAGGAGCAGAACAACAGGGTTACTTTAACACTTGGAACTTCCTAATGTGCTTAGTGAGCCAGTTTCTGCAGAAGCACCACTTTCCAGCACTATGACAAATGATATTACTTGAATTTCACTTTATCAGCTCTGTTTATTGCTAGAAGGAAAGTCTGCAATTTTGATAGGTGGGCTTTTGCCTTTTGCATATTACAGATTAGCTATGTATTTGCCAAAGAAATATTTCAATGCCTGGTCTTGTGTTTATCTTCTAGTTGCCCCAAAGGAAGTCTGAATGACTACTGACCCTTTTTGCTACAGCTTTTGCCCAGATGTAAGACTAGGGTAGTTGCTTCTATAGCTATAGAGAGCTATAGGTTATTTTTGAAATGCACGTATGCTTGACAAAATAACTATTCAAATTCTGGGCACCTATGCAAACAAAAGAAATTTCCTTAGATAACACTTCTTTGCTCACACAGTAAACACAGGTTCATTTTGATAAAAGAACTAAAATTTCTCTTTTCTCCACTTCACTTTTGAAAAAAGACTCCTGGAATATAAAACCAGCTTACTTACATATAAGAGCAGGTGATTATATGAGTATTTGTGTTGTTATCGTGAAAGATGAGGCAGATAGGTTTTATCCTGACAGGACATTTAGGTGATATTTAGCACTCATGAAAAAGCAAGTTCTTTTTTTGTGTGCTTATGAAATAATAATAAATAACAGCAATGACCCCCAAGTTTTTCATTTAATCATTAACATATTACAGACAATGCTATTAATTTATACAGTAGAGTCGCAACATTTTTGTTATTTTTCCATGAGGAAAGGAAATAAGATGGTAAGGAATATCATCTGTGGTTTACAATCTTTTTTGAGTCCCACAGTGCAGCAGAGTGGGAAAACTAAGGACAATTTGCAACACATGCAGTACAGGCTGATCTATATCAATATCACAGTAGCTATATTTGCCACCATACAAAACTTGAATTCATTCATTCATTAACAAACAGGTAACTCTTACTAAGGCTCATGTATAAAATACAGAATTTTGGCTTACTATCCTTATTAGGATATTAGACAAATATTAAACATAGGCTGTATTTTGATCCCTGGTAACCTTCTCATTAGTACAGACAGAACAGAATCCAATAAATGTGTTTATCTACACCTATATACAAGAGTCATGTTCAGCTTTGCTTTGCCTTGGACAAGGTGGACTCTGCTGTTGTTGCAATAAAAGATAGATACCCAATTTGGTGCTACAAGTCCAGTCACATTCCAATAGGCTCTCAAGGAGTTTGTCCATGCTCAGTGAGAATTCTTACATTTAGCTTAGTTAAGTTACTGCTCTTTATTGAAGCAATAGATGACAGGTCCTTTTGGATTATGATAAATACACTGTCTGCAGAGCATGTGTGAGTACAGTAACATGCACAGCACAGCTGATGTGAACAATTCTGTAGAGATTTCTAAGTTTCCTGGGAAATAATTCAATATAAACTAGTGTTGAAATGTTACCCAGTAGCTGCTCCTATGCAGGGGAGGGAAATCCACTGGTCCCAGATGTCAGTGGCGTCCTCCTGTCTGATCTGTGTTGGTATCCTTCCTAAATTCCTTTTCTCTTAAGCCATTTTACACTATTTCTTAATTTCAAATGGAGCTCAAGTGACTCTAATCAGACATACCTTTGTTGCAATTGGTGTAGTAGAAAAATGAAAAAAATGAAAATGAAAATGTCACCCTGCTGACTTGGAGTGACAACTATGAGCTTATTAATTCCATAGTAAGACTGAGTTCCTGTCCCTGTGATGTTATCACAGATCTGGCTAAGGTGTTTGCACTCTGCCCCATGCTCCGTGCTGTATTTCTCACAGTCAGCACACCAAGCTTCCCTAGTGCTGCTTACAATCTAAGTTTTGCAGGTTTTACAATTGAGAGAATCTGAGAGAATAATTTCAGATTAAACTAATATTCTGTTTTGTATATCTTTTTACTAGCATTATTAAATATCATCTCTAGTTCCTCTCCATATAAAATTATCTATCAGGGGCAATGTGAATTCAGATAAGGCAAGCTTTCCAAGTGAAAACTCAGCTCCACTGCTGGAGCCATTCAAACAAAAATGACACAAGTGAGAAGGAAAAATAAAGCTGTCTAGAAATTGATAGAGCATAGTGGTTGTACCTGGTCACTTTGCATCTGAACATTAAGGTCAGCACTTATCCCTTGGAAAGGGCAAATGGATGTTATTTATTCTGCTGTGTACACTGATTTCTGACTTTCATCAATTTTATATTAGTGGTCAAGAGTATGTTTAGGTCAAGAGTATTATTTCTAATGTTTGCTACTGAAATAGAAGAATCGGGTACTATAACATCCTGTACTGGTTATGAACAAAAGAAGAAATATAATAAGAATACGAACTCGAGAAGGACAGCTTGAAATAAAAGTCTTTGTTTTTTTGGGAACAAAATAAAATAAAATAAACAGATGGAGGAAAAAGTTATGATCTGACTCAGATCTGACTCAGTTTTCAAAGCACGATGTTAACCTGTATGACAATGTTCAACTTCACAGACTTACACTTTTCACACAGCTTCAAAAGTAGCATGCAAGCGTCCTACTTTACTTTTTTCAAATGTCATTGATATAATGGTTAGCAGATGATGGAAACCACTGCTGTTCAACTTGCAGAACTGCTTTTTTCACATTTCAATATACTACTCATTCTCACATCCTGTTCTCACATGCTGAGAACATTAATGAATGTAATATTTTATTTGAATGCATTAGTAGAGAAATGCTGTGCTTAAGGTAATTTGCTAGCAAAATTTCTATTTGCTTGTGTGTTTGCTAACAATTTTGAAGCAGAAACTTCCATTTACCTCTTTCAAGAAATGGCTGTTGCATAGGACAGGTCTTTTTGCACAGAAAAAACAGTTGATTTGTCTTAATTCATAATTTGCATTTCACGTATTTTATAAACAGAGGAACTGCAGAATTTTTTTAGAACACTATTATTATTTTTTTAATTTCATGTTGTGATAAAAAAATTCCAGTTCTTCTGCTTGGATTCTAAACAATGTCTTGCCTTATGCATCAATAAATGAAAGATGGTGATCATTACTGAGACCCTGGCAGCTATTCCCAGGATGCTAACAAAAAATTTTCTCAAGCTATCTGGAAACATCTTGACTTGGAAGAATTAATCACACATTCAGTATCGGATTGGACAATGCCAATCCCTGGATGTTCTGCTACATCCAATTGTCAAAGATTCAGGATCTGACTTTTCTCCATTAATAACTGACATTGCTGATTCTGTTCTTCCCAGAAAATACTCACTGGTGTATTTTTTTCATTTCAGTAACATCATTCAGCTGACCTTGACTACCAGTGCAGATATTATAAAATAAATGGAAGTATTTTTTTCCAGTGATGAGTTTTTATTTTTGCTATTTAACCTTCTTGACCTTCTTTCCACTGCCATAATAATACAACCTCTTTACGTTTTGTTAAGGCATTCCAAAGTCTTGTTAAATTATTCCTTCATTCCTGGGCCCATTGTCTTACCAGCAAAAGAATATATCTGACTGGGCACAATAATTAGGGATTGAATTTCTCCTGTTATCATTTCTGGCAATCTCTTGTAAAGTTATGGCTCTTCATGTAGTTTCTATTTTCTCCTGTACAATGGCATTCTGCATTATGCAAGAAATGACCTGGTGACTGGTCTTTAAGAGCTTACTTTGGATGACTGCTGGCCATTGTCTTTATGAACCTCAGTAGAATGAGTTTTACTTACTATGTACATATCAATAATTTTTCATTATTAATGTCTCTAATAAAGTAATTTTCACATAAACACACAACAGATGTGAATAAAACGAGGCTGCACTACATTCAAAGAGACTGAGAAAAAAACAGCAACCAGCTTTGCACTTGCTAGTGATGAGATCCCTCTAGCCAGGGACTATATGAGAAAACTCTTACCAGAAAGGGCAGAATCATTTCCATTGCTCTCTGAATATAATCATTTATTACTACAAATTGAATACAGTTAATGTTCATAATGGCACCCTGCAATTCTGAGTCTTATAGCCTGCCTATAATGGCAGCTTGTTGGTCTTGCCTTGCTTCCATTGGGAAGGTTGTATTCTGCATACACAAACTAGAGCTTTCTTTCTGTGGGAAAAGGGGGCTGGGAGGAGAAAGAACCTGTGCACAGCCCAGGACATGCTCAGGACATGCATGCAAACTGCTAGGCAACAGGATGGTTTTGTGCAACATCCTGAGCTAGGAAGTTATCCAGCATGCTGTAAAACATGAGTGTTAAACCTTTTGGCTTGACTGGGCCACACAGAGTGGAGAAGAATCATACTGGGCCGTATATAAATTTTATAATATAGTTAATGTATATAAGTAAAAAAATTCTTTTTTAATATATATTTTCATATTTTTTTAATTAAAACGTTAAAAAAAAAAAAAGCAACAGAAGCATAAAATTAGTAGGATATTTAACCTTGGTTTTGTGAAACTAAGCCTGATTTGATGGAAGGGGCTGCAATTCTCAGTGAATTTCAGGGTGCTCTCTAGAAATTTTTGATACTTTTCCTGTACTTCTCCCTTGAAAACAATTGTTCACAAATGTAAATACTGTCACACAGCAATGACAGGAACAAGGCATGATGAAGCAAGGGATATTTTTCTCTGGTAAGATGGGGATTATGAAAATCTATTGAAGAAACAAGATCGATTTTTTTCTTTCAGTTGGATGCCTGATTGCAACTCTATACATTTCCTTTGAAAATTCATGGGTGATATATTTATATCAACCAACAATGGAGTCACAACCATCCAAAAAATTGATGTTTTTTCAGAAATCTTGAGACCTATTCTCAAATTGCCCCCATGTCGTCAGGATAGTAAATAAGTGCATATCACAAATCTAATTTTAAATGTGTCACAGATTATTTTGTATTTTTTGTGAGCTTTTAAGACATAGAAAATGACAAAATTTGTCAGTGCTGTACTGTTATGGTTTCACCTGGGAGGCAGCTAAGCACCACACAGCCATTCAATCACCTTCCCGCACTGTGATGAAGGAGAGAACAGGAAATAAAATAGATCTCATGGGTTGAGGTAAAAAAATATTTACTAAGACATAAAAGGAAAATAGAAATAAAAAAAAAAATGTGATGATAATTCTACAACTGCAGAATTACCTGTGAATTATTATTATATAGAACTATATAACTACATAACTATATACATATGTGTATGTAATTCTATATACCTATATAACTATGCATTTGTGTACAATATATATAGTATACTATAGTATATAGTATATATATATGTCTCTACACAACACAATGTCTCACCACCCACCCACAGATGCCCTTGGCAAGCTGCTCACTCCAACCAGCCCCTCACAGCTTTATAGACTTTCCTGTCTCCTTACAAACAAGAAATGTGTGTCTCCGCAGCCACACACACGGAGCTGGGTTGAAAGACTCTTTATTAGTAACCACTGTGCTTTACTCACAAGTGGCACAAGTGCATGTCATCTGTAATGCATGCAGGTTTTGATCTGAGTGTGTGCGGTGAGCACGAGAGGCAGAGTTATTGCTGCACTGCTCTCTCCCCTCCACAGCATTTGTGGGGTCATCTCTGCAGTCCACGCTTTAACTGCACAGTTAATTCATGAAATATACCCCTAAACGTTGTGTAATAATGTTAAATGTTTACATTCTTGTGGGGCTGTGGGTTGGACCCTTCCGCTGTGCAACACGCTGAGGTCTTTCTCAGTGATGCATCCTGTCTGTCTTTGAATCAATAATATCATAATGTGTTAGCCGGAAACAGATTCAGAAACAATTTGCATACTGACAGCCAATTTCCATTCCTGATACATTTGCCTCTTCCTGGGGCATGTTCAGTGGAGAAAAATGAACTAATGCAGAGCACAGCTAGATCAACACATCACTTCAACAGAAGCTCTATGTGCCCCAGAATAACTATTTAGGGGAAGCCAATTTATTTCTACAGACATTCAAAAATTCTTGGGCGCCTTGGATCCTAATTAAAAATAGCCTGTGATGAATTGCTGTGACTACTTACCTCCCAGACTTCTATTCATTACTCCAAAATTTACATCTGTGCTACAGCAGACTCTTGCTATATGTATAACCTTGTGACTTGAATCCAATTATTTATTTGGAATATCTCTCTCACACATAGAAAATTGCTTACAGAGCTGCATTGCCCAAAATAGCTATTCTTTGAAATAAATCAAATGTATTCATTTGGCTCACTTGGCTATCACTGAGGATAATTTTTCTGATGTTCATTTAAGGTAGGAAGTAGGAATCAAGAATACACATCACATACAGAGTGAAATGTTAGTGAAGAAGTTCATAGTGGAGCCAAACAAAATGCTTACACTCTCAGCAAAGAAAACTGTAAGTAATGCTCTCCTAATGGCAGAGCTTTTTCTGAAATTAAGGCCTTCACAGCAGAAACTGTGCACTCTATTGTGCACTCTGTGTACACTCTAATGCTTATACAGCAGTGCACATGACCCTTCAACAGAAGCCTATGCATCTGCTAGGACATGACTGCCAGAAACAGCATCACACTGTTCTTCCCTCAGACTCTAGATATGAAGTTCTAGATTGGGCAGGAAAGAGTGACAAGATATTGGGGAAATGTGGCAGTACGAAGAAGGCTGTGTACATTCTCAAACTCAGCAAAAGAAGGCACAAAATAGAAATGCATCAGCTTCACTTGTGAATAACTTTATAAAAGCTGGCTAATTAAAGGAGCCCAAACACTGACAGTGGTATTTTAACTTATCTTCTCATCAGTATAATTAAAGAATTCTTTACAAATTTTCAAAATTTTAGAAATGTATCTAGATACTGCCCTAGGAATTCTTCTAAGGTACATTTAGGTTAACTTGTAGGATATTAAATAGCTACAACAGTTATTACTGATTTCTACTTCAATAATGAGCCAAAAAACATACAGAGAACTACTGCATTTTACACTGTCACAACAATCTATTTAATTTTGCACATTTTATCTCTCATTTTTTTTCTTCCCAGACATTGAACAGAGATTTCTAACTTCCATCTTTTATCACTGTCAAAATGACAAGTCACTCTTTGGAATTCCTCTTTGCAATGAGGAATAATAGAAAGCAATGGGAACATTAAACCTGTCATAAGTACATACTAAGAACCACAGAAATCACAAAGTACGTTGTAGAAGGTTGCAGTGAGGTCTCCCTGGACCTCTCTCTTCTCCAGGCTGAGTAAGCTCAGCTCTCTCAACCTTTATTCATAGGAAAAATGCTCCAGATCTCTGATCATCTCCAACAGTTCTGCATCCTTCCTTTGCTGTGGGCCCCAAGCATGGATGCAATACTCCAGCTGGAGCCTTACAAGGGCAGAGTGGAGGGGGACAATCACCTTCCCTTCCCTGCTGGCCATCTCTCTTTTGATGCAGCACAGCATGTAGTTGGACTTCTGGGCAGCAAATGCACACTGCTGGCTCATGTCCAGCTTTTCTTCCACCAGGACCGCCAAGTCCTTCTTATCAGAGCTGCCTTCTATGAGCTCTTCTTGCAGTTTGCACACATCTGAGATCGCCTTGAGTGCTACACTCTGCATTTGGCCTTGTTGAAATTCATTAGATACATGCAGGCCTACTTTCTGAGCCTGTCCAGGTCTCTTTGGATAGGATTCCTTCCTTCTGTTGTGTCAACTGCACCACACAGCTTGGTGTCATCTGCCAGTCTGCTGCGGGTGCACTTGATCCCACTGTCTGTGGGATCATTGACAAAGGCCTTAAAGAATGCCAATCCCAAGATGAATCACTGGGGAACACTACTCATCATTGCAGCAGGGAGTTTCTTCAGATCCCTGGGATGTATGTCATCCAAACCCATGGACTTGTCCATATTTAGAATCATGAGATGGTCTTGAACTTGCTCTGCTCTTCCACTGAGAAGATTTCACTCATTCAACTCCCACCTAAAGGTCAAAGAACACAAGAAGCAATATAATGGCATGTTTCTTAATACAGTAAACAGGCATTACATTATTTTACATAGCCCAGTAAATTTTTGGTATGTACATTCACACATTCCTTGTTCTGCTACAGAACACTACCATTCTGCTGCTTCCATTTTAAATACTTCAGATGATTTGACTTGGACATATCTGTAGGGAAAACTAACATGTGCTGCTCAGCCAACCTCCTACTACCCACATGAGTTCACATCCCATTCCACTTGTTTATATTTTTGTCAATGCTGGACATTCTTGTTTCATCATATGCCCTATTGATGCAGAGAAGACATTCCAAACCTGTCCAAACCTCTCCTAGAAATAGAGGTTCAGGGAGCTGGGGGTTGTTCAGTCTGAAGAATAGAAGGCTACAGGCTGACATCATTGCAACCAGCCAATTCTTAATGGAAACTTACAGGTAGGACGAAGGACAACTTTTCACACCATCTGATAGTGATAGGACAAGGGAAAAGAGTTTTAAAATAAAAGTGGGGAGATTTAGGGGTTTTTTAGGGTCTTTTTTTTTTTTTGCTGTGTGTTTCTTGATGGTGGGGGGAAGGGTTCATCTTGGAAGCAGAACACAAAACTGTCTATTCTGTTGGGACTGGATTCAGCCTACATATCTGGAGACAAACTGGAGCAGCAGCAGTTGACACTGTTCTATTTCAGTATTCATCCCCTTCAGCACTGTGCAAGTGACCAAAACAGAAAGAGATGAGGGAGACTACACAGTAGGCTCCACACAAATTTCCCCATTCTCATTTAGAAAGAGACGACAAAATTTCAGCTGAGTTCAAGTTTTTAAATGTAACAAATGTAAACTACTTTTCCAGGAGATGCACTCAAAAGAGAGGAGGAGAGAGGAAGGGTGTTATTTTAAAGAACCTAAAAGAATTGACTGCTTAAAAGATGTCACACATTTCCCTCCTCTGTGCTCTTTTCAGTATTCATGCAGCCATTTCAAACTTTCTCATTTCAGTGGCATTAGCTAAAGTGCACTCATTTTCCACTGTCATTTTCTATACTATACAATTAAGGATTATTTTTAACCTCACTGTTGAATGCTTCCTTTCTTTGTCTGAACAAGTAGTTAATTCCTTCTACACTGTTAACCAAACTTTTTCCTGGGCTTCAATTGTCAGAAATTATTTCAGTACACAGCTGTGTTAATGGTACCACTCTATGGCAGCAAATAGATAAGTAAACCAATAATGTCTGTGTTTACAATTGACCTCAAAGATCTCCTGGAATGACTCCTGAGTTAAATAAAACTTTTTGCACACGTTTTCTTCCTGCAGAACTGCTGCAGCCAGTAGAATAGCCCAACCACTTCAGTTCACACCGGGCATTTATAAGCAATGACTCCAATGAAACCAACAAGCAACAGTCCTTCTCCAGATTCCCAGAAAATTTCACATATAACTGAGTAGAATTGACCTCTCTCTGTTTGTTCTAAGGCTCTTATAATAACATTACTGTAATCAATACACAGAATGTATTGATAGTCCTCTCTAGGCCCACTGGGAGGTGTTTGAATTAGATTTTCCTCTTTTCCTTGCTGGTATAAATCCTATTATGCTGACAGATCTTCGTACTCTGCTACAAATGAAAAAGAACAAATGTTGTTTTTCTGACCAAGGCGGCAGGTCAAGTGACATTTACCTTTCTACTTTCTCTGGAACTTTCATGTATTTGTCATGGCCAAAACTGTCCCTGTTCTAATAGTGTTTACTGCAGTGAAATAATGGAAATTCAAGAAAGGCAACAGAAAGTGTTATCTCCAGCAGAAAGAGAGCTGGCAGATTTCTGTAATTAAGTTCCTGGTGCACTCTGTCCCTTTTTTACTTTTCCCTCAGTCAGTGGATAAAGTTGGACTGACTCCTAGAACGCTCTGCATGTTCTGTTAAGAGTCACTGCACATCTACAGGTCACTGATCAGTTCAGTTCCTGCAATTTTCCATTTATTAATCTGATTTCTTAATTGTTTCTAAAGTAACAAACCACTGGTGATTCAGGCCCATGGTGACCTCAGGTCTACCCTTTCCAGACAAAGCCATTCCAGCTGGTCCTGACTGCAGCTGAGCACTCCTGCTTCTATTACAACTTGACAGGATCCCATGAGCTGCTGTACTTCAGAAATTATTTTGCTGAGAAAGTTTTCTATTAAAAACAGCCAAATAATGGTACGGTAGAATGAACAATAGAATCATTCAGGCTGGAAAAAACCTTCAAGTTCATCACATCCGAAACAGTGGCATTTCCTATAAGTTTAACTGAAGACTCTTCCCCTCTTCTGCAACATAGATAACTCCCAATTAAATCTATCTGCAAACCTGAATTGCTGCACAGTTAGGTGAATTAAAGTGTGATGTGCTTCCTTTGCCTTTCACCCAGTCATTTCACTCCTCAATTGCTCCAGTAACAACTGAATACTACTTTTTTGTTTTGGTGTACAATGTTATGGGACTTCCGTGCTTGTTCCTAGCATTTTCCAATGCCTTCAAAGCTTGTAATAATATTTAAAGGTAATTTTGGAAAAAAAATTACTCCAAAGTTTGCCCATCCTGCTGCTGGTAGACTATGACAAGTTCACTGAAAGAACAGCTGAATTGAAAAGAACTCTACAGAAAGACCTGGAAGCAAATAAATTTAGATTTTGTACAAGAAATCTAAAACCCAAAATCCTAAACACAGAACTACTCAACAGGAAACTTAGAAACTTGTCTCAGGTAAATGAGCAACAGTAAAGGTCTTGCAACTTCCCCCATTTTCTACTTTAGCTTGTCTTTGATTACCTATTGCATTTCAATGCACTTGAGTCACAGTGAGACAGGTCTTTTCAGCACGATGCTCCTAATGGATTTTTAGGCCTTTGAAACTCAGCAGTGGTGACATTGCTGTGTCATGCAGTTTGTCATCCCACAGAATCACAGTGCTAAGCCCCTTTACATCAGAGGAAGATCTGCCTTGCTGGTGCATCATTTGCTTTGTGTATATTTATTATTATTACCATCATGTATCATCATCATCATCATCATTCTCCTATTTTTCCCTCTTCCTTTTCTCTGTCTTAGCAAATAGTTTTCATCTTACCCCAAGTTCTACTTTGTGTTTCTTTCTTGGATTCTGTCTTCCATCCCACTGGGAGCTGGGGGAGAGCAAAAAGGACAGTGCAATGTTTTGCAACCTGCTGGCTTAGACCACAACACAGAGAAGCCATTTAGGACAATTACTATAATCAGGAAACAACTCTCAATCTAAAGTTACTTAATATTAGCTTACTTTGTTATCACTCAGTTTTAGAATATAGCTTTCCCATAGTAACTTAAAGTCATTGAAATGGCTTCTGTATTGTTATATTTAAAGTATTTCACTCATTAAAGTGAATTGAACTGTTAGCACAGTACTGAAAATGCTATATAAAGCTTTTATATCCTGAACAGGTAATTTAGTATTCTCTAACACAGCAGGACACTGGAAAACATACATTCAGTGCTTCACATACTATTCTATTAATGTTTCTTTCATGCTTGCTGCAAACATTGTGTAATCAGTAAATGCAGGCTTTTAGTAAATTGGCTCTAAGCTGACAAGTCCTGATACCAAGGGATTCATGCTTATAAGAGACATTGCTAGTGCCAGCATTGAGTTCATACTGAGTCAAAAATTATCTGCCACTAATACAAAGAATAGAAGAATCAAAAAATTTCCTTATGTCAAAATGAGGGGGGAAAAAACAAAGGCAGAAGCAAATAAATTTGAGTAAGGAAAATGCAAAGAAGAAAGGAAGAAGCAGAATACTGTTCTGTGGTACAGTCAGAAATTCTGCAAAGAGAAGTTCAGTGCAGGCAGGATGACCAGTGAATGCATGGGATGGACCCAGTAGACTTCAGCTCCAGACATACCATTATAAGTTGCTTGCTGGAAGACCCTGAAGCCAGTAGAATAACAGCAGCATACCTCTGGTTTGTTCCTTCATACCTCCTTCTTTCATAACTAATTAATCACAAAACTGAGGTTTCTTTTGTGTTCACACTTCAGTAACATGAGACATATATCACAAATTAGTATAGAAAATCTGCTTAGAACAGTGTTATGAAAACTGCTTTCCCAGATATAATAAAGCCACCCTTACAGGCTATGTTCTGCTCAAAGCAGAACTGCATGTCACATTAGGAATTAGGTAAATCAGGCTACTCACATAAAGGTTGAGTATATTAAACTTAGAGAAACAATAGGGAAAGACCAGCGGGACATGTCGACCTCTCTGCTGTCAGAACCAAAGGAACCGTGCAAACACGAGGGGAGGAACAGCCTAAAGAAAGGCTTTGACCAGTCTGACTGGGGCAGCTTTTGTAAGGTAAAAAGGTCAGGCTGAGGAGGACGTCTGACTTCATCCCCAAGACCACCACAGGGAAACCCTCGCTACCAACTGTGCATGGGGGAGAGGGCAGCAAGTAAATGAGGCAGTGAATGTGTAGATGAATCTTGTGAATATGTATATGATCTGCTTATAAATTTGTAATGTTTTTGCTCGTTGGTGTGCAAGTCAGGATGGAACGATTCCCCTCGCACCCGGTGTCTGCACAGCATTGATTAAAACGTACCTGCTTTTATAACTACTTTGTGGTTACAGAGTTTGATGCTGCATTCACATGGATATTTTGCTTTGATCTTAAGAGAAAATCAAAAAGTTTAGGACAGATATTAAACAGAGACAAATACATAAAAGCACCTCGATTTCACGTTTCAAAATGTAACTTCATTCAGGCTAAACTTGGAAGATATTTAGGTACCATTAACGAGAAAAAAGAATGCTCCTTTTCAGCTTAGTGTGTTGATCGTGCCTCCAGCTCAAAGAAAATCTGAGTTCAAGTCTGCTCTCTGTTTTATTCAAAGCCTGATCTTTCTAACCATCATCACCCAGGCACGTGCCTTATCTGCCAGCTAATAATGATGCTGGCACCAAAATTTCTTCCTCCCAGTATTAGTGAAAGTCTCATTAGTTCCTTCATAGCTCACAGCCCAGTTTCATTAAAAAATAAATTAGAACCCTAACTCGGAACTGGAAACCAAAATAATTTTTTGGATTGAATCTCTCATTCCTGAGAAAGAGCCCACCAGTAGAATAAAATCATTTTTAAAGACAAACACTTCAAGGTTTAAGATCTTCTTCCTTCCTTCCTTCCTTCCTTCCTTCCTTCCTTCCTTCCTTCCTTCCTTCCTTCCTTCCTTCCTTCCTTCCTTCCTTCCCCTCTTCCTTCCTTCCACTCTTCCTTCCACTCTTCCTTCTTTCCTTCCTTCCTTCCTTCCTTCCTTCCTTCCTTCCTTCCTTCCTTCCTTCCTTCCTTCCTTCCTTCCTTCCTTCCTTCCTTCCTTCCTTCCTTCCTTCCTTCCTTCCTTCCTTCCTTCCTTCTTTCTTTCCCTCCCTCCCTTCCTTCCCTCCTTTCCTCCCTCCTTCCCTTCCTCCCTCTCTTTCACAGTAACAATATTTTTAGAAATCATTCTCTCCCAGGCAATTTGAGCACTAACTAAATGACAAAATAATTAACTACCACAATGCTTAGGCCTTCCTTGTTCTCTATGTACTCTGTATGGATTGAAAAGTAAAGAGAAATAATCCTCTCATTTCTAAATAATATGGAACCATTTTTACATTTATGTCCTATTTATTTATTTATTTTTTCCTATGGCATTCGTTCATCTTGTGCAAATTCAATCAAAACATGTAAAGTTGAAAGTTTTCTTCAAAAATGTCCTACTCTCCTCAGAAAATATCTAATTGAGCCAATGTCATCTTCTCAGAGGTCAAAGAGAATGTTGTAATTCATCTGCCTGATAAGCCATAATTTCAGAGTGTCAGTGCAAATATGACGGGGCAGGAGGCTCCCCATCCCTTTCTTCTTCCATAAAAGCAGTGGAATTCACAATAAAGATTAAACTTAGATCATTTACCTTACACAAACCCATGCAGGCTAATCAGCACAAAGGTTACCTTCATGGAAATTTGTCCCTGGTGGTATTTGTCAGAACTATTCCCACATTTCTACTGACGTAAATAGCAAAAAACATTGTCTATTCCAAATACTTGTAATTGTAATGAGGATTTGGGGAGCCGTCCCACTGGACTTATACCCTGTTTGTCTACAAAGGAGCAGCCCACAGCAAGCAGCAGTGCGTCCAGAGATTTCTCATACATCTGTTGCTCCAGGCTTTGACCCTGGACTTACCCTCAAAACAAAAATTCCCCTTTAGATGAAGTATTCTGCTGACATGGATGCTGACACAGAGTGAAAGACTGTGGTTAAATTTTTAAAAGTTCTGAAGTTACATGGAGGAAAAAGGCCCATGGAGATCCCTGTCATACTGGGAATATCCTGTGGAAATCATCTGTCTTTCTTTCTGTTCACAGGCTGGTTTAGCAACGGGGATCAGTATATTAGTTTAAGGACCAGTATATTAGTTTAGCAAAGAAATCAATGAGTGCTGGTTCTGAAACTTTACAGTTTAGATTTGCACGGTGCAAAACTTCACAGAAGCACTGAAGTCACAATAAACCACTTTTCTCTTTGCACCCACTAGGTGCAAGGACTTTTCCCTTGGATTCCACAGATATTTTTTGGGCTATAGTGCACCAAGTTAGAAAGTTGCTCATCATGGTGTGAGAAATAGAAACAATAGATGCAATAAAAACGTGTCAAATTGGAGAAAAACAGGTAAACATTGACTGAATGTCATCGTGATGAAGTTGATGATGGAAAAATGAGAAGGAAGTAAGTGGTCAAAGACCACCAGAGGTCCCTACCATGTATGCCCAGGGGGATATTAGCATATATTAATGAATTCTTGGAAAAGAATGTATGCCAATGTACTGCATATGTGTGTCTTACCTGTTTAAATGTGGAACTTGAACTCTGAGAATTGTCAAGTCATCCAGAATATATATCATGAGGGATAAAGGAAGACTGCTTTCTAATTCCACATGGGAGTTAGTTTTCGTCACTGATTTCGGATGGCACTGTATTACACACTAACAATTATTATATTTCTTTATTTCCCAAGAATTAGTTTAGTCTTCTATACTTAACCAAGAGCTAGAAGACAAATTAAACAAATGTCAATCAATAAATCAAGAAAAGAAGAAAACAGCTGAGCCACTTTGTATTTCTACCCTCTGCATTCTGTACTGTTCTTACTCTTTTTGTTCTGAATTTAGGCTGCACTCCCACAGAGTAGGTATTCCTATGCACTGAATGTTGTTCACTGGCAATTCATGGGAAAAGGCTGGAGAAACAAAACTGTGGCCATGAATATAATTTGCATTATGAAAATGTTCATTGTTAAGAGGCACAAGGAAAAAATTAAAAATCGTAATTGACACATAAAACTTAACCAAGCTTTGCATACATTCACTTAAAAATAACATTCATGCAATATTTGTCTGCATGAGAAATTCCCAGTGAGCATAGAATTTTGCTTTTCCAATAGACAACTTTGTATTATAATCTGGCAGCAAATTGCTGCATTGTCTCTCAAAACTTGGCTATTTTCTCTGTTAATAAACTCTACTTCTACAGAGAGGTATGGACTCTCATAGTCTTTGACACATGCTCGCTTTTACTGAGCAAAATGTGAAAAATCACTATTTTCTCTTCGTATTAGTCCTAAAATTATGCCCTTATGTTATCACTACATATCACAACTAATTAGATAAAGCAAAGTATTTTATTAAAAGCAAAACTCTTGATTTTATGAATGGCAACTCTTTCTGTTTCTTAAGATGTTAAAATTTACAGATTGCAGCTCAACATACAGCCTTAAAAAAACATGATTAACAACAGAACAAAATAGAGATGGTCAGACAAAAATCACTTAGATCACTTAAACACCTCTGTAAAATAGGTGGATATAACTATGCTGTTTTGTCAGATACAATGCAGGCAACTGAAAGAAATAGAAGTTCATTCCTGTGCACTTGCAGATTCTACAACTACCTGTTTCCCTGGTCACTTCTTGGATAAGAAGTATTCATGTACAAGTGTTGACTTATTCATGCACAAATACAGTAATGAAAGCAATGAAAAGGAAAACCATCACCACCCTGCAGACCTGTGCTGCCTCCACTCTGCAGTTACCACACCGAAATAACATATAAGCCCAATCAATACAGCACCTCCTTGCTAAGGCAATTAGTAGTATTGCTTTTACTTATTAATCCAGTTGCGAACACCTCTTTAAGTACAGTGCTCTTTTTTCTTGATAATTGAATAATTTATCAAGTAAAAATCCAGTCAAGATTAATAAACAGAGTTCTTTGATCATGTGTAACCAGCCGCTTCAAATAAACATTTTGCCCAGAGGTTCTGCTGATCATGTGTATTGGAGATTTATTCAAAACCTGGGAGAAAATATCAAAGAGATGAGCTGCAATGGGACGTGATCTATCTGCTTGCTGAGCACAGCAGTGTGCAGCTGGCCAACACAGCTCCCTCAGAAGATTCACAGCTGTCAATGAGAACCAGAGCTGAGGCTTCAGGAGCTCAAAGAACACAAAGCAACACCCAAATGACTGAAGTCAACTCTAACATTGCAGCCACTGCCTAACTGGTAGTTCTCTGAGGGCTCCAGTTGAAAAATTTCTTGCTCCTCATATTAATTTTCACTGCATTCGAAGCTATAAAAGTGTCCTTTGATAAGGAAAAAGGCAATCTCCATTGTTTTTACAACTTTTCAGTTCATGAGAATTAACAGGTAATTCCCGAGTAAATGCTAGAAGTGCATAAAATAGTCTCTACTTCTATTTGTTTTTCCTGTACACTCACCTTAAAAAATGAGTACTTAACCATCTGAGAATCACTTTGAATTTAGCACATACAACAGCTTCAATGCTAGAATTCAGTTTGGCTTTTTGAATACTATCATCTTTTCCAAAACTGTGTAAACTCAGCAAAGTATGCAGCAAATACAGACTACAGCTTCCAACCTGGAGACACTGCTACTCCACATACTCACTATTTAACATTTCACTTGTTCAGCAACAAATATACAGTGACGCTCAAAGTTAAGCAGAACTATATTTGCACTCATTTTATATTGTGTTATATTATATTGTATATTCTCACAGTCTCAGAGGACTGGACAGTGCTGAATAAAGGGCTAATTTGTTAAAGCTGTTGAGCACAAGCCATAGGAAAGATGTGCAATACCTCAACCATAACCCAAGGGGCCTGCTGGTTGGTCCAAGGAGCCACATCCTAATAACTGAACCAGCAGAAGCCAAAATACTTCTTCAAACTACATGGGTATCAGAAGTACGCTGCGAGGAAGACATACGGCCATCATCCCCACAACCACCAGGTGGCACTGCACACGCATATGAGCATTAATTAGGGGTGGAGTTCGGGGCGCAGAATGGGCGTGGAATATTGTAATGCAGTCCTAGAAATAATTGTAATAACCACTCCTTTTCTTAGGAATATTATGAATGTGCATGCATTCGTTCTATAAATAAAGATGCTTACCTGCTGTTGGTGTGCAGGTTAGGAAGCACAAGCACAGATGAATAAACACACCTGCTTTATAACTACTTACGATGCATGGTTACAGAGTTTGATTCCACCTGACAATTCTCAAAATAGATTTTTGCTTCATTTTACATTTCATTTTCTACAATTTCTTTTTTTTTTTTTTTTTTTTTTCCCTAAGGAAATCAGCTCCCACGCACACATAGTCTGCAGCACAGCAGGGGACCGTGGTGTGCAAGGAAGTTCCTGTAATTGCCCCCAGGGCAAGGAGACAGTCACCCAGTGTCAGCCAGTCCTTGTGAGAGCTGCTGACAGGGGCAGGGATGGGGCCAGGAGCCCCCACATTTTTCCCCACGCATACAAAGGCATCATCTGTGTGTGGTGTGACCAGGTGACAATCTCCTCAGCCTGGTGAGCTGCAAGAGGAGGTGGAAAGATTAAGGAGTATGAACAGGAGATAGACTAGTGGAGCAACACTCTGACATCCTTGCAAGAAAGGCAGTGGGAGGACAGTCCACAAATAGCAGCGGATCCCTTACCCTCCACCCATCCTGCAGAAGGAGAGGACCTAAGATACCGAGAGTAATGGAAATGTTTGATGTGGCAGGCAATGTTTGATGTGGCAGGCAAATGCCCTTCCAGCCTACCTCGCCTCCCCAGATTACCCTTCCACAACAGATGTGAGGTTCTGCAACTTGAGAGCTGGGCAAACGAGGATGTCAAAGAAAGTCTACCCAGGGAGTTGTCTAGGGTGACTCAGTCAGTCCCCCACCTGAAGATAACCTCTGCCAAGAGCAAAAGTAGAGTACTTGTTAAAGACAGCTCCTTTCAGAGGGGGACAGAGGACCCATATGCTGACTGGACCCTTCCTTGGAGAAGTCTGCTGCCTCCCTGCAGCCCGTGTCAGTGACATTATTAGGAATCTCCCTGATCTCTGATTGTTACCCAATTTTGATTGTTCAGGTTGGCAGTGATGATGTTGAGGGGCTGTCAAAAGGGACTTCAGGTTAGTGGGGCAATTACTTGAAGCAATAGGAGCACAGGTGGTGTTTTCCTCAATGCCTTCCTTAGCAGGGAAAAATGTTGAGGAATAGGAAAGCCCCCTGATCGACACATGGAAAAGAAGCTGGTGCCATTAGTGGAATTATGCCTTTTTTTTCAGTTCTGAGGCAGCTTACTTAGCACCTGGCCTGCTGGTGACAGATGGGACTCGGTGTCTGAAAAGGGAAAAAGGACTGTAGACCATGAGTTGGCAGAGTTTGTTGAAATGCTTGTAAGCAGGTTTGAAGGAGGAAGGAGATAATACCAGGCTCTCTGGAGATGAGCCTAAGGGCAGCATGCTGGGGTCTGGGGTGACACCAATATGCCAGCTGAAATGCATCTTTTTGCTACTTTCCACTATTTATCAACAGTCCTGGTCGACTGCAGAGGTCCAAGATGACTGGAGACTTGACAACGTGACTCTGACTTACACAAAGAGTCAGAAGGAGGATCCAGGAAACTACAGGCCTGTCAGCCTGACCTTGGTACTGGGGAAAGTCATGGAGTAGATCATCTTGAGTGCAATCAGGAGGCGTGTGAAGGACAACCAGGGGGTCAGGCCTAGTCAGCAGGAGCTCATGAAAGGCATGTCCTTCTTGATCAACCTGATCTCCTTCTATGACCAGGTGACCCACCTAGTGGATGAGGGAAAGGCTGTAGATGTACTCTATCTAGGCAATAGAGAAGCCTTTGACACTGTCTTCCACAATATTCTCCTGGAGAAGTTGGCAGCCTATGCTTTGGATAGGTGTGATCTCCGCTGGGTAAAAAACTGACTGGATGACCTGGTCCAGAAAGTGGCAGTGAAGAAAGTTAAATCAGCTGGTGACAGATCACTAGTGGTGTTCTCCAGGGGTCAGTACTGGAACAAGCACTGTATAATATCAATATTGACAAGGGGATTGAGTGCACTCTCAGTAAGATTGCAAACAACAATAAGTTAGGAGGAAACATTGATCTGTCTGAGGGTAGAAAAGCCCTACAGAGAAGTCTGGACAGGCTGGATTGATGGATTGAGGTCAGTTGTAGGAGTTTCAACAAATCCAAGTGCTGGGTCCTGTGCACTGGTCACAACAACCCCAGGCACTGCTTCAGGCTTAGGGAGAGACTGGAAAGAAAAGCAAGGAAAAAAACCTGGGAGTGTTAGTTGACAGCCAGCTGAACAAGACAGCAGTGTGCCTATGTGGCCAAAAAGACCAATGGCACCCTGGCTGCTATCAGATACAGTTCAGCCAGCAGGATTAGGGAAGCTTTCATCCCCTGTACCAGCATTGGTAAGGCTGCACCTTGAGTACTGTGCTCAGTTTTAGGTTCCTCACTATGAGACGCTGAGGCCCTGCAGTGTGTCTAAAGAAGGGAAACGATGCTAGTGAAGGTTCTGGAGAACAAGTCTCCAGAGGAGCAGCACTCAAGTGAAGTAGGATTGTTTGCTCTGGAGAAGAGGAGGTTCAGGGAAGAATCTGTTGCTGTCTACAACCATTTGAAAGGAGGTTGTAGCTAGTTAGGTTCTGTCTTTTCTCCCAGACAACTTGCAACGGGACAAGCGATAGTGGCATTAAGTTATGCCAGGAGAGGTTCAGGGTGGATATTAGAAAAAAACTCTTCTCAAAAGAGTGATGAGGCAGTAGAACAGATCTGCTCAGGGAAGTGGTGGAGTCACAGTTCCTGGAGATGTTCAAGGAATACATAGACATGCTGCTCAGTGACATGTTTTAGTGGGCACGGTGGCGACAGGTTGATGTTTGGACTTGTTGATCTTAGAAATCTTTTCTAATATTAATTACTCTATGATTTCTCAATAACACCCATGCACAGGTGGGTGCACCCATGCACTCTATTGGTGTGGTGGGCACAAAACTGAAGCTGCAAGAAGAGAGCTTGAGTACATGTCAAAACGGGCCATAGGCTCTCCACACAGTGGAGATTGTCTGTCAGGAGGCATCTGAGACAGAGCACCTCAGCCCATCCGTTCTGACTTGCTTCCACTGGTGGAGCACCAGACTTTCAACAGCATCTCTACTACTGAGCACTGCAGTCACAGTGCTGCAGCTTTGACTGCAGTGAGGAGATAAAGACCACTCCAACCTAACAGCTGCTGGCTCTTCCTCTCCAAATTTTGCATCTAACTATAGCAAAACTATATTTAATAAAAGCAACTATTTAATTCTGTATTGATATTACAGAATCATGGAATCATAAAACATTTTAGGTTGGAAGTGACCTTAATAATCATCTAGCTCCAAAGCCCTGCAATGGGCAGAGACACTCACTGCTGCAGTTTGCACACAGCCTCATCCAGACTGGCCTTGAGACCTCCAGGGATGGAGCATCCATGGCTTGCTTGTGCAACTTGTTCCAGTGCCTCACTACCATCACAGGGACAAGTTTCTTCCTAATATCTAACCTAAATCTATCCTCTTTTAGAGTAGAGCCATTACCTCTTGTCCTACCACAGCACCCCCTGATATAAAGTCCCTCCCCATCTTTCCTGATGATCCCCTTTAAGTACTGAAAGAATACAAAGCTGTCTCCTCAGAGCCTTCTCTTCTGCAGGCTGAACAAACCCAGCTCCTTCAGCCTTCCTTCACAGGAGAGGTGCTCGAGCTCTCTCATCATCTTCGTGGATTCATCTGGACCCACTCCAACAGCTCCATGTTTTCTTGTGCTGAGGGCCCCAGATCTGGATGCAGTACTCCAAGTAGGGCCTTGCAAGGACAGAGTAGAAGGGAACAGTCACTTCCCTCACCCTGCTGGCCACCACTCTTGATGCAGCCCGTGATCCTATTGCCCTGCCAGGCTATGGACACAGTGTTGACTCATTCAGGTTTTTTCTCCAATACTCTCATGTCATTCTCCCAATCATCCCCCAGCTTGCATTTATGCTTAGGACTGCCTCAAGCCAGGTACAAGCCCTGCAGTTGGCAAATTAAATCGTATTTCCAGGGACAGGACAGTAATGGCATTGATCTGACTTCCAAAATCCATTAAAGTCATTATAGCAAAGATACCTAGTCACACATCTCACTTAACACAGACTCAGCACAAAGCTGTGGGACTTTCAGCTCGATATTGTCTTAGCCCGTCTTAATACCCCTGGAGTTTTCCATTATTCAACAAGCATCAAGTTAATATGGTAAGGCTCCAGGCCACTTAATGCCAAGGATACAACACCTGTAAATCAAGAACACTGGCCAACCCACTGTAACCTCACTTGTTTTTTTAAGTGGGCAGATGAGCCAAGCGAGGAATCAGGCATCAGAATGGCAATCACTATATATAAAAACAAAAAGTAAGCCATAAAAATTAATAGCAGGCAATAACAAGATTTTGATCTACAGAACATTGTGAGTAACACTGGACATGTTTATGAGTGCAGATCAGAAGATACTCTTCGTTTTACATATGCTCCCCGTTGTCTCACTTCTGCAGTTTTCTTCTGGATGTAGAGCAGAATTTTGCTGTCTACATAACATGGTCTGACATGTAATACAAGAAGCTTTTCATGCACGTAGGCAGATGTACAAGTGTGGAAAAGTGAAGATTACTGCCCATCTGTTTGCATGCTGATTTATCCCTTACACCGAAGTACCAAAATGATAAACTGCACTGCGTGTGCTTCCATCTATTGCCAATATTTTACAAGTATTGTCAGCTGTGATACAATTTATGCTGCATATCAAACGGAAAGATCTTTACTTTGACAACTGGATGAAAAATGGTGAGAAAACAGAATGGGAACAAAAGATGACGAAGGATCACTGCGGTTTCACAGACAGTAGAACAGTGAGCTATTCACAACCTCCAGTGCTACACTGATAGAAAGCATCTGATCTCGTGCTTGGAAGAAAATGCCTCAAGTCACTCTGTCACAGAGTTCAACAAATGAGTAATCTTCAGAAAAACAGATTCTGCTACTTTCCTCTTGATCAACACTAAGCAAAATGTACTTGAATTTGCAAGCCTGTGGCATCTCTATAAGCTGGTAAAACAGCAGTCTGCAGCCATTTCTCTTTCTTTCTCTCTTCCTTCTTTCTTTCTTCCTTTCTCCACCCTTCTTCCTTATTAGTGTGCAAAGCATATCCAAGGAGGGAATTGTTTGTTCTTTTATTCACAAGCTGGAGGGCTATTCCTTTGCCATTCTATTTATTTGCTTTCAATTGCAGTGGGGAACTCACTGTTAGCTGTTCAGCATTTTCTGCTCAGCTAGCCTCCTGGGAAGAAGGCATTTTCATAAATTCTATGAATGGTACTGAGGTTGCCTCTAATACTCCATCTGCCTTGCTATTTTGCAAGCAAAACCTTATCCTGCCACCATTTCCTAAGATAAAATAATATCCTAATTAAATGAAAATGCAAAGAAAGCAAGTTAGATTCTTTTTGTGATTTTTATGCTGCTTTTTGTTTTTTGTTGTTTTATTTAATAGAAAGAAAGCATTACCTATTACAGCCTCATAGAAAAGCTACCACTGAAATATTGTAGGCATAAGTCAAGGAAGGAGATACTCAATTTTTTCATGAAAAAAGATTGCTCACTTAATATCATCACCTTCTGAGCAGTGGCACGGCATTACCACAGAGAAGAAGATTTGTTGATCTATTTTCGTTTTAAATTTCTAGGATGCAGTTGCTCTTTTACTGCTGCTTTAGAAAAGCTAAGGTGAGATGTGTTACTACAGTGAAAAAAAAAGGATCAGTTCTTATTTGCTCATTCCCCTTTCCATCCAGGCATCACTCCCATGACACGGAGGGCCGTTAACTTGGCAACTGGAGCTAAGGGTGGCCTCCCTCAGACCAACCCAGGTTAGGACACCATGAACAGGATGCAGAAAATGCAGAATGGGAGGAGGGGGCAAATGTCAGGTTCTGAAACATTGGGGGAATGCCCCCACGGTGTTCCTGTCACGAGGGACCTGGGAGCTGCAAAGTGGCCCACCAGCCACTGTGTGGAAAACACATCCAGGCAGATGTGGTCGTTCCCCAACAGGCCTTCTTCTCTATCAGTGGCAGCACGATGGATGAGGAGAGCAAAAAATGCTGGCTGCAAACTGCTGGTCAACAACATGGTGGTCCAGGTGCAGCAGTAATACAGCTTTACTGCTCGTATGCGCTGGAAACAGAAATGCACCACCGGACCTCTAAATGGCAGAAACTGTCTGACACCTTTCAGAACACACCTTGTCCTTTCCTTTCTGATCTGCAGCCTGCTCTTGCATAGCAGTGGGCTCTGAAAGGTGGCAGTGTGGTCTCTGGAAGAAGTGGCAGCTGGCACAGCCACGGGGGATTTGCCACAGGGTTCCACTGCAGCCAATAAACTTGCCGTGGGCCAGCAGAGGTAAGCCCTAGCAGGAAATTCCACACACTGACAGATGCTAATTCAGGTCTTTGTGCTGATACACAGAGCACCACTGAGAAAAAAATTCTCCACCATCCTGAAAATCCACATGCCTGGAAGCACAAAAGGGATAATAATAAGCAAGCTTTAGTTTGCATGCCAGCAGAACATGTAGTCTTTTCTGTATGCTGTTAAACACCCAGGGCATTTGCATTAATGCAGTGATTACATACATAGATTAAGTGAAAATTACAAGGAAACAACAAAGTCCTGCCATATATTATGGATCTCCGCTTGCATCCTTGGATTAGCAAAACAATTTGAACTGCAATTTTGGCCCAACTTCCCGTCTGAATCCCTGTATTCCAATTTCAGCTTAGGCCAGATTTGGACCACTGGGTCTAAAATTCAATGGTGCACACACTGATTACACTGTGATCAGAATCTGCTCTATCAGAATTCGTTTTCTTCATTTTTTGACTGTGTACAGCAAGCATAAGAAGGTCGATCCGAGCCCTCATTCCAAAAAAAAAAAAATACAAATAATAATAATAAAAAAGATTATTTATATATAACATAGCAAAAAAAGAGTGAGAATTTTCTGAGATCCAAAAGCTGTATGTTCCCACTACTTCTTTTTCACTTTTTGTAACAGAAGGGCATAACTATTTCAGCTGTGAAGCTATTAATACTTCCCCAGGAACTAACAACAGTGAAATCACAAACAATATACGTGATGAATAGTCATTATCACGTAATTCAATGCCTTGCATTAATTCTGCAGGAAAATGAAATCTAAGTATTGTTGTAATTATCTGTAACCAACAGAAAATTTTCCCTTTGTATGTGATAGCATATCACTACAGCTAACATAAAAAAGCAGCAGATGAAGTGACAGGCTTAGTGTCAAAACGCCTCCAAAATGCATCCAATTACTGAAAGTACTGGCAACTTAGAGTACTAAAAACCAGTAGGTGACCACATCATCACACCCCAACGTTGTCTTATAATTATTTCATGATATTTCACACACTGAGTTCGTAAGCATGTGATGAAGAGCCTTCAACTTCATGTGCTCCATTTCTTCTAAGTGAATTTGAAAAAGAAATCCAAGACGTAAGTGCTAACTTGCAGTTTCTAGATAGGAGTCGATGCAGTAAAAACACAACCCTTCAGTGTTCACCAGTGTTATGTTTCTCCTTGTCACTCCATGCCAGAGCTCCTTTTTGCCTTTGGCAAGTAGCCATACCTCAGTGGAAATGAAAGGTAGCACAAAGCAGTGATAGTGAAGGACAAGGGAGGCCAAGTCCTGCCCCTGATACGTGTCTCTCACATCATCTCAGCCTTGAAAACAAACTCGCAGGTTGTCCACAGTGCCTGGTTAATCAATTCCCTCTGCCTGCAGTGCAGAACCGCTGCCATAGCCGGTTTATCTGAAGTGCTGCTCAGCAAAAGCCCGCAGGAGACAACACCAACAGCCCTGTGAGCTCCCATCTTAGACTACAGGAGCACTGGCCTTAGCCAGTAATGCACTGAAATGCATGGTTAGGGAAAGCATTCACGGTGATGCGGAGTCAGGAACAAGGACAATTTGCAGCCTTACACTGCTCCACGTATCAGCAAGAGGAAATGGGCCAGTGTCTCCAGTGGGTAACGGCTCTGTATCCTCCTACCCTTGTAATTTTGCCATTGAATATATTCTGGCTCCATTAAAAAATATACATATATACACAATTGGACAAATTACTCCTTTCTCTTACGTGACTCAAATGTTTCCCTCTCCTTTTCTTTCACAGGAGAGCATTAGAAGAGGGGACTGAGATGGTCTCGTTCCAGAGTGCTGAAGAAGAAACTGAATACTAATTTTTCTGTAAGGTTAGGATTTTAAAAACTCTGCTCAGATCAATAATGTCACTAAATAGCTGCTACGAACAGGAAGCACCCCTACTCGATTTGTAAAGTTAATTAGGATTAATTTGCACAGCTGGAGGCAACAAATACAAACCTGACATACAGTCTGCTGTCTTCAGGCATGGTTAAAGTCCCAATTTAAGCTGGAGAAGAAATGATTTTGTGTTGGTTTTTTTTTTTTTTCATAGCGCCTGGTAGGGTGCAGTGTTTTGGCTTTAGGAGAAAAACACTGTTAACACACTGATGTTTCAGTTGTTGCTGAGCAGTGCTGCACAGAGCCAAGGACATTTTATTTTTCCAGCTTCTCATACTGTCCTACCACTGAGGGGAGCTGAGAGGGCACAAGGAGCTGGGAGAGGACAGAACCAGGTGACCTAAACTGACCAAAGGGATATTTCTTACTATATGGCATCATGAAAAAAAAATAATAATAATAAAAAAAAAACCTTGAGAAACTCTTTCACTTGTCACTTTGCTGTGCTGTGTGATCTTGGCTTATGATATGATAAAATTACTGGTCAGGAAACTAATCTGGTGCTTGTACTCAGCATCTCAGTCATATTTGTGTTTCTGGAATCACATTTTGGAGCCTATTAATGATTACACATTCTGCTTTGTCTTCTTTGGGAGCTGGATGTGAGGGAGAAAACACTTTCCACTGATTCCTCACCACCCCTTTCTCTTTCACATTTCATTTCTTCCCATAGGTTAGTTACAATAGCTTTTAAGAATTTTGAATATTCCTTGGATGTTCCTATTAGTATGACTCCTGAATGTATTCCAAGTTTTCTTTAAGATTCAACAAGGTTTAAGAATACCACCCAGAGATCTGCCCTGAGGTTGGATAGTTCTGGGTGGCAGGGAGCATGGGATGATATGGGCAGAGAGGTGGGCATCCCCAGTGGTTTGGAATCTCACTCCTAACAACTGCAGAATCCTGAAAAACCAGCAAAATACCTGGAAAAGGCTTGCTGACATCCTGGCACTTCTAGAAAGGCACAAAACACTGCAGCGTGCGGTGGCCTGGCCATGCCCAGCAAACTCTTTTTAACAATATTAATCACCTCATGATACTGTAAAGTGGTTGATCAGGAGACTAAGACTCAAGTTGCAGTGTTAGAAAGCAGGTTTTCTTTATCATCAATGCTGGATACTTGGGTGATATTCTCCTCCTATCATTATGTCAACATTATTGATGAAGATATTAAAGAGCATCAGTCCCAGAACCGGCCCTTAGAAGACTCATCACTGGTCTCCATCCAGACACTGAGTCACTGACCACCACTCTCTGGACTCCATCCTGCAGCCAGTTCTTCATTCATTGAACAGTCCACCCATCTTTTCAATTTGGAGAGAAGGATGTTGTGGGCTATTGTGTCAAAGGCCTTACTGAAGTCCAGACAGACAACTCCATCAAAAATGCCACCAGGTTCATCAAACAGGATTTGCCCTTGGTGAAGCCACGCTGGTTCTCCCTTACCACCTCCCTGTCTTCCATGTGCCTTGGCACAACTTCCAGGAAGATATGTTCCACAATCTTCCCCATCACAGAGGTGAGACTGACAGGTCAGCAGTTCCTAGGCTCATTCATTTTACCCTTCTTAAGAATGGGTGCAATGCTGCCTTTTTTCCAGTCCTGATTGCGATGGCTTTTCAAATATCATTGAGAATGAGTGGCTTGGCAACCACATCAGCCACTTCCCTCGGGACCTGGGATGCATCTCAGTGGCACCCATAGATTTGTGGATGCTCAGGTTCCTCAGCTGGTCACAAACCCAATCATCAATCACAGTGAGAGGGACATACAAAAAATTCCTCTCCTACAAAGACAAAAATTTGAGGGCTGTGCAGTGAGCAGTTGTTAGAGAAGACCGAGGCAAAAACATTGTTAAGCACCTCAGCCTTCTCCTTGTCTGTTGCTACCAGCCTGCCTGTGCCACTCACCAGGGGATTGCGCCCTCCTGGATTTTCCTTTTCTGACTGAGGTATCTGTAAAAGCCTTTCTAATTCTTCTTGGCATCCCTTGCCAAGTGTAGTTCAAATTTAGACTTGGCTTTCCTGACCCATCCCTACACAGCCTAGAAGCTTCCTTTTGATTTTCCAACAGTACTTGTCCCTGTTTCCACTGCCAGTGCCTGTCCTTCTTGCACTTCAGTTTGACCAGCAGGTCCCAGTTCAACACACCAACCTTGCCTTCCTGTTCTGACTTGCTGCACCCAGGGATGGAGAACTTTTGTGCCCTGAGGAAAGCTTCCTTGAAGATTTGCCAGCCCTGCTCTGCACCCCTACTTGTGTGGACAGTTTCCCAGGGTGTTCTGTTGATTAACTCCTTGGAGAGCTGGAATTTGGCTTTTCTAAAATTCAGCTTCCTTCAGCTGGGCTATTGGCCTCACCTTCAACCCTGGTATGTTGCCTCTAGGCTAGTCATTAGCAAGCCTGATTTTATCCCCTTTGCCCTTCAAATCTTGCTTAAAGCCTTACTGACAATCTCTCCCAACTCCTGGGCCAGAATTCTGTTTCTCCTTTGAAACAGGAGGACCCTTCTTTCACCAGCAGGCCTGGTGCTGAATAAAGTGCCCCATGAAATTAAAAAAAAACTCCTTCTGTGTTACCAGCCTCTTAGCGAAATGTTGATAAGGTGGATGAAATGGCTGGCTGACTTTGAAAATATGAAGAAAATATCTTTCTCCACTATGACCTCTGTCTTATCAGTGGAGAAAGAAAAAAAAATAAATTTCTTACCCGCCCATACAAACCAGCACCTCAGCTATTAGAAGTAAGCATCCCTCTGCTTGGGAGAGAGGGTACGGTAGGTACACAGCACGTACCCTGAACACTGCCCTCTGGAACCTCTTCGAGTGCCTGAACGCCCTCTGGCGAAGAACCTTTTCCTAACACCCAGCCTGATCCTCCCCTGATGCAGCATGCCATTCCCTCAGGCTGTGCCACCGTCAGCAGAGAGCAGCAATCGGTGTCTGCCCTTTGCTTCCCTCACGAGAAAGCTGTGGGCCACCATGAGGACTCCCTTCAATCTCCTTCTCTAGGCCAACCAAACCTAGGGACCGTAGGCACTTCTCAGACGTCGTGCCCTGCAAACCTTTCCCCATCTTCATTTCCATCCTTTGGATGCTTTCTGATGGCTTAATGTTATTCTTACACTGCAGCACCAAACCTGCAGACGGTGCTGGAGGTGAGGCTGCGCCAGCACAGAGCAGAGCAGAGCAACCCCTTCCCTCACCCAGCTGGCCATGTCGGGCCTGATGCTCCTCTTCACTGAATCTCCCTGCTTTGGTACAGTTGCACTGACACACAAACAACGACTTTTGGTTTACGCTTGAGTGAAAACAAAATTGAAAGTTATCTTGGGCAACTGCAAGAATTGGCCTTCAATAATACAATAACACAGAAGGATAAATGTAAAATTTCGAGACGGTCCAGAGAACAACAAAGCTATGAAAATACAGTCTTTGAGAAAGATCCAACAAATTGGGGTGTTTTAGACAGATGGAAATAGATTGAGGCCATGCTGCTAACTGACAATTACTTGTCCAATCATCGGTGTAATTATGGTAATTAGTATGCAATGATGAAAGAAATTATTGAATGTTTCCACAAGTAAGGAATGCTCACGAGCACCAAGAAGCTTACAAAGCACGTCCAGCTTTTATTTCTGGAAACAGATGGTAACAATAGCAATACGAGACACAGTGTCTGAAATGGTCTGAAATGTTAATTGGTACTCATGCTATTTTCAGTTGGGGAGAATTGGAATGATAGCAGTAAAAGCCCGCAGATGTGGATTCATTATTTACCTATGTCTGCTAACAAGTTTAAGATTTAAAACAAAAGCAGGAGGGTGCCAAGTAAGGTGCAGAGGCTGAGGTCTGTTGTGGGACCTTTCCTCACTTTATGAAGGCTGCATTTTCAACCTCAGCAAAGAAGCAGAAGACATGCTTTGTAGCCCTTCAAAGATGTGAATATAATTTAAGAGAAAAAATCTGTGAACATTCAGAGTGTTTCAGACTTATTGTTTAATAAGAGATAGTGCAATAGTGCAAAGAAAATTAACTTTGGTACCAAAAAGCATGTGTATGCTGATATTTACATAGCAGAACAACACTAATGGTCTCATAAAATCTGGCTTTAGAGCTTACACTCTTTCAAGGTGTACTGTGCAGAGAAAGGAAAAAAATAAAGTCACATTAATCTTCACCTCTGAAAAGGATGGAAAAAATAGAAACAAGAATATTTAACCAGCACATTGTCTAGTGACTACTGATCTACCCAGGGAACAAACAGATAAAGTAATATTTCCTTGTGGGTGTCCTTTCTGCAGTTCTATTTTGAGACTAACCTGGGCACTTGCCAAGTAAACAGAAAGCAATATTCTTAGGGGAATCAGCAAAGTTCCAGGTGCATTCATCCTCAAACATATTTTTTCCCTACTTCTCATCCTCAAATGAAGGAAATTGTACAGCAAAGAGTTATAGCTAGTTTTAATTACACAACTTATAACTGGAATCCCGGTCTGAAACTTGTTCTACCAAAAGAGAACTGTTTGGTCTGAATTCCTAGTTCCATACCAGCATATTCAGTACCAGAGCAATGACAAACAGTACATGCAGTCACTTTATTTAGCATTTTCACGGAATAATAGAATCACAGAACTCTGCCATTGGTCAGGCCTGCACACACTTAGACCAGGGCCCCCTCCAACCTGGTCTTGAACACCTCCAGGGATGGGACGTCCACAGCTTCTCTGGGCTGCTGTGCCAGGGCCTCTGAACAAAAAAATTCCACCCCGTCTAAGTCTACCCTCTCTTAGTGGAACTATTCACCTTTGTCCTATCACTATCAGACCATGTAAAAAGCTGGTTTCCCACCTGCTCATAAGCTCCCTTTAAGTCCTGAGGGGTTGCAGTAAGAACCCCCCACAGCTTTCTCTTCTCCAGGATGAAGCCCAGATCCCTCAAACTTTCTCCATAGAAGGGATGTTCCAATCCTCTGATCATCCTGGTGGCTCTCCTCTGCACCCACTCCAACAGCTCTACAGCTTTCTTATGTAGGGGGCCCTAGGCCTTGATGCCTCCAAGTACTCACAAGGCCAGAGCAGAGGGGAAAATATTTTCTCTTGTCCTGCTGTCATCACCCTTTTAATGCAGCTTGGGATACTGTTGGCCTTCCAGGCTGCAAGCATACACTGCTAACACGTCAAGGTTTTCATCCACCACAACCCCCAAGTCCTTCTGTGCAGGGCTGCTCTGAAGGAGTTCTGCTTATGTTTAGGACTGCCCAAACCCAGGTGCAGCACCTAGTGTTTGGTGTTGTTGAATCCCGTTTGGCTGCCATCCCTTCCTTCTGTTGTATCAACAGCACCAATCAGCTTGATTGTTGCATGCAAACTCGCTATGGGTGCACTTGATCCCACTGCCCAGGTCACTGCTAAGGATGTTAGAGAGCACCGTCAACAAGATTAGGGATCTTGATATCAAGAACATGGCTACCAGCAGGCAGCAAATCTCATGCCAGAAAGGAACTCAGATGCCTGGCTGAGATACTACAGCAGCTTTCTGTTAAAACTTCAGTGCAGGTCTCCAACTAGATGCCAAACACGCTGCCGTTCAGAGTTCATGCAAGACATTGCTAAGGGTCTTTCTCAGAGGCATAGAAGCAGGAGCAGAATGTATCTAGAAGAGAACGGCCAGCACAGGGCAGCGGGGCCTCTAGGATCGGAGCCTCTGGGTCAGCGACAGTGCACAAACTATGGCACCCTTACTGAGGATCGCGATAGTAAGGTGTCCCGACGTCAGGCTCTAAGGCATCGCCGCGCTTCAGCTCCAGCTTCAGCCGCCGTCGGAGCCGGGCTGCCCGAACGCAGCCGCTCGAGCCAGAGAGCCGAGCCGCGGTGCTCGACTGACCTCTAGCGCCGGCGATGCTGCACGGCTCGGCACGAACGGCGCGCGGAGCTGCGGGCCGGGCGTCATCCGCGGTGCCACCTCAGAAACCGCGGCGCAGCCTTAGCGAGCCAGCGGGCTCCGATCTTAGAGCCGCTCCGCGCTTGGCTGGCGCTTCTCTGCGAGGAGGCTCCTGCCTGCCTCTCGTGCGCTCCAGGGGAAGGTGACTGCAGCAATGTAACAGTGCTGGCCAGAACGCGCTTGTTTGGCGTGAGAGAATCCCGGCTCGGGCTCATGCAAGGAGGCTCGACGATCACAGCTTCCTGTCCTGCACTTCACACATAGTTCCAGGCAAGAGCAATTTAGCTGCCCCTAACACAGATCGCGCTCCTTTCACCTCCTAGTAAAAAAAAACAACAGACCCAACTCACGCCAGCGCCTGGGACTCGTGCAAAACATTGCTAAAGGGCGCTTCTCAGAAGCACAGAAGCGCAAGCCACCGAGGAGATAACGGCTTGCACCGCGCGGCGCGGCCCAAATCGGAGAAGCGCCGCTGCTGCCCACGCTTTGCGGGCCGCCCAGGGCGGCAGCGCAGTCGCCGTCCCTGGAGGGGGTCAGAAACCAAGCGGATGTGGCACTGAGGGATGCGCTTAGTGGGCCGGTTTGGGTGGGCTGCTGGTCGGACTAGGCGATCTTAGGGGTCTTTTCCGACCTTAACGACTCTACGATCTACGATTTGCGCGGCGGATAACGGCCGGGCGCAGCGCACCGGCACGGCTGCCGCAGCCCCGCGGCGAGGCTGAGCGGAGCTCGGCTGTACCGGCGACGCTAGAGGTCACTCCGACACCACAGAACGCCCTCGTCGTGGCAGCGCTGCCGCTCGGGCGGCCGCGGACTTGGAGGAGGAAAAGGCTGTGGGGCTGTTAGGTGACAGCCGGCAGAACGTGCAGCAGAAGCATGTCCAAGTGGCACAAAAAGGCCAGTGGCATCCTGCTTAATATCGGACATGATGTAACGAGAAGAAGCGGAGAAGAAATCCTCCTCTTTTAGTGCTGAGCGCCTCGTTTGTTGCAAGCAGACATCGAAAGTCAGCTGGATTCAAGTTCCCTTACCCTCACAACTTTAGTTGAAAACATCATTGACTTCAGGAAGAAGCCAAGAGAAATTAGAGACACAAGTAGATACCCTTACCGCTGAAAATCACAAAATGCTTTTGGACTCAGCTGAAGAGCGCAGAGGCAATAGCAGGAAACATGCAATCTGTTGCTAAACGAGACACCATTTTCAGCCCCATCCAAACAAATCAGCAAATTAATACCATGTGCCAATCCCACAGTGTGGGATAATGACATCTGGCATTGTGGTGAACCAACAGAAAACTCTGGTTATGATTTTGCATCGGAATCTGCACGACCAAAACTGACCAAACTGAATCTCTGTGTTATGCTGTTTGGCCCAAGGAGAACTTTTACTGATTTCCTTCCTGATGCGAGCCTTCAAATATCTGCAATCAGCAAGGAGATGGCAGAAAGCTTAAATATGGAGCTTGGTCACTGCATGTCACATCTACAAGGACTGATGGGCTCATAATGGAAGACGCCACAACAACAAAAACAACAAACATTCTAGGGCTCAAGGGTGACTAAATTTCCCCTCATCAAAGAACTAGATAGTGCTGCCAGCACCTGCTGTTTAGTTAGGGATAGGGAAAGGTGTAGGGGCTAAGCTCTGGGCTTAATAAGAAATGTACCCGTGGCTACCTGTTTAAGAGATTCTGGCCAATCTCAGCCATTCCGTAATCCTGCAGCATAAAGGTGATGTTGAGCTTCCTTTTTTTCCATGATGCCATGTGAGGGATCTGTGTCCAAACCCTTGGGTATGTGCCCACAAGCACCCAGAGGCAGCCACCTCACATGGCATCAGATAGCAGGGCATGGTCACCCATAGTCAAAGCCAGTCTTTCTTCCAGGTAAATCCTGTAGCTTTTGGTTTCTATTCCTCTCAAAACTTGCACAGTTAGCTTTGCTGATTGTAATCAATTATGCTGATTCCCATCTTTTTTTTTTTTCTTTTCTTTTTTTTTTTTTTCTTTTTTCTTTTTTAATCACTGTATTTCAAGGCCAGGCTGGATATGGCTCTGGGCAGCCTGGTCTGCTGGTTGGCGACCTTGCACATAGCAGGGGGTTGAAACTGGATGATCACTGTGGTCCTTTTCAACCCAGGCCATTCTGTGATCCTATGATCCTATGATATTCACACTACAGACATCTGCAGCCATACTGCTGGATCAGAGCAGCACTGGAAGCACTGCAAACAGCTGTATTTTTGACGATCCAGCTGCTACACAAAACGTCTTCCTCGCGAAACTCCCAGGCACCAAACCACACCTTTGTGCATAACCCACATCCCATATTCTGCTCTGGACAATATGCCACTTGATGTCACAATCAGGTCCTGGCACCTCTGGACAGTGCTCCACTTGCTGCTGTCTGCCACAGGAGCTAACACAGTGGAGAAACAAGAAACGCAGTAGTGAAAATGACCAGGATCTATGAATCTATGATCTAATGAATCTAAAGTTTCAGCTGCAGTAACAGACAAGTTGAGCTCTGCGCTACAGAAGGAACTACAGCAGCAGCCATCCAAAACAGAAGATAAGTCTGATGAAGAAGGCTCTCCAGCCTCCAGTGCTGGGACAAGGCACTGTCCTGTCCTGCATTCCATGTGTCCCATCCTGTGTTCAGTATTCACATCCTGCCCAGAGCAGTGTCGTACCCATGGGGACACGCTGCTCCTCCAGGCTGATGGAGCTTGTAATCTCCTTCTTTCTCCTCACACTGCATCCTCCACCTGTGAACAACTTGTCTTGTTTCAGTGAGCTTCCACTCTGTGGCACAGTATTGGCTTGTTCCAGCACTCATTCGGGATGTTTATGGTGCCTTCCCTCTGTCAACTTGGATTAAAATCAGACTTGCAAGTCATTAGGCATGGCGGACTTGCAGGAGTGCTCACGTGCAGCACAGCAGTACAGTTGCACAGCAGTTCTTAGTAGAGAGGGAAAAAAAGCCAAAAAATACCTTCACCAGAAAAGATCGTCAGCACCACAGTGAAGATGAGGAGCTAGAAGCTGATTTGGTGATGTGGCAAAGTGAGAGCTCCAAGGACTTTCACTTGGCTGGGCTGGGCTAGAGACAGCGGCATTGACCAGCTGGAGGGGGCTGAAGTGTGGTGTGTAAGAGAGCCAAAAAGCATGCATGCATGCACACATTTTTCCTGCAAAGCATGCATTTCCGTCTTCTTGCTCTCTGGCTCATTACAACCAGAAGGTGCCATTACAAACCACGTATACTCATATTTCATCGCTCCTCATGACTGCACACCTCCATCTAAGCAGAATGCAAACGACTTCTGGCTGCAACACAGTATTCCTTCATCTTTAACCCTTGCCCTGCTTCCAAAGCCACATTCAGTGAGAGAAAGATAGCAATCCCATGGAAAATACAGTGGCAGTGTTCTACCACTCACACAGGGGGTTGCCTTTTGCTCATCAACCATAAGAGAGGTACAGTGAGCCTGGAGGCTTTGAAAGCCAGGCTTGCTCACTTGAGAAGGCAATTTATTAGCTGGCATTTAGTTGAATGCTGGCTGAGAACACTGCAATGACAGCATTAGTGTTTTAGGCAGTTTCCTTACCGTCTTGATGCTAACAATATCTGGTCCAACGAAATTATTAGTAATTATTGGACCGACTTCTGTAACGTATCAGAAAGAATGAGAAATGTGTAAGTAAAGAGGAGGAAGAGGAGGAAAATGTCTCTGGTTGTGTACTTCAGCTGTTCTTCCAAGAGCTTTCCTGTGGCAAAAGTGCAGAGGCACTTTCAAGCAGTGACTGGAAGCCACTGGGAAAAAGCAAGGAGATATTGAGACCTGAGCTCCTTGTCGTGCCAGATACACAGAGCTCCTGTATCCCAAGAAAGGCATCTTTGTACAGATTCAAGATTGCTCTTGGAGAGCCAGACAAACTCCTACCCCCTTCAAAACTCCTTCCACGTGATTTCATATGGAATGGAATATCCCTTTGGCTGGTGTAAGTCAGCTGTCCCAGCTCTGTTCCCTCCCAGCTCCTTGGACCCTTTGCTATGAATGGCCTTGGCTCTGTACAACAGTGCTCGGCAGCAAATGGTGTCAGCATTGCTTTTCTCCTCGAACCAAGACATAGCATCATACCATAATCTCTAAAAAACCCAATTCCACTCCCAAGCCAATAGGAAAGACAAGGAGGGCCACTGGCTGGCGTGCAGATCAGCGTGTTCACCAGCTCAGTGCTGGACACCTGGAAGCTCCTCCCAGGAGGAGAGCCGCTCGGGGATCGCGTGCCGGGAGGTGCTGATGCTTGTCCCAAGCGGGCCTCAGCGCTCAGGCAGACATGGCCAGAGTGCAAGCCATATCCTTACCCAAGGGGGGCAGTTGGCTTGAGACCTCCGGGAGCTGCACCGCCAGCACGGCGGGGTACTGCGGTGGGGTCCGCCGCTGCCCCTCGCTTGAAGCTGCGCGACGGAGCGGGACGTGCAGGGCCGGGGACGCCGGGGACAGCGGGGACAGCGGGGACAGCGGAGACAGCGGGGACAGCGGGGACACGGGGTGGGGCCAGCCCCGCCGGGCGAACACCGCCCCCGAGGGCCGCGGAGATAACGGGGAAGCCCCGGGCAGCTCCCCGCGCTGTCAGTACGGCTCAGCCTGCCGAGCAGAGGAGGCGGGCACGGCTCCCGCCCGACCCCATCCCGTCGTCGGCCGCGGCGAGAAGCGGCACGCTCTTCTCGTCGGCGCGGCGGCACGAAGGAGCTTACGCCGCCCGGATCGTCGCTGCAGCGGCACCGCCGCCTCCTCGTCACCTTCCGCGCTCCGCATCTCTCAGTCACGCTGCTCCGCTACCTGCCGGGCGGCCCCCGAAGCCACCGCCCCGGCCGCCGCCCGTCGCCCGTCGCCCTGCCCGTCTCAGCGCCGTCCGCACCGAGGCTCTGCCCCGACCCCTCCCCGCTGCTCCGTGAGCACCGCCCCCCGCCGCCGCGACGGCGCAGCCCCGGAGCCCCTCGGCAGCGCGCCGGGCGGGGGGAGCGGCGCGGGGTGCGCGGCCGGTTCCCTCCCTCGACTCCTCCCGGTTACGCCGCGGCCGCGTCGCGCGTCCTCCGCTTTACCGCGGGAGCTCCGCGCGAGATGCCCCGCTGTCATGGAGGGACAGAACGCAGCGTCCCGGCACGCGTGCCTCTGCAAGCGGGTCCGGATCCAGACCGCTACCGCCCGCAGAGGCGCGTCCCGCCGCTGCAGGCTCCGCGTCGACCGCCCGTAAGCGTTCCGGCCCGCGGCTCCCGTCACGAGGCGACGGAGGAGCGGAAGGGGCTTTCGGCTCTCGTGGCTCTGGCGGCGGCTCCCGCGGCGGGCGCTGCCCCGTGCGGTGCGGGCTCCCCGCGGGGACCCGGCGGCACCGCGCTGCGCGTCGCTCCGGGAGAGCGGGTGGCACCTCCGCCCCGCTGAGAAATTACCGGCGTTGCTTCTGTTTCCTCCGCAGGTCAGAGTCCCAGGCAGAAGCAGGCGTTTTCTGCCGCCGGCGGGACGCGTTTCAGAACACCGGGGCCGGGAGCAGGGAACTCTTGAGAGGCCACGGCGCTGGGACCAGCCGGGTGAGCTGCACGTCCTCCTGCTGCGGAACACTGCGAGACTTTTGGGAAGTTCCCTGTGGTTTTCTTTTCGTGAAACCAACGCAGAAATTCATCGTTTTGCTCAGCTGGGAGAGTTCCGTGTCCCCCGGACTCAGAGCATTATCCAGTCAGTTCCTGATGCTTAACTGAAAACACGGAGTCGCCGTTCCTGGAGCTGTACCACAGATTGGAGACGTGGCACTGATTAGTGGGCATACTGCTGATAGGTCAGTGATTGGACTTGATGGTCTTAGAGCTCTCTTTCAACCTTAGTGCTTAGACATGATTCTGTCACTTCATACTGTCGCTGTGTCACCTTCATGCAGCTTTTGCACTGGGGCAGGTAAGGGCACAGGCAGTGGTTGTGGATGCTCAGAGAGCCTCTCGTGGCTCAGGACTGCCTGGTTCCCAGCAGCCCCGCTATCAGGGTGCTCTCAGTCGTGGGCTGGCACTCGCCCACATGGCTTCAAGGTCTTCAGCCAGCACGCTGGGAGGAACCTGACTGCTCTGTGGTACTGCATTTATTAGCACTTCTTTCAAGTTTTGACAGCAGAGAACTGTTGTGAAACTGCCTCGCTGTGCCTCAGATTTTGGTCAGAGTTATCTGCTCTGATAATCTGCTCAGGTCTCTGTGATCAGCGTGGCACGGGGGAGGTGTCATATGTGCAGGCATTTCTCACCCACTCAGTTTTTGTGGCAGCCTCCTCTTTGTGCACAGAGCTGCCTTAGGTATGGGTATAATAGGTGGGATCCAAGAGGGACTTTCTTGGCATCCCCGCCTTCCGAAGCCATGTGTCAGTGCTCCAGCGTGAGCGGATGGCTTCATCTGCCCTGTTCCCCCAGCACAGACCTCTGGTAGAGACCTGTTGGTAGAGACATACCTCCTTCTTGGGTTTCCTTTTCTCTTTCTTCCCTGCCTCAGTGGAAGGCACGTGATGAATCATGCAGGGTTAGTGTGACTGAGCTACTCAGGCTTTCAGAGCAGCCAGAGACACACTGCTGCCAGCGACCCGGAGGTTTCTCCCTGGTGATGCTCAGAGAGAGAATCCAGCAGTCCCTGCTGTCTGTTTGTCCTGGACAAACACGTGAGCTGAATGAAGTTTAATCTCCGCAAGAACCTGCTGAATGTAATGTGCTTTTATGGTTCACCTCTCTTTATTTGTAACCTGAAAGTATAGATCAAGGGTGGCAAAATAATCAATAATCAAGGCTGTAATTCAAATTTGGATTAAAATTTTTTAATGCCTAGGAAGTTACATAATATCAGGTAATAAAAGCATTTTGGATTTATGCTCCAAGAGAGCTGCTTCTAAGAAGACTGAAAGGCAAAAAGAATTACACGGGTTGCTCTGAAAGCAACGTCTCCTATACGTTTCAGTGGTAAGTACAAAGATGCAAAGAACGCAATAACACTGAGCCAATTCTCAGCTACAAAACACAGTTTTTCAACATAGCACCATCACTAATTTGCTTTTGCCAGAGATGAATAAGATCCTGCATGCAGCACTTGTGAAAACCTGCCTCAGTGGAGACAACTTGTTTCCCAGGTGCTGTGATGGTGTCAGCTGAAACACCACCCACCACCTCACTGTGCCAACATCCACCAATTGGCCTCCATAAATGTTAAGCCAGCATTGGTAAATGTCAGTGGGTGCCGTTTTTTCTGCAGGGAAGAATTCAGTTCCACACCTTTGCTTCATTTGCAGTGTCACATCAGACCCATTTTGTCAGACTGCCCCTCTGCTGCCATCTGTCACACAACAACATGCAGTGGGATGCTGGTGGGAAGGTTCAACCTCTACTGCCATACCACCACCATCTGCCTCTGAGGTCATGGGCCAATATGATAAAGTAGGAGTCATGTTTAAAAATGTTTTCATTTTTAATTTTCACTATCCAGCTGTTTATTTGGAGAGGGGTCTTGAGCATGAAAGAAAAGCAGCTGTTTCTTCCAGAAGTCAGAATCCTAGGCAGAAGGAGGTGTTTTCTGCCATCAGCAGGGCACTTTTTGGAATGCCAAGAGAAGGGAACTCCAGAGCAGCCCCCAGCAGTGAGAGCAGCCCAGCAGCTGCATGGCGTCCTGCTGCAGAGCACTTTGGAGGCACTGCAAGTGGTGCTCTGGGCTGTGCCGGATGAGCAATGGAAGCAAGCTGGGCGTATGAGAGGCCTGACTGACAGGGCGGTGCAGGAGCAGCTGTAGTCTGCAAGATGCTGGGTGGTGATACTTCACATCCATGTTCTTTGAAGAGCTGGTAAGTGAGCAGGCAATGCAATGTGAGAGCCCTTATCTACCTGCATGGCAGGGAATGGAGGAAGCCAGCAGAGGCATGAGTGCGTTTTCTTGGAAACTGGGCAAAGTTTTGCTTGAAAAAAGGCAGAGGCTTGCAGCTTCTTGAGCCACAAGTGAATACAAGTGTGTGTGGCTTTCCTGGGGAGCAGTGGAAAAACTCTTAGAACCTCCTTTTATGATTTCTATGGTGTTTAGATGTAAGTTGGCACCTTCTGCAGACTTCTGGCAGTTGCTTATTCATGTTTTCTAGGTGTTCTTTAGCTAAAAACATACAGCAAGGCTCATGCAGGTGCTTTATTGGAGCTGTGCAACTGCAAATCCCAAAGATGTCTGCTTGCAAACCCTGGGCCATACGTGCTGCCAGGGCTCCGTGCCCACATGGCTCTGTGCCACATGTGTGCCTTTGGCTGAGGCACAGTATGCAGCAGCAGCTCCATTGTCATGCAGGTATTTGGAAGGGAAGCAGAAGAGATTGAAGGAAGGGAATCAGGATGGAAAGTTGACTTGGTGAGCTTGTCTCGATAGAAGAGGAACGGACAGCATCAGTTTGTGTAGGGAGGCATTTTGCTGCTGCTCACTGTCAGCTATGTGGCTCCGTGAGTTCCAGGCTCATCTGTTGCAGCCATTCTGTATTTGAAAACAGCTCAACCAGACTTTCGGATTTTGTTGTCCCTACTGACACCAATGAAGTGTATTGGCTGGGTGCTTTGCATCCAAATGACCTTAGAAGCAGCTGCCTCACTGCTGGAACAGCAAAAACAGTTCTTCAGGAGTGCTCACTGCCTTGGATGTTGGGGTAGTGCTGACCAGAATGTGTGCTACATTTAAAACTGATTTCATTAAGAGGAGGAGAGGAGTGCTACTGATAATTTCTCAACAGCCTCCTTTCTATCTCCCAAGCCTGTTAACTCTGTGTTCTGCATTTAGCCCTGCAGAAAGGAACTGTGCTGTTCCTTTCTCCAGCCTCCTGGATGAGGCAAGGAAGGGCTCACCTCATCCAAGGGGCTGATCCTGCTGAAGAGAGATTTGGTGTCAGTCGGTCAAGCCAGGCTGTCTTTCCCCCCTCACACTCCCTGCACCCTGTCAGAGCTCCCACACTCTTGGCTGGGATGCACATTGCTGCTGATGGGGCCATGGATGTTCACGAGAGGCAGAGCCAGGTGCTGAAAGCTTTTGAAAACCTCAGTTGCACAGTTTCATGTTAAATCTTTTGTTCAGAAATTAGCTGTGGCCGTTCCATAGTTAAATTCTTTGGCTCTCGAGCAGCAGAGGCACTACGCAGTTTGGATTAATCCATTTGTGATGCTTGAGGCTGCTCTCTGAATTTTACCTGTCTTTGATTTGCATCCCACGCTAGATGTGTGTATGAGGACGGGGAAGCAATTTGTACACTCACATGCATGCACATGCTGCTGGAGCTAGGCATGTCGGGCATTCCTTGTCTTGACAATGCTTGAAGCTGTGGAGAGGGGGAGGTTGGATATGGTTGAGCAAGGAGGAGTTGGCAGCTTTGGTTTTGGCAAAAGGCCCCAATCTCCTACCCTGCCCTGTGCTGCTCCCGGTGGAGGCCTGGGGTTCAGTGCCAGGTCCGTGCTGGGTGATCAACCATCCCAGGCCACCAGCATCCCCGAGTGCAAGGGTACAGCCCCACCACCAGACCTGAGAGCACCCCAGTGACCTGTTGGCTGCAGTCATGCCACCATGAGAGCTGTGAAACACCTTTGTGAAGGAGGCTGGGCCCACACTTCTGCAGGCACCTGCCAACGAGGAGATCCTCGGGTGGTCAGGCCTGCTGCTCAATGGCCCTGTGCAGCCACAGCCAGAGCAGCAGCAGGGCCCAGTTCTCATGCCTGCCCGTCTGGGTCAGGCACGGCCTTGGCTTCTCTCCATAGCAGCCAGAGCAAGCTCCCTCCTTCCAGAGAAGTTGTTCAGTTTCACCTCTGTTTTGGGAGGCTCCATCTCCATGTCCTCTGCTCCACGAGTTTTCTCACATAACTGAACCCCAAAATGCATGTGCATGGGGTGGGCTTAGTGCCAAGCCATTTGGCCAGCAGCCCCCACAGGAAGACTGCATGGTGCTACTGGCATCCAGCAACAGATGAGCGACTACTGCTTGCTGCTGTTTAATTCAGTGTTTGTTTGTTTTAAACCAGGATGGAGATTTAGAATTTAACTATGCTCAAATGCTGAATGCAGGATTTGTGGAGGCTTTGAAGAAATACAGCAGTGACTGCTTTGTGATGTAGACCTGATCCCAGTGGATGACAGGAACACATGCAAGTGCTACAGCCACCCAAGGCACCTCTCTGTCTCCAAGGATAAATTCAGGTTTCGCTGTGATGCCTCTGGGAGAGGCATTTCCTTCCTAATACTGCCATGATCGTTGTAGGCCAGGTGAAGCATTGCACATCCCCACCCACCAGGGAAAGCCTGGGAAAACACATCTGGAAAATTCTGCCGTGGCAAACACGTCCCTGTGGGGAATGGGTGGCTTGGAGTGGAGAGCGGAGAGCAGGGCAGAGCCATGTGCTGCCACGCACAGTGGCTGAGCAGCCAGATGCAGGGCTGGGAGGAACTGGGAGACTTGGGTCCTGCAGGTGTCCGTGCCTCTTCTTGTGCTTCAGGGTGTCAGATGGCTCTTGTTTCTGCATAGCGTGGAAAGCAAGGCATTCTCACACAGCGAGGACTATGCATGATTCTAGGAAAGTCTATGAGGTGTTATTTGGAGAGCAAAATAAAATATTTTTAGCTGTTCCAGTTCAGGCCACAGAGGGATCTGCCTTGGTGTCTGGGGGCAGCACCAAACCGAGTGCCTGCCAGCACATGCATTCCTCAGGCTGCTGCCAACACAGTGTGGCTTGTCTTGTCTGCCTGTTTTCTGTGCCAGACACCCACGTAGGTGTGTAAAAATTCATCCATGAAGTCAAAACCATGTTTGAACCCACATGGCCAGCAGTAGTGGCCGGGACACTGCCTATCTCCACTCAGATCTAAGCCCTGCCCAGAGCAGGACTGTCAGCAGCCCTGGGTCAGCCGTAGTTTCTCCTTGCACTTGGATAAAGTTTAGAGCAGAAGGGCCCCAGGGGCTTCTGCTTGCTGAAGCAGAGCCAGGATCCATGGTAAATCCCAGTGGTGTGTTGGTAGCTGGACCATAGACTGGAAGGAGCACTGCAACTCCTAATGTCTTGTTCTCCTTAATTCCGAGTTAGCCTACAATCAGTATTTTGGGGATGTGTCTGCCATGAGCAAAGAGCAGTTTGCAAAGATCACTGGGTTCCCAAACACATCCTGGGGCTGGGGCAGTGAAGATGATGACACCTACAGCAGGTAAATGAGCACCCACCTTGCAGCTGGAGCACCTCCACCCATCAGGACCTGCTTTGCTTGGGGTGCACAGTGAGAGTAGGAGGAGATCTTCAGCACAGAGCCCATCCCGATGTTCCACAGGTGACAGCCTGCCAGTGCATCCCTTTGTGCCCAGGAAAGATTTGTCTGTCAGGTTCTGACCAAATAATACTGCAAGCCTTGCTTCCTGCCTGGAGGAAAGCTGAGCAGAATTGCAAAGGAGGAGGAATGTCCTTGCACAGGGCAGGGTGGGCCCAGCTCTGCCTGAATGTGAGGGCAGGGGATGTCTGTGGGGTTGTTACCTTCGTGTTCCCAGGAACATGGGCCAATCACTTTGAGAAGTAATCAAAGAAACTCAGATTTGAGAAGATCTTGCTTTTTCTTGACAGCGAAACATGCCCTGCATTGTCTTTTATTTGAGTTCTCCAAGTTCCAGGGGATGAGAGACACAAAAAGGAAGAGGTCGAACACATTCCTGGCATTGGCATGCATGCCCTGCAGGTGCCTTGCAGAAAGCATAGAAATGTGGATGGGCTATCCCCCTCCCTATCCACCTTCACCTCTGCTCAGTTCAGTTGCTACCAGCACATTGACTTTCACATCTTGGAGAGTTGGTCTCGATGATCTCTAGAGGTCCCTTCCAACCCCTACAATTCTGTGATTCTGTGATTCTGTGAAAGATATTTTAGAAATGAATGCTCTTCCTACTGCTGTTCAAGTAAGTTAAAACTGGATGCTTCCCTTTCAAATTCCATTCTCAAGCATGGAAGCAAGGTCTGTGCTGACACTGGCAGAGCTGGCAGGGGGCTGTGTGGTGCTAACAGGGGATGTCCTCATTCCCGATGCTGACGCACTTGTCTGTTAGCAAGCCTACAAACACACGGCTAAACCATCAACAAAATAACAGGTAGTGGCTGCTAGCGGGAAGTGCTGTCACACAAATCTAACATACTTGCTTTTGGCAGGCTGGTGTTCAAAGCCATGGGCACATCTCTGCCAGATGCCATCATTGGGAAATCCAGAATGATTCATCACTCGCAAGATCAGAAGAATGAGCCCAACTCCAAGAGGTACGTGACTGCTGTCTGCATCCTTGTAGTGCTTCCTGCTCCCTTGTCCTGAAGCTGCAATCATCTCTGGCCAGCCTCACAGCTCCCGTGCTGCAGGCTGCAACCTCTGCCTTGCCAGTGTTTTTTCTTGTCTCTGCAAGATTTCACCATTGCACCAATGCCTTCCATCTATTTTCTTTCCCCTTGGCTTCTGTTTTCAGCTTACAGATTTCAGAGCAAGCTGTGGGTGGCTGTTTTCAGCACAGCTAGTAGAACACCCCTTCCTTATTATTAAGTAATTATTTTTTATTTTTAATATATTATTATTATTTATTTCCTAGCAGTGTCCACTTTCTCTATGTGCAGAGCACATCTTGAATAACCAAGTGTAGATTCAGTGAGTGTTGCTGTTTCTTTTGGTCTCAAAGCAGTCTTTGAGAGTTGAGCCAAAATTTGCCAACAGTGAGCTCTCTGTATGGGCCAGGAGCTACACGAATGGCACCTGCTTTGTGGCCTGCAACATCCTGCCCATAATCTGCTTGCTGGATGTGACAGCACTTCTTGCCTAAGAGGACTCCTTGACGGTTTTGGTGTTTTTTGTGGATCATTGGGTGTTGTTTTTGTTTTTGGTCTGTTTTGTTGTTGCTGTTGTTGCTATTGTTTTACTTCTTGCCCTCCCCTTACATAAATGGTTGAATGGGATTAACTGTGTGATGAAATGATTAACATCTCACAAGATAATCTTCTCCATAATTCTGCCAGGCCCTGCATTGAGACTGACATGCCTTTAACTATCAGCATGTTCCATCTTGCTCTTCTTGAAAACTGGCACAGTGTTTTCTAGCTTTCGGTTGACTAGGAGCTCTCTAGATTCCCAAGACTGTTGAAAAGTAGGTGTGAGAAATGTCACAGTTACATCAGCCATCTCTCTGAGAATCTTAGGAGGAATGCCATCAGGCAGCATAGACTTACATGCATCCAACTGGAACATAAAATCCCAGACAAATTCAGTGTTGGTTGGGAGTTTATCATTACCGCAGGCATGGCCCTCTAGCTTAGTCCTCTAACAGGTACCTCCAGTGCCCATCATCACTGCTGAAAACAGAGGCAAGGAAGAAATTAAATATCTCTGTCTGCATCTCTGCTTATCAGGTGGCCACACACATAGAATCATAGAATCATAGGAGCTGGTCATCACATGAAGCTGTGGCCTGGTGTTCCTGGAGAAGCTGGCAGCCCATGGCTTGGACAGAGACGCTCTTTGCTGGGTAAAGAACTGGCTGGATGGCCAGGCCCAGAGTCTGGTGGTAAATGGAGTCACATCCAGATGGTGCCTAGTCACGAGTGGGGTTCCCCAGGGGTCAGTGCTGAGGCCTATCCAATATCTTTGTTGATGACCTGGATGAAGGCACTGAGTGCACCCTCAGTAAGTTTGCAGTTGACACGAAGTTGGAGGAAGTGTCATTCTGCCTGTGGGTAGGAAGGCCATGCATAGGGATTTGGATGGGTTGGATCGATGGGCCAATTTTATGAGTTTTAATGAGACCAAGAGCCAACTGTTTCAGATTTTACGGGAGGTTTAGGGGCACCATCTAGCGTTGGCATTTGGCAAATGCGTGGTGAGGTAAAACCTGGTGAGTGTCGTCCTCCTGCTGAACCCACTGCTACGTGGTCACTGATGAACCCAGCGCTAAAAGTGGCAGCCAAAAACCAAGGAGGAGGAGTTAACGACTCTGTTACTACTTCTACCTCTAGCAGTGTGTCAAATGAACAGCCTAGTTGACAATAAGTAACCCATCATGGAGCCCATCGTTCCACAAAGCAAAGCCCTGAGCTGTGACAATTTTAGAAAATTGTGCAGCTGTCAGGCTTGGGATATCTCTGATTTGGTAAGCTTTACACTCCAAACTGGTCTTGATGAAGGCTTTGGTTCGAGGATAAGAATTTTCTCTCCACTTTATTTATTTTGCTTAGAAGAAAAGGCGCTAGAAAAAGGTTTGATTTCATAATTTGTTAAGACTATGTACTAGAATAGTGTCTGAACACACACAGGTCTTACTTAAGCAGCGTATTTCACATCTGCTCTTTGATTTCCTTTTATCTCCCACTCTAGCCTGCAAAGCAAGATATTCACCACCAGCAGATGAAAAAAAAGAACCCAAGGTTGAAAGCAAGGCAGCATTATGCATTATTCCATCTTTCACCAGGGGCTTTCTGACTGCCTTTCAAGCACTTTGACAACTGGTATTAATAACATAAAAACAAGCCATCTCAGAGATGCAGGGATTCAAAAGTGCCCTGGCATGGCCTGGAGGCTGCTCTGCACATACTGCAGAAGGCAACACTGAGCCAAATAGGAATGTCACACTCAAATATATGGGCAAGTATTTGTTGCAGCTAAAATAGAAATTGAACGAGCGTCCTTTTAAGCCATCACATTTCATCTAATCATATAAAATTAGTTCCTGCATCATTCCACGAATACAGTAGCACAGAATTTTTAACTTGGGTTTACTTATTTCAAGATGTTGAACTCAGAACTGAAACATAAGGTGGGAAAGTTCGTCCTATGGTTAATTCCATCCAAATCAGAGCACCGAATGCTAACTGCAAAAGCCTTTTGTTCTCAAAATATGACAACAAGTAATCATTTAATAGGTTCTAGTTTCATTCTTAAGCATATAAAAAAGCATTTCTTCTCCAGATTTTACTCAACAGATTTCAAGCAGTCTGCAGTGAATTCCAGCCCTTACGAAAAGAGATTTCTATCTAGAATCAAAGATGCTATTTTCTTTCAACTCCCCCATCTTTTAAAAAGGTATGTGTGATTACAGATGTGCTTTTCAACTGAAGATGAGAAACCTATTTCATTGTTTTGATCATTTTTGTTTGATAACCGGAAAAAAAGAGGTAGAGGCAAAATCTGAGAGAATCTGAGACCAGAAGGATTAAGAAAAATTAACATTTAATGTTTAACAGTTAGTGGTTATTGAAGATTTAACTCAGACTCTCTCATTTTAGTTTAAAGTTTAATGCTTCCGTGAGATGTTGCACCACTTGCAAATAGAAAACAGATGTCCTTATACTGCTGAAAAACTGAAAGACAACAGTTATGGCCCATTGTGCATGTGTGCTGGAGAACTGCTTTTTGACATGAGATGAACTATGTTAAGAGCCACTGAAAAAAAGAAGAAGGTGAATTTGCACATAGCAGGGAGTAAAAGCAACTTACATACATGCTTACTTCTGGAGTTGTGGCCAATTCCATTCACATCAAGCTTCAGTGATAAGCAGACTCCTTTCGTCATGATTTCCCTGCTTTTTTAAGTGCAAACAAGAGATACACATCCATTTTGCCCGAAAGAGTTCCCACTCCACAGGGATAAAGCACAGATTAGTTGATTTAATTACAGGTTTAAATATCTATTTACCTCCCCTGTAAGTAACACCCGTCTCAAATATGAAGCACATAATCTGAAATCCAGAGACATCACAGGCTAGTTAATGGTTTCTTTCTTTCCCTTCTCTAATATTTCCGAGATGATATGCTGTCTTTTGGCAATGATCAAAATACATCATTGCTGGTGCTGTTACTGCTGGAAAGCAAACAAGTAAATACGAGTAATTAATAAGTGAAAATGTCTTCTTTGGGTATGGCATTCTTTCCTGCCACATTTTCAGGACACTTATGGGTACATAAACATACTGTTATTTCTAATGGCTTGGTTAGCTCTAGGACCTGGGGCCATTTGCTCCAGGCAGCTGAAGACCCTCATTTCCTGACATTCAGAGCAAAGAGCTCTGCAGAACTGGCTTGTTCTCTTCCTTCACTGTATTGAAACAGCAAGTACAGATCCCCACTGTGGCCCAGTGCCCTCAGTTTGAGTTTCTGTTGGAATACTGACCTTGAATGGGCTGATTACACACATAGATCTACAGCAGCAGGCTATCTCTAATGCTTCTTTCTTTCTTCTTCTTTCTTTCTTTCTTTCTTTCTTCTTCTTTCTTTTCTTTCTTTCTTTCTTTCTTTCTTTCTTTCTTTTCTTTTCTTTCTTTCTTTCTTTCTTTCTTTCTTTCTTTCTTTTCTTCTTTCTTTCTTTCTCTTCTTTCTCTCTTCTCTCCTCTTCTTCTCTCTTCTCTTCTCTTTCTTCTCTCCTTTCTCCTCCTTCCCTCCCTCTTCCTTCCCTCCTCCCTTCCTCCCTTCCTCTCTCCCTCCTTCCTTCCTTCCTTCCTTCCTTCCTCCTTCCTTCCTTCCTTCCTTCCTTCCTTCCTTCCTTTCCTTCCTTCTTCTTCCTTCTCTTCTCTTTCCTTTCTCTTCTTTCTTTCTTTCTTTCTTTCTTCTTCTTTCTTTCTTTCTTTCTTTCTTTCTTTTCTTTCTTTCTTTCTCTCTTCTCTTCTTTCTCTCTTTCTTTCTTCTTCTTTCTCTCTTCTCTTTCTTCTCTTCTTTCTCTTCTTTCTTCTTCTCTTTTCTTTCTTCTTCCTCTTTCTTTCTTTCTTTTCTTTCTTTCTTTCTTTCTTTCTTTCTTTCTTTCTTTCTTTCTTTTTTCCTTTTACTCTTTTCCTCCCTTCCTTCCTTCTTCCCTCCCTCCCTTCCTTCTTCCCTCCCTCCCTCCCTTCTTCCCTCCCTCCCTCCCTTCCTCCCTCCCTCCCTCCCTCCCTTCCTTCCTTCCTCCCTTCCTTCCTTCCTTCCTTCCTCCCTCCTTCCTTCCTTCCTTCCTTCCTTCCTTCCTTCCTTCCTTCCTTCCTTCCTTCCTTCCTTCCTTCCTTCCTTCCTTCCTTTTCTACTTTTCAGCTCCATTAACTTATTCTTTCTTTCCTACCAATCTTGGTATAAAAATCATGCTTACAAAACAACAGACTTCCATTAATTTAATTTTCTTCGGTACTCCCTGGGGTTTGGTAACTATTAATGTCTTAAGTTGTGTTATGAATGCTATTCTAAGAAAACATCCTGAAAAATATGGAAAATATTACTTTCTGTGTGTATTCTTCCCACTTCCATGGCTTAAAAAATTCTATTTATGACCAATCTTTTGTTTAAAATGTGGTGTTATTTTCTGCCCCAGGTGGGGAAAACCCCATGAATAATACAGAAGGAAATCTAGGGGGTTTCCCAGAAGATCAGCAGGCACTCTAAGCATCTTCTGAAGTTCTCTGCTGAAGGAGCACAAATCACTGAGCTGGGAATCGAGGGTACAAAAAAACAGAGATAACACTTCAGTGGTTTTCATTCTTGCAAGCAAAGGCAGTTGCTGAGCTAGAGCTGGATGAAACATTCAAAGCATTTGTTGCTTCACTGGAAAAAAGAAGTAGCACATGGACAAAAAATGTTCACGAATCATGAATAAATTCATCAAAGTTTATCTGGAGTAAAAAGAAAAAAGCTGAGGAAGATTTTTAAAACATCGCTTATTATTTAGCCTTTCTAAAAGTGAAAATGTGTTCCATTTGGAAAAGGTCACTATTTGTTCACCTTTTTCAAATTATAACTCTTTGACTTCTCCTTCAGAAAATGCAGTTAGTGGAAAATGGGAACTAAATTACAAACAGAAAAACAAAATGGGGGGATTAAATAGTCTAGAAATGACGAGGAGGTGAGGTGTCAGCGTACAATATGCACAGTGTTTCATTTCAGGGAGAACACAAATCAGAGTGTAGTCCTTGGTTTGCTTTGCTGAAAGTAGTTTTGCTTCAAGCTGACTTCAGCTCATTTCCATCCCTTGTTCAGTTCAATTTGTTTAGTCAGCACGTTAAGAGGTAATCTCACACTGTCTGATATAGCCTCCCTAATAAAAATCCAAAGTTTTGCATACGTGTAACTGCAGGCATCCACATCCCAAATAGGTGACAACACTGATCTTGTTGCATCTTCCTCGCTTCAAGCCCTGCAAATTCTGAATGCATATCAGACTCTCACTGAAATCTTGCACGTGTCAAGCAGCCTCCACCAGGCCACATGCATCTGCATTTCGAGTAAACACTGTCTTTTTTCCTGAGTGAGCAGGTATAATGTTGCTGGGTAAAGTGGAGAGCAGGCAGTATCTGATAGGAGTAATAAAAAGACCTATGTGTTACGTACAAGCTGCTGTGCAAGCAAGAATAAACATGGAAGCAAAGTCTGTCATCCTACAAAAGCCTATTAGTTGTAGAATTATTTGAGGGCTTGTGCCAATAAATACTGCCAATGGCCTAACAAATGTGGTGGGTGACAAAGGACTAATTGAGTTTTACCCAGATTCACCAGCATGAAACACGGATCAAAGATGATGTCACAACGCAGGGCATGAGCAGTGGAATGCTGCAATACCTTAGCTTCTTGCTGTCATCTAAACTGTTGTTGTTAAGGTGCATACTCTCTGAACAACATTCTAAAGAGTCCCTGGCAGTTCAGTGATAACTTGTGTCTCAGCTCTGATCCTTGTACCATTTTGTCATCCTACACTTAGCACACTTTGATAAAATGGACAGCATTTCATCAAACAAGGATATGACTTCTCATTCTGTCAGAAGGTCAAAGTCATACAATCGTAGAATCACTTGAGTTGAAAGGGACCCTTAAGGGTCGTCTAGTGCAACTCCACTGCAATCAACATCTACAGGTCCATCAGGTTGCTCAGGATCTGGTCCAGCTTAACCTTGAATGTCTCCAAGGATGAGCCATACACCTGGGCAACCTGTGCCAGAGCCTCACCACCCTTACTGTAAAAAACTTCTTCCTTCTATTCAAAGTAACTCTCCCCTCCTTTTGTTTGAAACCATTTCCCCTTGTCTTGTCACAATAGACCCTGCTAAAGAGTCAGTCTCCCTTCTTTCCTACAGCCTTCGCTCACATACTGAAAGGTGCAACGCCAAACGTCCAAGTGTTTTGTGAGAGCTGCTTATGGGTCAGGATTATCCAGGAAAGTGGATGAAAACTTGTCCCATTTCTGGATGCTGAATAGCCCTCTCCACATCTTGGACAGCTCGTAGACATTAGCTCTGACTAATAATGTCTTCCAGGAAAAAGTACACAAGAAACCCGTAGACTCAGTGCTAAGCACAGAACACAGTATTTAACTGACATGCACTTCTCATGTTAGATACCAAAATAATCTTTTGGATCTAGCACCAACTTCCTTCATTTTTCTAGTTTGATGACTGGCTTTCTAGATTGTTAAGGCAGAATCATTAGGAAAATCAGATAACAAAAGGATTAAAGAACATTTATGTTCAGTGTTTATTGAACAGTTAACTCAGGCTCTCTCGTTATACTGGAAAACCTAGTGCTTCAGGACAGAAAAAAAATAATTGCATTATTGTCGTTGAATCTCCTGAATATGGAAGAATTCGGGCCTTGGGATTTGTTATCTTATGCTATTCAGTGGGAGTTTACAAATCAACCGCAAAAGACTGTGATTCATCTTTTTACTGCTGGATTTCACATTCCTCTCTCAGACACCTGAAAAGATCATTCTTAATCATAAAGCAAACTGACTTTTACAAAAACAACCAAGGTAATAATGGAAGCTTAACTATTTGATTTCTTTCAGAACTGTCCTGCTGACTAGATTTCTCACCTCATATTCAATTTGCACTTAGCTGAATTTCTTTGATTCCTTCCCGCACTCTTACAGAGAGGACATGGTGCTTTCTCTGGTCATTTCTAAGGCACTGCATGTCTTCAGCAGCATGTGACTGCCAGCCCTGCTTTTGCTCTCTCCAGTGTGCAAATAAACAGGGTGGAGAGGGTTGTTGACTGGAGAAGGCATTAGGGAAGCTGAAGAAGAGCTGGAGAAGCAATTCAAGAGGGAAAAGCCTTCCTGCTGAAGGAACTCGTTAGACATCCAGGAGAAAGCCTGGGAGAAGTTGGGAAAAGGAATCAATGGACTTGTGAATTTGGGATATCTAGCAGCAAGAAACAATAGGTGATGATCACAAGGAGATATCTGAATCCAATCAGATATTCGTTGCCTTGAATGCACTAGGACATTCTATATTAACACAAATCCTAAAAAACTTAAGGAGCTGTCAGAGGACCATGACCAAAGGCAGCTCCAAGTTCACTTAATGGATGAAGCTGAATGGATGTAAGAAAGAGAGCAGCAAAGTTTGAGAAATCTTCCACTGTAATTTTCATTAGGTTATCGGCAGAAAAAAATCAACTACTCTCCAGTTAGGAGGTGACAGTAGGAAATGCAGAAATTCATCTTCTATATCCAGAACAAGTAGTCACGAAGACTATTTGCTCTGAAAGAAGGAGACCTTTACCATTGTTTGCTTCCTTGAATCGCTCTCTGATATTGTGAAGCAAAAGTAGGCATCAAGCAGTAATTCAGCTGCAACACTTGCTCAGTTTAGGAAATAGAATGGACTGGTATGGCTGATGATGGCTCTTCACTTTGGTATCTCTCTTCCTGAAGCCTCTCACATTTACGGCTCGTAAAAGCTTTACAGATTTTTTTACATAATACAATATCCTACTGATGAATGAAAGAAAAAGAAGACCCAGAGGTATCAATAGAACAACATTACACTGAGGTGAAGTAAACCAGTTTGCATCAGAAGTCTACTCTTTCAGCACAGATCACACACAGAATCACAGAATGGCCAGGGTTAGAAGGGACCTCAAGGATCATGAAGCTCCAATCCCCCTGCCACAGGCAGGGCCACCAACCTCCACATTTAATACCAGACCAGGCTGCCCAGGGCCCCATCCAACCTGGCCTTGAACATCTCTAGGAATGGGGCATCCATAGCCTCTCTGGGCAGCTGTTCCAGCACCTCACCACTCTCTCTGTCAAGAACTTCCCCCTTACATCCAATCTAAATCTTCCCTCCCTCAACTTCAAATCATTTCCCCTTGTCCTGCTGTTATCAACCCTTTCAAAGAGTTGATTCCCCTCCCGTTTGTAGGCTCCCTATAGGTACTGAAAGGCTGCAATGAGGTCACCTCCCAGCCTTCTTTTCTCCAGGCTGAAACAAGCCCAGCTCCCTCAGCCCAGCTTGATAGGGGAGGTGCTCCAGTCCCCTGATTATCCTCTGGACCCTGTCCAACAGCTCTCTGTATTTTTTGTACTGGGGGCTCCAGACCTGGCCACAGTACTCCAGATGGGGCCTCACAAAAGCAGAGTAGAAGGGGACAATCACCTCCCTGTTGCTGCTGGCCACCCCTCTGCTGATGGAGCCCGGATACCATTTGCCTTCCAAGCTGCAGGAGCACACTTCTGGCTCATGTTAAGTTTTTTGGAGGTCCTTCTCTGCAGGGCTGCTCCTTCCAGTCTGTATGGATGCCTGGGATTCCTCCAGCCCGAGTGCAAAACCTTGCACTTTGCTGCATTGATTCTCATTAGATTCACCTGGGCCCACCTTTCAAGCCTGTTGAGGAATAATAATGAAGTGAAAGTGTAGGTTTAAAAAAGGTGAATGTATATACATACGTGTCCTGAAGGATTCCCTTTCTGACTGAGATTCTTACCTTTCAAAATTAGTGAGTTTTTTTAATTTCTGCTTGACATTCATTTTTAATGACATACAAAGTCCAGCTTTCAAGAACCATCTCCCATAGGCAAGGCACGTTGTGAAAAGGCTATGCTCTCGCACCTTTAATGGTAGTGGGCCTGTGCAATGCTGCAGTTCAGTGCAGGCACCTTCTGTGCTTTTTCATTGTCCTCCTTGAAAAGGAGAGAGTTCAGGAGTGAAATTGCATCTCCCAAGTTTCAACAAGATATTGAATGTCTATAATTTTTCATGTAAATTTTTCTCATCATGAGGATTCCCCCAGAACAGGAACGTATTCTTCAGAGATAGAATTTCTGAGCAAGTAAGTAGTAATAAAAGTGTCAGCCTAGTAGAGGTGGGAGAGCAGAACACCATCAAGATATTTCAGCTGTTTTTGAGGGACCAGATGAGGAGTAATTCTCATTGATCTTTGAGGCTATCAGGAAGGAGGTTAGATTCTTATGGCTTATTTACAGAGCCGCAAATAAATACATCTGCTTAAATGAGCACATAAACATTCTGGGTTTTTTTTAATTTTCTTCAGAGAAGTAAGTTTCATGTAGTGCAGAAAACAGCCATCATCCTTTCTCCCCAGCTTCACTCAATATCAAAAAAAGAATACAAGAAAAAGTTTTTGCAAAACAAGAACAAACTCTGTTTTGTTATTCAGGACATGGAAATAAAATATAACAAGCTCACCCACAGGCCTTTCACCCCTACAAAAAGTCTACATTTCATCTTCTTACTTTTAACTTCAGATTTCTCCAAAGTGTAGAGAGCAAACAAGTTTGTGTCCTGTTCCTGATCCATGTATGTCACACAGATTGTTAGCAATAACCCAATATTTATAAGTAGTTATAAAATTGCAAAAGTGAGCCTTAAATATTTAAAAAAAAAAAAAAACAAGTAACTTAGCAACAACAAATGCTGCTGTACAATTCAAGTATGTGGAAACCAATTGTTTTGTTAAAATTCCTGTGGTTATTGAAGAAGAATCCAATAGAGCACATGAGTTGTTTTCTGCGCATGCCTTGGGAGGTTTATGGAGAGTCCCCATCAAATTTAAGAATGATTCAATATCCTGTAGAAACCTGTACAGTCCTGTGTAATAGCATCCCAAATACATGAGGTCCTGGGTTAGGAGTTCAACTTTATCCTTTTGAATAACATTATATGCAAATTTTTGCCTCTTTCCAAATTAATAACTTTTTAAGTTTGTTCTCCCTAACTTTCTGGATTAACCTCAGCTGAGAAGAATTTCACCAACGGTTACTACTGGTATTTTGCTGGCTACAGTTTGCTTCTTCATTGTAATGCTATTTAACCAAAGGCTTTGGATGTCACTCAGCTCACATAGATTGTATTGTACTTTACTTGAGGCTGACCTCATTTATGTCCTCTGGCCAGGAAAAGACCTGGCCATCTTTTATAACTGTCTTTTCTTTCTAAGTACAGTGGACTTTCTAATCGGATTTTCTAGAAGTGATGTGAATTCTTGTTGCTATTGATAAAGGGAATGTCAAGGTAAAAGTCATGCAGAGAGTAATTTCCTTTTAAGGCACATTACACAAAGGAAAATCATTACTATTTCAAATTGCAACAAACTTTACTACACTGAGTGGGCTATCTTTCCCTCATTCACAAGGCAGGAGACTCCTGCTTACATAGCACAGCCCACTTAAATGTCATGGACTTTGTTATTGCTACAACTATCTGTACAGGCATGCTTGCAACACGCAGTGGTGCATCAAACAGCTGTAGAGCCCAGAGCACTGCAAAAAGGCCCCGGCTGTCAACTCCTTCACAAAGTCGTCATTAAAGCTAGTGTGGTCTATATGCTTGGGCAGGGTGCTTACGCACAGTCTGTGGCCAAAATTCAGGCTGATTGCTGTCTATAAAAATTTATTTTGAACACAGAAAAGTATACTGAGAACATAAGCCCAAGTTCAGCCTACATACACTGTAACTCATTCTTCAAATATTACAAAGCCTTAGTGTTCCAGGCACTTCCTAGAATTGGAACTTTTCTCTAAGATTTGAGCAGATCTGTTTCTGAGGGATGAAGGATCATTGAGAAAAGTTACATGGCACTTTTTTTCTGAATAGAGGAACATGGCACAATTCTCCAAGGTGTCGTTAAACTTCGAAAGCTTGCTAAACCAGGCAGCAGTAATTAGTTCCATGGCAGGACTCTTAGTGACCTCTGATTTTAGCTAAGTAAAAGAATGCAGGTAGTGATGACACATGTGAAGAGCCATCTCAAGAAAACACCACAACAATTTCAGTTCACTCTGGGAAAAATATTATATTTAGGAATCAGCTCATGTGTCAGTGAGGCATCAAGAGAAAAGTGGAAACAATGGACATCTTCCCTGTTTTGTGAGATAAGATGCACCTTGAGCAGTGCTGACCAGTATCACTCTGTGGCATTGACAGTACAGCAGTTCAGCACATGCACAACCATTAGGATGACTCCCTTCTTTCAGGGAGGCTTATTTTCTGCATTTGATTTAATTAAGCTCATATGGAGATCCCTCTACTTACAATGCAGCAGCAATTCTGAAAACGATGTGTGTCTACGAAGCAAAGCCAAAAAGGTCCTTGTACACCCACACAGCCTCCAAACCAACACAGGAACTTACAGGAGGAGAACAAAAACCATCAGTAGGTATTTCCTATGAAATAATAAACTTCCTTATCATTTTATTTTCAAACTGCTCATTTTTCATGGTGTCTGATAGTCACAGAAATCCCTTCTCCTCTCAGGATACACAAACCACAGGATTTCGATGACTCACACTGAAGGAGATTTTAAACACACAGAGGAAGGAAGGGCATGTGGTTTCTGCATTAAAGCTTCCTGCCAAAGTCTACACAAATACATTTGGCAAAGTTTTAGCAACAACATTAAATCCACCTCATTGTAACCCATCTGGTGGAACGGTTTTGCCCATCTTACAGACTGCCCAATTGCATCCTGTTTGCCATACAATTCCTTTTTCACAGCCACAGCTGAAAGCAGAATACTTGTGAAACTGTTCCTTGCACACAAAGGTGCAGTACTGACTTTTTGATGCAAGGATGTAATGCCTCTTGTGGTCAAGAATTCTATCACTGATGGCCAGGAGAAAGGGGTACAGTTCTGAAATGCCAAGGGCTCTTTGGAGAGGACTTGTAATTAATTATACTTTTGTATGATCTTTATCACAGTACACTTCTAATCGGTCAAACTCTTGGTCTAGCATCAAAAGAACATTAAAAGTAAAGTGGAACTCTCTCTTCTGGGAACTTGGAGTTCCCAGTTCTGCTGCTGAGACAGCTTCTTCTTTCCACAGCAGAAGCACTGAGCTCAATATCCTTTACTGAATGGGAATCTGTATAGAGAAACAACAAAGAAGAAAGGTTTAACAGGACCTTACATGGGGGTGTCACACTGTTGTCAGTAAAATCACTTTGTCTTCTTTCCCAGAGCTTCTCTGGGGTCTCAAACTCATTGCACTCATCTGCTGATTAACACCTGGGTAGCACTGCAGAAGAAATAATGAAGGCTGTCAGGTCGCATTGCAATCTCAAAGGAAAGGTTTCGTTTCGCTGAAGTCTTTCTTTCGCTGAACCGAAGTAATTCCTCCCGCTGTGGTTTGGACTTTGATGAAAATGAGTCAGTGGAAGCTCAAATTAAATAGAACAATGATTGTTTTGCAAAGCAGTGAACTTTAAACTCACATAAACAACAGGGCTAGCAAAAGACCTGCAGTACAAAATTCTTTAAATATTGTGGTGCGCTCCCTAGATTTAGTTGATGTAAAGAGCAAATACCTGCCTCATAGCAAAAGCATGAATAAAAGATTTGCAAAGTTTTAAGCTACTGAGGTCACAAATGCAGTCAGACACCAGAGAGGACCTCAAGTTTTGCATCCTGAACTGCATTCTCTGCAGCTACAAGTACATTGCATTTGGTAATTTAAGGCTAATTTACCATAGTCCCCTGTGTGAGCTGCCAACCCCCTACTGACTACAGCTCTATAGCTGAGGACAGAGGTAGGTGTTACAGCACCCAGCCTGTCACACAGGCAGAACTTCCTGAATATATGGGAAGAGAGCAGGAAGGATTCCAAGCAAGAGAAGCTGCTGATTTTTTGCAGTAGTATGATAGATATTAATTGGGGATCTCTGAGTCACTGTTAGGAATACTGTATGTAAGTGCAAGGATTGCAAAGGTACAGTGAGGACAAGAGACAGGAGGTCTTACACTTCAGGATGATTACAGCCTCTTCCCTCATCCACTCAATTCCCAGAGCAGATGACAACTATTTCTCTAGGGTAGTGAATGCATCCAGCAGTTTACACTTAATATGCCCCTCCTCTTCTCAGCTGCATTTGCAGCTGATACATCTGCAAACGATACCACTGTTTATTGTTCTTCACTTAAGATGTCAATGTAAAATTTCAGGAATTTTAAACCACACCTCAAAAACTGAGTGGGCTTTCCCTTATGCCATTTTTCCCTTTAAATCCTTCCACTTCTTTCCTGGTCACTGTGAGATATTGTCTCTTATGGATGTCCAAACTTCTGACTTGACTGAGCCATACTGAATGAAAAGGAATTTTCTTGGGTCACATATGAAATATGTAATATAGTTAATCTATATAAGTGACAAAACTTATTTTCATATGTATTTTTTTATTAAAACAGAAAGAGGGGTCAACAAAAGCATAAAACTAGCAAGTTGGACACATATAAACCTAAGAATATTTTATTGCAAACACCTTATATGATTTATAGATGGACTTGAAAAAAATCATTTTGTAAATGTACAGCATTACTACAGAAACATTTGATTTGCTTCCTATATTTGTATTAAACTCCCATTCAAACCAATATTCCTTATATAAAAGCTTTTCTAAGAAACAGAAATCACTGTTCACTTTTCACATAGATAGTGAAGAACAATTGTTGCTGTGTCAGCTGTTAGTTCCCAGTTTTGTGTGTCCCATTTCAGAATCTGCACCATTCTGGAAGTAAAAAGTTAATATCAAATGCAATTGTGGTCTTTCTAATGAAATAACAGAACATTAGCTCCTGGAAATAACGTAGGCACCTTTACTCTAGTATGCACGACAGTGTTTCACATGTCCTGATTTAAACAAAGCTCTTGAAACACAGTTTTTATGACGTTGTCTTAGATGAACACTTTCAATTGAATGTCTAGAGTGGTCGCTAAGCATTTTGGAAAATGCTTCAAGCAGTGATGGCATCGATGTCAGAAAAGAAGTAAGTTTCAAGAAAGATTAACAGGTGTCTAACCCATTCAATATTCTCATGAACACTTAAGATGATTGAAGAGTGAGATTTTTTTATGCATCATCAGTGTGATGTGTGCTGTAGAGCTAGATGTCATGTAGAGTGAGTTTAAAGCAATTTTGAATAATTACAGAAATGGTCTGGCAACACTTGTTTAAATAGTAGTGATGAGTGCAAAATTGTGGAAAAACAATGACAAGAAAATGCTTCAAATGTGGAGTGAGAAACAACAGGAGGGTTTGGTGCTACAGAATAGCATTAGGAGGATGGTGGTTTCTAAATCAAACAAGCCAAAGTCTTTCATTGCTGCAGGAAAGGAGAAGGAATGTATGACTGGCTGGATGTCTACTTTGACAGACTCAGGAAGAAATTTCTTTTGCTCTGGTGACACATTGTCAGTTGATTTCTGTGCCCGCTTATAGGCATCTTCTCTCAAGGAAGGTAAAATCTACCAACAATTATTTGTCCTTACAGCTGGAGATACAGAAGAGAATAGTGAGGGTGATCTAGAGGCTAGGAAGTGCAGTTGATAAGGACAGACTGAAAGAAGTGTAGTTATGTTCTTGAGAGAGGATGAAAGGGAGAATAGGACAAGAAAAGAGTTAACAAGTTTAGGTAACCTGTTGTAAAGGAGAGAGAGATCAGACACTGATGGCATGGTGCAAATAGCTCCGATCACCTGCAGAATCTGTGAGGGCTCCCCACCAAATAGTCTTGTAGCCACTACATCCACTAATAACTGCCCAAAACCATGAGCTGAACAAGTTTATTCAGCTCATGATCGCATTATTGCCATACCATAGAGAAGTGGTAGGAAAGCATTTAGTACTTCTAGAAGGAATGTGGACAAAAAGCAGTAAGATGCTGGAGTATCCGAATTTGGCCAGACTTGAAGGCCACATGCCTACACCCTTGTCCAAAATGAGATCCTCCAAAAACAAACAAACAACAAACACACTCGAAGATCCGTTTAAGTGAGGAAAAATTTTAATGGAACTAAAATTAGAACACTTCAGTTTTTTTATTATTATATGGAACTTTTAACAAGTGGCTCAAACAGTTTAGAACCAGGTAGGTTTGTACACATCTCCTCCTATGTCCACTGTGTCTCTGCAGATCCTCACATCCATGGTTGATTACAGTCACCCACCAGCTTTCAGAGCAGCAGTAAGTGCCATGCAGCTCTCTGAAGGGAATTCCCTGTGCCATACCTCTGAGACTGAGACATGTGGTCCCAGCCTAGACAGCAGCTACCTATTCTTCATTTTCTTCTAGAGATTTCAAGCTAACTTTATCTCTGAAAGCACAAGCAACATACATACTATCCATCATATTTTCATGTTGAAAAACTAAGTTAAGATGACAGACCAGACATTTCTATAGCATCAGGCAGAAGAGACAGTTGCTCGCAATAAACTTAAGTAGCACAAACCTCCAAATTCCTCTGCACTGTTTTTCATCTGCCTAGAGCAACTTTATCTCTTTCAATCATCAAAATTCCAAATTGAAACTTCTGACTTACAAATCTGTCACATTTTTAATACATTGTTCCAAAGGTTAGTTGGACTGACTGCTGAAAATCTGCACTTCGTTTCTAATCTGTTTTTGTCTTGCTTCATCTGATATCACTGCTTTTTCTGATATTGTCATCTGTCAGATTTCAAAAACAAAAGTTGAAGGTTTGGTCACAATGTGAGCGCTGACAAGCTGTGGTCAAACCATCTTCCAGCTTCCTTTTTGGCAGACCAAATATTTCGTGTCTTCTAGAGCAGGACATATTTTTCAAGTCATTACTCATCCCTCTGGCTCCCTAGCGAGCCCTCTGTACTTTATCAGCCTCTCAAATAATACTGCAGAAGTAATTTTATCAGTGGCACATGCAGGAAAAAAAAAAACAAGAAGAAGAAATCACCAATTATGCATTTCCACTTAATCCTTCCCAAGAGATTTCTTAGGCTGTATTTGACCTCTTATTAATGAGGGCACTTCAATACCATCCTCCTACATTTATGGTCTTATACAAATTTTAAATACGAGTGTTTGGGCTTTTTTCCTGCAAGTAATTGACAAAAATATCAGATATGGTAGACTTAGCTTAATGGAACTGAAGTGGGAAAAGCATTTCGATATTTGTCCCACAAACTATAAAATTGTGATCATCTCCAATTTGCTTGGTTACGTTTCTGAATTTCCATCTTTCTCTTCTTACAAGGTTTTGTATTTGAATAAGTGTGTACGAATATATATATATATGTATATATATATATATTATATATATACACATATCTATATACAAAGAGTCCAAAAAAATTTTAAGTGCTGAGTTTTGGCAGTGTCCGGACATGAAATAGACGTTTTAGTAAAGCGAAGTGTGATTTTTCAATTCAAGCAATTTTTAATGTTTTTATCCTTAGAAATCTGCAAACAGCTAGTATCAGAAGAAAATGTATTAATGTCAAAAACCCCTAAAAAAAAAAATTATTAAAAAAAAGCAGTCAACCAATGGCACTTTCAAAGTATTCATTGTTACAGGATATTCCAAAGGCTTCATTTATTTCATTGTCCTTTGAAAGAGGTCGTAATTTTCAGATTTCCAAGAAAATGAAACACGCTACACCCATCTTTTGCTTCCATCTGCATCTCAGTCAGCTTTCAATGTGCCACGGGCATATCACAAGGATAATAAACTCCCTGATGCTGCAAAACAGGAAGCAATTGTAAAACAGGGCAGCAGGGCCATGACTCAGGCGGATGCCAGGCATTTGGGATGTGTTGATTCACACACTTTATCATGCGTGCTGCAGAGCAACATCATCTCACCGCAACAGAGAAAAACACTCAGCAAACCGCACACTTCCAGTTGCAAGCAGGACATAATTGCTGGTAACTCTAAATAACTGTAAATAACACTTACAGAAGAAGAGCACCATTGAACCTCATATGCCCAGCACTGTACAACCATCGCTACTGCTCCCACCAGCTCTTGCCCACATACTTTCCCAACAAGGACAATGTACAGCAGCACAGAGCTGTCTGAACAACAGCTGCAAGTCCTGCTGGGATCCTGTGAAGACTCCACTGAAGTCTCCTCATCTACCTTGCTGAGGTAAAACTGCAGCAATTCTTTTTCACCCCCACAGGAGGAGCAGCTTTGCCTCAGTTCTCTGCATCTGCGCCCAGTGTTTTGCATAGATGAGAAAAATGCCAAAGGGCATTGCCTAGACTGGGAAGTCTGAGCAGTTGCCCACACTGTGTGCACTTTCTCTTAGCTCCAACATAGTTGATAGGAGTTTTTGTTTGCTTTTCATCTTTTTTTTTTTTTTTAAATTAATTCCAGAACTCCATTTTCCACATTCAGACACATCACACAGTGCTCATCTCAGCGTCGCCCTGCACAACTCCTTTCAGCAAAACGAGATCTGGGCTACGCCTCCTCTTCCTGCTCCTCACACAAGCCTGCTGAAGTTTTCCAGGCTGATGGCCTTGTGGTGAGACCTATCAAAGGTAAAGATTTCTAAACTCAGGGAGTCTGAGTTCATACATGAGCATTCTACAATATGTGCAGAGCAGGAGTTTTTGCTTGGGAAAGCTTATCCTGCAGTTGTTTTCAGGTAGAGATAAAAGGTGGGAAACTTGCAAGGAGGGAAATGCCTGTGAGGGAACTGTGAGGTTGGTGAGGGGCAGCAAACGTTCTTTTTTTCACAGCTTCTCAACTACACCAGCCTCATGAAGAAAGAACTGTCCCCATTGGATTAATGTTTACTCTGGAAGCCTTGCTTGTTGCAGTTCTGCTCACTGCCAACTCTTTTCCCTGGAAATTCCCCTTACTATTCCACAGACACTTCCTCAACCTGAAAATTATACTATTAAGTTCACAATATAACTGCACAGCCAAACTCCACTACTTGTTCTTCCTGCTTTTATTTTTTATTATTATTTTTTCCCCATGAATAGCAATGTGTTCTCTTGTATTTTTCAGAGTTCACTTCCTGTTCCTTCCTTCAAGGCTCCTGTATCTACAGAGATCTCTGGGAGCTAGTCCCATTAGCACTGTCAAAAGCTTGAAGAAATTAAGAAACAACTACAGTAATATTAATCTCTGGCTGCCATGGACAGCTCCATCAACTACTAACATTGATAATATCAGCAACATGCAGACTCACTTTTAAGACTTTCCACTCCATATCACTACACAAAATTGTTTGCCAAGTAAGAGGATAACTTTTTGAAACAGATAACTACTATGCACTGTCATCAGAACATGCACTTCTCTACACATGCAAATATTCACTAAATATTACCATTTTTTCTTAGTCACAAAAGCACAATCGTCTTATAAGCATTTTCTAAAGTTCTTTTTTTCATATTTTCCCAATATTCTTTCTTCTTGCATCCAAATATTTTTATGCCAGCATGAACAAAACTCCCCAGATCTGAAGTTTTCCTCTATATACACAAAATTATCAACTCGGATAAGGTTTGTAACAATAGATTATCAACAGAAGTTTCAGAAAGACAGTCACACAAGTTTTTGGTGGAACATAAAATAATGCAAGAACAATTACTGAAATTAATGAAAAAATTTCAAAAGCATTGGATTTAAGGCAATTTTATGTTTGGCTGAGCAAAGAGACTCCGTCTGTATCGTAAGAGCCTCCTCATTAGGAATCAGTGTTTTGAAAATAAGAGTTGAATGGAGCTACACTCTTCATGACTGGATAGGATCACAGACAGTGAGATCTTTTTCATGACCTCAGGAAATATCCCAGGCATTTCAGAAGACAGATGGTTTCAGAAGCATTTCTAGTGAATCAGGAGATCTACTCTGTGTCAGAACAAGATTCAAAGAATACTCTGAATAATTCAATTGCAAAGGAAAAGAAGGACAATACTAAAAAGTCCAGTTAGTTCATGTAATCCATACTGAAAGATGGCTCCAGATTCTCATGGACTTTCAGTTCCACAACTGCACATATATCCGAGCCAAGGAAAAACAGAAATCATAAAATTGATAAATAGGAATCAGTACTATCAAAACATAATTCCAGATCTACACAGACCTAGGAATATGTTTTAACAGGTCAGAAGGATTATTAAAAAGCATTATGCCTGAGATTGCCCAGAAATAAGATTGGGGAGGGGAGGGGGAAGAAGAAGAAAATAAACAGAAACAAATTAAACAAAAAATGAAAAATGAAGACACCAAAGATTCAAAGATTCACATTTCTTGGGATTTATGCTGAGATGTCTTCTCATGGCATAAGTCTGTTTTATTGTTTTCAAGGACACTGCATCTGTCAGTACAATTTGGTAACTACATTTTGATAACTGTACAAAAGCCCCATGTGCACTGAAGGAAATACACGTATAAAAGATTATTCAGTGTTTGCCTAAATTGGCACCAAAATGTTACAAGAGCACCAGAATCTCAGCATCAGGTCAGACTAAATTCTGGGCTGCACAATACATTATCTTACTCACCTTCTGTGATCTCACAAGGTCTGATACCTTCAAGGAATGGCATTAACTACAGCTTCGTCTGGGGCATAGATAACCCGTCTGGTCTGTGATTCAGCTTACCCATGCCTGTTACAAAATCAAGGCTTATAATTTGCTGGGGTTAGTGAGCTCATCGAGAAATGATCTCATCTCTCATAGAAGCAAACAGATTGACACAGAAAAATGTTACATGCACTGCAGTTTGTCTTCATTTCAGTGCAGATCAGTCGTTAGGTCATTTGATTTCAGTGCTTTATCCAGCTTATTTTCAGAAGCTAGGTACTAGGTGCCTGTCACTACACTTACGAAACTCCTTAATGTTCAAGGTACTGAACACTCTTTTCAATCTCCAGCCCTTCCCACACCATATTCCTTCCAACCACAACAAGCAAAGGCTGGTCCTTGGCTGATTGTAGCCTGCACCACACAGTCCACAAACCATCAGCTTTCCAACAAATCTTAATTTCTTCTTCTCCATTGGTATTTTCAACCCTGCATTAAAAACTGCCTTAGCTTCTACAGAGTCCTCCAGAGACCTCTCTCACTGCTTATGAGACTGGAGTGCCTCCTCCAAGACAGAGAGGGAGGAGATGTTGTGGGAGCAATGTTTCCAGCTGTAGATTTCTGTGCCCTGGATGCCTGTTGCAGATTCAATGATGGCAATGCTGCCGTGTGGCTGAGACACCAACATTCCCATCCCTATGGCCCCCACCTTACCCTGCACCTGAGCTTCACAAAACTGAGTTTTGGTGAACTGGTAAGGTTGTAATCAATCACCAGAGATCAAGCTGCTATCTAATGGGCTGGAGGAAACGACAGTCATTATTCTGACTATTACCATGCCAAAAGTTTTCCAGCAGAAAAGTCTCTGCTGGAAAAGTATGGATTCCCCAAAGCTGGAACAGTGCACTGTCTTATGACTGGGCAAAGTGGTTGCCTAGATGGACAACTGAATATACTTCAAAGCAAAAGACACTGTGTATGTAGGTATTTGTTTAGTTTCATTTATGGCACCCATAATAAGTTTTTCAGTATGCAGAAGATGAGCCCAGGAGCAGGCTGGGAGAAAAAAACCCTTTAGTGATCTCTAGGTATGGATTTTTTCACCCACTCACAATCCTGCGAGAGGCTATGGGCCTCCAGGTGGTTGTCAGCTGCTTTACAGTAATAAGACTGATGATCCCAGTGAAATTAAATATTAAATATGTCACTTCCTTCACTTGGTATCATTTTGGTATTGCACATTACAGTGCCCTGAGGCCTGCAGGACATATTGGGCCCAAGGAGTTTGAAAAGAAGGAGTGAAGAAATGGTGGTAGTCAGGTAACAGCGATAAGACAAGAGGTGATGGTTTCAAGTTGCACCAGGGAGGTTCAGAAACATTTCCTCTCAGAAAAGTGGTGAGGCATTGGCACAGGCTGCTCAGGGAGGTGGTGGAATCATCATTCCTGGAGGTGTTCAAGAACTGTGAAGATGTGGCAGCTGGAGACATAGTTTATTGGACATGGGGATTGGTTGACAGTTGAAGTTTATGACCTTGGAGGTCTTTTAATTCTTAATGATTCTACGATTCTATGATTCTCAGAGCAGCCTTTCACTGGTACATGCACATGAAAGTTGTGCCACCTTCAACTTCTGTATATGGCATAAAGAGCATTTGGTAAGTTGAATTTAGCTGTCTCCTACCAACTGTCTTCCTCTGAGTGAAATTTGGGGTTGCATGCAGACCCAAATACACACAGACAGACCAAAGCGGGTACAAGCATAACAGAAATATACAGAATGCTTGTGGGTGGCACAATTGTGTGGTTAGACACCATGTACAGGTGGGGAAGGAAGGTCAAGTAAACACAGGCTAGTTACGTTTCAGGCTGAATGGAAATTGTAATAGCAACTGTCCAACTTTAATTCATTCAAACAAATGCTTTCAGTGTATCTCATGGGTCTCGTTTTTACTACTTTAGGAAACAATACTGTACGTGCTTTCTTCCTCTTCCTATGTTTTGGATTTACAATCTATTCTGGATTTAAAGAGAGTCTTGGGATTTTTCTTCCTGTTACTCACAATAATTAAATAATGTTTATGTACTACAAAGTGGAAAGCTTTCTGAATTTACTTTTCACTTGGTTATCAGTCATTACCTGTTAGATGTTTTGTCTTTTTTTTTTTTTCCTTCGGCTTTCATGACTCAGTCCTTCCTTAGTGTACATTTGGCTACCTCTCCCCAGCTTGCATGACAGGCTTACCTTTTCTCCTACAGTTAGATTCTGCACTTTCAGCCTGTGCTCCTGCGTTCGCCTTGGTAAATAAAATCAGTTCAGAAACCCAACTGTTATCCTGTTGTTTCTATGCATAAGTGTCTCTGATTTAGCCTCTGTTCTAGTCGCATTGTTTTATTTCCTTTTTCATCTTGCTCCTGTCATTCTTCTCAACCGTTGTTATTATCTTAGCCCACTCCCATATCACAAGCAATGTTTTTGGCTTATTCAGCTATGAATAGGGAATCCATTTCTTCTTTCATTCTGTTTTCATTTAGTCCATTGCCCTCAATCTTCTCCCTTGTCTCCCAGGGCCTTACATCCTGCTTTGACTACAGAAGATCCCTCCCATGTAATTTTCTCTAAATCTCTAAGGCCATTCCTAATGCTGTGTCAAGACAATATTCTAGGCTTATCAGTTTCTTCATGTCCTTTTTATTAGCTCTAACCACATTATCAAGTTTTCCTGGCTTCCCCTGTTTCATGAGCTTTCCCAAGACACTAATCTGCTTTCCTCTCTTATTCAGACATTTCTCTCATTATGATGAAATCTGAGAAAGTAAAAGCACTGCTTATATGGCTGAAATCAGACAAACTGAACATACCTTTAAAATCTTATGTTATTCTGGCTGAAACATTTGTCCAGATTTTCCATTTGCTCTCTTTCCATATGGGCATTCATCAGCCCCTGGAGGTGACATTTCTCCAGAGCTTTCTAAGGTGTAAGTCACCCATTTAGCCATTAGAGTTGGGCAGTATCCTTTTACACACAGAAAAGATTTTATACAAGGATTATCTGTCTACAGTCATATATTTCTGCAGTGCTGGCTGCATTGCTTCCACATCTGTGTGGGCCTATTTTAACCCAGTTAATAAAGAATAAACCTAAGTAACTCAGATCACCTAACAGCTTCCCAACTTGAACCTGTATGTTCCACTTAGGTCTTATTATTTGCTCTTAATTTGGAGAAAAGTCTCATTGAGCACAAACTGTAAGCCAACATTGAAAAGTTTTTATTTTATCATTCAGTCATTACTTTTAAAAAATTTCAGAGTTGTATAATCCTCCTCATTTTTATGTATTAAAACAGAATATATCTTGAAGATATCTTCAAAGGGAACAGAAGGCTGGAGATTAAGACCCATTTGTCCTCCATGGTGATGTTCAGTTCCAGTTGGAACACACTGCTTATTTCCTGTTTACTAGAAACATTTTTAACTGAACTGCTGAACACCTAGAGGAAAAATCAAGAAAATTTAGACCTGGCATGACAATATTTCTGAAGCCAGAGGTAGTCAAAGACATTTTCTGTATCATTAAACAGTACATAATGACACAGCTATCTACTAGTAAATGTTTCACAAACTAAATCACAGAATACTGGTAAAAATCTTTGCAATTCTCTTTCTCTCGCTTAATAAATCCTCAGAGGATCCTTCCTTTACCATTTTCAAGGACTTAGCTGGTCTTCTAAATACACTAAACTTCCTCTCTTCTCCTGACTATTTTTTTCTGCTGAAACCTCCGGATATTTGTTTCTCAATAATGATACAAACGGATGCAGCCACCCACAGTCAGAGTCTTGTAGTCTGTCCCTGGGAGTCATTTTTGTCCTCTATGAATGCCTACATGTTTGGACCCCTTTTAATTCCATTTCCTGATTAACTGCAGTGTTAACCATGATTGGAAGGGTGATGCTGAGATTAGTCAAGCAGAAATGATGAAATATGCAGACAAGAGAAAAAATGCAACTGACATTAATATTCAGAAGTTGCAGTGCTGATAACTGAAGGCTCAGTATTAACAGGACAAACTAAGTTTTCCTTACAGATTTTTATCACACTGACAATTATATTTTTATGCCTTTATATTTCCACATTGCTCAGGAGCTTGCTTAGTCTGTGTGACCAAAAAGGAAGGCTTCAATAGTTCATTCGCTGGTAACAGATATCTGATTTCCCTTTGGGGATGAACAAAATTCACAGGAGCACCAAACTAGATGTCTTTGAAAAAAGACAGTCATCCCCTGGCACTACTGGACCCAGAAAGTTTAATTGACCAATGAATTATGGTCACCAATCCTGTGCTGATTAGCTTTTTATTTATTTCACTAATTAAAGAGCACAGATAACTGAAAATGATTAGATAATGTGCACAGAGGCTATCTCTCAACCTAATAGTTCTTACTCAAGACCAATTCCAGGCAGTCAATAGTGCATGCTGGTGATGACTGTGGGATGCCATCTTGTTAAGTGGAAGGGGGACATTTACTCTTTGCTGATACTCCATTGGCCACCAATCACTCTTCTATGGTGGTGGGACCTTGGGCTAGACTTTGTCACCACCACAGCAGAGTGCATTTTATCTTCACTCCAGAAATTTGCACATAGTGTTCCTAGACCTCAACAGAAGAGAGATCCCAGCTTCAGAGATTAATGCTGAAAACCATGTCCCCACAGAGGAAACCAGGTCAAGACAGAATGTCTCTTATTCTGCAGCGTTCGCCTAGAAGACTTGAATATACAAGTTTACCTGCACGGAGTCATAGTCTTCTTTTGAACAAATCCCACTTTATCCCTCTGCCAGGTGAAATTCAACATGAGTAAGAAGACTCCTGACTGTCCCACATTTGTCAGTTCTTTAAGGTCTGAACAACCAGGTGCCTTGTGAGACGTTCATGCTGTTCGTGACTAGGAGAGTGTACAAAGGCATTTACTATGGGAATTCCCCTATTGCCTGACAGTTTGTTGTGTTCATTTTGCTGCTGACATGCACTTGGCAAAATAGTCCTCATTCTTGATGAGAATACGTTGGCTTCAGTGTCTTACTTACTTTCTGTACTCGCACTGTAGGCATTGCAAACCTAGAGGAGCAAATGAGAAAGAAAAATTCTTTCTCTCCTGCCCAGCGGCAATAGAACAAGAAACTGACAGAAGAAAGAGGGGAATAGCATTGTTACCCTCTGTTGAGAGGAAAGTAGCACACACTGCAACAGCCAAGAAACACGGTGAGCTAAGCTGGGGAAAGGGCCCTTTGTGGAAGTAGCAGCAAGCCAAAAAGATCAACATGCATCACTGAACATAGGATGGTGTTCTGAATTTTTAGAGGGCTGAGGAACAGCCCTCTTTATCTGGTCTATGGGAGGTCTTGAAAGTGAATAGGAGAGGATTTAAACATTTAACGCATACATATGTACAGATGAAACAGATCTGGAAAGAATCCATAATGTGCATGGTTGGATGGATAATCATAGTCTGCATAGTAATCTTTATTTGTGCTAGAAAAGCGTGTAGTGATTCAGGTTAACATTTGTTGACCTTTGCTCTGACTAATATTACACATTTTCTGGGCATTATAGCATATGCTTGGCAAGAAGCAGTCCCTGTCTTGAAGAAATGATAGTTCTGCCAATGTATTCTTATCAAGAATGAGGACCATTTTGCCAAGTGCATGTCAACAACAAAATGAACACAACAAACGTTTGTTCAAACGAACTGCAAAGAGCCATTCTTAGGTATTCCTAACATCCTTAAGATAGTGTTTGATAACAGAAGGAGGAACTCCATTTTCTGTGCCATAGCACAAGTACCAAAATAAAGAACTGCGGATGTAGTATAAATTTGCACTGAGATGTCTTGAAATCCACATTTTATGTGTAATTTACTCAATTAAAATGTGTTTAGGTGATTGAAACATTCAAAGTATTGTAAATAATATAATATTAATTATCTTTAAATATAAATGATTATTAATTAATTGTCTATTGCCTATTAATCAATAATAATAAGTTAATTAGTAATTAATAACTTCTTCCTTTAACACCAACTTGGACCCGGTATGTTTTCTGTGTATCTTATGCCATTTGATGAGCTCCTGATATATATTGTGCCACCAAAGAAATAAGAAAAGACAGCAAAAATGAAATAGGTTCACAGCATCCTTTTTATACTATTTCTTCCACATGCCCTGTGGCAATGGAACACCATACTTTGGACACATTTTCTGAAGTATCCTACTCGGTTCATTTCTCAGTGTTAGACTTTCAATGGCATGCTGTGTGAATGACTGAGTAATTTCATTTTTTACTTTGCTTTTGTAGAAATGTAACCCACAGCCACTCTAAAGGTTGCAATTTTACAGGACTCCCAAAATGTCAGTGTTTAAATGTAATCAATTTTACAGCAGTTTCCTGATCTGAAACACGACAGGTGATAAAGACTCACCATTCTTTAAAAATCAGAGAGGTTTTCTGCTGTGCAAGAATCACTATTCCTTATACTTTGCACCCTTGGCATTTTGCCTTCATACCTTTAAAAACTGCCTTTAGCATCCTAAAATGTGCAATGCTGTCTACATCTACTTCTCCATCAGCAGTTGTAGGCTTAGCCACTATCACCCATACTGTTACCTGTACTGTTCCCCTTTGGCTTGGAAACAACAGCTGCAAGCATGCTCTGATAGTGCTTTTCAACAAAGCAAATCAGTGTTTCTACATGCTGTGAGCAGAGTGAAATCCATCTTCTTAGGAAATTTCAGGTGCTTATAGAATTCTGTAGCTGTGCTATCTAAACACCCTTTGCAAAGCTCTGCTACTGAAGTACCAGAGAGCTGTCATGCACATAACTGCATTTCAATTCAGATGCATTCTAGCATTTATGGGTAGAATTCCCTTTAAAGGAATCCTTGCCTCTCAATGCAAGATTTGGATGTAGAAAACAAAGTTCCAACTCTAGTCGAGAAAAATGTTAAATATTCAGAAAAGAATTAAAGGTGGACAATTGAAAATTTCAAGTGTTATGGAAACTTTTGTTTTGATTTTGTCCACAGAACTATTCGCAATAATCTTTAACAGCTAAGTGTTTGACCACAGACTTTTCAAAATGATCTTTTGACATGAGTTGTAAATAACTTGTGACTATTCCCTATGAAAATCTTCGCTGAGTATGAATGTTGTCTTTTTGACAAAGTGTTATTTTTCTCAAAATGCATCAATCAGGCCTAAAAATAAAACTAAACCTTAGAGCAAGAATAGAGTATACTTCTTTAACACTGGCAGTTCACTGCAGTTCCTGGTATAAATCTTATTTATAGTGAAGAACTTTTATTCTGTGGTGACTCAAAACAGCATCCCCTGCTGTGGTCATATAGAAAGAATGACACGAAACATTTTATTCTCAAAATTATTGTCACATAGAATGACAGCCCCAAGAGTATTACAGTAAGCAGAAGAAGGAGGGAGAAAAATACAGACCACGAGAGCTTTCAGGATGACAGCTGGAAGTTTTCTGCAGGGTTCAGTTTCTGTGTGAAACCACATCTGATCAACATGCTGCGGGTGAAATATATACGTAGACCAACATTGTGGGAAGTGCCTGTCTTTAATGTGTTGTTTTATAAGACCACTCGTGCAATGTAGAACTTTTACCTTCTTGTTCCTAGGTTGTGGTTATATATTGCTATGTCACTGAGGGCATTATGAATCAGGTGGTGAAAGGATAGGTAAATATTTGTTTATTACAGCAGCCTTGAATTGTGTTGAACTTTCTGACAGATGGAATAATATAACATACCTTTGTCCTGTAACCCATTAGATTACAGACTACCTCTAAACCTGCAGCTGGCATTTCCAGGACGTATTTCTTTTACACATCCCTGGCTCCAACACAAGTGCATCCACTCAAAACCAGCTAGAGGAGCTCTTTGCCTGAGACCACACCAGTACCTTGTGAGCATGCAGAGAGGAAGAAGCTGGGGCTGATTTCTCCATCTTGCTGCTGAAGGCAATCTAGAGCACTCAGAGACAGAATCACTGGCACGGGATAGGTGGGAGAGTACAGCAAGAGAAGGGAAATTCCTCCCCTGCAGCCACTGTGTGCTTTCTGCTGTAGCCCACAGCTGCCCTCCCCCAGGATTTTGCTGTCCCTCTCAACTCATCTGTTCATGACACAGGTAGGCTGCCCTGGGGCATGCTGCTTGCAATGTGCATGCTGCAGATGGAGAAGGCTGATGCAAAACAGCATGTGGGATGCTGCAGAGAGGTAGAGGACAGGTGCTCTGAGGAGGTCTGCTGTAGGTTTTGGAGGTGTGTATTCAGTTTCTTTCAGCTGAGGGACAGGCTGCTTTCCATCTATTAGAGCTGCCCTCTGTTCTCAGGCCTCCATGTCTATGTGAAGGGGAGAGGTAAAGAGAAACCTCAGCAGAATTCTCCCCCAGATTTTTATAACTCACTCCCCTCTCCAGTTAATAAAATTTCAGCTTCAGCTTCTGCTCTTCGAAACAGAGGACTGGCCAGGTCAGTGCAAGCACTACCATCTACCTACACAGACCTCTGGTTTCTTTTTGCATGTGAAGAGCAGTAATTCTACTTGAGTTAGTGGAGAAAAATAGCAAAGAAAACAGACTGAGTAAAAGTTTATAAAGAGCCTTATAAAATTTTGAATTGAAAAAAAAAAAAACCACAACACTTCCTTTTTTCACTTGAGGTGAGACAATTCACATGACTTACATTAACTTCTTTCACAGTAAAATGAGAGAACACAATCAGTCCTCCATAAAACAGGTTGAGAGTCCTCTGCCTGATAAGTGCAGAAGCACTGAAACTCCTGATAAGCAAGTATCTGTTTTCACCGAGTCTCAAGTTCAGGCACACTAGGAAGTAAAATTTCCCATTGCACAGGATTAAATAAGGAAATCATCATTTACCTTAGGAACCCTTAAAAAAAAAAAAAAAAAAAAAAAAAAAAAGTACACCTGTCCAAAGGGCAACTAATCTAATTATAAATTATTGTAAAGATTATGTGAAGGACATTAGCAAGGGGAAGCCATGATTCATTATTTCACCCCATGGGAAACACTACTGTCATTGTATTCTTGTGTGGACTGCTCTACTGCTGCCTCCTTTGGATGCTGCCAAGGGCTCCCATTTCTCCCTAGCACTGGATGAAGTTATTGGCTCACTGACAGTCCAGCTGTTCACCTCTTCTGACTGGTGAAATTTGCACTCCTGAGAGGCTACAGCAAGAGCAGGAATTCACTCATTGAGTGCTGCGTGGTGCCCTGGCTTGACAGCTTTCAAAAGCATTTTAAATTCCTCTACCCAAATGCAGCTCACGGTGCCTGCTCTTCAAATTGGCATTTGCAGCTCAGCAGCAACACTGGACTTGGCAGTAACATCTATTTATGCCATAGCTACTGTGCAGAATATCTTGTTTGGCAGAGGTCAATGTTCAAAGGGGAGGCAGAGGAACTGTGATAAAATAACTTATTTGAGTAAAGGGAGGACACAGACATATAATGCTGTGGAATCTTTCGAAACTTCTAGAACGTAGGTGTCCAACTTTCTGCCTTGTTTGGGCCACATGAATGAATAAGAATTGTGTTGGACCTTACAGATCATCCCATTGCAAATCCACTGCTGTGGGCAGGGTTGCCACACATCAGATCAGGCTGCCCAGGGCCCCATCCAGCCTGGCCTTGAACATCTCCAGCGATGGGGCATCCACAGCTTCTCTGGCCAATACGTTCCAGTACCTCACCACACCCTGAGTAAAAAAATTGTTTCTAACATGTAATCTAAATGTCTCCTCTTCTAATTTAATATCGTTTTCCCTCGTTCTTTCACTTCCTGCCCATGTAAAAAGTTGTTTCCCTCCTGTTTATAAGCTCCCTTCAAGTACTGGAAGGCTGAATGCCTCATCCACCAAGACCCTCAAGCTCTTCTCTGCAACTTAGATGCAATGTCTGCATTTAATCTTGTTGAACCTCATTAGGTTCTCATGGGCTCACTTTTCAAGCTGATGTCCCTCTGGACTTCCCTTTCTTCTTTTCTATCAACTGCATTGTTCAGCTTGGTGTCAGCACAAAACTTGCTAAGGGTGCATTTTATTCCACTGTCCAGGTTATTTGTGAACATGCTGAAGGGGACCAGTCCCAGGGGACAACACTCATCAAAATCTTCAATTTGGACAAAGAGACATTGACCACAACTGTCTGCGTGTGACCATGCAACAAATTCCTTATAAACTGAGTAGTCAACTCTTCAAATCTCTCTTTCCAATTTAGAGATAAAAGTGTGTGGGAGCATATTGAAGGCTTTTCAGAAGTCCAGACAACATCAGTTGCTCTTCCTTTGTCTACTGATGCCATCACTCAATCATAGAAAGCCATCAGGTAGGTCAGGCATGATCTGCCTTTGGTAAAGCCATGTTGGATGTCATGGATCACTTCTTTGTCTTGCGTGTGCCTTACCATAACTTCTAGGAATATCCGTTCCATGATCTTCCAAGGCACAGAGGTGAAGCTCACCAGCCTTAGTTCCCCAGGTCTTCCTTTCTACCTTTAATGGTTCCCTTTTTCCAGTCACCAGACACACACAACTATTTGAATATGATGGATAGTGACTTGGCAACTACATCAGTCAGTTCAGGATCCTGGAAAGTATTTCTTTGGGCACCATAGACTCATAGACTCATCAAGAGGTCTTGAACTTGCTCTTCGCAGTTGGAGACATCGTGCTTCACCAACTCATGCCATTCAGGGATGAAAGAGATGTGTGCCTGACTACCAGCAAAGATTGAAGCAAAGATCCGATTGAATACCTCATACTTCTCCATGTCCACTGTTGACAGTTCTCCCTTCTCATTTATCAGAGAGGGTACACCTTCCTTGGCCTGCCTCTTCTGACCAATATATCTGTAGAATCCCTCTTGATATTTTTCACATGCCTTGCCAAATTCAGTTCTGCTGTGCCTTGGCTTTCATGATCCCATTTCTACTCATATGAATGGCATCCATGTATCATTCTAAGGCCACAAATCCTTGCTTCCATTGAACATTTCCTTCTTATCCCTCAGTTTGTCCAGCAGGCTCTTGTTCAGCCATGCCAGTTTCCTGACTCCACTGCTTGTTTTCCTATACAGGGGGATGGAAATCTCTTGTGCTCTTAGAAAGATGTCTTTAAAGTGTTTCCAGCTCGGTTCCTTTCCTTTCTTCCAAAGCAGAGCTTCCCAGAGGATCTCTTCAAATAATCACTTAAACAGATGGAAGTTTGATTTTCTGAAATTCAGGGTCATGACTTTGTTCTTTCCCATATTCCTCAACATTATGAACTCAAGCAGAGCATCATCACTACAGCCCACATTACTGCCAAACTCAACCTCTATAATAATCACCACTTCACTGGTGGTTATTGGTCCAGTAATGCTTCTCCTTTGCTCTGTTTGTCTAATACCTGGACCAGAAAGCTTTTCTCAATGCATTGTAGGAGTTTCCTGAATTGTTTGCAGCCCACTGTCTTACTTTCTCAGAAGACATTTGGGCAGTTGAAATCCTCCACCAGATGAAAGCCTGTGAGCGCAATATTTCTTGTAGACAAAGCAAAAAGGTCTTGCCAACAGGCTCCTCTTGCCTGGGAGGCTTGTAGTAGATCCCAGCCACGAGATGCCCTTTATTGGTCCAGTCCCTAATTTTCACCCACAAGCTCTCAACTTCATCATGTCTCTTTTCAGAGGCAGCTCTTTGTAATCTATCCACTTCTTATCATAGAGGGCAACACCCTTGCCCTTCCTGCCCTGCCTGTCTCTTCTTAAAATCTTGTAGCCCTCGAATGTAGTGTTCCCATTGTGTGATTCATCCCATCACATTTCCGTGATAGTAATTAGGTCATAGTTTTCTAACTGCACCACAATTTCTTCTCCTGCTTATTTCCCATGCTGCGTGCACTGCTGTAGAGACACTTCAGCTGGTCCATTGCCCGTGTTACTTACTCGGGGCAGTCTTCTCAAATTTCTCTGGGACAAGCGTGAGGTTCTCCCCTGCTGCTTCCTACAATGACAGTATTTCCTGTCTCTCCTCTGTCATTTGGAAGTACACTCCTCTCACTGAATCTAGTTTAAAGCTCTGCTAATCAGTCCAACCAGACTGCTACCCTGAACATTCTTGCCCATGGCCAATGGCTCATGGCAGTTCTGAATAGCTGTCTTCTCCTCACCCAGGAGTCTTCTTGATTTCAGGACCTTCTCCTGGAGGAGAAGACACCTCGCCCCAGACTTCAGCTTTTAGCTCTGCTACTTGTCTCATCAACACCCTTAGAAAAACAAAGGCTCTGTGTCTGAGCAGAAGAGAGAAGGCCTGGCAAACCACCAGGTGGCACAGGGGGAGGATGCCAGATTTCATGGTGCATCCCTTGATAGAAGCCAGCTGTTTCCTTGACAGGAACATGGTTTAAAATAAGTGTGGTGGAACGTCAGGTTCCTTGTTTGCTAAACATGATCCTTACGTAATAGGAAGAAACATGAGAACTTAACGATTCTATGATTTAACTTAAGGTTGCATCCTCTGTAAACTGTCTTCTGAACAATCAAATCAGCGCAGAAAATCCCTTCCTTGCTGGGTTTCTCAAACATCTAAGAGCTGCTGTGAAGTGAACTGTACTTCTCCATCCAGCCTAACAATCCTGAAAACTTACAAACACAAACTGTGACCCCAAATAGAGGAGTGGTGGGTGAGATTTTATTCATTACATCACGCCCATTTTTTGTCCTGGATTGCACCACTTGCATGAATTACCCTTGGCTTCCATGGCGCTGGTCATAGCTGAGTGGGCCTATGCAGGACCTTGGGAACTACACAGGTTATTTCACACTGCTGGAAATTAGGAGCACTCCAGTCAAGGGCTGGTGGGATGCTGGGTGCGTGTAGGTGACAAGAGGTGCAGGACTGTCAGGTGCTCAGCACCATGGCTTAGACACAAGAGAAGCTGGACTGAGAGATACTGTCCTTCCTGCCTTTGGAAGCTTCTTGCTGTGTGCTTGAACAATGTGTTCACCATGTTGAGTGTTCCTTGAAATCCACTGCACTATAGTCTTTGGCACACATGTCACACATTGCCAAACTTGCTGCAGGAGACACTTTCTGGGCTCAGGCTGGGAAAATATTTCAGAAAAATGCCTAGAATCTTGTCAAGTCTGCTGCCCACACCAGTACAGCCACACACAGTACCTGGTTGGCAGCTGGGAGATCTTGTGGTGTAATGCAGAAATTGAGAGGGTCACTTCCCACTGCCTGAATGTAGAGGTGACCTATTCTAACAAGCACAAAATGAAGGCAGAATGTATATTGTGCTGATGGTGTGCTGATGCGGCAGGATTTCACAGTGGTTTCCACAGATACATTTAGATAGCAGAACATCACCCTCTTGAAATGCAGATCAGAGGAAGCAAATTACAGAAGATATAAAGACACTGTGCTTGATTGTCTCAGAGAAAGGCAAAAGGGTAAAGTCTGTATGAATCCAAAAAGAAACCTGGGGTGGGAATGATGCAGCAATGTCCAAATTCAATGGTCTGAAGACTGCCTCCTTCATTCACCTCTCAGGTCTGGAAGGTAGCTTTGACACCTTCACCCACCACTGGGTTTCTTCAGCACTCCAGAGAGACAGACAGACCAACAGACAGACCACACTCCTCCCAAATCATCTTCCAAGCTTCTGACCAAGTAAAGGCATTGAATGGGAGCAACATATTCCTCCTTACTCAGAACAAAACAGGACACCATCAGCCTCTCCCCACAGCTGAGGAGCTCCTCAGTTTACTGGAGGACACTTCGGACTTCCGTGGCATTGCTCAGACAGGGAGCTGCAAACAGTTTCTGCAAGCAGAGTATCAGCCCTGCTTTGCCTTGAGATTTATTGTCCAGCATTACAAATGGGAAGCGGAGGTATGAGGGAGTTACAAGGTCACACAGGAAGTGTGCAGCTCAGCTGGAAGAAAAACACAGGTCTCCTGACTACTGACGCCAACAAACTTTTTCCTTTCGGCCACAGCAGAGGCTACTCTGCCAACTGTCTTTCACTCCCCTAACAGCAGGCTTTTTGTCTGTAGAAATTTATTTATTTATTATTTATTTATTGGTTCTGTCCTTTTAAAAAAAGATGTTCCGAAATTGCTCAAAAAACGGAATCTCAGCTCTGAATTGTCTTCTTTCTGCCTTAATCTTCTGTGCTAATAAACAGTTATTGAATCTACATTGCAGATATAGGTCAGCTCTTCTCAGCTGTACTTCTAACAAGCAGATCTCTGTTCCATTTGGCTGTGCCTCACTTAGCAGAGGTATTTTAACTGGTAGCCAGCAGGAGGAGGAACAGAACGGTGTGCAACCTGTCTCTTAAGAAACAGCCAAAAGAGTTTTTCTTTTTTTGCAGCGAGGTGAGGTTGTTGGGCAGAGGGGTAAAGCAGGCAGCGTGGGGCAACCCCTGCCTTCCCAGCTTACTGCACCCCGCACCAGATTCCTCTGGGTTTTCCCATGCACACCCGTGCCATCAAAACATCCTGCATGGGGTTTCTTTTGCTTTTCTTGGCACTGCAGGACCTCCATCCTTCCCAGAGCAGCAGCACCAGGCAGAGGGACCTGCCAGCAGGAAGGCAGCAGGCAACCAGCGGGGTGTTCAGGCATGCAGAAGTGCTGAATGTGGAGTTTCACTGAGACTGGTACTCTGGGTTTCGCGTAGGCTGCTGTGATTCAGCCATCAATGCCAATGGCTGCACACTCCAGGAAGCAGCCAGGCAACGGGGATCCAGGCTCTGCTGCTGCTTTCCCCACAGCTGAAGCAGTGGGGCTGGGTGAAACCCTCACTTTTCCCACTGAGAGGAGCAGCAACTGAGCGTCCACAGGGAGCAGCAGCAGAGTGCTCAGTTCCTTCCAAACCTCTATCCCTCATCCCAAAAGCATAGCATCCCCTCTCAAAAGCAGAGATTCTTATCTCAGACACTGCAAAATCAGTATGGAGAATTTAGTAAACACCGTGGAAGTACATCCTGAAACTTGGTGCACTGTCCCACAAGATAGAAGTGGGAAAACAAAACAGAACAGAAAATCAGATCTTCAAGTGTAAACCTAGCAATAAAACAGCTTTTCCAAATTCTATTTAGGAAGATTGGTTTCTAGGATGTGAGAGGAACTATCGACTTCTTCCAATGCCTTGTCCAAATCACAGACATCCGCTTCAAACAAGTGGTTACTGCAGAAAAGCATTTATACAAAAATAATTTTGAGCATGATGTGCTTTTGACACTACATAGCAACATGCAGCACTATGCCAAGAAATTACTTTTAGAGAAAAGAATAATGGAGCAATGTCATGTGAAAGGAAATGAGAAAGAGCATACGCCCTTATCCACATCTGAAGGCTTTGCTGCAAGTAAAACCAGGGGTTGGGTGTATACCAGAGTAATTCTTGTTGTGTCTGTGTTCTGGTTCTGTGCACAGCACCACGTTGAGTCAGTGCCCAACACCTCAGTGAGTGTGTCACACAGTGCCAGCCCAGAACCCAGAGCCCCTTTCACATAAGCACCCTGAGAGTCTCAACTCATTTGCTGTATCACAGATATCCACAGTGCATAGATACAGCAGGAAATACATCCTGTAGCCATTTTTGTTTAAAAACAAGCAGGAAAGGATCAGCTCAATAGCCTTTTAATAGACACCGGTGGTCATACAGCAAGGCCAAGCTTCAGGTGTGAGTCCAGGAGAGGCATCATTTCCTATTGCCATGAGAAGGGATCCAGCCCTGTTGATCCCTGCTTCGTCACCACTAAAACTTTGATCAAGGGAACCACAGAAGAGATCCCATTCTCTTGACTCAAGAGAGTTGCAAAGAACAATCTTCACCTCTAAACCACTTTCACATCAATAACTCTTGAAAATCCTTCCTTCCTCTTGCAAGGGAAGAGGGATGGTGTAAGTCTCTCCTACCTGCAGGTGTTTTTCCAAAGCTTTGTCTTATAGTGAACCCTTCTCATTCTTCCTCAAGACCAAACAACATAGAATGAAAGTACATGAGCTTCATGCAACTGTCCTATCATCCCCAGTTATACTACATTGCTGTCCTAGAGACCTCACTTCAGGTCTCTGACAAGGGACTGGTGCATTCATCTCATGTAGATGAATTTCAGATAGTTTCTAAATATTGATAAGAAAACTGCTAATTGTTGTGTGCTTACGTAGCTGCTGTATATTCAGTATCTGGCTTGAAACATGACAGTTATAAGTAGATATAATAGATATTATGTAGAAGACATTCAGCACAATTTATTATTTTCTATTTAAGAATTTAGCATTTTCTTTTCATCTAGGCAGGTAAAGTCACTTTCCTAAACTAATTAAAAGCAAAAATCTCTCATCAGTCAGGGCAGATAAAATGTGTGTCTATTTTCTGTCCACCTGGCTGATCAAAGAGTAACTTGATTCTCTATGTGGCAGAGATCCGGGCATCTTTCTACAGAGCAACATGGTTGTTGGCTGAAGGGAAAGCCACACTTCTTGAAAAAACCATTATCCCACATTCCAGAACATGCCTTTTTTCTTTCGTTTTGTAGCTGTGCACATCCAAGCAAAGGCTAGCTCCTTCTCAGTAGCCACCCATCAGCTACCAGACAGCTGCAGACAGAGGTCCTCTCTTTCCCTCCTCCAGTTTTAGCCAGTCCAGCACCCTCCACTTCCCTTTGTATACCACACTCTCCAAACAACCATCACTGGGACCTTTCACTGAAATTGTCATTGTTTGTCTAGTGCCAGCAGCACAAATGTGAGGATAGCACATCAAAAAGATCTTACTGGGATCTGGGCAGGATCCTTTATCCTTGCTGGTGCAGTCCAGCATGTGGAGGCTACTTTTCTGCATTTGTGTGCTCCTGGTTCCTGGCCATACCAAGTTCCACCACAATTCAAGTGTTTTTTTCTGCAGAGCTGCTCTCTGTTGTTTGGCCCCAGCCTGTCCTACTGCAGTCCATCTCAGAGAACGAGCCTTTGTTGAACAAATGAAGTTCAGCTAATTTCTTCAGCCCATCCTACCTTCTGAAGCCATGCCTTCCAGCACAGTACTGCTGCCCACTGTTTAGTGTCATTTGCAGACTTCATAAGAGGAGTGTAACCCATCATCTATTTAATTAAGGAAGGCCTTAAAATTTGTTGACCTTACTGCCAGTCCCCAAGGCTCTGAACAACTGCTCCTCACAACATTTCGAACCTGGCAATTTTCTACTCATTTCATTGCCCTAAGGCCCAGTTATATCTCACTGGCTTGGTCATAAGAAGTCTACAGGGTATCATGTAAAAGGCCTTACTAGAATCACCTGCTGCCCTCATCTTTTCCACACACATATCAGTGAGGAAAGCAATCTGGTTGATTGGCCAGGATTTGCCCTTGCTATGTCTTTGTGACTAGGCTGCTCACTGTTGCCTTCTTGTCTATGCCACAAGTAGAAGGAGCTTCCACAAGGATTTTTCTCTTTCACTTTCCCAAGAACACAGCTGAGGCCAAGCGTCCTGTAGAATCCAGGATCTTCCTGGATTCTCTTTCTTCCCCTTCTTTAAGTTGTGAGCAAATAAATCAATGTTATCAAGGGTGACAGAGATGAAATTGCTGTCTGTAGAGCAAGCCTTGCAATGACAGAGGCCAGCACCTTCTACAGTCATGGGTGCATCCCATCTACTCCCACTGGTCTGTGTATGTCTAATTGGCTTAACTTTTTCCCCACGAAAGATATTTCTATGTTCAGGAAGCTGGGTGGCCTTATGGTAAAGAGTTCTGCTGAAAAGTGAACTAAATTTTCTGGGCAAAAGAACCTAGGAAGGAATATTTCACATGAAATAGCTACCCTTTGGCCAAGTAACCATTCCATTAAACAGGCTCCTCCAGGGAGAGTTCAGTTACAGAATACAGCCAAATGATCAGAGTGCATGAGAGTAATTCTTTGTTTTGGAGATTTCTCCTGGAGATTTTCATGAACTTGACTAAGGAAAAGCCTCTTGAGCCACTTAATATGTTGGTAGCAATGTGAACTGTATATGCAACTGCTGAACTTACTGATCTTCAGCTAGTAAGTTCCCATGAAAGAAATTATGAACTTAGGAAATTTTCGTTTGTTTCATTTAACATCTGCTGGAAGGCAACATATTGAGATGAGATTTAAATTACATGTAAGGGGAATTTTTTTCACTCAGAGTGTAGTGAAGCACTGGAATGGGCTGCCCTGAGAAGTTGTAGATGCCCCATCCCTAGCAGTACTCAAGACCAGGTTGGATGGGGCCCTGAGCAGCCTGATCTAGTTCTTGATCTAGCAATCAGCAAAGCTGCCCACAGAAAGAGGGTTGGATCTAGATGATCTTCGAGGTCTCTTCCAACCCAAGCCAGTCTGCGATTCTATGTGGGAAACACAACCACGCCTAATGATGTCTAATGCATACAAACTATTTTTCTTTACTGAGGTTAAACTTCAAGTCTTTATAGCTATTGATTGTTTTACGGCTGTCTAAATTAGCCTTACTGCAGATAGTAAGATAGTTGTTTACTCTGTTAAGATATAAAAGGTTCTCCAATATTTTCTGGTATAAACCTAGGTCTGGAACAAGCCCAAGAGAATTACAGGAAATTTTAAAAGGAAGCATACAGTCTGTGTATTCCCCTGGCCTCATTAAGTCAGGGGATACAACCAAGAACATGTGATATAACTGGATAAATTTTGAGCAATTGGATTATTCCAAAAAAAAAAAAAAAAAAAAAGTAAATGTGAGTTTGTACAAGTAAGCTGTTATTTTCTTTTTTCTTTTAAATATTTTGGAACATAAACACTTGTAATCCCATTAAAAATGCTGTGAAAAACCTATCAGCTGTAAGGTCCCAAAGGTCTGCTTTAGGGACAAACACTCCTCCCATATATTCTTCTATTTTTCTATTTCTATTTTTGTCTTCAAAAGAAGACACTTACTCCTCCTCTCTGAGAAGTTACCAGCCAGAATGCACACATGTATATCAATAATGGCATATATTTTTACTGACTTAACTCTATGATTAAATCCAGCAGCATGTGTTGAAGATTTATTCAGCAATCTTAGCTAGCTTTCACTGCAGCCTTCCTTTTGCAGTGTGTAAATAAATAAAAGACACGGCATTTTCTTTCAAAATGTACACTGGTCCTTGGGGAAATGGAGGGAACTTGAGACTGAAACTTTGTGCGGGACTGAGGCAATCATTTAAGGTCACTGCTACACATTCAAGTACCCTGTTTCCATAAAGTAGACCTTAACAAGGTCTGTTCCCTGTTGCCACTCGCCACTGTGAAGAAAAATGAAAATAATCCCAGTGGTGCTGCTAACAGGGTGTGTGCAGCCAGGGAAGGGAGCAGTAACCCAGGGATCAGAGCTGGAGCTGTGCCACTTCAGCAGGCACCGATTGCTTCAAGGAAACCTATGACATGCTCACTATTGTAATCTTTATAGGCCTTGTGCTAATGACATGGACCCAAGGTTGAGCAGAACAGATTTTATCACAAGGCTGTTTCACAATGTGATAAAATATTTTTCCCTTGGAAGATATTTATTTTGAAGATGAATCGACCTCCAGTTCTGCAGCATAAGTGTAGTGTAAAAGGTTAAGCTTCTGCCCAACTACAGAAGCTAATGGGTGTGATTTCAACCAGTTTGCTAAGAGCTTACATACCACCATAGCATGTATGCTACCCCACATTTTTTGCTCAGAGAGAGCATTATTTATTACTTTCAGCTTAAATCTCTGTGTGCACTTACTGCATTTGCAAGTTATTTCCATGTAGCTGTGTGCCTAGTTGCAGACTTTCGTTTTTTGCATATTAATTTTAAGCAAATTTATAAACATAGAATGGCTTGGGTTGAAATGGACCCCAGGTTCATACAAAGTACAGCATCCTGGGAAAAGGAGCTAAATTACTAAAAGCTTGTAAGATCTTCGATAATACAAAAGTAGAATTTACAGGGGAACAGTCATAGAAAATAAATACCTTCAGTTTTTCAAATTATATGAATATACAAAAAGATAGCTTCAAAAGACCATGGACCCATGCAAGGCAAACAAATGTGGTGCAGAATGTAGATGCAGCTATTTGTATGTTTTACTTCTATTAGCAGGAATACTGATAAATGCATTTGCAAAGCCTTGTCTTCTACCTTACACTTGGTCTAAAAACTTTCACTGCTATTTACCTGCTTCAGAGCAGACTTGGTGTATTCAGGCAACTGCAAGGCCATTGGGTGAGAACTTCCCAGTGAGATCCATACAGAAACTCTAAGAGGAGCCACTCCTTCAGATCTGCTTCTGCACAAAAAGTTTGGAGTATTTGGGCTTGCTGTTTCAGTGCGTGAAGAGGAAAAAAAAAAAACAACTGCAAAATTTTTGACCCAAGAAAGGAAATTCATTCAAGAGACTGAGTCAGAATGTGCCTGCCTTAAACTTTTATCAGTGTCAGAGATATCTAGGCTCCCTGACCTTAAGTATTTCAAAGAAACAACATACCTAAAAGAGAAACAACAAATACCATTATGACTAAACCTCGCACAGAAAAATCTGGTTTGCAGCACCTTGGGTTACAGTTTCATCAGAACTGATTCATGTGGCTTTCTACCACTTGGTATTTTGGAATCATGGGACTCCCAGCATTTTACTTTTCATACAGCTTCACTCTCACACAGCACTAACAACACAAGAGCATGTCCCCACTGCTCTGAGTCCCTGCAGAAGCCACTTGCTCCACAGCCATGTCTCTGACGGGCATTTTATGTTGCAGCAGAGTGAATTCTCTCTCTAAAAAGAATCCATTGCCAACATCAGCGCTTACATAGGAACTGTTGGCCTCACAAGGTCTGTTTTTAGTGAGAAGCAGTCTCTATCCTGACAGCAGTGTCACATGCTGTGAGCAGGAATAAATCCTGTCCTTCCCTGCACTGCTTAATATGCCCTTGTTACAACCTCCTGCTGTCATCTGTGTTTGATTAAGTCCTCTGGAAATAATGGGAATAATTGCAGGGCAGGCAGGGCTGGAGTATCACCAAATACAAAAAATGAGCAGAGCCCAATCACATTCTCGATGATGCCTGAAAATTTCAACTTCATAGAATTTAATAAATGATGGATTTCTTTGAAGCCTTTTATCAGCTCACGTGACGACTATAACAAGGTGGGACAGGTACACAAAATAGCTAAAAAGCTCTTTCTGATTGCATGGAACAGGCATTTTCCATCAGCTGCTGGATATCAGTATGAGGTGAAGTATTACAGACAGAAGCAAACAGCAAGAGCAGTAGGCTGTCTAATTTATCCTTTTTTCATTCACCTTTCAAGAATGAGCAGGGAGTTAATAATCACCATGTTCAGGTTCATCATTTACTTTAAGATTAAGATTTTTTAAGAGATTAAGAACAAACAGATGATCTTCAAGATACCTCCTAAAACCAAGGATGCCTAAAAGTGATGCTTCCAAACATCCTAGGGCCAGAAGAATGGTCTGCACTTTTACCATATAAGGCATATCTGATCAGGAGGAGACTTCATATCTTAAGGACAAAGCCAAAGAAGTGCATTACTCATTGTATCTTATTATTTTTAGTAGAATGTTTTCTCTCCAAGCAATTCAGGGCAGAAAGGTAGTGATCTACCTAGCCATACAGGGACATGGTGTTCCCTACAAATGGATAGAGAACAGCAAATTAAAAAGCACAAATTTTGTAAGGGATGTTTGCTGGTATTGCAGCTGTACCTGGTTCAACAAAAATCATCCAGCACAAACTTATCTGACATCTTCTCTGGATCAGGTGTAATTCCCAAATTTCTCAAAGATGGACAGAATGCAGGTCACATCCAAACATGGAAAATACCTCCTTTCCAGTGACTGAGCAAACATCCCACTATGGTTATACCCCCACTAGCCCACAGGATTTTTCTGTACATAAGTGAAAGATCTTGGCTGGGGAATAAAACCCACACCTGGATTTTATAGTCAAGACCCTATCTGCTTGGCAGAGCATTACTTTAGCTCCACTAGCAGTCCTGTACTTTGTAACAAAAACAGATCCTTATTTTAGCCTGCTTAATACTGGAAAGTAAGGTGTGCATACAGCCCTGTCAAGGACAAGGAATGTGGAAATCTTCCTTCATGCATGCTTCCTTAGCGGCAGATGAAATTGCATTAAGTGGCTTAGCTCCTATAAGTGATGTGCACCTCTTCATGTAAAACTTCTGTGAACTATCTACAATGGCCACAAACATAGCCACATAGTCAAATACACACATACTGTATTTAAGGCTATGTGAGAGTGACAGTGGTAAGGCACAGGAGCACTTGTTCAGAGATGTGGTGCATGCCCCATCCATGGAAACTTTCAGGATCAGGCTGGATGGAGCTCTGAGCAGCTGAGCATACCATGGCTGTCCCTGTTCATTGTAGGGCAGTTGGACTAGATGTCCTTTAAAGGTCCCTTCCAACTCTACAGTTCTTTGATTCTATGTTTCTGTGCAAGGGTCTAGTCCCTTAGCTATTATCTTCCTTTTCTTTGAATTGTGAATATCATTCTCAAGCAGGTTGAAACAATTCATTCATCAAAGTAGTTTATTGACAGATGGAAAATATTCTCTCATTCACATGCAGCAAACGCTATCTCTTTGTTATATTAAACAAGTTCTCATATGAAGCATAGCGAGCCATAGCGTTTGCAGAAAAAAGAACCACAGTCTTTCAAAATGCAAGACTTGAGTTTTAAATAAATTAAAAAAAAAATTAAAACATTCATACTTATCAACCAAGACACTCAGTCAGGAAGCCAAAATCTGAGTGGTGTTTTCTGCTCATACATCTCCTCTTCAAGACGTATCCCTTAACTAATCAGAGCAACCCTGGTGAAGTAGTAACACACAAAAGACCCTCATCAAAGACTTAATTTGGAGTAGCCATTAGGCCTAGTTAGTTGCAAGTGTTACAGCATTTATCCCAGCTTTGGCAGCCAGGAATGGATTAAATCACACCATGAGTAATCTGACATGGCTCCCATGGAAATGGTGCAGTCTGCCACCAAATACACTGCACGGGAGCAAGGGAAGGATCTGGGTGAAGAGCAGGTTGGTTAGCTGAGCAGTTTGCATGTTTTCTGTATGTTTCCCTTTAGAACCCAGCAACTGCATCTGTAAGGAAATAATTCCCTGAATATAGACCAGGACAAGCTTGTTGCCAGTTATCAGAAGAACAGTTTTTTGGAAGCTGAATCACTTCATATGCCAGGGTGAGTGCAGGGTGTAATCTAAAGCAATGCTGAGCTGCACACAAAAGGGAAAATGTAAGTCATGAAGCTTGTTGAGTGCTTCTTGCAGATGAAAGGACATTAACAAGCAGGGGGCAGAAATGCTCTTATCTGGGTGACAGGCAGAGATTGTGAGATTTGGGAAGGTGAGGGATCTTTCAGTCATTACTTCCCTGTCTTTGGAGAGAATGCAGGTGAAATGACATTGAAAAAAATCTTGACATCTGCTGGAGTCAACGCCTATGAAAAAAAGGCTTATCTAGCAAGATAGTGTCATTTTTTAGTTACTTTTGAATTCCGGGATTGATTTTGCTCTGAATTGTTGTGTCTCATGGTGCGATCAAAGAAACACAGAATGTCTTGGCCCTCCAGCCATTGGGCAGACTGACCATCCACTAGATCAGGCTGCCCAGGGCCCCATCCTAACTGGCCTTGAATGCTTTTAGGAACGGGGCATCCACAGCTTCTCAGGGCAGCCTGTTCCGTGGCCTCACCACACTCTAAACCTCCCATCTATTAGTTTAAAATCATTCCTTCTTGTCACTCCCATTTTTAAGACAGGTAGATCCAGACAACCTGTCAAACTCACATCTGTTCCAGGGAAGTTCAGGAAAACAGAATCTGCTGGAAGATATGCTAAGGTACATGGAAGACAGGGAGGTAATATAAGACAATCAACAGGTCTTGCCTGACCAACATAGCAGCCTTCTATGATGGCATAACATCAGACAAAGAAGAAGCTACTGATATCATATATCTGGTCTTTAGTAAGGCCTATGGCTTGGTCCTCCATAACAAACTTCTCTCTAAACTGGAATCTGATGTATGGATACTTTAATGGATGAGGAACTTGTTGCAAGATTGTACACAGAGGGTAGTGGTCAATGGCTCAATGTCATTGACCATGATGGGATCAGTGACAAGTGGTATACCTCAGGGATCAGTGCTGGGACCAGTTCTCTTTAATTTCTTCATTGGTGACACTGACAGTGGGATTGAAGGCCCTCAGTATGTTTGCAGACATCGCCAAGCTGTTTCATTCAGATAACATAGCTGAGGGATTGAACAAGATTGAACAGACCAAGCTCCTTCAGCCTTTCTTCACAGCTGAAGTGTTCCAGGGCTCTGAAAATCTTCATGGTCCTCCACATCTTTCATGTGTTGGTGGCCCCCAGCCTGGATGCAGCACTACAGATGGGGCCTCACAAGGACAGATTAGAGGGAAACAATCACCTTCCTTGCCCTGCTGGCTACCCCTCTTTTTTTGCAGCCCACAATACTATTGGCATTCTGGGCATTACTGGCTCATGTCACATTACTGGCTCATGTCCAGCCTTTCACTAAACAGAACCCACAAGTACTTCTCTGCAGGGCTACTCTCAATGAGTTCTTCTCCCAGTCTGTACACGTATATAAGACTGCCTTGCAAGGTACAGCACCTTGCACTTGATCTTGTTGAATTGCTTTTGCTTCCTGTCCATCCACTTCTCAAGCTTTCCCAGGTCTCTTTGAATGGCATCCCTTTCTTCTGTTGTATTAACTGCAGCACACAGTTTGATGTAGTCTACAAAATTCCTGTGGGGAGGATGCACTGTACTGAACTGTTGCAACGCCTGTTCACTCTCACAGTTTTTTCTGATCCAGGTTATGCCCATTGTCTCTTGTTCTATTGCTGTCCTCCACTGAGAAGAGCTTGGCTCTGTTTTTTCTACTCTCTCCCACCAGGCAGACAGCAGGGAGGTATCTCCTTCCCCTTCTTCCCCAGGCTCAGCCAGCCCAGAATCTCTTACTTCACTTGTGTGCCATGACCCACATAAAGTCCCTTTTCAGGAGCTGTCCGGGTTCCTCTGCACAGCAATCCCACCTTCCAGCATTTTGATTGCTCCCCTCAGTTTAGCATCATTTCAAAATTGCCAAGAGTACTCTACATCCCACTATTCAGGCTGTCAACAGACACACAGGGCAGTACTTTTCTGGTTCCTCATTGCATGATTCAGATTTTTCTTTCATCATTATAGACCTGTCTGCAGATCTGCATCCTGCCTGCTGTTACACCAGAGCACAAACTTCCAGTCTCTGCCTCCCTGAGGGTCTCCAAGATGCCCCTTGTCCATGTATGGCCTCTGCTCAATTTCCCCCACACTGTATGGCTTGAGCTTTTGCCTTTACAGAGCTTCTGCAGAGACCCTGTCCCCCATTTCTGATGCTACACAGCCTGTTCATTTCCTCATCTGTTTTTGAAATGCCCAAATAAAACATGAAATATATGACCCAATTCAGAAAAGACATACCTCATCACCTTCATCAGCATGAAATGAGTGAACTGACCTTAGAAAGCAATATTTGGCAGTCTGACATTTATTATGACCTGACACTTTGTTCAGTTATTAGCACTTTAATATGTCTGTACAGCCACCGAAGGCTGCATCTGGCAGAAATGACTGCAGTCTAGCTCCTAACTCAGAGGGAGCTAAGGGGAGCTTGTTCTGTGCAATTATGCAAAAGATTGCAGTTCAAGCTCCTTCCCACTCTTTACTTTCTCCTCAGCCTGCCATCAGCTGACAAATAAAGAGAAAGTAACTGTGATTCTGTTTAGTGAACCAATAAATGTTTTCTTGGATAATAACTCTGAAAGGCATTTTAATTCCTGTGCTTATCTTTATGACTGCATACGCTAACTGCAATAAATCTGAAACATTTATCTGAGAAAAGGTCCTAAGGGTAATTACTGTAAGAAAGACCATGTTCTTCAGAAACCGTAAACCTACATTTCTCCAAAATGAAAACATGTTCAGGTTTTGATTTATTTCTTTATTTATTTCAAGATTAATTCCTCTCCCTTCACTCAGAGTGAAGCAGAAAAGCAAAAACTGTTCGTCTGACGTCACAGAATACAGGTTTTCAGAGCCCGTATTCATTTAGAACTTGTGAGCTCTGAAGCCAGTCTCTGGCCACCCCAGTTCTGATCTGGAGAAAACCAAACTTCCTCAGATGTCAGGTGAAGACCACAGCCACTGTCTGATCATCTGCACTGTGTCCTGCTGAAGTACGCGGAAAACAAAGAGGCACAAAGTGTGAAAGTAGAAACGTTTGACTAGAATCATAGAATCATTTGAGTTGGAAGAGACACTTAAAGGTAATTTAGTCCAACTGCACTGCAATGAGTAGGGCCATCTACAGCTAGATCAGGGTTGCTCAGAGCCCAATCCAGACTGACCTTGAAAGTCTACAAGGATAGGTCATCCCCTGTTTCTATGGGCAATCTGTTCTGCCTCCTTTGTGCTGCTGGTCACCCTTCTTTTGATGCAGCCCAGGATACGGTTGACTTTCTGGATTGTGAGGGCACACTGCTGGCTCATGTCTAGCTTCCCATCTACCAGTACCCCCAGCCCTTTTTGGCAGGGCTGTGCTCTAGCCTTTCTCCCCCAGCTTGTATGGATAGTGGGGATTGCCAAGACCCAAGTGAAAGACCTTGCACTTGGATTTGTTGAGCCTCATGGATGCCTTTTTCTCATTCAGATGAGAAATTTCCAAACAATCCTACTAGAAACTTCAATTTCAAAAGTCTTAACATTTCTTCTTCAGTCCCATAACAATTAATCAAGGCAAATGTCTACTCAGAACATCACCCACTATGAGCTCATCTAGTTTATACAGACATTTTCAGTGTCTGTATCTCCATGGCTGTAAGGAGCTTAATTTATCTTTCCTGAGCTTAGAGCAGCTAGCAGAGATGTCAACTTGAGATAGGTCTGGGAAAAACAAGAAAAAGACCTTCAGGCTGTATGCCTGAGACAACATTTGTTCTGTATGCTGAGAGGACAGTATGGGAAGAGGCAACCACTGAGGAACACTTCCATGCATAAAACGTAATTCTTGTTGTTATAGAAACCCTTTAGTCCTCTGATTGTGATCAGGACACTGAGTGAAGGTCTTAAATGGAGATTTGGAGTACATTTGCTTTAACTTTTCTGGTGGGAAGAGTTCCATCACACTACAGATAATTTCCACTCACTTTTTTTTTTTTTTTTTTTTTGTACACAATATTATCAAGGGACAAGAATGATAAAATACAGTTTCTACAGACTCCATTACAAAGTCCAAGAGTTAAAATTAACAGGACTGTGGAGGTGTTATGATATCAGCACCCTGTTAGACTTTCCACTTCACTCCGCACCCACAATCACCTGCTTTTTCAAAGAACTTGAGAGTACTAACAGGCTTGTTCAAGTTTCATACAGCAATGTCATTAAAAGCAACAGGAAAATTCTTCCTTGAGCAGTTGACTGCATTTCCCAGGACTAAGTCTGTTCATTGCCAGAACAACTGTCCAGTGTCAGTGACACCAAGCTTTGAAGGTTACTCCAAAACCTTCCTCTATTTTCACGCAATTAGCTGTGTCCAGCACATGATAGCAGAATGTGAGGGGCTGAAGGAAATTTAACTAATCTGTCTGCTCTCCTTGGAGATTGTATTCTCACATAGAAGGTAAATGGTACAGGTATTTTTTTGCACAGTCTCAAATACTTCAAACCCAATAATGCTAGTAAGTTGTCAGACAGGCTTTTTGTTTTGGGTGCTTTGTTTTTCTAAACTCTAAGATCTTACTAGATCAGCTTTAAAGAATTCACATATTTTGCTTATTATCACTTACTTTCATGTCCTGTCCACACTTAATAAGATGGAGTAGGATTTTGCCAGTAGTAGAAAACTCTGTGCTTTTCCCAGTATCCTTGCAAAATAGCATAAAATTCTGGCTGCTGGAGGGCCAGTGAATGCTGGTGGTCTATAACCACATTTTCTCAAACAATGTGGAAAGAACTCTGCTCGGAGGTATCTTTAATCTGCCTCGTAAACAAGATATTGATTCACTGGGATGAAATAAAAGTATTCTTCAGATCGTGAATGCAAACTTTCTAAGAGAAAAGGAAAATCTCTGCTAATCAGTGCATGGGGAGGATGCACAAAGCCCAAAATCTGATAAGAACGTTTTTACAATCCATTGAGCATTGGTAGCATTTTTTCTCTGTGATGAGAAGAATATGTTGCACACAGGACAAAGGCTCCTGTTGATAGTACAGCTATCATTGTACACACACTCATCTTGTGGCTGCAAACAGCACTGGCCAGCAATGCTCCTGCCTTGTCAGCTCAGTGATTGAGCATGCCACCCACATCTGTATGGAAAGGGCTGCAGGTCTGTCCCCTCTGTGCTGTGACCTTCCCCACCATTCTCTGACAACAGAAAATCAACCAGGATGCTCCCAGAAGGCTCCTTGTGAAACCACACACCCACATTTCTTATTTGGTGCTCTCCTCATGAACAGAAGGGCCATAGCATCACTGTGAACTGTGGGAGGCAAACACTGAGTTCTCTCACACATGATTTACCAGTCACCATGTTTCTCACAGTGAGGTGGGGGATTGAGAGACTCTTGCCCAGTAGTCTGCACACATATTTGCTCCTCTCTTGGTGTCCAACAGTCTCAAAGAGAGAGTGTCCTGAGAATTCCAGACAGGGAAGAGATCTTCATTGGAGCTCCCAAGCAAACCTGGCTCCACTTTTTATTTCAATGCAGAATTCCATTAGCTCCACAGGGTGTGAAGGCAGTCTAGCATTTATTCACCTTCAGAACCTCAGGAGGACGCAGTTTCTTCAGTGCAACATATGAGGGGAAACATGAGGACACAGAGAAACATTTCCAGAGATTTCAACATCTGTGCTTTGCCTTCAGCTTGAGATCTTAGTAAGAAGTGCAGCCACTGCCATCAAACCAGCATGATCTGTTAGTTTCACAGAAGCAGAAGAGCAAATATTCCTCTGTTCTGTTTTTGTTGCTCCTTTTTTTGTTGTTTTTGTTTTTTGTTTTTTGTTTTAATAAAAGATACTAAAGACTAAGATAAGTTTTGTTACTTATATACATGAACTATATTTTATATTTTATGAGCACTGTTCCCAAAGTAATGCCTGCTACTTTATTATCTTGGCCCACAGTGTCAGAGGCAGATGTTGGTGGTATGGCAGCAGATTTTGAACCTTCCCAACAATATTCCATCACATTTTGTTGCCATGTGACAGACAGCAGCAGATGGGCAGTCTGACAAAATGGTGTCTGACATGGAAGTGCATAAGAAACGAAGTTATGTAACTGAATTCCTCCATATGGAAAAAATGTCACCCACTGACATTCATCGATGAGTGGGGAACATTTATGAAGACCAAACAGAGCACGTGACTACAGTCAGGCAGTGAGTGGTGTGTTTCAGCTGTGATGACAGTGGGTCATCTCTGCTGGGGCAGATTCTTACTGGTGAGCCATGCAAGCTCTTGTTCACTGCTGGCAAAAATGCACAGCTAATGGTGGTGACTATGCTGAAAAATCGTGTTTTGTAGCTGAGAATTTGTTCTATCATACAGTGCTACAGTGCCCTTTGTATTAGCTGTATTTTCCATGGAAATAAATAGGAGACATTGTTTTCAGAGTGATGTTGTGTATGCGGCCCAACACAGTTCCTGTTCACTCAGTGCAACCCAGGCAAGCCAAGGGTTGGACATCCATGCCCTAGAGCAAGAACTATCTAAAGGGGCTGTGGGGTTGCACCTCTGCTAAGAACCCAAGATCCCATTCAGACTTATCTGCTGGATGACAAAGCTTGAACATCTCAGAGCTTGCAGGAGTTGAGAGCTCAGCTCTGCATGAAGCACCAGAAGCTGTGAGTAGGCTGGAAGGCTGCATCCAGACTGGAAGAGGGCAGAGTTGTTGTAAAAGAGCTTCTGAGTGGCATAGCTCAGAATGTGATAACTGCATTCGCATCCGTCTCTTTCTGTCCATCCAGCAGGAACTCCCCTGCAGACTTCCTATTGGAATGTGACTGAAATAAGAAGAGCCTGCTCCCTGCGAGCCTCTGGACAGGCTCTGGCTGAGAGGACTGTTGTGCAGAAAGGGGAATGGAACAGAAAGTGAGGGTGTGAGGTTATTTATCATTTATAATGCCAGAAAGCAGCCTGTTGGCAGGACTGTCTCCTGGGCGCACCTGCCCTGGAAGCACTCCAGAGTAGCAGAACAATTTATGCTAATCCTACTCCCACCAAAAACAGAGAAACACCATCATGATCCTATTCAAATGACAGCACAGAACTTCATGTACGATTCTTCTCCCCTTCAGCCACGTTAAATTCAGGAAAGGAGGTTAGCACAGTTGTTCAGATGTTTGCATTGATATAGTCACATTCAGAATGCCACAGATCCCATTTTAGTATGATTCTAACTTTTCCCTAAGAATAGCCAAATCTAATACTAACCCTCCCTGCTCCCATGTAGCTGTTGTTTCCTGGCTGTATGTCCCACCAGGCTGACAACATATGTCTCTTGGAGGTTTTCTTGAGAGATGGGTGCATACAGCCAAGCCTATGATTACCTGAAAATGATGGTGGCAATTTTTCTTATAAAAGTAACTGAAATGCTGCAGAGTCAAAAAGTCAGAGAGATCTGTTAGCATGGGTTAAGTCTCTGTGTTACTTTTGCAAATGTTACAGGTGTTGCATATCATTCCTGGAAATCTCTGTTTTCACGTCTACACTTTAAAGCAGATACCAGCAAAGAAGTGTCAAGGACAATCCTTATCTTGAAAGTTTTCCTCTGTGAAGAGGCACTTGAGAAATGTCACCAATTAACACAATAAAAACTTAAAGAGTGGTTGACCACAGCTTGTCAGTCCCTGGATTTGGAGAGCATTCCCAGTACTGCGCATTTCTTTCCATCAAACAGGTAGAGACATAATGTCTTCAGTCAAAGTCTAGAAGCCAGGACTGAACAGGCACAGGCCCATAATAAAAATGTGCATTTTTTTAAAGGAGAATGATAGTTCACTACGGTGGTAAATGCTTCTCTGCCACTAGAATAGTTTTATTAAATAAGACTGGTTGAGTTTGTGCTGTTTGCAGATTGCAGTAGTTACCCTCTGTTCTCCCCATATGTGCAATAGTCTCTTTTCCTCACTCTTCAGGTCTGTCTTTGGGAGCTCTGCCCAGATCTGTAGATGGGAAGGAGCAGAAAGGAAAATGTGGGGTTGCACTACAGAACACTGGGGGCAGTGAGAGCTAACCAGTGAGCAAGTAATTCTCAACTGTGTTTGCTGCAGAAAGCAGCAGTGCGCAACAGAGATGCTCCACCTCTTTGATGCTGTAACAACCATAAGAGATGGCTATCTGCAATCATCACGACTTGTCTTTTTCCCACTAGTAAAATCTATAGCCAGAAAGAGAATAGATTCTCAGAACATCAAGACCTATGGCAGTCAGCAGTAGAAGATAAGCACAGAGAACATACAAAAAGCAACTTGATTTCCTCTTTCCCTGAAGTTCTGTGATTTCCTACAGAAAAGGAATTGAGAACATCATCCAAACTGTCCAAAAGAGGAGTATGTCAGATACATCAGCCACACCACCACACTTCACACTGGAGCAGGACTCCAATGCTTCAGGCATGAAGAAGCCCATGCAGGATCAGAGCCAACAAAGGCTCTCCTGCCTCAATTCTGAGAGAGCACAGCTGGCAAATGCTCACCAGGGAGCACACATCTCTGTGGCTTAGAAACCTGCAGGCTGCAAATGAGTTTACAGGCATAGATTTACAAAACGGCTCTTTGCAATACTCTCAAAATTCCCTGATAAAGGCAGATAACTAGTTAAAATTAGTCTGCTGACAGAAGCAGAGCATTTTTCTCCATCCAGTGATTGGACGATCAGGCTCGTATGATTGCGTTTTGTCTGCTGACTCACCAGAGGGCAGCAGCTTTCCAGATGTGATGTCAGCTCATAAAAACGCAGCTGTCCCTCTTGCTCTCCCAGTCAGACCGTCCCTCTTCAAACTGTACCCTGATGTCAGCAGTCAATCCCATTTGGCACACTTGGTTGGCAAGCTAAACCGCAGTGCTCTGGGATGACGACAAGTCAGGTCAGGTATCTCTTAATACACAGTTCAGTCTTTCAGTGTCTGCAGTACCAAAACAATCTCACACAATTAGTTTGCAATAAGTAACAGATCAAGGGCATTTGGCAGCCTCACAGGTACACAGCTTTCTGTCACTCCAGATAAAATCTGGAGATTTTCAGAGCAGAGCTTCATTTCTGTGGCTAGGTCTGCTGGCAGCAAGGCATCGCTGTTCATTGTTGTATCCCCCTCACACTTTGTACTTTCAAGTGAGGAATGGAGAAAATTGCATTTATCCTCTACTTAAGGCAGGAAAAAAACTGTTTCTTGCAGGAAGATCCCCTTCAGAAAGTCTGGCTTGCTGACTTCTGTGTAACTCTGGTGCTGAGCTGTCAACCATCCCTCAGCTACTCTCAGTCATTCATTCTTCTTCCTTTCCTGTGCCCATATTTCCCATATCAAAATCAGACTCACATCTCTCTCCTGATGAGGAGGTCATGAGAGGCACTCACTGTGCTACACGTGCCACACAGCAACACAGTGCAGAGCAGGAAGCCTCATTGCAGAGGCATTGCTCTTCTGTCTGCCTAGCTTCTGCTAGGCCTGGTGTCAAATCAGTGCCAAGGAGATTCCAGCTCCTTGTGGATTTGATCCTTCACCACTGAGCTGCAGAGCCTGCCGTTCTGTAAGCAGAGGTGACTCCGCTGTCTCATGTTGCTACTGATTGTTTCATAGCTCTGGCAGGCTATTTCGGCTGCAGGCCTGAATCCACATTCATTTCAGCCAAATGGGAATGCTGCCACTATTCACAAGCCTGCAGTTTGCCTTCAGCCATATGAAGAAATTGTGCCCTTACCACCCATCCCAGCAGAGTCTATTGAGGACATGCACAGGGCACGTGTCCATGGAGCAGCCATATGAAGTTACACTTCAATATTGGGCACAACTATTACAGGATCACAGAATGGCTGGGATTAGAAGGAACCTTAAATGTTGTCTAGTTTCAAGCCCCCACCATGGGCAGGGTTGCCACCCACTAGATGAAGCTGCCCAGGGCTACATCCAGGCCTTGAACACTTCCAGAAATGGGGCATCCAGAACTTTTCTGGGCAGCCTCTTCCAGTGCCTCACCACTCTCTGAGTAAAGAATTTCTTCCCAACATCTAATCTAAATTTTCCCTTTTTTAATATAATGCCATTCCCCCTTGTCCTATCACTACTGGACTATGTAAAAAGTCAGTCTGACTCCTGCTTATAAGATTATAAGTTCCTTTTAAGTACTGGAGGGGCCACAATGAGGTCTCTCTGGAGCCTGTTCTTCTTCAGGCTGAACAAGTCCACTTCTCTCTGCCTTTCTCTACAGGAGAGCTGCTCCAGCACTGCATCAATCTTTGTGGCTCACCTCTGGCCCTAGTCCAACAGCTCAGCACCCTTCCTGTACTGGTGGCCCCAGGCCTAGACACAATATTGCAGATTGGAACAGACCCTCATAAGGCTATAGCACAGCTGGAGAGGGAAAGCAAAAACCCACTGGTGTAAAATTTAAATAGCTCTGCCTAGTTCAATAGAAAGGTGAGATGAGTTACATCAAATATTATGGGAATGCAAGTTCTTATCCATAACTCTCATCAAGAGGCTGTAAGAATTGGTCAAGTAGCAGGAAAGTGTGCCATAAGTGTGAAGGACTACAGAATAGAGCATCCTGGATTCATAACTGTGTTTTCTAAGCATAACCCCTTCTCCATGCATACTTTGTACTTGAGACCAAGCTTCTCAAAGACTCTGAAGTATGTGGGTTCATGTAAATGTACTAACTCTGAACAGAAACAGTGACTGCAATAAGAGAGGCCATTCACCTTCTGCTAGCAGAGACCATTTGGAGAATAATTTGAATGTTGAAAACATACAGTAAGTGTTACTTGAGCTGGATTAGCAATCCCAGATGAAACTGTTAGCCTTGTTGTGTCAGCCACTGCACAGATGTACACCACCAAGAAAAGAGAGGCCTTGCCCTAAGTCACTCTGTGTCGAAACAGACTTGACAAAGGATGAGAAAGAAGGCACATGCAGAGGGGAGAGCATTCAACCGAGACCCTGCCAGAGCTGAGTGTGAACGGGTCACAGCCCCTCTGGTCCAGCTCATCATCACCACTGCATTTGCTTCTCCCCCTCCCAGCAGGATCAGTTTTGCACACTGTTAGTGAGATTTCAGGAGCAACAGGAGCCAAGGAGAGGTTGTGGTACGGAGTAAGAGGTGTTCTTGGGGAAGGGATACAGCTCCTCCACCAGTCCAAGTAAAAACCACAGATGGGGAAAACATCAATAGGGTTTTCTTGCGGAAAACCTTTCCCAGTGATGCAGTGGGAATAAGAGGGCATTTGAAACTCAGCCTCTGTACACAGGAATCGCCCTGTGGCCACCCAGCCATGATGGCCACAGAGGAATTGTTTGGGTACCTTTCCCTGAGCAATGCTCTCCTGCAGCCCACAGGGCTTCTCCTCTGGTAAAAAACACAGAAAAAGGCTAACGTTGTCTGCATGGGAAAGCACCTTCTTCGTTTCCTAAGGAAGGGCATTCCAGAGTTCCCAGTTTTCTGACTTTGCCACAGAGGGCAGGAAAGGATGACTCTGCACTCTGAGCCCACCTTATTTCTGCTCATAGTTGGAAATGTGGTCTTCAACAGTGGGGAGTGGAATCCTACTTTTCTGGTTAAAGTGACAGTCTTTGGTAAATCTTTCCTGTGTTCTGCACAACTCTCCGGGACTGGCACTTTGTTTTTCAGTCACTATCTGAAATTCCCTTTTTTTCCTCTTCAGTTGAAATCTCATTTAGTTCAAGCCTTCTTCTTAAGAGATCTTAAGCAAACTTGTCAAACTACATTTTTTTAATCTCTGCTTTTTCTAAGTCTGTATACAAGAAGCTTTTAAATGCATGAGGGAATAAAAATGACAAATCATGATAGTAAATAATATTGCGTTGCGTTTATGAGAAGAGCACACATCTAACATGCTTGAGGTCACATGGAAATGTGTCTCTGCTTAAAGAATCATCTTTTTTTTTAATTCCTTCAAAAAGAATTAGTAGTGATGTAGCCATGTGAACATTCAACCACTGTAAACTGTGGAGAGCTTGTAACACCTTTTAGCAAAGTTTATTCTTCCAGCAGTCCCTGCAGACTGCACTATGATATTGCTCATCCTCAGGAAAGGTGGCATGGAAGACTCATAACTCAGGTTTAACCAGAGTAAGGGGAAGCAGGAAGAATTGAGCTATGCAAATCATTTGTATGAGCTGCAGCCCTGCAGAATTTCACTTGTTGCTTTTACTTAGAGAAAAACACTCATGCAGAGCTGACAGCAATCCAGATGCACTCTGCCACAGCTGCTCCCATAACAGCAGCAGCCGGAGAAGGTGACAGGCAAAACCTATGTGAAGAGGAGCTTCTGGAAGCATTAGATTCCCCAGCCCATATTTTGGAAGGAGCTAAATCTCCACGGTGGGGTAAAGGCACACTGCTCCTCTGCAGATGTGGGCATTGCTTTCAAATGCTGCAGCTGCTGGGAGGTGTTCAGAGGAAGATGCTGACTGTGATAAGCTTGCCTGGCCTTCTAAGAAATAGGAGCCGTGGTTAAACACCTGCCCTCCCATCACCCCAGCACCTTTAATAGATAATTTTACTACCAATATCTTAAACTGAGCACCTGCAAGCCTGCAGCTGTGCTCTTGTCACTAAAATCAAACCCCCATGACCAGAACTTCCAGGAATGCAGGTTCAGTGGTGACCCCACCAAGATTTCCTCCTAGCCTGCCCTGCTTGCCTCACCCTGTTGGGTGGGCACAACTTCAGGCGCAGCAGAATTGCTGTCCCTCCTCTGGACTTTCTGATGTGCCAGGCTTTTTGCAGACATTTGCAAGGCATCTCTTCTGTAAAGCTCATTTAGCATTGCCCCTTTGCAGCGCAGCAATACAAGGAGAATTTCACAGAGACAGCTCTCACTGTGTGTGGTTAGGGTTTAATGCGTAACACTAGTTTTCAGAGACTCAAGAGCTCATTTAGATCATGCCATAGAACATTAGCTGGCAGCTAATAGGTATATATGTAGCTGCAAATGTTTGCTTTGTGGCAGATAAGCAGGAGTCTTGTGTCTTCCTGGAGCCTGACTGGAATTCAGATATTGACTTTTTCTTTCCCACAACACATATTTGATCGTACAATACTTTTGAGACCTTGGGCAAATATACTACTACAATTTAAACATTATGTGAGTCAAATGCACCCATTACCATGAATTGAAAACAACAGCTCAGAAGAACTCAGATCTCAAGCAAATGTTTTAATGAGGATTCAGTCTTTATGACACTCACATTCTTAATAGTTCATCTGTTGATTCTGAGAAGATTTCTGAATATAACAACACTCTTAGAGCAATTTTTATCATTATTTCCATTGGAGGAGCCTGAAGCGTTTAACATCTGTTCATTATTTACCCAGCACAAGGTACTTGGCAGGAGCATCCAGCTGTCACAAAAGTAAACCAAGGCACAGAGGGGCAGGTCCTCATAGCCAGTCTCAATGGTTCATATGGTGCTAGAGCAATCTGCAGCAGGTAATGAGGCATCCAAGTAGTTACCAAGGTTATGAAATAATCAATAGCAAAATGAGACATCAGAGTCACCTCTGCTGGCAGCAAGGCAGGCTCTGTAGGTTGGACCCCTCGCAGCCCCCTGGCAGATTAGGGAGGGAGTTTCTTGTCAGAGATATCAACAGAACTCAAGTGGGGATTTTTTTCTTTTTTTCTTATTTAAAGATTTTTAAAAATCCCACATGGATTTATCTTACCATGGGAAAGCATTTTTCTGTGTTGTGTTATTAATCCTCCTTTTCTGTCCTCGAACCTGTATTTTAAGATACTATGACGTTATTTCCTCAGCAACAAGTCAGTTTCCTGATCCAAAATGATTTCTTCCTTTCCATATCAAATCCGGTGCAATTACTTTTACTTCCTATTTATTTATTTATCTATTTACTTTTAAATGCTGTAATAAGGAAAACATCTTGAATTATTCTGAGCTTTTTGGAATGTTGGCTGTAGTCACATTCTGACTACTAAGAATGGACAGAGTTTTATGAATGGAAGTATGCCAAGAGAACAGTATCCATGAAAGCAACAAAGAGATTCTCTAACAGCCACAGCGCTGCTAGCTCCAGAAGTAATGGGTTTAAATTCCCTTTTTCATGAGCAAGCAAAACAGGTATTTTTGATAGCATTGATCCAGATTCTGCAAACTTTGAGACTGCACGGTCAATTAAAACCATATACAGATCCTTTGTTTACTCTAACCGACAAACCAATGAGAGATTCACTCTGGTCATTGAGCCAAGAGAGAGTGGATGTACGTCACTGCATTTACTTTTCTCCCAAAAAGACTTTGGAGTAGTGCAAACATAACACTTGCCTCAGAATACCCATCGTACTTTTTGTGCACTGAGCCATATATCTTCTCATACATAAAACTGTAGATTTTCAACATGTTGTGTTTTGAACCTCCCTCCCTCCATCCCCCATTTAAAAACTGTATGGAGAAGACCACTGAGAATGCAAAGATACTGCAATAAAAAGCTTGAGTCCCCACACCATGTGGTTTCTGTGGCTGATGACAGTGTTTCTGAATCCTTTCTAGGAGAGGTTTGCCAAAATACACGCTAGTACAGGAAATAGAACTGACTTCAATTCAGTTATCTGAACCAATTTTATAACAAAACACCACCTACTTTAGAGCAATCTACAGCAGCACGACTATAATTTTATGGACATGGGTTGCTTTTAATTAAGTTCTCCAGTACTGTAAGAGAATCACTGAATCAGAATCACCACGGTTAGAAAAGACTTCTAGGATCATTCAGTCCAACTATCCACTACCACTAATATTTCCCACTAAACCATGTTCCTCTAAACTTTTCATACACATCTCCAGTGATGGTGGCCCCACCACCTCCCCAGGCAGCACATTCTAGTGGCTGACCACTCTTTCTGAGAAGAATTTTTTCTTAATGTCAAACCTGAACATCCCCTGGCACAACTCGAGGTCATTCCTTCTAATCCATGGGTGTCTGACATTTTGGTTTGCCTAGGCTGTGTACATAAGGTCACTCTGAAAGTAATGCCTCTTTTTTTTCCCACGGGAAATACAACCAATGCTAAGAGCACAATAACACTGTTTGATATAACAAAGTCTCAACTACAAAATACTATTTGTCAACATAGCCACCACCATAAGCTGTGTGTTTTTGCCAGCAAAGAACAAGAGCCTGCTTGTAAGAATCCACACTAGCAAAACTGAATCACTGTCACTGTCACCACAGCTGAAATGCACCATCCCCCTCCCCACGGTGCTCACATGCACTGTTTGGACTCCATAAATGTTCACAAGTGTCGATGAATGTCAATCAGTGCCATCTTTTCTGCATGGAGGAATTCAGTGACTCACGTTTACTTCATACACACTTCTGTGTCAAACACCATTTTGTCAGACTGTACCTTTGCTGCCTGCTGGCACGTGGCAACAACATGCAATGAAATATTGTCAGGAAGATTCTACCTCTACTTCCATACCACTGACATCCACTTCTAACATTATGGGCCCATACAATAAAATAGCAGGCTTACTTTCAGAGCAGCCCTCATTAAATATATAATACAGTTCATGTATGTGAGTAACAAAACTTAAGCTGTAATATTTTTTATTAAAACAATAAAAGGGAGCCAAGAAAACACAGAACTAGTGGGATGACCTGTTTGACCATGTTTCTGTGAAACTAACATATCAGGCTGATTCGGTGGCCGTGTCTGCAATTCTTAGCGAGATCTCAAGGTATTCACTGGAGATTTTTGATGTAATTGTACTCCCACTGCACTTCATCCTTCAAAATATCTGTTCACAAACATGTGTACTGCCAAGAAGTGATGACATGAAGGTCTCCATGAGCATCAATGTTTCATGGCACCTCCCACTGCCAGTATGATGAATATGTGGCTTCTGTTTCCCAAAACCAGATTTTCACGAACTGGGTCAACTGAAAAGAAGCTGGGGCTTCCAGCACCGTAGGACCATCAGGACAAGTTGTTATCTTCCAGTATGTAAAAACAGTGATTTTGGTAGCATGCATTTGAACAGCTGTACATTGGCTTCTTCCTCATGGGATGAAGGCAGCTCCTCAGCTTTGTCTGCTATTGCATACTGATTCTGGATTTTGCCCAGTGGCAAGGCTCAGAAGTGATTTCTATCCACTTCTCTCAAGATACTGACTGCAATGCCAAACAGCAGCAAGATTAAAAGCCAGCAGGCTTACTGTGCAGGGGATGGGGAGAAGCCCAGCATGGGCTCTGACGCAATGGCCTTAAAAGCTCAAGAGCTGATCACAAACTGTAGGCCAGAGTATTCCTTCCTAAAATACAGAATTCTGTGAAACTAATATATTTTGAGGAAAATTAAATGGTGGTACTTTGATGGGAATTTTCTTCAAAAATATCTTTGATATTTACTTGGTATTTAAAGGTAGATTTTTTTTTTTTTTTTAATGAATCAAGCATCTTTCATTTCTGTTACAGAATATTCAAATTGAAGCCCCCAGACTGTTCTGTTCTCAGGAAATGCTGTTTGTTCTGATTTTCTATCTCATCCTTTAACAAAGCCTCAGTGCTGAAACACGGTAGGACACAATCTGTGTTCCAAGCAGAGGACTAAGCAGGCCCACCAAAGCACCCTCATGTCCAAAACCTTCTTCAGCCTTTGCCAGCACAATGCCTTACCAGACCTGGATTTCTTTCAGATGATTCATCAACAACTTTCCCTCAAGTCTTTGCTTCAAAATGGGCTTGTTCCCCTTCCTTGTCCTCCCAGCCCCAAAAGTACCAGCCTGTACCACTCCTTCCTCTTCCCCTCCTTCCCTAAGGCTGTTTTCTCAACTGCTTTCTGTTTTCTGAGCACTCTTTACTGTTCCCATGCTGTGAAGACAAAACAGACCTTTTGCAATAATTCTCCTTCATCAGATCTCTTTTGAGTTCTTGCTGTTAGAATACAATCAAAAGACAGAACCCCTGAATGCAACACAAAGTGAAATTCCTCTTTCATCACAGCTCTTGTTGCAAGAAGAAAGCCACCAAATCTTGCAACTGACACAGCCTCAGACAACAGCTGATGACTTGAGACACTCAAGCTGATGAGTTGAGACTGCAAGTGTTTCCTTGTTTGAAATATAATTCTATCAGAGGCTGGATGTAAATGATGCATGTATAACATGTGACAGACATACCCATTTGTGCAGAGCAAACCTCAGTATAAAAACCATGCTATTAATACTGCCAGGGTTGAAATACTTCTGTATCTTAGCTCTTTGCTCTGAATCGTTATCCTTCAGGGCATTACAGAGTACCATGGAAAACATCTAGCATTTTGCAGACCTCCTCTGCATAAAACGGTTGAAACCGTGTTTGTTTTTTAAAATTGCAAAATAAGAGCTTCCTTGCCTGGATTCAAGCCTGAAGCCAAGTGCAGAGACCATATTCATATCTTGCTGTGGGAGAAAGGGAATTCTTGTGTGAAAGAAAGAAATAAACTCTCTCACAGGGACAAAGTAGAGATAGGTCAAAATCAAAGTACTTAAAATGAGTGAAGTAGTTGAAGCATAAATCTGAATAAGAAAAAAAGGTATGTTGTTCTCCCATAGACATATTTTCTTAGTACTGCTTATCAGATCATCTTAAAGTAACAATTTTTTCTAGAAAGAGGTTGAAAATTAATTACAGTTCTGCAATTCCTTTAGAAGCTCCACTTTCATGGATAAAATAAACCGCAGATGTTAAATGATTCACCTACAAGGTCTTCAGACACACACAGAAATTCTTGCTAACTCTGCATTTCCAGTCAACCAATATAAGCAAAAAAGACCAATGCCTCCTGGCAACCACGGCACAATACTACTTCAGAAAAAAAGAAGAAATCCTCCTACAGATACAATGTTCACTTCTTTTAAATGGAAAGAAAGCTTTCCCTTAAACCATATCCTTTCTACTTCATGGAAACCCCTCCTAGAGCCAATTTTACACATCTGAGTTCTAAATCTCTTAAGCTCTTATGCTAATGTATAATTTTTTTTTTTCTCGATTCTTGATGTGAGAGGCACTACATATAGCAGACAAGGGGATAAAGTGCTATCAGAAACAAACCAGGGTAGAGCCAGATGTTCTCATAACTCTCGATAGGCCATACACACCTAGCTGCAGTTTTGAGAAAGCACAGATCTTCCAGTCTCTCACGCTATCAACTCTAAATTGTTTTTCCAATTTGTAAGTACTCCAAGGCTTTTATCAGACAAACAAGGCTTTTATCCACACAACTCGCATTCAAGATTGCAGCACTTCATATAGTGTTCCTCTTACACCATAGCTTCATAAAAGAGCAGTCTTGCAATCAAGCCTTCTATTCTGGATCTTTCTTTCTGCTCCAAAGGAAAACTGCTAGTCTTTGAGTGCGCCATTCAGTGAATATTTTCAAATCTTTTTCAGTTAAGCTGGATATTATCTGTAGGCTCCTCAAGAAAGCCCAACAATTTTTGCCTAAGAATTTCTATTTGATAAGGCTCAGAAGCCTCTATTCCATTTTCTTCGTCTGTGTTCAAATTTGCTTTCAGTAAACAGTTTTGTTTTTCAGAATTACCAGTACAAAGAATTTAAACCAGCCAGATGGAAACACCTTCATGAAATTACTGAGAAAAGTCATGTAGTAATATTGCAAATGAGTTCCAGGAATTACTGAAAGTCACTTGCTATTTACTGCCTGGTAATACAGTACTTGAGGTTTTCCGTCACTAGCTCAGTTGTGCTAAAGCTAGAAAAATAAAATTTTTCATGCTATACAAATGCCTTTTCCTGCTGGCTCACTCTGCAAAAAGTACTGACCTGGTTTTCAAGCAGACATTAGAAAAATGGGAGGACCTTTCTTTATTTGCTTTGTGGCCAAACTGCTTGCAAAAAAACTAACAGTGAGAGCAGGAACAAGACGGTTAGCACAGAATTGAAGGGCAATTGGCATAATTCTACCACAATTTCAAACAAAGTCTGTTGCCCTCAGTGAGTAGATGAAGGACAGCATTCAATGTTTGTTTCAACCTGCAGCTGCTTGTCCACATTGACTAGGCAGAGCCCCTCACCCTCACAAGGACAAGGTGGTCCCATCTACTCTTTGAGATCATCAGCTAAGACCACAGTGTGGCTTTCATGCTCCCAAGGAACTGACTTCTTCCAGACAAACATACCAGTGCTCCTGTTCCTTACTGAAGCACGCATAGAATCTCAGGGTGGCATGTGTGACTAAGGACCACTTGATAAGTAAAGGCTTGTTTTTCATCTGCCTGCCAAGTCCTGTGTGGACATCGCACGTGAGGTCTTATGCTCAGAAAGAACACCTACATAAAGAACTTGCTGGGGAAGGAGCGACAGCACTGCAGATTTTCCTATGTTGATGGCATATTTGAGTGACAAAAGTCACAGATCAGAGAGAGACAGGGAAAGTTAAATTGTGAAAGAGAACACTCAATTGGGTGCTGCCCGTGTAGAGTATCAGCATTACTTCATTATAATCTGGCTGACTGAAAAAGGCAATTAATTAATTCCCCAACTGAATGTTTTAAACAGCAAATCACTCAAAAGCCGTGCACTTCTGCAACTTCACTTTACACATTAGTGTGCAGGAAAATGGAGAATAAATAAATATATCCACAATGCAGTTTCAGCTGGCGCAAATGATTTTGCAAAGACTGCTAGAAGAAATGTGTCATTCCCGAGTCCCAGAAATGAAAGTAAAATGCAAAGTCATCCAGTGGTAGACATGCCCAGAAAACAAACAAACCAGAAACGTGTCATCTGTTGTTTGTACAGAAGAAAGAAGATAAGCATAGGGAGTAACTCACAGAACGTTCTCAGAGCAGCCCCCTCATCAAGAAACACAGACCAACATTAAAGGATTACATTATTTGTGAACTTTGTGTTCTGTCACTATTAAATTTTGCAGCATTACTCAAGTCATTAAGGGAGACCATTCAATTTGAAATGCCTCTGGTTTTGGAATTGTTGGTTAATATGTAATATTTCCTCTTTTCTGATATTTTGGTTAGCAGCAAAGAGCTTTTGATCCCAATGTTTCAACATAAAAAAAATCAAGTTAACAAAAATGGACTTTCAGGTGCACTTGTGAAGCATGTTGTGTACTTTGTATGCTGCCAGTTCCTGGAAGACTCAGCTAACCCCTGTGGTACATACATTTTATGGCACATATTATGGAATATTTCAAGAATGCCCTCCCACAATCGTAAGGCAGCTGTCACTGTAGCACTGGAGGAGGAAGAGAGTTATAACTTTATAATCAAGTCAGTGCTAAAGGGGACTTGCAGATTGTGGGTGCTTGTACCAGATAATAAAACTTCAGATTAAGCTAAAATGCTAGTTTCTCTAGTCTTGAAATGCTGATGTTTCATTATTTAAATCTTAATGCTGTTAACAACAGTTACAGGAGGAGAAAAGTAGAGAGGTCAAAAATGTTTCTCATTTCTTTACTCTTTTCCTGGAGAAATACCAGTGAAATACACAAGCAGAAGCAGAAATAGCAGCACAGGTTCTGACTGGGAGAGACACAAGATTTTACACATCTCAGGCAGAGGAGAATCCATTCATCAGGAAATACTCAAGAAAGACATCCCACCAAGTACTTGTCATCTGCCTGAGAGGGGAAACCTGGAACAAGACTCAGTCAAAATCAGTCAAAGAAAAGAATTTTATCACAGTCTTTTATATCTCTGTTAAGAATTTGGAGAAGAGAGATGAGAATCAAGACCCAATTAAGTAGTGCCCAACTTGGCTTCTTTCTCTAACTCCAGGAAAAATCTGTCTGCATGAATTCTGAATAGCTGTGCCTTTCCAGCTGGTTTGCATCCTGTAGCATCTTCTACTTCATGGAGCCTTCTCCTCTCTAGAGTATTTCACAGAATCATACAATGAATAATAGCATCACAGACTGGTTTGGCTTGGAAGTGACCTCTGAGATCACCTAGTTCCAATCCCCTGCTATAGGCAGGGACACCTCTCTGTAGACCAGGTTGCTCACAGCTCCATCCAACCTGGCCTTGAGTGCTTCCAGGGAGGGGGCATCCACAGCCTCACCAATATTTTCCATTGCCTCACCACTCTTGCAATAAAGAACTTCTTCCTAATATCTAGTCTAGACCCATTTCCCCTCATCCTGTTGCAACATGCCCTTATAAGAAGTCCCTCCCCAGCTTTCTCATAGGCCCCTTTCAGGTACAGGAAGGTTGCTATAAGGTCTCCTTGGAACCTTCTCTTCGCCAGGCTGAAGAGCCCAGCTCTCTTAGCCTGTCCTCGTAGAGGAGGTGCTCCAGCCCTCTGATCATCTTCATGGCCCTGCTCTGGACTCACTCCAACAGCATCATGTCCTTATGTTGAGGCCCCAGAACTGGAAGCAGTACTCCAGGTGGGGCCTCACGAGAGCAGAGCAGAGGGGCAGAATCAGCTCCCTCGACCTGCTGGTCACACTTGTCTTGATGCAACCTAGGGTACGGTTGACCTTCTGGATTTCAAGCGCACACTGCCAGCTCATGTTGTCTTTCAACAACCAACACCTTCAAATCCTTCTACTCACAGCTGCTCTCAAGCCATTCTCCACTCAACCTGTATAATCTTGGGACTGCTACAACCCAGATGCAGAATCTTACACTCAGCCTTGTTGAACTTCATGACATTGGCATGGACCCACCTCTAAAGCCTGTCCTGGTCCCTCTGGATGGTATCCCTTCCCTCTAGTCTGCCAACTGCACCACTCAGCTTGGTGTCATCTGCAAAACTCCTGAGGGTGAATTCAGTCCCGCTGTGCATGTTGCCTACAGAATGTTAAATAGCACTGGTCCCAGCTCCAATCCGTGAGGAACACCTCTCATCACCAGTCTCCACTTGGATGTTGAGCTGTTGATCACAACACTCTGAGTGTGACCATCCAACCCTTTCCTTACCCAGCTAGTGGCCCATCCATCAAATCCATTTTTCTCCAATTTGGTGACAAAGATATGCGGGACAGCACGAAAAACTTTGCACAAGTCCAGGTAGATGACATCAATTGCTCTTCCTTTACCCTCTGATGCTGTAATGCATCTCTGATGCATCATGAAAGACCACCAAGTTGTCTGATTACCACCAATCACTTCATCTGTATTTTCCATGTGCCTTAGTAGGACCTTCAGGAGGATCTGCTTCATGATCTTGCCAGGCATAAAGGTGAGACTGACTGGGATGTAGATCCCTGGATCTTCTTTTCTTTCCTTCTTGAAAATGAGGGTTGTGTTTCCCCTTTTTCCAGATAGTGGAAATTTCGGTGTAATGCTATGAACCTTTCAAATATGACAGATAGCATCTTAGCAACTGCCAGTTCCCTCAGAACCTATGGATGGATCTCATCAGGTCCCATGGTCTCGTGCACTTCAGGTTCTTTAGATGATCTCGAACCTCATCTTTACTGACAGGGGGCAAATTTTCCCAGAGGCTTGATGACTTTTGAGAGTTGCCTCTGTCATCTGGTCTGTGAGATTTCATTGGTGTAGAGGTGATCCAGTAATGACTAGTCTAATAATATTGGTCTAGTAATGACTGGCAATGACCAGGCTTTTTTCTGTGAAACAACTTTGGTTTTTCTTTCCTAACCACAGACAGGCAGACTCCAGCAGTAACAGCATGCCAGATTTGGTGGAAGAGATCTGAAACACTGCAGCCTACCTGCCTCTGGGGCCCTTCCTTGATGGGACCTCAAGCTCAACAGAGATTTGAGGTGCATTTGATGAAACATTTTTCTTATAATGAGCTCTCCAAAGAAATCCAAAAGGCTTTTTAACTCACAAATCCAGTTTTATTTTACAAGATTCTTGCTCTTTTTTTTGCAGGTCTAACCAGATACTAAGCATCTTTCAATGTTCAGGTCAGCATCTCCCAGAATACATACAGCTGCTCCTGAAGGAAGCAAGATTTTTCTCTCTCTTCCAAATGTGTCCACAGAGCATAGTTGTTCTTACAAATGAGCTTAACATATGGGCTGAGAGCAAAAAGAAATAAAAAGTCACTGCTAACAAGCCCCCCACATTCACAACAGGAAACCACTAACAGAATTTTCCCCTACAACACTCTGACAGCAAGTCTTTTATTAATGCTGGGTCTCATGGGTTTTACTATTGAGATGTATTTTCTTTGAAATGGCATTAGTTTCTTTAGTTTTTATTCTTTATTTATTTAGTCTTGAATCAGACTTTTTTTTTTCAGATGCTAAATCTTTCTGACCATGAGGAAATCATGACTACACTAATATGTGTGAAACCCAGAAGTGAAGCTAGATAACACTGCAAGTAAGTCTCTTGAGAAAGATATCCTATCCCGAATGCATGTAAAACACCACCATTTTTAAAATCATGTCCTTTAAAACAAAATATATCTATATATATATTGTGCTTGGGCATATTCACAACCTGCATTTTATAATTCTCCTTGTCTATTTATTACACGCTCAACCAGTCTAAGAGACCAAGATGTGAAACTCTAATCCAAGTCAGGTTTATATGGCTATGCCTCATCATAGAGCTCAACATTTTTGGATGTCAATTATATCTGCTAATCAGTACAGGTAGTGGAAGCTCAGTACCCAATATGCTAATTATCTGAGGTATAGAGACAGATGGGAATGAAGCTGAAATACCAGGCAAGAAGGACTATGGCAGGTGTAATACTGTATTTTTCTGCAGTTAAAAATGATGGTGGGTATATCTACATGGCAGTAGAAAAATAAATGTTACATTTGTTCTTCACAGCGGTACATACTAACTACTGAAAAATTCTCCTGAGATGTACTAGCTGCTATAACTCTCCAGCACCAACATTTAGGTACCTCTCTCCCCTTCTTTAGGGCATGTGTGAAGCTCTGACAGATCATTCTGCCTTGTCAGGCTTACCAGTAAACAGCACTGTAGTTTAGCTCTGACAGAAGAGCAGTATAAAAACAATAGCTACATTGAAATCCTGGCTGCCAACACCCTGCAATACGTAAATTTTTAAGCTAAGGTGACAGGCTTTGGAATAGTTCAAAGAAAAAAGGACTGAGAAAACATGTTTTTAGTCACATTTGTCTTTATTGCACCATTACACTCCATCCATTTGGATGCTCCTCTCAGCTCCACTTCTGAGAAACACATTTGTCTCTGGATACTCTCCTAACCTCTATTCCTGGACACATTAATGAGGTAGATAAGCAGGAAAAGATATAAGCCCTCTTTCTTCATTTCTTCTTACTTGATGGCCCAAACTAGGAAAAATCCCAGTAGAGAAGCCCCTGTTTTCAGGTCAGATGGATGCTCGAAAGAATTAAGCAGCTCTAGAATTTCCTACCTAGCATGCCATCACTACAAAGCCAGTATGGGGCATACTGAGGAATGCTGTATTAAAACCACCCATGTGCGGGCACTGAATGTTGCTTTTCACAGGCAAGGTGGTTACTTACCAGTGACAGAGAACCAGTCAGGCAGACGTGTCTGATCTCAGCAAGAGCTGCCATCAACATCACTATATCTCCTGGAAGAAACACCTCAAATCCTGTAAACTAACAAACTATTCTTTACCTTACAGTATGATTTTCCTAAGAAATTGTATGAAGAAGCTTGTGACCCAGCTACAATATGAAACAAAAAAAAATGCTACTAATAAATCAGTGCAGAGCAAGAACGTGGTCAGAAACTGCTGTTTTCATTACTTCTGAAGTGATTTTTGGGTACTTCAAACTGACCAGAAATGCACGGTTGGTTATGATTTCTTCTTGAACAAACGAAATCTATAGAAACAACATTGTAAATGGAACTTTGTCCAAAATCACATCAGTCAGTACAGTACTTCAGAGACACCAAGTATCCCTGTAAATCCATAGTTACTCCTTCCAACAACTGCTCTGAAATAAGAATAAACACTTGCAACTAACGGAATAATTTCAAACTGACTAATTTATTCAAGACCACAGAACATAGAGTAAAATCAGCCCCATTCTCTAGTCATTCCTTCTGTTTTTATGATTGACACATACAGTCAAACTAGAAGTGCTTTTAGATTTTATAATAACTGTTGACCACAGTTAATAACTGCTGACTTCATCTTTATTGCTTATGAAGACAGTGAGCTTGGATTGTCTGTTAACACCATTACCCAGCAAAAACTATTGCAAACCGAAAGCAGTAAGTCTATAGACTCTGTGCTTTTATTTATTTGTTTGTTTGTTTGTTTATTTATTGGCATGGATCCTCTAGCTTTTAAAAACCTAAAAAATGCCCTACTTTTCTTTCAGTCCCTATGCTTCTGCTGTAAGTAATTCTTATTATCTATTCCTGTAATTTTAAGCATTTATTCTTTGAAGTTGCCATTAGCCCCCCAGTTCAGGTTGATGTGTTTGATTTTATCTTACTTGCTCTAATTCACATTAAATTTTCTCTCCTGGAAGAGAGCTATTTAGGTTGCAATGGTATCTGACAAATGATTTTGGCACAAGCTGCCCCATGCTGAGCCTCGAGCTTCTCAAGCCCTCCTGTAAGGCACCAGCGTCTTCTTCTTGTCAAATGTCTCATTGTTTCAGCCTACAGCTCAGCCACAGCTCTAAAACTAAAGATCCTTAAAACACCTAAAAAATGCTACATTTTTTCACAAAGCAGATTTAGAGTTAGAAGAGGAAGAGCATGAGATGTTTTAGCCTTTCCTCTTGAAGCTGCTCCAGTCAGCAAAGGCAAAAAAGGAGCGTAAACCCAGCCTCTTCTCCTGATGTCATCCTTCCTTTCTGCCTAGTTTATTCCAGCAGGGATCAGGCATGGTTGACATATTTGGCTCTCCCATGTGTTTCAAGATACAGATTTTTCCTGGTAACGCACATAAAGAATTACAGAAATGAAAATTCACGCACCAGGGGTCCTCAGATATTTCTAAGGCTAAATAACAACTAAGCAAGGAGCGCCAGAACAAAAAATAGGCAGATAAATAGCTTTGCCATCTTACCCTTGTTATTTCCAAGTGATCAGCTGGTGAGAGTTGTAGAAACAGAACAGAATAGGCTATACCAAGATCATGTGCATGTCCCTCCAGCAAGTGTGCTACTGCTTAAGGAAATCTGAGAAAGATTTCAGTATCACAGAATTGCAATTGTCACTGAGTTGCAGAAGGATAATAACTAACCCGCAAGATACGGATTCAGCCAGCAGCTAGTGGGCTTTGTTTCACTATTATCAAGCTCCTATTTCCTTTACATGGTGAGATTTTTAAAAATGACCCTCAAGCAATGATGACCCAAGCCCTTATGCTGTACACTGTATTTCAGAAATTTCTTGTTCAACTCAAGCTGCCTTTTCCAACATGCATAATGTGCCAATAGCAGTCTAAAAGCAAACAGAGAACTGCATCCCAAACTTTGTGTGTCAGTAGGTGATTGATAAAATATTTAAGTGGGAAACAGTCATCTGGTTCCATAACCAGCATCATAACCAGATAACAAGCCTAGGCACTACTTAACAACGTCCACCACAATTTTCAGCAACTGAGAATCTGTGCAGCGTTCTGATGACACAGCCACACAGGCTCTGTCCCTGAGCACAGCCTTGACACTTGTTACTCACCACCAGTAATTTTCTCAGCATGTAGATACACCAAAATTTATCATTCAGAACAAGTCATGCTGTTTGCTCAGCTGTGATTGCAGTATCTCTCCTTGTCCAGCTGCCAACAGACATAAGAACAGATTCCAACTTTTGTCTCTCTGGCATGGCTACGGACTGGTAAAGAAGAGACAGCTACCAAGAAAAAAAATGCTGTGGCAACATAAGGGGAGAACTTGCATAAATGCAGGTTCTAGTGATCCTGACTGTCCCATCGTTGTGTCTAAAGTGGAAAAACACAGGTTTCATGTTGGACAGGAACACTGTCACAGCAGCTAGTGAAGCATTTTCTCTGGAGAGAGGAGCCAGAACCTGCTGCACAGAGTTAATTTGTTTAGAGTTTTGACCTACAATCTGATATCTAGTCTTTGAAGTTCCTCTCCTTCCAGCTCTACCACCAAAGGTTCCACAAAACAAGGCAATAATGGCAATAAAGAAGAAAGATCAGAAGTCATAAAAGTGATACATGGACGGTTTCAGAGAAAGCCTGTGTGAGGGGAAAGCTGGAAAGAAAGGAGCCTTCATCATGTTGCTCAGAAGCATTAGTTTTCACATGTGGTGGTTTTCAAGCAATCATTCAAAAAACAACTTATTTCTTGTTTGCCACCCCAATGGCAAATTTTATAGTTGTTTTGAGATCTTTGACAGAGCATGAATGAGCAAACGTGAGAGAAACTTTGGTGCTGGAGAACCAGGAAGAAAATTTGTCCATGCAAAGCTCCAAAAGCAGCTGGTGAATTTTGGCACTTCTCTGGGTACTCACAAGGCCTGATCTCACAGCAGCACTGTGCATGTGCCAATCAGCAACGAATGAGGAAACAAGCCCCTGATTACTAAAAGAGAAGACAACACCCTGTACTGTGTGGTGACTCGACAAAAAAGGAGCTCCTGCACCTAGAGGTGGAACCTGCCTCACACTTTTGTGGTGTGCAGTATCTGACCACAGCATCATGCACACTAAAAAGGTTTTCATGGGAACATCTGCACATGTGGTGGTAGCTCTGGGCACTCAGGGGGAAAAAAAGAAAAAGAAAAAAAAAAAACCAACAAATTCAGCACTTCCATTTCAAATCACATCGTTGTTACTGCACTAAATTAAAAAAGTGTTTGTCACGGATTCCAGCTCCCCTGCTATCAAATCTTTTGCTCTTCCTTCATCTGAACCACACCAAGGGCCAAATGCTGGAATGACTGCTGAATAAAACCATTTTGTGCACACACAATAGGCGTTCTGTTCAAGCCACTTAGAGCATATTTTACAATAAATCTTTTCATTATCAGAGGCATTTAAAAAATGTTTTGCCTTTAGTCAGTTTGCAGATTCACTGTGCACTGTATTAAGTTTGGCATTTGGTGCACAACACAATCTTTAAAAAAAAACCTTAATCATTTTTAAACCGCTCTATGTTGCCAGAGAAGACCAACCAGGGTTAAGCAAACACGTTTTCATATTTAATCTTGTGTTGGTGTGCAGTAGATTCTTTCTCAGAATAGAAACCCAGGTGACAGTATCTATATGGATTCAACTGCTTTACACCACTGGTTTCTTAGGGTGTTTTTTAAAATGTCATCTACTGGGTATTCTAAAGGGAAGCTGTTACATGTCCTTGAATGCATTTTTTTTTCTTAATTCATGTTCAACAAAAAACACCTACATTCGAGATGAGCTGATTTTGTCACTGATCTTGCAAAACAAATCCCACACAGCGTTATATGTTTAAAAGTCATGCGGAGTCCCACTCATCTTGCCTGCTTAAAATTGGTTTCCTAGAACCTATTGTAGTACAAGTATAAATAATGTCTTAGACCTCACACCGAGAATAATAATAAAAACACAAAATATCTTCTGAACAAAAGCAATGCCAGATTGCCTCGTTGATGAGCTTTGTTTCTATTGTTAGAACAAAATGCAACAAAAACAAACTCCTACCACAGCTTCTAGTGAGCAACTCTCTAGACTGCAAAATTTCATGCTGTTCCCTGTGAGTCTGCTTGATAGTAATGAAATGAACTGGCCAGCATCAAAACAGTCTCCTCTTCACTAAGATCTGACATCAAAGTGACTCAATAGAAAACTCTGCCTGCTGATGCAAGACCTATAATGGGTTAATTGAAGAAGCCCTTTTCCCTGTATCAGAAGCCTCTTGTATGTATATGTATTAAAAAAAAAAGGGGGGGACTTCCCCCAGTCCCTTTTTCATATTGCATCTGATGCAGTGATCATTACTTCAACCAGGACATCTCACTCAAAGGCGATGAAGAGGGATACAAAGCTACAGAGCTACAGCCACCTCTTCATGTGCGTATGACTCCTTTACTCCTGGTTTCACTCTTCATCTTCTAAGAAGTAAATCTATCCTCTTTCCGTCTCCACACTTCATCATACTGGGGACAGTGCTGGCAATGACTTTTCACATTTTCCAACTGAGCACCTCAGAGTAAGACAGTGCCATAGAATGGGAGACAAGGCAGCTTGTCTCCCTCCCTGCAGCTGCACCTTTGCCAGCTGCTCTCCATGAGCATGCTCCTCCAGCCCAAGTTCTTCCTACTCGCTGTCATTCCTTGGTTTGCAGCAAACACTTGGAGATCCTGTGATGTCTAACACTTAACAGATGGCATAGAGTCCCCTTGTGAGTGACGTCTGTCATCAGATGACTGTCACCAAATGATCTCACCAGGAAAAGCTATTTCAAATACACTCTGGTTAGATGTCCCCTGATATCAGTCATATCAGAGAAATTGTGAAACGTTCCAAAATGCAGGCAGAGTGTGTTCTTTGTTAGATGTCATCCATACTATTCTGTAAGCAACACAGCAAGGAGCTGTGGGAAAAATTTTTACTACCTTAAAGTCACTGGGTCACTGCAGCTTCTATTTAGACAACTTCTAATGAGGCTTCAGAAACTTGACACAATGAAACTGGGGGAAAGTTATCAAATATGACTTGCTGGCCTTTTAGCAGAGAGCTACATTTTGCAGCAGTAATCATGGAGCACTGCAGCTCTGCTTCAGCTGTTTGGATATTACGTGTCTCCACGGAGCAAGTTCTCAGCAGAGATACAACTAGCAAGACTTCCTCTCTGCTCCTCCAGCTTGAACTCGTGGTACAGGGGCAGAACTGCCAGTTAATGAGGCCACTTCATTAAAATAAGTCTGATACCCAGGGCCTGACCCTGTCAAGCAGTGACTGCTGTGCTGAATCCTACTTTGCAACAGTGCTTGAAAATTCATGCCTGCAAATTGCTGAGGGCTCCTGCAAATAAAACCATGGTGCACATGACCTTTGCCATGCAGAATTATCTCCTTGCTAGTGTGGGCCCTTTGTCATGGTCGTCCAACTTTTTTGGCTTGCCTGGGTCACAGTGAGCAAACAGGAATTGCCTTGGGCCGCATAGAAAATACTGAAAAAAATTAACTTATTTAAATAACAAAGTTTACTTTTTTGTGTATTTTTTAATTAAAGCATAAAAAACAGAAAGCAACAAAAACATAAAACAAAAAGGGATGTTAGATCGTGTTTTTGTGAAACTAATGCATCAGGCTGGTTCAGTGGCTGCTACTCTTAGTGAGCTCTCTAGGTGTTCATCAGAGATTTTGGATGAAATATTGCTCTTCATGTACTTTATCCTTGACAAATACTGTTCACAAATGTACATACTGCCAAAAAGTGATGAGATGAATAAAGCGTGACTGTGAAGCAAAGGATATTTTTCTCTGGTAAGAGGGAGCTTATGAAAGTCTGGTAAGGAGACATGATGACATTTTTCTTTGAGTTCAATGTCTGATTGCAACTCTACACATTCCATGTGAAAATTTGCAAGTAATGTATTTATGCCAACAGAAAATGGAGTCACAAACATCCATTAAAAAAAATTTTTTTTTGAAATGTTGAAATCTATTCTCAAATTTATTTATCAAAATGGAAAGGATGGCTGCATATTTTTCAATGTTCACAGCACTGTGTTTAGCCAATGTATGAAATTGTATGTCATAACTTGAGCTAGCCATAATTTGTTTCATTTTAAACACTCTTATTGTCTGAAACATAGCACAGATAAGGTCATTTTCACTGCAAAGATGCATGTTTAACTCATTCGAATGAGCATACAAATGCACCAAAAATGCTAAATCTGTGAGCCAATTTTAGTCTTCAAATTCTGGCACAATTTTTACCTTCGATTCCATAAAGGACTTGATCTCTCTTCAGAAATCATGAAGCCTTTTTAGCATTTTATCCTTTTAGCCACCTTCCTTTAGAAAAGCAAATGATGACCCCATAATCAGCATTCATACTTTTAAGGAACTAGAATTGGTGCAGATTTGGTCCCCCGGACTTCTTGAAGTTCATAGTTTTGATGATGTGTATTTTTTTTTATTATTACCCATTTTTAAAGCTTTTGCACATAAATTTTCTTGATGCCTGATGCAGTGATATTTCCACACACGCAAACTACCAGTGGTAATTGCATCATCTTCTATTAATTTTGTAAGTCCCTCTTTTTTACCAGCCATCACCAGGGCACCAGTAGCTATACAAGTTGACAAACGGTAAAGAAAATTCCTCAGATGTATTTTTTTTTTTCTTCTTCATACAAATCAAGAGACTCAGTTGTTTCTTTCAGTGGTACCAAAGAAGCCACTTCTTTAGTGACGTTATATTTGTTATCAGTACCTTTAATGATAATGGCAAGTAGACCCATATCAGCATCAGCACCTTCATGGAATCATAGAAACACCGTCCCGTCCACCCCTCCTATCACCAACATTTCCCACTAAGCCATGCCCCTCAGCACTACATCTAAATGTTTCTTGAACATCTCCAAGGATTGGTGGCTCTACCACCCCCCTGGGCAGCTCGTTCCAGCACCTGAACACTCTCAGAAAAGGATTTCCTAACGTCTAACCTGAATCTCCCCTGGAGCAACTCGAGGCCATTCCCTCACATCGCTCATTACATGGGACAAGAGGCTGAACCCCACCTTGAATTTGGCATCATGTTCCTGCATATAATGACTTTTCAAATCATGATCTTTGAAACCGACATGATTTCCATGCAAATTAAGCACAGAACCATAGCATATGTCAGCACTGCACTGCAGCCTCCCCATGTCCCAGGGCTGGGCCACTCAGCAGAGCGGAGCTGCTGCCATGATGGCACAGTAGCAGCAATGAGCCATGGATGGGACATGTCTGCTATCTGAACAAATTGTTGTGTGAGTTGTTCAGCCATTCTAGAGGATCTAGAGTTACGCCAAATAGACTTTCGTTAGGGTCTCAGTATCAGCATTACAGCAAATGGAATGGAAAGAATCCACATCTGAGGCACAGCTTTTCTGCTGCACTGCAGGAGACAAGGAATGGGGAGGTACAAGGTGACTCCACCTTTTGCTGCCAAGCTGCTAGAAGTCACACCAGTAACCATTACACAGAACTGGGAAGCTTCAACTGGCACCCCAGCATTTCCAGCTTCACAGAGCTAGGTGTGGAAATGAGCACTGCAAACTGAAATTCAAGAGGCCAAGATAAATGTGCTCATGATCAGTCCCAAAATGCCCAGAAGTCAGATATTTGTGTGCAAGGTCTTACTATGAAAATATGAATATCTGGAATAGAAGAGCATCTGTCTGTCTGTGACCTTGGGCCTAAAGTTGCTGTGTGTCTTAATTAAATAAGTCATATCAAAAGAAAGGACATGAAAGGGCATGTAGGTCACAGCTGTCCTCTCTTTGGTAAGCTGGTCTGCCTGAGTCCAGCAGTGCTGCTGGGGTGAAAGACCACAGCACATATACTTTTAAACTTCTTTACTTTGGTTGCTCTTTTATTCTGGCTTCTTCTGCTTTTTCATTTCTAAGTGCTGTTTTGTTCTGTATGCACACCACTTCATGCTCTGTTTTCTCCTGCTTTCCACTGCCTCACCACAACCCCTCTCATTCCCTGCCCCTCCTCTGTGTGTGGCATCCTCCTGAACAAGCGGCCTCCTGAACGTTCTGTGCATCAAAAGTTGGTGCGTGCCAGAAGTGTCAAAACACATAACCTCTAAAAAACAGAGGCACAAATTAAAGTCGAAGCTCCCAGCAAGACGGAGGAGTCAGTTTTGTCTTTGCCAGGTCAGAGCTGTTTCTTTCCACACTTTACCACGTAGGTTGTACTAATAAATCTCAGAACTACAAAATATGCACGCAGAAGCATTATCTCTGTTCTTGGAATAGGAAGGAGTACAGTGCTTTCAGGCTCTCTTCCAGCGATATGCAAGATCTCTATGAACGCAAAGGCACAGCACAGCACGCCATTTTCTGGAGCCGGCTGAGGACATTTGCTAACTGCAGGCTAATGGTTGCTCCGAGCCTTTTCTAGGCATGCAGTGCTCGGCTAATATGTCAGGCTTCCTCTAGGTGGCACACACGGCTCTCCCATCTCTGAGATGGCAGCTTTCAAACTGACCGCCGCAAGTGCGACATGGAGAAGAACAAGTGCAGTCATCGCTGGGGATGGAGCAGACCACATACCCCCGGGTGCCGTTGTACCTGCCTGCTCTGCTTTCTATCACAGCTATGATTTACGTTCAAGTTTTATTTATATCAGAAATGGTGTCTCATTTCTTACAGGTGCTAGGATGGGAGCTCACCGTGCACCCAGCCTACTTTGCCCATTTCATCTGCCCAATGTATCTAAAGAATCTCTACTTACTGTTTTTCATCTCTCTCATCAGGTTCAGTTCCATCTGTGCCTTGTCTGTCCTGATTGCACATCCAGACAGCACCCCTGTACTCTTCCTATCTCACCTATCCCACCTTTCTCTACCATAATACAAGGTGTTAACATTTTTTGAGGGGAAGAGAGAAAAGCAGATATGCAGAGAGCCATGTTACAGCTATCAGGAAAATCTTTATTTATACGGCATCTAAAGTGGCAGTGGTCTTCATTGCTGTCACCTCTAAGCAGCACCAGTGATTCAGTTAATAGTGAACAAGCACATGATGACATGTAGTTGTGTGCACAGTCAGATGTGAGAGGAAAAAGTTAAGAAGGCAAGGAGCAATTTCCTAAGTGTTCCAAGGTTCTCTGGCTTCTAAGAGCTGAACAGCAAGTAACTAGCTTTCGATCTTTCACAACCTGCTTTTCAAAAGCAAATCACTCTTTGCTAGTCAGAAATTCTGTCCATCTAACTGAGAGGCTGGAAAAACTACATCTGGCACAGCGTCTAGGGGACATCATGTGCTTGGCACACAGTGCAGACATCTGTAAATGCCAACAACCAGTGCTGTCCTGCCCTTGGAGGACAGCACTTGACCAGTCACCACAGCCATGTATCAGGGTTTTTCTGCCAGTGATCACTGCTTTGATGTCCAGATACTAAGATTGCTACCAGCTTGGTGGCAGAAAGAAAGACATGCAGTCTTAGGCTGACACTGATGGTCATCTAGTGCACAGGCAGTTGTTCTGCCAGCTGCAGAAACCTACAACTCATAAAGCAAACTTTGGTGAGGAACTAACAGAAAGTCTCTGGAGCTGCAAGGTGGTAGATTTTAAAGGGGACAGCAAGAGTGATCGAATATGATCACTCAGATATGCTGGATTAATACATGCTAAGGGTCATTACAAGATTCCACACAGTCTGGAATTGAATGCAGTAGCAATCAGTAACTGAAAGGAAACAAGCAAACAAACAAACAAACAAAAAAAAAGCAATCCAGGTTTTACATTATTGCAAATAATTATTTTTTTTCTTTTTTTAACTGAAGCAGATATTCCCAATTGCATTCCACTCCTACACGAAGCCTTGAGGTAGAAACATAACATTTTATGAAGGACTGCAAAGTGTTAAGAAGCGCTGTGTCTACAGGAATGTTACTTTGGTGCTGTGACAGGTGGGCCCAGTGCCATTTCAGTAGCTAGAGAATGTGAAACACCTGTGTTTCCAATGTAATTGCCTCCTTCGTGATTATGTAACTCAAAAAACAAACACGTGTGCTTGATAGCAGCCATCATGGGCCACCCACAGAAGCAGAGCAGCATGTGGTAACTCATATCACCAATGTCAGCTGGCACTGCTGCACCAGCAGGCACAACAGAGCTGCGCACCCAGTCCATGCACAGTAGTTGCAGTGAGGGAATCAAGAGCAGTCCCTGCCCTGAAGCAGTATGACATTGGACAGTTGCTCAGCATCACAAGTCACCCTGAGATGCTTTGATTCACAGAACAAAGCATACACACCCATGCAGAGTACCGTGCCTGTAGTCTTTTCCCCATATTGAACATACATGTGGCTTACAATCAGGAAAAGCAGCATCAGTGTGATGAATGTTCCAAAGGACAGCAGAACTCCAGAGTGACCGTCGCATCTGACCAAAGGTAAGTAGACATGTTAAGAGGCACATTGTAATTTAATGAGGAACGAGGCTATTCAAGTAACTACTTCCATAAGAGTATCTTAAGATTGCAGTCAGTACAGACTCTACTGCTATCCAAATGGTTGAATTTCCAGCATCATCATGTATTTTCCACAATAAGATTACTTAACCGACCTCTCTAATCTGTAGAAAACCAGCGTTATTACTCAATATCATTTTGTCATGGCTTCTGTAGGAAAATGCTGCATGATACAAATTTAACATGGATTACAACTGGGGGGAGGGGAGGGGGAGAAAAAAGAAGAAATGTGCCCAAGTGGGGGTTTAATGACAGAAACAAAATCATCTACAGCTAGGTCAGGTTGCTCAGAACCTCATTCAGTCTGACTTTGAATGTCTGCAGGGAAGGAGCTTCCACCACATCTCTGGGTGAACAGTTGCAGTGCTTCACTGTTCTCTTCACTCTGTCAATAGTTTCAGCAGCAAAGCCTGGAGCTGTAATAATACACACATTTTGAAAATCCATTAAAAAAAAGGGGGCAGAAGGTAGAACTCCATATTATGCTGTTTCCTCTCCTCCACCATCCTCCTGCAGCTCAGAAACCTATGCTTAAGCCAAGACAACCCTCATTTTTTTAATCAAACCCTGAGATGTCTGCTGAATTTCCAAACTCCTTTACTTCAGCCAATCCAAAGAAATTTGAAAGACAAGCAGAAAAAAAGACAAAGCAAGTGAGCAGACTTACTTTTTGTGTTTGGAAGAGACTAAGTACAATTGGAAAGTAAAGTGACTTTCCATTGTGGTGGGGTGGGGGAAACCCTGCTTTTCAGGACTCTCATCTCCTTTATTTTGAAAGGTTGCATGAAGGTTGGAGGGACTTCATACAAATGAAGTTATGGCTTGCCAAGAAGCAAGGAACTGAAAAGTTCAACATATGGCAAGAAGCTTCTTGAGGAATTTGTGTGGTTTTTATTTTCAGCTAAACATTTACTGCTATCGTTTAATGAATGTTGTGCAGAAACAATGCTGTGGTTAAAGTCAAACCATTTCTCCACTTTTGAGCACTTCAGCATAGCCAGTCCAGGGAGTAAATTATCCTACAGGCCTTTTGATAGCACCAGTATCCAGGTTTATGCAATTAGGTATAAGAAAGATCTTGGCTTTTTGCAAGAGGCTTGAAAATATTGCCTCGGCAGATGATATAATTAATAAATAATTTAACAGTCATAAAAATGTTTGAGTTTTAAAGTATGATAATTCAAAGCATGACTCGAATTGAGCTTGACAACAGCTAGTGAACAGCATGTAGCTCCAGTAGTTTGCCAGCCCAACTGGGAAGGACAGGCATGGTATGCCTAGCAATTGAGTTTGAAGATGCTCAACTGAGGAGGGTGAGCTAAAGGGAAGGAAAAATTCTAATGCTTTTCATTTACTTAAAAATTCGTGGACTGGATGAGTTAATTTAAGACAAATTCTGTGCAAGTCAGATCCTGAAACGTGTCTTGAATTCCTTGTGTCTCTTTCTCAGAGGTTGAGCAGGCATGGCTAGCAAGTAGAAAATCCAGAAACACACACTGAATTCTCAGCTAGAAAAGCTCCCTCTGCAATCAGCCATTAAGATATCTGGAGAAAAATTAAAGAAATTGTGTATTTCAGGAAGTCAGAAATTCACTGGCACAATCCTTACACATTTAAGTAAACCATAGGTACAGAGTGATTTTCTCAGTGCCACGTAGTTACATGGCAGGAAGATGAGCACTATTGCTTGGATTCCAAGCTGTCCTGCTATACAGATGCCACAAAGAAAGTTGGACATGTGCTGGACATCTTTCCTGACTGGATGTCCTAGATTCTGCATTCACAATGCTGTAGACAGCTGAACTTTGGGATGTGAAGGCACACAGTAGCAAACCAAAAGCTTACATCTAGACAAACATTTCCTTATGCTGTGGCTTGTCAGCCTTCTCATAGTACAAATCATAAGGAAAAGGAAAGTACACTTTCTGGACCATCTATAGTTCAGGAAACTGCTTCTGGTAGACTAGAATTAATCTCGAATAACAAAAGTAGGGATAGCTTTTAAGGAGATAGTCTGCTAGCATTTTCATGTGCTTGGGTAGCCCACCGCTTTCTGACATAGGAAAGCCATTGATTTGTTTTCTACCTAGAATGCTTCCTCTATCACTGGTACATCTGTTCTGGGAGGAGGTCTCACTGGAGACCCCCAAAAAAGCAAGCATCACATCCAGTGCCGACAAACAGACATGGAACAAGTTTTAAGGTCTTCAGTGAGCCTGTAAAGCTTATTATCTTCATTAAGAGTAACAGCATATGCAGAGAACTCATCACAAGCATAGTTAGGCAGACATAAAATTGCTGGTTGTGTATCTATGCAACATTTTGTAGTACTTGTGTCCACACAGTTTGAAATAATGCAAAAAGAAGAGCAGGAAGAAAAAAAAGAATGAAAGAAAAATAAAAAGCCTAATTCTAAGACTTGTCAATAATACTAAAAATAGACATGATTAAAGCTGTGATAGCACTTTTAATTTCACTTGAAAGAAATCTAAAGCCCATGTTTTTCTCTTCTGATCTATTTGCTGGCAGATTGTTACAGTGAGATGCAGTAAGTAGGAGGGTTGTCCTGTGATCAGCTGATGTGTCTGGAGACAACTGGAGGAATTTTAGACCTTTTTGATGATTTTCTTGATTTGTATGATTTTATTTTCTTTTCAGAATCTAGTACTGTACATCCAACTAGTCGTATTATCTTCTGCATTTGCACCACCTCCTACAAAAGGCCTTGCAGTTCCTCCAGTTCCTGCAACAAGCCTTGTGGTTTCTCCAATCCCTGCAACATGCCTTGTGGTTGCTCCAAATTCTGCAGTGGCCCTGTGGTTGCTCTGACTCTTGCAGTGACTTATGCAGTTGCTCTATCTCCTCTGATGAGCTCTGCTGCTGCTCCAACCCTTGCAACAGACCCTGTGACTGCTCTAGCCCCTGCAGTGGGTCAGAGCAATGGGTTTTTGACAAACCCTGCAGGTATTCTAAGCATTCTGATGGGCCCATTGTGTAGGTGCCATGAGCCTCACAACCAGTCCTGTAGTAATTCCAATCCTGGTGACAAAGCCCACAGTTCAATTACAGAATCAATCAGTGCCAGTATCAGTATAAGCAAGATGAAAGAAGTGTCTATGAAGGTCAAAAAGTTTAGCTAAGAGAAGTTAGGAGAAGAAGATGAAGATGGAATAGAGCCATCACAAAAGCAGGAGGAAGAGGAAGAGATAGAAACTACTCAAATCCTAATGTTGAATGAGCTGTGAGATTTGTGAAAAGATTATGGCTGTTGGTCAGGTGAGTACATAGCCACCTGGCTGCTCCATTGCTGGGATGGTGGGGTCTGGAATCTGTACTTAGCAGGCAGTGAAGCCAAGCAGTTGGGATCTCTTCCTAGGGAAAGTGACATTGACAAAGCAATTGGAAAAGGGACACAGTCTTTCACCCTATAATGGCAACTCTTGTCAGCTGTGAGGATAGGATATCCCTTCAAGAAATAGTTGGCATTGAACCCACGCAAGTGGTCAATCATGGAGAAAGCTATCCAGTACTTGAGGGAACTAGCTGTGGTAGAGGTAAGGCGTGGAATTAACTTTGGCAGTAATGCCAACTCCCAAGATTCAGATGACATGATATGTATGTGACCTGTGAGAGGCCATGTATGCCAGCACACTGGAAGAAATAAACTGGAATGGTAATTAAATGTCAGGTGTGGATGAAGTGGCTAGCCTACTTCAACGATATGATACTCTCTCTTCCTCCCCGTGGGCCTGTGTCTCACCTGTGGAGAAGCTGGTTCAATGGCTCAAAGAAAAAGAAACTGGTTTAATGGCTTCTCCACCTGTACAAACCAGTATTTTATTCATTAGAAGTAAGCGTCTCTCTGCCTAGGAAAGTGGATACAGTATGTACATACCAAGTACTATCCTGTGCTTTTACCTGCACAACCACAGAAAAGGTATGAGAAAGTGGGATGGAAAAGCCATCTCAACCCTACTGACATGAATACATGAATTGCAAGGGAAAACAAATACAAGAGAGAATCCTTCCAGGAAAACAGTGGCTGCAGTTCGTAGTGGGTGGATCTCCAGATAGAGAAGATGGTCTGATCTTACCTCTAAGGCTGACAATGAGCCTTCTGGTTCTCATGTACAAAGGATAAGTAATGAATAAGTAATGAAGTAACCGCAATTGGAGGGGTGCTGCCTCCAGACACATGGTGGAAAGAGGTATTTGGGTTTATTGGACTGTGTGGATTTGTTGGTCTGGTACATTTGAACCACAGAAATATGGACACCTGTGCACAGTGTACTCCAGTGCTACCAAGTTATAAAGGGGCAAAACCCATCTATATTTCTGGACTGACAAGAGGATCCCAAGATATAAATATATTGAAGGCTGAAGTGAGCCTAACAGGAAATGAGTAGCAAAAGCTGCTCCAGAGGCTCCATACATTCTTGATATAGATTATCTCAGGAGAGGTTATTTCAAGGATTCCAAAGGGTATCAGTGGGTTTTTGGTATAGTTGCCTTGGAGATGGAGGACATTAAGCAGCTGTCTATCTTGATCTCTCAGGGGACCCTTCTGCTGGGGAGGGTGCTAAGAGTAGAAGAACAGCAAGTGCTGATTACTACTGCAGCAGTGCTCCATTGGAAGTGTCAAACCAAGACTCTCCAATTCTCATTCTTCAGCTGATTCACCAATTGGAGAACCAAGGAGTAATCAGCAAGACTCACTCACCCTTCACTAATCCCATATGGCCAGTGCAAAAGTCCAATGGAGAGTGGAGGCTAACGGTGAACTATCATGGCATGGATGAAGTCACACCACCTCTAAGGGTTGCTGCACCACATGAAGGAAGAAAAGAAGGAACAAAAAAAGAAAGAACAAAACGGAAAAAAGCCAGTAACACATGAAATACTTACGCAGTTCTTGTAGACACTGACTTTTTCTTTACTTTATGGATATATAACTGTCAGCAAAGAGCTATCAAAAAAAACTTTTTCTATGAGTAGTACACATCTGTATTGTACAAGTGATAGTACAAAAGGTGATATACAAGATTGGAATCAGTGTCCTATTTCTACTGAATCAACCCAGTAACAGCACAAATCATTCCAGCTGTTGTTAAAATGAGTCTGTTGTCTTTCTAAGATATCCCTTAGATATACCTTTTTATACTTGAGAGCTGCCACTGTAAGTAAGGTGGCATATATGTAATTCTTTTATTTTTGGGGGTTTTGTTGTTGTTATTTGTTGGTTGGTTTATTGGTTGGTTGGTTGGTTGGTTGGCTTTTGTTGGTGATGGTTTTCTTTTAACTAGAGATGACTGAAATATCTTTATTTTCTTATTTTATGGCACTCAGCACTCAAGTATCAGATTCACTACTAGGGAAAGACAGATAAAAATAGTGCATCCAGAAAGCAGTAAATTGTGTAGAAGTGCTCAATTATTTAATAAGACAGTTTTTTATGTCAAGAAGGTCTTTATCACAAATGCAACTTCACTCATTACTATGCATCTGAACATAGAGGTAATAATGAGACTGCAGAAGTGGAATTTTGCATTAAGCTTTCAGTTACAGAAACTTGCTACTCACTCCATAAACAAACATTACTTTACATAGACAGTTTTCATTGCCCATTCCAGTTAGCGTTCTTCTGTTTTTTATTGGTGGAAGCCAATAATGCCATCTGGTACAGGAAATTGAGAAATTTCTTGATAATGTAGCTACATCTTTTGAAGTTATTAGGACAATAAAGTAATTTAATTGCTTTGGCGGTATGTAATGGTAGTTTCAAGTAAAGATACAGGTAAACAAGTGGCCAGCATGACTGCATAGAATTGAAAAATGCAGAATGCAGATACAGAGTACAAGTATGACTGCAAACATCCCAAGAGAATTATCTTAGAGATGTCACGTATCTGACAAAGTCATGCACACGCACATCAGGAAACAGGTCACTCCTCTGACCCTTCGTGGTGATAGAAGCAAGGGCTCTTTCCTTTAGCTCTTCTTTCCTCTGAACATTTCTACACTGCAAGACCCAAGACGTCTTCAGTTCCCTTTGTAACACCAGCACACACCTCTTTTGCAGTTACAACATCATCCGAGGAACTCAAACCGAGTCTCGGTGCTGCGCTGATCCGCGCGGTCCCGCCGGCCGCGTGTCCGCCAGTCGGACCTCCGGAGCTGTCCGTGGTGCTACCGCCCCCCGACTGCGGGAAGGGGACGGAGCCTAGCGCCGAGGAGAGTTGGGGTGAGTTCTGCGGGCTTCGGTTGGAAGGGGAGTCACCTGTTTCGGGAAGAACTAGCTGTTCTTTTGCTAGGTTGCTTTTATTTGGTTTGGCTTTTGTGTTTTTTGTTTTTGTTTGCTTGTTTGTTTGTTTTTCCTGCTTGATTGGTTGCTTACTTTGTTGGTTTGGAAGGAAAATGGAGATCGGAGTCTCATCTCGCTCGTGACGGCAGCTCTGTACCGCTGTACTGAGCAAAGCTCGGAAGAGTTTGCAGTTTAAGAGAAGAAGCAGGAGAGATTTGCCGAGGCTCCCATACTGGCAGGTGCCCGGGGGACGTGTAGGCACTCTCGGGGTGATAAAGCAGGTGTTAAGATGCCGCTGCCTTAAGGCAAGAAAGGGAAAAATACAAAACAGGGAAGAAAAAAAAAAAAAAAGGAGAGAACAGCGACACGGAATAATCGCCCGGCCGCCCCGGCCGCGGGGAGCAGTGGCCGCACCGCCGCGCCGCCCCTGGTCGCCTCTCCCCGTCGGGGCCGCCGCGATGACGCTGACATCAACCGCCGGGTGAGGCGGAGCCGGCTGGGCCGGACCGGAGCGGGCAAGGCTGGGGCGGGCCGGGGCGGAGCGGTACCAACTGCGGGGAGAAAACAAGCTGCGGGCGGCTCGGGCACAGCCGTGGCCCCGCAGGTGTAGGAGGCTCCGGCGACGGCACAACGCCTGCTGCTCCGAGGCCGGATCGCGCCGTCCGAGAGCTGCCGGGGGTGCGGGCGTGGAGCAGCGGAGACGCGCGCTCTCATGGGCTGGGCTCCCACCGCGGGTCGGCATCGCCGCCAGCCGCGGGCAGCGAGGGACGGAAGGGCGGCGGCTGCGGCCGGCGGAAGGGCCCCGCTGCCCACAGACACGAAGCCGGGACCGGCCGGGCATGGCGCAGAGAGCGGCCCGCACGGCTGCGGATGAGCTAGCCAACGCCGCCGCCCGCGGCGATCTGCAACGGGTGAAGGAGCTGCTGGACGGCGCGGCCGACCCCAACGCTGTCAACTCCTTCGGCCGGACTCCCATCCAGGTAGGGAGGACGGAGAGGCCCTCCGTACCAGAGGACAGGGGCTGAGGGCCGCCTCCCGGGCAATGGCTCTTCCGCGGGCGCGGAGGCAGCCTCGGGACGGAGTGCCGGCTTCGGCCGCACCCCTACAGCTGTGCTGGAGCCCAGAGCGGCACCGCGGTTCCTGTCAGCCTGGTGCAAAGGGGAAAGTCTACAACCGCCGCAAGAAAGAGGTTTTAGTTTCAGCAACCCTGGATCGCATTATTATCGACCATAGGATGATCAAAACCGAGAGTTTTAATGCTCATCTCGCATTAAATGTGCAATAACACGTAACGACTCACCTTTTCAGAGAGATTTACCCCTCCATCAAATCGGTATCTTCTACTTTGCTATCTGCTGTACTTCACTACTACTACACTTACTATTTCTTCTATCTTTTTTCAAAATAATGATAACAACAACAATAATAGTACGGTGGTTTTCATTATATGTTCAGGCTTCTCCATCAAATCAGCATCTTCTACTTTACTGTCTGCTATACTTTACTACTACTACACTTACATTTTTTTTTTTCTTTTTTCAAAATAATCATCATCATAGTACGGTGGTATATTCAGGGAGAAAAAATAAATAAATCAGTGGTTTTCATGATCTGTTCAAAGACTCCTTGAAGCAGAACCAGCCAGTGCACAGCCTGCCTGGCAGCCCAGCAGACATACACTCATCAGTCTTCGAGGAGCTGAATCGTAGTGCTGTAAACGCAAAAAAAGCGCCCGCAGGAATATAAACTTCATTTATAAAGCTGATTTAATTTCTCTGGTCGTTCTAGACAGATTCCTCTTAAATTTTCGAAATAAAACGAAACTTGGGCAATCTTAGAAGCTGTATTTAAGATACGCTGGCATTGCTTGCCAAACTCTCTCCTACAAAATGTCGGTGCTGCATTTCTCCAGAGCCGCGGATCTGAGACCGCCCTCCGACATGTTTTTTTGGCACCTTTGTGCAGCACAGATTTGCTCCGCGAGCTGAACGCATGGCGCTGGGAGAACGGCGGTTTAGACACCGCCCGTGCGTTCGGAGGCTCCCGGGCGCTCCTCTCTGCCCGGACTTGGGGCCAAACAGAGTGGGAGCGAGGCTATGGGCGGCGACGCTTCTCTTCTCTCCCGAGCCCTGTGGGAAAAGTTTCCCGGGGAGAAGCCGACGGCCAGCCTCGCGCTGCAGGCGTGGTTTCGCGGTGGCCATCGCGATTCGGGGCCGCGCGTTTGCGTGGAGGTGCGCGATGGAAAAGGAGAGCTTCTCCTCTGTCCTCAGCCGCGCTGCCGCCCGGATCTCCGCTGCCGCCCCGCGCTACCACCGGGCCCCGTTCTCCGAAGAGCCTCCGGAGCTCCTCGGCGGCTTCTCCGCCTCCTCCGCTCTGCTGCGAAGCAGGAGCGGAGAGCCCGCGGCTGACGCTGTGTCCGTCCTTCCCCCCGCAGGTGATGATGCTGGGCAGCCCGCGGGTGGCCGAGCTGCTGCTGCAGCGCGGCGCCGACCCCAACCGGCCCGACCCGCTCACCGGCTGCCGCCCCGCACACGACGCGGCCCGCGCCGGCTTCCTGGACACGCTGGCGGCTCTGCACCGCGCCGGGGCGCGCCTCGACCTGCCCGACGGCCGCGGCCGCCTCCCCCTCGACGTGGCGGCCGGGGGCCCGCACGGCCCGGTCGGCTGCTACCTGCGGCGGCAGACGGCGCTGCCGCGAGCACCCCTCCCCTGATTCATTGACTGGCGTCCGGACCGTGCTCCCACGGGATGCAGCAGGTATTAGAAGGATGTGTGGATTTTAGCAAGCTGCTATTTGCACGAGTCTGTGTTATGACCTGCTCTTGAATCCCCTTCCCTTCCCCCCCGGCCTTCCACTTTCGCACGGGAGTTCAAACACTGTGAAGAGATGAAGGAATTGCTCCCTTCGCCTTGTGTCCGAGCTTTCTGCTAAGCCTCGGTCCGAAGCTTTCCTCTACCCTGCCGAGCTCCGCCTTCATTCGCACGAAGCGGCTTCCCCTCCCCCCCGCAGCTTTGGAGCCGAATGAGACGGTGGAGGCCACCACTCTGCCTTGCAAAATCAGAACAGCGGGGAATGAAGGTTTTGGTAAACACCTCCTGCCAACCACGCAAGGTGCTGCGGCATGTTGGTACATGAGCCCGTGGTGCATCTGCGGCTCCTCTCACGGCGTCAACAAGCACGGGAAGAAAACAGCGATTTATGCCTCTGCAAGCCCGACACCGCCCTCGCTTGAAGGAATACGCGCAGGTGACCTGCTCCGATCCACTGCGAGTTTACAGTATTCTGAAGGAAATCACCGTGGCTGCTAAACGAAAACATCACAGAACTAAAAATTAAAACTCGGACTTTCATTTCTGATTTCTCCAGGCTGTCCGAAACCGGCGCGTAAGGCAACGAAAGAACCACGCTGATAAGTTCTGGCTTTGCTGTGGGACCGCTCCCGAAGGAGCAACGAGCCGCAGCGGAGAGAACCGAGCTGCTACATGAGTCCGCATCCTTTGTGTGCCACCGGGACGGAGCGCAAAGCTCGAGCGGCAGATTGGGCAGCAGCGGCCGCGCGCCGCAGCTCTGCGCGCTCCGCAAAGCGTCCGGAGACTTCGAAGGAAAAAGATTTCGATTTGCGTTCACAGCCTCCGCCTCATTCACATACAAGTCGTAAAGATAATAAATGTACTAGTAAGTGTAACTTACTGGAATATATAATTATGACAACGTGATCTCGTGCAATTTGCGCTTTATAATTAGTTTGTGTAAACTGACACTCCGTAGATATGAAGTTTTGCCGTTTATGAATTTAATTCATATATGTAATGAAGATACAAAAACGCTCAGAATATGTGTATAAAAGCATTGCGATGGTACATCAAGCCTATATGTGTGCTTATCGGTTATTTATATGTGTAATACGTTTGTGCTTTTCTGTGTTCACTATTTATGCTCACAAGGATGTACAAGAAACGCACATTAAATTTAAAACAAATGCGAAACACTTGCTTTGCATGAGAATGCCTAAGATGTTTATTATGCACATGTATTTATGTAGAAAACACTTGATAAGAAAACACAACGTAAGGTGATACTTCCTCGGGCTGTACGCCGCTGTGTGTCGGTGCCATGAGCAACAGGGACAGCGCCAACAGGGCTGCGAGGTGATCAGCGGGACAAAACGGGGCTGAGGACGGAGCTCAGCCCGATGTCCTCTCTTCATATAATAGTGAGTATCTGATGGGCCGCTCTCCTGACCTCAGTCAGGCCAGGATTTCTATTAAAAGATCCTTTTCGCCAATCACCAGAACTCGATTTAAAATATTTTCGTTGTCAGAATATCCGCATTAAGGATAATGAAAGAACAGCAAGAGCAGCAACTCGTAAAACCGATAGTAATACCCAGCGCCCCAAGGCCGCCCTCGCAGAATATCAGAAGCCAACAGTGCGAATAGCCGGAGCTGTGCCCCGCGGCACGGCGTAGGAGCATCACTCGCGTCCGGCTCACGGCACGGGAACTCACCGGGCGGATGGTCCTCGTGCTGGAAGCTGGAAGCCCTTCCTGGAAATAACAGCAGTTACCAGCAGCGAGCGGCAGCGGCAAGGAACATTTCCAGCGCGCTGAGTTAAGCGCGGCTCACAGCCCGCACTTCTGACACGGGGCAGCAGCAGGGGCCGGGCTCAGCGCCGGGGTGCTGGGATCCTTTGGCCGCACACGTGCACGGCGGAGGCTTTCGGTGCTGAGGTGCGCGTCGCCAGAGGAGGGGAAGTGAGGGGGGAAAAAAAAAAAAAAAGGAAAAAAAAAACAACCAAAACAGTCTTTATCGAAAAGCCACTTTCATTTCGAAATGGCCGTTCTCAGTCACTCGTTTCCCAGGCTTGAAATCGGACTCGGTCCAAGGGAAAGCATCACGGGATGCCCTTTCCGCAGCTCTGCCGTTAGGCTGCTCCGTGTCCAGGCACAAGCAGACTCCCATCCATATCGCTGTCATTTCTGTTTGTCCAGCCCGGTGCAGGAGGCGTGCGCTAGAGGCGGAGAGACTGCACACGCACACATACACAGCTGCACTCCCCCCCCCCCTGCATTCCCCCCCGCAGGCTCCCTGCAGTCCTTGCGCACCCCCACTTCTTCCTCCCGACCCGACCCCGACCCGACCCGACCCGACCCGACCCGACTCGAAGTGGCGGAGACGCACCCGCAGCAGCTGCTCCGCAGCCGCACGGAGGTACCGCACCCCCCGGGCACAACCCCCACCGCATTGCGCGCTGCTCGCGGCCCCTTCAAAAATCGCATCGGGACACGGAGAGACGCGACCGGGAACGGAGCGAGGGTAGGGGCAGCCGATTACCCGTTTCTGCTGCTTGGCGCGGAGGGATGAGATCCGCTTTTTATGTCTTTAATTATCATCTCTCATTCCGCTATGCAACGGCCCCGCACCGCGTTCAAATGGCCATGTGACAAGGAAATAGCTGCTCGTCGGGCCGGGGTTGACCCGGGGCTGTTAAAGCGGCAGTGATCCTCTATAGCAGCCGCGGTGCTGCTCGCGGGGACGCGCGAATGTTTGCAACCTGCGTCCCCTCCAGTGGCACCGCGGGGAGTGAGAGTCCGCAGAATAAAATAATAACAATAAAGAGCGAGATCGTCATTCTGCAAGGAAAGACTGCGAAGTGGGGGGAGGGGAGGTAAAGGAAAGGGCAAGGACGTGTCGTCAGGGCTTTATTTGAAAGCCCGGAGGCGCCCTGCGATTGGCCACCCTCCGCGCCCGTTCAGCGGCGGAGCTCCGCGGGCAGAAGGCCGACGGCCGCCCCCGCCCCATCCTCCGCCGCCCGCCCGCTTCGAGGCGGGATCCCTGGCAGTGGGAGGTGTTCCGCCACAAAAGGGGCGGGGAGGAGAGGCGGAATCAGACGGAGTTAACACGCGGAAAGGAAAAAAAAAAAAGAGAGAGAGAAGAAAAAAAAAATAAAAGAAAAAAAAAAAAGGAGGAAAAAGAAATCCTCTCCAATGAATGGAGAGTGAGAGGGCCGACTTAAGACGGGGGCCCTGCGGAGGGAACGCATTTCCATCGCGGCTCTCTGGGGACTCTCCCGCTCCCATGTCCCCTCTGATAAGGTGCACCGTTCGCTTTCGGCGCGCCCGCCGCCGGCCTCTGTCCCTCTCGCTGCTCCGGCGCATCTTGCGCGGGGTTGCTGCTGTCCTGCGGCACTCCGGGCCGCTTCGTCGCGTTCTGCGCCGGGTCCTGAGGAGAAGGAACCGGGGCAGCTCCCGGCGCAGGTACGGCGGAGGGCGGCGGGGCCGGGAGGGCCGAGCGGCGGCGGCACGGGGCCCTCGTGCGTTGTTCTCTCCCCCCTCTTCCATTCTATTTTTTTTTTTTTTTAAAGCTTTTTCTTTTTCTATTTCTTCTTCCTTTTTTTTTTTTTTCTTTTTCTCTTTCTCTTCTTTCTTCTTTTTCTTTTTTTTCTTTTTCTTTTTTTTTTTTCTTTTCTAAATACAAACACAACTCGGCAAAACAGCAGGTGGTCGGCAGGTTATGTCTGTCTTTTCCCTCTTTTTGAGAAGTAATTTCTCTTCCCCCGTGCATAATTCAAAGCAGAAGAATGCAGCTTCGATCACGCCATCTGTGATCTCTTCCCTCCGAGGGCATTAAACAGCCGTGGCCGTCCCAGCGAGTGTCTCTTTTCCTCTCTGTAAGCGGGCAGAAATGCAACTCCGGAGGCTTTAGAGACATTTCCCCGATTTCAGATGGCAAAAGTGGGTCGGTGTGACTCTGCACAGTGCAGTTTAGGCCTCGGTTTTTACACATAAGTGTGTGTGTAAGGAAAAATTAAAAAAGCTTCTGGTTCTGATGAGAAGATGGGGATCATTTTGAAAAATCCTCCCAGAATTCACTACCGTCTCCATTAGAGAGCATGGAGTGGAGCTTCTTTTAGAAGAGAAGTACTGCCCAAATAATTCCATTGAAATATTTTCAGAAAGAGAACTAAATGCACATTAAATTTAAAAAAAATAAAAAATAAAAATAAAAAAGGCAGATAAAAAAACCCACAACCATAAATCTGCTAAACTGTGAGGCTCGAGGAGTGGCTGCAAAGCAGCTCTGCCTGCCCACTCCAAGCTGCACCACCTGCTATGCTTTTTGGCTTACAAACTTTGGAATATTACATATGAAATGAATCTCAGTAACAAAACCCAGTTTGGCTCGCTATCTCCAACCACTTAGTTTGTTGTATTTTTAGTAGGCCTAGTTCCCTCATTTTGCAGTAAGTACATGAAAAAGAAACCACGAGCTCTGACCCCTAAAAGCCCAGATCTCGAATATAAAACTGTTGGTCCAGAAGTAAATGCAGTGTAGTAAGGAAGAAAAAAAGATACAAATAAAAACAAACAACGAAACAGAAAAGCCTTCACTGCTCGGGCACTGTGGCACTTCATTTTGTTTCTCTTTCTCCTTGTTTTCACACTAGCTTTAAATACGGCTTTTTCTTTCTTTCTCCTTTTACTTTCTCGCTGAGGAGATGGAGGTCTAACACTCCACTCTGGTCCTAGATAGTCTGAATAGTCTGATAGCACTGAGAATCTGGTTCTAAAGGAAGGGAGTATTTCTAAAGAAAAGTGTATGTATCTGAAAAGGCGAAAATTTTGTTTTGCTTAATTTTACTGCTCTCAAAACGAAATGTAATGGCGTTAGAGTCCCATAGGTAGCATGCGAGAATTCTGGCAGCTTCAACCCCTAAACGCAGCATTTCCAGGCATAGCTTGCAGGAAGATGGTGACTTTGCAATCTATTTCAGAGAAGGGGGAGAGCGGTGGGGGGAGGGGGGGGGGAATAAAAAGCAAATTTGAACTTATAAAAACTCTCATTTTGTAAATAATAAACTTAGAAATAAGCTCCTTTCGCCTTTATTTCCTATTTATGGAGTCATCTCCTCTCGAGAACGGTTCCAAATAAAACTGCTTAATTCAGTAGGGAGGGTGGAGGGGGAGAGGTGTTATCGGGAATGGAGTATGGGGCGGGGGGACAGGATCAGTGCCCCCCCACAGGCGGTACCGGAGGCTGCTCGGAGCCGCGGCCGTCCTGTGAAGCTGCCGGTAATTGCGAGCTGCCGGTCGAGGCGCTGCGAAGTGTGACAAATCTGGGTGCCCTGGCCTATTTCTTTCTTTCTTTCTTTCATTTAATCTGCAGAAATCTACACCTATTTGTTAAACAACGTAAAATATTCTGCCTGTTTGGCTTTTTTTATTTTTTTCCTCCATTTCTTTTTTTTTTTTTTCTTCGTGTGTTTTCATTGTTAATTGTTATTAAGAAAGGGAATCGTTTGCCTGGCGAACAGCGCGTTGCTTTTTGTGACCTCAGACCTGGTTGTGCAGAACGTTATTTTCCTTTCTGATGGCCCCATGTCTCAGAATGGAGCAGGAAAAAAGAAATGCACCTATCTTTTATTTCTTCCAAAGAGAAGGGGTTTGTATGTGCTAAGCGTGTGTGTGTGAGAGGACATTTTATGGATATTTGCATCTATGACAGCAGATTACATTTAGAAGCATGCTTTGTTTAAATCAGGCGAATTGGAAAACTGCAAACTGGTATATTTGTTCTTGAATGTATATATATGTATTTACTGCTATGGATTTTGGCGTTTTATGCCATCTTTCATGAACAGCCTGGTCTAGAATTAAATGGGGAGGTTGGTGGCCCTGCCTGTGGCAGGAAGGTTGGAGATTCACGATCCTTGAGGTCCCTTCCAACCCGGACCATTCTGCGATTCTGTGAACAAGAAACCTCTGTTTCACAGCTTTCCAAAATCTAACAGTAAGGTGCTGGATTTTCCAGCTGTTGCGAAATACGTGCAACATATTCAGAGGTTGTAAGCCGAGAAAACTTTCTTCATCTATTTCTGCTCTTTTAGTTTGGTTTCGTTTTTAGCATAACTCTGAGCATCATTCTTTTTCCCGATGGCAAACCTTGTCACTTCCACGCCGCTTTTCCATCGCACCCTCCAGGAATGCCCCCGTGCTCCTTTCTTTACCCACTGAGCGCTGACCGAGTGCGGTCCCTTTATTTTCTCCTTTTTAGGATTTTACTCACCCCCAAAGCTCATTACCAAAATATTTGTTAAAACGTTAAATAATTCAAGCAAATCTTTTGAAAGATGTCGATCTTTGTTGTTGTTGTTTTGTGTGTGTGTGTGTGTGTGTGTGTGTGTGTGTTTTGGCTTTTTTTATTTTATTTTTTATTTTTTTATTATTACTATTTTATTTTATTTCTGAGGTAGTGTGAGAATGGTGCTTTTTCTCCTTTTCAGTTTTACCTTTTTGAGGAGGCCGGGTTTTCTGAGCTTCAGACACGATGTAAGACTGCTGCTTTTGGTGCACCTCCTCCATTTTGTTCTCCATTTTAGATTCCTATACTATTTTATAGCACCGTAGTGTAAAAACGAATCGATGTTCAGTATTAAAGATCTGGAGCAAAGATTTCAAAAAGAAAAAGGAGAAATGGAAGCGACGTGGTCCATTTAATGTGGATTAATTTCCTTTTCCTTTAGGAATGCAGCTTTGCAATAAAGCTGTTCTGGAGAGAGCAGCTGGCTTCTCCTTATCCCCAGGTTGTAAGTATAACATCAAGACTGTTTTCAAAACACAGCCACACAGACTCAGCTATTATTTCCTCTACTTCTGATATGACTGTGTGTTGTTACATTTTGATTAATTGCAGGTCATTCGTTCGTAGTAGAATTGTGCAAAAGAGGACTTGCTGTCTAGGGGAAATATCATGTGATTTCTAGTATATCAGTAGTGCACCTGTGTGCAGGTTGGTGGTCAAGCAGCTTCTCACACTGTTTGGAGGGTCTGTAATCCTTGGCACAGAACTGAACCTACCGTTTGGTGCCATCCTGACAGGTTTCATAGGATGATAGAACGGCCCGGGTTGAAAAGGACCACAATGTTCATCCAGTTCCAACCCCTCTGCTGTGTGCAGGGTCGCCAACCAGCAGCCCAGGCTGCCCAGAGCCACGTCCAGCCTGGCCTTGAATGCCTCCAGGGATGGGGCATCCACAGCCTCCGTGGGCAGTCTGTCCCAGTGCCTCACCACCCTCTGAGTGAAAAACATTTAACACAGACAGCGATGCAGATGCCGTCTGGCTCAGCTGGTAACTTATGAACTTACATATCTACTGCTGTCTGAGCGCAGATTTCTGTATTTCCCCACAGTTTCTCTCTTCACGCCTATTACCACGCACAGAGTACGCAAAGGTACCACTTTGCCTGTGGCATGGGGGAAACTTTCCACTTCGTTTATCTGACTTCTCAGACCTCTTTAAGAAATGCACATTTCAGCTGTGCTTGTCAATTTTTGGTAACTGATTTTACGGCCGCCAGACCAGAGCCGCTGCTCGCAGGCGCTGGGTGAGGAGGGGCCAGAAAACCCCAACTGATGGAACATCCACCATCCCTGATGGGCCTGAGAAGAAAGAGAAAGCGGGGGGAAATAGTATGAGAGAAAAAAGAGGGAGAGCGAGGGAGAGAGCAATGTGTCTGTACACGTATATAGAAAGAAAATGAAGACGGTGAACCCTTTCCAATGAACGGAGACTTGGAGGGATGATTTACCACGGGGACCCGGCAGAGGTATTTCTGTTGGGCCACCGCAGGAGCCCACTCACACTGCTTTACATGTGACGAGGTTTTTTCTTTTTTCCTTTCTTTCTCCCCCCCCCCCTTTCTCTTCCCCCCCCCCCCTTTCTCTTCCCCCCCCCCTTTCTCTTCCCCCCCCCCTTTCTCTTCCCCCCCCCCTTTCTCTTCCCCCCCCCCCTTTCTCTTCCCCCCCCCCCTTTCTCTTCCCCCCCTTTCTCTTCCCCCCCTTCTCTCCCCCCCCTTTCTCTCTCCCCCCCCTTTCTCTCTCCCCCCCCTTTCTCTCTCCCCCCCCTTTCTCTCTCCCCCCCCTTTCTCTCTCCCCCCCCTTCTCTCTCCCCCCCCTTCTCTCTCCCCCCCTTTCTCTCCCCCCCCCTTTCTCTCCCCCCCCCCTCTCTCTCCCCCCCCTCTCTCTCCCCCCCCTTCTCTCCCCCCCCCTTCTCTCCCCCCCCCTTCTCTCCCCCCCCCTTCTCTCCCCCCCCCTTCTCTCCCCCCCCCTTCTCTCTCCCCCCCCCTTCTCTCCCCCCCCTTCTCTCCCCCCCCTTCTCTCCCCCCCCTTCTCTTCCCCCCCTTTCTTTCCCCCCCTTTCTTTCCCCCCCTTTCTTTCCCCCCCTTTCTTTCCCCCCCTTTCTTTCCCCCCCTTTCTTTCCCCCCCTTTCTTCCCCCCCTTTCTCCCCCCTTCCCCTCCCCCCCCTTCCCCTCCCCCCCTTCCCCTCCCCCCCCTTCCCCTCCCCCCCTTCCCCTCCCCCCCTTCCCCTCCCCCCCTTCCCCACCCCCCCTTCCCTTCCCCCCCCTTCCCCTCCCCCTTTCCATCACCGCCTTTCCCCCCCCCTTCTTTTTTCCCCTCCCCCTTCCCCCCCCCCTTCTTTTTACCCCCCCCTCTTTTTTCCCCCCCCCCCCTCCCTTTCTTTTTTCGCTCTCGTCCCCGTGATTGTCTCTTTTCCCTACTGTAAGTGAGCAGAAATGCAGCCCAGGAGACTGTAGAGATATTTCCCCGATTTCAGATGGCAAAAGTGGGTCTCTGTAGTTTTGCACAAAGCAGCTTAGGTCGTTACATTACAATTATGTGTGTGAGGAAAAATAAAACAGCTTCTGGTTGTGATGAGGATAGGGGGAGTATTTTGCAAAATGATCTCAGAGCCCCCTGAGGGGAATCCACAGCCGTCTCCATTTGGGTGTGGAGCCATGTAGACAAAGGTAGAAGAGAAGGACTGCCTAAATAATTGCCCGAGAATATCTAAAAAAAAGTAAGAATAAAAATAATAATTAAAAAAAAAAAAGACGGAATTAGGAAGCTTAGGTAGAAGAAAAAAACAACCACCTTCCTTATTTTGTTTTCAATGTACGCTAATTACTCTGGAGTTTATCAGGGTATCGGCGGTACCTCCGGATCGCCCCCCTCCCGCAGAAGCCTTCTGTGTCCTCCTTCCCCTTGCTTCCTCCGGCTTTCTGCATCTGAGGGCGACGGGACGAACCCCGCTCCGAGCGGGTCTGAGCAAGGAGGTCTGCGCAGTCCTTGGTGCCGGGTCTCCTGCGGAGCTGGGTGTCCCGCAGCGGAGCCTCCCGGTACGGGACCGACGGGAGGGCGGAGAAACGCTCAGGGAGTGCGGCCCTGAATCAGCTGTGGTGGACCCTCGCAGCGGGTCGGAGCGGCTGGGTCGGACTCTCTCGGCTGGGTCTCTCAGCGGTTTTCCTGCCTACCCGAGGTTCCTACGCGTGCCGGGGCGAAGCAGCTCCCTGCTGCCGGGCACAAGGAGAACGATCGCGGGCTTGCTGCGGGGCACGGCTCTCTTCCTCATCCGGGCTGTCTGCACCCGCCGGTGGCGGGCCGAAACGACAGACCCCGGACCCAACTGTCGGTGGGCGCGGAGCAGCGCAGCCCCATTTCCCCGGGGCAGCAGGGTAACCGGTCCCTTTCCGCAGCCTCCCTCTGCCTCGGAAGGCCTCCTCATTCATCACGTCCAGCGCGGGGCAAGAGCGGGCCGCGTTCCGCCTGCCCGAGCCACGGAGGGGAGGCAGCCCCCACCAGCGAGGAGCAGGATTCCCGTAGACGGGAACGTGGAGACTCGTCCCCTATCGTCTCCTTCCTCGGCGGTGCCCCCGAGGTGCCGCAGCCCCCGCCGAGCTCTCGGTGGGGCTGAACCTCTGCGCGGATTCACTGCAGCAGTCGGAGCCGCGCCACGGCGCTGAGGCTCCGCAGTGGAGAGGAGCGGAGCGCTGCGGGACGCGGATGGACGGGCGGCCGCTCGCGGGGACATCGTGGGCGTGCGGGCGCTGCTGGAGGCGGTGAGAACCCAAATGGGATCAAATCCTTCGGGATAACCCCGCTGCAGATAGGGGGCTGCCCCGGGACACGGCGGCGGTGGCCGGCAGGAGAGACTTGAGAGCACCGCGATTTCTGTCATTACTATTTTATGTGTTGTCATGACCGGGATTGCCTCGAGGTTATGCCTGAATTTAAGCGTGCGGTTTTCAGAGCTATCTCCTTCGCTCATAGGCATAGCTGGGGTTTAGGGGGCACTGCTGGCATCAAACGAGTTGTACCACACGGTATTGAAAATGAGGAGGGCACCCCTAAAATCCGCCTCCGCAGTGCTTGGGGAGTTGGCATCACTTCTATGCTTTCAAGAATATATTTTTCTTTCCCAGAAGTCAGAGTTGTGCCTGTCTGCCACAAAAGGGAGTAAAGGAAATTCTGTCCGAACACTAGGAAACACGTCTTTTCTGTGGGGTTGACAGAGCACCAGAGCAGGCTGAGAGGAGAGGATCTTCGATCTCCTCCTCTGGAGATAATGAAACCCCCCCTGGATGCTTTCCTGTGTAGGAAATAGCAGGCTTTGGACTAGTTGGTCTGCAAATGTGATTTCCAACCCCTCCGAGTCTGTGATTCCGTGATTCTTCATTAATATTTCCCAGAGAAAGAACAGCACAAGAGATCACGTAGAAATCGTCTCAGAGCCGATTTTTTTTCCTTGCAATGAGACCCTGCCAGTAGACGGTCTTATTAGCATTTTTGCTATTCAGTATTTATCTGTAAAAGCGACGTTCATTCTTAGGAGTTGCAAGCATCGCTGCGCAATGGACTTCCTTTCTGAGGACTTTGAGAATTAGCAGCGCTTACCGATGTACTTAAAACGAACCTTTTAAATGCTTATTGAACAACTAATCGCTGCGATTCAAACTGCAGCTGTGTGCCTCATGAAAAAAAGTTTTCTCGAGTTCTCATCAGCTAAGCTGAGCAGCCAGCTTGGACCTTGTACTTTTACGCGACAGGATTTTTTTTCCTCAAATAGGTTGCAGATGGAAAGAGGCAGTGAACACCGAGACAATTATTCGTTTTGTGTTTACTCTGTGTTCAAATTCCAGAATGTAAAATGTTTCTCTCTCTCTCACTTTTTTTTTTTTTTTTTTTTTTTTTTTTTTTGGTACTGTTTTTCTCTCAGTCTCCCTCCATTTCAGAGTGAGACATAGTTCCGTTTCCCTCAGAACAGCCTTGCTGCGAGGCTGACATGTGGGATCTGTGTTTCTGAAAAACTGAACGGGAACATGTTAGTGACGAGAACTGCACGCGTTTCAGCTCTTGTGTTATAAATAAAACAAAATATCTGTGGCCCATCACACCGGTTTGAGAAAGAAAATAATAAGAGTAACTATCGTCTCAAGATATTTTCCCCAGTGTTAAAACTCTGTTTACTGAGGTCAGCATCGAGAATCCACCAGGAGAATGAAAGAATTAAAACCTCGAGGGATGTTTTTTTGCTCAGCACGATCGGACATTGCCAGGAGTATCTGGCGTTGCAGAGCGGAGTTTAGCAGCAGGGAGGTTTTGTGCATTACTCAGCAGCTCTCCTGGCCCGTTCGAAAAGGAGCACACGCTGAGCTAGGGCTGAGAGAGCAAAAGAACTCAGTGCGAAGGGCGGGAGGGAAAGGAGAGCCCGATGTGAAGGAGATCCGCTCAGCGCTGCGCGTTCCGACCGCGCGGCGTGGGCTGCAGAGCCGCCTTCCTCGTTGGTAAATGGGTGTTACTCTGATGTGTGTGTGCGTGCAAATGGTGTGCATGCACACACGTACATATATAGTTTTTATATGTGGTATTTTATATATACACTGTAGTGCTGTCTTGTTATGCTGTGTTGTTGAACGTTTTCGCCTCAGGCCATTCTGTGATTCTGTCAGAATCACAGAATCATAGAATGTCCTGGGTTGAAAAAGACCACAATGATCATGTAGTTTCAACCCCCTGCCATGTCCAGGGTCGGCAACCAGCAGACCAGGCTGCCCAGAGCCACATCCCAGCCTGTGAGTGAAAAACTTCCTCCTAATAGCCAACCTAACCTTCCCCTGTCTTAATTTAAACCCATTCTCCCTTGTCCTATAATATGTCCTGTACTATGTCCTAAAATTCTATGATTCATTACGTTCAGTCATATTCTATTCTACTGCTGATATATGAGTATCACATATTATAATTTATATTACATACTAAGTAATACGTAATATCCGTTTGATTATACCAAATTAGATCAAATTTATTACAGTGTGCATCAGCGCCTACTGAGATACTGCAACGCCCAGTCGGCAAACCGCGCACAGCCCATCCCTCACTGAATCCCCGGACGCGGTGCTGTGTTTCTGTGCGGGCTGCGCGCGGCTGACGCTGTGTCCGTCCTTCCCCCCGCAGGTGATGATGCTGGGCAGCCCGCGGGTGGCCGAGCTGCTGCTGCAGCGCGGCGCCGACCCCAACCGGCCCGACCCGCTCACCGGCTGCCGCCCCGCACACGACGCGGCCCGCGCCGGCTTCCTGGACACGCTGGCGGCTCTGCACCGCGCCGGGGCGCGCCTCGACCTGCCCGACGGCCGCGGCCGCTTCCCTCTCGACGTGGCGGCCGGGGGCCCGCACGGCCCGGTCGGCTGCTACCTGCGGCGGCCGCGAGCACCGACAGGTCCGACCCCCGCCGTCCCACCGAGCGCGGGCGGAGCGCGCACCGCGAGCCTCCAAGGGAACGCGCAAGAAAGCACCGCACTGCCATGAGCGGCCCCGACGGTCCTTTCCCCTTCCTCCCCCCTCCACGCTCTCCCCCCCCGGCAGCGCCGCAGACGCTCTCCGTGTAGAGAACATCGAACGTTCCTTCAGTTTTCCGTATTCAATGATCGTTCCCGTTAGGAGAAGTGAGAGAGCTGCTCTGCTCCGCTCCGCGCTTTGCTTGCTGCCCCGCGGACCGCTGTGTTGATCGCGGTCCGATGCTCGCCCTATTCTTGGCTGGGCTGATTTTATTCATTATCACAACTGTAGAGCTTTGCTGTTTTCCTGCCCCTTTAAGCTCTCATATAGATCTTTGAAACAGCGAGCACTTCGGCCATGCCGTTTACAAATTTAATTCAGATTCTGTTCTCCCTTTACCTTCTCGCTCAGCTGAGAAAATCTTAAAAAGTTTAACACTGACAGAAATTAAATTACAGGAGGTACTACAAAAATGTTTTATGCAGAATTATTCAGGAAGATCTGCTTCTGTATGAAATCAGTTGGAGCTGCTTAGTTACCTCGAAGTTTTAACATTCGGAAATCCTGGATCAAAAAACTGTGTAACGAGGTTGTCGTTTTTAGGACATTATTAGGGCTCAGACATACGAAAAACAAAAACAAACGATCTCGTTCCGTTGTAAATCTGATTCCTTTCTCCCACATTGCCTTCATTTTGTTGTATGTGATTTCCATGGTCTTCCCAGCGTTCAGACCATTATGTGTGGAGGCACCTGATTCAACACGGAACTGTAAAGTGCAAGGTGTCAGAGGTGACTGCTGTGCTTCCCTATTAAAGTCCTGCTCTGCCCAACATTATGCAGTTATTTATTTCAACTTCGTTCGCCTCTCAGATATTTTTGCCCTTCAGTGCATGCATATACACAAGAAATTCAGGGGCACACGAGCGGTTTATGTGCGGATCTGCATTATTCACACACGCACCCGAGATAAAAAAACGTTCATAAAAGCTGGTGATCACCTCCTCCAAAAAAGAGCTACTGAACAACAGGAAAGCCCTGCCCTGCCTTATTCCTTCACTTCATTGATTTTACATCTTCTTAAAAGCAGAACCATTAAAAAAAAAATTCTCGCTATAGAATTTACTCCGTAGAATAAGGCACCGTGACTGTGCACCATGCCAAAAAGCCAGTTTTGTTTTCAGTTCCTGAAGATGAGGTATTATTTCTCTCATCTGGATTTAGGAGGACAGATCATGAGACTTTCATTTACCAAGAAACAGCTTAGCTTTCTGTTGCTCACTTATTACATAAATAAATAATATATATATATAATTAACAATCCCATTGGCCTTGAAAAGAAAATGGAGCAGTGTTTGACTCCTGCCTCTTAGGGACAGAGGTGGAATGGGAGAGGCAAGTTCAGTCTGCCTGCATCCCTGCGGGGATGCACAGGGGGTGGGAAGAAAGAGGAGGGAAGGGAAGGGAAGGGAAGGGAAGGGAAGGGAAGGGAAGGAAGGGAAGGGAAGGGAAGGGAAGGGAAGGGAAGGGAAGGGAAGGGAAGGGAAGGGAAGGGAAGGGAAGGGAAGGGAAGGGAAGGGAAGGGAAGGGAAGGGAAGGGAAGGGAAGGGAAGGTACTCACACCCCTCTGAGAGGTCCTCCTCACAACTGCCTTTTAACTGTCCAGTCATGCACAGTTGAAACAACATTCACACTTCTTTTTGACTGACTAGACATTTTCTATTTGTGGCTGCCTGGGTCAAGTTTTATTAACAAAAATTAGCTGACAGTTCATCAGGTGTAATGACACCAGGGAAAATAAACTGTTTTCTCTTATGAATTCTGAAAATTTACTCTCTGAAAACATGACTTCCAAGTTTTGCAACACAATTCTACTTAAATTCCCCCATATTTACCTTTTTTTTTTTTTTTTTTTTTGTCTCTGAGTGTCTGTAGGCTTTGGCAGATTTTGTTTACTACCTGAGTGCTTCACAGATGTGAAAAACATAATTTTAGGAAAGCTTGGGAGATACACAGTCCCCAGCACCTACTAAACTAGAAACGGATCTTCAAATTCGGTGAGGAAAGTGGAAATCCACAGAGCTTTCATAGAAGAAAACAAGGATTTTTGAGATGGAAAAAGTAACTCAAGTTCCAAAGGACTGAGTGCTGACCTTTGAAGACATTCATATCTTACAAGAGGTCCACTGGAGTAATAACAGATAATCTATCTGTCTGTTTGAAGATATTCAGGTCTCTATCAGTTCTCACTGCTCTACCACTCACGAAACCTATCCCTTTCTCTTTCTCGTTCTCTTTCTCTTTCACTTTACTCTTTCTCTTTCTCTTTCTCTTTCTCTTTTCTCTCTCTTCTCTCTCTTCTTCCTCTTTCTCTTTCTCTTTCTCTTTCTCCTTTCTCTTTCTCTTTCTCTTCTCTTTCTCTTTCTCTTCTCTTCTCTTTCTCTTTCTCTTTCTCTTTCTCTTTCTCTTTCTCTTTCTCTTTCTCTTTCTCTTTCTCTTTCTCTTTCTCTTTCTCTTTCTCTTTCTCTTTCTCTTTCTCTTTCTCTTTCTCTTTTTTTCTCTTTCTCTTTCTCTTTCTCTCTTTCTCTTTCTCTTCTTTCTCTTTCTCTTTCTCTTTCTTTCCCTTCGTCTTCTCCCTTTCCCATTCCTTCTCCTTTTCCCTTTCCCAGTTCTCCTCCCTCCCTCCCTCCTTCCCTCCCTCCCTCCCTCCTTTTAAAACTTACAAGGGGAAGAGGTAGAAATACTTAAAATTATCTTATGAGCAGAAGTCAAGACAAATGTCTTCTGCAGAAAAGAGGACAGAGGACAAATCTCTCAACACTACTTTCTTGTAGTTGCCATGTACTCACAAGCACATGCATGCTTCTAGAAAGACATGTCTACGCAGTGTTTCTGTACTGGAGAAAGCTCAAGAAAGGGAAATTGAAAAGAAAGATACTCCTTAGAAGATAAAAACCAAGAATTTTGCAACTAGAGGCATCAGTCTGACTCACAGAAATCCTCACAGCCTTCTGTCAGTAGACCACAGAGGACCAAAGGGGAAGTTCAGCTGACACTGTCAGAAGTGTGCCCCCGATGTTAGAAATATCCATTTATTTCCTATCACTGAACTACATGGCTTGTGTTGTCATGACATGATTGCTCATCTCAGGAAGGAGCCTCCTCCTACATCTGTTTCATGAACGAGAACATTGCTATCTGGAGAGGAAGGGATGGTAATCTAGCACAGATTTTTATCTCCAGGTGGGGAAAGTCCCAAGACAAGCTGCTATTGTTCCACATTGTAGTCTGGGCAGACAGCAGGAAGATAGGTGTTCCGGGGCTGGTAGGACAGGGCAGAGATGTGGGGTAGCCAGAGCAGGGAGGAGAGGTGCAGGCCCAGGTCCAGAGAGGCGAACACAACGGGATCTGACTAAGCCAGAGAGGACGCACTTTAAGAGCAAAGCACCACATACTATCACTTTCCTTCCACTGGGTTGTCTTTCTGGTCCTTGGGCAGATGTGAAAGAATGATTTTGAATTTTTATTGTGGTATGAAATAAAATGTATTTCGGGAACTTATTAGAGAGCGGATGAAATTCAAACAGAGTTCATACGTGAGTTGCTTCCTTAAAGAAGCTCTAGTTGGTAAAACAAAGAATCTAAGGTCAAATCAAAAGGTTTTCGTAAAAACAAATGGCTTTTGTTTGTTTGTTGTTTTGTGCAAGAGCAACCACACAGTAGGAAACTGAAGAGCAGGACAGATTTGTGTGTCCTCTAAGCTACGTATCAGTTACTAAATGCATTATTCTCAGGTACATGCATTACTAAATCTGGGGATTGAATGTTGCCTCCCATTTTTTTCTTCTTTTTGAATATGCATGGAAAACACTTTTTTTTAGCTCACTATGTTGTGTGAGCAATGCTGTCAACATCACAGTCATTCTAGAGATTTGTGTTATCCATTTCTTTCATACATTTTCATAAAAGCATCCAAACTATCACAATCTGTTGTCTACACACCTGGGGCTGGCTTTGCTGTCTGCTCTCTGTTGATGTTCAGGCAGAAAATGTGCACGTACTACTTTGCACTACACACAGCTTGAGCGGATTCATAGGGAAGATGGTGAACTTCACAATTACCTAGATAGACAACTGCATGGTTTTGTGAGAGAGGCTGACTAAACGTCCTGTTCCCTAGCTCTGTCCTGCCTCAGGCAGCACTGCAATGACAGCAGGGAGAGGAAGAAGTCGTTAAAACAGTTAAGCCAGTTTCCTTCTCAGAAGGCTGATCCCGCCCAGTGCTGAGCACCTCCTGAATTAATTTTGCCTCTTACTGTTACCCAGATGATTTTGATAAACAGAACACATGCTGGTTGCAGTTCTGGGAACTCCAACTGCCCCAGGTCTGTTTTGAGTACTAATACATGTACAACTTCTGATGTCATGTGCTACCTGTACCGACGCTCTGGATGCTGACAGCTAAGTGAAAACGAGATATGAGTTGTCAAGTTTGTTTTAGCAAGACAGATCAATGAAAGGCTGCACAGGAGAATGAGGTAGTGGGAACAAAGAACACAGAAGGATAAATCTGTCGGTATGCCTTGTGCCTCAGTTTGTACCACATCTGAATTTGTGATATCGCATCGGTGTCAGTACATGTCACTCTGTGAATGTGCATACTGGAGGATGCTTTGAGCAAAACGAATGGAGAGAATAAGAGAGAGGGGCTTAAAAGTCTGGAATAGCTGTGGTAAGCAAAATACAACATTGAGCTAATCTATGAGAAATAGGGTAAGGCACAATAGCATCTTCACAGTCAGAGAGAGCAAACACCCATGACATAAGCAAGCATGCTGTGCTGGCTCGGGACATGGATGAAAGCTTTTTGAGTCAGAATATTACCAAACTCAGATGTCCCCTCCAGCCAAAGCAGAAGGAGATCTGCTGCCTGACTAGCATGCCAGAGTGAAGCAGAACTCTTAAGTGAGTGCCACTGGAGGGTGGTCCAACAAAAACTGAGTGAGTGGGTGTATGTCTTCCTCTTGCAGTTGTCTGTGTGTTGATCTGACTCTTCAGTGACACTTCTGCTTGTAGTCTGTGTGGATCTAGACAGTTCATTTAGTTTTAAGCTCTGTCATTTCTTTTGGTGTGCAGTAGAAAATTTTACATGGTATCAATTGGCTATTGATTTTGTATTTACCAGTCCTTAGCTAATACTAGCATGTCTCCTGCATTAACTGTACCATTTACAATCACCCGCTTCCATTCAGTCTCACTTCCACGTACATGGGGGAAAAAAAATAGTTTTTCAGTACTTCTGATACACCCACTACTTCCCAGCTACATTTCTCTATTCACTCAAGACAGATTCTGCACAAAAGTCAGAGAAACAGACCTAATCTACAACAGTGTCTGTTTGGTTTTTCCCCTAAAGCTCTACAAGCATCCAGGCCATGCATCTCTGTGATTTAAGTTAGGACACTTCTACAGGAGAGTGAGAAGAAGTTTTGAAAACCATGAAGTTGTACCTTATTAGCTTGGACTTCACTCAGCTTTGCAGTTATAATCCATCTTGCATGAAATGTGAAATTAAATCACAGACAAGCTACTTTATTTCCTTTCCCATGCTTGGCTTGCTTTGTACAGTCATCCATTTTTGTTTCAGCAATTCCCCTTATTTCAGGCATTTAAAACCTTATGTTCTAAAGAGCCAAATACTTTTTAAAAGTGGTCTAAAAGTTGTGCTTATAAAGTATCACTGTCTACCTGTTCCACCCATAGCAAGCCACTGACAGAGAAACAAAGTCAAGGAAAGAAGGACCAGAAGTAAACAAAAAATAACAATTTCCACACACTTTGGAGAAGCATAACTTTCATTTGTTTTATTTTTTAAACAAGAAAAAGCATCGCTGCGTTAATGAATACATTCAAAGCACTTAATACATTCATCACTTGAAACAGAAACTCTGGACAGAGCTGTCCTGAAGCAGCAGCAACCAGCACGGTGCAGAGGTGTGGCAGAGAAGAATATTTTCATGTACTTTTTTAAGTCACACAAGTACATCTCCAGGCACAAACTTGGCTTAGGCATTTGCTAACCTTTTTAAATACTCATTACTTAGCTGCTGCTGTGAAAGAACAATGATTATTAAACTATTTCTTCTACTACACTACTGAAAAAAGCTACTTATTAAAAAAATACTGAAATAAAAACATGGATAATGTATAAAAATAGTTTATTTTGAAATGTCACACTCAACTTTGCCAGCTCATTTCTGAAATGAATGACAACTACTGCCATTGTTAAAGGAAACAGTAAGAGGCTGAAACAACTAATGTATACGTGAATGAATCTGCTTTCTTCTGTCCCACAAAGTCAGAAAGAAAAACGTAATTCCAAGCTAAAAACATACTTAAAATCTAACTTCAGCTATTTAAAAAGCTGACTTACACACTGTTATTGTTTAAGGCTTACACCATTCTAACAAGCTTTGAACAGTTTTCACATAGATAAGGTCAGAAAATTCAAAAGCAGCTCACTCTTCATGGTGATGATGAGTCCATCCAGGCAGCTACTGCTTTGGCAGAATGACTGAACACTGCACAGTCGTCTGAAATGCAAAGTCAAAGTACGTGAGTGCTGCCAAAGCAAAATAGATTTATTTTCTTAAAGTCAGGCTACATAGTTATCATTCTGTTTACAAGCAGGTGCAACTCTTTCCATGTGTGTAGTAGCATTTCCAAACTTCCTGAATGCCACCTAAGTTTGAAGAATTACAGGGAGGGTGCACTGACATTGAGAGCCAACAAACAATCTGGCAGAAACACTGCACTAAAATTAAGGTATTTAGGCTTGTAGGCTATAAATGAAAACCTGTGCAGCTTAATTTTTGTTTACATGCATTAGTTGTCTTCATAGAAAGCTCTTTACAAGGGTGAATAGAATGCTCTGAAAGTGAAATTCCCTAAAAAGATGATTTTTTTTTTTTCTTTACATGTTGGTTCACCATCAGCTCTGAAGTATAGCTATCACATACAGATATTTTTCTCTAAAGGTGCGCTGGTTGGAAGGAAATTAAATTAATGCCCGTGATACACAGGGACAGGTAACTTTGAAAAGTTTATCAGGTCCTATCCTTGAATGGGTCTAAACAACATCAGTTTCAGCTTTCTTGAGGGGCCCTCCGCCTGTAAGGCTGTCCACAGTACACAGAACCCTTCTATCTAACTCAATTCACTACAGTCCTATATACATAGTTACACTGATTTGAGATTTTTTTGACAAAGAAAATTAATCAAGAATATTTTAAGATCAGATCTCTACATACATAAATTATGAATACAGTTACCACCTGTATTAGTCTAGAAGAAATTAGCTATCAAACTTACTGTAGTCCCAGCATGTCAAAGATGAACATGCTAAAACAATGTCTAAGGATGCCTCATCCAATCTGAACTATCCCGAATTTTCACTCATTACAACTCTTTTTGCTGTATCACATAACTGCCTCTTTCCTTATTCAAAATCACAAAAGCCCAGGACCAGTCCTTAATCTACCACCATTTATTATCTAAAATGGTAAAATGTCTAGCAATTCCAGCTGTTCCTAAAAAAAAAAAAGTAAAAGAAACAACTAGGAAGACTCCAAAACCTCAGATCTTCATGCAACTTTGTTGTACTGAATCAAAAATAACGTGACTCCTACCCTCCTGACATCAACTCTCAACTTTATTACAATACCCAGTTCCTGTTTCCAGACATTCTAGTATCTTCAGATCAACTTCCTCTCTCAGCATATTATCACTCAAACCCGGCCACCAGTAGCAAAAAACATAAAAAATAAAAGAAATGCTGAGTTATATCAAAACTACTTCAATCACTAATACCAGGCAGCAGATTCAGATTCAGAGAATGAATCTAAGAAGCAATACTGGAAAGGAGTGTCCCTTCCTCTCAGCATATCACGTTTTCTTTCAGCAAACAGCAGTTCAATAGCTATGGAAAGCAACTGAAATGGTGTTTTGAATAGCTGAAAGTGAACTGAAACAAGGGCTTGCATTTGTTATTGAAGCAGAATCTTACAAACATAGTTTGTTCTTTCCAGCCCTTTACTCCTCTTCTCCCTGTCAAGAACCAAGACAATTACGCAAACAAAAGCAGGACTCAAATACACCTGCCAAAACTGGGAGGAAGGTGATTCCTGCCTTAGCAGGGATTCCTGAGAAAGTTTCCTTTCACACCAGCATGAACAAAGGTGCTGAGGAATTTCTGGTGCATATTTTAAATTATTTGTTTGAAGCTTTTTTTTTTTTTTTTTTTAAATAAGTACGGATCTGTATTAAACAAAAGTGCAGCTTAATCCTCTGAAAACGTCTTCTGTAATTAGAGGGGAGAAGGTCTGGTTCTGCTGTCTATCTTATCCATTCAAGACAACTTCTCAAAGACTGCAAAAGGAAAATGGGAAAAGCCTATTGTCTCTCACAAATGTGTAGAGGGGACACGAAAAATAACTAACACCTGTTCCAGATAACTGGAACTTGGGTGAGGAAGAGTGATAAACATAACCCAAGGTCTCCTAAAAAAGACTACATTGCCTAGTTAAGAATCAGCAAAACACTAATTTCAAGGATTTTGGTGGAACCTGGCCTGTTCAAATATGCTGAAATGAGTTCACAGGAAATTTTACTTAACGTGACTTTCTTTTAGGACATTAATTAAAAGTACACGTGACCGTCACTGACCAGAGAACCAGATTGGAAAAAAAAAATCAATTTTTATCTCCATCAGAACACCGATGATTTTACTAATACTGGCAGTTCTGTTGATAATTTAGTTTCAGGGTGACATAAAAAGAATGATTTATGCCTATTTTTTTCTGTCTTATTCACTCAAACTTCAGCAAATTTACTACTGTAAAGAAACTAAAAGTTTCTTTAAAGACAAAGAAAGAACCTGGAAGTTGAGAGAGTCATCGGAGATTGGATTCCTTCATTTCCCTAAAAGGCTTCCTCCTTTTCAGGCTGCTGCGCCCACTGATACAGCTCTCTGTGGCCCTCTTCTGTTTGCTTTCCTCACATACAGATTCTCCTTCCCCATCTGCCATACCATCCCAATGTAACTCTCAGTTCCTCTCATGCTGCACACCCTAACACTGTCAGAAGTACTGATGCGTCACAAAAACCCTGTTGAGAAGTTGGATGGACATCCAAACTATTTTTAACACCGTTCTCTTACTCTACCCTATAGCCAGAAAGGAATCTCAAGCACTCCACTGAAACTGCAATAATGTAAAACATAAAAACAAATTCTTGTCTAATGTAAACGTAAAAATGAATCCTTATCTACAAAAAAATTCTACCTAAAAATTCATTTACCGAGATCTTCTGTAATGTATTCTTTTCCACTCTTTTTTTCATGCACTTTGGATCTGGAAAGCATGTGAATGAACATGGTTTTAATAACACCAAACTGGCTAATACCCATATGTTGCAACAAACTCCTCTCCTACAAACTGAAGCGGATGTAGTATCTTCGATGTGGTCCAATCTTTCCCAGTTGTCTCACTGTTCTAAGTTTTAAAGCTGAGCACAGGTAAAGGTTTTCAATCTGTACACTTATCCAGAATCTTACCTATGCTATAATGGGTAGGATTTCAAACCCTCAAACATTTGAAGTTCTATAGTATTTCCTATGAAACTGAAGCTAAAATTGAAGCTAGATCTTCAAAACAAAGCTTGCAAGGTTCTTAATGAATTTATTTGCCCATTTGATTGGATTTGTCAAAGCACACACTCTAAAAATTTACAATTTAAGCAGAAACATTTGGGAACATGTAATAAATGTCTGTATGTTTGCACTGTCCCCAGTAGTAACTGACCTCCATGTACTTACTTTCAGGGTGTGCAGGGTGTCTGTCCATTCCATGGAACCTATCTGAGGTATAGCACTCAGCAGGATGCTAGTAGCCTTGTTTGCATTTTCTTTCAGCGTCTTTAAAACTTTATCCACTGAAACCTAGAAATACAACAGAATTGAGGGCATTTCTCAATTTTCAGGGCACAAATTTTAAGCCTCCAGCCAAACTAAGCAAAATGTAGAGCACAGACAAAAGCACAGTACGTATCTTAAAGTGCCATGATCCTTCTAGCTAGTAAGAACTTTCCTGTGACTGTACCTTTGACTGTGTTTTTTACCTTCTGATTCTGTGAACTTTGTACTTAAAAAAAAGAATCTTTTCATCTAAACACACTAGAAGTAGTGTCACCAGTGAAGAAAACACCTGCTTTCTAGCCATATTTATGCATCATAATAACAATAAACAAAAATTAACATATCTAGATAGCGGTTGTCTAAAAAAAAAAAAAAAAGAAAAATCAAAAGCTAGGTGAACAAAACAGTAAACAAAACCCCTGTAGAATTGTAATTGCAGAGAAGTTTGTTTTCTGTATACCACAGGAACTTTAAACAAAATGTCACATGGATGTCTTTTTTGCAGCACAGTACAGATACATGAGTTTTAACCAAATACTTGATTTTTTTTGAATTTTTATGAATATTAGAAGATAAAAAAATATTTTAGATAGTCAGCAATCCATCTTAAGAACAATAAATACGTTAAGTGAGCTAAGCTGTATCAGCTACTGTACTTCAGTACTATATATATATACTCTCCAAGAGCTGCTGGCTCCATAAAAATCTACACTATCTCTATTTTGCTGTTTTTGAAGCTCTGCTCAATCCATGTTCAAACAGCTCTGTAGAAAACAGAGGCAACACTGAGACTGTATTTAATAAATTAAGATTTATTAATACCGTACGGGGATGTTGCAAGTGGGAAAGACTTTATTTGCATAATAAAATTTGAAACAGAATTTTTAGTTACTGACACTAATTATCAAGTGTTTGACTAAGTTAACTGTTATCTCTCAAGCAGTAAAGCTGTACTGTTCTTTTCTACGATGAGCATGATTTAATAGGCTACCAGGAGAAGTTACCCACTCATAGCTGCCGCTCAGTTGTATCCTATGAGAAAACAAACTAAACAAGACATATGCTTTTGCACAAAGCTGCAAAAGAAAAAAATAACAAATCAATTATAGAACATAAGTTCACGGCAACATCATGCATACAAACTCCTGATTTAGACACAAGGAGGTAAACTGTTTGCTAACAGTAAGGCAAGTTCATAGAAATGAGTGAAGTCACAACATTCTGTTCCTGCTTTAACACTTGCTACTCCAGAAAAACTCAGTGATACTAATATCAGATTCAATTCAGTACGTGACCTCTGTCAAAAGCTACACACAGGTTCTCATCCAGACCCCTCTGGACAAAACCTAGAGGCAAAAAGTTTCACTCACTGCTTCTTCATGCTCCTTCCAGCAGTCATAATCTGTTGCCATAGCTATACTTGCATAACTCATTCCAGCTTCTTTTGCAAGAATCACTTCAGGCACTGTTGTCATGTTGATAACATCTGCTCCCCAGCTACGAAACATCAAGCTTTCCGCTCGAGAATTGAAACGTGGTCCTTCAATGGTGATCATTGTCCCCTTGGAATGACACTGGAGCCCAAGTTTCTTTGCAGTCTCAATAAGAACCTGCAAAACAAAGACATGCCAATGTTGGGAGAAGCAAGTAACTCTCTTGATACACTGCTTCACATCTCACAAATCCCATATCTCCTTCAGCAGGGAGATAAATAGGCAAACCTCTACTTGAGAAAAGAGTGGGGAAGGGTGTTTGTGCATGCAGCTGTATGAATGCATGTAGACAGCATAAAAGAGAGATTTGGGAGACTAGCTACAGAAGGACTCATAGAACTTAGTAGGTGCTTATTAACATGCTGTTGCTAATTACTCCTTACGCTGATTCCAAATGTGAAATTCATCAACTGCCTATTAATTACGTTAATAAATCAATAAACAATTCCATTTGTGATTTGACTTAAACAAGAGAAGCTGGGTAGAATTTCCACAAAACTCTATACAAAGCTACCACTTAACTCCTTGCAAGATGCTGCCGTGAGTTTCTGAAAGTAGTAACAACCAAAGCAGCCTATGGTAGATACTTTCCAATTCTCATTTGATTTATGGTGTGTAAGACAAATAAAACGGAACAGTTCTACATATTTGCAGAAATACAATTTAATAAAAACTTTTCAGATTTTTTATATAAATTCCTTAATTAGCCCACAACATAGCTGTTTTGGTATTATTATTGGTGCATTTAGCTATGATGTTTCTCTGAATTATGATAAAATGGGCTCCCAACAATTTCAGGAACATTTCCAGAAAAAAAAAAAGATCACTTTTATTTGGTATCTCTTTTCAGGCTCTACAACAGCTCAAAACCACATGTTCATTTAAAACATCTGTTAGGCTGATTAAAATGCGCAGGCTAATGAGATAATCAGCACGTGTCAGACTGGAAAGTACCTAAATGTTTGTTTTCTGAAAAGGAGCATTTCTTTGGCAAAAATTAATATCCAAAGAGCATTCTTTATAGCTATCCAGCAATCAGATGAAAACCTGATGTATGTTTCTTGCAACGCCAGGCAATTAGTTATGTCCACTTAAACTTTTTAAAAACAACAAAAAAACATAGTGTGATGTGCAGCCAATTATTTCAGTAATAGCGTTTTTTAATCCATTATATAAAACATACTCAATAAACAACTTGTGTGTCTTGTGGCACGACATCATGCTCAAAGTCAGTAAGCAACTATGTGCCAACTAATTTTTGGTAACAGCATGTGGGTAAGCTCTTGATGCTTGAAAAATTCAAAGTATTTTGTACTGTCTGCAGCCCAGCATAAGGAGGGTAGTGTAGGCACCGTATAACGTGACTGTTTCCTCTTCAGCTCTAAAATATCTTTACTTCATTGCATTCCTAGCATGCTAAATGTTATTCCACTAACAATGCTATGGACCCACTGGTGGAAATCTTAAAGCCACACTGTTTCCTGTCTAATTAATAAAAATAACCTATAATGGCAGCAAAGTGAATTGGTGACAAGCAGAATAGCTAGCAGTATGAACATTTGTACATGCTTAGGGTACAGATTGAGCCAGCTGCTTCATAACTCAGTTTTGAGCTGCTCAGTGTAGTAACTGGCTGCATAGAAAGTAAACCTGTTGGATGGATATGACTAATTCTGCAGATTCCTGGTCTCCCTCCTTGAGAATGTGACTCCCTGCAGCTTCTGATCAGACCATTCCACAAAAGCACAAAACACTGAATTCAATCTTCACTTTCCTTTTTCCTCCGATTTAAGAATACAATGAGAAGGTATATTTAGTCATAGATTCACACTTTCCTGAAAGGTTTTAATTGTATAGAAAAACAGCAATATCACAATATTTAGTCTAAGTGTTTTTTGACATTTGAAAATCCTGGAGCCATTAAACAAAAGAAAGCAAAATTTAATAAAAGACAACTGTAATTTGGTTTGTGTCTGCATTTAATATCACGTTAACAAACTCTTCACTCTCTTCCACTACCAAATGCTACAATGCACAAAAGCACAAATGCAATATTGGCACTTCTGTGAATGCTGAAGTACTGCTCTTAATTCTTTGTACGTTAAATACATACAGTGCCCCAGCCACAGATGCTGTTTCATTCAGCATGAAAAGGAATTAATTCCTAAATCTGTCTTCCAACTTTGTTCACACAGGTTCTCTTTGCCTGTTATACGACAAAAAAGATTTTTACCCTTCTGAAATCTAGGATGCCAATTGTCTTTTTAGAGTGTTCCACATACCTATACTAGCTCCAATAATCAAAGATCTTTTACTTTCCATGCCTTCCAATTACATTCTTCTTCAACATTTATGTGAATAACAGCAACATCATTTTCATGGCCTTCCTTTGGACTCTCTCCAACATGTTCACGTTGCCCTTGTAAGAAGAAACTCACAACTGGACCAGGCACTAGAGCTGAGGCATCAACAGTGCTGAGTAAGGGGGGGAGAGATGGAGATCACCTCCATATTCTGATGGTGGCTAATTAGACTACTGTACTATAAATAACAAGCATCATAAAATACAACATTTTAAAAAACATCTTTATAATTCACTAACCTCTCTGGTTTTAGTGCAGAATGGCTCTGACATTGGAATATGACACACTCCTGAGAGACTGCAAGATTGACCATCATATAAAGTACAATGCCTTTTATTTGTCCTGGAAAAGCAGAAAACATACTCTGAGTGAAGAACAGGGATCAAACAGAACAGAAAACAATAAACTCATGGAAGGGAATACAAATATCCATGTGATAGCAATGGCTACCTATACTCACAGAATGCCAGAATGGCTGAGACTGGCAGGGATCTCTGGAGGTCATTTGGTCCAGCCCTGTGCTTTAAGCAGGGACATCTACAGCAGGCTGCCCAGATGGCTTTCAAGTATCTCCAGGGAGGGAGATGCCAGAGTTTCTGTGGACAACCTGTGCCAGTGCTCTAACATCCACATGGTAAAGTAGTGTTTTCTGGCAATCAGAGAGAACTTCTAGTGTTCCAGTTAGAGTCATTGACTCTTGTCCAGCCACTGGGAACCACACAAACCCACCTGGCTCTGTCTCTTTGCTGCTTTCTTTGTGTATTAATACACACTGGTAAGACCTGCCACTGAGCCTTCTCCAGACTGAAGGCTCTGTCAGCTCTTCCCCATAGAACACATACTCTAATCCCTTCATCATTTTCATGGCCCTCCTTTGGACTCTCTCCAGTATGTTCACGTTGCACTTGTAAGAAGAAACCCAGAACTGGAACAGGAACTAGAGCCGAGGCTTCACCAGGGCTAAGTGGAGGGGAAGCATCACTTATTTCAGTCTGCTGACAATACTTTGCCTAATGCATCCCAGGATACCATGAAGCCCTCTTTGCAGCAGCTCATGTATAAAGTGATTTGAATATAAAGACTAGTCTTATTTTACAATTTTTTGTCTTTAAAAATTTCTACTTTTAAACATAAGACGGAAGAAACTTATGTATATTTATTACCTTCATTCTTCCATTAAACAATTTAATGAACACACAGAATGTTTCTGTACAAAATGGTCAGAAAATAGAGTACTTTATTTTTTATGTGGAAGTTCATTTTTGCCTAAACACAGTCTAATGCAATCTAAGACTTCACCAGATTACAAACGACGAAAACATCACTCATTTCAGGAAATTAAGAAGATATGCTCTCCAATCACAATAGGAAGTTAGAGATTTGAGTGGATTAGTATATTTGAGTGGATTCCATGGTGTGGCTTTGTGGTGCACAAATAATAAACTATGCTTTTTTTAAGAGACTTTTTAAACTGTAATTTTCAGCACTAGCATATGTATCTCCATAGTGTGCTGTGAAGCAACACATCTTCCCCACAAACGAAGACATGCTCAACTGTTAAATTTTAGTAACGACTTACTGAGATAGAACACACTTTTGAAATATAGGCTAAACACTAAAAGAAGCAGTTTACCTGCTTGGCATGTTCCTGTGTTTGCAAGATAGGAAGTCCCCAATCATGAAACAAAACTGAATACAACAAAACTGAGTAGAACGAGAACAATCTGAAGTCAAAGGCAACATAATAGACCATTTTTCACTAGCCTTTTTAACACTGTGTGTCTTCTTGATGACTGCATTAGTAAGACCTTGTTTATATAAACAAGAGAAATTAACACTGTGCAGTTTGGACTTGCCAAATTCAGTTCCACCCAAGTCATGAGCTCATCAGCAAATATTTAAATAAAGGTTGTCATATGTTACTGTAGATTTGAAAAAAATATGTAACTTATTCTCAAGGAAGAGGTCACATTATTTGGAAGAGAGTTCAGCAAAATAAAAATACGTGCTAAATGATCCACAGTTTTAAATTTAGTTGAAATGGTAATATTAATTTTTCCCCTACAACACATTGAAGAGCTGCAATCAAAATCTGATTTGACATCTCTATTTCAAGTGTTTGCTAATGAATTATTTAGAATTGGAGGGATGGGAAAATCGTAATCAACTTCCTGCATTATAGTATTTCACATGTTGTTAGTTGAGCACTTACTTAGAGCAGTGTTCATATATCAGATACCTAAGAGATCACTTAAGGAAGATCACATGTACAAACACATATTTCTGACTTCTAGGTGCCCTGTTTTTTGGAGAGAACAGACATATAACTAGATAGTCAAACAAGAAATCCTACTATGTTTAGCACCATACATACCATCTGCATGGGAATAAACCATGAAGATAAGATCTATGGCTGCTCTGATCAAGTGACAACTTGTATTTGCACGCAGGGTCTAACAATTTTCCTTCTATGCAGAAATTCTATGCTACAATTCTGCAAATGTCACAGCTACTTGATATGCTGCTATGCTTAGTGTTAAAAATAAACACAGATTTGAACCAGCCTCTGCTTGTTGCTATCTATGAAGCACTGGCTGGCAAAGAAGAGTACCTTTCAGTCTCTCCTGCCTGTCAACCTTGTTACTTTAGTCAAGATTTGGCCATCCTTATCTGTCCCACCAATTTGTCTGCAAGGCAAAGAACAGCTGCACTAAATTTTTCAATACTGCATTATCATTATTTTGTATTGACTAAAGAAAGCTGCACCGAGGGAACAGGAATTGTCCTGGGCTGCATATAAAATACATAATAACTTTAATGTATTTAAGTAACAAAGTTTACTCTTATATGTATTTCCTAATCAAAATAAAAACCAGAAAGCAACAAAAATATGAAACAAAAGGGATTTCAGACCTTGTTTCTGAAACCAATACATCAAGATCCTAAGAATGGCAGTGGCTGTTAAAGCAAAAAAAAAAAACCGGTGTCAAACCCTTCCCTGTGGAGATGGAGTGGGCACAGAGTAATTGGTCCAACTTCAAGGGAGTTGTGGATCATATAAATTCCCTCTACAAACTAACTTATATGGGGGAGGGAAAGTGAAAATCAATCATTTTTGCAGTTCTAACTTACTGCTGCCATAGAGTTCTGCAACCAGTAGCAGACTCCCAAACTGTTCAATCCTTGCAGAACTGGTCATACACCTGCAGGACCACATAGGAGATGTTAGGGGACAGTCAGAGAAAGAAAAACATTCAAAAGTTCTCCTTCAGCAAGCCTTTAGAGAACAGCTGGTAAATGAGAGGGAGATTAATTGTAGTTTCTCAGGGAGTGACTTTTATCTAGGAGAAAATCTGGAGTATGTGAGAGCCCAGAAAGACAAATCAGAAAAGCTGGTGACCCTTCTCTGCCCGCTGAAAGAAACTGAATATGCATATGAAGAGAGTAAAGCAGAGTATTCTGGTGTTAGTATCAAGGAGATTCCCTATTCTGCTACTGAGCTGGCCTAATTAAAGAAAGATTTTGGTCACAGCTCTAGGAAGTGAGAGACAGAGTATGTGTGGAAAGTGCCACAAACAGGGGGAGCACAGGTCCTACTGACTGAAAAGGAATCAGAGGGTTATTGAGGACCTTCACCACTGGTGTTGATCGATTTGCCCCACACTGATCCTGTCCTTTTAACCCTCAAAGAGCCTCTTAACAAATAAATCTGGAAGGCTCAAGACAATCAGAGGAAAATGTACAAAATTAACCATCTGGATTTTACCTACCTTCTAAGTGTGGCTCATTTGGGACCAGGAAGTTTTTTTTTTCTTTTCCAGTTTTACTTTCTCTGACCTTGGTTCCTCTGGAACTGGGAAGTTCTCTTTTGTTTTTGAGATGCTAACGAATGCTGATCCTGATGATGCGTCTCCCAAGTTCCCTTTCTCACCCTGCTGCTTTCCCTGAGAACACTGTTGGCATCATTAGCGTCACTGTTCGAGACAGGCATCTTCTTCAGATTAATTTTTGTAATTGCTTATGCTGACCCTATCACATTCACTGGCTGGTCGTGGTCTCATGCCCATGTTGGGCATACTGGGCACATGGAACGGAATTCTAATTCTAACAGAGGCATAACCCTTTCAACCACGGTTAAGCACAGTGATGAAATGTTTTAGAAGATGAATGGGGCCAGGATAATACTGGCTAACTCCACCAACTCCTGGGAGATGCAGGACAAAGAATGAAGTTAGGGTGTTGGATGCAATAAGTGATCTACATGCACTGTAACACTCCTGCAGTCTTCCCTATCAGCATTGGGAACCAACCAGCAATTCTTATCTAATGTATTATCTCAGTGGGAAAGAACTAACATAAAAGACAATCAGTTAATTGTAGATTTACCATAACTCAAAATAATGTCTTCCTAGCTCTTAGTTTTAGAAGGTAAAGGAAACACTTTACTACAATTCAAAAGGTGATGTGGGACAATGCAAAGAAATATGAAAGAGAATTTCAATCTTGGTCACATCTAGTTAATTTTACTTATGATCCTGTTAATAACTATGCTAAAGCTTTTGTCCTAACAATACATAGTGCTTCAGTATACATCATATACCCAATCACTTGCTAGGACTGAATCAAAATGGGGTTATACTGCACTCATTAGAACAAAAAGTATGGGTCCAGTGAAAGGGAAATGAATGGCAAATAGTTGATGTTAGTTCATATGCTGTATGGGAACAACAAGGATTTACTTGTGAGACTAATACCATCAAGGCTCAAGACCTTTGTCTTGACACGGAGCAAAATATATGCTGTTTTGAGAGGTATCCCCGTGAGACTCCTGAAATCTAAAGTGCTCATCTATATTGGAAAAGGATGTGTGTGTATGAGAACCTCTTTTATACTCATTGCCAATATTACTGTAGATACAACAATCATTCAAATGTCTGTTTTTGTAACTTTACTAACATCATGGGATGTGACTTTAATTATTCAGTTCCAGTAACGTCATATCAGTTGTAGTGATCCAATTACACATTAATCCAAGATTTGCTATCTGCCCCAACTGGAATGAATCTTGCTCTAGTAAAGAAATTACTGCAACATGATGATCTGTACCAATTAGAACACATCCAAGACAATCAACAAAAAAACCCTAATTACTGTTCACCATGATACATATGAGATACACCTGGAAAGGGTGAAGAAGGATGGAGAGCACCATTGATGGTGACCACTTTTTGGATGGTCACCAACAGGAAGACGAGTTTTTAATTTTGTGCTTCACTCAGCTGTGATTTTATAAATCCTAACGTTGATGTGTTTATTGATTGTAATCATAGTATATGTGGAAGTCTGGTACATGCTGAGGTGACTGGCTCGGCTCAAATTACCCAAAGAATCTGAAAACTGACCTAGGTATTAGATTACTTTTCCTAGCCTCCTGGTGATCCATGAGTCAGGTGAGTTCCATTAAGTGCATTCGTGGTACTCATGTTTTGCTCCTTTGCTTTACTTGATTTCAGCACGTTTCCTTCCCTTCTCTCCTCATTCCCCTCAATGATTTTTTTTCTTGAAACCACCATGGGACAGTGATAACAAGCTTTGCACCAGAGGGTGGAGTGAGAACTGAGAACAATGCTTTGCTCAAAGCCTGTTCAACGGCACCCATCCAAGGCATGAGCTGCCGACTGACATTCACTGACACTTACTGAACATTTATGGAGCTCAATCGGTGCATGTGAGCACAATGAGGCGTGGGTGATATGTTTCAGCAATGGCAGCAGTAAGGCACTTCCACTCTTCAGATCTGTTTTTTTTTTTTTTTTAAATACAAAACAAAAACCCAAAGCTAATACAGAAGTATTTTTTTGTATTCCTGTTCGTTGTTGGTTTTGATACATTCTTGATTTGGTAGTAAACGGAATAGATTTGTAACCAGGTAGGTTGCTCCAGTGAAGTGTCGCTCCATCGATACCTACTGATCGCTTACAGAGACAAAACCGTGGCACAGTGTGGTGGTGTGTGGTGCATTTCAGCAGTGGTGACTGCGACAGGGTGTCACCTTTGCCAGTGCAGATTTGACGAGTGTGGAATGCAAGCTCTTGTTCACTGCTGGAAAAAATGCACAGCTAATGGTAGTGATGGTGTTGAAAAATGGTGTTTTGTAGCTGAGAATTTGCTCTATCAACTAGTGTCATCATGCTCATTGTATCTGTTGTAGTTTCCATGGAAATAAACAGGAGGCATTAGTTTCAGAGCAACTTATGTATAAGCAGCCCAAGACAATTCTTATTCACTCAGAGCAGCTCAGGCAAGCCAAAAGGTGGGACACCCATGCATTAATGTATATGGTATGCTCTCCTTTGTCTGTCTCATATGACAAACGTATCTGAAGAATCTCTTCTTATTATTCTTAACATCCCTTGTCATAATCAGTTTTATTTGCACCCTGGCTTTCCTGATCCCACCTATGCACACTTGAACAACATCCCTGTTGTTCAACATTCTTCACAAGCCACCTACCCCAGCTTCCACTGCTAAGACATCTCCGTATCCCTGTTTGGTCAGTAGTTCCTTGTTGAGCCATGCCAGTTTCCTGCCTCCTCTGAGCAATCTGTGCCAGTGCCTTGTCACCGGCACAGCACAGAATTGCTTCTTGGCATTCAGAGGGAATCTCTTCTGCCCCAGGCTGCGATCATTTCCTCTTGTCCTGTCAGTGGTTACCACAGAAAACAGCCTGGCTCAATCCTTTCTGCACCCTTCCTTTGGGTATTAATACACAGTGGTACCTGTTAGAGCTGAACACACTTTCCTGTCCTGCCTTCTTGTATCAATCTCCCTTTGTGCCACAAGAACTGCGATTATCACATCATCCTATAAAAACTTACTACAACGAAGAATATAATTAAAAACAACTGTTACTCACCTATCAATGAATTGGTCAATTATGACAAGATCCCCAGGTTGTATTTCTTCTCGTAATGAACCACAGGCAGTAGTCACTAGAATATGTGAGCAGTTCTCTTCTTTTAATGCCCAAATATTGGCACGGTAATTTACATTTGATGGCATAATTGTATGATGCCTTCCATGTCTGCAAAGAAACATGTTGCCAGAGAGTAAAATAAATCAGTATGAAATTGTTTCCCTTCTCTCAAATAAACAGAATTCTAGGAAAAGTAATTTCTCTGAATAACAATAGAGATGGCATTGATCATATTAGCAATTTGCTCTATAGCATGTTTTCACTATTGTATCAAAGTTGTTTCAATATCTGGTTCACAAAGTAGTGTTGCAGTTTTTTTTTTGTTTTTTTTTTAAGCTGAAATTCATTTAAAATTCTTTAAACTACAATCCAAATACAATTCAGCAGCTTCGAGAGTTTTAAAGGCATTTTCACTCAATTCTGTAAACCATTTTCACAGATTCTGAATATCTACACATAGCAATACTAAATATTCCATTTACCAGAACAGATCTCTAAGATTTGTATGCAACTCTATAGATTTTCTGCTCATAAGCAGTGTTTGTATTCTCCCACCCAGAAGAGTGGCACATTACAGGTAATTGAAAGGAGAAATCACATAGTTTTAAGGTTACCGTCCTGAAGGAAACAGTAAGATCATCAGATTTACCAACTTGCTCTTAAAATGATCTGATAGCTTTCATTAATTAAAAGAATGACTTTGCACTGTTGCAGATTTTTTTTTTTTTCACCAGTACAGAAAATAATTAGAAGCAGAAGCTTTCATTTTATCTCTGCCATAACTGCAGGGGTACATTACATCCATAATTATAAAGATATTCCCAACCATGTAAGAGGAAAGAAGGAACTTAATTTTGTGATTAGCTCCTTCACAGAGAGTAAAAGGTTTTAAAACTTGATCAGTTGGGAACTGGGAGCTACACACGGCATCACCAAGTTCTGTCAGGCAGTCATGAGCATTTCTGATAAGCTATGAAGTGTGTAGACTTACTGAGTAATATTGCAGATGTTCTAATAATTCTCTTCTTTATTATATATGTTATTTTTTAATTTTTTAATTTTTTTTCAAATCTGACATTCACAAGTTACCTTTTTTTCCCCCTCCAAAACACAAAACAAAGGTGCAACTATCTTAGTCTCATCACCTCTACTTGCCTGAGACTGTTGAGGAACCTTGCTATCAGCATCTGGCTCAACCTATGTTGTCCCAATGCTGTATCAGTGTTCTTACATATAATCTAGAGCACATTAGTCCCATATATACACTTCCAAGTAGGCCACTGTGAAATTTCTGAGCATTCACTGGATGCTTCCAGCATCTTCTGAATAAGGTGACCCATGGAGCACAACCTTCTAAGCAATAAAATTAGCAGCCAGAGGACTCAATAATCAAACAGTGATTTGAAAGATTTTACAAAGGTACCAAATATACAGTTCATCAGGAAACAGACAATTTTCCTTTTTCACAGATCTGCAAACACAGAGGGCAAACAGATTACTGAGATTTTTCTTCCAAAGTCTAGATAGCATTGTTAATGTTCTTAGCCCCTACATCACTAAACCTGTCCAGGAAAAATCCAGACTTCTGACTGGCTTTTTGAGCAACAACATAGGGCACGAACAAGTCAGAATAAAAATTTATCCCCCTAATATAGAAGGAAAACACTTCAAGACATAATATTCCTTAAAATGCTAATTTACCTTGCCAACAGCACACAGTCCACATTTTTTATCTTTCCCAATATCAAAGCATCTGATGGCTACAAAACAAGCAAAAAAGAATTAGTTACTGTCTGCCAACCACATCAGAAATCTTTACTGCTGCTAAAAAATAAGCAGGATGGTTATGAAAGGAAATACTAGTTACAGAAAGGAAATACCTCTTCAGTCTTACATTGTCTTCAGTTCACAATAAGTCTGTGATTTGATGCGGCAGATTTATTAATAAGAGTTTAGAATCAGAAGATCACTCTTGGCATCCAAAGGATCACCACAGTTTTTCTGTGCTCATACTAACAACAATTGCAACCCTTACTTTGGGGTTTTAAACAGTACTTTGAAACACTGATACTTTCAAATAGTTTGACACAGTATTTCAAACAGAACAGAATGAACATAGGAAAGAATAATGAATAAATAGCCTTTACATCAGTTACTAAATTTCACACTCTCCCATAAAACTATATTTCTTTTTTGCTAAAAAGTCTTTCCCCCCAGAAACCGCCCTTCCAACAGGAATCCCTTTTAATCTGTCCCTTCCCTTGCCATTTCCCATTGTCCCCTTTCAGTCATCAACTCCTAGATCATTCTCATGTTCCAGACTCTTCTAACCTACCCTTCTGCTGCCCGTGCTTCTCATAAAATCCCTCTTCCCTGTCTTTTGAAAGTGAGCTTCAATCTGACAAAACTACCCAAAGAAGCAGGGTTGCACTTGCTCAGCCTAGTATGTACTCTCCTCTCACAGCTGTTGGCCAACACACATTCCTCCTCACTAGCCAGGAAGCTTAAGCATTTTTTTTGTAGATGCCTGGTTGGAAGATGTGCCCTGCATCAGGTGATCTCAAGCCAGCAACTGCTAAATAAACAGTTCTGTGGGCTGCATTCTCCTTCTGGGCTATACACTTCAGGGATCCGAAATGCACAATTCTTCTAGCTTCTCATCTTCACAACTTTTTGTTAAAAATATGTAAGGACTCGGTTTGGTTAGATGCTTCTGAACACTTGTGCAGTTGTATGTACTGCTTCTCCCACTCAATTCAGAACTTCATCCATTTTACTTTCCTTATTTCAGTTTATAAGAAACTGTAAAGCTGCTGGAGGCCACTCTTCTTCATGGGATTTAAAGCGGAAATAGTTTTAACAACACTGTCATTTATATTCTGAAATCAAGCTTGCAAGTGATTCAGGAATTCACACATTCACATTTAGAAATGTCTACTGTCTACTACTTGATATATTTTTTATACTTTAGTGCAAGCTATAAGATTTCATTTCTCATTTATCGTTGTTAATTCTATTAAACAAAATATGCAGAGATTTAGAATTTAAAAAAATGTAAGTCCTGTATAATTGCATTTTAGAAACTTTTACTTCTAATAACAGTATCACCTTCTGTTTGCTATTACACAAGTCTGTTTGGCCATTCTTAATGTGGAATGTCTTCAAAGCACTTAGTGAATCACTAAAGTTTAAATTCTGACAAATACAGACTAACCATCTTTTTTTAATGTAGAGAATGTTTCAGAGAAGCTGTTTTCAGGATTGAAGTGTATTCTGTGTCCATTTTAAGTTTCCATTTTAGGAAGCCTCCATTTAATATTAAGCTGCTGATATTTAAATGTTTAACCTTACTTTATGCATACTCTTGTGCACCAGACAGGATTATAATTTTCACATGGGGAGAAGGGCTTACTGCCTACTTGCTAAGGCAGTTTGCTACTCCAGTGTTCCATAACCATGATGGATCATAATTATTTGTGCTTGGAATTTTGTTTTTTTTTGGGATTGTTTTGTTGAGGAAGCCCATAAGAAAGATTTGCCGTGTGAGTCATAAGCAAGCAAGCTAAGTCATGGCAGAATACAGAAAACAGTTCGGAACAAAGACCACAATGCTAAATTATGAGCAGAGATTATGAAAGCAGTTTGGAAATACTGCATTTGGGGGTCAATAAAATAAAGGAAATAAGGATAAACCAGCATAAGTAAAGTTACAAGGATATGAATGATACAGAAATACCAAACTGTGTTAACTTCTCAGCAGAGCTAATGTGTTCTTCAGTTCTGCTCATTTTCCCTTGCCAGCTCTTTGCAGCACTGTACCTCTATGCCACTACCGAAGAGCTCTGAAGTGCTGGTAGAAAGAAAAAAAAGTTCCAAAGGAACGATCTCAATTCAAGCTCTACCACAACCACGTCCCACCCGTGCCCCATCCCTGCCCCCAGAGTGTCCTGGCCCGGGGCACGGCGAGGCTGCAGTGCCCTCCTGTCAAGTAGCATGGCACTGTGCTTCATTTGTGAGCAAATCCTGTCTGTTTTCAAAGATTTCAAATAACAGAATTCAAATACGTGTGTGAAGTATTAATTAACTACTTCCTCCTTCCATAAAATCCGAGTCATGAGTCTATTACTCGGTGTCGCAAAACGGAAAAGGAAGGAAGGAACCCTGTGCGGTTAACCCTAAGTTATGACAGTAACAAACAGTTTAAACAAATCTCCTCTTCACAACGTAAATATGTCTGTGGTGCTTACAGAATTCATTCGTTCCAGTGGCTTAAGCTGGGAAGCAAGATGGAACAGAAAACAACAGCAAAATCATAACGGGAAGAAGCACCTAACGACTCCCCAAGCCTGCAATCATAGTTTTATGAAACAAATGACTCATGTAATTCTGGGCAGGCAAGAGACGAATGTCAGTGTTATCTGGTTTCCCGCTGCCAGTTCACAGAGCACATGTGCAGAATTAAAAAGAACCTGCTTTGTTTGCCAGAGAAACCCATAAGGAAAAGAGGAGAGGAATACAATAGAATATTCTAGAGCGGGATGAGAGCTATCATCCAGAAAGCAGAGCCTTAATTGAGAGTATATTCTGAAGAAAGTTTTATTACTAGCTTCCAAATACACTGCTGAAGATAAATGCTGTCGCAAGCCATTTTTCTGTTTTCCAAGAGAGCAGTACTGTCCATACGAAGAGATGAAATGCCAAAAGGTTTTGGGGTATTTACACTAAATACTGAATTTTCATCCCAATGTTTTATGCAATGGGAATGACGGAAGCAGAAAAAATGAGAAGGCAGAAATATATATACATATACATATACATATATATATATACACATATACACAATTTCACCTGTATATTTAATAAAACTAATTTACTACATTTCCACCATTTTTACTAACATTACTTGAAAGATCGAGGAAGACCAACACTGATACAGAGAAACTGCAAAAGCTTTTGTATTACTTTCCTTTTTCAGGAACACCTCCACATTTCTGAAAGAGAAAAAAAAATCTCCACTTGGTTTTCAAATGATTCTTAGAATTCAAGATGATCAAAGCAGATGACAGTTCAAGGAATTTATTTAAGCAAAATGCATGCTATTACTGTGTTTCTAAAGGTAAAGAAGTAGCATTAAAAAAATAAAAAAAAACCTTGTATTTCGCCATTCTCAAATGTCAAAGGTGTCGAGGAACATCACCTACACTGAGGTTTTCAGCAACAAGCCTTTTTCTAAAGTTCTTCCCAAGACACATAACAATTAAACAACAACATGTAAGGAGAGTGGAACTCTTCACATTTTTACAGTGTAGAAAGAAATGAACATACACGTTTAACTATGCTCTCCATTTTCCCTTTGGCATTTAGACTTTCATTTTGCTACTTCCTAGTTTTACTTAAACTACATAGACTCCATGTCTATTCTCATCAGTTAAAAGACCACAAAGACATGAAGTGTTTATTAATTTAGGTCCTTTACTTATTAAATTTTCAGGCAGACTCCCTCTCCTTAGTTTTCAAGGCTCTATGAAAAAGCATCTTTATGGCAGAAAAAAATAAACAAAACAGTTTGGTTTTGTATCAATAGCAATCATGAGGAAGAAGATGATGCATCTTTAGGAAAAAAACCCCACACTTCTAAGCCTTTCCACGTATACCTAAAAAAAAAAAAGCTCTTATTTTCAGTTTTGCACTGTGCAATGACAGCTGTTTATTTCTGTTGCTCTAAAATGAGAGCAACAAGCTGTGTAGTTCCTCCTTCCTCAATGCTAAAACAGGCAAATATTAATTCACCTAATGATACCAATTACATTAGTCAAGTTCGTTTCTGCTCTGTCTTAACTGAACCAACTCAACCCATTCACTGCACCATAAGCTGCTGTACCTTGTGACCCAACCCCTGCACACCTTAACATCCACCAGCTCCATGAGGATGAAAAGTGCATTCATTCAAACATTAAAGCTAATGTTCTACAGAGGAGACTCTGAGGGCAATTCTAAAGCACTCAGGCTGTTCTGGTCTTACAGCTCTACTGAAAATCTCAGATCCAGTTCTTTCTATAAGCTTCCAGAGTCAACTGGAACTTCTCTCTTCCCCTTTCCCTGCCCATACTCTCCTGTCCTTTGTCTTGTCTGTTCCTACGTGTCTTTCACAATACACTAGGCACTGTGTACAAAGCAACATCCTCAGCCTCCACTCCCTTTTGCAGAAGAAAAGGGCTGAAGCAATATGAAGGAGAGCGGATGGTGAATACCTTGACACGCGAGCAGTTTCTAAGCATCGTTTTCAAATCTGTTTCAAATGATGCAGCTGTAAGCAAGATTGCAAGGACAACGCTATATAAAGTGTATAAAAGTATAATTAAGGTTTTACAGGGAAAATGGGGGCTCATATACCTCAAAGAATATTTTTCTCCAAAGCAGAAAGGTTCCTGGAACTCTCGGACATACAGTGCAGGCCACACAATAGCACAAATATGAAAGAGGCTTCTCACTCTTGACTGCAAATTCAGGACTGAGTTTGTAAATGAATCCAATATACAAAGGAGAAGAGGTGTATTCTCCTCTGCACACCATCATCTTTTTAAGACTTTGTGAACAGCACATGGTCATAAAAAGGAAACAGTCTTGTGACAGTATCCATTTAACACAGACATGCATCCATCTAACACACAGCCCTGGACTAACAATTCTTCAAGCACATAAACATCTTTAAAAATGGGGAGGAGTCTTGTAGTAATAAAACATGTTATACAGACCTTGCCATAGGGAGTATCAACATATTTTTCCGTTCTTTCTTCTAAGATATCTGGATCGTCCAGGCCAGTTCCACCAATAATTCCAATCTTAAAAAGAAAAGTATATTATCAGCCTTCTTGAAATTACACTCCATTTAACAATGTATCTCAAGAACTACCTGGACAGCCCCAGGTCATATTTTCTGCTTGAGACGGGGCTAGACTATGCAGTTTCCCAAAAATAAATTTGCAACGACAGTACTAAAAAAAAAAATTATTTAACTTGACAATTTCACACAATATGATTCTTTTCTTTAAAGATATTGAATTTAAAAAGCTATTGGAAAAAAATCTAAAAACATTTGCCAATTCATCATTTTTTTTTTTTCCAACAGAAAAATGAGAGTTTTTTTGGGGGAATGCCTCTCTTGTCAGATATACCTGTATAAAGCATCATACAATAAAGACCCCTTTATTTGTTTCCAGAGGGAGGAGCAGTCCTGTGTGTGACTGCAATACCAAATACCAAATAGTATTATGTACTGTTATACAAACTTTTTTTTTTTTTCCCCTGAGAAATTAGAAGTCTTTTGAGTTGACTAGCAAAGACCTAAGAACAACCCTGCTTCTGTAAAAGGCTTCTGTACATCTCTGGAAGACAGCTAGTAGTATCTGAAATGAAAGGAACCTGCTAACAATGTCAGCTGCTTAGAGCACTGCTAGGCTTCTCTACAAAAGAACAATTAGTTCTTCTAGGATGTTAAAAAGATACTCATCCAATCTTTGCTCACAGCAGCATCAAACATTCTCTCCTCTGTATATGGGGGTCAGATTTTATTCAACGCACAACCTTAAGTAGGAACATAAACAGATTCCTGTTATTCCTACTTTCTAAATTTAATCCTTTGATGTTAATGTATTTCTTCCAATTTTTTTTAATAAAATAAACTGATAGTTCTAAAGCATAATGGAATGAAAATAGAGGGTCTAGCAGAGGATCACTCAAATGTATATCACTTTCTCGGGCAATCAGGCTGGAATAACAGTGTTGTGTTTTGATACAGTTTATACTAAGTAAGTATGAAATGAACCAAAAGGACAGAATAGAGGGGAACAATCACCTCCCTTGACCTGCTGGCCACCCTTTTTTGATGCAGCCCAGGATACTCTTGACCTTCTTGGCTCCAGCTTTGGATTTACTGGAAGCCTCCAGCCTTTACAGTGCTGCTCCAGTGAGATCTCCCAGTCTGTACACATATCAGGTGTTACCCTGACTCACATGCAACAGCCCGCACTTTGCCTTGTTGAACCTCCTTAGGTTACCCTAGGCCCACCTGAAAGGTGAGAAGGGCCCCATAAATGAAAGTTAGAAGGCAAAAAGGCTTCACAGTGACTGAGAATAAGGGGAACAGTTAGAGATAGTTTATAGAAGCAAGAATGTAGAGCTTGTTAGAAAATAAGGGATGGCAGACACTGGGTCTGGGACAGTGAGGGGGATGAAGGCCATAAAGATAAGGGTTTGAGAACAGCCCCAAGACATTTGGCAGGGAGGTGATTAGATGTCCCCAGGGCAAGAAGAAACCAGTTTGGGGGGAAGCCCCCCAGAAAGGCCAGGAGTTTACAGTGAGAAAGGTCAGAAGCCTTTGTGAGGAAGAGGACAAATCTTCATCCCACGACCCACTACGCACGCGCAGGAGGGGAGGGTCTGCACGCTAACGAACTCTCGGGCTGTAATGAACATGGATCCGAATTCCGGGAAAACTATTATGTATTAGTTTGGCCAATATCTGTAGCACGATTTTTCCTGACGGTGTGCAAGTTAGGCGGACCCATCCCCCTTGCACCTGGTGTCTGTGCAGCACTGAACAAACCAAACTTGCTTTATAACTACTTTGTGGTTACAGAGTTTGACTCCGCACGTCAATCTGGCGGCCCAGATGGGACACCCTCTGCTCGGCTGCAGGACTGTTTGAGAAGAGGGATGCCTTTGGCACGCCCCGAGATTTCTCTGAAGGACTCCCCTTCCTCATCCAATCACTGCAGGAGCGGACAAGGACCGTCCATTGGCGGACCAGGTATGTGTATGGAATGAGGGGAACCATAAGCCGTATGGAGATGTCCCACCCGGGCTACAGCCTTGCTGCTGCCCCTTGGGAAGCGAGCTCACAGGTTTGGTAGGTTGCTGGCTGGGGTGGGCATGCTTTGGCGAGCAGCTCCTTGGGGGAGCACCCACAAACGGACCTTGTAAGTCATACGCGGGGTAAGGGGACAGGATATAGTGGGTATCCTGTTAAATGGTTATCTGGGTTCTCCTAGTTGTGATAACAGGAGTTATAGGTTATATAATTACTATTACCATCTGTTGTAGAAGTTCGGTACCACGTATCTGAATTAATACCATCAGAATATTTGGGATATTAGAATTAGAACTACGAACTAAGAAATTTCGAACTTATATTTTGACTAAGCTGGTACTGTGTGAGTGTGGTGAGAGTGAGACGTAGCTGAGCTATGGAGAGAGTGCAGAGTCCAGACCCACTGTTTCGTTCTCCCGTGAGGGAAACGGCCAGAGACGGATGAAGTGAAAGTTGTTTTGTTCTCTGTGTTATTTGTTTGTACAGACGTATTTTGTCCATTTAAATGAAATGAGATGGGGATGATGATGGAAATACATATGATACAGATCATAGTAAAGGAATACAAAAGGAAGGTTGGGTCTTGGAGGGAGGCAGAGATAGGAAGGATCCTGAGAATAAATTGTACTGATTATTGTCACTGTCTTTGTTGTTGTTAAATGTTTATGTCGTGAAAGTGTTACCTACGAGGCTGCTACAGAACAAGGGGTGCCTAAAGTGATACTGAGAAGACCCCCTGGGTTGTATTTTGGCTCACTGGAGAAACATTGCTGGGGAGCCAGAGGGCGAATATTGAATAAGAAACCAGAACATAAATGGAATAATGGGACCAGTTTTATAATTGAGTACCCTAATCATAAGAGACCAAGTGCTGGGTGTTTGCAGAAGTTGAAGACCTGTACAGTTTGGTCTGTGCATTCTGAAAGGAATGGGACAAACTGTTTTGATGGTATAAGAAAGGTAATTGTTAATGGTATACAGAAATAGAATTGAGGATATGTGGAAGTGTAACTTAGGGTACAAACAGTGGAATAATGTACAAAGGAAAAAGGGTGAAAGTGAGTTTATGTGTGCTGGCATGAGAGCAGCCCCCCCACACTGTTCCCCCGTGAGCAGAACTTGGTGTGAGAGTAAGCTGCAGATGGAGACTGCTGCTGTAAACAACATTACTTGCAAAGGGGGAGGTGGAGAGGATAGGGCACTGGAAGCCTCTGCAGAGATCTAGGAAACCCAAAATCCTAGTGTTAGCACTGGAAGCCTCTGGAGAGGAGGAGGTAAAACTGAAATATGATGTTGGTAGTTTATGTAATGATAAGAGTTTGGAAAGTGAAAAGTTTGTGAAGGACACAGACTGAGGAAGGCAAAGATGAGCAGGGTGTGACAGGGATGTCAGAACTGAAGAGAGGGGAGCAGGATAAAGAGGTTTATCTTTTGGTGGATGGGTGCCTCTTAACACCCATAGGTGATTTTGCAACAGTAGAAGGAGCTAATGCCCAATAAGAAAAAGCTTACCTTTTGGGATCAATTAAATATAGGCTGAGAAAACAATTAGGAATACATAAATTCTTGTGCATGTCAGGTTACTCTGGCAAGAAATTAAATAAAACTGGAGCTGAGAATCAAACAATATTAACTGACTGAGAATTGTAAGTCTGGCTTTAACACAAACTGGGAAAAACAAGACTGTAGCCCCAGAAGTTACAGAAATCTTGAATAAGATACACTTAGGAGTGTGGATACCAGGGATACCTGGCAGAGCCAAAAATGCAGTCCTAAATAGAAGTTAAGTTAAAAGCAAGATTAGCCCAGTCAGGGTAAAGCAGTGCCCTTTGACAATATGTGACTGTAGATGGATATAAGAAATAATAGATAATTTTTGGACTTTGGATTACTAATTGAATATGAATCTCAATACAATACTCCAAACCTGCCAATGAAAAAAAAGATTTGGAAAGCAAGTGCTATAGTTTGGTACAAGATTTGAGGGCAAGTAATAGAATAGTTGAACGCATACACCCAGTGGTGGCAAATCCAAACACTTTATTAACCAAGTTAAGGAATGAGTAGGTGGAGTTTACCTTCTGGATTTGAAGGATGCCTTTTCTGCCCGGTTTGGCCAAAGGAAGTCTAAGGTTATTTGCCTTTGAATAAGAAAATCCCAGTATGGGGAGAAAAGACTCAGTTAATCTGAACAGTGTTACCCAGGGTTGTGAGAACAGCTCAATGATTTTTGAGAACTGGTCAACCTGTGAACCTGAGACTTGGGTTCCTCCAAGTAAGGTGGAACTTACGTTCCTGCAGTACGTGGATGTCACGGAAACAAAAGAGGACTGTGTGCAACGGACTGTGAGTTTGCTAAATTTCTTGGTTTAAATGATTATCAAGTTTCTCAACAGAAAGCACAAATAACTCAGGAGCAAGTGACGTATTTGGGATTTGAGAATACAGCTGGACTTGGAACCTTACGGACTGTCAGGAAAGAAGCCATCTGCCAAACCCCTGAGCCACGAACTGCCAAGGAACTCTGTACGTTCCCAGGGATGACAGGATGGATACACAGCTACGGACTGCAGGTAAAGCCAAAATATTATATGAAAGGGGGAGGCAAGGAGGGCATTCCCTCAGCTGAAGCAAGAACTCATGAAGGCTCTGCTTTGGGGCTACCAGCGCGCATAAAAAGAAAAAACAAGGAATGGCCCTGGGAGTCCTTGCCCAGAACCTTGGACCCTATCAAAGGGCAGTGGCACACTTCTCCAAACAGCTTGATGAAGTGAGTAAGGGATGGCCGGGGTGCTTGAGGGCGGTGGCTGCATCAGTGCTCAATATTTGAGAAGCCAGTAAAGTTATGCGAGGCCAAAGAATAACAGTTTTAGTAACTCACACAGTGTCTTCTGTATTGGAGGCAAAAGGGGGGCACTGGCTCTCACCCCAAAGGTTCCTGAAATCCCAGGCCATCCTGGTAGAGCAGGATGATGCAGAAATAATTGTAACTAATATTGTCAACACAGCATCTTTCTTTAGCGGAACTCCTGGAGAACCAGTATTTTATGACTGCTTTGAAACTGAAGCTGCATATTCCAACTGGTCGGATCTGAAAGACAAACCCTCAGAAGACGCAGAAGGCACCTGGTTTACCAATGGTAACAGTTTTGTGAGACAAAGAAACTGTAAGGCTGCTGCTGACAACCTGAGGGGACTTTCCCTCAGAAGGCTGAAATAACTGCCTGGACAACAGCCTTAATTATTTGGGCAGATGCTAATTGTGTATTTGGGATGCTACACACTCACAGCACCATCTGAAAAGAGCAAGGACTGCACACACAAGGAGAACAGCACGATGTAAATCTACCAAAGAGTGTGGCTATTATACGCCGTAAAGGACATCAGAAAGGTAGCACTGTACAGGAAACTGGAAATAAGATGATGGGTCAGGTAGCAGGACAGGTAGTTGAAGAAGGCTTTAATTCCAGATGGTAAACTTAAAATCTCTGAACCTGAGTCAGAACCTGTAAATTATTCTTGAGAAGATAGCAATCTGACTAATGATTTAGAAGGGAGAGTAACAATGACAAATTGAGTTCTCAAACTCCTAAGAAAAGGGGGGTGTCACTGTATGTTGGTACTAACTGATACCTTTTTACAGTGCCCAGAGGCATTCCCTTGTAGAACTAAGGCATGTGGGGTAACTAAAGTATTGTTACAGGAAGTTATTCCAAGATGCTGAGGAACTACTTGGTCTATCAAGGAAAGTGTACCGTCAAAAGTTAAACTCATAAGGAAAAGATGAGTTGGTTACTAATTTTCTTTATTTTGTTGTACACAGGGTGTGTCTGGCAAGTTGATGTTGTGTGCTGTTACCTTTTGTGTTATATTTATTTATTTGTTATTGTTAAATGTGTGATTGTCACTCTTCTCCCTTCTATTTGAATCAACCTTACATTTCTATACTTAACAATGGCTGCTGTTAAGGAAAGTAATAGCACTCTCATTAGTGGACATGAATATCATAATGGAAGTAATATAATGAGCAGGTGTCGATTGGGTAAAGGCTTCTGGTGGCTGGGCAGAGATGGGAGAACTCAAACTCCCACCAGGCACAGTGAGAGCTATTTGGAGCCAGTATCAAAATCCAAGGAGGGTTAAAAGGGTAAATAACCCATTGGGTAGGAATAATACAGGACACCATAGCTTCGTGAGAGCCCTTATCCCGGTATTAGCAGTAGCTCAGCGGGAAAAGGCTATAGTGAATATCTCTGCAACTCTACAAATAGTAGAAAATGCCACAACAAACACATTACGAGCAATCCAAGAGGAGGCTCTTTGTCCAAGGTAGTACTCCAAAACAGAATGGCATTAGATCTATTCTATAAATTCTATATCACAGTACCCAAAACACCCAGTGTGACACCATCCACACAGCCAATCATTCAGCTGGTCCATTCACCTCCTGCCCAAATCCCAGTCTCCAACCAGGAGGATTAAGGAGAACGCTGCACGTACTCCCAGTCCCTTCAACATCCTCCAAGGAACATAAAATCTTTTTAAATATTTTGCTATTTTCTATTTGCATTCTCCTGTGATCCAGTTTGAAAGAGCGGGAGCAAAAAGTAGTCCTCCAACTTTATCAGACCTGGTAGCTTCTTTCCAGTGTCCGAAGTGTGGGCTTCTGGCAGGCAGCAAACTTCTCTAGAGAGACTGTACAGGCAGCAAGTGGGTGCCTCAGTGCCCTTCTGTGCACTGAGTCCCCAGTAACTAAGACTCTTTGACTTTTTTTGGTGGCATCAGTTCTGACTTGTGTCCTTGATTGGACTATCCTAATGAGCCTGTTTCTGTGTCCAAACCATTATCCACACCTTCTTCTCTTTCCAGCCCCAGAGCCTCTGAACAGTGGTTTATGGAGACTTCAGAGATAAGGGGGAGGGAGGATCCTCCTCCAGAGACACATGTGCCATCCCCAACATCTTGTGTGTTATTGTGGTCTGTTTCCTCGGGGCAGGAAGAGCTTAGCTGCTTCTTCTTGCAAGGACTTAAGACAGGGCTGTTGACCTGCCTGTATCACTGCACAGTGCTATGCATCTCTCTCCCCAGTTTCTGAATCCTGGTGATTTCCTCAAGCAACATGGCCACCTGCTCAAAAAGTCACTACAGATGAGGACCCTTGCACTTACTCCCTCCTCTTTCTTCAGGCCCTTGGGGAACTACCAGATTGTGAATTTCCACACAAACAAAGGTTTGGGTGGTTCTTTTGCCCATCAGGAGGTCTCCTTGTGTGAAAACGTCAGCCAGAAAGTTCGTGGCTCCCCAGTCTGTTCTGCCTCGATCCTGGCCATTGCAGTGAGTGCTCATCGTATTTGTTTCAACAGAGTGCTGGTCCCTGCTGCTCCCAAATGAGAAGACAGTGGACCACATTCTGCCCTCCCTGCATGTCCTGCCTATGTGAACTAACATGCAAGCTGCAGCGCTACTGTTTGTCCATCCTGGTTGCTCGCTCTCCCAGAGGCTGCCTTTGTACATGTAGAGGTGCGATACTGCTGCTCCTGGCCCTGCCCACACTTCCTCAGCCACTCTTATGAGGATTGAAGGCTCCTAGCAACTCTGCCCTTGCCCCAGGGTCTCCTTGTTTTCACAACCTCCCTCTCACAACCATGATCTCCTACTGTGCTGCAGAATGCACGAGCAGTGCTGCTAATTGCCTCAGAATAAAGAATAAAGAGCGTTAGGAAATGTTTATTTACTATCTAATGCTGGAACAGGCTGCGTGGTCGTCTTCACATGTCAAAACCGCTACCTTGAGGAAGCTAACCACGGGCAGACAGTCTCAAAGCTAATATGCTGAAGCAGCTCCAACGTCTCTCGTTGTCTTTTGCTACCCCCTTGTGGAACGTGAGGAGAAGGGCAGCAGAAGATACTACTGAAAATCCACAAACCCCAACTCTGAACATATTCAAGCATTAGAAAGACTTGATCGCTGTCTGCATAGCATTGGATGTTTCTCACGCTGCTTATATATCACAAACATTTAGATTAAATGTTAGAAAAATTATTTTGCTCACGAAAATCTTGAAATCCACATAAACATTATGATGAATAATCATTTGCCTTAAAAATGATATAAGAAGTGTGCAACATAAGCAGTCACAAAACTCAAAATCAAGAAAAGATCATTTTTAACAACGGCCAGGCATAAATTCAGTAAACAATGAAGATTATTTTAACAGGAGTCAGGATCAAAATGGTAGCTTTCTCTTTCTTGATTCTAGAAAAATACAATTTCCTTCAGTAACATAACTAGGTTTATCTGGTATTACATTTTCTGACTTTATACTGCCCAATGATTTACGAATATTCAAAAGGGAATGCTTATCTGCCTAAATATTTATGTCTGGAGAAGAAAAAGGTACATGCTAGAGATATGTGCTGCACCCGTATGACATAAACATCAATTTGCTGTGGGCTGGTTGCCCCCCAAAAGAATAGCTGTCTGTGGCCCCATCCAACATGGCTTTGAACACGTTCAGGGACTGGGCAACCACTGCTTTTCTGGGTAACCTTTTCCAGTGCCTCGCCATCCTCAGTAAACAATCTTCTTCCTAACATCTAACAGAAATCTACTCTTGTTTAGTTGAAAACCCTTATCCCTTATTCCACCCCTAACTCTTCAGTGAAGAGTCCCCCCCTGCAGGACTCCTTCAGGTACTGGAAGGCCACTATGAAGTCTCCTCAGAGCCTTCTCTTCTCAAGGCTGAACAAGCCCAGCTCCCTCAACCTTTCTTCACAGGAGAGGTGCTCCAGCCCTCCGAGCATCCCTGTGACCCGCTCCAAGAGCTCTGCATCGTTCCTGTATCTGGGGCCCCAGGCCTGGACACAATACTGCAGATGGGGCCTCACAGGAGGTCCTCAAGAATGCACTTGATCTCAAGCTGATGACTGCTCCAGTCAAAACAAAAACCCAAGCGTTCTGCCTCGCCAGCCTCCTGGTCTGTGGCAGGCCCTGAACCTTCCAAACTGTATTTCAAAGGCACAGCACAGACCAGCCCTGCTGTGATTTCTCCTGCTTCACTTAGATTGCAACCCTGCTGGAACTTCACAAGTGCTCCACTCACTTTCACTATCAAATCAGACCCGCCACAGCCGAGCCAGAAATCCGGAAGGTGCAGCTCTCCTGGGCCTGCTGCTGTACTAGCATTCACTTAAAAAAGCAAAGCAAAGCCAGGCCAAGCCAAGCCCAGAAGCCCCATGGCGCCTCAGGCACCGCAGTCGCCCCGCGTCGGCGCGAGCGAGCCCGGCCTGCAACGTGCCACCGCCCGCCATGGCGACCGCCCTGCCCGCGCTCCGGGGGCCGCTGCCGGCGGGGCGGGACGGGACAGGACGGGACGGGAGGGAAGTGGGAAGGGAGCAGAAAAGGGGCGGGAAGGGAGCAGGAGAGTGGCCGAAGGGCAACGACCCCGTGCCGAGGTGGCAGCGGCGTGGCTGGCGCACGGCCCGTCTCACGCGGCCGCCCCTGATGCTCAGCAGCGGCTCAGGGGACTGCGCTGGGCAGGGAAGGCAGAGGCAGGGAGGAAAGAGGCAGGGAGGGCAGAGGGAGGCAGACAGGCGAGGCGCGCCTCCAGCTCGCCAGCAGCTCCGCGGCCCTTCCATCCCACACTTACCTTCACGGCCGCCGTGGCAGCCATGTTAGCAGCGGGCGGGCCTTTCCGCCCGGGGGCTGCGGGCACGGCCTGGGGGAGCGCCGTGTCAGCTGCGATAGCCGTTCATTAGGAAACAGCTAAGAACGTACTGTGCAGAACAGTCTCCGGTAGTAAGATCTGTTTTATTGCGATTTTTGTGTCTTCAGAAGATGGCATAACTTTTTTTTTGTTGTTGTTTGTTTGTTTGTTTCTTTCTAAAGATACCTCCTCTCCCCGGAAGCCCTTGGGCTGCACCAAAGGAGGGAGGGGGGAAGTCAACCCACTGCCGTGCCCTCCTGAGGCCCCCCTTGGAGTTCTGCGTTCGGGCACGGGGCCCCCAGCACGAGAAGGATATAAAGAGCACAATTACACTGTTTGATAGACCGATTTCTCTGCTGCAGAACACATAGTTTTCAGCATAGTCCCCATCATTGGCTGTGCATTTTTGCTAGCAGTTGACAAGATCCCGAATGCCACGACTATAAAAATCTGCACCAGTGGAGGTGACCTAACTGTTGTTGCCACTGCTGAAACTCTCCACTTGCCACTTACTATGCTCACATCCACTGCTTGGTCTCTGTAAATAATTATCGAGCTTAGGAATGTCAGTGGCTGCAGGCTTATTTCTGCATGGAAGAATTCAATTATACACCTCTGCTTCATAGGCATGTCCAAGGCAATGCCATTCTGCCAGACTGCCATCAGGAGTATGGCAACAACATGTAATGTAACATTGGTGGGAAAGTGTGGCAATACAAGAAAAACTGTTCAGAGCAGCAGCTGTGGAGCAAGATAAACAGCGTGAGAACCCAGCACACCTCTAGAAGAAGAAAAAACGTTTCACAGCTCTGGTTGGATAAGCGCATGCATGAATGATTGAAGAGTGTTTGTAGTTGACTCGTAAAGATGGATGGGAAAGATGTAGGGGCAGATGGGAAAGCTAGAAAAAGAAAACTTGTGAAGGTATATAAGCAATATGAGAACTTGTAATAAACAATTTGTATTGTTCACATCTGAATCTGTGCATCAGATTCATCCAGCAGAGGAAGGTTCATCCTCTGCTGCTGAACCACCAGCACTCACCTTTGATGTTGTGGGCCAACATTATAAAATAAAAGGCATTATTTTCAAAGCAGCACTTGTAGTATTTACTGTTTTTATATTTATGGTATTTTTCTTCTTTCTGCAAATCTGTACTTGCAAGCAGAACAATTCAGTATAGCATATAATTTTTCAAGTTGAGAAATATCAATTGTTTTGATATATTTATGGTTCTATTAACATAAGTACAAATATCAGGTGTAGAGCTTTCAAAAACATTAATTTTTGTTAATTAGATGTTCTTTTAAAGAGTACTTGTTATGTATTTTCTTTAAAACAGCTTCATCTAGCAGAGATGACTCAGGCATCCACACGTTCTCCTAGGTGCTACCTACATTAACAAATGTAATGTATCTGCTAATAAATTTAAACTCAGATACAGCACTGACAGTACGTTCTGCCTTGTGTTGCAGCTGAGATGTCTGCTGAAATCACTCATCACTCAAGTCCAGCTTGGATGGCACCCTGGGCAGCCTTATCTATTGCCAGGTTTAGTGTTTGGTAGACCTTTCTTTGGCAAGGGAGTTGAAACTGGATAATCTTTGAGAACCCTTACAACCCAAGCGATCCTATGATGTGGGAGACAGTTCATGGGAAATGAGGAGAAGGATATTCCCTCTCACTAAGGCACTAGCAGCTAGTGCTGAGATTGCTTCAGCTGGAATTTACACTCCTCCTATTCTTGTCTTCAGTACATAAGAGACCTTTGTCTGTCACAGATGCTGAAAACTTTTCACTGCAGTTGAAAACATAAGATTGTACTTATGGGAAATATACCTTGGAAAAATGTAATTTAAACAAAGGCAGAAGGAAGGAGGTGGGTGAAGCAGCATGCTAACTTTCTCAGTACAGCACACTGTAGCTGTAATACCAAAGAAAAATAGGATACTACTACTATAGGATAATACTACTCATTCTAATTTGGACAATCCGTTGAAGCTGTATACTCTGCTTTTCTTGTACTGCACACAGTATTATACTGATGATTTCTGGCAATTCTTCCTATTTCTAGTACAATTTTCCTTTTGACTTGCTTGCAATAAGCTTTATAAATTGTGTTGCAGTACTCATCTTTTATTATTACTTGCAACCCGTTTCTTTTTCTACTTTATATTTTGTGCTTATTTGTGAATATGAATGCTCACTTTGTTTATATAGTATAATAAACAATAGGAAAATACTTACAATTTGGACTCAGGGACCACGAGTTAAGGAGACTTTTCCTACTTCCATTTACAGTAGTTATTTCTGCACAGACAGCTGCCATGAATGTGTAGTACTGTGCCTTCCCCAAAAGTACCAGCTTTGCAGTTTCATGCTTAGGGATTTTCTGTACTGTATGTGTTCTTTTGGAGTGATACTATGTAAAGCTCTGTATATAGCCTGTACAAATCAGAACAGTAAGCAGAAAACCCTGCTCACAGTGAGTTGGTAATAACACATATGCTTAGAAAATTCTGTAAGCTCAGAAGGAGAATCACTGTATGCAATATTGGAAGGTGTCTAGTGTGAGCCATTGTTCTGGTACATTCTGAATGGTGAGGGAGAGCTTAATTCAGAATCAGTAAAAACATCTGAAACACTATATTCTTCCAGACAAGTTAAGTACTTTATCAAATATAATGCAGTGCTCATTTAAATTTATCAGTTAACCGTCTTGGAGAGCAGTCTTTAGAGAGCAGTCTCTCTAAAACCTGTCTAAATATGACATTTTGCACTTCTTCCAGTCAGCTTGCTGTAAACCAACAGCTAGTGCATTCCCGTTGTTCACATTGGCTGATAAACTAGGTTGAGCCTTCAAAATTATTTAACTCTTCAATACCAGGCAGGAAATAGTAATTTCGAAACACATTTGTTAAGTGCTTTCCCTTCTGTTGGCAATATACTTTTGGTAATTCAGTTTTGAATGTTTTAAAATCTTGTTACAGGATGAAAAGATGAAATCCAGTTCAGTGACTTGGTCAAGACACAATAATTTAGAATATATGGAGCTAACATTTATTATTGTTAGTAGTCGGCTTTCTACAGCAGCCATTTGAGATTGAAGCAGGTAATGAGACACCAGCCATCAAAAACAATATATTTATTCAGGAAGATGTCACGTTTAGGCAAAGGCAGAATTTTCAAAGCTACAGGATTGCTAGAGAGATTACAGTTTCAGCTCTCAGTTCCATTCACGACATGACAGAACTGCTTGAAATGAAATGATAGCTATGTTCCCATAGGGTGCACTTTTCCATCTAAATGATGGAATGCAAATCCATATATATTTCTGAATAGAAGTATGCCATTGGGTTTTCAGAGTTTTACAAAAAATGTAAAATGACATAGATGCTCAGATCAAGGCTGTTCAGACTTGTATGTAATGTTTCTTTCTTTCTTTCTTTTTTTTTTTAATGCCTCTGAAGAATCATGGTGAAGGTCCACATGCAGTAAATGCTTGAAAACCCTGTTGTTAGTAGCACTATAATTAGGTCTGGCAGAAAACATCTTGCAGTTTTGCCCCTGTGCTTCACTGAGCTTTTAAATCTTGGTCAAATTAAATAGTACATTCTTTTCTTAGTGTAATAAGCACTGAAATTACATCAGTGTTGTTTTGTTTAGTTAAAAATAGAAATCAGTCTGCGTATAAGAAAATAATCCTTCATAGTGCAGGCCACATTTGGGAAGGGGGTGGCTAACATTGTGGACAGTGAACTGGGACACAGTGATACTTAAGATTAAACCCTCTTTTTTCATCAGATATCTGTGAATTTAAGTAATTTAACCTCAGTCCTTCCTGTAAGCTATAATATAATGATAATCAATGATGTTGAAAGGTGTAATGCAAAAGCACCCGTGTTTCTATGTAAGGTTTACCAATCCTGTAGAAAGTACATGGAGACAAGTTAATATTCATAGGTTTAATAGAGAGGTCCTCACGTTACCAGAGGCAGACAGCAGGTAGAGTCTCCTCCAAGTCCTCGGGACCAGTGGTGGCCAGCCAGTAGTGTCTGCCCTGGGGTTTCCTCCAGCTGATGCTGATGGTGGCTGGCTGACAAGATGTCCAAGCAACCCCTCAGTATCCTGGCCATGTATATGACAGCAGGAGACAATAAAGCATTGGTATCAGGATAAGCAAGGATACTTAGTTATAATTGCAGAGTAGTTTTTCATAAGCAAGTTTCTTCCAGCTGCGTGCTAAGGACAGACTGGGGCTCTTTCCTTGTGTTCCCAAGCTAACACAAGCCCTTTCTCAGAAGCTAGTTACCTGTTCAGGCCACGATCAGTATTTTTCCATATAGAGGGGTTTCTGGATTAGCTAGATTTTATGTGAAGGTTCTTTGAAGATAAAAAGCACTGTATCATGGTAAAAGGTCTTATTTCTAATTATAATGAAAGTTGCTGTAAAGAACTACTAGCGCTGTGTACACAGAGCTGAGCTTTGAATTGGTTTTGTGAGAGTTACTTCAAAGAATCAACACCCACGATAAAGAAGGTGAAAAATAAAGGCTCGGGCAAGTCAGGGTTACCTTCCACACTCACACAGGAAGCCTATGTTTACAGAAGTTCTTACTACAGAACTGGTTGGAGCTTGCGCACTCTATCTAAATTTTTTTTTTATTTTGTCTTCTGAAAGCATTTTGTTGGACCCAGTCTCTGACTTCAGAGAAAAATGATTTTAGGTGTTCAGTGTCAGAATAAATTACTTTTAACCATCAGTAACTTCAAGTTTTTTGCATGGAAGTATCCAAGCATCTTGATCAGGAGTATCTGAAAACCTTATTTTCCAGCTGTTGATTACTGCGAGTTTGCTGCCTCTACAGCTGTGTTATGGAGAAGAAAACTCTGTGAACTCTTAAAACCACACCTACAAAAGGCAAGCAGGGAAAATTCAAGCAATCTTTATCAAGAGCTGAAAATGTTATGTGTTTATCCTGTGGGACAGTAACAGTTTACCTTCCTTCCTTCATTCACAAAATGAACACCTGGCTTCTCCATAATTTGCAACAAGTAGGCTTGTCTTCCTGGGGCTGTTTCAGCAACCATCAAGAATCTGGCTTCATAAGCTTCAAAGCTATTCAGTGTTTCTTTTTCCTTAACCTCAGTGAGGGGAAGATTGCAAAATTCACATGCACACAGCAATTCTGCCACTTCTTTTGGGGGTGAGATTTTTTCCAGTTCACAAGTAATTTACTGAGTTAATATTTTGAAAGGCTTCCATGCAAATAAATGCACTCTGGATGAGATCAGGTGTCTAAAATCTACTACAAGATAAGATGATCGGGTTCATAGCCTTGACATTTTAAGTTAGTAACACAAGTATGTTCAGAAAGGGAAATCCACACTGTAATCTAGCAGTTGTGCTTTTCTTCACAATTGCATTGCATGGCTTTAATGTTCTAAGCTGAGCCTTGCTCTTTATTGTTGCCACAGACAGAGAGAGGAGCTCAAGACGATGCTGAGAATGATTACAGAACATGAGTATTATTTCAGTTAATGAGTGTGAGAAACATTCTCATCCAACAGGTTGGACTCTGCAAGGATCTTAGTGAAGCAGCATTTTTTGTTTCTGTTTTTTTTTTTCTTCCCTTCTAACGTACACTTTCTGTGCTTCCCTCAAAAGATTCTCTCGTGGTTATTCATGCCACCCTTCTATTTTCTGAAGACTCTTCTGTATATTTGGCTATGATTTAGCTACAAAGTTAACCTTCAATATCCCTTGCACCACATCCTTCGTTCCTAAGGTTATTATTTATCATAAATCCTTCGTACATCCCCTGTCATCTTCATTGTTGTCCCATTCTGGGTCTGTTATTGGATATTTTACTTCTAGGAATGTTTCTAGACCTGAAGGGTGCCTTCTCTCCCACTGCTGCATAGGATCTTGCCTAATCATTCCTCTTTCTTCCCCGTTAGATAGCATACTTAAAATAGAAATCCTCTCACCCCAAGAGTAAATATTGGGTCCCAGAAATTGATTGAATTGTTCTGCTAGCCCAATAGAGTCTTCCATCAAGGATTTCACTTCCTTCATAATGCTACTCAGCTCTCCATTAGTAAGGGAGGAGTTTACGTACCTACGTCCCCTGCCCCCTATCCCTAAGAGGATACATAGAAGTGTTAATAGGGTTCGTTTTGGGAAAGGGGAGATTTGTAAGATCCTTTTTGCATTGCTCTGCTTCCTTCCTAAGCTGATAGAACTTTCTCTTTCCAGCAGGGATACCAATTACAGAGCTTTGGCCATGTGGACTGGAAAGGGAGTGGTCAGAGCCAATATCCTCTGTTCCATTGACAGGCTCTGATTCCCCATTCTATAGTAACAGGAATAGGTTCATTGTCAGAATTATAGGGGAGAGGATACTGCTCAAAAAGAGAACATTGTCGAGATCTAATTCTGAGTACAGTTATAGGAGGAGGTAAATTATCCAAGGGATCTCATCTGGAATTTTTCTGATCATCCTTTTGACCAGAATTCTTTCAAATTATGATAAACTGTTTCATCTCCCACTTACAGCGAGCAACAAAAGCTGATTCTTCCATCAGAAGAGGGGTCAGGGAGGTGACTGTCCCCCTCTACTCTGCTCTTGTGAGGCCCCATCTGGAGTACTGTGGCCAGGTCTGGAGCCTCCAGTACAGGAAAGACAGGGAGCTGTTGGAGAGGGTCCAGAGGAGAGCCACAAAGATGATCAGGGGGCTGGAGCACCTCCCCTACGAAGACAGGCTGAGGGAGCTGGGCTTGTTCAGCCTGGAGAAAAGAAGGCTGCGGGGTGACCTCATTGCAGCCTGTCAGTGCCTACAGGGAGCCTACAAACAGGAGGGGAATCAACTCTTTGAAAGGGTAGATAACAGCAGGACAAGAGGAAATGATTTGAAGTTGAGGGAGGGAAGATTTAGGTTGGATGTCAGGGGGAAGTTCTTTACTGTGAGAGGGGTGAGGTGCTGGAACAGCTGCCCAGAGAGGCTGTGGATGCCCCATCCATCCCTGGAGGTGTTCAAGGCCAGATTGGATGGGGCCCTGGGCAGCCATGTCTGGTATTAAATGAGGAAGTTGGTGGTCCTGTGTGGCAGGGGGATTGGAGCTTCAAGATACTTGAGGTACCTTCCAACTCTGGCCATTCTGTGATCCTGTGCTTCTATAAAGCCTGAGATACCAATCTTTGTCAGACGCATATTCTGGCTAGAAAACTGACACTCCTTTAATTGTCCCATTTGGCCATTCAAGAACAAAATATTGAATCATTTTCTCTTTTGTTTTTATATTTCCTTTCCAATTTCTCAGCATGCATCCTAAAGGACTTTTAGCAGGCACTGCTCTGGGGACCTCTTTCCTGTCTCTATTTTCTTGGAACAATTATTCCTCATTTCTCTTAGCAAACTTTAGTTGTGCTGCTTCAGGAGCGAGCCTCCTGCAGGGTACCACACACTAAAATTCTGGTTCTAAAAAATGAGGTATACTGTTAAGCACCTTACCATGCAGGAAGATATTATATAGCATAAGTATCCAAAATGTGACCCCCAAGGTAATACTTAATCACGAACAACTGATTGCTCTTACTTTGCTCTGTGCATGGTGTTACCAGGAATTATGAGGTCAACTCTCAAAACTGCAGTGTCTACTCTCCCTTTCATTTCCCTAGCTGTTCATGGATCCTGCCAATTTAAACAGCCTTGAGGCTTTGGTCAGTTCTCCATTGGACTGCCTCCACCAGCCCTAGGACAGCTGGAATTAGAGCAGGGTTACCTCCATCTCACGGTGATAAAGGTCTGTTGCAGGCAACTTTGGGTCCTGGGTTTTGGCACCAAAGTGTGAGAAACACTTTCAGCCAAGAAGTTGGACTCCGGTGAGGGTCTTAGCAAAGCAGCATTTTTGTTGCAATACATTTTGTGGCATACATTCCCTTGTGGCGAGGTAGAAATCGTGCCTTCCCACCATGTACACACGGAATATACACTTTCTTTGGCGCAGGTAACTTCTCTCCTGGCCACCCAGTGACTGAGCATCCCAGGCTCATAGTCTGCTGGATACAGTTACTAAGATGTATTTCCATGTAAGGGCTGTTACCAACCTGTTTTTTTCAAGTATATTTTGTATTTCTCTATGGACATAAGAGGGCAATACTTCTTAAAGATGTCAAATTCATTCTATCCTGTGCTTAGGGATCAAAGCCATCACATTTGTTCTGTTCTGTACTAGGCTCTCCCTACCCTGCATATTTGCTTTATTTCAGATTAGTCTCTATTCTACCCTGGTCAGCATGCTCCTGTTTCTGCTATCAAAGCAAAGTTTGTCATATTTGCCCTATCTTGTGCTAGTTTCTGCCTCTCACATAAGCTCACTGGTCTGCTAGAACTTCTCCCTAATACTTTCTCTGTGCCAGTTAATTAGTTTTCATACATGCAGAATTTGAATATGTCCTTATCACCTGCTCATGGAAGCACTTTGGAGGTTTAGTTCAGTTGGCCTCTGCTGGAATGTACTTAGCACAGATCTACTGCATGCTTCTACTTCTGACTTTTAAAAAAAAAATTCATATACATTATCTTTAATTCTACATCAATCGTGCAGAAGTTGAAAAGGGAAGAACAGAAACAGCTGGCACAAAATTTACACTGGTCTGCATGAGGTGGAGTTCTGCAAATCTCAAATGTTTTCCTGGATCTTGACTTTGCCTGTTCTCCTAGGCTCTGCTCAGACAGAGCTGCAGCGTGACTCATGACTAAAAGTTTCTTCTCAGTGATTACAAACTGCACCACCAGGGACTGGGCCCTGTAGGCATCGTGACTCAGAGCCTCTGATGCAGGTAATCCTCCATTTCCTCCTCACTCCAGGCAGCAGATACACACTGTTGACCTCTTGTGTCATCAGTTACTGCATGTCTACCCCAGACAGCCTTGCTGCGGCCAGTGGCAGCAGGAATGGGGCCAGATCTTCACCTTCGTCATGTCTCTATGCACTCCCAGTAGGTGGGCTCACAGTCCCATATCTGTGTTTGGAGCCCTGGTTTGGTGGTCTTAACTCTGAAAGAGGTAAATAGGTACATGGGTTTTTAAGGCCTTGTTCTGAATTTGGTGGTGCTTCTAGCCAACATCTGGCTACGCTTTGCCAAACAGAATCCACATCACTCTTTCATGTAAGTCCCTTTCAAGTACAGTTTAAGTCCTTCAGCAGTGTGGTTTATCTCTAGCAGAAAAAAAAAACAAAAAACATGAGATGCTTTTTTTGCTTATGTAGCCTGTGAGGTAACAAGAGCTGAGCAATGATGTATATGTCATTTTATAGCTCATTACACAGCTCTAAACAGCAATTAAAAATTAGGCTTGGAGATGTTACCTGAAAAAAAGAGGGGTTTTGTGTGTCTGCTTTATTTTACCGTCTTCAAAAATAATAAAACAGATGTTAAGCTAAGAAAGTGACAACTTGTTTAGTTCAGCAACTATTGTAAAATATTTGGAGTGAAGCTGTTGTGGCTTAAACTGGGAGTCAACTAATCATCACAGCCAAAACCAAGACTAAATTTGATTATAAATTTAAAATTTATATTTGGTCTTTTACAGAATGACTGGGAGTAAAGTAAAAACCATGAATACATACAACATACAACTTTCCTGACTAGAGACATTGCTTTGAACCAAGAGTTCATGTCTGCTGGTATCTGTTATGCGTATGTCATTCATGTAGGCACAGCTGAGATGCGTGACATATTTTAGAACTATTTATCCTAAAAACTCACAAGCGAGAAAATTACTTACAGATGATAGGTGTGAGAAACACTCAGCTTCAATAATTCTCAATCAGGCACAGTTTTCGGTGAAGCAGAGTTGTTTTTATTCGTTATTGCAATAGCAGCTGTGCACACCCTTGTGGTGAGAGAGAAATCATGCATTTGATCAGTGAAACACTTCTCATTACATACCCTTATCTCCTGTTGCAGGTAATTACATTCTTGTTCCTCTTGTGGCTAGGTACTCCAGGCTTACAGTCTACACAATGCATTTGCTAATCCATTTCTCCCTGTGAAATCTATCACCAACCCATTATTTTTAGGATTACTTTGTAAGCTGCTGTGCATACAGGAGGATAATATTTCTTGAAACTGTTGTACCTATTTTATTCTATGCCAGGCTTTCCTTACCCTACTCTGTATCTTTCCTCCTCTTCTTACTTAGAAAAGCCGTGTTTAAGAAGAAACCTATATCAGAAAATATCTAAAGGCTACTAAGCCCCAATTCCTGATTTATGATACCTATCACAGTGTGTGCTTGCAGCCCAGAAGTCCAGCTGTGTTCTGGGCTGCATTAAAAAAGGGGTGGCCAGCAGGGAGAGGGAGGTGATTGTCCCCCTCTACTCAGCTCTTGTGAAGCCCCATCTGCAGTGCTGTGTCCAGGCCTGGGGCCCCCAATACAGGGAGGACGTGGAGCTCTTGGAGCAGGTCCAGAGGAAGGCACTGAGATGATCAGAGGGCTGGAGCACCTATTCTGTGAGGAAAGGTTGAGGAAACTGGGATTGTTCAGCTTGAGAAGGCTGAGGGGAGACCTCATTGTGGCCTTCCAGTACTTGAAGGGAGTTATAAACAGGAGGGGGTACAACTGTTTACAAGGGTGATGGTGACATGACAAGGGAATGGTTTAAACAGGGGAGGCTTAGATTAGATATTAGGAGAAAGTTTTTCACTCAGAGGGTGGTGACACCCTGGAGCAGGTTGCCCAAGGAGGTTGTGGATGCCCCATCCCTGCAGGCATTCAAGGCCAGGCTGGATGTGGCTCTGGGCAGCCTGGTCTGCTGGTTGGTGACCCTGCACATAGAATCACAGAATCACAGAATCACAGAATCACAGAATTGTAGGGGTTGGAAAGGACCTCCAGAGATCATCAAGACCAACCCCCTGCCAAAGCAGGTTCCCTACACCAGGTCGCACAGGTAGGCGTCCAGGCAAGACTTGAATATCTCCAGAGAAGGAGACTCCACAACCTCCCTGGGCAGCCTGTTCCAGTGCTCCGTCACCTCACCGTGAAGAAGTTCTTACGCACATTGGTGCGAAACTTCCTGTGCTGCAGCTGATGTCCGTTTCCCCTCGTCCTGTCTCCACGTACCACTGAAAAGAGACTGGCCTCACCGCTAGGGCCGCCACACCTCAGATATTTATAAACCTGGATCAGGTCCCCTCTCAGTCGTCTTTTCTCAAGGCTAAACAGACCCAGTTCACTCAGCCTTTCTTCACAGGGGAGATGCTCCAGGCCCTTCACCATCTTTGTGGCCCTCCGCTGGACTCTTTCCACGAGATCCCTGTCTTTTTTGTATTGGGGAGCCCAGAACTGGACACAGTACTCCAGATGAGGCCTTACCAGGGCAGAGTAGAGGGGGAGGATCACCTCCCTCGACCTGCTGGACACGCTCTTCTTAATGCACCCCAGAATGCCATTGGCCTTCTTGGCCACGAGGGCACACTGCTGGCTCATGGCCAACCTGTCGTCCACCAGGACGCTCAGGTCCCTCTCTGCAGAGCTCCTCTCCAGCAGCTCATCCCCCAGCCTGTATTGGTGCATGCAATTATTCCTCCCTAGGTGTAAGACCCTACGCTTGCTTTTGTTGAACCTCATCCGGTTTCTTACTGCCCAGCTCTCCAGCCTGTCTAGGTCTCGCTGAATGGCAGCACAGCCTTCAGGCGTGTCAGCCAATCCTCCCAACTTCGTATCATCAGCAAACTTGCTGAGGGTGGCCACTATCCCCTCATCAAGGTCATTGATGAAGATGTTGAACAAGACCGGACCCAGCACAGACCCCTGGGGGACACCACTGGTCACAGGTCTCCAGCCAGACTCTGCACCACCAACGACGACCCTCTGCGCTCTGCCAGTCAGCCAGTTCTCAACCCACCTCACTGTCCACTCATCTATCCCACACTTCCTCAGCTTTGTTATAAGGATGTCGTGGGAGACAGTATCAAATGCCTTTCTAAAATCAAGGTAGATTACATCTACCGCTCTTCCCCCATCCACCCAGCATGTGACAGCATCATAGAAGGCCACCAAGTTGGTCGAGCACGACCTCCCCTTGGTGAACCCATGCTAACTACTCCTGATAACCTCCTTTTCTCCCAGTTGTCTGGAGATGGTATCCAGCACAAGCTGTTCCATCACCTTTCCAGGGACGGAGGTGATAGCAGGGGGTTGGAACTGGATGATCATTGTGGTCCTTTTCAACCCAGGCCATTCTGTGATTCTATGATTCTATGATGATGCTGTGCTAGCAAGCATAAATTTAATTATACATTTACATTTAGTAAGCAGTCTTTCCCTTCTGTATTCTTTCAGAAAAGCCCACATTTTTAATGTTTGGTAACAGTAGGTATTGCTCAGGCTCTCCAGATTAATTTCTTACCCTGGTTAGAGTGTCCTAGTCTCTGCAATATTCTGCTGCTTAGCATCTTACTTGTGAAAAACAACATAGGCAGCCATTTTTTTGGTAAGAAAATCATAAGTTCACTAAGGGCCTATACCTTACTGGAAGTTTCCATTGCAAAATGACAATCTAACTCTCATATAGGCTAAAGGCTTGATAAAGAAAGAGTGACAGTGTTGAAGTACTGAAAACTTCAGCTACTCCTCAAGATCTCCAACTTAGTGATCCTCTAATTAGGGGGAGAAGAGCACATTTTGTAATGAAATCCAAGTATCCCAAATACCAAAAGAGATGCTACCCAGAGCTTGTGGGGTCAATTCTGTGTTTCTGGCATAGGTGGAGTCTTTAGGCAAAAGGTGAGCATGAACGCAGTGCAGTTCCAGTGGGTACTTCTGGGTTGTTTACATCTGCAAGAGAAAGGAAAGAATTATCCAAAAAGCCTTTTTTGGAGAAGAATTCTTTGGGTTCCAACCTCTCAAGTGAACACAGAAGGACATTCTCAGAAATCAGTGCCCGGGTGTCTGAGTCTCACTCAGACATAGACAAAAAGTAAAAACAACAAGCCTTTGTTTAAGAAGACTTTTTTAAAGCTTCCCCAGCTTTCCTCAGCTCAATGTCTGAGAAAAGACTTGAAATTTAATGCTTTCAGAGAATTCTCAAACATCTGTGGAAAGCAAAAGAAAAGCTGAGAAAGACCATGATCATCTCTAGAACTCCTCAGTCTACAAGAAATAAAAAATAATAGCTTTAGGTAACTGAGAAAACATTGATTTAGGGAACTGTTAAACAGGTTTGTGAGTTCTATGGTGGTGTCACTGTGACTAGCAGTGTAAAACCTGCACCTCTGTACACTGAAAGACCTGCCATGAAGAAAGGAGGCTAGAAGAAACATTATTCTGCATAGACATAATGCAGAACCCAGTAGGGTTGTTTGCAAGAGGTCTACTGTCTGAAAGACCCATGGTTGAGAACTTCTTCGCATTGCTAAAACAAGATATACCACAGTCAATACATTTAGATAGGAGCTAAAAAAAGAGAAAAAAAAAGCTAGAGGATGCCTGATGGAATTGACATTCTTTAGTTGCTATGTGAGAGAGAGCTGAAGAAGTAATTCTCAGTGCCCTCTTTAGAAAGCACATAAACTCCTTGCCTTCAGGGCAGCTCCTGAGGAACACACTTTCAACAAGTGTGTACAAAAACTGCTTACACTGCAGCTGATTGCAGGATCCCATGACTCTTTTGAATTATATGAAGGTAAGCTGCCAGGTAGTATAAAGAAAGATTGGCATAATAACAAAATAAACAGTAACTGATGTGTGGGCTGGCAGGACACAGTGCTATCCTGTGCAGTGTGGGTATACATACTGATGACCTGACTGTGCTGCTTACTATTGGTAGGAAAAAGTGAGGTGGGAAATTGTAAAATCCCTAACTTTTGCAGGCCAGGCTTCAGTATTTCTGCTACGCAGATGCAGTCTCTGTTTTGATTTGTTTGAGGAATGCTTCCTCCTTAAGGAGGAGAACTGTTTTGAGACAATGAACTTGTTGGGTCAGATTCAGCTTCAGATAGATACATGCAGTCCATGTTCTCTTTACTCCTAAACTGATCAATGTGAATGCAAATGGAATCAGAATCCAGAAAACTCATTTATTGCTGTTTTAAAGTAAAGATAAGAGATATTTGGAGAAAAAACAAGGTATCCTTGCATAAGAAGATTTTCCTTTTTTCCTTTCTTTTTTCTTTTTTTTTTAAAGCACATTTGCTACTTTTTTTTGGTACATTTTCCCACATTTTTCATTGTAAAGCTTTAATCATGTCTTCATATAGTCTTCTCATTCTCCTTTGTTTCTAGGCTTCGTTTTTGCCCATCTCCTGTCTTACTTGTTTGCCTCACGAATTCTTCCACCTCTCCTCCTAATTTTGAGATTTCTGGGGGGAAAAAAATTAATGGCTACAAAATCTGTTATTCCTGTGACTAGTTCATGTAATTGTGCCTTTCACTACTTCCAGCACAACGGCAAAGGTGTACGCTTGACAAATTTTCTCAAAGAAAATCTGTGCTAGAGTAGGTTTTAGTTTGGATTCTTCACTGGAATGATTTCCTGAAGCTTTATCATTCTGTGTTAATGCTTTGTTCTTATTTTGTCATGCTTTGTCAAAATAAACACCTCTCTGACAAGCTTTCAGTGAACTCACCTGGCAACATTTAGGTGGCCCTTCCACGCTGGGAAATGTTTCCTGATGCACACCTTCTTTTCCAAGTGAGCTGAAGAAACAGAGTTGGCATACTATTTAAATACGCTGTCTGCTTGCCCAGTCAACTGTCAGGCATGTCATAGCACCACAGTATTGTGCTAATCAGAACAGAGAGCTGTTATTTGGCTGACTAATCATTACTTGCTGATAACATTTTGTGAAATGTAGGAAATTGTGTCTCACAAGTGTGTATGAAAATAAATTACTTTGTGCTATTGCACTGTAGGGACATAGTATTAAGGAACTTCTTTTTAAGGAAAATGTTTTATACTGTATTTTGTTATTTTGTTTTGAATTTCTTTTTTTTTTTCTTCTATTGTTTTTCCTTCCCAGTTACGACACATTAATTGGAAGCGATCTACAAGGATCGCTAAAACAAATCCCAGCTCCCTACAAGACCATCCACATTTCAAACCCTCTGTCTGAGAGCAGTGTTCAAGCACCTGATCTCCAGCATCTGGTTATAACACAGAGCAAAGAAAAATGCTCACAGCATACACACTGTCTGAACCTAAATTGTTTAAAGGGGAGGGATACCTAGCTGGGGGACAGTTGTAGGAAAATCAGATATTTTTGTGGCTTTGCGAGGTAAAAGATTCAACTAAACAGTATTAGCAGACCATAAGCTGATTTAAATGCTGCTTAATAATGCTGAAGGGATAATGTTACTTACGCTAAAACAATAGCTTATCAAACATATAAACATCTAAAATATATAAATAACTTCTCATGTATTCAAACAAATAATGGCAAGACAATTATGAACCATGACTTGATGACTAATATCTGCAGATCTGTTTGCATATGTAAATATTCAGATTATATATTAAATAAAATAAATGTCTCACACTAAAGAACATTCAGCAGAATCACACAAACACAGAATGGCCAGGGTTGGAAGGGACCTCAAGGATCATGAAGCTCCAACCCCCTGCCACATGCAGGACCACCAACCTCTCCATTTAATACCAGACCAGGCTGCCCAGGGCCCCATCCAACCTGGCCTTGAACACCTCCAGGGACGGGGCATCCACAACCTCTTTGGGCAGCTGTTCCAGCACCTCACCACTCTCTCTGTAAAGAACTTCCCCCTGACATCCAACCTAAATCTTCCCTCCCTCAACTTAAAATCATTTCCCCTTGTCCTGCTGTTATCTACCCTTTCAAAGAGTTGATTCCCCTCCTGTTTGTAGGCTCCCTATAGGCACTGACAGGCTGCAAGGAGGTCACCCCGCAGCCTTCTTTTCTCCAGGCTGAAACAAGCCCAGCTCCCTCAGCCTGTCTTCGTAGGGGAGGTGCTCCAGTCCCCTGATCATCTTTGTGGCTCTCCTCTGGACCCTCTCCAACAGCTGTCTTTCTTGTACTGGGGGCTCCAGACCTGGACGCAGTACTCCAGATGGGGCCTCACAAGAGCAGAGCATAGGGGGAAGCAGGTTTCATTCCACATAAATACACTATAAATACCAAGCTAAAGGCTGTGTCAGCAGAGGCTTCAGGCTTTTTCTTTAGCACATATTTTGGTCTGATGAGTGTATAATGGAGATACATTATTCTTAATAATAGTCTAGTTTTGTGTAGGCAAAGAGCAACAACATTACATGAATCTATCTGAGCACAGCCTGTCTGATTGTGAAGAAGCAGCACTCTCTTCTGGCTTTAAACTGAAGATACCTGACATTTAGAGAAAAGGTAAGTCATTACAAGAGCAATGATGGGCAAAACTAGGATCTGCTTCTTCAAACCTTAATCACTCTCTGTCTGTTGGTAGTACACGGGTGCAGATAGTCTGCCCCATAATCAAAGCAGAAAATAAAGATGGCATTGCCTGAATTTTTGTTCTGCAAATAAATAAAAATGTAGTCCCAAATACCTTATCTCCCTGTGTTTTTGACTCTCATCTCAACCCACCAAATTATCTAAGCATCGGCGAACAATATTAACTTTATCATACTGTTCTAGTGAAATTAATCAGCACTGTTTTTGAATTACTTTGGTTTCACATCACAATCAGCAGATGAAAAGCTGAATAATTTCTTCATTGACTTCTTGTGCATCTTGAATTAGGTGTATACTCATATCACTTTTCTTCCGACTTACTTGCTGTTGATATCATTCCCCTATGATCTTGGAACACCTACAGCATTCAAGTTAGGTGTGTTAGATTTGTTTCTGAAATATTTGGCACTTAACAAGGATTTTGAAATAAGATTGATAGGAAGCATGGGAATCAAATGATTTTTGCTTGCTTATCCAGGTAATTGTTTTATATATCTAAGTCATCAGAAACATTGAGCCCACACTGATCTTTAAGCATGAAAGCAGTCACACTGGCTTCACACTTGAACTTATGTTGAACAGCCCTCATTCAAGAAATACATATTTGTGCAAACTTTGGGGAAAAAATATAAAAAAGCTCCCTCCTCACAAAATAGGGCAGAATACTTGAACTGGAACTTAAAATAAATCTACCTTGGATGTATTTCCCAGCTACCTGAAACAGAGAATTTGATGTCCTCTTGTCAGTTAGGTTAAAGAGTCACTGTCCACTCTAAAGTGTGCAAATCAGGTACATACCCACTTATTAAGTTGTGCATTTAAGGTGATGGACTTGCCAGTTTCTTTTTGAGAGGAAATTACTACTGCAGGGAGGTACTTTTGTGAAGGTCTAAATAAAACATAGCACTGCCAAGCAACTTGATTAGTGAGAAGGAAAAAGAAAAGCTCCAATTAGTTGATATATATATATTAATAAAAAAAGCCTCCTTCCAGCAGTTGCACTGTACAACAATGAGAAAGTTTTGAAGCATGTGTGCAGTTCAGAATTTGATCAAGAATAAACTTACAGGCAAACATTTTACACTTCTGTAAAGGGGATGGCTTGTTTTTCTCTATGTTTTCGTTTGGTGGTTCTTTTTAACAAAAATAAATAAATAAATAAAGGCATCAGCTTCCCAAGGGGGAAAAAAAAATCAGTAGGGGCAAGAGAAATAATCTTACTAAACAAACAAACAAACAAACAAACGCTAAACAAAAGAAAACAGCAGCAACAACAACAACAACACTAGCTAAGCAACTAATCTGAATTGGAAATCAAAACATTTACTTAGAGCCCCGAGTCTTTCTACCCTGTCTGAAGGAGCACCGCCTGGCAGAAGTCGCATGAGCTACCGATGTTCCCCTAAAGCCAGCGCTCAGCAGGGATTAAATACCTTGCAGGAACCCGAACTGAGGTTCTGCAGGAGCTCCACAAGAGGGAGGCAGCAGAGCAGGCTGCAGCGTCGTGCGAGGAACACAGGCACGATTTTCATCTCCAGAAACACGAGAGGAAAAAAAACCGTCAGATGTTTTGGGGAGAAGAAAAAGCATTACTGTTATCCTTCAAGTTTTGTTAGAGATGCTGATGAGAAAAGGAAACATCTTTGTATGCAGAGATACAGGAAAACAAGTGTTAGGTGTAATTCTGTCTGTAATATAGATATTCCGTTGTACTGAAAGATCTTGTACAGCATATTAGTTGCCTAAATGTTGTCCCCGAGTAACACTGTTTGGGGGGCGTTTTCCATTTAAATGAATTCATTTTTTGTTGCTGGAGAATATCAGCAAGTGCCTACAAAACATGGAAAATCAGGTGAACAAACATTTGAAGTGCTGTGAACTTCACTGGGTTCAGGTTGGCTGAGGAAACGGATGAACACCAGTGAGTGCAGACAGGCTGTGTCCTGATGGGGACACAGGTTCTGTAGTCTCACTCTCCATAAAAAGCCTCTTCTGTCATGGCTCTTTTGTGGATGTTTTGCTCTGCTTAGCCACGGCTCAACAAATCCCAAATGGTGGCAATTTATAGCAATTATACTCTTAGCCTTCATAACAACAAGAGGAACAAATGGGTGGGTTGGACATATGCCTCGCTTCATACAGTACATTAGGATAGAGGCAGTGTACTTAGACATCTTTTCATGTTTCCAGCTTTTGCTGGTGAGTTTGCACATGTGAATGTTACAGCCTATTTGAAAAACTCCCAGACTTTTGTTCTGAGTGTTTTATAAATATGATCACCAGAATAAGTCCCTGCAACAAAATTCATTCAAAGTATAATTTTCTTAAAAGTCACAAAACAAGACTTTGGCATCCTTCATATCTAGGAAACATGCATTCTATCAAAATGCATAATAAAATAATAAATAATAAATAATAAAATTGGACAAAAATACATTGTGATTAGGCTAGCATGGGCAACAGAATTGTGCAGCTATTGCTTGGGGACTATAAAATCTGTGCTATCAAAGGCTTACTTGAGAAAGCAGAAATGCAGCCCACTAGAAATGATTTGTGCTATGTCACATAGCACATAGGGATGTATGTACTGAGACAGGGGAGGTTTAGGTTGGATATTAGAAGGAAGTTTTTCACACAGGGGGTGGTGACACACTGGGACAGGTGTCCAAAGAGGCTGTGGATGCCCCATCTCTGGAGGCATTCAAGGCCTGGCTGGATGTGGCTCTGGGGAGCCTGGTCTGGTGGTTGGTGACCCTGCACATAGCAGGGGGTTGGAACTGGTTGAGCATTGTGGTCCTTTTCAACCCAGGCCATTCCATGATTCTGTGATTCTATACTTTGTAAAATGCAGCAATGCAGAGGAAGAACTAATGCAAAGAAGCAACTGTGATGTGAGTTTGTAGTGGTGGTAGGGATCTTGGAGTAAAGCAAGGCAAAGGGAATGGGACAATCCAAGCCATAATAAGAATTTTTGATATTGTATAACAAGTATAACAAATAGATTTAGCATCCTTTTTGAAAGATGAAAGACTCACTGTATCATTAGACTAGCCTATCTAAAAAACCTTAGTATACTTGTAAGACCACAAAACAATCCTGCTGAGTTGACGTGAACAAATGTATTGTTCTACTAATTTAATAAGATTAGCAGAAGATAGGACAAGGTATGTAATAATGGCATACTTGAGACATTTAGGCAATGGTAAAGACTGTCCTCTCTGAGCTGGTCTCAGGGAATAGTGATGTGTGGAATCAAACTCTGTAACCCAAATAAGATAACAAAGCAAGTTTGGTTTGTTCAGTGCTGCACAGACACCAGGTGCAAGGGGGATGGATCCGCCTAACTTGCACACTGTCAGGAAAAATCATGCTACAGATATTGGCCAAACTAATACATAATAGTTTTCCTGGAATTCGGATCCATGTTCATTACAGCCCTAGAGTTCGTTAGCGTGCAGACCCTCTCCTCCTGCGCGTGCGTAGTGGGTCATGGGATGAAGATTTGTCCTCTTCCTCACAAAGGCTTCTGACCTTTCTCACTGTAAACTCCTGGCCTTTCTGGGTGGCCTCCCCCCAGACTGGTTTCTTCTTGCCCTGGGGACATCTAATCACCTCCCTGCCAAATGTCCTTGGTCTGTTCTCAAACCCTTATCTTTATGGCCTTTATCCCCCTCACTGTCCCAGACCTAGTGTCTGCCATCCCTTATTTTCTAACAAGCTCTACATTCTTGCTTCTATAAACTGTCTCTAACTGTTCCCCTTTACCCCCCTTATTCTCAGTCACTGTGAAGCCTTTTTGCCTTTTAACTTTCACTTATTGGGCCCTTCTCACCTTTCAATAGCCTGGGGAAGGGCTGCAGGACAAGATCACAGTAACAGGAGAATGCTGTGACTAGTCACCCTTGATCATCTCTGGATCCACAACTTAGGAATGATGAAAACTGAGGAAATGATGCCCAGAGAGCCAGAGGCCATCATCTTGAGTGAACTGATTCACAGTCCAAGGATCGTGAACGTGGGTCAGCAGTTGCCAGTGTTGTTGCCAATGTTTACACCAGGTTGCAAGCATCATGTACTGTGGTGTGCACCTTCTTTACCAGGTGAGTTTGACCAGGCACAGCACGCTGAGGCCCATGCTGTCAGTGTGGATGTTCAGTGCCAAGAGAGGTGGGCTTTCAGACTTTGGAGCATCCAGAGAACTTACAGATTTAGGAGCAGACATCATAACCGTACTACTGTAGTGCTAACACAGCTGCATACTGCTGACTTTGCTGTTATCCACAACCATCACTGCAGTTATCACGTAATTATCACCCACACTGCTAGTTAATAACTATTGACATACCTGCATTACCGTATGTATGTACTACAGTTATATAAACTCACACTATGGATGACATGAAACACCATTCTATAGATGTGAAATTGTCACGTTTTCTTTCTGTCTCAGACAGTGCCTCATCCATCCACCCCAATGGCATCTATGAGCAATGTCCCTGTACTGTGTCAGCATGTGGAGTGACATTTCTACACACCAGAATGGGCAGACAGTTTGTGAGCAAGCTTTGCCTTTACAAAGTGCCCCAACTGCTCTAAAAAGGGAGATGAAAAACCATCAATCTAACAAACAGACAAACAAATAAATACAGCAGTTGAGGTAACAGATATGATTTTGTTTCATGGCATGCTAAGTTTACCAGTTAAGCAACAGAAAAACCTGTTCTGATGAGGGAATTGCAAATATTGTTGTGAATTCCGCACTTGAATGTTTTTTCTCTGGACAGGTGTTATTTGCTGTAATCTATGAATGCAGACTCATTATGCATAAGATAACAAAAATTTCTAGTAATATGAACAACTTTCTCAGTGCTAGGTAGAAATTATAGAAGTATCCTGACTCATAAACTGTTACTCTATTTCCTAGGACATATATTTGGGACCTAAAACAACAAGCTTCTAGCATAGCGCTCTCAGTAGGGGACTGAATCAGTTTTACACCAAGGTACAACTCTTACTTCAGCACAAAATTCTCTTTATTGAGTATTCTAATTGCCTGAGAGACATTAAAACCTAAGGACATCTGGATGAAACCATATTGAAACACTGACACATATCAGAATGGAAATTAACCACAGATTGCCTCACAGAATAATGCAAATATGTGAATTATTCCACAACCATTTCTTTGAGTCTTGGCAAGGAATTTTTCTTCCATCTTTAGCGTGATAATGGAGTACTGAGTCGCTGAAAATGTGAGTGTCCCTTCATTCTCTGTCATTCACAGAGAAGAGAAAAATGGATATTTGAGGGTGCTACCTTCTCCTCTTAGATGGCAAAAGAGGAGAAAAAAAAAATTCTGACAAATTTGAATGCTTGAGAAAAGTCCATATCATGGCAAACATGGAAAACCCTTCGCACTTTGCTCTTGATATTTCCTATCTGCAGTTAACAATGGTTCTGCATTTTGTTGTTTAAGTACTCAGTGGAAATGCATTAAGAATTTTCAGCGTCTGTATGGCTTTTACTGTTATTGTAAAGCAATACAAAAAGTAAGAAAAAATGATCAAGCATTAGATACTGTAACTGTAGCGGAATTGTCACCCAGAGATAAAGGAAGACTAACATGACTGCAAAGGAATTTAAAAAAAATCATACTGTCATGATTGAATTATAGCATCACGAGGCATGTTCCTTTAAACCACCCATTCCCCATAACTGTGTACCTCAGCCACAGGCATAGCTTAAGGCAAGAGCCACAGCTGAAGGATATGGCTCTTGCCATAGAAGGATATTTCTATTTCTCTGGTGCTGGACTTTATGTCAATAGCCTAAAAAAAAAAGAGGGGCCAAAAATAGTTCTGGGAACCGCATACTCTACAAAGGCTCAGCTCATACTGTGTTTTGTGATCTACTGAAAGCTTTGCAGTGTTTTCTGGTTTCTCCTGTCTGTGATGCGTTCCTACCCCTGCATTTCTGCTTGCCAGCATTTACTGGCTTTCCTGGGAGAATGTCCTCCAAGGGAGAAGGAAGATGAGAATTAGATTTTCTGTTTTGAAGAACCATTTACAGTGCGTCACCTTCACAACAAGCTCATGCAGAGCAGAGCTAGCAGATCTTCAGGGTGGCTTTCTTAAGGCACAAGAACCCTCTATCTCAGGTATAGGAAGTCAGGGGAGGAAGGGGAGGCTGAACTGGAACAGGCTGGTCAAACTGGAGAGCAGGAAGAAAATGCACAGGCAGTGGATGCAGGGACAGCATCTTGGGAGGAGTATAGGGATAGTGCTAGGCTGTATAAGGATGGGGTCAGGACGGACAAGGGCCAGCTGGAGCTGGAATTGAAGTGCAATGAATAAGAAAGCTGTCTATGGGTATATTAACCAGAAAAGAAAAGTTCAGAAGGGTGTACCCTCCCTTGTGAGCAACACAGACAGGCTGGTAACTATAGACGAAGAAAAGACTGAAGTACTCAACAACTTTTTTTTTGCCCCAGTCTTCACTAGCAACTGCTTTTCACATATCCCTTGAATGGACCACTTGGAAGATAGATACTGAGTGAGAAACAAAGATCAAGTCCAAGATCGTGATCACCTGAGGAGCCTGAACACCCATAAGTCTACGGGTCCTGATGAAATGCATTCCAGAGTCCTGAAGGAACTGGCTGACATAGCTGTCAAGCCACTCTCAATGATATTTGAAAAGTCATGGCAGTCAGTTGAAGACCATGGTGAATGGAAAAATGGCAATCCTGCACCCATTCTTACACAGGGTAGGAAGGATGACCCAAGGACCCTTACCTCATCTCTGTGCCAGGGAAGGTCATGGAGCAGATCCTGCTGGGAGCTGTGCTAAGGCACATGGGAGACAGGTAGGTGACACAGGAGAACCAGCAGTGCTTCACCAAGGACAGGTCCTGCATGGCCAACCTAGCAGCCTCCTAAAATAGCAGAACTGCATCAGTGGACTGATGTCATCTATCTGGACTTCAGTAAGACCTCTGACACATTCTCCCACAACATCCTTCTCTCCAGTTTGGAAAGATGTGGATTTGACTGGTGTACTTTTTGATGGGTGAGGAATAGGTTGCAAGATCATACTCAGATAGTGGTGGTCAATGGCTCAATGTCCGAATGGAGGTGACAAGTGTTATCTCACAGGGATTAATACTGGGACCAATGATCTTTAGTATTTCCATTAGTGACATTAACAGTGGCACTGAATGTACCCTCAGTTTACAGATGATACCAATATGTGGTGCAGTCAACATGCCTGAGGAATGGAATGCCATCCAGACAGACCTCGCCAGGTGGAGCAGTGGGCTCAGGAAAATCTGATGAGGCTCAAGAATTCCAAGTGCAAGGTCTTGCACCTGGGTCATGGCAACCCCTGCTATCAAACAAATTTGGGGACAAAAGGATAGAGTGTAGCCCTACTGAAAAGGACTTGGAGGTACTGGTGGATGCAAGCTGGACATGAGCCAGCAATGTGCCCTCGTATCTCAGAAAGCCAGCTGAGCTGCATCAAAAGATGTGGCGTGGTAAACACTTGTAGGGAGGTGAGGTGATCCTACCTCTTTATTTTGAGCTGGCGATACCGCACTGGAGCATTACTTCCAGATGTGGAGTCCTCAGTACAGAAGAGACATGGACCTGTTGGAGCCCCTCCAGAAGAAGGCCTCAAAAATGTTCCCAGAGGTGGAACACCTCTCCTATGAGGACAGGCTAAGAGAGCATGGAGAAGAGAAGGCTCTGGGGACAGCTGAAAGTGGCCTGTCAGTGTGGTTTGTAAGAAAGGAGTCAGACTCTTCAATAAGGTCTGTTGTGAGAGGAGAAGGGGAAATGGCTTCAAAGTAAAAGAGAGAAGATTTAGATTGGGTATAAGGAAAAAGATTTTTACCATAACAATGGTGAGGCACTGGAACAGAGAGGTAGTGGATGTCCTGTTTTTGGAGACATTGGAGGCATTTAAGATCAAGTTGGATCAGGCTCTGAGCAACCTGATCTAGCTGTTGGCATCCCTGTTCATTGCAAGATAGTTGGACTAAATGACCTTTAAGAGTCCCTTCCAACTCAAACTATGCCATGCCATCCTATCCTATCCTGTCCTGTCCTGTCCTGACCCACCCCACCCCACCCCACCCCACCCCACCCCATCCCATCCCACTCCATCCCATCCCATCCCATCCCATCCCATCCCATCCCATCCCATCCCATCCCATCCCATCCCATCCCACCCCACTCCATCCCGTCCCGTCCCGTCCCATCCCATCCCATCCCATCCCATCCCGTCCCGTCCCTTCCCGTCCCATCCCATCCCATCCCATTCATCCCATCCCAATTCTATTCCATTCCATTCCACTTCATTCCATTCACTTTCCTGGATCTTCTATCACAAGGTATATATGCTCTTGTGTGTTTTCTAGAAAAACAGGTACAAAATGTGGTTCAGGTGTGAGAGAAGGGGTGTGGCTTTGAAGGGGGAGTCCTGATGTAAAAAATAATAAAAGAAAGAAAAAAAAGTTATTTTTGTTTTGTTACATACAACAACAATGCTTTCAAGCCTGTGTTTCTAGCCATCTGGTTACGTGTCTGGATATGAAACATTTTTAACTTTGTACATTTTACTAGGTGCCTTGGAAAGTGTGATTTCATTAGCATAATATCTGCAGGTAAATGAAGCTGATAGAAGGAACTAAGTCTGGGATAGAGGTGTGTTCCATTTAAAAAGAGGGAATACTTGGCAATACATGAAGGGGTGGAGAGGCAAAGGAGAAGAGATGGCAAGACTTAAGGCTATAAAAAAGATGCTGTCTTCTTCCAGAATCCCTTGGACATGGGACTGTATTATGTATTTTATCTATTTATTTCTCCTGGGGCCTAAACAAAGACTCCACACATGGCCTGCACCAGCAGCTTAATGTTCTCTTGTTTATCTCTTTGTGGTGAAAAAGTCATGAAAGTCCTGTGTGATATAAAGCAGGAGGGGACTGGGAATAAAAAGACTTAATGAATTTAAGACTGTATGAATTTAAGGAACTCGTTTTGCTTCCCTTGGTCTGAGGCACCAAAAACACAAATGCTTGCAATGCACTATATTCTACAGAGGATAAACGACTGCAGGAGGACCAGCTAGTATTGCTGTGTCTGACAAGTCAGAACCTCCAAGAAGGCATGGAAAAATGATGACTGTACCATTACATTCATAATAGTCTATCACTTCATTTCACAGCCACGAGGGAGTAAAGAGGGTCAATCAGATAACTGACAAAGAGGTAAAGAAAATAAGCAAGAACAAGGTATGGACTCCGACCAACCCTTCAGATGTTTATAAAACTTCATGTCGGCCTTTCCATTTCCCCTCATGAAATACCTCACTCTCCTATGCAGTCTCTGTTCTCCTCCATAACAAATATCTAATTGCTGTTGTTATCATCTTTTGTCAGTTATGACAATTATGTCAGTTTGATCAAATGCTGACTGTGAGGTCGAAGCACTCAAAGGATGATGGAAGCAGTTTGCTACGCATATATCATGTTTAAATGCACAGGTTTGGTTCGTCTTTAGCTAAATACCTAGTTTCTAACAGCTGTAATGAATCAGCTAAAGAGGGGAATAGTTAAAAAAGGTAGTAAGAGTATTGAGCTACAGTAGGAGAGCAAGTCTGTTCAGGTTATGCCTAAGGTGGTTTTCCAGTAACACCTATGAGTTTATCATTCTTCATACAAAACTGGAGATGGATTTTGTGTAGTTAATCCTGCCATCTTTGTACTAACCCTACCAGTTTCAGAAAGTGCTTGTAGTGACTTTTTTCAGGGCATGGTACCACACTTTAATGTTAGCAGATAAGATAACATTTCAAATGGATAACATAGGAAGGCAGCTTGTCTTACACGGATATTCATAATTCATGTCATCTCTCTCATAAAGGTAAAGGTGACACTGAGATGTGAGGTCAGTGTTACAACTGTTGCCCATGTTCTTTACCTCTAGCTCAGAAAAGTAAATAGAATGCTGAGCTGTATTCCTATCAGAAAGTATGTTCAAATTTTGGTGTGCTCTCAGTTTAATATCTACACACCATGCTTAATTCTGTTTGCCAACCACAAGTGTAGACTTCCAGAAGAGCAGGTGTGGAGAAGTGGCATCTCCAAACACTGCTAACTCATTTTTGTTGATCTTCATCTGTCATCAGTGTCACCAAGACATGTTAGGGTAGCCAGATAAGAGCAGCCCCAATTTGACTTAAAAGAACAGACTATGAAAATGTTACTTTAACTTCTCTGCAGAGACGGAGGGTTAATAACAATTGTGATGGGTTAATTCCTATCTACCTACATCTTCGCTGTGAGGCAAGTTAAGAAAATTGACGTAACATCCACACAGCTGTCTGGCTGAGGATTTGTCAGCCTTAAATCCTTACAGACCATACCAGTGTTGCCTTTGAAAAACTTTTCTGAACACTGGAAATTCTGCAGAAATTCCCTCACAGAACTGTTTCCTTCCCTGGAAAAGTTATCTTGCTGAAATCCCCATAGAAAAGCTGTACTCTTAAGCATTTCAAGCATTTTCTCCAGATGCATTTTTTTCTGTTGTTGCAGTTTTTATTTGTTGGTTTGTTTGCATTAATTCAGATTCCAAAACGCTCCCGTAACAGTGAAGCCAGCTTTTCTCCGTGGGTTTTTATAAAAGTAAAGACAGGAAGGCAATGTTCAGGATATCATCAAGGAGCATACTACCAAATGGAAGCTAAATAAATAAAAATGAATTGCTAACCAGATTTCTAATGGTATGCTAGATACAATTTGTGGCTGCGTGATCAGTTTCCAGAATCTCAGATTGTACAAGGAGTCAGGCACTAATTAGGTCAAGGAGCCATTAAGAAGACAAGGAGAAGGTTTCTGGGAAAGCTTAGACATTGGGTAGTCCTGTTATTCCCTTTTCCATTTACTGTCTGGGAGATAGGATGGTAGGAGCAAGCAGACAAGAGCCCATCAGATATTTCTGCAATAAAAATTCAACTTCAGTTTTCACGTGAGACTTGGTGATGCTTTTTTTAACTCATTAATACCACAGCGATGTTATATTTTTCACGTAAAATCCATCATAATTATTTATTTTCTGTAATTAATATATGCATTTGTAACATACGTAAACATGTATCTAACTGGAATATAATAATATAAATATTGCCACATAAGACAGAAAAGAGATGAGTTAAATCAGGAAATCTATGTTGTTTATGCAAGAAATTCAACTCTCTTTTTAAGTGAAAAAGAAAGCTTGAGAGAAGGTCCTTAAAGGCTTTATTTTTAGAACTGAACAGAGGATTATGGTGTTTTCACAAGTATGTTATAATTTCCCTTATTATTATGACATTCACAGAGCTTGATTTGCTTCCCTGAATACTTTAAAGGGAATTATGCTATCAGTTCTTACTCTACAGACATCAGCTACATGGAAATCAGTGTATTACTTGGAAATTCAGAATGATGTTGGAAACTAATCTGGAAGTTTCACTTTTTCCCAAGACTAATTCTACATTTGAGGCTGGAAAATAATATACTGAGTCTTTTTTAAGCCATCGTCTCATATCTTTGTGATGGAGCAGCAAGCACCTCTTTCACACCAGGGCAGAGTATGAAACCATGCTCAATTCTTGCCATGGTTGCAGGAATTATTTACATCAGCAGGGAGAAAGGAGAAAGTCTAAGCCAAGATTTGCTGATTTTTTGCTGCATAGTTTTGCATGTAGAAAGTAGGAGGACAAGGAAACGAAGAAAAAAAAGTCCAAAAATACAGAAATCCTTCCTTGAAATGGAGTATGTGCTTCTGTTCTTTAATGAACAGAGACAGAAATAAGGATACAATTATGTGCTCTGCTGCACTTTATCTACAAATCAAATTTTGCCTGAGATTCACTCCCAAATGCACAATTTCAAACACACCCAATTTCAATAGTATCTAAATTTAAAGCCTTTCCAGGTTTTAGTCCTTTTTTTTTTTTTTCTTTTCTTCGAGATTGTAAAGTAAGAGATGTTATCAGCACCTTAACTGAGAAAATTAAATAATAATAATAATAAAAAGAAGGAACATGCTCTATTCTCATGGAAATTTCCATGATTCCTTAGAGAACACAACACTGAACAATTAAGTGCCTGAAACATGCATTTGGATCTCATGATGTAATTAGCAAATTACACCTTTGTAGAAGTTTTCACAGGTTAATGGTGGAAAAGAAAGCAGATCTTTTATTAGTCATTCTAAACTATCTCCGTATCAGAATTGCTATTTAATTAACTTCTCTGTTTAAGTCTGTCTCATTACATTATGAGATATGAATCACACTTATGTGACCTCTAATGCCTTAGAAATGTTAAGGGTGAGGGAACTTGGCTCAGTAGGTACCTGGGTTGCTGATTGTTTTAATGTTAACCACACCATTGTACTGCTGAACTCCTGCAGTCTCTGTCTTGAGCCTGGCTTTGTAAAGTAATAGTTTTGTCATGCCTAAAACATACTGACAACCCTGAAGATGAAGGGGTTATTTAAAAAAAGAAAAAAAGAAAAAAAAAAAAGTGGTGAAGAGAGGAGCTTCTGTAGGCTGTAAAACACAGAAAAAATAAAATAGTTACACATTAAGAGCCTTTACTGTGGTTACATTCACATTCGTAATGAGATAAAATGGGTTTTGCTTTTCATTAGCAGACTAACCATGGCACTCCTTATCTCAGTATGATCTTGATCTCAGTCACATTGCTTTATCCTTTCCATTAGGTTTATACTTAAAGTTTACACACAAAAGTTCTGTAAAGATCATCATCAACCAATCAATTTTCCAGGAATTAAATGAGAAATATTCCTAAGCAGAAAATTCAGGATCTACTGCATAGGACTGTAAGGTTACTTAGAGTCATAAAGCTGAGACACTGACCATAAGTATGAATACTGAAAAGCAATTTTAAAAGCCCCCTGACTATCATCCTGATAATTTCTGCTTTATTCATGCTGAGGATTACTTTACAAAATGCTGTCATAACAACACAACTGACAGAAACTGGGAAGGAAGAGTTGTTGCTTAAGGAGTCATAGCTGGAAATAAATAAGTTTTTCTTTTTCTTTCTTGAAGAGACTTAAAATCTAACTTCAACATCATTCTTTTACTGAATCAGACATCTAATACAATTACTAGAATTTACATCATTGTGAGGTTAGAGTTCATAGAATTTCAAATAGGATTTGCAAAAATTTATAGGATTTCGAACACTGTGACAATGATATCCTCCTAAAAGTAGACCGAGGAGCTACTTCATTTATGAAAAAGAAATAATAATCTTCTGTATCCCAGAAGCTCATAGCACAAAGTGGATACTTGGAAATAAGCTATCAACATCAGAAAACAAAACAAAACAAAACTTTTTAAAACATTACTTCAATTTAAAAATAATTTTCCTACTCAAATAAAAATGTATCTGTAAATAGAGGAAAATCAAACAATTCTCCATTCACACCGACACAGCAAATGAGCTTGTTCATGAGGTGAGTTTCTTGACAGTGTCGTTGCTGCCAGCTACTGCCAGAACAATACCTCAGATTTTCGGACAAGTTTGGTCCTGTGTGGGCAATTAGAGTTGCGTTCTTCTAACCGCCTTTGAGTCACTCTCCTGCAACATTTAATAGGGGCAGCTTTAAGGGTAGATAAACAAGTTACGTTGACAAAGAAAGCAGATTCTTGAATATCAGTTATGTTTCCTTTGACGGAAAGAAAGAAAGAAAGAAAGAAAAAACAACTACAACAAAAAGCCACAAACAAACAAAAAGTTTCTTGTTGCAGTGGTTTATTTAATATATACAGTATTTTGTAGAGATATTTTAATTTCCAAAGAGGTGAATATCTCCTACATCCCCCTGAAAATAGGTTGTATATGTTGAAAGTATATGGAGGGTAGGGGAGGTGGGGAGAGGTGCTGGCGAGCTTTATATCCAGTTCTAGACAAACCTAATAATAAAATGGGCAGGAAATGATGGGATTTTAGTACCTAGTCCTTACCAGCTGTGTCAAGCCCTTGGCACTCTCTCGCTCTGCAGAGGGAGCAATAGCAGGGCAGAGGACAGAGTCTGAGATGGCCCAAGTCTGGCAGGCACTGCTGTGCACAGGGATGTTTCTTCTCCTGCCCTGCCATGCCATGGCGCCGCCATGATCCAAAACTTTGGGAGAACACACCTAGAAGGCTCAGCACGAGGCTGCAATGGAAACATTTCCCCCCCCAGATTTCTCTGCAGTCATTTCTGGAGCGCCACAACACCTACAAAGCTCAGGGCCACGTTAATGCTGCGGTAGGATACATTAAACTCACGCAGTACCGTTTTCCCTTAGTGGATGTATTCGCTCATTTAATTAAGCCTGTGAGTGACTGCACTTCTCTTCTGACTAGGATGTGACTCAAGGATAGCAAAACTTAAAACCATGTTAGTCATCTGCCCAGAAGTGAAGTATTTTATAATGAACAAGAAAGCCAGCAAATTCTGTATGTGCGTGTGTGTTTTAATGCTATTCTGCTAATGAAATTTATTTACTTGTACTGATGAAATTAATACAAAACATCACATCAACTGACGAGTATACGCGGGTGATACAGTTTAAAGGTGTTGCAGGTTGCGTTAGGATGAGGTGTTAAATATAATTTATAACATGCCAAGGATTTTTTGTTTTGTTTCAACTGTTTTCCTTGTACTTTGAAATTATTCCTGCCAGTTAGTATGAAGTTGTTGGCATAGAGGTCATGACAATATGTACACATTTCTGTTTCTGCTATGCATTGTGCCTTGATCGATGAAGGAAGAAAGTGACAGTTATACAGAGAATACCCCAAAACATCTGTCGGCAGGTTTTTTTCGTCCTTTAGAAGATACCATGCAAGTCAGGTGTGTGTACAAGTGAGGGGGAAGCGGGGCAGGATGCAGTGATTCAGAGGACTGGCAGTGGAATAAAGAACCCATGGAAAATGAGTTTTGCTTGGAGGCGTAAGGATGAGTGATGGCATGGCTGAACCCTCTTTTCATCCCCCAAGCCCAGGCTGGCACACCCACAGCCCTGCAGTGTGCCCTGCTCGGCTGCAAGCCCTGTGCTCACCTCCAGCATGGCAGCAGCTGGCCCTGCCAGGAGGTCTGCCTTGTCCTCGGGCACCGAGGGGACACTGCCAGCCATAATCAAAAAGGTGGTTTTACACAGCACAGCTGCAGAATGGAGAAGAGGGAGGGCAGCTTTTACACTCAGTGGTAGCTGAAGTGTAAAATTGAAGTTAGCCCAGAGAACAGGCTGATCCAAGTTCCTGGTTCCTCAGCGTTCTTGACGTTTATGGAGTGCTGACATACCTGGTGCTGTTTGAGAAAGCGTGTCTGCAGTACATTTCACCTAGCTGGAGGGAAGCTTGCTGCTCTCAATTTCAATTATTGCTATGCAAAACAGTCTTGAAGAAGATCTGCGCAGCGTTGAGGCACCGCGCTACAAAGGGTGAGCCTGGTCCTGCTGCGTGATTACTGACAGCAGAGAAGAATATGAATGATTTCAAACGGGACTGACATTACCGTGTGCCTCTCCGCCTCCTGTTTACTAATGGAGGATTTGTTATCAGTTAGGAACTTCTGTTTGCATAGAACACTTTCACTTCGTGCTAGGCTGACATAATATTATTGGCAGATATAAAGTGCAGGGATATCAACATATTTGTTTGGACATTTGAGAGTTATTTTCTTGACATTCCCTGAAACAAAATGATGTTTCCTAAAGCTTAGACTGTGCATGTCAAAAATGTCAGTAGTACCCAAGCTGATTTACAGTTCTAGGACTGATTCACCTCAGACCTTTTTTTTGTTTAATCAGATGTGTAAGCTGGTGGGTCACAATCTTTATTCACTCTTGTATTTTTTTAATTTGTATTCTGCTGTTGTTATTTCATTAAGCCACTTTCACAGTCCGAAAGTTCTCTTTTTAAAAATATTTGTTCAATCATTGAGAAATAAGACAGACTCTATTGGGTCTCCAAAAACGCCAAGACAAAATAATCAGATACCATAAAAATAATTTCTTTTAAAATTATATATATATATATGTATGTATGTATGTAAATTTCAAGCTTCTATACAGTTTCAATTAAAAATGAAACAAATTTGTGCTATCACAATGAACTGCACGGACATTGTTATGTGTATAGGTCATTTTATATTCACACTCAGAGGAATAAGGAAATTTGAGCCACGTACTAAGGACAAACCAAATATTTTTCACAAAATTTTGCATGTTTGCATCAAAAATTTATATACGTAAGACAAGAAGACCTAAGCAAGCTCTGTAACTGAGATCTGAGGCTTTTCCAGTCATCAGATACTACAATTTCTTTTACAAAGAATCCAATGGCAACTGAAGGTACTCTACGAATACCTGTTAATGCTGCTTAAAATTGTGGGTAAATTTGATGTCAGTTTATTGAGGTGTTAGTAAGGTCTCGTGAGTCATTCTTAACCAAAGCAACAAGTATTAGTTCTGCTTGTGCAAACCTTGTAAATCCAGGAGCAACAGAAACGCTGCAGGTTTGCTCTCGTGCAGAGGAGAGCAGAAGCTGGACTGCTGACTTTAACATGCTTCCCATTTCAGCTTTAATGGCAAGAAAAAAGGTGTTAGACTTGTACTGTACTTCCTTCAATTGTTTTAATGAAATAACCAGCTAACTTACCACATATCTACTTATCAGATGAGAGGAAGTAGGCTTTAAAATGTCGTGAGTGAGTGCAGGATACGATGTTCCATCATCGTATCATACACTGAATTGCTGGAGTCCTGTCAAACCAAACAATAAACACAGACTGCTCAGCAGACTTCCATTAAATCTGCACAGGAACATTCAGTGTGGCAAAGGATGTAAAATAATAAATTCTGTTCTTCCTATGATATGGGAAACTGAAAAGACCTAATGTACAAATAAGAAATATGGTACATATGTCAGGAAAGGACAAGATGCCATTGTTTTTGTAAAGCCTTTGACCTCCCCACTGAGAGTATTCGCAATTCTACATTGCTGCACCTAATTCTGAATTATCCACACAAAGACAGCAATAACTTAAAAAATATATATATATCAAAAACCCTTCATATACAAAGTTATCTTGGGATCCAGTGTCCCAGATGTGGAGTGAGAAGAGGGAAGAACAAAACCACTCCCTCCATTCACACCAAGTTCACGAGCACGGTTATGTGCACTGAAGAAGCAAAAGGAGATCAACTGTGGCAGCCCAGGGAAAGCACAGCCAACACACACACATGGGTGGGAGGACAAAATGTGACAAAAAGGGTGGTTTTGCAGCCCACAGGGACTGGAAACATATTTCACCTCAAGAAAAATACACGCTTGTTTTTCACTAATATTTTATTGAGGCAAACCTTAGATTTTTTCTTTCATACATGCTGACATGTGAAGATATATATATATGTATATAACTACATGCATATTTCATATTTGCATGTATGTCTCTGATATACACAGGCAATGGCACATACAGGTTTCTGATCCTTCCTTTCCATACTCAGGCAATTGCTGATATAACAGCCTTTCACAGCAAATTTATTGTTACTTCAGTTGACATCTAGAAATAAAGTGAACAGCCAGCACTGCATGTGGGTCACAAGAAATCACTTCAAGAACCTTTGGTCTAAAATTGCTCATTTCCTTCTAAGAATATTCTACAGAGATGAGCTGTATACACTGAAAAAAACAAATAATCTGTATGAAAGTCTGTGAAACAGGTTCTCAGCACTGCTTCAGCCTCAAAATATCATGCCAGTTCCTTGTTATTTTTAATTGCTCCTTGAGAAAAATCACAGTGTCCTTAGGGAAATGCATGCGAAATTTCATGCTATGGAAACCTTCAGACCTGGTTCTGCTACACTGACACGAGGGCCAATGTCCACCAACTCAAGTCCTGTGTAAGTTTAAGGAAGCAGTGATGGAGTCCGAACTGTTGGTGCGCAAAGGATTCTGTCATGTTCTTACCACGTCTCCGTGTCATGTCTGGATTTTGCATGATATGTGTGTGTGTATATGTATAAATCTGCATTCCTGAGAGAGTGCACACGTGTATGAAGGAGAGGGAACTTTCTCATCGCTGTTCTTCCCTGATAAGACGAAACTTGACTTAAGTGCAATGGCAAGTGAGTCCATAATTGTCTAATTATTTCCAAAACAATGATTTGCCCCGGTCCCAGTGAGGATAGAGTTAATTTTCTTCTTAGTCGCTGGAACAGTGCTGTGTTTCGGATTTAGGATGAGAATGTTGTTGACAACACACCAATGTTTTAATTGTTGCTGAGCAGTGCTGCACTGAGCTGAAGATATTTCAGCTTCTGGAGGGCACAAGGAGCTGGGAGGAACAGAACTGGGGCTGCTGACCCAGGCTGGGCAGAGGGATGCCCTGTGCCATAGGGCACTGTGCTAATAATAAAGGGCATCTGGGGGGGATCTGGCTGTGTGGGACTGCTGCTTTTCAGGGACTGGCTGAGAATATTTTGGCTCGTGGTAATTGCACTGTGATTGCATTGTGTGTCAGCTGTTACGTATATTCTTTTTGCTATTGCTTTTAATTTTCTTTTCTTTCTTTCTCCTTTAGCTGTGCTTATCTCAGCCCACAAGTATTTGCACTCTTCTGTTTTCTCCCCCATCAAGGGGAGCAAGGGAACAACTGAGCTGTGTACAGCATCCCACCAGGTTAAACCACAGCATGATGGCTGTTCTGCTGAGAGGTGTTTTTGCTGCACCTCTGTCCATCATCGCCTTCAGGCAGGTTTGGATCACAAAGCACAAATCCTGGGAATCTCTCTGACACCGCCACAGTCTCCCGTGCTGAGTACCTCTGTCAGCTGACACTCCCCCAGTTTCCCTGTGAGTGCACACAGGATGTGCCACAGTGTCTGGCTTTGACATGAATGTTTTGGACTGGTATCTTTTTTTCAGAAGCAAAAGTTTTGCCTTTAGCAACGTAACATTTCAAATTTACCTCGGATTTCAAAAACATACGTGCACTTACTTTGCCACCGTACTGAGTAATTAGTACTATCAAACAGACTGTTTCAAAACAAAATGATTATATTGCTCTTCAACTGATTTCTCACCTGCTAGTATTTCAGGGGAAAGCTTTACTCTTCCACAAGACAGCTCATCAATGAAACAAAACAAAACCATTCTGCTGTCACTTCAAAATTAAACCAGAAATAGAACAACTGTGCATCTTTTGACTGTTTGGGGTTATTGTATAAGCACGTACCTGTAAGGACATACAGTGAATGCAAATATTGCCTTAGCAGCTGTATACAGCATTTGCTGGAGGGACCGAAACTATTCATATTACAGAAGAGTTTTCCTACAGTAAATATAGATTTTGGAATGAGTAAGGAATACCGTATGCTAAATATTTTGGTAAAAACTTTGCAAAAGTGTAATCAAGCTAAGCTTGGGCTCCCTAAAAGATCTTGAGTGTGAGTGCCATAAGGGAGGGTGTAGTCAAACAAGTTTTTGTAACATTTTTTTTGTCTAATATTTCCAAGTAAATGCATCTAAATGAGTGCTGCATTTCACTGACATTTTGCCATTTCCCTGCGTGCATGTATGTATGTATGTATGTATTTGTTTTATACAGAAAAAATGTTTGCTGAGGTAGAAATTACCGTTAGGGAAAGGCCATAAAACACAAGGAAGTCCAGCAGTATAACTGAAGCAACGTATCTGGGGATTGCGCAGTACAGCAGTCCAAAAAACAAGGCAGCAGATCAAAGATTTTGACAATAAACAAATACACAGGCAGAGCAAATAAAGACAAAGGAATGTCCCTTCCAACTGATCAGTTGTGAAGGCAATGAAACGTGAAATTGCATTCATTCTCTGCCAAACAAACCACTGCTGGATTTCCTCTTTCCCCTCCCTACTTTTCCCATCTTTTTCCTTTGCCTTCTGAGCCCCTTTGCCAACTTGCCAGTAACAATTCTGAGAAAAGCCCAGTAAAGTAAATGTAAATTTTTTTTAAATAGCAAAATTTAGGCTTGGGACCTGAATGTATAAAAATTGTATACAGCTATGCTAGCTTCTAAAGGGAAGAAAATGAATTGCTGGATAAATGGGAAGAAGAGTTCTGCACTTGCTGAATCGGGAAAGAATAGATAGGCAATCTAATATGTTTGCACTTAGCAGTTTTATTTGACATGACAACTGAAATTTTGATCAAAGGATTGACCAACATGAATCATATTCCAATTGTCTAGTGAAGTCTGCCCACATTGTTCTGTTAATATGCTGTCTAATTTTCAGGGCGGAAATCTCTCTAAATCCAGTGCTTTGAAAATCACAATTAGTGGTACATCAGTCACACTGCTTGGCAGCTCAAATTCTTCTGATTGATCATGTAACACAGCCACCCTGGTAGGAGGACTTCAGGTCTCAGGGACTCAAAGCACATGCATGTCTTTAAGCATGTAAGTGGTCCACTGGCAGCAAACACAGTAAGTCTCATGGAAAATGTGTGGCTGGATCTAAGGCCAAAGATTACACGTATAAGAAAGAAAAGAGAGGAAATTCCACAACAATGACTGGAGCAGTCAGAAGAAGGGTAGAGGTGCCAAGGCAGCAGACACTTCCTGAACCATGGCCCTGAGCAATACCGCTGAAAGTCAGCACATTCATTCTCAAGTCCATCATGTGTAGGATCAAGGGCTGGAGAAAACCACCAAAGGCTGGGAAGACTGTGATGAGTTTGCACCATCGTATAAAGCTCAAACTACCTTCACGCCCCCCAAAATAATGCACTGCTTGGATGCATGAATGGTTGCAAAATCAGCCAACGTCTTTCTTTGCTAAAAATTCCAGTGCCAGAAGCCATATGATTGACTCAAAGCAAACGGCATTTCAAGTGAATCATACATCCAGGCAAGCCCAGGCAGGACGCTGTTAGGTATAAATTGGCCATCATAACGGTTATCTCTCTTTAAGAACTTCAGCGTCAACAAAATCCCTGGCAAACACAGACCAATCTCAGTTGCCGGGCCCAGGCCTGCACTCTTTCCAGTGGTAAAGTTCCCCCAGCTAGCAGCAGAAATTTTATCCTAAGATTCTGTACAGCTCTCTGCCTTTCGAGTGAAGGGCAGAGCTTATTTTTCTGCAGGGAATGAAGAGCTCCAAACATCTTCATATTGCTCTGTATTGCATCCTTACTAGAGTCTCCTGTTGGAGCATCTGGGAAAGAGGGGGCAAAGTATTGGGAAAAAATGTGGTCTCTCTTCCACCCAAAACAGTTGATGCATAGCTTATTTACCTTCCTTCCTAGCCACACCTCTACAACCACAGCCAAGCCACTCAACAGACTTTTTCTCTGTGTTATTAAGGTATTATGTCTGTTAAACGCTCAAGATTTATTTTCTGCCATACTTACATGCTAAGTAGGTAATTTTCCAAAATAAACATACAAGGAAAATCTCATGTCTCAGACTGATGCTCTGCAGCTCAGCAGAGATGAGCTGACAGTTCTACTGACAATGTGGGAATGAGCTCATCAATCTACAGCAAGCCAAACCTGACAGACAGCTTGGGCCAATGCTCATATGGCGAGCATAAGCAATTCAGTTTTATGGGAATACATCAGATGAGCATCCCTCTGCAGCCATTAACTACACCTCCAGAGCTCTATCAGTTTCTCCAACTAGGCAGGCTCTCCCACTGAACAGAGACAGAATCTCCCTTAAAATGGAAGACAGCTGATTGTGAAGTGGTTGAAGAAGCAGTGGAATGAAAAATAACTGGTAACTGTGATGTGGAAACATCCAAAGCAATTTGAAACAGGAGGAGGAATTTTATCTTTTTACATGCTTTCCCATAGCTCCCACTACTGTATTTCTAATATGAGATCCAATACAGAAAGCTGAGTAGCTTCAACTTGCAGGACTGTTACACTACTTTAATATATATGCAGGTTGCTCTGAAAGTAATGCCTCCTATTTTGTTCCTACAAACTACAACAAAGTCCAATAACACTATTAGATAGAGCAAATTCTCAGCAACAAAGCTTTAGCTTTCAACACAGACACCGTGCATTTTTTGCCAAGGATGAATAAGAACCTTCATGTTGAGCCCACAAAAACCTGTACCAGTGAAGCTGACCCAACTGTTGCTGTTGCCATTGCAAAATGCACCATTCACCGCCTCGCTGTGCTCTCATCCATAAATGGTTCATCATTGGTGAATGTCAATGGGTGCATTTTTTTCTGCATGGAGGAATGTCAGTCTGCCAGTCTGCCTTCTGACACACAGCAACACAACATAATGGAATATTGGTGGGGGGGTTCACCCTTTAATGCCATACCACCCACACCTGCCTCTGATGTCATGGGCTAAGAGAATAAAACAGGAGGTATTACAGAGCATTCAGAGCAGCCCTCATACTTTACATGCTAACGTGATATATACCTTAACCAGAACTGAGGTATTTCTCTTCCAGCTTTGTTTAACTGCTGATGTGGAGGCAGTTGTCCTCGCTGAAGTTAGGCAAGACAGTACTTTGTGTATTTACTATAAATTATGCAGAATAATTGATAAAACTTAACTGTAACAACTTCAGAGATTTGCGGGCAGAGTATAAAAGCAAAGTGTTGCTTAAAAGTAATAATTAAAGACTTTGCATCTTTTCTTCCAAAGACAAGGCAACTCTGTTATTTCATTTGCCCACTTATCTTTCATTTATTGCCAACAGAAAACATTGTTCTGTATTCCTGCTAAAAATTGCCACAGAATGGATTTGGTGATAGGAACCTCCCATTTTCCACCTCTAAGGCAGCTGCAGCACATGTAACAATGACAAAGTCCTTTCCTATTTCCATGATGTTCTGTGCAAGACAGCTCAGTTTTCCACAGATCTCTTTGGGATACTCCTAGCAGAAGCTGCTGTCCAGAATCAACAATAAGAACTCTGACTGCTACTGAAAGCAGTCCAATCCAATCAGTGCATAACCTCTATTTTGATACTTACTGGCTTTTCAATTCAGTCATAAAAGGAAAAGAAAATGTATTAACAGTTTTATTTTAAACAAACAAACAAAAAAGAAAAATAAGAAAAGCCAATAACTAGAAGAAAAGATCTTCCAGCACAGAAGAAAAATGTTAGGATAGAATAGCCATTGGGCACCAAACACAAACAAATCCAAGCCCATTCACAGTAGATTGGCAGATTAGCAGAATGTTTGTGTTTCTGTGATCAGATAATGATGATGTTTCCTTTTTGCTTTCAGAGATCAGCCAATATGCTTGCTTTTGTAGAGACAAGCTGGTGGTATGAACTATTTTCAGTTCTGGACATCTATTTAATGGAAATATGAATATACAAAGTTGATTTTCCTGGCATCTGAAGGAAATGAAAAATGGTGGTAAACTTCAGCGAGACGAGTGCTGAGAGGACTGTCCTCACAGCTGGTCCTCGTGCTGTACTGATTGACAAACAATTCCCCCATTCCTGTGTTGTCACAGCTAGTACCAGTTAAATCCCTAAATCCACATAGCATAGTCCTGCTTCGGTTCTCCAGTCACTGTAACTCTAGGCTGCTTTTAATTGCTCATTCCACTCTGTCTAACCAAAAAAAAAAGAAAAAAAAAAAAGTCAAGCACAGCTACTGGCCAAAACCAAGTCTCCAGCTATCTCTGGCTTACCCTTCAGAAGGCTGGCAGGCATCTCTGCACTCTGGAGTAACAGCTCCATCCCTACTACTGCCTTTTCTTCTACTGAACCTGGCAAAACATCACTAGGTTTAACACTAGAAGTATAAGCATTCAAAACAGGTTTGGGCAGCTACCTGTTACAGACCAAGATGAAAAGAGAAGCAACCAGAAGTAAGATATAATTACAGGGTAATAAAACTATAAACATCATTAACACATTAATTTAATATTTGGCTTTCTCATCTGGGTTCACCAATCCACTGATTTTTCCAATACTTTCCATTTTAGGCTAAGCAAAAGTAATATTTTTTGACCAATGCCCATCAGTATGTATTTTTTCATCCACGGCATAGAAAAAAAAAGGTCAGAAATATTATCAAGGGAAGCTCATCTCCCCACAATGTGATTGAAAACTATACGAGAAAAACTTCCACTTTATAATAAGGATTTAATTTACCTGGGTGTGAAAAAGTCTCTACTGAAGTAAAATGTTTATATAAAAGTAGAGAGGGCAAAATGTTATTGCTGTCAAGGAACATCCCCTCAGCATCCAACTTTCTGACTCCTTCCTGAACACTGAGAAGTTCTGAGACTTCTGGATGACACACCACTTCAGAGCAGGCCCATATGAGCAGCTTTGCCACAGCCAGAACCTTCCTGTACTGGAAACTCCAGCAGAGGGAAGACCATTCAAGCATTCATTTTCGGAGCGGCGAGAAAGGAGATCACAGCATGGCTAACAAACAGTAACTTGTGACAGAGAAAACCTGCAGCTTGAAGCTGGAAGGGCTGTGTGCAGGGTCCAAAGGGGGATAGAAGTGGGTGAGATGCAGGCTTCGTTCCAGGAAGGGTCAAGAGATGAGGACAAGAGGGGTACTGCAGGCTGGCATGTGATTTTCGGGCCACATCAGATATCAGTCATCCAGTTCACAACTGGATCAGACCTTAATGTTGCAAACACAATCCTCTGAGAACACCAGCCACTTTTATACCCAGAATGAACCTGTGGAACTTGTTTTGATTTGCTTAATTTAGGCTACCTCTACCAAGACGAAAACAACTTGGGAACTGGACACTCTGCTGTTCTTCATTTGCTTCTGTGTCTTTTGTAACGTACAAGAAGAAATGTTTTGGGTGTAAAAAGAAATACTAGTAGCATTTAAAAGGCTGTTCTTGGGTGTCAAATTAGGAATCCGCCTCTCTTTCTTGTTACAACAAATGCAAAGCTGTCACAAAGCACTCCACCCCCGATTTAAAGTGGGGGTTTCTGAACGAGAAAATTGCCAGACCAAAATCTATTTATGCCACCGACAAAACATTGAGACGTTCCAAGTGTGCTCCATCTCAGTTATCAACACCAACACGTCTGCAGTTAACTCACTGCTCTGAAAAGTCTGCTAAAATCTTGCAGGAAGAAGACAAACAAATAAAGTGAAAGCTAAAGAAAACAAATAAAGAAACACCAAACAACAAACAAACAAAAACACCCACAACACCTTCTCCTGCAAACTGGTATTAAAAATGATTGCATATGTTCACAGTAATGTGAGGAATTCTGCATATGCATAACTCTGAATTCCTGCTGGTAGAGTAAAACCCTCTGAATGATAGAAAATAAGATAAAACTCTGTTAAAACAGAGTGAGGGATCACACTATGAGAGCCTCTATTTCATTTTGTCCATGTGGGATAGAAAGAATCTACCCTGATGTGTATTAGCTGTGTCCTACACAGTCTTACATCGCTTTTCTGCATCCATTTCTGGTGTGCAAGTTGAAAAGAAAGCACTCTTTTTTTCAGATTCTTAAACATCCCTTTGCAGATTATGGCTTTAAAAACTAATTTTGTTTTATTTTATTTTATTTTTTTAAAATAAAAGGTCTAATCGGAGGATGTATCTCAAATCCCATCAATGCAGGCAGTGATCTAATCACAGGTCATTTTACCCTGGATTGGCTTTGAAGAGGATGTAGTGCTTGCTTTTCTAACAACAAAATTTATGGTTTTGGGTGATATTTAAATAAATAAATATATATATATATATATATACACATATATTGTGAAGTAATGGAAAAAAAGATGAAAGGGATTAAAAATTGCATTTTCTTAGGAAATAGTTACAATATTCTGTTTTCAGATATGTATTTCCAAGTGTTACTATGAACAGAACCGCTGCACCCTTTGCTAAAACGAGTTGTTCTAAAAGAATGGTTACAGCAGGTAAGGCTCACATTAATTTCGTACTATCTCGCCCAGAAAAAAGAGAAGGAAAAGAAAAATTACACAACCTCTAAAAACATTTTAATATAAATCTCCCTGTATAAATACACAAAGAACTAGGTATAGAAATTTATATATATAAAATAAGTCATAGATTACCTGTGGTGAAAATGTTGCAGTCATATAAGAATGAAGCGGAACGAAGCCCTTACTCATAATGAGAGTCAGATCATAACAGGAAAGGAGGTGAAATCTGGAAGCCGGTTCCTGCTCGAAAACCACAACCGTGAGGAAGGCTGCAAGGTTCTCTATGAATCAGCCAACCTTCTGATCTCTGGGGGTAATTAACTGCCTGAAAACAAATGCTCTTGGAATCCTTCTGTTGAGTATCTGTTCAGCAACAAAAAAGCAGAAGAAACATAAGTGATAAAAGCTCAGGAGCTTTCTGGTGGGTGTACAGTGCACCCTGACTGCTGTAAAGGGTTTCAGAATTCTTCAGCAGAAAGCAGGGACTGATGAACAGAAAGTAAAGATAATGAAAGATTTAGCAGTCGCATTGTGATCTCTACAAGCAAAGTAAAAAGAAATTGCACTGCGTGGAAGCATGACATTAAAAAAAGAAAGAAAGATGAGGAAAGTGGTGGAAATTAAATTGCTTAGAGGCTTTTTTTATCACAGTCCTGATGACCAGCTGGAGTGCAGGCATCCTGCAACACACGGATAGCATAGATGTTTCTTCACAACCTGACAAACAGTAGGAAGTACAGATTGAAGCTGAGACATCATGTCTTACACAAATACAGCAGAAATAAAAGCTTAGTACAATTTTCCCACATAAATTTGGTGTTCTTGCTCTCCACGTGCTCTGCAAATTTAGTTTAAGTGATGATGACAATGCTATTTGTAAAAATATGTGGAAGCTCAAGGAAATATGGTGTGAATGAGGCTTTCAATTGGTTTAGCTTTATCTTCTTTAGAATATACAAAATTTGCTTTAACTAATTCATAAAAATGTGAATACTTGAAAGTGATTCTATATTTTAAAATATCACTAACACATTTTAGGCCAGAGTTAAAAATATCAATCGAAGGAAATAGCCCTTCTATTGCAGGTTATTTAGTTACTTCAAACTTAATGTAAGGGACAGAGCTGCACCATCCCAAGGACATCCCAATGATGCACTTTCCTGTTACACTAAATACCTGCAGAACAGGGCTGTTTTGTTTGCTAACTTCAGCCTACAATGTGGATATTCAAAGAGTACTCTTGTATTTCTACATCTTCATGAGGACAGAAATTCAAGGTTCAGATGTCCTTTGGGAATGGGGGGGTTAAGTTTCACCTCCACAGCAGAGTGAAAGGAGGATAAGGTGGCACAGCGCACTGCAGTGTGAAAAGAGATTTCAACAGAAACAAGATGGAAGCTAATACCATCTAGTAAACTGAAAAATTGCTGAAATTCAATCATAGAACCATAGAACCACAGAATGGCCTGGGTTGAAAAGGACCACAATGATCACCTAGTTTCAACTCCCTGCTACATGTAGGGTTGCCAACCACCAGATCAGGCTGCCCAGAGCCACATCCAGCCTGGCCAAGAAAACGAACTCAAAGAAAACATGCTGAGCTTGGAGAGAGCTTAAAATTTCTTAGGGACTTTTCCATTACATAGCTGGACACCTGTCCATCCTTTTGGAGAGCAGCAGGCTGACACAGAGTGGGCACCAGCCAGCAGTGTAGGCTGGGGAGGGATTCTGTGGAAACCTGGGAAGTCACAGCTCCTTCCCTGGCCTTCCTATAGGCAGTGCCATCTCCTCAATGTGCTCCTCCTCTTCAGCCTCAATCAGTCCGCTTTTCATTCATGAAAATGATACCCTTTTAGAAATTATTTAGATTTTTAGGTCTTCATCATATCAAGTAGATGCCTGTTCTCTCCTAACAAAGTGCTTTGCTTTGCAGCTAAGGTCCGTTGATGTCTCTGGCGCTTTGATTGCTAGCCTGTTAGCATGAGTGTAGGCTCCCAGCGTTGTGCAGTTGAATGTTCAGATGCAAAATTTAGCTTTCCCAGTCAATACCTTTGACTGCAGCTCTTCAGACTGAACATGCAGAGACCCATACCCTTCAAGTTGCAGATTAACTCAGAAAATTAACATATTCACCTTGGCGTGTGAACTCACTAGGGAGAGTCATCAGTTGGTCTGGGATCCCTTTTACAGCAATTGCACAGACCCTGTGGGAACTATTATGTAAATACCATTTGCTGATACAGATATGAATAGCACTGATGGCAAGCAGTCTGGATGTAGACAATCATTTCATTTCTTAGAGTCCATTTAATCTTTATTAGTAAGACAATTTACTTTTCTTGCTTCAAAAGTTTTCTTTGGTGAGAGACAAAAATGCTGTCACCCAAGCAGTAGGGAACAGAAACAGTAGACACTTGTTCCACTGGGCCTGCACTAAGTTTCCCATAATGTTGCCTACTTTCTGCTATCTCATATTTCTTCCTCCTTTTTTATTTTTTATTTTTTTATTTTTATTTTTTTGCTAGAACAGCCAACCTATTCAAGAAAACAGAAGAAATGTTGCACATGCTGGAATTTTCAGAAGCGTATTACTGGATGTAACAACTTTGATGGATTTCTGACATTGAAGAGAAAACTATGTCTTTACATCTACAGGCATGGCAAATATTTCCTCTCTGATCATCTGCTTTGGGAAAGAAATACATATGAAAAAATGTGTATCTATCCACAAATACAGCAGGAAGAATCATGGTTCAAGCTACAGAGTACCATGACATGTATTATGTTCTGGTTTCAGCTGGGATAGAATTAATTTTGTTCCAAGTAGCTGGTATGGTGCTGTGTTTTGGATATAGAATGACAGCAATATTGATAACACACCAATGTTTCAGTTGTTGCTGAGCAGTGCTGCACAGATCCATGGATCCATTTCAGTTTTTCAGCTTACAGTACTGCCTTGCCAGTGAAAGGGCTGGGGACACAGGGAGCTGGGAGGTGACAGTGCCACGCCAGCTGACCTAAATTGATCAGTGGGGTATCCCATGTAACATGGCATCACTCTCAGCAAAAATAGGGGTTAAGACAGTTGGTAGTAGAAACTGCAGTGTGCTCCGCCTGTTTTATCATTATAATCTTTTATTATGATCTTGCTGTTGAGTTTTTGTACGTGTGTGTTCCTCCCACCTCTATCACCTTTCTTATTGATTCATGAGATCTTGCACTTTTTAGAAAAATTATATCTCCCCTCCAACTGCGGTGGGTGGTGAGTGAATAGCTATGTGGTGCTTAGCTGCCTGCTGGGTTGAGCCACAGCATGCATCCATCATTCTTTAGGTGCTTCCATGTAGCTGAAGCCAGATCTCACATAGAGAGATGAGTCAGAACAAACGAGGCGCTGGGGAATTTTGCAGAGTGCGTTTCAGAGGGTGATAATGTCAGTGACTCATTATGTCATCAAGACTCCTTACCTATTCTTTCTAAGCCTATGACTACCAAACTCAGCCACATGCAGCTCCCCAAATGGGAAGGAAATGTGCAAATCCCAGTTTAGACCTGATGAATTCACATGTCTGTGTCCACAAGGGTGCTCTCAGGGCCAGATCAGCTCACTACCCAGACAACAGCCCCAAATCTAGCCAAGGGCTGCCTTCCATGCTGTACTCCATCTGTGTGTGACAGATGGCCTTGTGCCTTTTAGAGGCCAGTTTCTGGCAGGCAGCGTTTAACAGTGGAGCAATTGCTCCATTGCAATGGTTTGTGTCCTCTGGCATTCTCAGGTCAGAGAAATTAAATAAAAAGAACCCTCCCCCAACCTCTCAACACTAATTAATAGGAATATGTAAAAAATATTGTCCAAGCTGAGAATAAGCATGATTATCAGTCTGAAATACAAATCTAAAGACCTGGATGTGCTTCAGGCCTTCTCATGTCCCAAGCCATGTACTCATTCACAACAAGACCAGAGATGCAGCAACTGCAAAGTTCGGTGGTGAGTCATAGCCATGAATATTCTTGGCATCCTAACTAATGAATAAACCTTCAAATAAGCTGGGTCATGGTGTGGCCAAGAGAGGAGCTGAGAGACACGCATAAGGCTGTGTAACAGACATGGTCATGGTCATGGGTGCTGACATATGAAGAAAGGTGAGATTTTACTTATTCCCGTTGGACAAGAAAAGCCATAGCTTTGCATGGATTTTGTTAGCTGTGTGACGAAAAGCAGAGTAGTGGGAAGACAGAATCATTTTGGAAGCTAGGCAGGAAAACCAGCACCAGTACAGAAGAGAAGCAGGCCCACAGAAATGGTGTAAATAGACTAAGTATTAGAATGTGTGTTGTTACAGGAAGGGACCAGAAGCATCCAGGTGAGATGTGTCACAGTACAGCGAAGGTGATGCTAGAAGCATCCAGGTGATAGCTAGAAGGCTGTTGATTGCTGGACATGGACTTCCAAAAGCATACACCACATGCATATTTTAAGGCAGGTTGATGAAGAAGGGGCCAAATAGGGAATTTTTCAAGATTCTGCTTTTTGCACCACGGAATGACAATTCATTGGAAATAAGTATTTGACATGAAAAGGTCAAATTTTGAGGACTGTCTGGGCTGTTTATTCAGACTATCACCCAGTTCTCCAAAACACTTAGTACATAGGTTGTAACTAAAAGTCTTCTATTTGAATTGGAACAAAAAAACCTCTTTGTTTATAATAAAAACTAATCTTTTTAATTTTTCCTTTTTTGGCTTTTATTATTTTTTTCTGTGTTTAAGCCTAACCAAAGAGTTTCAGTGCTATCATAATCTCATAATATCATGACCCAGATCATTCTTGGCTTTCAGTGTCCATTAGCAAAATAAATCAAACATGTAACTTTGGGGAGGAATTTTTTCACCTTTTTTGCCAGCTGTTCTCCTGGTGATCTGGTTATGGGGACAGACAAGCTTATCTGTCAAAGGACAAAGACATATACAATCTTTGCAAGTGACACTGTCAGACTGAAGAAATTGTAAGGGAGAATTCAGTCCTCAAGTTGCTTAATTCTGCCTGTACGTGCCCTTATCAACTCACAGCCAATGCTCCTTAGCTGTCTGCCCAGCAAAATGAACAAGCAAACCAACAAATATAAGAAAAAAAAGAAATAAAAATGTAAATGAGATTAAGTGAAGCTTGAAACGGCCCAGTGCAGGCCTATAGTGTTCAGGAAAGGAATGAAAATATGAAGCACAGTTTCTTCTCAAGGGGATGTAGTGGGGGCAGAAAAGCTTAACTTTAAGACTCATTATCTGAGTCATCATGCAATTAAAGCCTGCAGGCTGAGCTTGGGTCTGTTCCACCTGCTTTGCATCTGTTTCAGTGATTCTATACAGTTCAAAACCTACCTCAGCTGCCCATCAAATAATGCCTTCAGCGTAAGGAAATCCCCTGGAGTCAATCTTTAAACATTCTCTCTTGGCCTTTTGTGTCAGAGCAGGGCTAGTGAAATTTCCTTTTCTGGGACATCTACAGGCTTTCAGTAATCGCTGGTTTCTGGGCATTGGATGCTAAATTCACAAGCTCATGGCTACTTTAATTTACAGTGATGGTTACTTGATAACATATCCAGCAGCACCAAAACACAGCACAGAACCAGAGACCAACTGCAGGGTGAAAAGAAGCTGCCCTTTGTGAGTGCAGGCAAAACACGTTCACTGTTCATGACTCCAAAACTAACAGAGTAATTCTTTTAAAGCAAGTCTTTTCATTAGACTGACGACAAATACACTGAGGATTCTGAGTTTCAACTGAACCCACGTAACTGAAGTGGTGTTATGCAAGAATAATTCTCCAAGGAGGGATGTGGAAGACTGGAGGAGACAAAAGACAAAAAGCACAGGGTTGATTTGACAGAATCATTCTTAAAATTAACTGAATTTTTCTTAAACAATACAGAGATGCTGCAATGAATCATATTTCCGTAGAAGATTTGCAACAGCTATAAAAACAGACTGTCCCCCAGAAAAAGAACATAGGAGTGTAGCTCTGCTCAGCCAACTTGAGGACTTTCTTGCCAGCTCAGGTTAGCATCCTTTCCAAGGCCACAAAATCTGATTCAGGAGCAACACTACGTTATACGGTATTCTGAAAGTATCCTAAAAACCTTGAGTACATACTTTGTGAACAAGAATATTCTTTTTGGCCCAAATGTTGTCCTCTCCTCCCCCCATCAGCATAAAATGGAGAGAGAAAATTCCCCAAACCCCAGGCTCCATCTAAAGCATGAACTGAGATGTGCTTCTTAAAGGAGAAGAAAAGATCTGTAATGCTAAAGGTTTTGTCCAGAAAGTAAGTGAGAAAGATATAAGAGGGAAAAAGAAAAGTGAAAAAAAATAGAGATCTTTAAAATTGTATTTTTGTTTGTGAAAGAGTATCTTTTACTGCTAGCATAAAGCACAGGAACCTGCAACTTAAGGATCATGACTGCCTTCAGAGACTTTCACACATTTCTCACCAAACATCCTGGTTAATGAACAATTCCTCATTATATACTATTAGTCCCTGCCCAAACTGACAAATATCAGTAATTATTCTGAAAGGGCACAGTTCTGTCTACTCAGTTTACCCTGTCAGTGGTGTGAATATCTGCACAGTGAGGTTAGACGAGAAAATATTAAAAATGTTAACATACTGGAAGGATAAATGTATGTGCATGTATATATGTGATATTTTCGTGTATATATTTATACATGCACAGACACATACCCCAAAATAATTCACTGAAGTATAGTGAGTTTTGAAGAGGACTTGGCACAACTGAAATATTCACATAAACAACCTGGAAACTAGTTGTCAAATAATGCAAACCAACGCAAAGAATACCATATACTGTGTTAAGCTTACTTAGATGCTTGCTTGGACTTGCCAGAGAAACTTGTAAACTGAGATATGTAGTCAGAGTGAAATGGCACATAGGAGTATGTTTTATCATTTATGTTAATTACGACTTTTAATGATGGGTAGTCTTCAGAGAGACATTGGAAGATCTCTGGAAGCTAGGCTGAATGCGGGGAATAGGCTGTCTGCACTTTTGGATCAAGGGGTGGAGTGAGGAAACAACCTTGGACCTGTCAGACAAATGGTGAGTGGTGTGAGGGGCTCAGTGCAGCAGTGAGTCAGACGAGGCAGATTTTCTCCTAGGGGGAAGGGAGTGGAAAATCAAGGACTCCAGTGTGGGAAGGCAAGCAGGAAAGAAGAATGTGTGGGGATTGGAGGAGAAAAATTCAAAAGATCTGTGGGTGGCAGAGTGGGAACGTATAGTTGCTGCTGAAAGGACTGAAAATTCAGATTTTGTAGCCTGGAAGTCTAAGCCATCTTCTGGAGGCTTGGATTTCTCACTGTTGACTATAAGAAGGGTTGTAGCTCCTAATTCAAAGCTTCAGTTAGGACCCCAAAGACAATACACAGAAGTCAAGAATTTGCAGCAGATCTACATGTAAAACATATTCAGCAAATGTGGAAAAATCCTCCTGAACTTCAATGTTACAATTTATTCTAGGCATTCCCACTGCTGCCTTAAAAAACAAGAATGGATTAGATAGGATTTCCTGAAGAGATTAGGTAGGATTTGGGAACGTGTATCTGCTGCAATAAGGAATGCTGCTGTTGCTGTTATTTGGCAGGAACATGCAGTGAAAGTGCTCTGGAAAACTCACACTTGGGTCATAAAAGATTGGCTTTACACAAAAGAGTGGTTCTGCTGAAGAAACAGGAGAACTAGTATGGGGTTCAGTGAAAACAAAGTCATTCAAATTTAAGAAATCATTCAACTCTACGTCAACTTTTGAACTCTTTTCTTAGCACAAAAATTCAGGAAAAGCAAGTATTCAACTCTAATAGTGGAATACTAACTGTGAGTAACACACCAGCCTGAGTAGGGGTCATTTGTACAATATTTGTTCTTCCACATGGGCCTTCCACAAGAGCAGTAACACATTCAGTAGGAGTGCTCCATATGGCAGCAGACTTGAAAGAAAGTGCTGGATTCCGTTGTCCATAACGATGTTGCTACTTGAAAGTTTGACTCTCTCCATTCTTTGGCAATTTACACAGCAGCAGTTTACCAGACACATCTTTGAGTCAGCAAGGAGAAATAACATCAAGGCAAGACAGTGCCCATTCTGCTTATGATTTAAATACTATTAATGTTGACTTATGCTATTTGTCTTCTTATGAATTTCAACTTTGACAGCAAAGGTGTATCAGCCACACGAGTTTTCATCATTTTAATCTCAATATCTTTTAATTTCCACTTGCCAACAGTGAACAGTATTTGCATGTTACTGGTGTAAAAATACATATTAGTATTAAAGTTATAAATAAAAACCTACATAATTATATGAAAGAAATGTCTTTTCTCCCTCTCTTTCCCAGCAAAGTGCCTCTGTTCTTTTAAACATAGTCAGGTGAGAACTTTTGGTTAGAAAAATAATGCCAAAGACATTAGTAAATAGTGTATTTACTATAGTAAATACAGTAAAGAGTACTGTATTAGTAAAGAGTGTATTTACACACAAAACTGCAACTGAGATAAAGGCAATCAGAAAAAGCAACCACGTTAAAAAACTTACGCATTATATCTTTGTGCTTTTCAAAGGTTTGAGCTTCAGTACTTGATTTATACCATACATAAAACTGAAATAAATCGTAAGCACAGAAAACCAACTGCAAGCGTAATGAACTCTAATTTTAATCCTTTACAGCCTTTATCGTGCAAACTTTAACTTATTATTGCATTTCTGTGAGTTTTTTAAGTACTTATGGATATTTCATGGAAGCCAATTAAATTGCTCGCGGGAGGGCAATTCAAGATAATTACAGACTGTAGAACTTGCTTAATATATTAGGATTCACAAAATTGTAGATGTATCACCACATACATGCAATCATTTATGTATGATGCCAATCAGTTTTTGCTTTACTTTTCACCAGAATTTTGAAACTAACACAATTATTAAATCTCCAGGCTTTGCATTTTAGGGAAATACAGAATCTTTGCTTTGTAGGAACTACAGAAGAAAATAAAAAGAGGAGTAAGCAGTTTTTCTCAACAGATAACATGATCTCCTTTATCACATTGGTCAAGTGCCAGTATAAATCATACACAAGGACAAAGAGAAGTTAATTACCGTGTGTAAAACCCAGTTCTTTCTATGACTCACTTGTTCTCAATTAGATCTTCCTCATGCTGTTAAAACAGTACAGTCATTGAATATTTGATAATTAATGCAAATTCCAGGACTCTGCCTCCGTCAAGTGTGACAATACACATCCAGTGTTAAAACTTGAATACTTTTTTTCAGTTGTCAGAAGGCACAGTTATATACACTTGATGCTTGATACTGCAGTCCTTATTCATAGGAGAATTTTATCTGATTAATAATTTTGGCACAAATGTCCGAGTCAGAACTGTTGCAAGGTAATCACTTTCTTCAAGATGACTCATTACATTCTTCTTGCCAATTACATCCTGCGCATATTTTGCTTGCACCCTGGAATGGTATTTTTAAAATCTTTAGTGTCCCGGTAACACAGCAGATTTGTTTTGCTGGTAGCATGGTGTCCCATTCACTATCTGGCCCTCCCTGAGTACAAATTTAATTCCTCTGTCTTAGGCTTTCTCTGCAGTGTGCGGAACTGAACATTGCAAATGCTGCAAACAAAAGCTACACAGAAAACCAGTCAGCATGAGAAGAAGTGAAAGTAACCACTATGCTCTTCCTCTAGTTATTAACAACCTCCCTGGCATCCCCAGAGGCATAAGTCCAAACACAGTAGGATTTACAGAAAACTTACGTTTCATAGGATGATTGAATTCCTTATGGAAGCAAAACATAACAAAACAAAAAACTGCACGACCCACAAAAGCAAAACAAAACAAAACAAAAAGCAAACAAGCAACAACCAACCAACCATACAATAGCACACACAAAAAAGCCCCAAACCCAGGAATTATGACATATATTTTATATTTATATTATGAACTATATTTTCCTAAGCTGGGAGACAGGGATGAGAAGAATAAACCCCTCAAAACTCAGGAGGAAATAGTGATCTGCTACTCCGTCTGGACTGTGCTCATAGGACCAGATGGGATCCACCCAAGGGTACTGAAGGAGCTGGTAGAAGTGATTGCCAAGCTGCTTTTCACCATCTACCAGCAGTCCTGGCCAACCAGGGAGGTTCCAGATGCCTGGATACTTGCTGATGTAAAGCCCATCTACAAGAAAAGTCAGAAGTAGGGTCTGGAGAACCACAGGCTTGTCAATCTACCTGAACTTGTGCAAAGCATTTGACAGTGTTCCACATGACATCTTCATCACCAAATTGGAGAAAAATGGATTTGATGGGTGGATCACTCACTGGATAAAGAACTGGGGGCACTCAGAATATTGAAATCAATGGTTCAGAGACCAAGTGCAGACTAGTCAGGAGTAGCATTCTTTAGAGGTCAGTACTGGGACTGGTTTTATTTAACAACTTCTTAGGTGACACGGACAGTGGGATTGAGGCCACCATCAACGAGATGATATCAAGCTGAGTGGTGCAGTTGACACATCAGAGGGAAGGAAAGCTACCTAGAGGGACCTGGACAGCCTTGGGAGGTGGGCCTGTGCCAACCTCATGAAGTTCAACAGGGTCCACTGCAAAGTCCTGCACCTGGTTTGGGACATACAGAGTGGGCAGAGAATGGCTTGAGAGCAGGCCTGAGGAGTGTTGGTTGATGAAAGATTCCACGTGAGCTGGCAGTATGCCAGCTACCAGAAGGCCAACTGTACCCTGGGTTGCATCAAGAGAGTCATGACCAGGTTAAGAGAGGTGATTCTGCTCCTCTACTCTGCTCTCACGAGCCCCTTTCTGGTGTACTGCATCCAGTTCTGCGGCCTCAACACAAGAGGGACATGGAGCTGTTGGAGCGGGCTAAGGGGAGGGCCATGAAGATGATCAGAGAGCTGGAGCACCTCTTCTGTGGGGACAGGCTGAGAGAGCTGGGGCTTTTCAGCCTGGAAAAGAGAGGGTTTTGAGGGGACTTAATAGTGGTCTTCCAGTACCAGAAGGAGGCCTATAGGAAAGTTGGAGAGAGACTTTTTATAGGGGCATTTAGTGACAGGATGAGGGGAAATGGTTTTAAACTGGAAGAAAGTAGATTTAGGCTAGATATTAGGAACAAATTTTTTACTGTCAGGGCTGCGAGACACTGGAACTGGTTGCACAGTGAGGTTGTGGATGCCCCCTCCCTGGAAGCACTCAAGGCCAGGCTGGATGGGGCTGTGAGCCTCCTAGTACACAAACTTCCTGGCCAGGCCCTGGCCAGGCTTACAAGAAAGACATTGAGGCTGTGGAGCACGTTCAGAGAAGGGCAATGAAGCTGTGAGGAGTCTGGAGCACAAGTCTTATGAGGAGCAGCTGGAAGAACTGGCATTGTTTAGTCTGGAGAAGAGGAGGCTCAGGAGAGGCTTTATCACTCTCTACAACTTTCTGTGATGGGGTGGGTGTTGGCCTCTTCTCATGGGTAACTAGTGATAGGAGAAGAGGTAATGGCCTCAAGTTGGATATTAGGAATAATTTCTTCTCAGAAAAAGCAATCTGACATTGGAACAGATTGCCCAGGAAGGTAGTAAAGTCACCATCCCCAGAGATGTTCAAATATAGAGTAGATGTAGTACTTATGGACTGGGAAATATTGGTGGTAGGTGGACAGTTGGACCAGATAAACTTAGTAGGCTTTACCAATCTGAATGACTCTATGATTCTGTGATGATCTGGACCTAACGCTCATCAATGCAGAGAAGCTCATAAAAGAGGTTAAGATAGGAAGCCCTCTATGCTGTAGTGACCATATCCTGGTAGACTTTGCCATCTCAAGGAAAGATACATCAAAAAGCAAAGTCAGGACCCTGAACTTCAGGAAAGCAAACTTCTGGTCATTTAAGGAATTATTGGATGAGATCTCCTGGGAAGCTGTCCTTACAGACAAAGGAATAGAGTGGAGCTGGCAACTCTTTTTCCTTTCTGAAAGAGCTCTCTCTCCCCCAAATTAAGAAAACAAGCAGAAGAGGCAGGAAAATTGGCTGGGCAAGGATCTACTGGTGAAACGGAGGGATAAGAGAAAATGTACAGGCAATGGAAGCAGAGTTCTGTAGCCAAGGAATAGTACAGGGGTTCTGTCTCAATGTGAGGTAATGGGATTAGGAAAGCCAAGGCACAGATGGAACTGAACTTGACAAAAGATATAAAAAATAGCAAGAAGGATTCTACAGGTACGTTGATCAGAGGAGACAGGTCAGGGAGAGTGTACTCCTGATAACTGTGAAGGGAGAACTGGCTTCAACAGACATGGAGAAATATGTTATTTGCCTCACACTTAACTGGCAGCCAAGCATCCTGTGTCTCTCACATCCTCGAAGCTCACATTTCTGAACCTCTAAGTATGAGCTGGGGGAGAAAAATCCCTCCCACTATAAGAAAAGAGGATATCAGAGAACGCCTCATGAATCTGAATGTGTATAATCTGTGAAAGGCATTCCAGGCCCTGAAGGAACTGAACGATGCGCCAAATGATGTATATCCCAGGGTTCTGAAGGAATCAGATGATGTGGTTGACAAGCTGCTCTCCATGATATTTGAAATGTCGTGGCCATCATGCAAAGTCCCTGGTGAGTAGAAAAAGGGAAACTTCACTCCCTGTTTTAAGAAAGACCTGGGGAACTACAGGCCTACAAAATGACTACTTATTTGCCTGGGAAGATCATGGAACAGATCCTCCTGGAAGATGTGTTAAGGCACATGTACCACGTTACCAGCATTGTGGAGAAGATCTGGGTGTCCTGGTGGATGAAAAGCTTGACATGAGCCAGCAGTGAATGCTTGTGGCCCAGAAAGCCAACATCATCTTGGGCAGCATCAAGAGAGGGGTGATCAGCTGGATATGGGAGGTGACTGTCTGCCCTTGTGAGGCTGAATCTGCAGTGTTGCAGACAGGCCTGGGATTCTCAGAATGAGAAAGATGTGGAGCAATAGGGGTGGGCCTAGTTACGAAGTTGATTTGAGGGCTACAGCACCTCTCTTATGAAGAAAGGATGAGGGGGCTGGGTTTGTTTAGCTTGGAAGAAGCTTCAGGAGAGACCTCATTGTGGCCTTCCAGTACTTAAAGGGAGTTTACAAGCAGTAGGGAGATCAACTTTTTACAAATATTGGTAGGACGAGGGGCAATCATATCATAGAATCTGTCATGATTTTGTGATTTTTATTAGCAGCATTCTACATCATAACATCATGTAAAGCAGTGGGAGTTAAAGAGTTAATGTTCTTGTTCCGTGGACTGCATTTTTGGGTTTACTTCTGGGAGGGGGGAGATGAGAATGCCTCTGGCATTCCCCAGAAGACTTTGTGCGCACTAGAAGAAAGGTGAAGCTCCTGGCAGGTCACGAATCTTTTTCTTTGTTCCCTGCAGAGGAGCACATGGTCCCTGGCTGCTTTCACAGAATCACAGAATCACAGAATGGCCAGGATTGGAAGGGACCTCAAGGATCATGAAGCTCCAACTCCCATGCCACAGGCAGGGCTCTAACTTCAACACTTAATACCAGACCAGGCTGCGCAGGGCCCCATCCAACCTGGCCTTAAACTCCTCCAGGGATGGGGCATCCACAACCTCTCTGGGCAGCTGTTCCAGCACCTCACCCCTCTCATAGTAAAGAACTTCCCTCTGACATCCAACTAAATCTCCCCTCCCTCAACTTAAAATCATTTCCCCTTGTCCTGCTGTTATCCACCATTTCAAAGAGTTGACTTTCCTCCTGTTTATAGGTTCCCTTTAGGCACTGGAAGGCTGCAATGAGGTCACCCTGCAGCCTTCTCTTCTCCAGGCTGAACAAGCCCAGCTCTCTTAGCCTGTCTTCGTAGGGTAGGTACTCCAACCCTCTGATCATCTTTGTGGCTCTCCTCTGGACCCTATTTTCTTCACCCACAGTAGTAGAGTAAGGTCTTCAGTTTTGGACACTCTCATTTTGTTTGATTTGTTGGCCTCAATTCCAATTGTATTGTGTTGTATTGTATTATTTTGCATTCTTCCTCAGATCATTGTCAGTCTGTCCACCTCTTGCTTGTAAGCTCCCTTCAAGTACTGGAAGGATACAATGAAGTCTACTCAAAACCTCCTCTTCTCCAAGCTAAACAAGTCCAAACCCATTACCTGTCCTCATAGGAGAGGTGTTCTGGCCTTCTGATCATTTTCATGGCCTTTCTCTGTACCTGGTCCAACAGCTCTGCATCCTTCCTGCACGGGAGCCCCTGACCTGGACACAGTACTCCAGATGTGGCCTCAAAAAACTTCTTGAGGAAGAACCCATCTATTGCAATTGTGATTAATCTAAAAGAGGGGAGATACAGAATAGATGTCAGTAGGAATTTTTTCACTGAAAGGATGGTGAAATGCAGGCACAGACTGCCCTGAGAAGTTGTTCCCCCTGCAGGCACAGAAGGCCAGCTTGGATGGGGCCCTGGGCAAATTAATCTAGTGCCAGATTCAGTGACTTGTAACCTGTCTATGGTATGGGGCTTGGAACTAGATGATCTTTGAGGGCCATTCCATCCAAAGCCGTTCTGTGGTTCTTTGATTCTGAGTCTATGATCTGACTAAGGGATGAAAAGTGAAAGGCTTCCATTTGAATATGACAATGTTTTAAGGTAAAATTTTAGGGACAGTGACAATATCAGAGTAACTATCTGTATAAATCATATTAAATAACGTATTTCACAATCTTCAATTGCCAGATCACTGGTGCTCTGGAACTAGTGAGTAAATGAGGTTGCAGGGGGTGGGAAATTAATTTCAATTCATCATCTCAGGGAGAGAAGATAAATGTTCAGTATGCAAAGTGAAATCCATCACTTTCTGGCTTTGCACTACTTCCTTTGGCAGCACTTTTGTTCCTTTTAATCACCTTGGTATTGAGTAATTCTGATTCAGACTCAGCTTTCTTAGGAAATTCAGTGCCTTTGTAGTTGTTATGTGTATCAATTTGTTGCCAACCCTCTCCTTCCGATCCAGCTTGATTAGCACAATGATCAATTAAGAAATAGTGGTGAAATTGTCTGAATTGGAGTAATCTAAATTATCCATGGTAAAAAGGGTAAGGATGTTTCTGTGACTCATCCAGTGATACAGTCATCCTTTCGATTGGCTCCAAGAACACTGATAGGCCATAGTCACAAAGACGAAGCAAGTGAAGTCTAATTTTGTTGTTATTCCCCTTTTGTTGGATATAGCCTTTAAATATCAATATTTGCATAAAAATATCTGATACCTCAGATTTTCTTCCACCACTTTCTCATCTGCTCTAAAGCAATTAGAAATCATAATTTCTGTTTCAGTTCGTACACTTGAAGACACTTATCTCTAAGATGACTACATGATTTTCATCTGGCAACACCAGCAACATCCATCCTTTTACCTCTGCTTGGCACCTTATATGTAGAACATTCTTTAGAAAGGCATAAATAGTAAAGATAGAACAAATAAAGAAGCAGAAATATCTAAGGTCAGGAGTGGAATATCTGATGATAGATTCACATTTTTATGTAGCTATTTTAATAATATGTTTTTATTTTTATAAAATAAATTTGAATAGATTAACAATTCAGCCTCCTCTCAGACAGAAAAAGCCAAGAGTTACGCCTTCAGGACAGCTTAAATCACAGGGTTTTGAGTACCTGAAGAAAAGTTTCCAAGACTTCAAAACGGAAGGTCTCAGAATTATGTTTCATTCTATTCTTATTTCACATTGCCCTGTTCCTCTTGTGCTGCTTTCTAGATCAAGATTTAAGCATCTTATCCCAGCCACCTCATTCAAGTCCCTTCCTTCATACACTTTCTTCTGGTAGCAGTACCCATACACTTAGTATATTTTCTGCTGTGCTTGGGAACACTTGGTTTAAAGTCACATCAAGAAATCAATGAATTTCAAACAGAATTTTCAAGCTACCTCTCACTTGAAGACATTCAGTGCCATAAATAAGTTAGATATCATAGAATCATAGAACCATAGAATCATATGATTGCCTGGGTTGGAGGGCACCTCAAGGATCATGAATCTCCAACCCCCCTGCCACATGCAGGGCCACCAACTTCCCCATTTAGTACCAGAGCAGGCTGCCCAGGGCCCCATCCAATCTGGCCTTGAACACCTCCAGGGATGGGGCATCCATAGCCTCTCTGAGCAGCCTGTTTCAGCACCTCACCCCTCTCTCTGTAAAGAACTTCCCCCTGACGTCCAACCTCAGTCTTCCCTCCTTCAACTTCAGTCATGGTCTAAAAGCCACTGCCTGGGGTTTCCTTCTGAGGCAATAGCTAAAATAGAAGCCAGTTTTAAGAAACAGTTCCTATATATGTTTTTTTTTTGGGAAAACAGTTTTTGGGGATGCTTTGCTCATATTACTCCGCATTTGGAATAACAGCATACAATCATATGAGGCATACCAGTAGCTTTCAAAGTCCTTTGAAGAGCTAAAAATCAGAAAAGTCTTTTTTTAATCTGAAAGACCTTCTCAGCTTTAAAGAGACTGGATGTGCTGTTGACGTGAAACACTTCTGCTTCCGTAGAGAGTTGGTTCAGAATTTGTCATTCTTGAGAGGACTGCATTCAGATGTAATTGTAAAAAAAACCCAGCAGTGACGTGTGTCTGGCAAACCCAGGATATGAGTCATTTTAGCTGATATTTGCATTATTTTCTTCCTACATAGTAATTACCTGAAAAATAAGAAAAGGAAGAGAAAAAAATAAGGGTTCATAGAAAAGGGTGGAAACAGATCCCCTTAAGGCTGGGTTTTCCCTTTGTCCATAAACATTCACGTTAATCTCCTTCATGAATTAATTATATGAAACACAGAAAGGATTAGGGAGAAAGATCACAGTAAATCAATCAACAGTGAGAGGACAATTTGTTGACTAAAAATTACGTGTTTCAAAAGACAGTAGCTAAAAAGTTCTCCCCTTGGAAAACAAGATTCATTCTACTCCATTTCAAACCGACCTGAACAGATCTACCTGCAAATCGTAACTTTCTGGTCAGCCAAAACTGGATCTTGAAATTCAAATGAGGCAGAGGAGTATCCTTGTTGAATATTTCAGGAACTACCAATAATGCTGTCACCTTGAAAGATACTCAGATGCTCGGCGTATGAAGGTAAGGGCAGCATTTCAGTGATTTATATATATATATATATATATATTTTCATCTGCAGCATTGAAGGGCATTCTGTGCAGCTTTAAAATTTTGACATTTGCATATGTATTTGTACATGGGCATTACAGTTTTCTTTTTTCTAAGATGTGGTGATGGAAAGAGTCGTGCTAGTGAACATTCAGTGATCATGCTTGTGTTAGGACAAACTGGTTTTGATTTTAGAAAAATTTAATACACATCATGGTATCACTTTTAATTCTTAAATGATGTGGCAAAACACAGATCTTCTGAGTTAGCTTGTGATCATTCATTCTTTTATTCTGCTTTCCAATCCTTTTGTGGTGGGATTTTCCTAAATCTTTGTACTATAGGCAATCCACACACACTTGCTTCTCTTGTATCCTAGGTTACTGGCTTTATAAACCCTTTGCTTGCTTATAAACTTCATGGAGTTCAGCTAAAGAGCGAACAGTAAAGAAAATAAAGGAAAACAAAACAGGCTGAAGTGAAAATTGATATTACTTGAAAAGACAGTAGGTGCTCTTAGTCCTGAGGATTCTTTTAAAAGGTGATGGTAGGTGCCCTCCATCCAGCACTATCACCACCCTGGCCAACCACAGATGATATTAGCTCTTATGTCTACACGCCACATTTCTTGAATGAGGTTTACACCCAGAGACCAAGATATGATCCAGAAAAAACTTCAGATTTGTAAATGCATGCAGAATAGTTAAAACTTACTGTTTCTCCCATCATTTCACACACACACATTAGTTTAAAACAAGGCTTGAAACATTTCTTTTTTAGCTAGGATATTTGTTTTGTTACAGAGTCCAATTACATAGTTAGCCTGTAATCTCTCTTGTAACACTCAGCTTCTCAGATGTAAGAGGGATATCTACAGGGATATTCCCTGTTTTAGATAAAAAGGTGTTCCTGGCTAAAAATAAAGATAGGTGCTTTTAAAACACTGTTTACCACTGCTGGCCACCGAGGATAAATCCAACAACATTCAGCTGTTCAATAGAAATGACTCAGTTGTACAAATAAATGCCTGACGTGTATTTTGTTACTTATTCACCCCCAGCTCCTTTTGCCTTCTTTTCTCTTTATATACGTACCAGGAAAGACCTTTTACAATTTCACTGTTGGTTTTAGAATTTACTCTAGCATTTGTCTTTGAAATATGACCAATTGTTATATTTAAACTCAATATGAATCTTTTAAAATCTTTTACTAGAAAGAATCACATATTTTCTATTCTGCATGAAAACTGTTCCTCTTCCAGTGGAATATTTATACTCACAAAGTTAGCATCTGCAAAAATCTTTCCATGTTCAGGGCTGGCTTTTGTGCTTGCTTAATAAAAGGGGGAAAACACCATATTTTTAAAGAAAACTTCAAAACAAATGAAGATTAGGTGTCCAGGAGGTATTACCTGCAATACCTAAAGAGCAAAAAACAACAAAGTCACTGTTCTTTCTGCAGTGAGCAACAGATGCAATTCAAAAGTTTTCAGTCTGGGATTAATTCATTTTCTTGAGAAAAAAAAGTAATATGAAAATAAAAACTGTATAGCTCTTGATGTGTTGCATTTTTATAATTTCTTACATTTTAATCATGTTTTGAAAAGCTTTTTTTTTTTTTTTCCCCCAACAGATATCACAACAGATCAAAAAGATTGTTTAAAGTTGCGAAGCTGTTCAGAAACTTCAGTAAGTAAAACAGCAAAAATTCTTTCTCTGTGAAGTGTGGTGTTCTCACTGGATCTAATTTATACCCTGATTTGTCAGTTTGGCAAATGATATTTAGCAAAATACTCCAGGCAGCTGTTGAAATACTGTCTCATTCAACATTTTAGCTTTAAGTAACCTATTTACAGTAATGGTTGTGGTGATTCTATTGGAGACCTGTGCTTTACCTTTAAATTTGAGGACACTTTCTCTCTTAAGCTAGTAAAATTGCTCAAAGAGTGTCTACACATTAGCCTTGGCTTATAGTATAAAATTTTCTTTATTTTCTGCTATGGGTGCACAAAAGTGCCACCTGATCTCTTCTTCCAGTCCAAACCTGTTAAACAGCAAATAGGTTGTGTCACTGTGATCCAAATGGCAGTGATAAGGAAGACAGTAAAGATATAATAAAAGATGTATTTTAGTGACTCTTAATGCCTCTACAGCCACCTCCAGTGTTAAGAGAACTTAGGAGAGAAATGTAAATTCACAACAATTAAATGCAAAGTCAGTTGGGACAGGGACATTTCTTTACTGTTTATCCTTTGAAAACAGCCTGTAGATGTGTTACATGGGCATTAATAAATGCAGTCCTACTGAGTGGGCAAAAGTTGGAAGTAGGTGGCAGTCTGATGAATCAATTGCAATCAGTTTCATAGAAGACACAGAAATCAGAGCATGTGTCTGCAATAGAAAGCCACAGCAAGTAGCTGTTCAAGGCAGACACATTTGGAACTGAGCAGTCCATGGTGAATACAGCATTTTAAAATAAATAAATAGGCTAATACAGCCTGCATCTATCAGCAGATTTTTTTTTAGGACACACATTTCTTTTTAGCAGTCCAGGTGGACAGTCTTGAGTGTAATTCGATGTGGTAATTGTTAGTCCAGCTTGTGCATCAATCATTCTGCAGCTGAAGCTGTGAGAAAACCCCCTCCTCTTCTACAGCACCACAAAGAATGTGGTACTTTCCCAATTTCTTCCAAAGGCAGAATGTTAAATTATTAATAGTAAGAAATACCTAACTCGAGAACACCATGCCTCTCGAGTGCTTTTCTTCTGCTGTAGGGTGAAAGGAGAAGAATCCATTTTGTAAAGATAATTGCCTGTCTAGGGCAGAAGGACTTAAGAAGGGGACTGACTACAGCGAAATTAATGCAACATCAAAAAACAAAATAAAATGGGAAGGATGTTTTGACTGACTTATTCCAAACACAACCCTGACACTAGATTGTTGGTCTTCACAGATCTACATCTATTTAACAGGCTGGTGACACAAGAGTAATGTTTTTTAAAATGCCTGCTCACTCACGTCACTTTCTGGAGCATATTTATATACTAATATATTATTTTTCTTCCCTCACTGCTTTGGAATAAAACAATACTATTTGGGGAGATCTAGGTGAATGACAAATGGTAGAAATCTAATATCATAATTTATATATATGTATATTTTAATTTGCTTTCAGTCAGAGGTTCATAAAATCAAGCCATTTCGATCATGGCATTTCAAACTGAGACAAGAGTTATGTGTGGTGGCTTCTCAGTATTATATATTGAGAGTACAAGATCCGTTTAGGAGACAGATTTTGAGAAAACCAATAGACTTTCCCTCAAAAAAAAGTCTTTCTTAGAGAAAGCTTCTCTTCAGAAGCAGGGACTGTCTAAATGTTTGATCCAGATTTTCTAAAGGAAAATCTGACATTTTTGGCCAGCTGCATCTCTGATGAAAAAAATGGTAAAAAACCTCCAAGTAGTAACGAATGACTAGTTACAGAGAGGTTGTGGATGCCTTGTCCATCCCTGGAGGTGTTCAAGGCCAGATTGGATGGGGCCCTGGGCAGCCTGGTGTGGTATTAAATGGGGAAGTTGGTGGCCCTGAATGTGGCAGAGAGGTTGGAGCTTCATGATCCTTGAGGTCCCTTCCAACCCTGGCCATTCTGTGATTCTGTGATTCTGTGACAAGTATTTCTCCTCGGTAGGGCTGTAAAAGCACTGGCAGCCTTTGTTCCCTGCTTTTTTTTTTTTTTTTTTTTTCCCTCTCTGAAGATATCCTCTTTATCCTCCCTTTTTTCCCCTGATATCCTGTTCTACTACCAAGATTTCTCGAAGATCACCCAGTTCACTTACTTGCTTTCGAATAGAAATTTCCTCATTCGTATCATACAAATCCTCTGCAGTGCTGGGTAGAAATCTAAAAATTGAGTCTGTTAAATTGGATTACAAAATTACCATTATTAACACCAGTCTGACCAACTTTGCTCAAACAAAGTTTTGTTTTGTTTCGCTGACCAAAACAAAAAACATTGCCAAAAGTCTTTAGAAAGATGTTTGTATGCAAATAAGTTATCATAACAAGTAGCTCTATAAAAGTTATTATGGATTATTCTCATGTTATTATGGGTAATTATTAACACATAAAGGGAATTTTTGTAGCAGTCAGTTGCTGTTACTTTACAATCCTTTTCTGCACTGGGATAAATTTTGAAAAATATTGTAGTAAATTGTAATAAACTGAGTCTAACTCAAACTAAAGACTAAATAAAAACAGTCTGATATCAATCAATTCCTCCAATTTAATGTGATTTTCAAAGCAATACAGGTGATACAGATATATTACCCTTAATTAGAAACTATACTGAATAACTTCATAATTTCTACTGAAGGAATGTGCCTAGACAGCTTTGAATACCTAATTCTTTAGGGCAATCTGAAAATCACTTCTCAAATACTTTATTAGGTGTTATATAAAGGAATTTACTGCTTCAAATTATAGTAGAGTAAAAATTTGTTAAAAGTTCATGTTAGTAAGGGAATGTGTTAATGTTGCATGGGTGGGAATAAAACCATCCACAATCTGTAAGTATTTGGAATCCCTCAAAAGTGGTATCTGCAACACACTTAAAATAGAAAAAGCTTAATACTGTGGTTTATATGAGAATATTCTTTATTGCTAGTTCTACAGAGCCCATTAATACATGGCTACATGGGAAAAGGTATGTAGGACTTATCTACTTTTCCAATGCAGAAATCCTTCATAGATGACATCCTTAATAATATTTTGTATGGTATGAGACATTAACATTACATTTCTTACATTTCTGACCAATTTTATTCTAGAGAAAGTAGCATGGAATCAGAAAACCTCAGACTAGAAGTCCCTCTGATACCAAACTATTGTGCATGCAGTATTTGTACCTATGAGGGGCAAATACACACATAGATGTGCAGATAATAGTTTTCTGGAAGATTCTGAGCACAAACCTGATATATTAGAATAATCACATCTAAGCAAGCCCTATCTCATGGCTACTGTAAATGAAAGGATAATTAATTACATCTTTCAACAGAATTAAAACAACCTGGAATCATACGGTTTGCTTAAAGAGCAACCAAACCTGAGTTATAAGGGAAAAAATAGCAGCAAGTTAGGCAGAAACTGCATGATGCTTTCTAAATAAGAAAGCACGTTCTGTAATTCTTATCCAATACAAAACTGAGAATATATGTACATACATATCACTTTATATGCATTATTTATTACAAAGATGAGGACCTTAACAAGGTGAAAGAGAGAATCCAGTCTTACTGCTGATTACCAGCTTGTAAAGAAGACTGCAGTTTTTAGAGAAGATGAGAAACAAATCCACACTTCTAAGAACACAAACCATGTGCACTGCCACCACCAAAAGGCACAGCAATGGGCTTGGCTGTATGCATTGTTTGAAAGTAGGGGTGAGATCTTGCCTACGTGGAGTATATTACAAAATAAATTAGGGTGCATTCTGTGTGTACTGAATTGTTTTTTTCTCGTCTAATATATCACTTAGGCCCTCTTATTCCAAAGCAGAAGGGTTTCTTAAAGAGGGCTTACATCAGTGTTAAGACACTCATGTGCCATACCGAAGGAGAGCACAGAAGAATCCAGCCCCCTACATCAACCTGGTCTAGAGGGAGGTGTCCCTGCCTATAGCAGGGGGTTGGAACTAGGTGATCTAGTGGGTTCTTTCCAACCCAAACCATTCTGTGATTCTACGTAGTGTATCTGCTGCTAATTGTGTTAAATGTTCTGTTCGAGTCTAGGCCGCTCTCCTTTATCTTACACTTCAAAACTTGCTCAAACTTCTTCATCTGCACTAAGGATTGCATCAGGAGAAAGGTTGAAGGCTTTTTTTTTGCCATGGTTTTAGAGGAAATCGTTTCTGGTCTTTGTACATCTGCTCCCAGAGACTTGCAGGTAGACAACAGGAAGATCATAGAAAAGGAGAAACCACAGGAATGCATTCAGTGGTTACTTTTGGGATCTCTCTTAATGAGAATCTTTGCTGATAATCCATCAATTTCATCACTTATTCTCAGCCTATGTCACTGGCTGTCTTCAGATTGGAGAAATGACTGAAAGACTCAGGGAGAGGACCCAAGGTAGCACTGCTCAGAACTGCATTTCCAAAACTACTTGAATCTCATTGTATTGTTACATTCTGCTTTTTTAGTAAGCTGCAATCTAGAAATAAATTAGAATCATAGGATGGTTTGGGAAGGAGGGGACTTCAAAGATTGTTTAGTTCCAGGTTGAATGACATATGCCTGGGTATTCCAGTTCCAACCACAACAAGATCATAGGGGTCATGAATGAAGAAGAGAAGACCATGAACAATTAGAATCAGAGCTAGTGATTGGTAAAAGAGGCAAAAAATTGAGATAAGGAAGAAAAATCAGGTTACCAAGAGGCTTTAGCAGAATGTGACTTAGAAACCACAAGAAATTGCTAGGATACTATTTAGAACGTGGTTGTATATTAATATTGTCTGTCTAATTGCCCTCAAACGTCTACTGAAGTAAGAATGATAAATAAAAAGTGCAGTATTTACCTGAAAATCAAACCTTGCTACTTTAGTTTCGCTTATCTAAGAAAAATCTGAGACTTGTACAGGTTTTTACATTAATTAAGCTTTAACAGGTCAGTGGTGACGAATACACAGGGTACAGCCAGACCCCAGTGTTTTCTAGAGGATCTACACAGATTTAATTCAACTAGAATGAACTATGAACATCTTAAGCAAAGCTCTCTCAGTTCCTACGGGTGTGACATAGAGACATCATGGCACCAGTCATGCTGTGGGTCACGTTCCCAGGTTTATATACAAAAGCAATTCTTAAATGAAAGTTATATGTTCACTGCAATTATTTTGTGTTTGCATATAGTATATTCCAATGACTTCTTCAAGTGATTAGTGAAGTCCTGCTACACAGTTCTCATAACTACTCTGAAATTATGGTTTCCTAGTTTGCAAAAAATGCCCATTTAAAAGTCTACAATCTACTCACATTTGAGATACATCTTGACATCGTTGAATCAGTTTCTTGGTTGTGTTATTGGCTATCACCTACTTCTCTGTCACACCTGGGCGACCATTTGGAATAGGTCACAGAATCAGGGCAGCTGATAATTGTGTGCCAGACCTTCATCCAGCACATAACTTTTTACAAAGACTCCTCAGTAAATATGTTTTCTTGTTTCCTCAATGCCAGAGTTGAGGATGCAAAGCTGTATAATGAAAACAAGGAATAAGAAGAGAAAGATGTCCAAAAAGAACATTTCAGAACAAAGGGATATCCTTATCAATTGAAACAGATTTCAGATTTCATAAGGACCATTGATTAAGAAAGTGGGTACATCTTATCCAAGTAACAGTGGTTCTGGGGCACCCAGGCACAACAAGCAGTTCTGCTCTCCTCTACCATGCTTCAAAAACAAAAAGGATGAAAGAACAAATAGTGCATCTTTGCCAGACTGATAATTACTTCTACGACCAAACTTGGGAGCGGTTGCAATCCTACAGATGTAATCACTTTGTTCAGTCATACAAGCTCTCTCTTATTTTGTTGTTTACTTGTGGAAACAACATTGGTAGTGAAAAACTGAATTACTTTCTCACACAGTGGGGTGGGCACCATGAGATCAGTAGATGCCTGTTAACAGAGACTGGAAAATGCTTTTGTCTCTGTTTTACATTAATGTTGAAGACTACAGGAAAGTTCTTGAAATTTTGACTGATTTCCCCATAAAATTTAAATCTGGTGGATTTCATTATGATTGAAAATCTTCTTGACAGATTTTGCCACTGCAGAGCAGGAGCCTTTTTCAAAAAGTTATAAAAGCAGCACTGTGTTCAGGAGTGTTCAGGTAGTATGCGGGCATTCTGCATGAAGTTCCAGAGATGCCTATAATGGTAAAAAAGACAACCAGATAGCTCCAAACTAGTCCTTCAGATTACGCCCTAATTGATTTCACCTCTCAGAGTAATTAATTGCCAGGAGTGCTGTGCCCCGCAGAGGCAGGGCTGTGTCGCATGGGTTCTGAAACTAGATAATTCAGTGCACGTGGCAGATCCTTGCATGAAATCCAAGATCCCAAAGGAGGCCACAAACAAAGCATTGGGCAGAGTTTGTGCAGCTGCACAACATTCACATACTGGTGTCAGCAGCAGCATGGAACTCAGGAGGCTGCAAATCCTGCTCTGTGACAGCTCTGTAAATAAACGCCTGTGCAGTGACCTGCACTGGGCTCTGTGCTGCAGCAGTGACCTTGCCCACAGCACGCAGTAAGGAAACAACTCAGGTGTGTCTGCAGGAGCTGCAGCACCCGCAGTGTAAACACACCCACCAGCCTTCAAAAAGGAGCAAAACTCCATTTGCACTGAACTAACTGACGAGCTTAATTTGAAACAGACTGAGTTGCACGTTATGCATGTGGATAACTGTGCTTACTGTAGGCTTGGCATCTCTCTTATGGACACTGACTGCAGGTGCTGCCTGCATGCACCTCCATGTTGTGTTAAGGCTCTTTTATTTCCAACTTTTGAAACAGAAGCACAATTTATTGATATCCTCAAAACTTCTTAGGTGTTTTCCAAATATCTGCTTCCTTTAAGCCTCTACAGAACACTCCAAAAAGGGAAGACACAGCAATAGCACGTGCTGCCTTATAAATGGAGCCCCCCTTCCCCAACAAGGCTGTACCACTGAAATAAAAACATCTTCTGTCATACACAGCTGGGAAACCACCCCCATCAGAATTAAAAATATATATATGTTCTACTCACTCTCATTTTTATTAAAAGATTCTGTGTTTTTCTCAAAGAAATCGATCAAAAAAATACATTTGCATATATGGCCAGCTCTATGTACGTGTGCAGTCCAACTAAATTAAATGTGTGCACTGAGAATAAAATATTGAAATATAATATCCATAAACAGAATCTTTGAATAGTGCGAATAGACACAGCGTGACTTGCTCTGTTCTGACATCCAGATGCAGCACATTGCTAAGAAATCAAATTTAAAATATCTTTCTATATTAACTAGTTCCTTCCCAGTCTACCTCTGTAACTAACAATATTTTATACCATGTATTCAAGGAACATTTGGATTTTGTACTGAGGGACATGGTTTAGTGAGTTCTATTGGTGATAGGTGGATGGTTGGCCTGGGTGATCTTGAAGATCTTTTCCAACCTTGGCGATTCTGTGATTTCATATCATCCTATAATTCAAAAATTGTTCAGTGCCAGGCAACTTCGTTTACTGTGGCATAAAGGTGTGGAAAGGCCCTGGACTGATATTCTGCACCTTTCTGCATTCAGGTCTCTCATTTAGAGTCCCATATCAGAATTTAAATGTCTAACTGAACTCACTGGAACTCAGCCCAGTAGAACTGAGCTCTAACTGAGCTCTACATCACTGAACTTGGTAATAAACTGAGTTCATTACTCCACAGTCTTTGGTAAAATCCTAAGTCTCTGAAGAGGTGTGGTACACGCATAACAATAATTGTATTGGAACTAGCATAAGTTTGCTCTCTTAGGTGTCAGACAGATTTTAGGACAAGATCAAAGAGCATGTATAAACTGCAGAGGGAGAAAGTCATTTCTTATTCCATTAAAATAAATAAAAAACAAGCTGTAATATACACTTAATATACATTCTACGTATACATTATGTGTGCTCTTATATAAATTTTATTTACTTCAGTTGCTCTGAAAGTGAAGTCTCCCATTTATTTTCAAGGAAACTACAACTGATACAAAGAGCACAGTAACACTGTTTGACGGAGCAAATCTCAGCTACAAAATGCTATTTTTCAACAGAGTCACCACCATTAACTGTGCATTTTCATCTGCCATGAGCAAGAGCCTGCAGGCTGCGTTCCTAAGAATCTGCACGAGTGGAGATGACCAGTGAGATAGTCACCACTGCTGAAATGCACCGACCACTGCCTCACTGTGCTCTTATCCACGGGTGAACTTTGAACAAGCACTGATGAAAATCAAATGGGTCCCATTTTTTCTGCGTGGAGGAATTCAGTTCCACACCTTTGCTTCACATTTCTGTCAGACTGCCCTTCTGATGCCATCTGTCACATGGCAATAACATGGAGTGGAATATTGGCAGGAAGGCTTAGCCTCTACAGCTATATAACCAATACAATACCTGCCTCTGATATTATGGGCCAACATTAAAAAAAAAAAAAAAGGAGGCATTATTTTCGGAGCAGCCCTTGTGTATGGAAATACCATTGAGAATAAACCTGCTCTTTTTTAACACCAGATTTTGGAAATGACAAGAGCGACTGGCTCTAAATGTCACAGTGTATGACTCAATCTATTTCTCTTTTTCTTACCAGGAAACTTCCAAATTGCTTGAACTGCATGCCATATTCTCAAACAAACAACTTATCATCCTTTTCACATTTATAAGTCAATGTTCAGAATATGCAAAATGGAAAGCTTTTCCAAAATAAAAGACATCATTTCTGTTTTAGAGAACGATCCAGGAAAATCCGGTATGAGTGTATGGAAAATTTTCTTCATTGTGCTTAGTAGAGCCTGTCCAAGTGACATCTACAGACATTACTGAGAACAATTCTATGACCTTATTGAGCTGCTATTGTTTTTTTTTTTTTGTTTGTTTGGTTTGAGTGAAGAGCACATGCCTCAGCTATTTGAAATAAGTCATTTCAATCAGCAGTAAAAAGCCTTGAGGGAAAGAGGAGTTTAACGTTATTTGAAACTCTGAATTGATTAGTAAATTGCCATTAATTGCTTTCAGAAAATATAGTCCATATTCAATTATATTCAAACAAATCCTTTCTACTGGCTTCACATAATGACAATGAAATACAGTAAAAGTACTGTTCTCCTACTCATCAGCATGCATACAAATATGCAGTATTGAAGACTAACTTCTTTTAGCTGATTCTCCTCTTACCAGGTGTTGTTCTGTAGAAAATGTATTTTAAGTATTCCTCAGATGACAGAATCACAGTATCACAGAATGGTAGAGCTTGGAAGGGACCTCTAGAGATCATCAATTCCAACTCCCCTGCTGTAACACATTCTCTATAGCAGGTCAGAGAGATAGGTGTCCAGACTGGTCTTGAATGTCTCCAAAGAAGGAGAATCCACCACTCCGGGCAGCTTATTCCACTCTTCCGTCACTCCTGCAGAAAATAAGTTCTTTCTTGTATTAGCATAGAACTTCTTGTATTCAAGTTTTAACCCATTGCCTCCTATTCTATTGTTGCTCACCACCAAAGAGTCCATTTCCAACAACTTGACTCCCACACTTCAGACATTTATAAACAGCATTGAGATTCCTCTCAGCTTTCTCTACTGCAGGCTAAAAGGTCCCAGGTCTCTCTGCCTTTCCTCATATGGGAGATGGTCCTTGCCCTTAATCACCTTTATGGCCCCTCCACTGGACTCTCTCTAGAAGCTCCCTGTATTTTTGAACTGAGAATCCTCCTCTGAAGGAGCTACCATTGTATAGCTCCATACCAGCAGGGCAGCAGCAACTGTGCTGTAAAGTCTGGCTCTTTTCACCTCTCTCTGACCCTCCTGCTTCTTGTAACCCCACCTGTACAAAGCAAGAAAGATGAAGAGATTTTAGCCTTTCAGATATTCACTGCCTAGGTCAGGAGGGAAAAGAGAGACAAAAAAAAAACATGGTTACCCAGCTCAGATCTTTCAAAGCCAGCGAAAGCTATGCAAGAGCAGTCATTTTGATCTGTAATTGATCTGATGGAAGAAACAGGAGGATGAAATACTCAGAATGCAATGCTGTAAATCTTGGAGTTTTTCCCCTGGTGTTGACACTTAAGAGATTGTTCTGCATTCCAGGTTTCATCTGCCTCTTAAATTTCAGTACAGCAAAGCTACCCAAAACAATACAGTGTGTGCCTTTTGTATGTTATGCTTCTAGGATACTTTTTCTGACTGAATACCAATAAGACTTCACACATCACCAGTGTTAGCAGGTTGATGAAACAAATTGAATAATCTGAATAATTTGGCTCAAAATCTAGTGCAGTTCAGTGAAATTTTGGAGGTAACTTCTGTAATACAAATTTTGACATAGGCCTGTAGGGGCCTCCTGAAACAGTCTCTCTGTGTGTATAATGCACACTCAAGCAAGGGACCTAAACCTTAGTTTCACTTCTTTATAATATAAAGAATCACTGACCTATTAGTCTCATTTAGTAATTTCACTGCTGGCTTTATTCAGTTGCCATTATGTGCAGATGCAAATTCACAGCTGCTGCGACAGTCACACTTTTCATATTGGGTTCTACCATGGCACACTCCATCCCAAAACTTCTGTCCCTTAAGGAGGAAAGACTGAGATTTCTGTTTTAATTCAGAAAATGGAAAATACATTTTTATGTATTTTTACACTTTAAAAGTTGTTTTACATTTTACAAAAACGTTTTTTTATAACACTGCATCTGAATTAATTGTGTTCTCTGACCCTCAGTTTCCTCATCTGTAACGTGAGGCCATAATACCTACGTAAGTAAACTTATCAAGTACTGTGAGTGCACAGTACAAGGCCAGCCAGAGATACAAGTGAAACTGCTGGTTCAGATTCACTTTCACACTCTGGGCACTGGAACATAGAACAATTATTTTTCCCAGAATTACAGAAAGTTGTATCACAATTTTACAAAGATGTGATTAATGAAAAGACATATAAATGGATCTGTTTTACTTTCAGTCCAGTGCCTCACTTCAAGAACTATTTGTATCTGGCCCATAATAACTGATATTTACTAACATAGATATACACCTGATCCTTCCTACATAGCACACTGTGCTGTAAGTTATATATTTTTCCCATATCCGCTGTACCTGGAATTTATCAAAATTTGGTCTGAAGAAATGAGTAAGTACAGAGCTGGGGCCCTTCTAACAGTATGAGTCTGTGGAAAAGAGCAATGCACAATTTTCTCACTGAAGTGTGTGAGGACTCTGGCATATATTCTTCTCTAGCTTTGTGGTAGATTTCCTTTCTAGTGGTCAGCCCCATGCACACCGTCATAACCTCTGATACATTTCTAATATCTCATATTGCTCCTACAGTACTAGAATGAAATACACACGTATGAGGGTTTAAAACTCAGTGAAGTGGGAACTGGTGGCTGTGAAGGAAAACACCTGATAGTATTCAAATGAATAATAGCAGAGTTAGTTTTGACTCACTAAAGTCCTTCACCTTTTCATATAAAGCAAGGTAAAAAACAATGGATGTGAAAAACTGCAACATTTAGGAAAAGCAAAACACCTAATTTAGGTCATTAGTCAATATGCATTTGATTAGCTTTTGACAAGAAAACTGCCTTAGACTCCTTTAGATGGGAATGTAGGTGGGGATGTGGGGAAGCAGCAGCATCCTACTTTTACTGTTAACTAAGTTTGATGTGAAGTTATTTGCCTGAGTTTTGCAATTTAAAGGAATATACAGAACTTACTTTGGACTTGGAGAGAAGGGTGTAAATATCATGCAACCCTAAATCTGTGTGAGTGGTAGGCGTGATGTAATGCACTGCTTGACAAGAGGCTCTCCAGCTTTATTGAAACCTGCAACTTTGTGGGTTGGCAGTAGGTTCATTTGAACATTCACTGTTTTAATACGTTTGGTGTGACAGCCAGCCAGCAGGAGCATTGGTAATTATGAGGAAGCTGGTATGTGTTTTTCTTAATCTTATAGGTAAAAGGATTCATTTCATGAAAGATGTCCCCTTTACCCAGAAAGAAAGGACAAAAGGATATCAAAGAGTCACAACCAAATAAGCCTTTTACCATTACAGAGCATATGGGGTTGAGTAGGTCTTTCCTGAGCTCCATATTTCTGTGCACATCTTATAGACTTCACGATGTACATCTGAAGTCTGAAGGTTACTCAGTGCATCTTGAACTCATGCCTCCTTTTTGGCATGCCTGCTCTCTCAGTGGTCTGTCTGAAGATAACGAAGAAGGGACTGGAATAGGTCAAATAAGCTGCCAGACACAATACTTGATATTGCTATCACTGAAATTTCTCTGTCTCTCAATTTCTCTGTCCTTATGTCCCAACATTTCCATTAGGAAACCTTCCTGTCCTTGAAGGAGGATAGCATTGATGGAACAAAGCTACCTGAGCTGATCTGTCCCCCTTGCCCCATGCTGCAGCTGCTTTGTCTCATTCCTGATGAGTGAGGACAGAGACTGCAGTCTGGAGCTCCTTGCCCAGCTATAGCACTGACTTCAGCCTGTTCACCCAACGTGGTTTCTGATCCACAAAGCACACATTACCTGCACACATTTCAAAGAACTGTTTGCTTCAATGGCTATGTCCTTAAGTTAAAAATGTATATAAATGTAATGTAATATATATATACAATATATTAAATTAAACACTATATGCATAAATTGTATACATAATTTATATATTTAATATATAGGTTTGTATATATATAGGAGTGTAAAATAATTGCATAATACAAACTTACCGAAATTGGTGATTATAATTTACATTTTAGAGCTTTAACATTCAACAGAAATAGGCAGAATGGTCTAGGTGCAGCATTCCAAGCCATACAATGCATATCAAGATGAAAGTTTCTGCCAATGAGTTTGCAGGTACTTCTAAAAATACAATTCTCTGTGCAGTTACAGTTTAAACATTAGATATTTGTCTAACTGTGTTATTTAACTGTATGTTTCCTTTAAGATAAATCTTAAAAACAATTTGAAAAGTGGGAGGCAGCTGTATTTATAAAGAACAAAACAAAAGCACTACCACCAGGTAAAAAAACAATACTTTTAAACTCACATCTACAAAGCACTTTACAATCCGTAACAAATAAATCATCATAACCTCCAATTTTACTACAAGTAAACAAGTAGGTAACAAGTAGATTTAACTGGACTGGATACTAGTATGCCTGCACAATCTAAAATACTTTAAGAAAAAAACAGCAAACTAAATGCACACACTGCATGGGATCAGTGGATGTTGCTCTCAGTTCCTGGTATAACTCAGTTCACTGAGCATAGACAAAAAGACAAAAACACAATGGATGACAAGGTCAAGTTGTTGCTCCATTTTTCAGTGCTGTGTTCCTGCTGTTGCTTTTTTTTCTCTAATGCTATTAATATCTAAAAGGTATGGCCTCAGTGCAATTAAAATAATTATAAGGCTACTCTTCTTGGGAGCCTGGCTCTGCAGCAGGATCGGCTCAGCTGTTTTTGCAGCAACAATGGCCCTTGAGATTAGAGGACTGTTCAGCACCAGCATATGCTATAGAGTAAGGTTGGTTCAGAGGTTCAGTGGACTCCTTCTCCAACTGTTCTCTTCAGTTGCTCCTATTTTTAATAAAAATGAATGAATAAACAAGCAAAGGATAGAGAAAGAAAAAGAAAGGAAGGAAGGAAGGAAGGAAGGAAGGAAGGAAGGAAGGAAGGAAGGAAGGAAGGAAGGAAGGAAGAAGGAAGGAAGGAAGGAAGGAAGGAAGGAAGGAAGAAAGGAAGGAAGAAGGAAAGAAAGAGAAAGAAAGAAAGAGAAAGAAAGAAAGAGAAAGAAAGGGAGGGAGGGAGGAAGAAAGAAAGAGAGAAAGAAAGAAAAAAAGAAAGGAAAACACAGCAAGATAGGATTTTGCTTACAGCTATGCTGAGGATGTTTACAGAACAATCCTCTGCTGTTAGTTTCTCAAGCAGGCAGTTCCTGTGTTTCTCACGAAGTTGCACTGCATTAGTTATGACTGGAAGCAGAGTAAGCCAGGTCAGCATATGTGGACATTGCCCACACTGTAAAAAGCACCTGAGAAGCAGCCCCCACAGTCAGGAATGTCCTGCAGCTAACACAACCAAGCTGTAACGCACGCAGGTAAAATGCAGGATTGCACCATGGCTGTCCGAGCTGTGCTGGTCATGGAGTGAATCACTAAGGGCCTATGTGTGTCGAACGTGTTCTTTCTCTCCCTCACCAAGCAGATGCTAATTAAAACTGGTGTAACTTTACAGCTGGTAAGCAGTCTGCAGCCCGTTGGTTTGAAAGGCAAACGCAGGGAAGAGACGGCTATCCTGAGTCAGAAAAATGTCTCCTGCAGGAAGGTTGCTCTGTCTCTTAGAGGTGGCATTAAAGAACAGCTCGTAGCAGTCCACATGTGGCAGAACTGAAAATCTTACTAGCGCTCCTGAAAATGTCATCTCTTTTTTTTTTTGTTTTTCCTCTTGTCTTTGTACCACAGACTACTGTGGCCTGACAAAATGAGGTAAAATACTGCAAAAAGAGGGCTTCAGTGTGCTTCTTGCTTTCAGGGAAAAGTGGACATGAGGAGAGGTCCAAGCCATGGCTGCTCAACCAAAACTGTATTTCCCTCATTGTACCAATTGCGTTGGCAACATGAAATAAATTATTCAGAAGGAATACCTAAAACACATCTGAATGGGGTACTTCAAAGTCAGCTGTCAGTCAAAATTCAGAGTTGGATTTTACAAAAATGTAGCTGCTCTGCCATTTTTGTAGATTTGCAACTACTTTCCTTTAATCTCAAAGCAGTGTATCAAACTGATGTGAGAGCACTGCACAAAACAGCATGGAACTACACGATCAACTGAGCACAGAGGGAAATATTGAAAACTACTGTGCACAGAGCTTTAGAAAGGGTAGAAATGAGAGCTGGAATAAAGAAAATTGTATTTGCCTGACAAAATGAGGTAAAATACTGCAAAAAGAGGGCTTCAGTGTGCTTCATCATCACTGATTTCTATTATAAACTATATTGGAAGTAACTAAGTTTGGAAGTTGGCATTGCTTTTCATCAGCAGCATGTTTCTCTATGTTGTACTTATGGCTGTGTAGTTGTTGGAACAAAAGCTCAGAGCTGCCTGTCCTGTGTGGGAGCATTAGCTTGAAGATCAAGCTTTTTAAGAAGTTTATTTCTATTTGCAGCTTCTACCCCAAACTTGCTGAAATGTAAGAAATAACCAGAAAGGAATCATAAGGATTTTTCAGGAGAACCAAGATACAAAACTAAGCTGTCCACCTGCTCTGCTCAGCAGGCATTCACCACCTTCATTCTCAAGCAATTCAACTGGTTGCTTACAAAACTGCACCTAACTTTTGTGTCATTATTTATTTCTCTTGCTTTCTTTCTTTATTCTCTTTCTCCCTTTCTTTCTTTCTTTTTCTCTTTCTTTTTAAATTCTCTTTCCCTTAAACTCTTTCCTTTCTTTCTCTCTCTTGATTTCTCTTTATTTTCTTTCTCCCTTCTCTCTTTCTTTCCTTATTCTTTCTCCCTTTCTCTTTTTTCTTTCTTGATTCTCTTTTTCTGAGTCTTTCTTTTTTCCTTTCTTTCTTTTTATTCTCATTCTCCCTTTTTCTCTTTTTCACTCCATTCCCTTTCTTTCTTTATTCTCTTTCTCACTTTCTCTTTCATTCTCCTTTTTCTCTATTTCTTTCTTTTTGTTCTCTTTCTCCCTTTTCTCTCTTTATTTTCCTTTCTTTCTCTTTTTATTTTTTGTCCCCTTCCTCCCTTTCTTTCTTTCTTTCTTTCTTTTTTTCCTTTCTTTTTATTCTCATTCTCCCTTTCTTTCATTTTTTTCCCTTTCATCCCCTTTCTTTCTTTATTCTGTTTCTCCCTTTCTCTTTTATTCTCCTTTCTCTCTCTTTCTTTTTGTTCTCTTTCACCCTTTTCTCTATTTTCCTTTCTTTGTTTCTTTTTTTTTAATTCTCTGTTTCTTTCTTTTCCCCTTTCTTTCTCTTTTTTTTTTTTTTTTCCCCCTTTCTCCCTCTCTCTTTTTTCCTTTCTCTCTCTGTCTTTCCCCTTCCGTCCGCTCCCTTTCCCCGCTGTCCTCCGCGGGCAGAGCGGCGGCAGGTGAGCGACGCGATGGAGGCAGCGCAGCTCGGCTGACAGCCGTAGCGGGCGCACGAGGAGCAGCGGGACGGACAGCCGCGGAGCGCCCAGCCCGACCGGCGGATGGAAGGGATGGGGCGGGGCGGGGCGGGGCGGGGCGGGACCGGCGGCTCCTCCGGCGGCTTGGGGTCCTGCCAGAACCATCTTAATGCGGAGTCTTTGCGCCGGCGGAGACGGAGAGGCCACGGCAGGAAGCCGAGCTCCGAGACGGCGGCCGGAGCTGCCCGGCAGTGCGGGCGCTGCCGGAGAGGTTCGCTGCCCGGCCAAGGTGTGCGCGGGTTCCGTGAGCTGCCGGGCGGCCACCGGGGCGAGGTGAGCTCCTGGTCCGACGAGGAGCGCTCGAGCTGGCGTGGGACGGGCGGCAGCGTACCGAAATACCCGTCTGCCAGGATCGCCGGAGGACGAGCGAAGGCAGGAGGGCGGCCGTGCTCAGGTGAGGGCGCGGAGGCACGGGCGCGGGCACGGGCGCGCCTCGCTCCGTGCGTGCCGGCGGGCGGGCTGCCTTTCGACGGCTCGCTCCTTCATCGTATCCGGCTGGCTCCTTCGGCTCCGTGCGGCTGAGGCCATTAACGAAATACCTGTAACTTACGAGCGCTGTAGAACCTTGCGCTTTCCTCCCGTTTTCTCTCTGAAAGCGCTTTTAAAAAATAAGTTACATTATATATATATCTCTTCAACGTGCTTCTTTGAAGACGAGTTACTTTGTGGCAGCAGTGTGTTTGAGAGGTACGGACTACCTGCGGGTATCTCCATCAGGTGAGATCTCTGGCAGCAGAGCCGTGGTTCAGGCCACGGACCTGTGCTCTGTGGTGTGCAGAATTCTCCAGTTTCCTTTCCTCTCATTCAGAGGGAGCGCTTGATGGCTTTTGCCATGTAACCATGTTGCCCAGCTTCCTTCTGATACCTCACCTTAACTTTGTTTTTCAGAAAATTACTTAAAACAGTCACAAATTCTACTAAGGCAGAATTGAATGCTTGCACTGCATGTGCATTCAAGGATGAATTTTACATTTCTAAAAGAAAAAGAATTCTGTAACAGCGCTTGGGTATATCTGAGCCCATGCACGTTCTGCAGGATTAGGTGCAAATGGGAGGAAAAAAAAGCCATACTTCTATAAAACATGATTGGGCAAAGTGTATTCTGAGCAAGCAGTCTTTAATTCTTTTGCATTTACGTCTTGATTCTAAACCTGGTGTCATGGTTGCAGGTAGCCGTATATTTGTTAATAAGTTCTACGTGCCTATTTGTATGGAAGGACTGAAGAAAACTTAGATGGTGTAATTGCCTAGCTCATGACTGAATCCTCAATTTAAATAAAACCTTCCTTCTTAGGGAATACGTTTTAAACCTCTGAAGTCAAGAGTGGATTTTCGTTATCAAGGGAAAGCAGGTGTTGTCTTCAAAGCAGCAACCCATTCCTTGCAGACAGCAACGTAACAGTGTGGGAGTGGAAGAGTCTCGGATCTGTGTAACTGTAAAAATGGGGCACAACCTCCAAGTTAAATGCATTAGCATAATTGTTGACCTCAGATTTTGGATTTCGGGCAAGTAACTAAGCACGGGTTTTACTTTTGGTTTTTGCTTCTTTGGGTGTGTTGGGTTTTTAAATTTTATTTTTAACTTGGGAAAGCAAACAGGTTGTTGTAGGTATTTGCAGGACACGCTGCAGTTGCAGAAGTGTTTCTTGCCTGAAAACAGAATAACCAATTGCCATTGCTGTCTTTACTGGCTATGTCTGAAACACAGATCTTGAGACGAGTGGAGAGACGGTGCTGCAGTGGACACTGGGCAGCTTTTCATGCAGTGAATTGAAAAGGTCTGAGACCGAAGCAGAAGTACAAATCTTCTGTGGTTTGTACTGGAGCAGGATGAAACCATACTTAAAAGTCAGAAATCCTGATCAACCCCAGTAAATCTGCCATTTCTTTCCCAGAAAAATATTCTTGATGTAGTAGGGATCCTTACTTAATCACTGTGTTTTATGCCTACATAGGTTGCTGCGGACAGCGTGTTCCTATTTTTAAGAACATTTTGAATCCTAAGAATGCATCTGCAAAATGCCTGATCCTGGAAGGAGTAACCCAGGGGGAATGAAGGACACCTTTATAGTGATACAGAACAGTGAAGAACACAGAATAATGTATTGAATAGCAGCAACATTTGAAAAAAGAAAATTGCTAATGACTGATCGTGTTCATATATGTTATGGTTATAATGACACAGTCATAATGCAAAGGTAACTTGACTCATACTATGTATCCGTCTGAGGCCTGCACTAACTTTTCCGGCAGCCTCAGTGCTTTCCTTTTTCAGGAATCAGTTTCTGGTTTCTACACTGAGTGGAGGAGCTAGGCTGAATGATTTGAACACCTGTGTCAGCCTCCGGGCTGCGGAGCAGTTTACAACTCATGTGATGTACCTTATTTGTAGATTTAGTTGTTTAATCGTTAAAGCGTAGAGGACGAGGAGATTAATAATTATTAATAAGCATTATCCACTTACAAGTCCTTCATAAACACCTTACCGTACTGTCCAGGTGAAACCCACAAGGTAGAAATCATAAAATGTTTTGGCATACCTCCCAGATTCCCAGACCGCTCTGAATTCTGCGGCTCTGCAGGACAAGAGCTGTGCCCCGTTCCTTGGTTCTGAGAGTTTTAATTGCTTCAAAGTGCTGATGACAGAGTACTGCCTTTAGTTCAGCAGTGATACATCATGCTGCATTTAAATTGAATCTTACCCCTGAAAGCTTTTTGCAAGCATCTCTCTATATCCCGTGGCTGTTGAGCATCTTGCACCCAGACAAGTGATGCGAGTATTTCTTTTTTAGGGCATCAGTAGTAACTGAGCTGTTTGGATGAACACGACAGCAGGTACACTTTCCTGTTGCTACTGCACGCTGTGCCTGCTTTTGTTTCGGTATGTTTGAACAAGTGAGGGAAGAAATCACAGGTGTTCTTAGACAGTAAAGAACATAAAACTATGTAGCAGGATTATGTTTTCACAGAACAGCACTTACCCCTGTGATTTTTCCAAGGAGTGTGTATTTCTGTCGTTCACATCTGACTTCTTTGTGAACTAGAGGTTAAGATGCTGACCTTGTCAAGCAACAGGTAGAGGTGTCTGATAGAGGCTTTTCACTGTGCAGCTGGTATAGTAGCAGTATACAAAATGCTCCCTAAGAGAAATCATGTCAATTATTTTCATGATTAAAATATGATTGAAATGAATCTTCCAGAGACAAAGCTAAGCTTAAAATAAGCTCATAAAATGCCCTGCCCTACAGGGCATTCACTATAGGAAGTCCTACAACCTGAAGACTGTAGGACTTCCTATAGAGGATGCCTTGTAGGAATCTGAAGATTGTAGGACTTCCTGTCATCGCTGACCTTACATTCCAGCAGTTCTGTTCACTATTGCATTTGGCTCTCTGTACATCATCTACCTGGCAGAAGAAACCAGTTCTTATCGAAGAAAGCGTTCAGAGAAAGTGTGCTGCCTTTTTTTTTTTTCTTTCTTTTTCCTCAGTTTATTATTCCCCATGTAGTACCAATACCTCACAGAGTGCTCTGGAAGAATGCAGTTATTACAGGGGAATGGAGCAACATCACTCGATTTTAGTTTCGCTCACAGTCTTACTTCCAAACGCAAGCAATGATCTGTTCCTGCTTACCCCTAATCCCTAAAAAGGCACTGCCAAAATCTGTTTATACAGAATCACAGGATGGCCCGGGTTAGAAGGGATCTCAAGGGCCACCAAGCTCCATATTTAATACTAGACTTATGCAGAAGACCATTTTGTCAGCCATCAAATGATGTTTTACTTCCAGTAAAGCAGTGAGGTCTAAATGGAAGACTGGGGAATCTTAAGGGCCCTGTAATTCAAAACTGTTGCTACTGTATCAGTTGAATCATTTTTTAATTGTAAAGATAGGCAAGAAGTTTTAATATAGGCTTATGAAATGTCTTTACTGATTAGTTGATGACAGCTGTCACTTTTTTTTTTGACCTTTCTGGGAAAAGAGGATGACTTAATTTTTTTTAGAAAAATATTTTTCTGCCTAGTTTGCTTCTTAGTCTTACTTATTTTATTGTATATCCTGTAAGTTGGTAGTTCTGATTTGGATAACAGGTGTGCTGACGTTCTAGTTCAACAACATTGTACTTCTGAAAGTTTTGAAGTCGATGTAACAAATTACTTTATGGAAGAAGCTGAAATTTTACTTGAGGAGCTGCATAACATGCAGCGAGTTGTTAAAAACAGGGCTTTCATCCTACAAGTATTTTTTAATGCAAATGAAAGCTGCAGGGATTTGTTTTATAAGTAAGGATTGAAAATACATTTGCAGATCTGTAGCTCAGATGTTTTGTCTATTTTAATTTTTTTTTTTTGGTAGTGCTATGTAAGCCTTGAAACTGGCTTTTTTTTTTTTTTCTTTTGGTCTACTATGCAGTATTGTTCAAAGATGCCCTTAATGTTGCAGACTTTACCACTGCAACGTGCTTAGTGTACTGCTTACTTCAAATATTGGTGAGATACTTATTTTTATAAATGTGCATGCAAACAAATGAAGTTAAACTACAGTTACAGCATCTTTAAACAAAAATATATATTATAAGCTGGTGTTTTTTGAAAGCAAATTGTGAGACCAGCTGGGTAAGGGTCAGCTTCTTCATCCTCATCAGGTGAGGTTGCATACTGGCCTGTTAAGTTTCAGTGCCAAGCTGTTAACAGCTTGAACAAAACCCATCTAGCTCAAGCACCTCAGTTATGGTTCTTAGACCACCTTAACGTTGCTGATTCTTCCAGAGGATTAGAATATCAGAAAACATGCCTCTGTGGGATGCTTCAGTGAATTACTACCTTTCCAATAACCCCTTATTTTGAAAATGCACATTTTTTGTTATCCAGAGAGAGAAAGACAGACACAGCATTTCTCAGAAGGTGTGCTCTATGCTATACATCTCTGTTACTCCCCCTGCAAAAAGTAAGACATTTTTAAGGACAAAAATTATGGTTCAGAGAATCATTAGTTCATCTCTTGTAGTGGTGTTAGTTGTGTGAATGAACTCAAAGCAAGCTATAAATTATCAGAGGAATGCTGTGGGGGAAGATGAGAATCCTTCAATCCCCCACTGGCTTGGAGATGTGAAGGCGAAGAAAAATCTGCACAGTTTGTGTTTATGTATTTTTGTTTTCAGTTTCACAAAGGCAAAGCTAGGAATTAAAAAAAAAAAAAAAGTGCATGTAGATGTAATGGGCTCCATCCAAAATCCAGTACATTAATTGAAATCTGTTCCTCACACTCTTGAATCTGGTAGTTTTTGCCACCGTGCAGGAAAATGATGTGGATTCAGCTCTCAGGAAATCCCTGAAGTGTTGGGAGCAGTAAAGAAGAAACAGGATTTTTTTACATTTAGCCAGATGAATATCCAAGGAAAATTACTAAGGAAAACCCTGCAACTGGCAAAAGTCCGATTAGAACTAATATTTAATCCTAGAATAAGTGAATAGATTGTGCTGGATGAATAATTTTTAAAATTCTCTGTGACCAAGTAATTTGGTGTGAGGAACGAATAGATTTGAATCCTTTAAAAAGCGGTAAGTTTTCCTTGAGTGAACATTTTGATCTCCTCTCTGTGTCTCTTCTGTTTCCAGCTGTGCTTTTTTAAATTGTTTATGCATTCCCACCTGAAAACTTCACATCAAAGACTGATGGCAGAATCGGTTGTTGTCTGCTTATTCCCTTTACCTGCTTTCTGGTGCAGAATATGTTGTTATTTTCAGAAGTCCTCCACCAAATTCTCTTTGAGAAGCTGGTCCAAGGGACAGCTGTGGTCTCGGTAACCTTGCAGTTTGGAGCACCTCCTGATTTTTCACCAGTGGGGTTCAGAATGTGACACTCCAGCAGTGCTGTGTCTGCATGCCTGCATGCCTTACTTCCTTTGAACGAAACCTTTGGCTGTCTTCAGAAAATGTACCTACGCTGTCTGTGATGGAAACAAAAATAGTATAACAGTGTGACAGATGGAAATTAACCGAAATACAGTTCAATCATTTAATGACAGGTCCTTATCTTTAAAAAGTTCAGGCTCTTATTCTGAGGAAATTAGGCATAGTCTCTCTATAATTAATGACAAAATACACTGAAATAGTTAATGCGTGCCAGAAGCTGCCAAAATACTTGTTTTTAAAACAAAGATCCTTCAGGGAATGTCCCAGACTCTCAGTTCTATGGAGCTTCAGAATTTGTTTGCAAACCTTAACATTATCAGACCTGCATGGTCACAGGCTTTAAACTGTACCTGTGCCTGTTTTTTTCGTGGTGTTCTTTGCATACTCTGCTAAAACCAGTTCAGGTGCTGGAACTGATGGTGGGAGCCATGTCATGGAAGTGGCTCCAGGCAGCTGCCAGCACTTCAAATACTGGTTGCCTAAACCTCGCCAGAACATGTCAATATGCAGAATGTGGGCGATGCTGGGGGCTGGAAGGTGTATTTGCTTTCTGTGCTGCAAGGTCACAGTGACACAGATTTACAATAGCTATTCCCTTCCTCCCTCACCTCCGTGAACATTGTTGGCTGAACTTTATGAGGAGTTTAGCCTTTGTTTCAAGACACTTTGACACTTATGGTTTTGCTTTTGTGAGGCAGCAGTGTGAGAGAGGGAAAGGCTTTTATGCATCAATGAAGTCAACCTGTACATGCTGTCCTCATTGTATGCCAATCTGAATCTGAAGAGAAGTTGTGTACTGCTTCTGAACTTTCAAACAGTAAACAGATGAAATGGGCAAATCACTGAGAAAAATATACTGCCTGCCTTCACCCTTCCCTCCTCTGCTTTTATTAGCAGAGGAATTTTTCTACTTAATCAGAAAGTGAGTCTTTCAACAGATGGTTTGCTTTGTGCCTTTGGTATATTGACATATATTTGACATATTGCCAGGCAGTTAACCTTTTTCTGTCCTGTTAGTTCATAGGACCTCTGGAGAAGCACTGAAGCCTGCAAAACACCATTAATTATATTAGATCTACAAGTCATTTTATTTCTTCACGAGAAACCTTTTATTTTTTTCAGTAGCCTGTCAGAATCGTGTTGTCCTACAGGTTGCTTAGAGAAATTTTATCATAGCATTTTTATCGTAAGATATATTTAAAGGTAAAGAAAAGGTAAGCATACGTGCTGCAAAGATATTTACAGCATAAATTCTAAGGGCAGAAATATTTAGCAAAGATAAACTAGGAAAAAAAGGTAATCGTGTTTTTTCAATATATCCACAATTATTATAAAATATGCATCCTGAACTTAAAAATGGCTTCCTATTTTGAAGAATTAAAACTCTCTCCTTTCCAGAGATAGACAAACTGGACAATTCCAGTGGAATTCACTGTTGTTATTTTCAAGTGGGAGATTTAAAAGCTGTTGCTTACACTTGATTTAGAAACAATTCTGAAGAGATTCTAGAATGTTATGTCATTCGTATCTTTGACTCGGCACTGTTTTGCTACAAGGGAATAACCAGTGGTGAAAGAGGCCTTCGATTGTGTGAAACAATGTCAGGCTGCATGCTAATTGTAACGTTAGTGAAAGACACAGGTTAGCAAAAACAATTTCCATTCTGCCTACGTACTGTGTACAAACATGCCTTGCTGTCTGAGCTCTTCTCTTCAGACAGCTCTGGATTGTACACGGTAATGGAAAATTGCTTTGTGACTTTAGCACTGGTAAGAACTGTAGCACGTGAAGGAGGCAATGCTGTGTGAAAATCACAGCTTTTAAAAAGATTCACTGGAACATGTTTTCCTCAGATCACTTACAGCGTGCTGTGCTGTTAGGGTGTCTTGTGAAACTGCCTACTGATTCAGTTTTCTAACAGTAGAAGACTGTGTTTTAAATACCTTGCTTTTTTTTTTTTTTTTTTTTCCTTCTTTGTTTTAGGTAAATCTAGGGTGAAGAGATCAACCAAATCTACAAATTGAGTATTTAAAATGAAGTCACTTCAGAAAATGCTTCTGCTACTGTATGGAAGATACAGTTACAGATACTGCCCTGCGTCTGCCATGCTCTGTGCTGGTTTTCATCAGCGCGTCGTTAAGAGAAATCCTCAAAATATTGTTACTGTATAAAGGATAGATAAGCAAACACTGGCTGTGCTCTGTAACTGCTCTAAGTACAGAAGTCAAAACAGCCCTTTGTCAAGGCTTTTCTGAGATCACATAGCCTCAGGGGTAAAATACGACTCAGAGGAGAGTTACTGCACACTGTGCTGTGGGACTGATACTCACCTTATGTTTCACCTGAGTGTAAAGCTTCTACCTAAATTTTGGATTTCTATTTCAGGTTATGTGTATTAAGAGGTTGTATGGTTCCTACAGATGTCTTTCTTCAAGAAGTTCCTTCATGCAGAGCTGGAGAGAAGGCAAGATGTTGGCATAGCTGTTAACCTAAAAACCTGCTATGCCAACATATTGTCATCTTTCTTGTCTGCTTGCGTCAGAGACAAGTTCTAAATTGTAATGGACTTTTGGAGCAGCCTTAATCTTCATAGACAACCAGAAATGCCATTTCCCTGACCCCACTTTTAAGTTAATGAGCAAGAAGTTATTTGTTGTGTTGAAGGATAGGCAGGATTTTGTTTTTCGTTTTGTTACTCAGATGACATACAGTTTAATTGGCTCTGACAAAAACAAGTGAGATGCAGAAAGGAAGGGGTTAGGTCTGAAGGAGCTGTCAGGGGACAGGAGAAGCGTTGAGTGTTTGTTGTTTGGTAGTCTATATAAGCTGTAATTCTATTAACGTATTTTTGCACTAACTGATTTTTTTTCTTTGTTTAGTGTTTGTACATTCTGCTGAGAGCTATCTAATAAAGATTTCTGAGCAATGAGAATATGCTGGTAGTCTAAGAATGAAGGAGCAACAACTGAAGGAATGTTGTAGCAATGTTTCACCGATCTGTTTCCAATCCTTGGGGGGGAAAAAAAGTAAACCATATTAAAAACAAAGAAACAAACAAAAAAACCCAGTAAAATGTACTCTTGAATTGGGCTATGGCAAGGTTTTTGTAATAGAGGTGCTACATGCAGGAGTGACCTCTGTGAGCAGAGCCCAGCTCTGCCCTGTCTCAGGACAGACCAGAGGATCCAAAAGGGACCCTCCTCCACCAGCACTGAGCTGTGAGTGATGCTGGGTGCTGGGAGAGCAGATTGAAGGAAGGGAAAACCGCTGCACAGCAGCAGCTGGGAGAGTGCAGTGAGGAACGTGAGTGGGAAAAGCCCCGCAGGCACCAAGGGCAGTGCAGGAGGGCAGGAGGTGCTGCAGGCACGGAGCAGCCCTGCAGCCCATGGGCACCCTGCAGAACAGTCTCCATGTGTGGCCGTGGAGGAGCCTATGGTGCAGCAGGGGCAGAGAGCAACCATGGAGGAGCAGCAGAGACGAAGAGTTACGGACTAACCGTGTCATCCCTTCCCCTGCACTGCTCAAGTAGAGGAGACAGAAGACGGTGGATGGGGGGACGATGTTTTCCTTTTCTTTTTGGTTCTCACAGCTCTTTTCTGTTAGCAATGGACTATGAATTATATTAATCTCCCTATGCTGAATCTGTTCTGCTTGTGGCATTAGTTGGTGAGAAATCTCCCTGTTCTCATTTCAGTCTATTCAGCAGGATTTCTATTGCATTTTTCCCTATTCTGTTGAGGGAGAGCAAGAGAGCAGCCGGAAGTGTTCAGATGCCTTCAGTGTTAAAGCATTAACGAAGGTGTTGTGATGCTGTAAAGAGAGCCTCAAGAAAAATGTAAATTTCATGAATGAAGAAAATGCTATGTCTGTTTATTCTACCCGGGATGTTACTTAACCAAATTAGAGTTTTAGAAAAATCTACATTGAGAGTCTTATGATCAGTAGTGCTATTAAAAACAGCAAACAAAACAACAAAATCCAAAGCATAATAAAACAGACGCTGACTCCAAAATGTATGCAATTCCAGCAGTTGTTTTGCACTGGCGACTCTACAAGTCTCATTCTCTTTAAAATTGCTTTCACAAGTACTGAGTTTGACCAATATTTGTTGAAAAAAGTGTTCTTAGATGAAGTCACAGGCAGAGATGAAAAAAATGCTTATTCATGCAAAATTAAAATCTCCTATTTCTCAGTCTTCAGAACGGAACTCAGGACTCTGTATCGCCTGACACAGATGTTGTGTCTTTGTTGGAGCTTAGTCAAGACATTAGAGTACTGTTATTCACTACTTTCAAGAGATCAGATTTAAAATGTGTACACTAAACTCCAGTTCAAAGCAAACTGTACCACAAGTGTGAGATCTTAACGTAGACATACTAATTTATATTGTCAGAGTTCCCAAAAACTCTTTTTCAGTTTGAGGTAGAATAGAACTATTTGCAGACTACACTATACTAAATGTAAAAGAGGTTGTTGAACAGACATTGTATTCTTTGAACTTCATAGAACTGTGCACCTGCTGCTTTCAAATGATTATACTTTGTTCATATGTCAAAATCAAAATTGTGGCTTGGTGTTTTATCATCAAAACCAAAAATTCTGAACAGTTTGGTAGTTCTGTTTATATTGAGAACATTAAATTTTTAAAAATCACATTCATTTGTGCAGCATTTGCCAAAACCGAATGCTTTTCTGCTTAGAATACTTTTTTTTTTTTGTGTTTCCCACAGTAACTCTACTCTTAAGCCAGGGTGTGTATGGTGATTGCAGATTTGCAGAGGATGTTCTTTCATTCTGATGAGTTTCTAGACAATGAACTTTTCATTTTTGTCACCCTGATAAATGGTGGATATAGGATGCAATGCAAATCCATGGGGCTGGGTGGCATCCACTGGAGGGTGCTGAGGGAGGTGGCAGACAGGATTGTCAGGTTGCTTTCTATCATCTACCAGTGTTCCTGGTCAACCAGAGAGGGACCAGAGCACTGGAGGCGTGCCAGCGTGACTCCCATCTACAAGAAGGGTCATAAGGAGGATCTGGGGAACTGCAGGCCTGTCATCCTGAACTCAGCACCGCGGAAGGTTATGGAACAGATCATCTTGGGAGAGATCGTGTGCTATGGGGGGGACAGCTGGGGGTCAGCCCCAGCCACCATGAATTCATAAAAGGCAGGTCCTGCTTGACCAACCTGGTCTCCTTCTTTCACTGGGTGACAAGCATGGTGGATGAGGAAGACTACGTATGGACGTAGTCTGCCTGCTCTTCAAAGCCTTTGACACTGTCTCCCACAGTAATGATGTATGCTTTGCTGGGTAAAGAACTGTCTGGATGGCCGGGCGCAGAGAATGATGGTGAATGGACTTAAAAGTCAGCTGATGACTGATCATGGATGGTGTTCCCCAGGAGTTGGTACTGGCACCTGTCCTTTCAGTGTCTTTATTGATGATCTGAACGAGGGCACTGAGTTCATCCTCAGTAACTTTGCAGTTGACACCAAGTTGAGAGGAAGCATTGATCTTCCTGAGGGTAAGAAGGCCCTTCAGAGTGATCCAGACGGGTTAGATCACTTGGCTGAGGACAGTGGGATGAAGTGCAACGAGAGCAGGCTGGATGCAGCTTTGAGCAACTTGGTCTAGTGGGTGGTGTTCCTGCCTCTGGCAAGGGAGTTGGAACTAGCGATCTTAAAGGCCCTTTTCTGCCCAAAGCATTTTATGATTCTAAGACTGGGTGCTGGATCCTGCACTTTAGCTGTAACAACCCCATGCATCACTACAGGCTTTGGGCAGAGTAGCTGGATGGAGGAAACGGACCTGGTGGTGTTGGTTGACACTTGGCTGAACATGAGCCAGCAGTGTGGCCAGGTGGCCAAGAAGGCCAATGGCATCCTGGCTTGTATAAGGAATAGTGCTGCCAGCAGGGAATTGATCATTCCTCTGTACTCAGTCCTAGTGAGGCTGCACCTCCAGTACAGTGTTCAGTTTTGAGCCCTTCACTACAAGATAGATTTCTGAAGTGTGGCTGGATAAGGGCAACAAAGCTGTGAGAGGTCTGGAGCACAAGTCCTATGAGGAGCAACTGAAGGAGTTGGGATTGTTCAGTCTGAAGAAGAAGAGGCTCAGGGGCAACATTACTGCTCTCTACAACAACTGAAAGAAGGTTGTAGTGAGGTGGGGGTCAGCCTCTTTCCCCATGTAACTAGCAATAGGATGAGAAAAATTTATTCTCCGTAAGAGTGGTCAGACAGGCACTCAAGATATGTATAGATGTGGTACGAATTGATGATTTAATGGGAAATATTGGTAGTAGGTGGACAGTTGGACTGGATGATCTTCGAGGTCTTTTCCAACCTTGGCAATTCTATGATTATATACCATGAAAGCCCAGTTTTTAAGTATTCATCTTAATAGTGTCCCCTGGACAGTTATGGTCAGGACCTTTATGTGTGACATATGCTTACATTAATTTTCCATCCTCTTCCTGAAGTCTCTGTTTCTTTCAAAAGCTGTGTCTTTTTTTACCAACTTACATTCAGTAAGCACATGAGACTGGAATGGTTTGTGTATTTCTTATTTCAGATAAGGCATGAATCAAATTTTTTAAAACTCACAGCACCATTTAAGAATGCAGCTGTACTTTTCTTCTCCTTTGAATTTATTAAAAAAAAAAATTTTACATTTGCAAGTAATATTTCTTCATTGCTTTTTTTTTGGCAGCTCTTTCATTTTAAGCTAAGTTTCGGTTTATGTTGCTGGATTCTGTGATCTGTATTATGGTAGAGCAGTGACCATGGGACAGCCTAGTAGTTGTGGACGTGCAGCCTTGTGGTTCAACCCGGCAGGTGTTGGGTTACTGCATGCAGAAGCTAGTTCTGCTTCCACTGGAGTTAATTCTTCTTTAACCTGGGTGGTTGTTAGCACAATACCGTTAACAAGACACATAACAACCGTAATAATGACGACACGCAGTATTATGTAGCAATTTAACATACACAGTTTTATTGGCTGGCGTCATCCAGCACCAAATCACCCCGAGGGGCAAAATGGACATCCTCATCCTTTTCCATTACTCACTGCATACCCAGGTTTTTGTGCAAAAGCAATCTCATTAATAAGCCTAACTTTTCCTGAGGCAAGAATAACCCAGACTGTCTTGCTCAGCATGTTCTTTTTGTGCACCAGGACTTCATCTCACTCTTCAGTATGCAGGAGGTTTGACTGGGCAGGACCAGCTCAGTTGGCAGATCCCCGAGTGCTGACTAACCAGGTGGTTTTTGCTAAACATGTGCCTCGATGTTTCAGTGTCCCAGCACCCATTGCTCTCAATACAGTCTTTAGCAGTCCATCGTATCATCCAATCCAGAGGCTGGTGCATGATAAAAGATGTGATACACCCACTCATGCCATGCTCAGGTGTTTATGAGGTTGTTTTGGAAATGAGTCTCGTTTGCTGATTCAACTCTTTCTGGAGTAACACCGTCACCACAAGACTTGCTTTTCAGGATCCTGCATAGTATTTTGGGCAGGGATTGCAGCAGTGGTGGGGCAGTGGCAGTGCACCCTGAACTGCTCCGTGGGCATAGGCCAGGAGCCCAGCACACTGCAGTGATTTGTGCCTGCTCAGGATTGCCAGGGCGACAATAGATCTTCTCCAAATATCCTATTTGTTTTTCAGGATTCTGCAGTTGTTTAGGGGTGAAGTTCCAAACTGCTAGCAGTGCCTACTGCTCTAGGTACCTGCCCATACCATCCCACCCCACATTGCCTGCCACTCATAACTATCCCACATCAGGGCAGATCTCTGGGCAATATTCTAAATAATAGTTTAATCTCAAACATAATCAGAAACACATTCACAACATACAGCAATAGAAGCATACTGGTTTGAACATCCCATGGTTATTCAAAATTCTCAAAAGCTGTTGTAACTAGTTATTGAACTCTAGGGAATGAAGGAAAAGAGAAATGGAGGCTGAGGAACTGCTGGAAAGTGTCCTCTCCTATCTCCTCCGTAGCCAGGCTCCCTGAGACAACAAAGCAAAGAGTGTAATTACGAATAGCATCAACAATATGGCTTCTAAAACCCAAAGATGGCTGCAGTGCTGGATACACACAAAACTTCAGTTTCTCAGCTGCCAATTTTGCGAAAAGCGACGGCCACATGGCACAGCAAAATAAAAACCTTAATTCAACCCCCAGAAGTAACATCAAAACTCAGGAGGGAAAAATCAACTAAATGACCAGGCATTGTCAAACTTCCACAACATGGTGTGTTAACACACTCTGATCAGGTCTGCTCTCATCTCAACCCTTTGTGCCCCACACTGGGTGCTGAAATGTTGGTTGAGGTGTAACCTGGCAGGTGGCTAAGCACCACACAGTCATTCTCTCACTCCCCCTTCTCAGTGGGATGAGAGAGAATCAGAAAAAAAAAAACAACAAAGGGGAAGTTGTAGATTGACATAAAACTACTTACTAAGATAGAAGGAAAAGGATAATGATTGCATGCAAGCATATGAATGTATTTAACAGGTGATGCACAAGCAATTGCCCACCACCCCCTGGCTGATGCCAAGTAACGTCCCCAAGCAGTGGAAAAAAGCAAGATGAGCTCCTGTTCTCTTCAGAACTCCTTCTCCACGTTGTCATATGGTATGGAGCATCTTTTGGCCAGTGTGTCAGGGGTCAGCTGTCGTAGTTCTGTTCCCTCCCAGCTCCTTGGGCCCTTTGCTACGAATGGCTTTGTCTCTGTAGAACACTGCTTATCAGCAACTATAAACACTGGTGTGTTATCACCATTGCTTTTCTCCTGACAACTAACAGGTGTCATAACAGGTGCTTTGAAAAAAAAAAACAAAACAATTCTGTTCCAGCTGAAATTAACTCGAGGCTTTTTTCTTCCTGAAGCTGTTTCACAAGCTTAAGGCTATTGCATGTCACCTCATGAACCAGCTGAACTAGAACAGATCACAACAATAGAGAAAAAAAGATTGCAAATGTAAATTTAAAAGGAAATAAAAATCACAGAATGCCATTTAAGAAACAAGTATTTAGTAACAGGTAGAACAGAGATAGGTGGGCTTTTTCCTATTAAATCTGGAGCTGCCTTTTTAAAAGAACATGCTGTGAATCAAGTATATTGTTCCAGGCCTTCTCCAAAATAAACACAGCTGTCTTGATGCAAATACAAGCTACTCCTACCTGGTAACTTCAAAACGGTAAGCAAAGAAAAAAAAAAAGATTCCTGGTAGAATAACTCAAGTAAGAAATACTTTGTTTACACTGACACACAATCAGTGTGTGCTAGTGAGTCTGCTGGCTTGCCATGGCTGCACCCCAGCAGAAGGCTACTGCCAGGAAAATGTGGAGACCCAGACTGAGTTCTCATGCACACATGAAAGGAAGGCTGCTGCTAAGAAATACGTGGAGACTCAGACTGAGGTCCCGAAACAACATGCTGTTGGAACTCAAGAGCAAAAGGAAAGTTTATGGTCTTTGGAAGAGGGGGCAAGCTACTTATGATGATTATAGGTATGTAGCGAAGATGTGCAGGGGGAAAATTACAAAATCCAAAGCCAAGATAGAAGTGAGCTTGGCCACTGAGGTAAAAGATAACAATAAATATTTCTGTAAATACATGAACTGTAAGAGGAGGGCTAGAGAGAATCTCCATCCCTTGTTGGATGCTGAGGGTAACATGGTGATCAAGGATCAGGATAAGGCTGAGGTACTCAATGCCTTCTTTGCCTCAGTCTTTAAGACTTGTTACTCCCTGGGCACACAGCCCCTTTAGCTGTTAGGAGTGCGATGTTTCCTAGGGCTTGGTACTGGGGCTGCTTCTGTTTAACATCTTTATTAATGATCTTGATTAAGGGATTGAGTGCACCCTCAGTAAGTGTGCAGATGACAACAAGTTTGGGGGGAGTGTTGATCTGTGTGAGGGGAGAAAGGCACAACAGAGGGACCTGGATAGACTGGATCGATGGGCCAAGGTTAACTGTATGAGTTTCAATAGAGCCAAGTGTCAGGTCCTGCATTTTGGTCACAACAACCCCAGGCAACCTACAGGCTTGGGGAGGAGTGGCTGGAAAGCTGCCTGATGGAAAGGGACCTTGGTACCTTGGTGTATTGATGGACAGTCAGCTGAATGTGAGCCAGCAGTGAGCCCAGGTGGCCAAGAAGGGCAGTGGTGTGGTGAGCAGGACTGGGGAACTCATCCTGTCCCTGTACTTGGCATTGGTGAGGTCTCATCTTGAGTACTGTGTTCAGTTTTGGGCACCTCAGTACAGAAGGGACATGGAGGTGCTGGAGCAGGTCCAAAGAAGGGCAACAAGGCTGGTGATGGGCTTGGAGAATGTGCCTTATGAGGAGAGCCTGAAGGAACTGGGGCTGTTTAGTCTGGGGAAAAGGAGGCTGAGGGGAGACCTTATTGCTCTCTTCCACTACCTGAAAGGTGCTTACAGCAGAGCAGGGCTGGTCTCTTCTCATTGGTGATAAGATGAGGGGAAATGGCCTCAGGTTGCGCCAGGGTAAGTTTAGGTTGGATATCAGGAAACACTTCTTTACAGAAAGGGTTGTTAAGCACTGGAATCGGCTCTCCAGGGAGGAGGTTGAGTTACCATCCTTGGATGTGTTTAAAAACCATTTGGATGTGGTGCTCAGGGACATGATTTAGCAGCAAGTTAGGCTGTGTTTGGACTTGATAATCTTTAAGGTCTTTTCCAACCTGAGCAATTCTATGATTCTGTGATGCTGTATCAACTGATATGACTGAAGCTATATGAAGTTAATCAAATGTAGCACCATTAATCACAAAGGACAGCACGCTGCAGGATGCTTTTGATTGTAATGAGACATCACAAAATATGATCAGCCCCTGGAACTTATCAGAAGACGCAGAAGTTCAGATTCTTGTTTTAATGAGATAAGCATACAATTTGATCTCGTGGTTAAAACTGGATTTGTTTCAAGTAAAAATGAGTTGGAAACCAAACCACACATCTTGTGAAGCATTCCATGATTTTTAGATTTGCTGAGCTTCCAAACATTCTAAAAAGTTTTGATTTGTCAGTTCTGGAAAAAAACCCAACATATTACCAATCATAAAACTGTTTCAGCTTCAACTCTGGAACTGTGGATCATAAACAATACTGAGCCTTACCCTGAATAAACTGCACAGAAATCAGCATATTCTGTGAAAGGAGGTGAATCATAGAATGATAGAATCCTAGAGTGGCCTGGGTTGAAAAGGAGCACAATGATCATCCAGTTTCAACCCCCCTGCTATGTGTGTCACCAACCAGCAGCCCAGGCTGCCCAGAGCCACATCCAGCCTGGCCTTGAATGCCTCCAGGGATGGGGCATCCACAGCCTCCTCCTTGGGCAACCTGTTCCAGTGCATCACCACCCTCTGGGTGAAAAACTTCCTTCTAATATCCAACCTAAACCTCCCCTGTCTCAGTTTAAGATCATTCTCCCTTGTTCTATAACTATCCACCCCCGTAAACAGTTGTTCCCCTTCCTGTTAGATCATGGCAAACATCTTATTTCTGGAGGAGGTTGCTACACTGTAGAAACATATCTATAATACTATGAATACTGCAAATACTGTAAAATGGGAAACATTCTCAGTAACTGAATTTCAGGTTAGCTGTTTTCTTGTTTTGTGGGTGTATGTATTTAAAATTTGTGTTACGGGTGGCCCAATGTGTTCAGAAGAAGAAAAAAAGCTGAACAAAAAACAAAGAAAATAGCCCATGCCCTTATTGCTGCATACAAGACTCAGGCAGAGTTACAAGGAAGGAGAAGGAAAGGAGGAGGAAAGACTCCAACCTGTGCATTAGCGTAACTACAGTTCTGTCTCTATTCAGAAGGAAGCTGTGGCTGTGGAATGATGTTTACTCTGAAGAAGGTTCTCTTTTTATAAGTTCTCTTTTTACAAACTCCGTCAGCTGCTCCAAAAGTAATGCCTCCTATTGCATTATGTTGGTGTAAGAGGCAGATGTTGGTGGTATGGCAGTGGAGGCTGAAGCTTCCCAACAGTATTCCGTTGCGTGCTGTTGCTGTTTGACAGATGGCAGCAGAGTGCATGCAGGCTCTTTTTCACTGCGGGCTAAAATGCACAGCTAACGGTGGTGACTGTGTTGAAAAATAATGTTCCTTAGCTGAGAAATTGCAATATCAAACAGTGGTATTACACTCTTTGTAGCTGCTGCAGTTTCCATGGAAATAAATAGGATGCATTACTTTTGGAGCAACCTACAAATTCATAATGCCCAATATAACAGATACTCCCTGTCACTTGAGCAAATTCCCACTGCTCCCTTCTTTGATACAGCAGCAAAGGGAACTTGGAGGCCTCTGTGTTGGCAGAAAAGGAGAGACTCTGCCTCATAGGGAGCTTGGGAACAGAGTTCAGCTCTTACGCTGAATAATTTGTCTGGACATAGGCTATTTCATTGATGTCTTCTACTATTTCTGCAGTGCATGTTTAAACACTGAGGATAAATTGCCTTAATTTTGGTTAGTGATTTCTGAACTATTAACTAATTATAAAGAATTATTTATTTAAGTTATGTGGGCTTGCATTTTATGTTTATTTCTACATGTATGTTCTTTGAGAGCTGGAGGATTTTCCATTACTGAAATACATACCTATCTGGGCAGCAAGGAAGAGGAAAATAGACATGGCTGGATAGGAAGTGAAATGAGACTTGCCATTCAAGGAGGAGAAAGTACTGAAGATAGAGAAGGAGAGGTTAAAAATGTTGCTAGGAAAACAGTTCTGTTTACTACTGAACAAGAAGGATCTAGCAGAAAGTCTACACAGACAGAGAGAAAACTTTTTCACCATTCTCTCTTTTTCTATCACCTGATAAAACTGGTATTCTGAGAGGTTTATTTATTGACTCATAAATTGATAGGTGTGTGTGCACATCACAGTAATTCTGAAATATCTTGACCAAGACCTACTTAATGTATTTTCAAATTAATACAGCGTGATATTGTTCTTTTTTAACATTTTCACCTTATCGTCCACCATTTCACCTTTTAAGTCACCTCATATTCACTGTTAATGACAGTAAACAAACAAAACAAAACAAAACAGAAATTAGTATCTTCCACTCCTTCATTTTCAGAGTAGAGTGCGCAGCTGTAATTTCTGTCAATAAACCCAACATTCATTACACTTGACAGTCAAAAAGCCTGCTGACAAACATAGGTCATTCCTAAGAAATTGCCACTACAGCACAAGTACTTGCTCATATCTGTGCTTAAACGCCCACTGCTCTTTGCAAAGAGTACTTGTACTGCATTTCCTAAAGGAAAGCATCTGTACCTGCTGGCAGGGCCCCTGGCTGCCCACCAGATACTCCATTTGCAGGCACGCTATACATATTGCAGCAAATCGCTGCGATCATTTCTGTACCCAGTGCTGAAGCATTCTGCAGACATATCCCCACAAACCTGCACACTCCACCACTTCCAGCTTCTGCTGGGTTTGTAGAATAGGATGCAGTAATTCATTTCTGTATGTATTTAACTCGCTGAGCGTATTCTCATTAACGAGAGGTTGTAAACCTGGAGAAAAGGGAGTAGAAAACCTCATCTAGAATTTAGGGCTTGGAAGATCTCCAGTGTTCTCTCTGAACAATGGTGACTTGCAAGCTCATCCAGCTGCTGCCGCTTTGTACAAAAACAATCCTCCTCCTCACTGTGCTCGCATCCACTGGTTGGTCTCCGTACATTCAGAAAGCGTCGATAAATGCCACTGGGTGCCATTTTTTCCTCACGTAGGAATTCAGCTCCACTGCCTTCCATGTCAGATGCCGTCATGTCAGACTGCCCCTCTGCTGCTGTCTGCCCCATGAAAACAAAGTATGATGGGATATTGGTGAGAAGACTCGGCCTCTACTGCCATACCACCAACATCCACCTCTGCTGTTACGGGCTGAAAGAATGAAACAGGAGGCATTACTTTCAGGGCAGCCCTTGTAAAATATACAATACAGTTAATATTATAGGTAACAGAATGATTGAATTTAAAATATTTTTCTGGAAACATTACATAAAGAAGAGGGACAAAAATATTAAACTAATGGGATATGTAACCTTGTTTGTGTGAAACTAACACACCAGTGGGGTTCAGTGGCAGTGTCTGCAATTTTTAATGAGCTCTCAAGGTGTTTATCCAAGGTTTTTGATGAAATTTTACTTTTCCTGTTCCTCATCCTTGACAACGATGATTCAAAACGTGTATACAGCCAAAAAGCGATGACATTAATAAGGTGTGATTGTGAATCAAAGGATATTCTTCTCTGCTTAGATGGGGATTAAGAAAATTCAGTAAGGAGACATGATTAGATTTTTGTGTTGAATATTTAATTGCAACTCTATACATTCTATGGGAAAATCTGTAGGTCCCGTCATTACATGAACTGAAAATAGTCACACAAATGTAAATTGAATTTTTTCTTTTTTTTTTTTTTGGCAGCCTTGAAACTCCAAGCTGCGAGATGTGGCTGACACACCAGAGAGACGGGATGGCATCCAGAAAGACCTAGACAGGCTGAGCAGTGGGCCCAGGAGAACCTCATGAGGTTCAACAAAGCCAAATGCAAGGTCTTGCACCTGGGTCAAAGCAACTCCCATTACCAATACAAACTGAAAGGACTGAGCACAGCCCTGCTGGGGGTACTGGTGGATGGGAGGCTGGACATGAGCCAGCAATGGAGAAGAGAAGGCTCCAGACCTGAGAGCACTGTCAGTTTCTAAAGGGGAGCCATAAGAAAGAAGGGAACAGACTCTTTAGCAGGGTGTGCGGTGATGGGAAAAGGGGAAATGGTTTTAAAGAGGGGAGATTTAGCTGGAGTATAAGAAAACAGACTTGTAGAGTGAGGGTGGCGAGGCACTGGAGCAGGCTGCCCAGAGATGTGGTGGATGCTGCATCTCTGGAGACATGCAAAGCTAGGCTGGATGGGGCTCTGAGCACCTGGCTGTGCTGTGGATGTCCTAGCTCACTGCAGGGGAGTTGGACTAGACTAAAGGTATCTCCCAGCTGTCAGAATTCTATGATTCTATTTTCAACTTCCTTTACCAAAACAGAAAGCACAGTTGAGTACCTTTTGCTGTTCAGAACGCTGTGTTCAGGCAGAGTATCAAGATGCAGGCAGTGATGTGCCATCGCTTGAGTCAGCACTGCACAGCACTGCCCTCCCCGTGCCCTGCGTTCAGTCGACGCAGCGTTAATGGCGCCCCGACTGCGGTTATTGCTGAGCGATGGGTGCGTGCCCAGGGCTGCTCTGCAGGTAACAGCCTCTGCCTCTAAATCACGGGGAGGGGGGTGGACATGCCTGTTACATCTCCTCAGGGCAGCGTGGAACTAGGGAAAGTATTTCCAAAACCGGACGTCTACGCAAAGTACTTAGCACCCTCTTGTGTTCGTGCTGCGCAGAGATCAAACGCACCAGAACACGTCGTTCATCTCACTGCTTGGTGCACCTTCCCCTGCCACAAATCTGGTGTGACAGCAGGGAGCTGAGGGCTCGTACGTGTTCCTCCATCAGATGGCTACTGCCCAAACAGGGAAGCAGTGGTTTACGCAGCTTTGCATACCTTGTAGTTTTCACAGACACAGAAAGCTTGCAAAAATTTCAAGCAGAAACCTTCCATCTCAGTGAAGAGTAAATGAACTTTTGCCCCCCGTATTTCTGTGAGAGTACCGCTAGCTTTCCAAGATACAGAGTCTTCATCCTATCGGCAACAGAAGGCAGAAGGTCCTCTGTGGGCTCTTGAAATTTTCTACGCTTTGTTCTGTCAAGGATTTGTTGCACGGTAAGAGGGCAATAGCAGTGTAACAGCACGAGGAGATTCAAGGTGGGACAAATATCCAGGGTGGCAAGGGTACAACACAAGTAGTTGCCTAAAAGCGTAGTTAATGCCTAACAGTAGAACAATTCCCCTATTTGTAAAACTAGAAAGACTGCCAGACCCTAATCTGTCCATAAACTGTCTGTTCAGACTACCTTACAGAGAAAAATGGAATTGAGTGTAGTTTGCAGAGAGTTATTTGGAGATGCTACCCAGCAGATGCAGTGTTTAACAGAGAACTGCCTGTTTTTGCATCCTTCCAATACACATCTACTGTTCTTACTGGAGAATCTTAGTGATTAATACCCGCCTGGGGTATTTTTACAATACTACCACAGTTTTGTGTTTAATTTTGTGTTTAATTCTGTGAATTAAGAACTCAGTTTGTGTATTCTATACAACACATAAAAATAAAGTAACAGATTTTTTTTTTCTTATCTATGAAGATTTTGTAAATCTTGCAAGCAAAACTTGCAATAACCTTTCCATAGAAAGATATGAGCAAAACTTGGTAAATCTAAATCCAATATAAATTCATAGTGTTTTTTTTTTTTTTTTAAAGTATAAATATTGCAGTAGGTGAGTTCTGCACTCCTAAATAGCTACAGATATATTTGAAGAACAAATTAATTCTCATCTAAACAATTGATGCAGCACCATGGAAAGGACTTTGATGACAATTCTCAGCCTGGCATTGTCTCACGATGAGCATGAAAAGTAACAAAAACATTTAAAAAACAACCTTTGTCTCTTGGGGCACAGCAAGCTTTGTGCATATTAGGAGGGTGAAAGTTACAAACTGAAAATTGCTAGATCAGCTTAACAAAAAGCCTAATTTATCTTTGATTCTGCCCTAAAACAAGACTTAGAACCACAGTGCTTGCTTCTCAAAAAGCGGTTTGAATAACGTGACTCCTCCAGACAGCACGTTGGTAATTTGTTCAGGTGAGTTTGTGAAGGGTTGTGCTCATCTGCAGAAAAATATTGCCTTCTAATGGATTTCGAAAGGGTAATTGTGAATTTCATCAACACACACACAACAAAGCTACAATAAAACTGCAGCTCATACAGCATCCTCCAGAGTTAAGGCACACACACCAAAATATGATAAGCTGTTACTTGCCTCTATGCTTTCCTCAATCTCAGTTCCATTTGGTTTTGTATCTCAGCCTATCGTGATCTTGGTTCAGTGATAGCTCTTTGGTAAAAATTTTGGCAAAAATCGGTCTGAAATGTTACCTGGGCAAAGGTGTGCTAACTGCTACTAAGATGCAATCTGGGAAATCTGAATTTGCACACATTTACAAGAGAGAAAACCTGAACTGAGAGTCTTTTCCAATACTCCCACAGCACCAGCAGCTAAACTGTGAGAATTGTCATCAGAGTCATTTCTGTGGTGCTGAATCCAGTGTTTTGATCAGAATTAATTTGTTCTTCAAATATATCATTGACTTCTTCAAATATACCATGACTGACTTGCAAAGCCAGGCTCTGAGCAAGCAGGCGGAGCTGTGATCCCCTGTTCATTGCAGGGGAGGTGAACTAGATGATCTTTAAAAGTTCCCTCCAGCTCTGAGGATTCTATAATTCTCTGATCAGTCTAAGTACGTATGTACAGATGCAAAACATATGCTCCTACATACGTAGATAAACAGAAATATGTGGATCCAGTAACATATCTCAACAGCTGCTTCTGTGAAACAGATGTATAGAATTTGGTAGTTGCTGGGAGGTGTCCTAATGCAGGGGAGATGCTGGTCTCAGCCAGCTGTGATCCATGAGAGCTCAAAAAGTCCTAATTAGAACCATGATCTACCTTGTGACTAGTGTCAATTTATTTTGTCCAGAGAGTGGCAGTGTGATTTCCTCTTGCCTTAGAGACAAAAAACAAACAAACAAACAAAAAAAAAACAAACAAAAAAAGGTTTTGATGGGGGACGGCAAACAGGTCACCCCTTTTATGATAATGGGTAAATTCATCTGATACTGATTTTGTGTTCCACTCTGTCATTGCCAGTAGAGTTGTATGCTAAAAGTCACTGTGGTTTGATTAAGTTTCCTGGAATAGTTCCCACAAATTGCATCTTTGCTCTGACGAGTTGTCCATTTTCACTGAAAATCTGGTACGCTCATTGCTTAAGATCCATTTTAAAAGAGATGTTAGAAAAGCTTGAGTAATTAAGCTTCCATAGGGAACATACTGATAATTTAGTTGCTGTAAAGTGCCAGAAAGATGGTTGTCCCGTTGCCCATAATATAGTTCTAGGTATTTCTTCAGCAGACTATTAGCAGGTCCGATTTACCACTGAATCATGGATAGTAAGGTGTATGAAATACACATATTATTCTTTCTTCTCCACCCCTTACCCCCCCTATTCTTGCACATCTTTGCTAGTAAAATGAAAGCTGTTATCACTTGGGATAACTGAAAGCTGTTATCACTAGGCTGGTATAACTGAAAATATACCAGCCTAGGATGGCACCCTACCCATTAGATTTCCAGCATTTGAGATACGCAATCATGCACGTATTATTTCTACACTGATTGAGATGTATTTATACCCAGCATAGGATTTCAAAGGGCTGATGCAATCAGTTTGTCAGGTAGACCATAGCATTTTTCCTTTCTTAATGTGCAAAGGTGGTGTTTTAGCAGGATGGTGTGTTTGTACACAGGGGACATTTGGTAAGATTGGTTTCACATTTTTTTCTGTTGAGAGGCTAGTCTTGGCTCTGAATAGAGTACAAGTTATGGGCTAACCTAAACTCGGCAGAAGAGGACCCAGATTTCCTGGTAGATAACAGGTTGTCCACGAGCCTGCAGTGTGCCCTTGTGGCCAAGGAGGCCAATGGTATCCTGGGGCGCCTTAGAAAGAGTACAGCCAGCAGGTCAAGGGAGCTGGTAGTCCTCCTCCTCTACTTTGCCCTGGTGAGGCCACATCTCTGGAGTGTGTAAGTCCAGTTCTGAGCTCCCTAGTTAAAAAAACACAGGGAACTTCTTGAGAGAAATATCCTATTCCAGAAGATGCCTGGTACATGGATAGATCCAGCAGAGGGAACCCAAATACCTAGCAAGCTGTCACATACCATCCCTCGACTGAAACAATATGGTTTGAAGAGGGGGATGAACAAAGCAGCCAGTGGGCTGAGCTACGAGCCATGGGGATGGTTATAACTAAAGAGCTGTGTGACAGCACACTGAACACAGATAGTTGGGTGTTTGTGGGGGAAGATGTAACTGTGAGTGAGTCACCAAAAAGCTTATAAGACTCCTTCACAGACCCCATCACTGTGAAACCAACTGTGCCCGTGAAAAGGGGTGCTGCAGGGTTTGGATCAACAGTAACCCCACACAGAAGTTTGACGTTTTAGGAATTTTAACACTTGATTTAAAATATTGTTTTTTACCATCTCTCTGGACCCCCACGATACTCCTAGATTTGCTTTTTCTGTCAGTATCATTGGACAGTATAAACTCAGGGCATGAAAAACAGCCCTACAATCTGTACAGATAGTGGCCTAGGATATATATTCCAGAAAGTATTACAGTATTACAAGACAAGCCATAGTTGAGCATAACCATAGCATCCTTAAAACTATGCTATTTAAGCAAAAAAGAGGGAATGGAGAAGGCACTTCCAGCAGGAAGGCTTTGCTAAAACTACATATGAAATTTTTAAATCGAGGATGTGAATACAGAGGACAACCAATAGCCCTCATTTTATTTCAGTCAACGAGGAAAGAGTGAATATTCATGGAAAAATTATGATACTAGTAAAGAATCTGGAATCAGATCAATGGGAAACCTGTTATTCCAGTGTTAGCACAGGAAGCCTTAGGAGGAAGGAGCTGAGAGCAGGGCTCTAGGACCCAGAGATCTCAGGAAGAGCTGAAAGGTGGGGGGGGAGAAGGGTTGGCAGGGTCCAGAAAGGTTTTGCCCTCATGAACAGAGAAGCACTGGACTTGGTAACAGATGCAATAACAGTTAAGGGTGGAGAAAAGTAAGCTAGGGAAGGAATTGCAGCAAAGTGTGAAATTTTTAGGAACGCTGGAGCAACTCGTTGGGTGTTAAATATTTCTCTAACTCCAGTAAGTGATGAATTTGTAACCATAAGGGAAACCACTGGCAAAAGTGAGGAGGTTTACTTTCTTAAACCTTTACAATTTAGTATAGGCAGGGATACACAAATTCTTGTACATGCCAAATTCATCAAAACCTTGACTAGGGCAAGGCTTACTAGAACAACTGGAAACTGAAATAACGCTTAAAGGAAAATTGGAATTTAAGGTAAAGGAAGAACAGTTAATAGAGGTGCTTGGTTTAGCATTAATCACTACTGCTGCTGGGAGCAGAACACAGACGAAGTTAAGGGATCAACTTTATCCTGGGGTGTGGGTGGTAGAAACCCCACTGACCTCCATCAAGCTACCTCACTTTTGGCAGGGCTTGCCCATGGTCTTTATAGCATCTGCTCACATCCATGCCAGCTGTACAAGCTGGACGTCTCGTGATCATGTCCAGAGGGTCTGTCTGGCACGAATAGTTACATCTTTCAGTTTTCTCCTTCCATGTCTGCTGAAACTTGTTTACACCTCTGAAGGTCTTTCGCTAGTCCCAGCAAGAATGTCTTTATTTTCTCCTGATAATATACAGGTTCAAGGAATTGAAGTAAGGGACCTGGACAAATTAAATGAGGAGGCTGGGAAAGTATATAGAAACAGGGATTGTAATGAAAGAAATAAATTGGGAAGAACAGTAGCAGTTGCGCTAGAGCAGAACCTGGAAGGACCTAGGATGAGTTTTGTCCCCAGTGGACAGAATGCAGTGCGCACACAGCAGGGTAAAGAGGTTTGTTTTTTGGTAGATTCAGGTGCCTCTCACTTTGTGCTGCATCAAGAATTACTACCCATAGATGATTTTTCTAACAGTAGTAGGAGCTACTGGTCAACAGGAAAAAGCTTACCAATTAAATAAAAATGGAGCTAAGGGTAAAGCAAGAAACAATGGGAGTAAGCGTCTATTGCTGTAAGAAACTTTCTGTATTTTGTTTTGTGGAGAGATCTAATGTAGTGGTTTGTTCCATTCTGTGAGCAGGTGTTCCATCTGGGCTCTGTATCATGCACTGGCCATGCAGTTGTGGAGTACAAATGGAAAAACCCTGCAGACCCTGACAAGAATAGAAGCAGGAGAGAATCTGTGATGGGTGAGAAAGGAAAAGTGCACTTTGAAGTAGGGGACGCCCTGCTGGCACTGCCTTTTGAATCCACCACCAGTGTGTTCCTTCTGTCTCGTTTCAGCCATTTGCTGTCTCTCAGGGGTCGGTAAGTAATAATACATTAGCTTAGAAAGTTTCCCTTTCCCACTTATGGGATTGTCTAAAATAAATGCCTGTGTGAGTGCGTCCATATTGAGTAAAAATCGTGACCTTCTATGTAACTCTTATGTTTAGTGTGTTAACAATTGAGGCCTTGATTGAGTAATCAATCATGATTAATACAATTAGTGCTATTATTTTATAGTGTGGTAACAGTTTGCTAATAAAAAAGGAGAAAGTTGTAAGGGAGCATAGAATGGTAAAAAAGGAAACTTGTGAATGTATATCAGCTTTGGGAGAACCTGTAATAAACCATTTGGATTGTTCATGTCTGAGTCCAAACAAGGACCGAGGTGGACTGAGTGCACAGACCTGCTTTTTTCTGGATGAAGGAACAGGTCTGAGATGGGTGGAATGTATTCAGGGGTCTCTTTAGGGGCTCTGCAGAATGGATACAGAATTTGCTAAAAATAGGGTTAGTTTGTCTTACTGCTTTTTTCTGCGCTTTTATTTGTGTTCCATGCTTGTTGCAGTGTATACAAAAATTGATACAGAATGCTATGAACCGTGCCTTTTTTATTAATAAAGAAGGGGGAGATGTGGAGGAAGATCTAATTGTGAGCAAGTCAGCAAAGATCTGATCAGACTCTTTGATAGACCTTATCTCTATGAAACCCTGGGAGACTGGAGTGTAAGACAGAGAGCAAACAGTGTCTGTAAACAGGAGGTTCTTTTTCTATTCACTGTTAATCTTGTTACACTTAAAAGACCTTTCATCCTTTATCACTGTTGTTTGGGAGAAGCTAGGGCCAATTAACTGATTAGCAGAACTGTTAGAGGAACAGGAACTTCTTGTTTGTAAGTGAATGTTATGTAAGATGTATGCTGAACACAATAAAGGAGAAGCATTCTGATGCTACAAGAAACCATGAGAGCTCTCTTAACTCGACTGAGCGCTGACAGCAGGACAGAAGACCATGTGGGCAGTGGCTAAAGTATGGGACTGCCCATACATTAGCCACACATTCACAGAATACAGCACCACTGAACAGCCCAGGTTGGAAGGGGCCTCAAGGATCATGAATCTCCAACCCCCCTGCCACATGCAGGGCCACCAACCTCCCCATTTAATACCAGACCAGGCTGCCCAGGGCCCCATCCAACCTGGCCTTAAACACCTTCAGGGACGGGGCATCCACAGCCTCTCTGGGCAGCTGTTCCAGCACCTCACCACTCTCATAGTAAAGAACTTCCCTCTGACATCCAACTAAATCTCCCTAACTTCAAACCATTTCCCCTTGACCTGTAGTTATCAACCCTTTCAAAGAGTTGACTTCCCTCCTGTTTATAGGTTCCCTTTAGGCACTGAAAGGCTGCAATGAAGTCACCCCCCAGCCTTCTTTTTTTCCAGGCTGAACAAGACCAGCTCCCTCAGCCTGTCTTCGTAGGGGAGGTAATCAGCCCAGAGGCACGGCTCTCCTCTGGACCCTCTCCAACAGCTCCCTGTCTTTCTTGTACTGATAGCTCCAGACCTGGCCACAGTATTGCAGATGGGGCCTCACAAGAGCAGAGTAGAGGGGGACAATCACCTTCCTGTCCTTGCTGGCCACCCCTCTTTTGATGGAGCCCAGCATCCCATTTGCTTTCTGAGCTGCAGGAGCACACTGCTGGCTCATGTTAAGCTTTTCATTCATCAGGATTCCCAGGTCCTTCTCTGCAGGGCTGCTCTCGAGGACTGCTCCTTCCAGTCCGTATAGATGCCTGGGATACAGGCTTGCTGTCATCTGCAAACTTGCTGAGGGTACAGTCGATGCTATCATCTATGTCATTGGTGAAGATGTTGAAGACTGAGCCCTGAGGGACACCGCTTGTGACCGGCCTCCACCCTCACACAGACCCATTGATTGCAATCCTTTGTCTGCGACCAGCCAACCAATTCTTAATCCACAGAATCCATCCTTCAAATCCACATCTCTCCTATTTAGAGAGAAGGATGTGGTGAGGGACCATGTCAGAGGCTTTGCAGAAGTCCAGGTAGATGACATCCATCGCCCTTCCTATGTCCACCGATGCCTTCACTCCATTAAAGGAGGCCACCAGATCAGTCAGGCAAGATCTGCTGTTGGTGAGGCCATGCTGGCTGTCTTGAATCACTTCTTGTATGTGCCTTAACACAGCATCTGCTCCATGATCTTCCCAGGCACGGAGGTGAGGCTCACCAGCCTGTATTTCCCCAGGTCTTCCTTTCTTCCTTTCTTAAAAATGCAAGTAATGTTTCCCTTTTTCCAGTCAGCAGGAACTTCACCCGACAGTAGTGATTTCTCAAATATGATGGAGAGTGGCTTGGCAACCGCATCAGCCATCTCTCTCAGAACCCTAGGACAGATATCATCTGGCCCCATGGACTTATATATGTTCAATTTCATGAGGAGGTCTCAGACTTGTTCCATTTTACAGTGGAACAGAATCGGCCCCTCTTGCTCACGCCTAGATCGTCAGGGTCCTGACTGACATGGGGAGGAGCTGGACCACCAGTGAAGACTGAGGCAAAGCACTCTTTGAGCAGCTTAGCTTTTTCCATGTCTGAGGAAGCCAGTTCTCCTTGATCTGTCTCTTCCTGTGTATGTACCTGTGGAAACCCTTCTTGTTAGTTTTCACATCCCTCGCCAAGTTCAGCTCTACCTGTGCCTTGGCTTTCCTAATCTCATTTCTACACGTGCGGACAACGTCCCTATATTCTTCCCAGGCTACACAACCCTGCTTCCACTTTCTGTACATTTCCCTCTTTTCCCTCAGCTTAAGCTGCAGGTACTTGCTCAGCCATGCTGGTCAGCCTCCTCCTCTGCTCAGTTTCTTCTGCTGAGGGATTGAGAGCTCTTGCGCTCTCAGAAGGGTGTCCTTAAAGAGCTGCCAGTTCTGTTCTGTGCCCACGCCTTAAAAATGCTTTCCCAGGAGATCCTGCCCAGCAGTTCCTTGATCAGCTATAAGTTTGCTCTCCTGAAGCTCAGAGCCCTGACTCTACTTTCTGCTGGGCCTACGTTCCTCCAGATCACAAACTCCACGGTCATTACAGCTCAGGCTGCCTGCAATCCTCCACTCTGGTGAGCACCAGGTCCAGTAAGGCTTCACCTCGGGTCGCTCTGTCTAGTACCTGGACAAGGAAGTTGTCCTGGACAGACTCCAGGAATCTCCTGCATTGTCTGCCACCTGCCATGCTGCTATCCCAGCAGATACCCGGGTGGTTGAAATCCCCCATCAGGACAAGAGCCCGCGAGCACGACACCTCCTGCAGTTGAAGCAAGAAGGCCTCGTCAACAGGCTCCCCCTAATCAGGTGCCTGTAGCAGACCCCAACCACTAGATGCCCTTTACTGGACTGATCCCTGATTTTCACCTATAAGCTCTTAGCCTGGTCATGGCTGTTACTCAGACACACTCTTCACAATCTATCCACTTCCTAACATAGAGGGCAATTCCACTGATTAAAGACAGACTCCAAGTATAAGCCTGGCTACTGTTCATCAGTCTTGCTTCTCTGTAGTGCGAGCTCAAATGCTGCCTAATTGGCAACATCCCAGAGATGTATTTAAATGAATTTCAGAAGATGCTTTTCTATTTTGAAAGGCAAAGCCACTCATAGGTTGGCTTTTCCTGAGTGACAAAACCTGTGTTTAGAAAGACATATTTTTTCTAGAAAGCACATGAAAATTAGATGTTTTTACATTTTCCAGATCTCAAGAATGGCGAAAAACAACGAACATAAGGAAGCAAACATTTTATTAAGATAGAGTTGTGAAAGGAGAATTGTTGTCCAGTGTGAGAGTCTGCACACATGTCGTAGCACTCGGTGGTTGTTTGGTGGTCTTTTTGATGACAGCTGTCGTCTTCCTCACTGTGTGCTCTTTGACATGGGTCAGGTTGGAGGACACTTAGCTGGCTGTGGCTGCTTGTCTTATCGGCTAGGACTTCTTCCTCCAGTCTGTTGCTTCTTTGTTAATCTGTGGTTTTCTGTCCTAGCCAGCTGTCTCGCATTGCATTGCAGACATAGGGTAGCTAGCGATGTTACTTGCTGAAACAGGAGACCCGCTGTCTGCACTAACTGTCCAAGTCTGTACTAAAGCATCTGTTATTGGCAGCCAAAAGCTGGATTAGCAAGGTCAGATCTGTAGCTGCTGATCCAGCACCCCATGAAAGCACATAGCTTTTAACCTCACTTGTTTTCCTTAATTCAAGGGTTGTCCAGCACTGGAGTCTGCTGCCTTGTAGAAGTCCATCTTCCTGTCCGTATTAGCCTTCATGAGTGCTGCCAGGCGGAAGAACCTCCGTCCAGATGTGCCCTCCTGTCTGTAGAGATCCTCCAGCAAGGAGAGGCATCTGCTCTGTTGAAGCAGCCTGGCTTGCTTCTTCCTCCTGCCACACAAGAGAAACCGCTGGGCCCAAAGGCATGGCTGTGAAGCACTGAGTCAGACAGGGCAGGGGAAAGCAGGGCAGCGGTGCTAGATGGCTACACTGCTGGAGGAAGGGAGCTGATGCCAGGAGGGCAGCCGGGATGAAGGAGGCAAAGGAAGAAGTGCTGCTGGCACCTCAGCACAAGCTGCTTTTTACCCAAAGGTGTGCATTCTTCTCCCATGCTGCACACAGGAGACAGCGTGAGGCTGTGCCATCCCTGGCTCAACCCACACATCATGCCTGAATGCCTCAGTCCTGCTAAGGCTTGGGAATGGGCTGAAACCCAGGCAGGCTTGGGCCTGGATGCATGGGATCAGGTACAAAATGGCTCTTCCTCTCCCATGTTGTCCCTTCTGCTGCTTACTGAGCCTCCTGTAGAAGGGAGAATGCTCTGCCAGTGGCATGAGAAGTCTGCTGCAACCCTTCCCACAGAGACTTGACAAAGGCCCAGACATGGGTCTGGGGGAACTGCTTTTCCAGCAGGCTTAGTGCCTGCCTGCTCATTTTCCTGGCCAGCTTGACACATCCCATCTTACTGCAGACCTTCACAGGAAGAGGGAGGCATGCAGATACAGAGGACTTGCCCAAGTCATGCAGAGTCTGCAGACAAGGACTGAGGACTGGCTACGGCATGAATATTCCCTGCCAGCAGGGAAAGCATCTGGCTGCATGCCTCAGACACCCTTCTGCTTTTTCCTGCCTCTTTACCTCTCCTTTGAGGCTGAAGAAGATGGCCTCATCAAAGCGGTCTATGGCATTCTGTTTTTTCTCTAGTGAGTTCTGCAAGACCTCTGCTTCATTCAGCTTCATGAGGGCTTTGAGTAAGCAACACAAACAGCAGGTGAGCTGTGCGGAGCCCCTGGCCAGCCCCATCCTTCCCTGTTGCCTTCTGCAGCATCTGCCATAGCAGGGCCCATGTTCCTCTTGGTCATGCCTGCCCTAACACAGGCCCATGAGCTCAGAGCATGGGCACTGAGGGAGCCCTCAGCCATCCTCCATGCTAATGCAGCTTGTGCTGGCAAGCAGGGTGACTCACCATGGGTCTGTTGGAGACGTGCAGGTAGGCAGCCACAGCCACACACTCCAGCAGGTAGTAGAAGCATTGCCCACTGCTGTGTAGTGGCAAGCCAGGGGCACTAGCACTGCTTCAGCGATGGCTTCACACTGGCAGGAGCACTGGCCACTGTCCCTGGCAGCATTGCCTGCTCACCCTCTGCCAGAATCTCCTCTGCAGGGAGGGTCCTAGCCCTCCGCAGCTGTTCTGCAGAAACTACCAAAGCCTCCCAGCTGCTCCAGTTGTCCTTGTCAGCAGAGGCCTGGCAGCTCCCCTGCTCCTAGGGGCTGGAGATGCCAAAGTGGTGGCAGGCCACAAAGTCTCCTCCGTTGCACGCCTGGCATTTGTGTGTGTGCCTCTCCAGGAAGGCGGCACACTCACGGTGAATGCTGACCTTCTGCCTCGTGGGCCACAGTTCGTAAGCTGTCTCCCACAGCAGTGGACTGCAGAAGGCCAGGATTTCAGACTGCTGCTGCATCGTCTCCGTGCTCACAGATAGGCTCTTCACCCCTGCAAGGCAATGAGTCCTGGCCTCAGACAAAGCTAGGGCCAGACCTCAAGGCTGCCCCAGCTGGGGCAAAGGCCACACTTTGGTGCATGCTGCTGTCTGAGCCCGGCCTGTGCTCTGCCCACAAGCACAGTGGCAGAGGCACTTCCAGCAGTCACTGAGAATCTCCCTCTGCACAAAGCTAGGTGAGCAGGGCCCTGTGGAGCCATAGTTCTTCTGGGCCCACACTGCAGCCATCACTTACTGCTTCTTGCCTCCCCAGAGGTGGACAGCCCCTCTGTAGCATCTTGCTTGCCTTCTGGCTTCTTGATGTTCACTCATTTCAGGATGTTGTCCTCCACCAGCATGTCCAGCAGTGAATTAATCCTGTGCCTTTTGCTACTGGGAACAGTGTGAACCAGCTGCTGGGTGGTAAACACCGGCCCTATGATGGCTGCAAACTTCAGACATCTGCTTCTCCAGATTGATCTGATCCAGCTCAGCCAGTGCAATCTCTGCCAAGAAGAAGCAACACGTCTTTGTCTTACCTGTCCCTGAGCCTGAGGTTGGAGAAGCCGGACGATTTCTCCAGAGGAAACAGGGAAGGCTTTGGCCTCCTTTCCTCAGGATGGAACCTGCTGGGCAACTAGAGCCCACGGTCAATATTTTCAAAATGGCTCTGTCAACTGACCGTCACAGGCCACAGGAGCCAGGGAAAGCAGAGACACTCAGACAAACTTCCCAACCAATGACTGGGAGGGCATGATCCAGCAGGTATGCGTGTCCCGCTGTGCAACCTACTAGATCTGCTCTGGGTTCATGCCCAGCAGTGCACACAGAGAGTACAGAACATTTTCACTAGCCCAGAGCTGAACTTGGAGTTCCCCCACCCATGATGTGCAGCTCACTAGTTGGCTCTGCCCACAGGGGAAAACCACAGCTGTAAGAGCGCAGGTCTCTTCCTGCTTGGGCTGGAGTCACCTTCCTGGCAGAGCCTTGAGGCTGAGAGGGCAGCTCTGCAGCACACAGGTGCCCAGCCTCTCTCTTACCTGCACCCCAGGAAAGGAAGCTGGGGCACAGCCATAAACTGGACAAGAGCCACTCAGCTCCTCACCTTTCAAGGCCACCAGCAGTATGGGGTTCTCCAGGCTCATGTCTGGTCTGAGGGTACAGATCCTTTCGCTGTCATTCCCGGTACCCTAACTCGAGGCAGCAGTGACAGCAGGTGATGCCTTGGCTGCAGAAGATGGGAAAAGCAGGGGGAGCATGAATAAGGTGCAACAAGTCATACCCATCATGGTCAGGCACACTGCCTGGCCTGCACTGAACAGGGCCAGCAAGCAGGGCAAGCTGGTCGATTCCCAGTGCAAGCTTTCATTTGCATTCCCCCCCCAGCTCTCTTCTGTCTTCGCACCAGCTTCAGACCAAATGCCCTTCAGTCAAAACTTCTGGGCTTCTCAGATGGAGAATGAATGTTGTGCAACAGAATGTGGTGGTGATGCTGCCTTCAACAGCACTACCTCCAGAGCCAGGGAAGTTGCCTCTGATCCTCCAGAAGGCAAAGCCTGTGCAGCCTGCCCCTTAGCAATGGTGCTCTGCTTGGCATTGCTCTTGCAGTGGCATTCCCACCGTGCTCTTCAGTTCCCAAGGCCCTTGTGAGGACTTGAGGTTTTGGAGCAGTTTCCCACTCCCCCAGATGGGCTTTGCTCTCACAGGAGCTGAGCTGGTGTTTTGCCAAGGGAGCAGCAAGGTATGCAACAGCCCACACCTCTGCCATGGCAAGTTCTGCCCTGCTGCAGGGTCAGCCTCTGCCCAGAGTCACTGGGGAGACACAAGGCACGGCTGTGCGGGAGAGGATGTTGCCACAGCTGATTGGCAACAAGAGTGCTTACCAATCAGGCTCTGCCAGTTGTCCTTTGTCCTTTGCATGTTGTTGCATCTCAGGTAGCATAGCAGTTCCTCACAGTAATATGGGATGCCAGAGCTTCTCTGGATCAGGAACCAGGGCAGGAGCACAACCAACACCAAGGAAGTAAGGTGCAGCACAGTTTGGATGGGTGGTGAGTCACTCAGACCTCGCAGCCTTTCTCGCTCTCGAGACAAGGGGATATTCAGAAGTCTCTCCTCAGCCACCTCCTTCTCCAGGAGTTTACCAATTTTGTTTCTGCGAGACTGTAAAGTCTTCTCTAACATCAGTTGCCCGGCAGAAGGAGAGAACTTGGGCAAAGTTCCTGGAGGGCCATGACCCAGCCCTAGCCTGGGTCACAGTACGCATGCCCTGCAGAGGCCCTCATTGAGCTAAGAAGGAAGGCCTCAGCGGGTGGCAGGTCTGCGTCTGCCGCCTGGCCCGCAGCAAGGCTTTTCTGCCCCGCTGCTCCTACTGGAAAACAGGCAGAGGGTAAGCAGTGCTTCTGAGATGGGCCACCTTGCTTCCTCTCAGCTCCAGAGCTGGAGCACTTTCCGTCTCTGTGCTTGGCCCAGGGACAAAGGAGAAAAGTAGTTGCTCACAAACCCGAGAAAGCGGGTGCTGCTTGGGAGGGTCTGCAGTAGGGTTTTTTGGGAGGCTGCAGTACAAGGGCTGGGGACAGTGGCACCCAGACTGCAGTGTTCCACAAACACCAGGGACGGGCAGGGGAGGGGTGCCAAAGTGACAGCTCCGAAGTGCTTACCTGTACTTAGTAGCCTGGTCTACAACGGCCAGCTCGGCAAGTAAGTGGCTCTTTCCAGAGCCTGGAATGCCCACAGATACCAGGATCTGTGGTTCTTCTAAAAGCTCATAGGCCTCCAGGCAGCAATCAAAGGTTTCAATCTCCTCCTCCCAACCTGTGCAGACCCACAAGAAAATGAGCTGCTGCAGCGTGCCGAAAAGCGGGGAGCCCTTCCAATTCTCTCCCCTATCCCGCAGCAGAGAGGGAAGGAGCAAGGAAGCGGCTGCGTGGGGTCAGCTGTGTGCCTGGGCAGCACCCAGCACAGCCCCTGGCACTGCGCAAAGGGAAGCAATTGGGCTTTAGGTGAGTTTTCCACTTACCCAGCAAGGGACCGTAGTGTGACCTCTCCTTGGCAAGGCCAAAGTCATATTGGCTAGAAGGGAGAGAAAAAAAGTCACTTAGTTGGTCAGAAGCTATTTGCACACAGAGCCTGCTGTGGAGGAATGGAACCCCCCCCCCCCCTCGAGCAGTATGTTACCCAGAGCACATTCCCCTGACCAAAGCTCAAGGTGACACACTAGGACAGCCTCAAGCATAAAGAAGCCCAGCAGCCATGGCAGGACAGCCGAAGCTAACAAAAGTCCCTTGTAGGATACAACAACCAAAGAAATCCAAGATGAGGAAAGAAGCCAGGCTGTACTGCTGGCTAGCTGACTGCTTTGCTAGCCTGGACAAGTATAACAAGCCTCTTGGAAAGGAGGATCTGTGTCTCTTAGCGGCTTGGGATGTCCAAGCTCCTGGCACCTTTGGCTCAAGTCTTGCAGTAGTTTCCAAGAGACCATAGCATTTGTGTTCAAAAGGCCCTCCAACAAGGAGGTCAAAGCTGGGCCCAGAGGAACAGCAGAGGACCGAGCAGGAACGCAGAAGGAGGCAGAACATGTCAGCAGCCCACCTTTCCCCAGTGGAACACGACTGATCCAAAGCTTCCTGCTGGGAAGCAACTGGGGAAAAAAACCCACCCCATGTAGCAGAATGACCTGCTGGCTTAGTCTTACACATGGCGGAGGAAAGCACAACACAGCAAGCTCAGAGGAATGCTGCTCGGACAAAGCCCACAAGGCTAGCCTGTGTCTCCAAAGACAGGCCAGCCTTCCCCAGTCCAGTGTCATCACTTCCACTCTCTTAGCAGCAAGAGGCACAAGGGCAGAGAGGCAGAAAGCAGACCCACCCCAGAGCTTCCGATCTTCTCAGCCACAGGGAAGGGAGGTCTGTGAGAGACCAGCCTGGTCTCGCTGCAGAACTCCTCTCTGCCAGCCAAAGCTGTACCCTTGAGGCCCCTCTCCCCTCACTTGCACGGCTCAGAGAACACTTACTGCTTGGTGATCCCCATGTATTGATAGATGGTGACGGAATCGGTAACACTTTTCATGTCTCTCTTTGGCAACTCTTTGAAGCAGTAGCTGAGCAGGCGAGAGGCTGCGTAGTCTCTGCATCACAGGACACCATCCCTGGGTAGGCCATCATCATGCGGGCAGCCAAATTCACCTTAAAGCCAAGGGCTACCAGAGAGAAAGAGCATATGTCAGTGCAGTTGGGAAACCTTCAAGGCCAAGGGCAACCTCCCCTCCTGGGCACAAGACAACCCAAATGCAGGGTAAGTGGACCCAAAGGGAATCACTTGTCTCTGAGCCCATCCTCCTGCCCCAAAGCCCCAGTGGGCTGCAGTGTGCCCTTGCCTCAGCCCATCTGCCTTGTCCAGACCGACGTGCTGAAACAGACCCATGCCAGCCTCACATTCTTAAGACAAAGGAGCCCTACCTGTGTGTTCAAACCTCTCAGGATGGTCACTGAGGCCACAGAACGCCGTCCCGCTGCTGACCCCGACAGAAACTTGCCTGGCACACAGAGAGTGACGTGCATTTAGCAGCAGCCCTGCTACAGTTGTGCTCACCCTGTTCCATCTCTTCCCACCTCTCCCCTCCTTGGCACTGGGACCACACACACCAGCATAGGTCTTGGAGACTTAGAGAGCTTGGGGTGCAACATGCCCTGGTGGCAGGGGATGTAGGTAGGGCACATGCAGGACCATTTGGGCCCTTCCCCAAGGCCTGATGGCTGCAACCTGCACCAGGCCACAGGCTCTTCTCCTGAGTGGGGAGGCAACTGGTGCTGCCTGCACACCACCCACAATGGCAGTGACTGGAGGTCGAGGGACTGGGCTCAGGCTTTGTTCCTGGCCCCATTGCCCAGAGAAGCCTATCTCTGGCACTGATGAGCTCTGTGCTCTGTCGAGGGCTCTCTCCGGCATGGTGACCTGGGGGTCTGTGCCTGGCTGCTGTGGGCTAATCTGCCACCTCTGAGATGCTGCCTCCTTCCCACCAGGGGCAAAGCAGGACGAGCCAGGGGGCATGTCTCTTGCTCATCAGTCCCCTCGTGCCATCCCAGGCAGCACACACATCCCATAACATGCACTCACTGGAGTTTTCTCAGCTCTGTGGAGGCCATGTGGAAGATCTGCATAGCACATTCCAAGGCATGGGTGCTCTCACAGGCCAACTTTTCTCCAGGAAATCCAAACACACAGAGGAAGGTGCAGCCCTGCAAAGAAGAGGTACAGTACGTCTTGTTTTACAATACTGATGGTCAGCAGCTGATGCATTCTGCCATAGGCACTGGGGAGACCAGCAGAGCTTGAGGTCAATCCACAGCCACAGATCCCAGCAGCACAAGAGAGCTACTTCCCATTCTCTTGCTGCCAAACAGACAGAGGCATCCTGGGGGTGGGATGGCTGTCACACACTCACTTTGTCAAACAGAAGAGTTCTGTTGATTCACTCTTGTGAGAGCTGATGATTTCTGAAATCATACTGCTGCTATCACTGAGACTGCTGCTGAGCTCCATTACGCTGATCTTGTCAGCGAACTGCAGCTGGACAAAGAGGCTGGTGACCGGCTGTAGCTCAGAGCACAGCTTCAGTGGCACGTTCTGATAAAGCTGCAAGAGAAGAGCACAACAGCTTTGCCAGCCTGCTCTTCTGGGGGCTTCTCTGGGCCCACAGCAGACACTGAGGGACAGCAGGTGTGCTGGCAACGCCAGGTACTACTATAAGATAGTGAAAGTCCTCCCAGGTCCCGAGTCCTGGCGCAAAGCTACTCTGGCAACATTCTGTCCTGTGACACGTGCGGGCACGAGGGGAGACTCTTTGCCATCCTCCAAGCACCTGAGAGGGATCTGGTCCCCTTGCTCCCTCCCCCCTGCCTGTGCAACCTCCAAAACTACGGCCATGCAGAAGACAGGGAAGTCTACCTCTCACCACCCGTGTCTCTCAGAGGCGCAGCACAAACGGACAGCTTTCGGGCACGTCTGGCCCCAGCAGCTCTAGCATCTGTTTTCCTTGGGCTCTCGGCTCAGACTGCACTTTTCTTTGGCTGCCCATTTTCCCGAGAGCTCCACACCGTCTCCTGCGCCCTCCCTACATGCAGCCACCAGCAATAGTGGCCATACCTTCTGGAGAACAGCTGTCGATATGTGCTTCTCCAGCCTCGCTGCCACTTCAGGATCACCAGAGCTCATAAGAACTGGCCTTTGGAGGGCTAAGGAAAGGAAACACAGGCTGTCACTGGCAGGGCAGGACTGCAGGGGCTTGGGAAGCTGGACATGGCAAGGGAGAGATTCTCCTGTGCTTGTTCCTGTTCCTGTCTGAAGCAGGCAGGACCCACCTTTCCAGCCAGTCACAGGACAAGGAACTCACCCGTCCCTTCCAAATGCCAATCCTCTCTGTACATATTCAGCTGGCCTATAGCATCTTGGTATTCTTGGTGAGCTAAGTGCCTCATTCCCACAACCTGAAGACACACAAGAGGAAAGAAATGCCACTGGCCTCCCCAGAAGCCCCAGGGCACAGGGCCTGCCCCTCTCCTCTCATTTCCCAGACAAGGGTAAGCCCACCTCCATGGACTTTCAGCTGAGGTGCAACGCCAACAGCTTCAGCTCTCTGCCTACGCTTATGGTTAGGGCTGTGGCCACGTTCAGCCTCTCAGCTGTCTCTCCACCCAGGTGCGGGTCTTCCAAAGGGCTCGAGGCCCCACCATTCACCCACCTTCACAGCCCTTCTGCCAGCAATACACTCGGCCCTGATTCGTTGCTGCTCACACAGCTCCCAGCAGGTCTGTGACAGCACAATTTCATAGGCAGCCGAAAGGCTTTGGGCCTCGATAACTTCGTCCAGGGCCTGGCTGCAGATGAAGTACTGATGATCCCCGCCTCTGACAGATATGAAGGAGAGAATCCCAGCGGAGATCCCTGGAGAGAGAAAGACCAGCGGCGTTAATACAGGGAACCTTTGGAACTTAGTGGCCCCCAGCTGCACAGAAGCTCAGCTGACGCCCAGCCTGGAAACAGGCATCAGGGAGGGGAAGGGTCTCATGTGTCCTTCTTGGGGCCATACCCACACAGGTCCCAGAAACGGGTGTCTACAAAGGGGCAAACAAAGTCAACACTGACAGTGCGTTGGCACTGCCGGGCGTCTGGGCCGGTGGCCTACAGCGCAAGCCCAGCAGAGCAGCAGCTTTGAGCAGCGTCTGCTCTGTTTACATGAAGGCAGGTTGCAAGTGCCTGCCTGAGCAAGACAAGAGCCTTTCAGAGAGCTGGGGAAGGGAGACCTTGAGGGGAAGAGAAGGGAAGAAAAGCAAACAGGGAGACCCAGAGAGAGGAGGATAGAAGAGGTCCTGTGGGAGTCCCAGTGAAGTCCCTGCCCGCAGTCTGCTGCCCAGACATGCTGTCTGTGGTGCAAGGAGAGCCTGCAAAAGCCCGGCTCAAAGCTGTTAGGCAAAGCAGTTCCCCTTTGCTTGCCATGAAAAGCAGCAACACTTGGCTGTTCAGCTCCTGGAACTTGAGGGAGCGTTCCAGAGGTGACACATCCCTTATCCAAGGGGCAGGCAGGACAGAAGGGCCTGTCTGGGGTCCGGGTGTGGGATCTACCTCCCAATGGGGTCAGACATTGGGGGCTGTGCTCTGGGACCCTCACTGGGAACGAGGGGCCTGTGCTACAGCTGATGCAAGGCAGGCAGGGAAGGAGTCCTGGCCTCCGCTGCCCTCGCTGCCTCCTGCTTGCCCTGCAAATGCTGGCAGGGGAGGCTCTAGAGAGTACCGGTGCTGACCCATCTGTGCCCGTACCTATCTTCAGGTGGAGCTTGAGACCCATGTGCGTGTCATGAGTGCTGTACTTCTGGATTTTCTTGGAGCACTGCAGCGCCAGGTTGATGGCCATAGGCAGCTGAGGCTGTGCTGCTCTCCAAAGCACCCGCACAGCATCCCCTGGGGAAAGGGAAGGGAAGGTGAAGGCTCTCCCGAGGGCTGACTCTCCCTGACTTGCACCCAGCCATAGGGACAGCAGCAAGCAGCTGGCTGACTTGCCAAGGAAGATGGGACTGTGGGAGGCCATCATCCTGAAGGACTTTCGGGGCAGCCTGGCCTCAGGGACCCCTCCCATCTGCCAGGCCAGCCACAGCGACCTCCAGGGCACCAGAGCAAGAGGGAGGGTGGTGGGGGGCAGCAGTGAGGCACCTCCCACTGCCAGTGCCACTTGACACTCAAAGAAAGGGCTCCCTCCCCCCCCCACTTCTCCTATACCTCAGCGCTCCTGTAGAAGCCCTGCTCAAAGCTGGAAGCAAAGCAGTTCCCCTTTGCTCTCTGCAAAAAGCAGAGTGGAATCCAGGAGGCTCCCACAGGAGACGCTCCGCATCAGCAGAGCGCTAACTCTGCCTCCCCCTAACAACACACCAGACTTCAGGATGTCTCCTCCAAAATCCAGCGCCACTGCAGACAAAGAGAAAGAAAAGCAGAGTTAAAAGGATGCCTTCTATCCAGGAACCACAGGAAGAGCCACAGTGCCCGGAGAGGACCACCGTGGCGGTGCAGGACCAAGGCACGGCTCCAGAAAGCCTTGCTCCCAGGGCTGCTATGGCCACAGCCCTGGAAGCCGCACAGCCAGCAGAGAGGCAGCGCCTCGAGATATGGTGCACGGCATGGTGGGAACAGGAGGGCACCTCTGGAGAGCGTCTGCTCCAGCTCTGTGCACCGCTCCACTCAAGCAGAGCCACCCAATGCCACTTGCCGGGGTCACATCCCCAGGCCTTGTGAAGACCTCTGTGTGGGCCTAGGTGACCCCCTGGCCTTCCTGGGCAATCTGTGCTGCAGCTTGGTCAGCCTCACCGCAGAGGTTTCTCCTGCCCAGCGGAGCCTCCCGCCTTTCAGTTTGTGCCCGCCGCCTCTTGTCCTGGTGCCGGGCACCCCACCAAAGACAGCTTGGCTCCGGCTCCTCGCCCCTTCAGGGAGGCAGGAGAGGGCAGCTCAGCACGGCTCTCTCCACAGTGAGCGAGCCTCGGGGCTCGATGCCCGACAGCCCAGCAGCACGGCTCTTACCATCCAGAATGTCTCCCATGGAGGCACTGAGGACATGCGCCAGCTCCTCAGCTCCTCTCTCTTGTCCGTTCTTCTGGACACACTTCTCTGCCAAGGCAGTGAAACCTGCTGGAAGGACACCCACAGATCAGGACGCGTCTGGGTGCACCCCTTCCCTGGCCCCAGCTCAGTGCTCGTCACAGCCATGGCTGACGGCCCAGGAGAAGCCGCCTGCTCTTTGGGCAGCACGGCAGGAGGCCTGCGCAGTGACAAGAGGGCAACCCTCTTACTGCTTAACTCTTCAAGGCGGTCAGAGTACTGTGCACTAAAGTGCCCTCTTGTGTTTCCTTTCTGGCTGCTAGGAGAGTCTTTAAAAACACTTAAGAAATTTCTCATGGAACGCACACTGTATTCGTAAGAATAAACACGTACACAAATATCAACAGTTGCAATTAGACAGAACACAGAGATATTCTGAAAATATTTTCAGGAACCAGACTTGTATGCTGCTATCACATTTCGCGTTGCAAAACAAGGTGTTCAAGTAGTTGTAGGGTTTGTTGGTCACTTGTCCTTCATTGTACCAACTCAGTGCTCCTACTTTTGTATCTAACTTGGAGAATAAATCAAGAGAACATCAGCAGAAGAGAGCAACCTATCTAAACAGGCGTAGAACAGTCCCACTTCTCACATTTTTACGTTGGTCCATTTTCCAACGTAGTAACTGTGAAACAGCAATAAAGCAAGGTTTTATGTTCAAAGAACAACTTGAAGAAGTAGTTAGCGTATTTTGCATGCAAGCATCATCCTTGTTTTGTCAGCTGAATAATGGCATTACTCTTGCCCCACTGAGAAAGAACTGCCCCCCTGAGGAAAGGGAGACTTCAGGGTTCAGATCCTGAAACACTGCTGCGCTTTTGCTATGATTTGTCAGAGGTGAGAGGGTCTACTGCTTTCTATTTTTTGGATCTACCAGCATGCAGAACTGGACGTATGTGCAGAATTGGGCAGCCTGTGTAACACTGTTGTTGTCTTTCCCAGGGTTCTTGTATCACTGATCATAGAAACGTTTTAGGTAGCCTAACTGGGTAGCCTACCACTGCCATCGAACCAGACTGATGCCTTCGTTTCCTAAAAACAAGATCACGTATCCCACTGGTTTTCAATTTTGGTTGCTCTATTTAATTTATATCTTAATAAGAAATATTTTTTTAAAACACAAGCTCTTCTTCAGTGATGTAAGTTAACAGTTTTATGTAGCTGATATGCAGCCCAAGCCAATTCCTCTTCCCTCGATGCAACTCAGGTGAGCCAAAAGGTTGGACGCTCGTGCTCCATTACAGCTTGGAGGAGCATGCTGAATTTAGGCCCGAATTTAGATCTGGGGCAGGAAGGAGCTGCCTCCTTACTATCTGGTTGCTGTATTGACGGGTGAGGTGCTGACAGTTAATCAGCGTAAAAGTTGCCCACAGGGAGGGCACTCGCCCTTCCTCTCTTGTTCATACCCACACTTTATCATAGGATTGCAGAATCACAGAATGGCTTGGGTTGGAGGACACCTTAAAGGCCGCCGAGCCTGTAAGGCTGCCCCTCTGCTCTGCTCTCGTGAGGCCCCACCTAGAGTACTGCATCCAGCTCTGGGGCCTCAACACAGGAGGGACATGGACCTGCCTGAGCAGGCACAGAGGAGGGCCACGAAGATGATCAGAGGGCTGGAGCACCTCCTCTAACGAGGACAGGCTGCACTGAGCAAAGGCGAGTGTCTTCAGCCTCATCTACAAAGGTTGTGCTGAAAGTGATGCCTCCTGGTTATTTCCCTGGAGACTGCCATAGCTACATAGAGCACAGTAACGCTGTGTGATAGAGCAAACACCATTTTTCCACACAGTTAACACCATCAGCCAGGCACTGTCACCAGCACTGACCAGGAGCCTGCATGCTGTGCTTGTAAACATCTGCCCCAGCGGAGGTCCCCGACCGTCACTGATGCCACTGCTGAAACACAGCATCTCGCTGTGCTCCTCGCTGTGCTCGCTCCGCTCTTCGCTGCGCACAGACGCTCACTGACACCGACGACCACCGCTTCTTCCCCGCGGAGCAGCTCAGCCCCACGCTTTTCTTCCACCCACACTTCCGTCGTATGGAACGCCGCCCCGCCCCCTCGCGGGCTCTCATTGGTCAGCGGCGGCTTCGCCGGCTCCGATTGGCTGAGCCGCAGCGCGCGGGAGCGGCCGCTGGGAGCCGGCCGTTGGAGCCGCGGCTCTCCTCACAGATCGCCGCTCCCGGAGCTCGGGCTGCCCCTTAGGAAACCGCGGCGGCAGCAGGTGCTGTCCGGGCAGCAGCCAGACGGAAGCCGCGGCACAACGGGAGCGAGTGCTGAGCACAGCTCCGCCATTGTGTGCGGGAGAGCGGTCCCGGGACACGGAGAGGAGCCCTGCGCGGCCCCAAGTGTTGGAGATACCCAGATAGTTCATCAGGACGGTATCTCTGATGAAGCAGATTTTATTCGCAGCTGCGATGGCAGGCCTCCTGCAAGCAGGAGAGCACCTAGAAAACAGCGTTATAGGTTCTGTGCACTGTTGCCCAAAGCCTGTCTCTTTCTCCCCTGGTTCCTCGTTGCTGAGTACTGTAGGTTCACAGTCTTCCCCCTAACGCTTCACTAAACGTGTAAGTGGTGCACAAACATAAATCTTTGCTGGCTAAGCATAAATCTCTAATTAATTAACTGATTTCTGGCCCTCACTCCACACTCGGTCACTGTTTCTGGATATCTGTTTGTCCTCCCTTGCATAGAGATGAGCTCGGAAGGAGGACAGGAAGTATTTTGATGCCTGCCTGTCGCATCCCAGCCTTCTCACAGAGTGAGACAGTCCAGCCTTGTGTAGAGATCCTGGCTTCTTTCATGTTTATTAAGACTGTTTTTCTTTTGCTGGGAGTTTCTTGTCCTAACAGAACAACCCTACAGTATGTTTTCTTATCTCTAATGCTATACCCACGTTGTTTGGAACATTTAACAACTATTGCAGTTTTGCAAGAAATAATTAATCACATAATTCAGCACTCATGTTTCTAAAACATGCTACCAACACATACAGTACTTCATACAGTATTTCTACTTTTTAGACCAACTATTTCTAAGGATAAGTTACAGAATACAAATACATTATGTTCTACTTCTTCAAACCAGTTGCCCTTTTAAATATCTAATGCAGAAATAACATCCATTCCCACAATTCCCTAATTCCCCCTCTCCCTGTAGTATCAGTATAGTATCCCCCTGTAGTAGCAGGACTCCTGTACTACAATCAAAGAAGTAAATATGGGCACAATTGTTCCCTTCCATTTGCTGAACCAGGACTCCAACTATCCAGTGATAGAAGTATCTATTCCTGAATTTTCTGCCAATTCATGAGCAAGAGTGGTAAGCCCTTGCAATGCTTTAGTTATTGTACCATCCAGGGCTGTGTTATTGGGGATGAAGGTGCAACAGCGGGTGCCCAGCATTGCACACAGACACCCTTTTTCAGCTAGTATTGTATCAAGGGCAATCCTGTTTTTCCAGGCCATTCTACTTGTAGCATCCGATTGTTCCACAATTCCCTTTATTGCCTTCTTTGTGTAGTCTATAAATCTCTGTTGGTTGTACTAGATGTAGTTAATCCAATCTATGTTTCTGCTAACTGTCACCCACCAGAACAGTGACTCAAACTCTGCAGCAATTTGATTTCTCACCTTACATTCATCAGAGACACCTCTAGGCACTCCAATTGAATCTATATACATATTGTATCATCAAATGAGACCCCTAAGCCCCTTTTATTCCTTCGGGATGTGTGTGACACCACCCTTTTGAATGCCAGGGTGAATGATACAGCTAGTTGAACAAGCGCACAGGTACCTCTCCAATTTGATGGGAGAGTGGACCATAAGATCTTCCCACCACAATACCACCAGAGATCCGCTCTAGAGATTCCCAATTTCGAATAGTTCCCTGCTGAATCTTCTGTAACGTTCAAAGTCTCACTGCATAGGGAGCAATTTCCTATAAGCCTGTTGCCCTTACAACCTGCCTCGAGAGGCAAGCTGTATGGTTACCTATGGCTGTGGAGAACGCAGGAGGGACTTCGGCATCCACCTCAGGCATTGGAGGGAACAATAAAGAGAGCGATTTATGGGCTTTGTTTCCCCAGACGGTTTTCTCTGGTACAGAGCAACCATGCATCGCATCCCTTGGGGATCCTTGGTCCACCCCAGTGGAAGGGGTACCACCTGGGCTACCGTCCTGATGCACAAGCAGAGCAATTGCTATGGTTGAGACACTGGACAGTATACTTAATCCATTGTACCCAGGCATTTACATCCCCATACGCTGTCTCAATTTCAAACGTTTGTCTGAGATCCTTTATTTCTGCAACTGTTACAACCGCAGGGCTTTTTGGGGAGATTTTCCACTCTCTTTTCCCTATCTTGCATATTCTGAGTAGGATCAGGGAGTGAATGCCATATAGCTATCCTGAATCTGGCTACTGGATCTTTTCCACCTATGTCTATTTCAAGGCCAACAGTGATGTTAATAATACTGTCAGCCTTGTTAATTGTTGTTGCCACTGGATTATGTTGTAAGGCTTGGCAGTCTGGTTGGACAACCCCTTTAAACATACTAATCTGGTCTTTCAATGTATGTGCCCATGAGGCATCAAATATCTCAGGTGTGTATGTCCAGCCTCGGTAGATAATTGTCCACTATACATTATTCCACCCATTACAAGGAGATCCCCTATTCATAGCTAGTTCAGGACATAGGTTTTTATATACATTACTCAATCATTGTTGAGTATTTAGGCTCCCACAGGCTATCAAATGACAGGCACCAAATGTGACAGTCTGAGGCATTTCTTTCCTTGTCACATTCATCCAAATCTTAACCTCCCGATCCCCTCTGTAGGTCACCATTTTTTTCCAAGCAATCAGTTGACTAAGACATTCCTTGAAGTGGATTATTATCAGGACCAAAACTACTAATTGCTCCCTCCCCATCATCATTGTCAACCATAAATCTCTAAATAGTTACTATAGTGAAAAATTCCATTCCCACACAAACACACTGCTCTCCCCTCCCCAGTGGAATGTGGGGTTGGGATGTGGAAAGTAGGGTTGGGATGAGGGATGGGGGATGTGGTTGTGTGATTGGCCGTAGATTTGGGATGGATCGAGGACTTGGGTCCCCCACTGCCACAGCGCTGCTGCCAGCATCTGGGCTGTGCCTCTCCCAGCCCTTCCACTGCTGCTCCCGTTGCCCCCTGAACCCCCTGCAGCCCCCAGACCCGGGGCTAAGGTGAGCCTGTGGCTAATGGGGTCTGGGGGAGGCTATATGGGCATATGGGGCTGTGGTGCGCCCTAGGGGAGCTCTGAGGGATATAGCAAGATATGGGGATATAGGAGACTGTGAGGGAAGTGTGGGGGTGTTGTTGGGAGCTATTGAAGGATATAGGGAGATATGGGACTCTAAGGGGTGGTGTGTAGGGAGATAGGAGGCTATGGGGGGCCACAGTGAGGAAGTTTTTCACTCATGGGTGTGCCACCCCATTCCTGCACACACCCGCGTATGTGCAGCCCCATCACTTTGCACATGCGTGTGTGTCTTCCAACAAACATCCATTTCTGTGTGACCACGTGTGCAGCTCCACACATTTGCACACCTTTGTGCTCACAGAAAAGTGTGCAGCCCCATCCTTGCATTCCCCACCTGCGTGCACCCAATTTCACCATCCTGTCCCTGCACATATGTGCACCACCCTGACCTTTTGCACACCCATGTGCACACACCACATCGCATGCCCTCATTTGGGGCAGACAATTCACTGATGTGTGCAAACCATCCCTTTGAACACGTACGTGCCAACACCTACCAAAAAACATCCATTTATGTGCACGTGTGCAGCCTAACTCCTCAGCACACCCCTGTGCAAGCACATGCTTGTGCCACCCTGTCTGTGCACTTCCCATGTGCTCACATGCACTTGTGGGCAGCTTGTTCCTGGAAGGGTGGGAAGGAGCTTAGCAGGCACGGTTCTTCTCAAATGATTCTGATCCTCCAATGTCAGTACTCCAGGCATTGCATGTTCTAAAAGACTACTGGGTTGTGATGAATTCATACCTCTGCAGCTTCTTATGATTTTGGATTGTGTGTTCTAGTGCAAGCAATTTTGGGGGCATGATTTATCATCACCATAGCTAAGACTGCATGGGAAATTTAGACATGCTTTGACTTGCCCGTGCTTTCCACTGTCTCCACTTGTCTGGATGCTCCTGGAAATGTATGCCTAATGTGGAAATCCTTTCTTATTTCCTAGGTTTTGTGGTGTAAAGAAGCATGGAAAGGTGATGGAACAGTTTGTTCTAGACGCCATCTCCAAGCAATTGGAAAACAAGAAGGTCATCAGGAATAGTCAGCATGGATTTACCAAGGGAAAATTGTGCTTGACCAACCTCACAGCCTTCTATGATGGCATCACCATCTGGTAGAGCAGTGGGGGTTGGGAGAGAGCAGTGAATGTCATCTACCTTGACTTCAGCAATGCTTTTGATACAGTCTTCCACAACATTCTGGTAATGAAGCTGAGAATGTGTGGGGTAGATGAGCGGATGGTGAGGTGGGCTGAGAACCGTCAGAGGGAGGTGATTGGCGGTGCAGGGTGAGGTTGGAGAGATGTGAGTGGCAGTGCTCCCTGGGGGTTGGTGCTTGTTCAATTTCTTCATCAATGGCCTTGATGATGGGATAGTGCCCACCCTCAGCAAGTACGCCGATGAGACAAAGCTGGGAGAAGTGGCGGGCTCACCGGAGGGCTGTGCTGCCATTCAGCAAGACCTAGACAAGCTGGAGAGCTGGGCAGTAAAAAACCAGATGAGGTGTAACAAAAGCAAATGTAGAGTCTTGCATGTGGTAAGGATCAGTAGAGGTTGGGACATTACCTGCTGGAGAGGAGCTCTGTGGAGAAGGACCTGGGGGTCCTGGTGGATGATAAGTTGGCTGCGAGCAAGCAGTGTGCCCTGGTGGCCAAGAAGGCCAGTGGGATCCACAGGTGCATTAAAAGGAGTGTGGCCAGCAGGGCGAGGGAGGTGATCATCCCCCTCTGCTCTGTCCTGGTCAGGCCTCATCAGGAGTACTCTACTCAGTTCTGGGCTCCTGGTACAAAACAGACATGGATCTCCTGGAGAGAGTCCAGCAGAAGACCACGAAGATGATAAAGGGCCTGGAGCATCTCCCCTGTGAGGAAAGGCTGGGTGACCTGGGTCTGTTCAGTCTTGAGGAAAGAAGACTTAGAGGTGATCTTATTAATGCTTCTACATATCTGAAGTGTGGGAGTTGAAAGGACATTGCCAACCTCTTGTCAGCGGTCTGTGGGGACAGGACAAGGGGAAATGGCCATAAACTTGAGTGTAAGAAGTTTCTGCACCAATATAAGAAGGAACTTCTTCACAGTGAGGTGATGGAGCACTAGAACTGCCTGCCCAGGGAGGCTGTGAATTCTCCTTCTCTGGAGATATTCCAGATCCATCTGGACACCCTGCTGTAGGGAGTCCATTTTGCAGGTTTGACTCAATGATCTCTGAAGATCCCTTCTAACCCCTACAACTCTGTGATTCTGTGATTTTAATCATTGAAGAAGTCAGCGATTCTTGAAGAATCATTCTTGCAGAAGTCCACTGTTTCAGAAGAGAAAAGCCCAGCTGGTGTAAACTGGATTTCCGTGTTTGGTAAAATCTGTGCTGAGAACTGGGCTGACTATTGCACCTGGAAATATGTGCAAAGCCTGCAGACAGAGAGGAATCACTTTTCCCAGCATGTTTAGCATGTCTAAGGTAGTTCCTTGCTAGGAGAGCTTCTGCCTCTAAGCATGAATTGTGCAAGTCAGGTCATTTTAAAAGTAAACTTGCCAGTTCTTTTTTACCTAAGTGATTTTTGAGCGGGGAAGAATTTCAGCAGCTGTTTGCTAATGGAAGACGGAGAGAGGAAAAGCAAGTAAAAGGCATACTGTGCATAGCCACCACGTAGCATCTGCACCGCTCTCCCCCTGCACAAAGGAGGAGCAGTTCAGCAAGCTTGGCCTGAGCCATGGAAGGGAACATACCCTAAACGAGCTAGTTCTGCAGCTTGGTTGTTTTCTGCTGTTTGCCTCATGTCCTGTTGCTCAGTAATAGATTTGTTCATGTTCAGTGCTAACAGGAAACTCACACAGCATTTTTGTTTCAGCTGTCCAAACGCTTTGATCCCTTGATGCTGGGATGGGGTGTTTGAGGAATGATGCATGTGCCAAGCTCCAATCCCTCTTGCAGGAAAGAAGTGTTGTGCAGAAAGAATGTTTGGGCCAGGTGACCACAAGAGGTCTGACCACAAGAAGTTTTGGATGGTGGCAGCTGATGGAAACAGGTGTTGTTGGGACTGTTTAGCTTTTAACATAAGTCAGGTGTCCTGCAGCAAGAACAACTAGGTTCTAAGGTGCCTTTAAACATACACACGGCGTATGTCTGTCCTGCTGTGCCACCTTTGTTTCTTCTTGAAGCAGGCATTTTTACTACCATGTGTTGGGCTTGTTTGCTTCTAGACGGAAGAATGTTAGGTGTGGTTTCACAGAGAACTTTTGCTACGATTTCTCTATAATTTTGATCTGAAATATCAGGAGTGTTGCAAGAAAGGGCCCTGCCAATGCAGTGAGCTCTTTCTCAGCTCTGCACAATGGACCCCACTGTGGAGGCAGGTGAAAACGAGGGCAGTTCTGAATCCTCTCTCGCCAGCTTCATGTGCTGGATTTTGAGCTGATGAAGTATGCTTTGTCTTTCTAAAGTGTTCCCTTCCGTTTTAAAGGAGAAGGGCTGCATGGTGACATTTCTCCCTTGCAGATGGTTTGCATCTGTGCTTCTTGGCACAGACCTTTGTTTCTGTGTGGCAGACTATTTTGCAGACCATGGGCATCCGAAATTCAGCTTTCTATTCCTCTAGTCTGAGAAACAGTTTATTTTGAGAGGAAAGAACAAAATTTGAGTGTTAACACAGTGAGGGGGATGAGGGCCCCAGAAGCAGACTTGATGCTGTTGAAGGACTGTCTGATGACAAGGTTGGAAGCAACACCTGCTAGCAGATGTGGAAAATGCTTTTGGACTGAGGTGAGGCTGAACCAGTTTAAACCACAACAGTATGTATACATATAAAATCACTTGGCTACAAGTGACCTAAACAGTGAAACTGACTGCATCCTCAGAAAGTCAGCAGGCAGCACTAAGCCGATACAGCAGAAGGAAGGGATGCCATCCAATGGCATCAAAGACTCGTTTTCCTGATAGAATTATGATCCTTAATTGTCATGAGGATTATTACTTTAAAAATCTAGTAAATCAACATAGGTTGCATAGATTAATCCGAAGTTTGTTCCCTAGTCAAGTTGGTCATATGGAGAAGAGTGGGATGTCTGTGAGAAAGCAATATTCTTGAGCGAGTACTTACTACATGTGCTCTGTATTGCATAATACATGCACTGCAGAGAGTTATAGTTGGAATTGTAGTCTTAATTTTAGCATGAGAATTTTTATGATTTATTTAGTTCATTTTGGTAAAGCTGATTGTTTAAAACTTTTATTCATCATAGACACAAAAAATGATATGTAAAAGTTTTACCTGATGAAGAAGTGCATCTTGTCTGCATAGTAGATGAGTTGGTGGCAAAATTAGGTGTCTGTTGAAAGTTCTTGTAATGTGTGCATGTAACTGCAATTATTAAAGCTAACTCCTGATATAATTTATATTATTGGGAACTATAACCAGGAGTGGAGTAAGTTCTTCAGAAAATGTTCCATTTTATAGCTAAAATGCATTGTTTTAAAAACAAAGCAAAACTGGACTTGTTTTCAATATATGCAGCCACTGCAAATGTTGACACCATATGAAGGTTCAGTAAATGTTTCATGTAACCAGTCTACAGAAGAGATGGTAAACTTGTTCTTTAAGAAGCTATAAATATTTGCATTTTGTATAAACTGTTGAAATTACATTGCTTTAAATTATGCAGTAGTGCATTTTCTCTGAGTGTTTCTCACGGAACTGTTGCACAACCAAAGGTATTTGCATTGTTCTAAATAAGCTTATCTGCTTAAAGAAATAACTACCAATGTTTCTAACTAGAAAAAAAAAAAAAAAAAGAATTCAACTTTCATAGACACTTTTTCATGTCAATAACGTGTGCTTTCCTGAGATTTCCAAATCCTGTGGAAATCTAATGTAGATATGTGTTAGACATAAATTGGCACAATAGCTATAATTACTGAGTACTGATAACCAGATGGAAACTGAGACACTGGTGTTCAGACAAAACTGATTTAGGAATTGATCATATCTTTCATCATGGAACTACACCTGTGCAGTTATTGTTCTTGGTTTATAAGAATACCAAGCAAACATATATATATATTTGGGATCCCTTTTTTGAATGCAGGATTCAGAAAGGTAAAATTATTTTGCCAAGAGGATAAGTATAAAAATAATAAGTATATAAATAAGATTAATATAATAAAATATATATAATATAATAAAATTCAGACACAGTAAGACCTGAGCCTCTTTTTTTTTTTTTCCCCAACTGTATTGTTCAGTAAGTTTAGAATCTGTTTTGTACTTGAAAAGGGAGCTAGGAAAAAAAACTCAATTTTGGACAACGCTGCATTACAGGTGATTAAGATAATGAATTTAAATTGTGTGCCACTGTTGAAAAATATGAAACATTTCCATTCCTTTTATGTGAAGCTGGTATGACCTTCATTGTCTGAAGTAGCAGGAAATATTATTTCTCTAGTAACTATACACCACTTTTAGCCCGATAGCTAAGCAGAAAGCTTTGCATGAATAAATATAGATAGTAATTGTCAGGTCACGTTTCAGTGAGAGTTCATGTTAAGCAGTAATCTAAATGTAAGAGCTTATAATGAAATGAAATTCATAATGTAAAGGTCAAATCTGCCTATAAAAGTCTTTCAGGGCAAGCTGTTGGACTGAAAAATTCCAATTTTGTTTTAATAGATGGTAACATAGTACAACAAAACTAGGACATTTCCTCTGAATGAAGTACGTAACATAGATTAGGGCCAGATTCTGCAGAAAAGCTACACCAGCTTTCATGTGGATGGGTGCAAGAAAAATTGTCTTTTTAAAATATGAATGCTGCTCTTGGATCCAAACAAAACAATAGGAAAGCATAGATAAATAACTATCTGTTACAACTTTTAGCTTAAAACTATTCACCCTCTCTTCTCTATGGCTGCTGAAGAGCAAGGGTGATTAAAATTCAAGTGTCTCGTGTTAGGATAAGTGAAATGTTAGTTTATGATCATTCTTGACATTATGCTTGTTTGCAACTTGCCTTCAGCAACTACTGTACTAATTGCTCATGCACTGGTGTTCGAGCAAGTCAGCAGTGAAAGATCAAAATCTAAGATAGAAGGTGCAAAGCTAAAGGCACAAAATCAATTTGCATTGAAATTTGGTAGGCATTTCATGTGAATATACAGTGCTGCCTGACGCAGTGGATCTGAAGCTTTTAATGAAGTACATTTGAACCTCTGAAAGGCTTAGATGGGTGATGACAGGGAGCTCTCTAAAGAACTTCTGTGACTGTTTTCGAATGTAATTTTTCCAAACAGGCTTGGATCAAATTGAGAGTGTAACAGCTATGGGTTTGAAAAATCTTCTGCAACATGGCTGTAGTGACTGAATGTACATTTGGTGGAGTGTTCTCTCACTAACAGTGATTACCATCAGATGCCTAAGAATGTACTAATGCGTCCCTCAGTAGTCACCTTTTTCAGCATTAAGCATGATTGCACCTTCAGAAGTCATATTTCCCCCTGGCCTTTCGCTTCTGATCTCTGAGGTGCTTTTCAAACCAGGCCATTCTATAGTTCTATGAATCTATGATTCTGTTTCAGTTCTCCTGTTAGCCTGTTCACTGACACAAAAGCTTGTCTTTGCTTGCACAGGGATGTACCCTGATACGGCATTAATATTTACATGGAATATATTGCTTTGTGACAGCATACTTTAAAACATTCGGTAATAAAGGACAATACAAGTTTCTTGCCTGCTACTTTAATACCATTAGTTATGGTTAATGAACTGTTTACTGCAACATTAGGCACATGAAACGAAGATTCTGCAGTCATAGTAGCTGGTTTCAGTAAACACAATCTTCCATCATATCAGCAGTTGCCTACTCTAAATTTCTGTCTGTAAAGGTCTGGAGAGCACAGAGTAGTGCTGTAATGTCATAAAGGTTGTGCTGGTTCCTTGCTTATTTTGTATTTGCTATTTATTATGACACTTACATTGGTAATGCTTGTCTAGTTGGAGATGGGTAAAAGTTGCAGGTGTATACAAAAGAATTGCTTTAGATTATTTTTCCTCAAGAAGGAGATACACTTCATTGCAAGCTGTCCATGCAGAAATGATGCATGGAGCGAAGGCCACTCAAGTTTCACAGAGTTCCCAAGTCGCTGGGAAAAAATAAGTAAAATAAGTATATAAGTATATTGCCAAGTAACCTTTCTGGTAGGAAAGCAGCTTCTTTTAATCTCCTATCTCTGTATTGTGTTCATTAGGGAAAAAAAAAAAAAAAAAAGTAAAGGATGTTTTTAAACGTGATCAAAGATATTTATTGAAGTTTATTGAAGAAAACTTTTTGACAAGTTCTATATTTTTTTGAATGTAAGCTGGACTTCTGAATGCTGGGTATGCTGTTCTTCATTGTCTGCTGCAGTATTGTAAACAGCCTTGTCTACAAATATTTTGGAGATAGTCAGATGATAACCATTGCATCAGCCTTCAAGATACAAAGGTCCTTGTCTCTTACTCTGACACTTGGAACTTATGGAGTTTTAAATTTGTGTCTAATACAGCTGCAAAGCATCTGACTTTTTCTTTCTTTTTTTTCCTGGATATATGTGTAAGCAAGTTTATTTCAGAAAACGATAAGGTTCTTCACTTGCCAAGAGAAGGGAATGTACTTGCATTTGTTCTGGGTGATTAAAAAATTGTGTGGACTATGATTCAACACATAAAGGAATGAAGGGATCAGTGACTCACTGTGGACCGCTTGAACCTTGAGGTTATCTGTCTGAAATCTCCATGGGTTTTTTGCTTCCTCCTGTCATAACTGCCTATGGTAGACCGTAATGGATGGAGCTTCATGTGGCCAACAGAATTGGGCAAAAGAGCCTGTATGCTGGAAGAGCCGTCTAAAATTTATTACGTGCTGTTACTGGGGAGTATGTGCAATAAAATATGAAAACGAGGGGTGTTGCAACTCCCAGTTCTGCCACGTGATGGCAGCATTGACTACAAGTTCGCAGCGTGGCACCTCTATGGCTGGTCTGAGCTCTTCAGCCTCGTTAAACATCAGTCATGTAAAAGATTGATAGCAGTGCAAATGTATTTATAACCGCTAGAGATAGTCACCTTCCACCCCCAATTAGCCTTTGAATTGATTTAGTGAGGAAAAAAAACAACATCTATTATAGAATAAAAGTCTTAGAGATTAGTGTTTCATTATTTTACTACATTTGAAACATCTGTAGGTAAAAGGGCCTTACAGGCATCAATAAGCTTTAACATGATAAAGTGCTCTTAGCCTTCATCAAAAGCAAATTACATGTTGACAATTTGTTTGTAGAGCAAAATGTAACTACAGGTATGATGGATTACACTGGGCCTCTGTAGCATTTACAATATTGAGTTTGTAACTTATTTTCTTATTATTTTATTTGCAGAAGGAATTAATTCATGAGTTGTTACATATAATAAAATCATTAATTAAAAAAATCCATTTTTTTCAAAGCAGAATAAATCAATTGTATTTGAAGTTTTATTAATGTTTTGATTTTATCTCATTTCTGTTCTTCCTAGACCCATTTTACTGAAAAGAGCCTGGAATGAGGAAGGGTGGTAACAGTCCTCACTGCAGAGCCTAGACATTTTGTGATGTCTGACTAATGCTGCTAGGAGAGGATGTAGGAAAGAAAAGAGTTCTCCAATTGACAGGAAGCAAAGAAGAAATGATTGAAAAGGGCTGGCACTGCTTATAGATTAAAGACAGACAGAATTTAGATACCACTGAGATCCCATTGCAGGTAAGAAATGCTATTTTTTTGAAAGGCAAAATTTCTGTGGTGCTCTGTATCATACTGTTTTTGATGCTTTGCACCTGTGATGTAAATTAGCTCTATTGATAAAGATAGTACAGTGTGAACAAACAAAAGCCTTTGGAAACAAAATTGGCACTGTAGCCTGCTGATTCCTGAATAAGAGTTTTTTCCACCTTTTTCTTGTGTAAAATCTGTGCTGCTCTTTGCTCTCTACTTATATATTCATTTGTGTTTGTATGAAGGATGAAGCTTAATGAGATCTATGTGGTCACAAAGGGATAAAACACTGCGAGATCAGATGTAGCCCTGTGTTGGGTTTGAGAGCAAGACCTTTGAGCTGCAAGCGTTCTTATTCTCTTCATTGTCCCTCAATCAATCTTTATTCAGGATGTAGCTTATATGGTTAACACCGTTTCAAGACAAAAGGTCATTTCAAAATACATTTCTGTCCTTTTTCCTTCTAGGGAAAAGTACAGCTCGTGGTTCTTATGGCAGCGTGCAAATATCTCACACAAAGCAGCACGCTGTTTGTGGGTCCAAAACCACAGCTATCATCTTCCATCCCCCACAGCAGATTTTATGGTTATTTCAAAGCCTATCATGAAATTTAACTGAATTTATGCAGAGCCAGATAGTAGATGGCAAAATATTTTGATAGACCCTACTTAAGATACTGACCATTGTAGAAAGAAGTTGTAGTTTTGCTTTAGATGTCTGTATTTATACTGAGCTTTCCAATATTTAATCAGTGAGGATGGAGACAAAGAAATAATATAATAAGAAAGAAACAAGTCAAGCATTTCCTTGAAAGTGCAACAAGGTTGAAATATTTCCTTAATTTGGACTCTTCTATGAAAAAAATAATAATAATTAAAAAAATCACGTGTTACCCTTATTTTAGATTTTGTTATAATGCTGTATTGGATACCAACAACGCACAGCAGAATTGGTATCAGGTAATACAGTGATATCCCACTTAATCATTATGAAGCTTCGCAATCAATCAAAAAATCAGCTAGAAGTAAAATCTCCTGAAGGCAGCCTAGAATTGATGGGGTTTGTCTTAGTGTGTGTGCAGAAGTGTGAGACACACAAACCTTAAGAAAAATGTCATGCCTTCAAACTACAATATAATTTATTTTTTTAAAAAAAGGTACATTCTGCAATATGTTTGTTTCTGCATATCTCCAATTCCAGACATTTTAAGAAAAATGCCATGCATGCAAACTACAGTATGCTTTAAAACTAAATTTGTATGTTCTGCAAAATATTTGCTTCTGTTTATCTCCAGTTCAAAAGAAATAACCAATTTAATAAAAAGTTTTGTCCAGGGAGCTAAAATTGGCATTGATCTTTAATTTACATAGAAATTATAACAAATATACATGGGTGTCAGCTAAAGTAGTTTCATTGCTTACAATCAAATTCCATAATTACATTTGCCATGTGGACAGCAGCAATACTTCCAGAGTTCAAAGGTCACTGGCAGCATAAGATTTAAAGTTAGATCACATTAAATATTGTTTCCTTACTTGAAAATTTGACGGGACTATAGATGTTAAACGTAGATAGCCAATTCTGGCAGAATGTCCAGTTGTCCTTTTCCCCAGGGTTTACAGTTTTTGGAAGATGTGTTTTTATTTGGTTCATAGAGGTTTATGTTATGGTAGGTAACCAGAGAGAGCTTATTTACCATCAGTGATTGTACTGAGCACGACAATGCAGATAAGACTATTAAAAAAGCAAAGGTTACACATTTCATGGAAACAAACAAGTCAGTTCTGCCTGTAACTGTGGGGTCATACTTATTTTTCCATTTGTTCCTACAGAACTTTTTTTGTAGTCAATTTCTAATCACACTACTTTGTATTTTCAGTAATTACGTATGTGTGCTCTTAGTCCAGCTGATTTTCTTAAGGGAGGAAGTACTAAATTTTGGAAGGCTTTTCTTTGAGGACACAGTTTTAACGTAGGTATTCTGGCAGTAGAGAGTAGATTCAGAAAAGACATACTATTTCAATTTTCTCTGAAGATACAATTTAAACACATTTTGCAGCAATTTAAAGCTATGAAGGGGGGAGAGAAGGAGAACTGAGTATGCACTCTGTGCCCTTCACGCAGCTGAAGAAAAGAAATGGAATGGAGCTGGGTCTATTGTTGGAAGGCACTTTTAAAATAAGAGCAAGCTGTTAGCAGTTCTCAGAAACACAATCTCTCAGTTTCTTTTTATCTGAGAAACCAATTTTAATGTCTCCTTTAATTGTTGTCTGATTTCCAAGAGAATGAAAAGTGTTATAGAATTTTACATGTGTTGGTAAATGTTAATTACATCTAGTTAAAACAATGCTAGGACTGGAAGTTTGTTGTTCTGAGTTCAGCCTGACTGCAAGTGTGGTTTTCAGTAAATGGAAATATCTGGCAGCCCATTTGAGGAATGTGCTTTAACATGAGCAAGTGGGACCCCAAAAAAGATCTCCTATGTTCAAAACTCTGAGGGAGAGAGAAGTGCCATGAAGCATGAAACCATGCTTCTTTAAAGATTTCTCCCATTCTCAACAGTTGAGAGGAATGGCAGATGTGGAGTATTTTACACTAGTGAGATGTTTGAACATCTTGGATTAAACTTAAAAATGCATTTCAATTTTCTGTGTTACAGAGTGTAATGAAACGAAACAATACTCATGTCATTTATGTGCTGCAGATTTCTGAGGGATTTTCTAATGTGAGAAAATTAAGGAATAGTAAAGAAAAAAAAATAAAAGCAGTACTGGCTTAAGTTTTAGGCTATACACTGAGGTTATGTTTAACCTGTTTGGAGACTTATTCATTTTCTATATGTTTGTACAGCCAAGTCCTAAAACATAACACGATCAGTGTCAACAAATACTTTGTGCATTTTTTTCCGATCCTGTCAGGATTGGAATGTAGCTTATTCCATGGATCTGTTGTCTTGATTAACTCCTGATTTTGAACTTTTTCAATTTATGTGCTTCCTTACTTTACAAGTTTGAAACTCCAGATGAATGGCTTGTTACCTTTCAAGAATCTCTTTGAAGTACCTGCTGAAACAGAGGTGAAAAACCTTACCACTATTGTTCTACAATGTGTTTTCAAGTCTCACTTAGGTTAAGAATAGTGTCTATCTGACATACTTTAGTGACATTAATACTTTGAAACTGGTTTATAACTGGCAGGAATTCACACTACCTGAGCCATCACCAAGATTGGAACATTCATTGGCATTTTCAGAAGATAATATACAAAATCACTACAATAATAAAAGATAGTAAAAATAAGTAATGAGCATTTAAATAATAAATTAGATATCAAGTTAAACTGGAGAGTGATGCCTTGTAGCTACAGGAGAAATTCTATGGACCAAAAGAGAGCGTCTGATCCCCAGTGGTGAGTGTTTTTGACTTTAGCACTCTTACATGAGTTTTCACATGTATGTTCTTAGGCCATGTATAATACGATATGTATCAGACTTTAATCTAAAATGCATAGCAGGAGAACTATTTGGTTACTTCTAGAGATGTAAGAAACAAGTTTGGGAATTGCAGCTTCTTTGTGTTTTTCATGTGTTGCAGATAACCATCATAAAACATAAATAAAGCACAATATGACATTTGTACAATGTTATACATCGTGTAATTGTATGATGTTGCATGATTAGGAAGCTGTGCAGGTAACACATGCTGCATCATTCCCAAAGTATTATCTACTATTAAAAGCACTGTCACCACCATGTTACAGATAGGAAACCAAAGCTGTGAGAGATTCAGTCTCTGTTAGATCTCTGAGATAGGTAGAACTGGGTATATGCTGCTTGAGTCCAAAGCTTCTACCAGTATTTCTGCCTCAACTGAAGTAATAGGATAATTTGGGGTTCTGTAGTACTCTTATCACACATTAGCTGTTGCAATAGCACGTTGTAAATACATTGCGAAATGCTTTTTCTGGAAGAAAGTGTTGCTTTGTTTTTTGTTATTAGCATTATTATGTTAAGAAATCCTTATGAGAGCCATAGTACTTTGGATCCCTGATTAATTTTACTGTAGCACCTACTATGTCTGACAACCTACAAGCTGTCTTAGGCATTAATAACTTTGATGAAGTGCAGTTAGCAATGAGTTAATCATTTTTTTTTTTTTTGTTTTCTTTTGTTTCGAACTGACAGTTCCAATTTGTGGAAATGTAGAATTTGTTTCCATGGTAACTTTTAGCCTTCAAGGCTTATGGGAAAAAGACTGGTAAGTGTATGATATAGATTAGTTGCTGAATTTTATTGCATTTAAAATGTGGTTGAATTGGAACAATTTAGAGTAGTGAGATTTGGAAGGTCTGACTAAAATATTTTGCTACGATCTTTGTTATTCTGAGGTACAAATAATTCCAATGAAAATCTTAACTTAGGCCAGACATTTTTTTACGAAGTGAACTTATTATGCAGTAGCTGCCTCTGTGAACTAAAATGATACTTCTGTGCTGCTGAAATAGCACAAACACTTGAGTTTGGGAGCACTGAACATTTTCCTGGGTAAATGTTGAATTTAAAGGCCTAACTAAATTCCTTGTATTTGTTGTTTGTTATATATACGTTACATATTTGTATAAGGTTTTTATCTCCTTAATTTCCACATCGGTTGTCAAGATTACCAGAAAAGCATAAATATTCTTATGTTGCTAGACCAAAACCAATGATAACTAAGCTCTTGAAATTTGAAAATAGTGCTGCAGTTTTCACCTACAGTCTTATGATTTCAGTATTATCAAATCCAAATGTGAGCATGCTTTTGATTCAACTTCGAACTGTGGTCTGTATTATTTGAGTATGGTTACTATGTTCCTAAACTATGTTTTCTTTCGTTGGTAATACAAGACAAGCTAGTGATCTTCAAGGTCGTGATCATTTCAGCTGTTCTTCAGGGCAGGCCTCTGTTCAACTCAAGAAATATCCTGTGTTCATAGTGATTTCATGTGAAATTTTTATGAGCAGTTCTGAGAGATGACAGAGGTCTGTAGTCTAAAAAGCTAAGGAGCGTGTGACGTCTGTTGAATATTGGGGATTTTTAATGATCTTGAATATAAGAGATTTTCTCTGACCAGTCATCTTGATTGGGCCCAGACACGTATCTGAACTATCATAGTAAAAGAACTGTTCATTTTACTTCAATATTGATTATTCAATTTTCTTTGAGTGGTTCTTAGTTTTGCTAGTTTGGGAGGTTGAACTGAGATACATTTGTTATACTTTTTTTTAATCATCCGCCTTCATTTCCCAATTTAATCTATGACTTCTGCCTGGTAACTATTCTTCAGATAATTTTACTATTGAGATTTTCTTTTCCTCCAAAATATATTCGAGTTTTATCAAGTATATAAGAACAACAGAACACTTTGTATGACACTTAAGCGTGAGCTGCACAGACTTTGGCATAAACTTCTGGTTTTAGTGCACATAGTGCTCTTGTGCCATGTTCCTTGTGAATCTCCATGCAGTCATAGTGCTGCTGTTTCTGTTCATAAATCCATGAAATTGAATGATTTTGAATCAAAAGTGTAAAGTCTCGACAAAATTAACTTCAGTCCTGGTAATAAGAGTTGTATCATTCTGTAAATGTTAACTTTGTTAATGTGAGCGCTGTAACAAACAGATAAATCAAGGACACAGAAAGTAGTGTCCATTCTTCATCATTCCATACCTCTGAATGAGGGTGACCTAGGCTCTGACAGGAGTCATCTATCAGTTCACTTCATTCCCTCCCAGATTAAGTCCATTTCAATTTAATTTTGAGAGGAAGCTGAATTTCTTAAATAATACTACATTCTTTCGAGATTCTTGAAAATCAGCACAAGCAGTGGCAGGAAGAGCAGGTAGAACTCAACTATTAGCCTTTCAGTCAGCATCAGCCTCAACAAGCACACATTCCTCACTGCTGGAGATAAGAACTGGAAGGAAGGAAGATCAAGTCTATTGGTAAAGAAGGTCGTAGAAAATGATAGGAACAAAGTCTCAAGAATTCTGATCAATTCCTGCAGAACTACTTATATTTTTTCAGCTTAAGTCTAGCCAATGACCATTTACGTATCTCCCCTTTACTCCCTCTCTCATTCATTTGATGTAAGATTTGGAACTGTGATATCAGTGACATTTGCATTCATATCTATGGTATCAATATATTCAGTCCATAGCCATCTCTTGCATTCCAGTATGAGAAAGGACATGGTCTAATCTGAAGGTTCTAAGCTCTGTTATGTTTGAACACTTCTGATGGCCTACCTGATATGCCCAGATGTATGTTTATAAAAAAGCCTCACTTGTCTCATATTTCTAGAGACAGAAGCTTATATATGGGCTGTGTTCTTGTTGAACAGAAAAACAAGAGTCAGCAGATAGATATTCGGAGCTAGAAATAGCTCCTGTCCAGAACAGAAACCAAGGTATATTCATACAGCTTATTGGCTTGGTGCAGTCAACAACTTTTGAATGTTTAAGTAAAAGGGTGCTTCTGAATATTTTATAAAAAGGTAACAGAAGAGATTAGGTAGGGAGTAAAATTTGACATGCTATAATATGAAGGGAAATGCAGCAAATTTTTAATAGTTTTTTTTTTTTTTTTTTTCTGCACAGATCAGAAAAGCTGATGATGTTCCTTGTACAAATTCCTTGGATCCAAGAAACAGTTGTTCTTGTAAATATGTGCCTGGGTTTTCCTATTGTTTGAGCAGCTTTTCAAGGTTTGTTGCTCTTAGGTATCGTAAACATCAATGTCAATCATTTTCCCCTTCCTTTAGAAGGGGAAGAAAACTAATGCTTCATGATAGCATAGAGTGGGAGCGTGTCAGTGTTTGCAGGTGTCTCTGAACCAGATCTCTGTGTATTTAGGTCTTTCATGAGCCAGTGCTATTTCTTTTCTACCCCTCTCATTATTTTTTTTCTCACCTCAGTATAACCTTTTCGTTTTACAGTTCATAGAGATGAAAAAGCAACTAGAAGAAATGAATGGTTAACTACCGAAATGGTTATTTAGGTGTCAGACTTCCTTTGTGTTGCTTTCTTAATCCATGAGCTAAAGTACCTGTGCAGTCAGGGAAAGGAGGCTGTGACACAGTGTGACTATTTATAGAGACTTCTAACTTAGGTTCACATCAGTGAAATATTATTCTTTGGCTATGGACAGTATTGTGGGATAATTATTTTTGGTTATATATTAATTTATCAAACACAAGAGAAAATCAGAGGCAAACATTAGTTCTTCAGGTTCTATGCTGTTTTGTTTCTTTCTTGGTGTTTTTGTGTGCATGTGTGTGTGTGCTGATGTTACATTTTTATTGATGGATTGCTTTTCTGGGAAAAAGGAGGTTTCAAAATAAGTAGTGCATTCTTTCAAATTGAAAACTATGAAATGTGGTAAGAGTTCCTGGGGACGTGACTGTGAATAATCAGTACTAGGAGCTTTGCCTGGCTGTAAGATCCAGATTTGCTTCCCTGTAAGAGTCTATTGGTCCTTGGGGCCTAAAAGAAGCAAATGTTGACAGCAGTGCTTAAATCAGCACGGTGTTTTTTACTGTAGGCATTTTTTTTGCTTTTCAGAGGCATAATGGTCATGCTATTTTACTTTTTTTTTTTTTTTGTAGTTTAGATTTTCTAGGTGAATAGGACTACAAGCAATCAACTGATACAGCATTCTTTCAATAAATTATGTATGCAGGTTGGTATCCTTATGAAAAACTGCAAAATAAACCCTCTTGCTTAGCAAAACACTTGCTCCCAGTAAACACCTTCATGCTGTTGTTCTACAAATATTAATGGTTTATGCTGTCCAAGTCTTTAATGTTTCTAGTAGATGGCACAAAATACACAAAATACTATCTTGATTTTTACATCATGTGTCCAAATGAGTAATATATGTAGCTTTTGTTTGGGCCCCAAAGTGTCTTGAGTTGTTGCTAGAAGAGAATGTACTTGTTCTGCTGAAGGGATTATTCTGCTTGCTTGTTTTCCTGTCAGAATCCATGAAACAACTAGCATTGCTGTGCTGTTTGGTCCTCTGCTTGATCAGTACACAGTATATTTGAGTGTGTGCTGCTAAAGCACTTAATGTTGTCTATTACAGGGAGATATTTTGCTTAGTCTCTTGCTTTACTCTATTCTCCTCCGTCTTGATTTTTCCCCCCAGTCAGGAAAAAATCAAAAGTACATTTTGTTCACCTTTTTCCCCTAAAGTATTAACCAAATCAATGTCTTGAAATGTCTCTGGATCATCCTACTCCATTCTTATTGTTTCTTCTGCTTTATTCCCCATTCAACTCACATGGAACAATAATTCTACTATTATTTGGATATCGAATTAAAAAGGGATACTTCTAACTGTGCCATTATGTTTGCTTGTTGCAGTATTGGATAGCTGAACATTTAACTGCTCAGGATCAGATTGGAAGAAATTGCCATGATTTTCTTTGATCTCAAAGACAGCAGGAGCTGGCCTTTTTGAATGCCATTTGGCCATAGGTTAAAAAATCAACTAACCAACCAACCAACCAACCAACCAACCAACCTATTATCCTCCCACTACACTCCTCCCCTCTCCAAAAACAAAACAAAACAAACAAAACAAAACAAAAACCAACAAAACAAAAAATCATGTATTGTGAATGTTGTAATGTCATGGAAAATTATATCCTGACTGACATAGGCTGGTATTACAATGATGAGAACAACTTCTTTTCTCAATAAACAGAAATCTTTATCCAAGTATGTATATGAAGTTTGCTGCTTCTAGAATTTAAGACATGAAAATTAAACTATAGTATTTGGAACTGCTTGTTTGAACCTTTGTCACTGAGCTCCATGATAATAGTTTGCATATTAACGTTTGCATATTACAACAAAATTGATATTGCTATGGCTACAGTGATTAACCCACATCAGAACAAAGACTTACGCTTATGTAAACCATTGGCATTTTCTCAGCCTGTTTAAATTATCTGGCAAAGCACCTGAGTGTGATCTGGAATGCCTGCTGCTGCCAAGCACCTTGAAGTTAATCTTTCTGCAATAAAGACAGCAGAAGAATTTTCTAACATTTAGAAATAGAGTAGTTAATGAAGAAGGAGTGGCTAATAGATGAGTGTTTGTTGTAAGTGTAATAATAAATGACTGTGTGATTAATAGAACAAGTATTTTTCCCTAATTTATATGAGCAAGACCATTGAAATCCACTAACTCCAAATGACGTCAGCTGACGTTTGATTAGGCCTTTACTGTTGGTGAAGATCTTTCTTGAGCAGCTCTCCCCAGATTCCTGGTTCTTCCCAGTAAATATGCTACTGAACTAGTTAATACTGCTTCTCAGGGTGGATAAACAACACTTCTGGAAGGTGAGCTTCTCCCTAAAGGAGAGCGATAGGAAAGAAGGGGACAGACTCCTTAGCAGGGTCTGTAGTGATAGAACAAGGGGAAATGGCTTCAAGCTCAGAGAAGGCACATTTAGGTTAGATATACGGAAAAATCTTTTACAGTGAGGGTACTGGAACAGTTCAAGAATTTGAGTATTCTAAGTTGTTTAAGAAGCAGTTAATGAGTTGATGACAAGCTGATAACGAGTTGGCAGTGTGTTCCAACTGATGAAAATATTTTTTTTATAAAAGCTCTTATCACTATCTAGGAAGTAGCACTGTTGTTTTCTAGGCAGCAGTACGAGCCCTCTTATATTGTAAACTCAGCAAAATGCTTGCCAGGAATAAGAGCACTGACTGCAAATAAAAGGAGATATTAACTTTCCAGGTTAAAATGACCAACAGCAGAAGACAGAACAAAAGAGCCCAAATCTCTTTACAGCACAGAGTGAGGTGGTCTGTGATGTTAAAAACACTTGAAAATGTTGTTTCGAAGCCAACTTTAGTCTTAAGGTGCTGTTCATTCAGAAGATTGAAATCTTGTTTGATTACAGGCATAACTGTTCTTCTATTCTGTTCAGGGATGTCACTTTCTAGATGAATGTTCATGCTTTTCCCATTGCTAGGATGACAAGGATGTGTAAATCTCATTTACTTAAAACCATGGAGTCATAGAATTATTAAGGTTGGAAAAGACTTCTGAAACCATGTAGTCCAACCATCCACCTACCACCAAAATTACCCATTAAACCATATCACTAAGTACTACATCTACCCTGTCCTTAAACACCTCCAGGGATGATGACTTTACCACTTGGCAGGGAAACCAGTTCCAATGCTTTGCTGTTCTTTTGGAGAATACATTCTTCCTAAATATCCAACCTGAACCTCCTCTGGCACAACTTGAGGCCGTTCTCTCTAGTGCTATCGTTAGCCTCAGAGGAGAAGAGGCTGACCCCTACCTCACCACAACCTCCTTTCAAGGAGTTGTAGAGGGTGATAAGGTCTTCCTTGAGCCTCCTTTTCTCTACATGAACCAATCCCAGTTCTCTCCTCATAAGTCTTGTACTCCTGACCCCCACCAACTTTGTTGCCCTTCTCTGGAAGTGCTCCAGGGCCTTGATGCCTTTCTTGACCAAATTGAACACAGTACTCTAGGTGTGTGGCCTCATCACAGCTGAGTGGAGGGGGAGGATCATCTCCCTGTTCCTGCTGGCTGTACTGTTTTTGATTCAAACCAGGATGCTGTTGTTCTTCTTAGCCACCTGGATACACTACTGGCTCACATTCAGCTGAGAATTGACCAACACTCCCAGATCCATTTCTTTCACACAGTCTTCCAACCACTCTGTCCCAAGGCTGTTGCACTGCCAGGAGTTGTTGTGACCGGAGTGCAGGACCCGATGCTTGGTCTTGCTGAACTTCATCCCTTTGGCCTCAGCCCATCAATCCAGCTCTCCATGTCCCTCTGAAGGCTCTTCCTACTCCCAGGCAAATCAACACTTTCCCTCAACTTGATGTCATCTGCAAACTTAGTGAGTGTGGGGTGCACTCCATCCCCTCATCCCAATCATCAATAAAGATATTAAACAGGATGGGCCCCAGTTCTGACTCCTGGAGATCACCACTCCTGACCAGTTGCTAGCCGGATTTAACTCCATTCACCATCACTCTCTGTGCCTGGCTGTGCAGCTAGTTCTTTACCCAGCAATGAGTGTACCTGTCCAAGCCACGGGCTGACACCTTCTCTGGGAGACAGTGGAAAAGGCTTTGCTGAAGTATAGCTAAACTAAATCAGCAGCTTTTCTGCCTGGCAGGTCACTTGATCATAGAATGAGATAAGCTTGGTCAGGAACTACCTGCCTTTCATAAATCCATGCTGGCTGGACCTGATCCCCCAGTTGTCTTGCACAGGATGTGTGATCTCACCCAAGATGGTCTGCTCCACAACCTTTCCTGGCACCAAGATCAGGTTAACAGACCTGTAGTTCCCCAGATTCTCCTTGGGACCCTTCTTGTAGATGGGAGTCACACTGGCAAGCCTTCAGTCCTCTGGGACCTCTCCAGTTTATCAGGAATGTTGATAGATGCTGGAAAGCGACTTCCACCTGCTCCCTCAGTACATTCAGGTGGATCCCATCCATCCCCATGGACTTGTGGCAGTCAAAATAGAGTAGTAGGTCTCTGTTTCCACCTAAATCATGTGGAATTTATTCTGCTCCCCATCCCAGACTTCCAGGTCAGGGGTAGAGTACCCTGAGGATAATTCGCCTGACTTGTAAGACCGATGTAAAGAAGGCACTGAGAACCTCAGCCTTTTCCTTATCCTCAGTAGTTCTGTTCTCTGCATGAAAGAGGACTGGCCCTAAAAATGGAGTCCTGTGGAACTCTGCTAGGGACTGGCTGCCAGCTTGATTAACCCCATTAGCTCTAAATCTTTCAGCCCAACCTATTATCCATGCTCACCCTCTGCTATGTGGATGCACATCCCAAATTGAAATATCCAAAAGTTTAGAGGCACATTACAAAAAAAAAATTAAGGAATTTAAAATCAAGCACTGTTTTTACTACTGGTTTTTGCTTCTTTGTTTGTTTGTTTTGTATCATACTGTACAACAAGATTATATATATCCCATGCACATTTATAAATGTAAGTGCTTTTCAATGCTAGAACTTATGATATAGCATTTTGCCCATAAAGTGTTGTTCTTGATTTTCTCACTAATTTTAACATAGGAGTGTTTGATTTAAATCTTATCAGTTATTTTTTCAAAGCATGTTTGTTTTTTTCTATCTTAGTGGTCTATTCTAGGAACTTCTTTCCAGTCATCAAAGCATATATGTTATTTTTTTCAATTGCATTTTACTTGTCAGAATGCAAACACATTCATAAGCTTACTTACATTTCAACACAGTAATTGCTAAATCATTTAGGAGGAAGAAAATCAAAAAGTCACATAAGCAGGTGTTATTATGCATGGGTATTTATAATATCTGATTCTCAGAATAACCTTAGATTACAATGCAGGTTAAATTTGCCTTGCTGATTTATGAGTATAATGTAAACTCTAGACTCAGGTAATGATATTGCAATATAAAGCTGTTCTGTTGCAAAGTACAGACCTTAGCACTGCAAAACTCTGGATTCATTTCCATGTGATCATTCAGGCACTATGGAGGGATTATGCTTTTATTGTATTTTTTTCATGAATACATGAATGAATAATAAGTTCAACAAACAAGAGTTCCCTACTGGGTATATCAAACAAATCATTTTGTAAGGTGTTCTGAATTTTAATCAGTCATCCTCAGCGCTCCTTGTCCTGCTGAGGTCTGTGCATTAACGAAGTTACCATTTTACACTACTGTAAATGTTTTTGAGCAGAATGACTAAGATCAAGAAGTTGAAAAGGAGGATATCCTTTATATATATTTTGGTTATACTTGCCTTCCCACCCTTGACAAGCCTGCTTTTGTTGTATTAGCATGTCCAGAATGCATGCTTGATTTGTGTGCCTTTCAATGATTTATTTCCCTTAAAAACAACAAAAAAGTTACAGTGGAGCTACAAATAAGTGCATGCGTATGCACAAACATACGTACATATGAAAGCTTAAGGTCTAGAAAAAGCAGAAGAAAATGAACAAAGAATGTGGACTGTATGTAGAACATCACAGTTTTAATTCCATAGTGTAGAATTTAATGTGTGTCTAATATAACAGTAAAGTCCTGCTTCATTAAAAGTATAGAGGGAAGAATATATAAGCAATGTAAAACTTTGCAATATTTTTTGTGTTTTATGGCATCAGTATTAACGTACCATGTTGAATTTTTCTACACCTTTTAAAATAAATAGTAGAAATAGATACACACACAGAGAGTATTACAGTACATTGCATATACTATCCCTGGAGCAAGATGCCTGGTAGGCATACATCAACTCAGAGGAAAAAAATATAGGAAAAAAGAAATCTGAGGGAAAACTCTGCAGAAGACTGTGGAAGAGCTCCTTGAGGAAAGCAGTGCATCTGAAGTGCCTCTATGCCAATGCATGCAGCATGGGGAATAAGCAAGGGGAGTAGGAAACTGTGGTGCACTCAGAAAACTGAGATCTTATTGCCATCACAGAAACATGGTGGGATGATTCACGTACACAAGCCAGATAGGGCTTTGAGCAACCTGGTCTAGCGGGAGATATCCCTGCCTATAGCAGGGGGGCTGGAACTAGGTGATCCCAATTTGGAAGGGACCCACAAGGATCATCGAGACCAACTCCTCGTTCCACACAACATCATACACAATTTGAAACATGTTTCTGAGAGCACTGTCCAAACACTCCTTGAACTCCAGCAGGCTTATGTCATGACATGGGGAGTGTGCTACAGTGCCCGACCACCCTCTGGCAAAGGGTGCAACCCTCTCCTGTGCCATTCCCTCGGGTCCTGTTACTGCTATCAGAGAGTAGATATTGGCACCAGCCTCTCTGCTCCCCTCATAAGGAGGCTGTGGGCTGCCGTAGTGCCTCCCCTCAACCTCTTCTCTGGGCTGAACAAACCATGGGAATTCATCCACTCCTCAAGTTTTGCTACAGACCCTTCACCATCTTATGGTTTTATGTCCTACTTACATTGTGGCGCTCAATACTTCACACACTGCTCGAGGTGATCATGAAGGTTCCTTCCAATCCAAACCGTTCTATGATTCTATGCTAACTCAAACACCACTATTCAGGGCTACAAACTTTTCACAAGGGATAAGCAAGTTAGGAGGGGTGGGGGAGTTGCCCTCTATTTAAAAAGTGGATAAACTGTAAGGGGCTCCCTCTGAGAAACATCCAGAAACAGGTGGATCACCTTCGGGTTAAGATTAGGGATGGGACCAATAAAGGGCAATTGACACTAACTTTTTTGGTTCAATTATCAGACAGTCTGACCAGAGGTGAAGCATTGTTGAACCTAGTGCTCGCCAACATGGAGGAGATTGTTAAAAATACTAAGATCAGAGGCAGTCTAGGCTTCAGTGACTATGCACTGTTTGAGATCATGGTATTGATGAACATAGGCTGGGCAAAGAGTGGAGTCAGGATCCTGAACTTCAGGTTGTTTATGGAATTGTTGAATGAAATCTCTCGGGAAGAAGGGGTGAGAAGGGGTTGGAGCAAAGCAGGCTACTGTTTAAGGGTGCCTTTCTGGGGACACAAGAGTTCCCTGTCTCCAAGTGTAGGAAAACCAGCAGGAGAGGCAGGAAACAGGCATGGTTTGGCAAGGATCTGCTCGTCAAGCTGAGGAAAAAGAAAGGCAAGTATAAACAGTGGAAGGAAGGATGTATAACCTGGGAAGAACATGGGGATGCTGTCTGGATTTGCGGAGATGGTGTTAGGAAAGCTAAGGCACAGTTGGAACAGAATTTGGTGACAGATATTAAAAACACGAAGAAGGATTCTACAGGTATATAGGTCAAAAGAAAAAGGCCAAAGAGAGCGTATCTCCTCTGCTAAATGAGAAACGAGAACTGGCAAAAATAGATATGGAGATGGCTGCTGTACTCAATGAGTTGTTTGCCTCTGTCTTCACTGGCAGCCAGGATTCTCACGTCCCTGAACCTCCAGGTGGAAACTGGGGAAGCAAACACTCCTCTCTGAAAGGGCACAGTAAGTCATGAGACTGAATATGTACAAGTCTATGGGGCCAGATGGCGTGCATCCCAGGTCCCAAGGAAGCTGGCTGAGATGGTTGACAAGTCAGTCTCCATCATATTTGAAAAGTTGTGACTGACAGTTGCAGCTACCAGGGACTGGTAAAAGGGAAACATCACTCCCGTTTGTAAGAAAAGAAGAAAGAAGGATGTGAAGAACAGCAGGCTGGTAAACCTTACCTCTGTGCCTGGGAAGATCATGGAACAGATCGTCCTGGAAGACGTGTTAAGGTACATGAGGGACATGTGGATGATTCAAGACAGCCAGCATGGCTTTACCAAGGGAAGGTTGTGCCTGACCAATTTGGTGGCCTTCCTTGATGCAGTGATTGCATTGGTGGACACAGGGAAGGCAGCTCATGTCATCTCCCTGGACTTGTACAAAGCCTTTGATGTGGTCCCTCCACCACATCCTTACCTCTAAATTGGAGAGATATGGGTTTGAAAGGTGACCTACTTGGTGGATAAGGAATTCGTTGGAACATCACAGCCATAAGGTTGTGGTTAATGCTCTATGTCCAAGTGGAGGCTGGTAATGAGCAGTGTCCACTGGTGATCCATCTTGGGACTGGTGCTCTTTAACAACTTTATCAGTGACATAGATGGTGGGATTGAATGCATGCTCAGCAAGTTTGCTGAGTAGTGCAGTTGATACAGCAGAATGAAGGGATGCCATCCATAGTTACCTTGATAAACTCAAAAGGTGGGCCCTTGTGAACATAATGAGGTTCATCAAAGCAAAGGACAGATTTTGCACTTACATCGAGGTAATCCCAGATGTGTCTACAGATTAGGAGAAGAACTCTCAGCCCTGCTGAGAAGGACTTATAGGTCTTAGTTGATGTAAAACTTAACACGAGCTGGCAGCGTGCATTTGCAGCCTGGAAGGCCAGTGGTATTGTGGGTTCCACCACAAGAGAGGTAGCCAGCAGGGCAAGGCTGTGGATTGTCCAAAGGAAGGGAGATTTAGATTAGGTTGTAGGAGGCAAGTTTTTTTTACTGAGAGAGTGGTGAGGTGCTGGAAGAGGTGGCCTGGAAAGGTTGTATATGCCCTGTCCCTGGAGATGTTTAAGGCCAGATTGGATGGGGCCCTGGGTAATCTGATTTACTGCTTGATCTATAGATAGCAGCTCTTCCTGTGGCAAGGAGGTTAGAACTTGGTGATCCTTGAAGTCCCTTCCAACCCGACTGATTCCTTGATTCTATGGAATGTCTGTAAGTTATCCCAAAGATGTGATTGCATTTGTGGTGGGAGCAAGGGGAGGTGAAGGGGGTGAGGAAGATATATTTGGGTAAAATGAACATTTTACTATAGTTCTGTGTCTGCCTTGCCCCAACTCATCCCTACGCTATTTTTCTGAGAAGGCCAAAGATTTTGACCTTCCATTCTCTCCACTTTACCCTGCCCCTTCTGTCTAAGGCTCTAGTTTTGTTTGTTGTTAAAGTATAAGAAAAAGATGAACTTGTAAGACCTTCGTAGTATTGTTTATAATATGCATTCAAGCTTTTGTAAAACAATTCTCAAACCAAAACATGTTATTTACTCCTGTAACAGTGGCAATTACTGTTATGTATATTCAGCACAACCTAAACTGTATTTTATTTTTGACTTTTTTTTTCTTGGTAGATAACAGGTTGGTACTAAACTGTACAAGCATTTAGTTTCCATCCCATCCCTGTACACCTTCACCTGTCCCACATTCCCCCAGGAGGTAGTGCTGGTCTATGGCCCCTCATTTGCCAGAGAAAAGTAGTAGTTTTGCCAACTAAGATAATTATTTGACAGCTTGCTGACGTTAACAAACAGGACTTTTCTTCCCTCCAGCTGGCACACCTTCCACTTATAGTTCTTGTTTTATCACTGAGAAGTTGGCATATACTCAGCAAGTTTCTCAGGTGATATTAAGGGGCATTACAGTATCTTGGTTTTACAGGATGTCTGTTTTTTTCAGCTGGATGTTTGAAGTAGGATACATCAAATAAACGTTGGTTGAAATTGTTGACTTGATTTCTTATCTAATTATTGTGCATGAATGTCAAGAGTGGAAGGTCATTAGAAAACAGTCTAACTTCAAAGTTCACTGCTTACAGTTTTGTTTGCCTCTGAGTACTGACCTATTCGGAAAATGGGAGAATGACATTAAGGTCCAGTCCCAAAATATTGGTATTATGTGTAAATGCTACTAGCATTTGAAATCTCTTTGATTCATTTTAGGTAATTGCAGTTTTTCACATGAGGTGGCCAGACAGTGTGTCTGCATTTTATATTTTGCAAGTACGTGTTTGAGCCTTCTTTGAAGCAGTGTCTAAAGATCATACAGCTATACTGAAGTTGTCTGATTGACTAGAGTGTCCATTCTGCTGATATATGAATTTTCTATTTCTTTTGTTGTTGCTATTTGTTGTGGAGTTGAGCTTTTCATTCCAATTTGGCTGTGACCAATATGGAACTGCCAAAGTACAACAAGCAACACCAAAGTCTCTCAAGTCTAAAAGAAAGAATCTGGATGTCTCATTTCACAGAGAAAAGAATCCCAAAACAAAGCAACAACAACAATAAAAGGCTGCTGCTGAAAAGAAACTTTAGGTCAGAAATGTATGATTGATTTATTTGCTACAGATGTTTGCATTCCCTGTGATAGTTAAAGCTTATGATGCATCAACACCCAATGAAAACACCCTTATTCTTGATTTTGAATAAAATGATTCCTAAATGAATGTTTTAATGTGTGAAAGAGAGAGAGATTTTTCCACACTGTTTTCAAAAGTGAGATCAATAATAAAAGCTGAGATTAAACCTCTACCAAATACTAACCTGTTTTTTTTTGTTTTTCTCTCAGAGGAGAGAACAGAAAACAATAATACAAATCATGCTATTTTGAAGTTATTTAAACATACACTCATTTTGGTCAGTTGGATAGCATGTTGTTCATGATGTCAAAAAACTGAATTTTCCTTCAGTGCAATGACTTCCTTTACCTGTGGGAGCCCCAGAAGATGCTATGAAGTTAACACAAGTGGCCTTGTAGTCTCTCCCATGTCCTCACACTTGTGTGCTCTTCGTTACACTCTCTGAAAAATGCTGTTGTGGTTTCTACATAATAACGAGGTAGTACTAGTGCAGAAAAGTGCATTAAGGCCCTGTCTATACAGTGTTTTGGTAATGCGTATCTCAACTCTTACTTCAAAATAGACTGTTTTGTGCCATGTCAACCTATTTATTCTCATCAAACTTGTCAAATGCCCTTTAAATTGATTTTTCCTACCTCTGTGCTGTGGTACTCTGTTCCACCTCCAGCTGCTGTTGATGTGGCAGAGCTTTGTTTCTTTTTCCATTTAAATTCCAATAGGCTATTCTTGCTTAATTAGTGATTTGATCTATTTTATAGGCTTGCCTTATTTCTTGTTTTCCCCTTAGTTTTAAAAGAAAATTTGTATCCTCAAAGTATTGAATGATTTCGAGAGCTGCTTGCAGTTGTCATTGTTCTTTTTGTAATATATTGACCAAAATGTTTAAAATATATCCAATGCAGTCTCATTAATTCCAGGACACACAAACGGTATTTGAATTTTCCTCAGAGTCTATCCTTTCCTTTATTAGTCTTGTTTGCTGATAAAACTTTCTCTATTGAAGTATAATGCACAAAGAACATTCCTTTCTACTAAAAAGCTGAAGATAACTTATGCTAGGAGGTAATAAGCTTGAATTTTACAAAAATCTGTACATGTTCATAAATGGATGTTTTGCGATGATCCTCATTGGAAACAGGTTTTTTCCTTCACATCTTAATACATCTTGAAGTATTCTCTGTACTCTGCCTGCAAGCAGTGCCACTAGACTTGAAACTTATCCTTTTAGCTTTATTCTTTTTCCTTAAGGCAAACTGCCTACAAACCACCACATCTTAACGCTAGCCATTCCTTTTTAAAGCACTAGTCACATAAATCCTTGAAGAGGTGGGCATTTTTTCGATAAAAATGGAATTTGCCCTCAAATGTTTTCTTCAGTGAGATTTATCTGAAACTTGAACATCTTGGTCTATATAAAGGTGCAACTACATTGTGCTGTGCAAAGGGATCTACTGCATTAAAAAGCTCACATCCTTCGGGGTATGAGAATAAGTGGATTTAAGAGAAATATTATGTGTAGAAGGAAGCAGCTAAGTGGAGAAAATCCTTCTTGAACATGGTAATCTTAGACTGGAATGAGCTCAAAATGTGTTTGATTAGAAGAGCAGTGTGTCTGAATAGACATTCTACAAAAAAGACAAGGATATCTCATAAGGAATTCAGCAGAGGGCCACAAAGATGGAAAAGGGCCTGGAGCATCTCCTGTATGAGGAAAGGCTGAGTAAACTGGGCTGTTTCAGCCTGGGGAAAATAATACTGAAAAGGGATCTGATAAATGTTATAAATATCTGAAGGGAAGCGGGAGGCAAATGGATGAGGCTGGGCTCTTCTCGGTGGTGTGTAGTGATAGAAGAAGGAGTAATGGCCTAAAACTTGAACATAGGATGTTCTGTAACAGCATGGAAAGAACTTCTTTTTAGCGAGAGTAAGAGCACTGGAACAGGCTGCCTAGGGACTTCGTGGAGTCTCCTTCTACAGTGATGTTCAAGACACATCTGGATGCCTCCCTGTGCTACCTACTGTAGGGGATCTGCTTTAGCAGGGGGGTTGAACTCTATGATCTCTTGAGGTCTCTTCCAATCCCTGTGATTCTTCAAGAATTCTTCAGGAAGAAAAAGGGAGTTTAAGAACTGTGGAAGAAGAGGCAGGCAACTCGGAAGGACTGCAGAGCTGCTATCTCTAGCTATACAAGAAAAAATCAAAAGGGCCAAAGCCCATCTATAGATCTCCATTTGGCTAGTAAAAGGCAAAGCAAACAAAGAAAAATCCCGCCAGCACCACCATAACAAAAAAAAAAAAAAAAAAAAAAGCCTTTATAAATACTTTAACAACAAAAGCAGAATTGAGGGCATCCATCTTTTATTGGATGTGAGTGGAAGGAATGGCCAAAAATGAGGATAAAGCTGAGGTACTTTATGCCTTTTTTTTGTCTCGGTCCTTATTAGTAAGGCCAGTTGTTCTTAGTGTACACAGCCCACTGTGTTGGAAAATAGGGTGCAAGTTGAAGCTCCTATATTTCAGTGGGAAACTGCAATTAACATACTACATATGTTGAACATTCATATGCTTATGGGTCCAGATGGGATTCATCCACTGATACTGAAAGAATTGGTAGCAGTGCTCACGAAGACACTTTTAGTAATTTATCAGCATTCCTGTCTACCAGGGAAGTTCCCCATTGACTGGAGGTTAGCAGATGTGACAAAGAAGGGCAGGTAGGAGGGTCCAGGGAAATAGAAGCCTGTCAGCGTGACCTTGGTATCAGGGAATATTATGGAGCAGATCATCTTGAGTGCCATCACACCATACATGTAAGATATTAAATGATTAGATGAGGCATCCATGGGTTTGTGAAAGGCAGGTCCTGGCTGACTAACCTAATCTCCTTCTGTGACAAGATGAGCTGCTTGGTAGATGAGGGACAGGCTATGAATATTGTTCACCTTGATTGTAATAAATGACTGGCATTGTCACCCACAGTATTCTCGTGGAGAAAGTGGCTGCTTATGGCCTAGGCAGCTGCACTGTTTGCTGGTGAACTGTCTGGATGGCTGGGCTCAAAGAGCCATAGTGAATGGAATTCGTTCAGTGGGTAATTGGTCACCAGTAGCATCCTGAGGGCTCAGCACTGGGGCTAATTTTGCATAACACTTTTATTAGTGATCTGAATGAGGGCACTGAGTGCATCCTCAGTAAGTTTGCAGGCAGTGCAACCTAGGCAGCAGTATTAATCTGCTTGGGGGTAGCAAGGATTTGCAGAAGGATCTGGATAGGCTGAGTTGATGGTCTGAGTGTACTCACATGACATTCAACAACGCTAAATGTTGGGTGCTTGCACTTTGGTCACAACCTCATGCAGCAGTACAAGCTTGGGACAGGGTGTCTAGGAAGTTGCCAGCAGAAAAAGGCCTGAGGGTGCTGGCTGAACATGAGCCAGCACTGTGCCCAAGTGGCCAAGAAGGCCAATGGCATCCTGGCTTGTATCAGAAATAGCACGGTTGACAGGATGAGGAGGGTGATTGTCTGACTCCCTGTATTCAGCATGGGTGAGATTGCACACTGACTGCTGTATTCATTTTTGGGCCATTTACTACTAGAAGAATATGAAATTTGAAAAGCATACTCGGAGAAAAGCAAGTAAGTTGGTGATGAAAGTAGGAAGCAAAAGATATGAGGAGTGACAGTAACTGGAACTGTTTAATCTGGAGAAGATCTTAAGGGAGATCTCATTGCTCTCTGCAACTGCCCAAATGAAGGTTGCAATGAGAAAGATGGTGGTTTCTTTTCTTGGGTGACAAGTGACAGAAAGCAAGGGAGCGGCCTCAAATTACAACAGGGGAAGTTTAGACTGGGTATCAGGAAGAATTCATTGATTGAGAGAATGGTCAGGCATTGGAATGTACTGCCCACAGAAGGCACTGTCCCTGGAGGTATGGAAGAGACGTGTATGTCATGCTTAGGTACATGGTCTAGTGATGGAACTTGGTAGGTCAAGTTCATGGTTGTATTTTATGATATTGAAGGTCTTTTCTAACCTAGATGATTCTATGATTTAGTAGCTACAGTCTCCCCTTTTAACCACTTGGCATTTAACAGTTGCATCTGATGATTGGAAGTGGATTGACCTTGTGGATTCGTACAGGCATTACAAGCATACAACACCTTTTTTGTAGAGTGCTCAGAGTATGCCACATTAATTTACAAGAACTGTGGGGTAGACAGTTATGTTCTATTATGTCTTTGTGGGCTGATCTTTTTCCAGCTCACCTTCAATTTCAATAAATTACAACTTTGTTTGTTTCGGTGGTTTGAAAAATCCTTCTATTTCTTTTTCATCTGAAATGGTTCGTATTAAAGCTTTCATAATACCCATTCAGTTTCTGTGTTAAATTGATGTTTAAATTGGAATGAAAGTAGGAACTTGGCAGTTTAGATAATTCACTTCATCTGGTGGCCAGCTATGTTAACAATCACATCATATGCCAGCATTTACACTAGATGAGAGAAGTCCCTGGGGCACTAGAACTGCATTTTAGAAGCAGAGTGAAAAATACAGTTATAGTCTTTGTTTCATCATTTTAATTTGTAAAATGGTAAATTATTTTAACTTGAATTTTACAGTGTTAAAGAAATATTTTAAAGGATATGTTGTGGGTTTTTTTGGGAAGATTAGCCTTGGAAGCTGAATAACAATTGATCAGTATTCTGGACAGGCTGCGTTCAGCACAATGTCAGCAAATTGTCTTTTTATTCCAGTGTATTGAGAACTTGAAGGAAATGGTATATTGTTAGCCTATGAATAACATCAAAGGCCCCTATTGCAAGATGTATTTCAGTCCTCTGAAATAAAATGCTTGGCTTCTTCATGTATTTAAGTGCCTCCCTTTGTAATAGAGTGCATGCCTGAACCCAAAAGCTTTTTCTTGCCTAGCACGGGCAACCCGAGCTTCAGGATTCAGTCGCTGATGAATGACTGCATACTCCATCACTTAGCAAAAACATTTCCAATAGCAAATCAGTTTCCTACTCGAACAGTAGAAAGTGAATTTGATTAAAAATATGTTTCTCATAGGAAAAGGTGTTATGTTTTTTTGTTCAGAGCAGTTCTTATAGAATGTATTTGTTGTTCATGTTTCTCTGATAACAGTAGTGGCTGTAACTGTGAGGCTTATAAAACATGAGTTTAAGAGTCCTTTGCATTAGAAGTTACACTGATTTGGCCTTCATTAATGTCTCCTGTGATAACATTTCTGAAACTATGGCAAATTAAGAAAAAATAAAAATCCTAGAGATGTCTTTGAACTACCGTCCATTAATAGATATGTTTTTCTTTCTTTTCTTCTCCCTGACAGAGACAAACAAGTCTCGTTTTACTTTTTCCATCAGAGCTGTGATATTGTGCACAAAAGGAAATACTTGTATCTTGAAATCCTCAGCAGGATTATGACTGTGGCATGAAAGCTTGTTTGACAAAGTAATTCCAACTGCTTAAAATATTCAGTCTATCATCAGATTAAAGGTTCTAGATATCAAAGTTGGTTTACCCTAAACATCAGCTATTTATTGTAGTGGTGTGGTACTATTATCACTAGATATATGTAAGGTGGTAATGTAGAAGTGCATTTGATTCATTAAGACTACTTATTTCGCATAGCAGCTTTGTTTACTGATGGTGTAGAACAGCATTTATAATTGAAGGACATTGTAAGCTAAATTAAAAACATTTAATACTAGTAAGAAACTTTTGAAAATTGGAGGCTCAGCATGACAGGAAATTTCCAGTACTTTGAGCCTATTCCAGCTCACACCAAATGTGAATCTGGCTCAGATGTGTGTCAAAGCATATTAATGTATTTCACAATTCCCCGTGCATTCAGATTTATTGGTAGAATTTCAAAGGCCATCATTCCTGAAATACTATACTATTACTGTTGCAGCTTTTCCAGCAGTAAAAGATCTGTGTAAGGTTCTGCTCTGCTGCCCTTGCTTAGAAACACTCTGATCCACCAAATCACTAAAGCACACGTTTCACTTTGGACCCATGAATAATCCTGTTGAAGTCAAAGAGACTACATGTGCATAAGTGCTTTGCAGGACAGAGGACAAAAAGTGTGCTTCCCTTCAAATGGCTGCACAGATGGAGGAAGATGGGACCGACCTGTTTTGTGGTTGGTTACTGGAAATGGTGTTGCTTCTGCTGTCACCTTATTACCAGTACCAAATACCATTCAGAAACTTAGGAAATACTCCTTTAAATCTAACATAAAACTTTTTTTTTTTTTTTTTCTTTTCTAAAACAGTTACTGCATAACATATATCTTTAGTTCTTTAGTTTATAACTAACATTTATTTTTAAACTAAATGAGTAACTGATGCTTTCTCACACTAAACGCAGAGTTCTTACTTTATAAGGAGAGAAATATTAAATCCAGAATAATCCATCAATTTACTTTACACATGTGGCCTTGTTTTAAAATAAAAAAAGATCACTTGTCCTTCCAGGTATTTCTCTGCCATTTTACTGATAAAAAGATTTACAACAAAGCATTTTCATTCTCCTAAAGTACTTGTGGGAAAAGTAATTCCCTGAAATGAATCTATAACTTTAAAGAGTGAATCAGCCAGCCAATAGTGTGATGACTGCCTACTTGGGATTATTGCTAGTCTTGCTGCAGTTACACATGTGCTGAAGATTTAAAGATGTCTCAGGTGGTCTAAACCTCTTGCCACCCAGCCTGATTTTGGTTTTAATATACTATAAATAAATGCCAGAAGCCATACATTGTTATTAGGCACTGCTGTGGTTACTTTTAGGACTGGCAGTAAGTCAGTGGAAATGATCTGTTAAACTGACATAAATAAGACTAGTAGATTTTTTTTCTATTCTATAAGAAGCAATTCTAAAATACTGCTTTTTAAGAACTGACTTCCTAGCACTGTAGTATGGCTCTAGACCTTACACTTCAATTTATTACAGAAGGCCATGCTTAAAGACGAAGCTAATTGAATATATGAGTGCCATAAATGAGAATCAACAAGACCAAGTATGCCTTGGAGATGAAAGGATTACATAATATTATTTGCATTGATTTTCAAATTATCATATCTATTGCAAAGCACCTGTGCCAGAAATACACAGGTATTTTCAACAGGACCTCATAAAATTAACATTTTCAATTAATTAAAATTAATTAATTTGATATATTTTTGGCTTTAAATGTGCCATAAGATGCTAAACACTATCTTTTCCTAATGAGAGCCAGTTCTGGAAACACCTGTCCTCAAGAGCTTCGTGCTTTTCTACTGTGAAAATTGGCAGAACACTCTCACATTTGCAGAATAATAGTGTGATGAAAATCTATCCAGTGAGTTCTTAATGCAGTTTCTTTCAAATGCTATGCAATTCATGCACCCTCATGTTGTCTTAACAAAACTGGTATAAGCAAAATACTGCAATTGAGTTATTGGTAAAGCAAATGAAGTGGGACGATGGGAGAGCTAAGGACTTTGCTTGTCTGCAGAGAAATAATATGTGTTCATTCATTATTAATGTTTAATATATGTAGACGATAAGGACTTAAGAAAGAGGTCAAGGGTTAGAAGAGATATTGAAGGTTGTCCTGAGTAGCTGTGCTTTTGCTGGTGGAATAGTATTTTTTGCTTTTTTTTTTTTTGTTTGTTTGTTTTTGGAACAATAAAGCAGACAAAATTATTTTCTCTTGAATGTAGGGGCTGATTTTGTTCATAACTTGCCTAAATCCCAATGTGTAAAGTTGTCATGAGAGTTTAGGAGGAGCAAGTAGTAAAGAGAAAGATGGATTCACACACCCAGAAATATCTCTGTCCCTAGAGATGTTCAAGACCAGGTTGGATGGGGCCCTGGGCAGCCCAGTCTAGTATTAGATATGGAGGTTGGTGGCCCTGCCAGCAGCGGGGAGGTTGGAGTTGTTGATCCTTGAGGTCCCTTCCAACCCAAGCCATTCTATGATTCTATGATTATCCACACTCTCCTCTTCTCTCTGCCTTCACTGCTGCAGCCAGAGAGAAAATAAATTTTCTTCTTAAATTCTACTGAGAATGTGAATAATCTGAAGGACTATGAGACTGTATTAAGCCTGTTAGTGCAGGTGACATAAAAGCCACCTCAAGGATTCTGGATTTGTTGATAAGATTTCTGAACAGTCCTCTCTATTGGCTCCTACTGTTTGAATCAACTGGAGGCTGAGGAGGACAAAGCTATAACTTACTGATGTCTTCAGTGGTCTACAGTTGAGTGAATTCTATTTCCTGCTGACATGAATAGGATAGAAAAGCAGAGTAGCAGAACACGGGACAGTATCAAACCTCTGAGCCCTGGTCTGTTTGTTTGAACCCCTTTTAGAGATCTACAACTTTAAAATCTTTTTGACCATTTTCTAGAACAGCTGAAAATCTCTTTTGACCTTGCTCCTATATCCTTTCATCATTAGGTAGTGCTTTTTTTTTTTCAGGTCTGATGGTAATGAGGTATAAAAGGGAAAAACATAATGAAAACTTTAGTAGAAAAGAAATCAGCAATATCTATATCTATAAATATATAGATTTCATTTGACAGCAAAATCCTTCCCTTTAGTCAGGGAAGAGGCGGTCTGAGAGTGCCTAGGCAACACTGATGTTCATAAATCCATGGGACCCGATGGGATGCATCCACAGGTGCTGAGGGAGCTGGCAGAGGTGATTGCTGAACCACTTTCTGTCATCTTTGAGAGGTCTTGGAGAATGGAGGAGGTGCCTGAAGACTGGAGTATAGCCAGTGTCACTCCAGTCTTCAGAAAGGGCAAGAAGGAAGAGCCAGGTAATTACAGGCCAATCAGCCTCACCTTTGTCCCTGGAAGGGCCATGGATCAGCTTGTGCTGGATGCCATCTCCAGACAAGTGGAAGAAAAGGAGGTTATCAGGAGTAGTCAGCATGGGTTCACCAGGCGGAGGTCATGCTTGAGCAACCTGGTAGCCTTCTACGATGTTGTCGCTGGCTGGGTGGATGGAGGGAGAGCGATAGATGTAGTCTACCTTGATTTCAGCAAGGCATTTGATACTGTCTCCCACGACATCCTTGTAACAAAGCTGAGGAAGTGTGGGATAGATGAGTGAACAATGAGGTGGGTTGAGAACTGGCTGACTGGCAGAGCGCAGAGGGTCGTCGTTGGTGGTGCAGAGTCTGGCTGGAGACCTGTAACTAGCAGTGTTCCTCAGGGTCGGTGCTGAATCCAGTCTTGTTCAACATCTTCATCAGTGATCTTGATGAGGGGATAGTGGCCACCCTCAGCAAGTTTGCTGATGATACGAAGTTGGGAGGATTGGCTGACACGCCTGAAGGCTGTGCTGCCATTCAGCGAGACCTGGACAGGCTGGAGAGCTGGGCAGTAAGAAACCGGATGAGGTTCAACAAAAGCAAGTGTAGGGTCTTACACCTAGGGAGGAATAATTGCATGCACCAATACAGGCTGGGGGATGAGCTGCTGGAGAGGAGCTCTGCAGAGAGGGACCTGGGCGTCCTGGTGGACGACAGGTTGGCCATGAGCCAGCAGTGTGCCCTCGTGGCCAAGAAGGCCAATGGCATTCTGGGGTGCATTAAAAAGAGCGTGTCCAGCAGGTCGAGGGAGGTGATCCTCCCCCTCTACTCTGCCCTGGTAAGGCCTCATCTGGAGTACTGTGTCCAGTTCTGGGCTCCCCAGTACAAAAAAGACAGGGATCTCTTGGAAAGAGTTCAGCGGAGGGCCACAAAGATGGTGAAGGGCCTGGAGCATCTCCCCTATGAAGAAAGGCTGAGTGAACTGGGTCTGTTTAGCCTTGAGAAAAGACGACTGAGAAGGTACATGATCCAGGTCTATATCTAAGGTGTGAGGGGCAGAGTGGCGAGGCCAGACTGTTTTCAGCAGTGTGTAGAGACAGGACGAGGGGAAACGGCCATCAGCTGCAGCACAGGAAGTTTCACACAAATGTGCACAAGAACTTCTTCACGGTGAGGTGACGGAGCACTGGAACAGGCTGCCCAGGGAGGTTGTGGAGTCTCCTTCTCTGGAGATATTCAAGACCCACCTGGACACCTACCTGTGCGACCTGGTGTAGGGAACCTGCTTTGGCAGGGGGGTTGGACTCGATCATCTCTGGAGGTCCCTTCCAACCCTTACAATTCTGTGATTCTGTGATTGTGGCACCAGTCTTACTTCTTAGCTCTTGCCAATTTATTTGGCTTGCATCTATTATATTGTTAGGATTCATCCTTGCACAGAAAATAAAAATATTTCTCCTTATAATCTTCAGGAGCAGCAGATGGTACTTGGAGAATAGAAGAATTTCATGTCTTTCTTTATGGCTACTGAGTTGATGCAGTAGACAAGGAAAGAGATCAGTTCTATGGGAAAAAAGGTTCAGCCCAATATCTTAATGATAATTATTCTCAAGACTGCCTTTTTGCTTTCATTGTATGTACTAAAGTAATGATCAGGAACTTGAGAGTTACGCTTTAGCATAGGAAAAAATAAGCAATGCCAAGTTTTTTCTGATACACTTCTATCTTTGTTATATAGCAGTTGATTAAATAGTCCTTGGTTGAGTAAGTTTTCCCATTTCCTATGTTTCCTACTTCTATGTTTACATTAAATATTGCTCACTGAAAAATATTAGGCATATGACAGATGACTGAACTTTAATTTGCTGTCTCTTAACTGAAAAAAAATGGCTTGGGTACAGTATTAAAAAGGATTTAGTTGTTGCATCTGCATGTACTGTTTACTTTTTTGTGGTATTACTGCTGTGTGAACAACCACTTGTTTGGTATAGTGTAGAATGTCAGTCAGTAACTGGACGAAAGGGAGTGAAGAATGGTTGGGAATTTTCACTGTAACTCATTTGTAGTATAAATATGAAATATATCTCCAAGTACCATCTACTGCTCGTGAAGATTATAAGGAGAAATTTAAATTCTCCCATGACCTTGTCTAGGTTTCTTGGAGTTATACAAATGCAGAGATAAATTGGTTTTAAAAAATACTTGTATTTATTTTGTATTCATTTTGAGAGGAATCTGTATAAGGTCTTAATCTACCTTTTTTTTTTTTTTTTTTTTTCCCTCTGAACTTTAGAGTTCTATGCAAAGCATGGAATCGATGGTGTTCTTCCTTACTGTACCTGTAGCATAAGGGGAGAATGGAACAGTTGCTTGAGAGAAATGAGAAGTAATTACACACATTATCTAGGTCTTTAGCACAAACTTCAGCTTCAACATATAGAGTCTTTTCTTGCTACACTCTAATGGAATTTGCTATTCAGACTTTATAGATTTTGTTTTTTTTGTTTGTTTGTTTGTTTGTTTTGTATTTGTTTTTGCCTAGAGTAAATTGCAGTCACACTAAATCATTAAGGCTACGTCCCATAGCCACCATATTATTGACTTTGTGTTAACACGGGGAAAACACTGATTTTATAACATGGTCTGATGATTTGTTGTTGCTTTTCTGATAGTGAAATTACCTTCAGAAGACTTTTGATCACTGGATGATATGCTAGGTAAAGTTAAAACTTCATATCTTTTACTTGTAGTTCAGCTCAAAGAAATCTGAGGGAAGGGGCCCTTTTCCTACCTCTTGGAAAGGGTCAGAAATACAGTGTTTCTAAAATAGCAGTAAAAAACTTACGTACCAGGTAACTCATTACAGCACGTGATGAAGTAATTGCACAATGGATTTTATTTCATGCAATACACTATGAAGCATATATCAATAAAAAAGAGCTCTACTCTGTGAGGTGAAGTTAATATTTCACTGCTGGTAAGGCATACAAAAAGCAAGAGTTTAGATATTACCACACAGATTTAATATGCATTGGTGATCTTCAAACAATGGTGATACTGTCTACGAGAGTTTTTGCTGTGAGCTCCTACAAAGCTCATTGACCTTTCATGCAGCATGTCGTATAAATCAGCAAGGTTTAAATAGTACTGCCCTCTTGAACACCTGCTTATCTGTCTTGAGAAAACTCTGTAGTGTTTTAAATGTCATTTTTGACACTGGAGGTAATGCCTACTCTAGGAGCACTTGGAAGAGCCATTAAAGTTAAGAGTCTATCCACATTTCCATTTATAAAAAACTTGATTTCTGGGGGTTTATAACTCAGCCACTTAAAAATGCATCTGACTGAAACCTAGGATATGATTCACTGTTTTTTTTTAATTCTGGACAGATTGTTTCAGGTGGTCTTCTATTTGTGAGGAAAAAAGAGGAAGACTGCAGATATAAATATTTTTCCTTACAGAGCATTTTTTTTTTCTCGCAGGCAGTGAGCCTTGAATGTAGATATTTTATTTCCATACAAAAGTCTTTCTGATTATGTGAAAGATCTTGTGATGGTATATGAATTAGTAGCCTGTGGTCATCATATCCTGTATATGTATCCTTAGTGAGCATGTAACTTTTTTTTTTCCGAAGACCTTATTAAGACAACTTTTTAATTATTTTTGATTTTTACAAATGGCATTATCTCAACACTTCATGTATGGGAAACTTCTAAGTTGGGGTTTATAATGATTTTATTGTCACTTGTTTTCTTGAAGGTCTAAAGAGTGACATCTTCTACCTTCTAAGTACATCAGTGACTTGATGTCTTGTCCTATTTTCTTCTTGGTAGGGGAAGCAAGGGTGTTATTTCAAACATACTTACAAACTGGTACTTGTTGAAAACACCAGACCTGAATTACCTTTGGAAAATTAATCAACAGAATTTTATAAAGAGAAACAAAACCAGAAGTTGTCCTAAATGCTCTTATGAGGAATTATAAATCTCCAGATTTCTCAGCCATAGCAAAATACAGTCAATAAAGAATTTTGTGCTGAGATGCTGAGAAGCATTCCAGACTGCATAGGTAAAGCAGCACTCAAAATTAACCTGCAGACACATTGGCAGTGATAAGTGTAATGTACTCTCAGCAGAAAACATGGCTAGGTAAGTAGATTGTTGCAATGTGTGCCATTTTCAGTATCAGAATATCGGTCTGTTTGAGGAGCATGACAAAAAGTCATGGAATGTGGATATCTCAGCTGAAGTTTTAGGGAATTATTGCTTTTCCTATTTTTTGGTAAAAACTTGTACTTCTACTTATGATTATATGTTCCTTAATATGACACATTGACATTTAAATTACACTTCTATGCAGGAATGAGAAGTTATCCTTTATTCCATTTGTTGAATGTTCCTGTAGTGGTTTGATGTTTTCTTGTACTTGTTCTTTCAATCTGGATTTAAGGTAAATGCTTATTATTGGTTTATGAAGCTGGATTATGTGAAGAATACTTCAAGTATTCTGCACTGTATTGAAAAAGAACAAAGGAATGTGAAGGAGAAATGACTTTAAAGTAGTCGGAATTTCTATTTATTTAAATTCAGCCAGCTGGCTTCAGAGTTGTAACTCAGTTTTCCCTTGTTTTGAGTTCCCTACATATCCATATATTTCAAAATCAGAGGAAGGCACTTCAAAATGTATGGGCTGGTATGGCTAAGTGTAGGAAGTTTTTGGTGGACAGGAACCAAAGCAGTTGGCAGAGTAGATAGAAACCCATTCTGGGTGGGAGAAGACGTTTCATTCTCTGCTTTGCTCAGCATTAAAGGGCTTACATACATCTCTGTGGTGCTAGATCTGCACATTCACACTTCATATTTATCTCTGGGTAGTGCAGAGCTAAATTATGCATAATAGAAATATGCCTTACTTGTTTAATGGAAAGTTTTGTGTATCTTCTGTTTCTTCAGTTCACAGAAGCTCATCTATTTTGTCAGAGATAACTCTGCAGTTGTAGCCTTTTACACAAAGCAGAAAATAGAATCTGTTCCTCGCTGGGTAGAAACTGTGTCTGTTTTCCTGTATTGTTCTTAAACTATTGACAGTCCAACTGAAATGAGCTCTTTCTCATCCACCTGTTGTATTTATCTGTCGTGCATTCATTTCAGAGTTTAGCAGGGCAGTGGAATAGCAGCCCCCAGTTCTCTGCTTACCTCCCATACCTCAGAGATCTGTCAGTTTATAGAGACTGTGTCTGTGTGTCACATGCTGTGTTTCTGCTCTGCACAGTCTAGATGAGCTTGAACAGAAAATTTATGGTTGTTCCTTGGTTAGGGAGATGAACAAAATGACCTCCAAAAAGCTGCTTAGTCCTTCAGCATTGTGAACGCCTTGGTTGACTGTGAAAGGACATATGAAAAATGAGACTCAGATGAAAGGAAAGCACATTGACAATGCAGTGCTACTTTGGCTCTATTAGCTTGCTGTTGGGACTTTAACCTAGAGCTGTATTTCCTCAGCTAACTTTTCTGTGAAATAGTAAAAATACGTAAATAGGCAACTAGTAATTTATACTAGAAAAGATTTAGATGGTTGCTCCTAACAAACATCCTTATAGCTGGGATTACAGGTTTAGCAAAACGTGAACACCTAAATAAATATATGAAGTTTACAACGTTTACAGCTGTGATACTACAGCTAGAATTGGGACAGACAGAACGTGTCATAAATTCCTCAAGTTACACTAAGCGGAAAGAAAACAGTGACTGCCCTTATGTACAGTTGCTTCATAGCTCTTCATCCTTGAAGGGAAAGAAAGGAAAGGAAAAAAAAGTCCTAGTTAGAAGTTCAGTGGTTATCTGACTATTATAGTTGTTCTCAATCCTAACCAGTGAGATTTTCTTCCCAGTAGTCAGAAAAGGTGACTCATTACATGTTCCATGTCTACACCTCTAAACTCCTAATCGTGTTTAGTTATCCTGATTTTCTGCTTGGCTATTAGGCAGTGAAATCTGCTTGGCTGAGGTGGCCCACTTTCTGCCAGAGACGGAGAGAATCTCTGATTATCCAGTGTACGTGCCAGACTGGAATGTTTGCAGTCATAGTGGCTTCCTTGTGGCAAGGCCACAGTGCATAGTCTGTGACCTTTTCAGACTTGTCTGAAAACCCAGCAATAGAAACAATCTCTCTTTTCACTGATTAGTAGTCAGGGATGCCATAGTTTCTGACAGGCAAATATATAGAGCTGTGAGGTATTTTCATCTAAGTTATTGAAAAAGGTGGTGGCTACTTACCTCTTTTGTAAACATGGTGATGGAGATCCATAAGTTTGGCATGAAAAGCAGCCAAAGTAGGAAGTCTTTCAGCCAGTCTTCAGTCCTGTTTTGCATTAAAGTTGCATGAGCAAGCAGGTAACATTTCAGCACAGTATTTTGTCAACCGCAGGGACCAAAGTGATACCTTTAGCTTTATTAACTGTGAAAACAATGTAAAAGTTAACACCCTTCAGTATGCTAATTTACTCTTAAAAAGAAATTGCTAAACATATATTACTGTAGTACTCAACTCTCCATCCAAACCATGTTAAACGTCACCCCAGGCAGGGAAAAACAGATAAAGTTTAGGGTACAAAGGGAAATATCTTGAGGAGAAAATGGGAGCAAAGCAGAGACAAGAGAGGCGTGGGGAGGAGAATGGAAAGGAGACTGAAGGAGAGAAGAGAAATGAGATGAGAAGTTATGCTCCTCTTCCTTCAACTTTCTTGGCAAGCATTGCGCCTTACCTCTTGGTGAAAAAGACCAAGGATAGCAAGTGTTTTGATGGCATTATTATCATATATTAATGTTACTGCAATTGCTACATTTATCAATGACTATCTCAGCCTCTTATATCTATTGCTTCAATAAACCATCTACCCTTTATTTGTGATTGTGTCCAGTGGAATTCCTTGGGGAACTCTGGCAGGCAAAATCAAAACTACACTCCTAACGTGATGGGGAAGTACAAATTTAGCTATCTGTAATTATCATTTTCTGTTTTTGTACTATGGAAAACAAGACAACCAGAAATAATAACAATAAATGCTCTGTCATTGTCTGTCTTGGAAAAGGTTTTCTTTTCCAGCAGTGCTGTAAAGGAATGGACCCAGCAGTAGAGACCAATTAAGCTGATACATTGATTAAAAATATCCAGTCTTTTTCTTTTTCTTATTCTTTTTTTTTCAGTCAGGAGCAGTCACAAACTGAAGTCTAAGGAGGCTATTCACAAATGAGGGAACGGTGTGTATTTGTATTTTCTCTGTTCATCATAAAACTGGAAACTCTGTAAGTCAACACTTTAAAAAAAAGCACCCTCTTTGGAATGATAATGTGTTCAGCAGCAACACAGGAAAGGTGCAAGCGAGAATGTGCCAGATGGTAATAGTTGCTGAATACTGAATTCAGAATTTACTCCATTGTATGCATATGTATTCTCAGGTCATTCTATCGTTTTCTAAATTATGGAGGAAATGACTGATGTTTCCCCAGACTAAGAACATAGAATAGTCCTTACATCATCTAATTTTCAGAGCCCAAAGTACTTTATAAAAACAAATGTGCCCATGGGAGACTTCCATTTTACATCGCACTTTTAAAGAGTTTTAAAGAGTTTAAAGAGTTACTTTTAAAGAAATACCATCTCTTCCTTTCTTCCCATTCTCCTTCCTCTTCCCTTTCCCCTGCCCCTTACCCTTCCCTTCAGCAGTTTCTGAATGTCTTCTAAAGTCCTTATAAATGCAAACACAGAATGTTCATCTTTGTACTTCTAGGTTTCATGTCAAGAAGAGATCATGTGCAAAATTCTGACTGCAAGTAAGACTGATTTTTTTCTTGAAATGGAGGTTTGCCTTCAAATGCAAAGTCAGATTTGAGGACTTCTTATATAAGAAGATATCTGTTGTAGCATGAGTGGTAGAATGAGAATTATAATTTATAGAAAATATGCTTATTTAATTGGGCGTAATATACTGTAGATTTGGACAGATATACTGTGAATCTGAACAGAGACTCTTATTTATTAAGCATTCTTAAATGCAATGATAAGGAACTTAAAAATACAACCAAGATCTTGTTCTTCTAAAATTGAAGGAGTGCTGGTTGTAACTTGGTAAGTAGTGCCTTGGACTGCACTCAGACACTATTTCTTCAGTTGGCTTGGTTGGCGAAGTCAGCAGCATGTGTGCTTCTCTGTTTCTTTTGCTTGTTTTCCAGACTACAAAATACAATTACAGAAATATATCAGACGTCATGTTACACCATTAGGTCATGTGTTGACCACGTTGCAAAACCACACTAGGATACAGCTGACTCTGACTATGTCTGGTACATTCATATCAGCTCTGCTAGAACTGCTGTGCTGACAGGTGCTGAGGAACACAAGGATGAAAACTGGAAGAAGCAGTTTCTCCCTTTTTCTTCATTAGCTCAATAAGTTTGGAAAAATATCTGAAAAGTTGAATGTGCATTATGTGGGGTGCTTAAGTCTTACCGTCTTACTTTTTTTTACATGTGTGTTTTGGACATTCCAGTCAATTAATCAACATAAATAGCAAAGGTCTGGTCTTATATGTATCTAAATCCTCAGGGACTTTAGAATGGAGTAGGGATGAAACTGCAGCAAGAAAAATAATTCTGAGAGTGCCTTTGGTCTATTAGTTGAGATGCTGTCATTGCAGCTTAATTGGCCTCTAGGTACAGTGTGAATGGGATGATTTTGCAGGCTGGAGAGGATCAAGTATCTGTTTAGTTTGGATATGAATATGCATGTTAAGTTTTACTGATGACTATCAGAAATGTAGTAAGTCATTATTGGATATAACTGAATAGAAGAGTCTCCATCATGTGATGTCCTTTAAGTCTTAATTCATTGATGTTTTTATTCAACAATATAAAGTTTTGTATTTCTAGCTCCTATTAAAATTTAGTGTAAAAATATATTTTCTTATAACAAAATAATTTCCTTATTAATCAAAAGTTACAGAAAACGAAGTGGAAAAAAATTACTCCTTTTATCTAATCTAAACATTGTTTTCTGTTTGCCCAAATTTTCTGGCAGTGGAGACTTACTGTGTTAACATTTAATATTTGATTAAGTATTTGTTTTGGCTATTACCCTTTCTGTTATATGGAGGAATTGCTTAGAGCTTTTTAAAGCTTGCTTTTCAAGCCTAGCTTTCCCTTCCTTCCTTCCTTCCTTCCTTCCTTCCTTCTTTCCTTCTTTCCTTCTTTCCTTCCTTCCTTCCTTCCTTCCTTCCTTCCTTCCTTCCTTCCTTCCTTCCTTCCTTCCTTCCTTCCTTCCTTCCTTCCTTCCTTCCTTCCTTCCTTCCTTCCTTTTTTTTTTCTGGAGATCAGTATTATTGTGAGAATTTCAGAATTTCCAAAATTGTATGAGATGACCTTTTCTCATGCTCCAGTAAATATAAAATTTGCAGATCTTATTGCTTAAATTATGTTTGTCAAACTGTCGATTCATACAAACCTGGACACAGTACAGACATCTCACGTGTGAACAGCTGACAGTCTGCCAGCCAGCTATCATGAGCTTTTAACACTGCAGTGTGCGTATACACAGGAAGGAAATTTAATACACAGAGCCTGACATTTCTTACAACTTATTGCATCTGGTACAGTATGTGTGTATATGTATTTTTATCTTCCCTTGGGAATTAGGATTTAAAAGATTGCTTTGCCACGTATTAAAGGAAAACACACATCATTCTTGTGTAAGGAGACCTTTTGTGTTCAAAGGCTTTATTAGTCACAGACATCTCTGAGCAGTATGAAAACTGAAGGATATATGAGAGTCATTCTTTTGGAACGGTTGCAAATTATTACCACATGTTTATCTGAAATAACCTGGCCCTGGTTTTTCCCTGCCTATGTTTATTTAGAATTTAGTGGACTTGTTTGCAGAAAGTCTTTGAATCAGCTGTGCTGAAAATATGGGTCTAGTATTTCCAGCCTTGTTCATGCGAAAAATATTTGTTGAGGCGATTAAGCTCTGTGAAATAATAACTGTGGGAATAGAGGTTGCCACGTTACATCTGATCTGATCAGGGCTGCAAATTTTTTTTTTCCTTCCAGCTGTGTATTTTGCTAGAAGATCAAACAAAGCCGTACAAATGATGGTAATGCACTATACAGGAGTGTGTCAATATTTCTATCATCGTGGTACAAGTATCATGAGCCAGAGAGACAGCTGTTTTCTCCCTACTATGAAGACATAGATGCATATTAAGCTGTGGTTTCTGGCTGCCTTTCAGAACAATAAGAAACTGCACACCTGTCAACTCTTGGCAAGCAGAAATAGTAAAATTACCAACTTTGTTTCTACAGCATTCTCTTACCGACAAACACCATTGGCTTCATTTTTCTTCCCAACTCTTCTCTAAAGGCTTAGATTTCTCCCTCGAGGCACAGAAGAATTAAACAGCTTTACTATTGCTTCTCATAAATGACTTTTTAGAGAGGGTACATTTTTATGCTGGGCTTGCTTTATTACTACATTTCTTCTTGAACATATTTTTTTTTGGCCAATCAGTATATTGCATTTGTAAGCCTTTGTGCTGCTCAGCACTCATCTTTCCTAAGGGCAATCCAAAAACCCTGTGAGCTAATGGCTCATTTAGTGATAAATTTGTCAAATATATATTTTCTCTTTTTTTTTTTTTCCTGGTAGTTCAGTGTAGGTAATACCCATGTGAATGGTGAATGAGTCCCTCTCATATGTGGCTTGGTGGAGGATTTGTTTTGAGAAGTACAGTGCAGACCTCAGCAGCCACGGTTCGTTCTTGCCTGTCAAGCTTTTGATCATGGTATTCAGATTTAGATACAAAAATGTGAATTGGTATAAGAAAGAAAATCTCTTCCAGAGACCTTAAGGGGCTGCAATGGTCAGGATCCTAATGTGGACTTAAGGGCTGACTTCAGTCTTGGCTTGGAGTCTCTAGGTCTTGTGGTTTTAGCTGAATCATTAATGCTGTAGAAATGCTACTAGTCTTTATATTGTTTTGAAGTAGGTTTTTTCTATTTTCTTTTTTTCCCCACTTGATATGTTAATAATAAAAAGAAGCCGAAGAGAAAGATGGTTAAAGACGTTTTACAATAAAATTGAAAACTTCCCTACATTATTCCTGCCTCCACTCCCCCCATCTTCCCAGCTCCTGCACCTCCCTCCCGCTGCCTCCCGGTTAAAAGTACAAATCGTGAATTCCTCAGTAAGTCTTTTACAAGGAATGTTGAAATCTTTGAAGACTTTAATCTGAAATGATCTGTCAGAGATCTAGAAGAATGGCATCTAACTGAACTTTAACTACTTTATCCTACTTAAGCCAGAACAGAACTGCTGAGCTGAGCAATTTAAGATGCCCACAGCTGCACTAGCTATGTTTTTGTTCATGGTACTAAATTGTTTCCCTTAGCCTGAAAAGGGTTATAAAAACTACAATCAATTTAGTTTCTGGGGCATTGTGTTTTGAATACCGTTTAATAGGGTGTGACAAAAACACATAATTTCTCCACATGTTCTTCATTGCAAGCAGATTTTACTTGGTACTAGGCAGTGCACCAAATGTTCTGGACAGCAAAGGAAGCATTGGAATTGGAAATAGAAAAACAGTATCAGACAGCTAGAATGCCCAGGGCATGACAAGAATCTTAAGTGCAAGAGATGAGCACAAAGGAATTTTTATCATCCATTTGCTCATCAGCTCCACATTTGCTATGGATAGAAATCATTAGATTTGTTTAACGTAGGGGAAAAGAATAGATTCAAAAACTGGAAACATGAGTGAACCTAATTGGACAGGAATATATTTAATGTTAATATTAATAAGCAGAGATGGCTGAATATCATGAACAGCTGTGGGCAGAAGGAGGAGGAGGATTCTTACTGCCTTCCAGTGAAATGAATCACTCAGCTTGCTTTCTCAGCCTAATACACCCACAGTGTTTTAGTTACGTGAATAACCACGTTTATTTTAATAATGCTTCTTAGTGGGGAGGATAGCTTGATTTACTTACCTTTACTCTTAATCTGTTTATATACCATACCTTGTTACAGTGCTAGAGCTTCAGCTTGTGTTTTGTATTCACAGTGTATCTTAAATTAGTCTGTCTTCATCAGGAATTGTGACTAAACATGTTCAAGTAAGTTATATGATTAGTGAAATAAAAATACAAATAAAATTCTACCTTTGCTTTCAAATAGGCACTGGCAGGTAGTAATTCTGGCAAAGCAAGGAGAGACATTTCTGAACAGTGATGTGGAGAAAAATACCTTGTCCCACGATACCTTGTACCTAGCACTATATTTTAGCGGTTCTGTAATTGTGTGTAGAGCTACACTGTAGAACATGAATACTGTACATAAAAAAAATGGCTGTTGCTATTTCTGACAGTGGGTGAACTTAATTTTATTTCTTAAGTGTCTTATTTTCTCTTAATTTATATTTTATAATTCTTGAACAAAAGCAAAATAAATCTGCAAAACTCACTTTCAGTCTAGAAATAAAATTAGGATATTAACAAGCCAGATCCTTGCCAGCCATTATTGGAGGTTAAGGAATGAATCAACGATCAGGGTGAAAATGCATTGTTAGGTCATAGTGCAATGATTTCAAGATTGTTTGTTTTATTTTTGTGAGAATTTTTAATGGGTCCTTCTAGAGGTCTTAAATCTGATAGGAAGTTTTCCAGAATGAATTTTTAAGTAGTTGCTGTAGGTTTTCCTGTTCATTGCAGGGGAGTTGGGCTAGACAACCTTTAAAGATCTCTTCCAACTCAAAGGATTCTACGACTCTATGATTTTATAAGGTCTATAAGATCTGAAACTGGTTTGATCCTAGTCTAAACTACTTTGTTTGTTATGATAATTGTAGAAATTTAGCAATTGTGTCAGCATGATGTTATCTCTGTTGGGTCAGGGTGGAAACAACAGTTGTTAAGTTGCATTATGTGAATGAGTGCTAGAAAATAAGCAGTTCCTGGCCTAGCGACAACCTCTGTGGGAATCCAAACACACTGAAACGTGACGACTGTGAAGGTAAATTCAATAAGTGGAACTAGCAGTATAATAGTAACAAAGCCAGGTGCAGTGCTCTTGGCCAGCCACATACCGTTCAGCTTTCTCAGAGCTGGAGCCCATTCCAAAGGACCTGAAATGCTTTGAATGCCTTCACAATAGAGTTATGAAAATGGATGAGGAAGGGGGGGATGGAATGAGGAAATGTTAAGAAATACAAAACTTTACAGATAAGCAAAACCTGTAGGAGTAGTTTAATTCATTAAAAAAAAAGTCATTTTGTTAGATATGACCCGTGGCAGATGAGAAAAGATACCAGTGCTTATACCTGCAGTGAAGAAAAGTTTGTGTTGGCGTGCTGCAGTTTGTGTTGGAGTGACTGCATATATTTAACATTCCCAGAACAGAAGCAGAACAAGACCTTCTTGTGAAAAGGCTGGATATAATATGAGTGTGTGAGTACCTAAGCCATCTTGGCTATTTCCTTGGTGAAAGTGAGCGAAAGCCTTCCCAAACACAGTTAATAACTTATGCAGTTTAACACATTTGATGAAGAAAACTGACTAAAGATGGCACTATTAGCTCATGAAGGTACAGTGGGTGGGTGGTTGGACTAAACAATTTTAGAGGTCTTTTCCAACCTTAATGATTCTATGATTCTGTGCAACTGGGCTCTAACTTGAGCTCATAATCTCTCTGTTGGTGCAGTTCTGGAAATGCATGCAAACCAAACTGATGAGCTATTAGTGGAAAAGTCCGCCTAGAAAAATTTATTAAATTATTCTTCCTCAGCTAAAATAATGGACATAGTTCCTTTTCTGTCTCATCTTCTCCTTTTCGCTTTGGGATTTTTACTCAGTAAAAATCAATAGAGAATTCTCATTCACATTATTCCAGTTAATGACCCAGCCTTTATAATTCTTTCTTAAAATATATTTGCCTTCTACAATTGTTTGTGATATCTCACAGAAGAATTAAACTGCATATCACAAAGCCTGGAGTGCATTAGGAAGAACATGGCCAGCACATCAAGGGAGATGATCTTCCCTTTCTGTTCCATCCTGGTGAGGCCATATCTGGAATACTGTGTCCAGTGCTGTGCTCCTCAGTCCAAGAAAGACAGGGATCTTCTAGAGGTAGTCCAGTGGAGAGCCTCAAAGAAGGTCAGAGGCCTGGAGCATCTCCCTAGCGAGGAAAGGCTGAGGGTCCTGGTGCTGTTCAGACTGGAGAAGTCTGAGAGAGATCATGTGTCTTAAGGAGGGACATCAAGAGGATGGTGCCAGACTCTTCAGCAGCGTCCATTGACAGGATGAGAGGCACATCCTGAACAGACACAGACACAACAGACACAACTGAAATGCTGGAAGTTCCATCTGAATATGAGGAAAAACTACTTTACTGTGAGGTAAAGGGCAAGGAAATAGGTTGTGTGGAGAGGCTGTGGAGTGTCCGTCCTTGGAGATATTCAAAACTCACCTCTATGCAATCCTGTTGCAACACATTCAAGGTAACCCTGAGTAAGGAAGTGTCAGAGGACAGGATAATCTCCAGAGGTCCCTTCCAACCTCAACTGTTCTGTGTCTGAAATCTGACATTTAATGTGCAAAAATTGGAGCTCTGTAAAAGATGCAGTTAGCGCATATTGAACACTTGCGTTTACTAAGGACTTGCAGAGAATGTCTTCTGACTGTGTCTTCATTAAGCTGCAAATGGTGTTCAGATTAAATTATTAATCATCTTTTGAGAAACTCTGCAGAACCTGAATTTTCAAATGTATTCCTAGAGACATCCGTTATGCTTGCATTTTGCCAATCAGTGACAGTAGGAAAAGACTGTGGACAATATTTTGCATCTTTTTGATTATCATAGTATCAGTAATCTAGAAGCCTAAAATTTCATACAGAAATTGAAATGTCAAAGAAATTGAATATTACATATTGTTATTCTCTGGACTTCTTTGTGGCTCGGCTCCTCATTCTTCTGTTATTCTGCTCATTAGTACTGAACTGAGAGTCATGATCCTTCCTCTCCATCACAGGTATCCTGTCTTTTATCAAGTGCATCTGAGAGAATGAAGACCCTATTATTATAGTTGTTCTTGTTAAAGGACAGTGCCTGGTCTGAAGAACATGTTTTTAAAGTAATTAGTTTGGACTGTGGGACAGCACTCAGTTGACATGCTGATAGGGCAGTGAAAGCTTGCGGCTTCTCTTTCTGTCTCCACACCTGCTCTGCAGAATCACAGTGAATCTGCTGCTTAAATTCTCACTTGTATTGAAGTGACAGAATGGGAAGGCAGGGCCAGGAAGCTCTGAGTGGGAAATAAAATTGATGAATCTCAAGTTTTATCTTATCTTCTTTTTCTAAATCACATCTTTCTACTAAATAGTCATTATATAAAATATAAAATCAGGATGTCTGCTGTCAAAATGATTTATATCCCCTGACTTTAAACAAGGGTATGTAGCTTCAAAGAAATATTAATTTTTATGGTTGTCTTTTCCCTTTCCCTACAAAAAATGTAGCTGTGTACATTTTTTGAAGGCATACTATTTTTCTTTTTTTCTCAATTAATATAAAAATATTTAATATGGTCATTAATGGAGTACAATTGATCTGAAAATTCTTTTCATATTAGATATGGTGGAAAGAGACTATGTAAGAAGCACGGTTTTAGAGGAAATAAAAAAATTTTTAAAGAGAAATTGAAAAAAGTATATATTCCTAAAGATCTCTGAGAACGTGGATATCAGAAAGGATATTGCCTGAAATTTCTTAATAGTTTTGGTTCAGATTTTAGCTTTTTGCTATTGTAAATGCCCAAGGCAAAGGTGTGAAATGTCGATGTATTTAATTTTTAATACATGTGCTTGGCTATACTGAAGTGCACTTTGTTTAGATTTGTGGAATATATTAAGTAGTCTACTTCCTTCTTCATCCTTAAATCTACAGGCATCACAAAATCACACGGAGTCACTGAAGTTGGAAGGGACCTCTAGAGATCATCTAGTCTGACCTGCTGCTAAAGCTGGTTCTCTGCAGTAGGTTGTACAGAAGAGTATCTAGGCAGGATGTATCTCCAGAGAAGGAGACTCCATAATCTCTGTGGGCACCTTGTTCCTGTAGAAGGATCACCTCCCTTGACCTGCTCACCATGCTCAGCTAGACTCTGCAGCTCTGCCAGTCAGCCAGTTCTCAGTCTACCTCACTGTCTGCTCAACTATCCCACACTCCCTAAACTTACCTCCACTTATTTTCCACTGTCTGTCTGGTCCTGAAATGGCATGGTCCAATTTGAATGCATGTATTAGCAGTCTTTAATTCTCAAACTGGCATCATACTTCAAATAGAATGGGAAGCACAGTAGCAGTACTTTGCTAGCGTACTGACAAAGCATTATATAAATAATGAGCAGAAATTCTGAAAGCTGAATTGGAGTTTATTAGCTACGAGCAAGTACAAATCAACTTAGGGATTTTTTACCACAACGGAAAGCTGTGAAATCTTTCTGTCAGTTTTCTGGAATTGTCTCTTTCTATCTTTACTGCCCACTTGCACTTTTTCCTCATGTAAACCTTAAAGTTCCTGTCATTTTAAATAGAAATAATAAATAGGGGAAATATCATGTCCTGTAAGTCAAATAAGCATGTAGATAATGAGCCAAATCTGTAAGTAGATTAAGTAGTCTACTGAGTAGTCTACTACGTAGATTACTAAATCACAGTCTTAGTGAGCTAAATTGGGCTAAAGCCCAGACAAAAGATGAAATACCCTGGGAAACTGTCCTTAGGGACAAAGGCATGGAGCAGTGCTGGCAGCTCTCTAAGGACACTCTACTAGGAGTTCAAGAGCTCTCCATCAGCACAAGAAATGAAGAAGAGGCAGAAAAACTGGCATGGCTGAATAAGAACCTCCTGGTCAAACTGAAGGAGAAGAAGGAAATGTGCAGGTGGTGGAAGCAGATGTATGTGGTGTGGGAAGAATAGAGGAATGCTATCCAGAGAAAAGGAGATGAGGCTAAGAGGTGGAACTGAATTTGGCAAGGGATACAAAAAATAACAAGAAAGGATTCTACAGATACATTCTCAGGAGAGAAAAGCCAAGGAGAATGTACCACCTCTGATAAATGGGAAAGGAGAACTGCCTGCAAGAGACATGGAGAAGGCTGAGGTACTCAGTGAATTCTTTGCCTCATCCTTCACTCCTGGTCAGGCTTCACATGCCTCTTGTGTCTGAACTTCTAGGCAGGGGCTGGGGGAGTAAAATCCATCCCATTGTAAGAGAAGAGCAAATTGGAGACAACCTCATGAAACTGAATGTGTACAAGTCTATGGGCTGAACAACATACAGCCTAGGGTTCTGAGAGAACTGGTTGATGCACTCTACACCACATTTGAAAAGTTGTGGCTGCGAGATGAAGTCCCCAGTGACTGGAGAAAGGGAAATATCACTCCTAATTTTAAGAAAGGGAAAAAGGAAGACCTGGTGAACTACAGCTGTGGAACAGCCTCATGACTGTGCCTGTAGAGATCATGGAACAGATCCTTTTGGAAGAAACGTTATGGCACATGCAAGATGAGCAGGTGACCTGAGACAGTCTGCAATGGCTTCACCAAAGTCAGATTGTGCCTGATCAATCTGATGGCCTTCTATGATAGAATGATGGCATCAACAAATAAAGAAAGGGCAGCTCATGTGATCTGCTTAGGTTTGTGCAGGACGTGGGCCTGCACCACCTCCTTATCTCTGCATTGGAGAGTTATGAACTCAAACGGCGGACTGTTTGGTGGATAAAGAATTGTTTGGATGGTGGCAGCCAGAGAATTGCTATCTGTGGCTGTATTCCAGGTGGAGGCTGGTCTTGGTGGTCCTGGTGGTCAAGAAGCTGGGTGTAAGCCAACAGTGAATGCTTGGAGTCTGGAAAACCAACTGTATCAACACAGGGGTGACAGCAGGGCAGGAAGAGGATTGTCCCCCTTTGCTCTGCCTTGTGAGGCTCTGTCTAGAATACTGCATCCTGGAATGGGTCCCCCATCAGAAGAAGTATGTAGTATATTTGGAATGTGCCCAAAGAAGGGCCACTAAGATGGTTGGAGGGCTAGAGCAAATCTCCTATAAAGAAAAGTTGAAGGAGCTAGGCTTGTTCAGCCTGGAAAAGAGAAAACTCTGGGAAGATCTGATAGTGTCCTTTCAGTACCTGAAGAGAGGTTATAAACAGGAGGGGACTAACTTTTTACACGGTATGATAGTGATATAACAAAGGGAAATGGTTTTAAAGTAAGAGAAGGTGAGATTTAGGTTAGATATCTATCCCTTCACTGAGATTATTGATGAAGGTGCTGAACAAGAATGGTCTCAATACCAACCCCTGAGGATCACAGGCCTCCAACCAGACTCTGTGTCACTGATGAGAACCGTCTGAGCTTGGCCAGTGAGCCAGTTCTCAACCCACCTCACTATCCACCATCTATTCCACACTTTTTAAGTTTCATAACAAGGATTTGTGGTAGACGGTATCAGCCTTGCTGAAGTCAAGGTACACAACATCCACTGCTCTCCTTCCATCTACCCAGACAGTGATGACATCATAGAAGGCTACCAGGTTCGTCAAGCCATTCACCATTTCCTCTTTGTGAATCCATATTCACTACTCATGATTACCTTCTTCTCATCAGTTACCTGGAGATGGCATCCAGAGCAAGTTGTTCCGTCACCTTTCCAGGGGTGGGGATGAAGCTGACTGTCATTTTTCTTCCATTTGTAGGATATAGCTCTGAAAAGAGAGAGAGACAATACTTTTATGTGGGAGAAAATGCTAGCTCTAGCAACAAAATAGTACAGTCTTGTGTGTAGGCATCTCTGTATATGACATTCAGTGTTGTGTAAATGTGTAAAATCTTTAAAAGATTGTTTAGGAATTAAGTTCAGGGAGATACGTAGGAGAAAAAAATAAGCATAACCTGAAACGAATGTGTGATAGACTTTCAGTGAGGATAATCTGTTTTTACTACATGTGGTAACATGTTCAGAATGTAGGCTGATTGTCTGAGATTTGCATGAGTGTTTGGTTTAAGAATAAACCAAAATGTGAAGGCTTAAAGAACAATGTGAGCTATGACCAGTCTTGGTAACTTGTGCAGATCTCCATATTCTGTGGAACAAGCATCTATTGAAATCTCATCCCACAAATAATGTAGTAGGTTTAGCAGTGACAAGTGATGTCAGCACACCGTAATTAACATGAGGTGGTGTAATACACAAAGAATGTACTGTGCTATTTAACACCAAAACAGAAAGAACAGGATGAGAGAAAGCACTGTTAGTCTACAAAATCAGAAGTGACTCTTAGATGTAAACATTTTATTTTTCAAATGCTCATTCGGTTGATTTTTTTTTTAAATTTTCTTTTATTATTAACAAAAGGCATCTGTCATTTTGAGTTAATGCACTGTCAAGCAAGAGTCATAAAGATGACCTCTGTCTTTATGCCACCATACTTATCTGAAAGGGAAAATCTCAGCAGACTATTTTCATCGTATATAATTAAGCAGTTCTGAATGCTCAGTGAAACTTGAATGGTGTAGCATACAGTCTGGTAATATGACAGTTAATGAGATGAGACTTACACTTATTCTGCCTTTATAATAAGTGAAAACTTTTGCTTTCAGGTTGAGGGCAGACAGATACTGAAGCACTCATTAAAATGCTAAAACCAACAACAAGGGCTCTGTTCTCTGTCTCTCTGCTTTGCAACTCTCTCCAAGAAAGGAGAAACTAGAAGAAATTATTTCTTAATTATACTTATTCAGTATCTCTAATAAGCTGTGACAGTTGCATTCATGGTGGAGAAGGCTAAAAAAGACATTCAGGAAACCATTATCAACACAGATAGTAATTTCCTCCTTGTACTTTACTTTCAGAGTCCAAAATATTCACAGACTGGTTGAAACTACATAATTAATTTCACTCTGTGCCTGTAATAAGAAGATACTATTGCTTAAAAAGACCTTTCTGCCTTTTTCTCTGCTGCCTTTCCATATGCAGATACTAAATAATTTAGCCTTGTGTAAGCCTTCTACTGTCACTAATGTTTCTTATGTGCATGGTCTTTACATCTTACACAGTATAAATTCAGGGAGGTGAGGCTTTCCAATGAATGATACAGCTTAGCTGATTTTCAGAAAATACAGTATTTTTAAAACTGTGCAGAGAAATGTTGGCAAGCACAACTGCACTGAGGATCTGTATTTTCAATTTATTTTTTTCTTTCCTCAATAAGAGATCACCAAAGTGTTGTAAATGATCCACTAAACATGTTTTAATTCAGCATGAGCACTGGAAATCTCAGTAATTATTTTAGGTCGGATAGCTTGGTTGTGTATATTTGGCGTCAATCATAGAAGTCCAACCACCTCCCCAGAGGAGAATCGTGACAAGACCACGTCTACATCTGAAAATGTAATCAAGACTAGAGGCCTAAGCTTTTAACCTAGCAAGTCCTCTGAGACATCACAGTTGTGTTCAAAATTAGGACTTTGTTCTTAGCTTGAAGGAGGCAGCTGAGGCGCTCATCTTTCTTCTCCACACTGCTCTGCTCCCCTGGTGACTTGAGCTAACCTCTTTGATTTCTCTCTAAACCTATCTGTATCTCCCGAGTGCTCAGTCTCTCTTGCCCTGTTCTGCTGTCAACTCCTGCCCCCAGGAGGAGTGATTCTGGGATAGTGCAAGGAGATGTGCAAGTCCCAGGACGGTGGCTCTAGATGCTGAGATAAGCTGTGGGTGAGAGTGCAAACACAGATTTAGGCCCAGGTGTACCTTTGTCAGTGCAGTAGTAAATTGTTCCAGGACAGAAACAGAGAAAACCTGATCTGCTGTTCAGTAAGCTTACCAACACTGCTTTGTTTTACAAAGATGCGAGTGAAAGCCAAGCTGCTTCAGTCGCCCTGAGCTCCTGAGAGATATCAGCTAATAGGTGACATAAATTACACAGAGATTAGCATTCACCAGATGGACTCATCTCGTGGCTGTATGGAAAAACCATGTTCTCTCATTGTCATCTGTTCCAAAAGGAGATATATAGGAGCTCTCATCCACAGAGAATTGCTCTGTTTCATGTTTTTCTTAAGCTAAGGGGTTCTTTATAAAAAACAAACAAACAAAAAAAACCTACAAAAACCAACCAAACAAAAAAGCTTGTGATTGTATATGACTAAAAGCTATTGTTAAATTTTTTTTTTTTTTAATTTGTTTTTTGGTAAGTATGTTTCAGAATTACTTTATTTCTGGATTTTGTTACATATTGAATTTTTTTTTTTTAAAAGTATTTATAGCAGAAGGTAATACAGAACATAAGCTTATGGGCTGAACAGATCAGGCTTGAGCCTGGAGCAGTGGAATTTGAGGTAAGCCCGCTGATCATAGCAGGAGAAATGGCAGGAGAAGGGGCATTGCAGTATTTGCTCTTTGCTGACACGGGACGTACACTTCAGGAGAGAGAAATGCCCTTTCCTGGAGATTTTTTTCCCCTTGATTATTATAAATGGCGCAGATCGTGAGTGAATTGGAGGAGGAGGGGAACTGAGGACGTTTTGTAATTCTTGAAAGGTTAATTGTGCTATTTATAGACCCAACTGCAGAGGGGAAAAAGCTCTCGGTGTGACCCGGCAATGTCAATGCAGTAATAGCAACCTAAATGGAGCTCTGACCAATCGTGAATTACTGTCTGTGATACTGAGAATGCTGACAGTTCAATCACAGCACTGTTTCAATAGAGAACTCCATATATTTAAAGCACTGATACTGTTTTCCCTCTAAATGACAGGCCTGACAGATGGGCCGAAAGCACTGCAGACGTTTGAACAAGGAAATGGAGAGGGAGCCTGCTGGAAACAGGGCTTCACGCAGCCAGCCGTGGATGATGAATAGAGTGTGATTGTGTCTGACAGGTAGTAATATAACTATTCATTCACTACAGAACACCTGGAGCACACTATATTAAATGGTACAAGATGGAGAGATCCTGTGACAGGAATGGGAAGTGTGAATCCCATGCTGAGTTTAGGTACAGCAATATAAAAGGTCAGGGGTCGCACAGTATAAAGTGCCTCGGAGAGGGCTGTAATTAAATTATTTGCTTACTAAAGTGTTTCTAATGTTTTCCTAGAGTATTGCCAGGATCATTACTTCAGCGTGTCTGCATAGCTGGAATGAAAATAGAAATGCTGCTTTGCTGACTACTGTGCTTCCGTTTTGCACTGAGAAGCTTGCTAATCAAAGCGATGTCATTATTGCACAAAGCTGTCGCATAGCAGGAGCATAACGGGTCCTGAAAGCTGTGTGCTTTGCCTAATAACCTGCAGCTTTCAGCTGACCTTATTTTAGGGCTTTGGGGGCCAAAAATGTGCTGTATGTGACAAGCCTGTGGAAATCAAAAGATCCTGCATTCTTGGTAGGTGTGGGCTGTGGAGCTACATAACACTGTGATTTTATTTTGTGCACCGTGGCTTTAACATCCTGAGAAGCAGATCTGAGAGGAAAGAAGCTACCATTTTAATCTAGTTATGAGAGAAACTGCAAATTTAACCCAGAGGAAATTCACTGTATTATTTTCGTTTTGTTTTTGTTTTTTTAAGGAGGCAACAATGCTTTAAAAATAGAAAGCCAGGACCTCAGAACAGATTTCTGTCAGTTTGAGATGCAGAAGAGCAGCAGTAAATTGGCTCATTGAATTGCCTGCTATTTTCCAGACAGAAGCTATTAAAAACTTTGGGAATACTTTTTAATCTTTGCTGGACTGTATCCCTTGGATAATTAGAAACTTCTTAGAAGATTTTGATAAGCATTATTTTATGAGAGTGTGTTCTTGACATGTCAAAGGAAATCTCTCTAGTCATCATCTTCAAGCAAAGATTTGTACTGCAGTTCATATCTTGCTGAGCAGGGCTGTTAACTCAGCATCCTTGTCTTCTGGCTACTGGTGACTCTTAAAAACGTTAATGACAAGATGCAGTGTTCTTTCTCAAATATAGGTGATGTATAATAATGTAGGCAATGTATAAAAAATAGCCCAGTTGAAGGCTTTGCTTAGGTAATACGAAAATCTAAGCAGTTTTTATTATTTATTTATTTATCTATCTATTTATGTCTCTATATAACTATCACTTACGGATAATCTGGCTCAGGTTACCTAGATTTCTCCAAAAGTAATGCCTCCTATTTATTTGCGTGGAAAATACAACAGCTACAAAGAGCACAATAGCTGTTCTCTTGAGGAAATTCTCAGCTTTAAAACGCTGCTATTCAACATAGTCACAACCATGAACCATTTTGTCAGGCTGCCCTTCTGCTGCCATCTTCCTCACGGCAACAGCATGTGGTGGAATATTGGTGAGAAGGATGTGCAAACCGCCAACATTCACCTCTGACATCCTGGGCCAAAATAATAAAATAGGAGGCATTACTGTTGGAGCAGCTCTTATATATAGAAATATTACTGTTGGTCATGCTCTGTATCACTGTCCTGTAATCTCAGAGTGCTGAAAAATATAAAATACAGTGATTATAGCATGATTAACATGTGTGATTTTATTCAAAATTTCAATGTATAATTAATTATACATAATTTCTTGAATGAAAAAAATAAAAGAGATGACCACCTAAAAACATACGGGCTTTTGATAGTTAAAACATCTGATATTTTTAGGTGCTTAACAAATTACTTCAGTTTCATCTCTTACACTCTACAAACTGACATTATGCAAAATATATATTTCGTATTAAGATTTTGTTTTAAAGCAACACAGTATGTGTTATCAATCATGTATTTCTTCATTTTTCACTTTACATGCACTAAAATAATAAATAATTTTAAACTGGGTCTGGAAATAATAATCAAATGTACAATCTGACATAGGTTGGACCATTTCACTTTTCTTTTTAGTGCTGTTCGTAGCGTAGTTGAATTTTGATCTCTGCCCTGATCCACTCCACTTCTTTTTTGTTGCTGTTGTTCTGCTTTGCCTCAATATCTTATTTTAATATCACTGGTATATTTTAAATTGTCTTGAGATTACCTGCAAAAAGTTGATCCCGGTTTATTATTGTCAAACACTGTGGCAGAGTGATTTTATGCAGCAGTTCAGGCAGTTGGGCAATCACTTCATGAAAAATAATAGCTCATGCAAAAAAAAAAAAAAAAAAAAATTATGAGCACAGTATTTCTAAGTATGCACAGTGACACTACTCTTGATTCGTCTTGAAGAGTCCTTGTAAAATTAAGTATTAGGCTGTTGATTTTACCTTCGGCAGCTCTCACCTCAAATTAGTTTTGCTTGTCACTCTATTTGTGGAATACTCTGGCTAGGTTAGCTATCACCTCAGTGAACTTGAAAGTAGAAGGCATAGTAGGCATTTCTTTTTCTCTCTCCTTCTCATTATGTTTCCAAATTTGGTAACATTGATATTAGTCAAAGGATGACTGCAAATAACCAAACAAAAACAAAAATAAATTGAAACAGAACAAAACCCACCACCACCAAGTAAACATTTCTGTTTAACTAATCTTTTTTTTTTTTTTTCCTGAAGTTCCTGTTTCCATTTTTCATGAAAATAAATGAAAGACAGAGTTGACTCACATGCCCAGCAAATAGAATTGCTCTTGCACCTCTGACTGAGGAAATTTGACTTCCCATATTCGGTCTTTTGTCAGGGAGCAACTAAAAAGTTTCTTTCATTCCTTTTACATTACTTATTTTAACAGACATTTTATCCCAATTTATTTTGTAAATGATTAGAAATATCTCTCTGTTGCAGTAATTTTCTTCTTTAACAGGGAAAGGGACATCTGGTTACTTGAAGTATGAGGAACAAGGATCTACAAAATAGAGTCACTAAGCACAGGAGACCTGCAAAGGTCCTTGTTGAGGGAATTGAGGGCAATTGCAGCCTTACATAAGCAGAATTCTAATTACCAAACAACACAGTTTTGCCAGGAGCAGACATGTTTTTTTCTCTCTTTCTGTGACTGACAGTTCCTTTCAGTATTAATGGATGTGGCAGATATGGATGAAGAAAGTACACTGATAAATTAATAATCTCTTGTGGATATTTAAAAACTCTCTAGCAGGAAAAAAATGTCTTAAACTGGGTGTTGTCATTAATTTAATCTTTTTGCAGGGTAACGCAGTGATGTGAGATGAGAAAAATTGAACTTTTATACTGGGGCTTAAGTGTTTAGCTCTTCCATGTCCATAAGAAAATATGTCATAATTGTCACCAAAATAAGTACTTTATACAGAATTTATGAAAACTGCTCTTGCTAACACAGGAGCAAAGTGTAAACCACAGAAATAAGTTATCCCTCTCTATCCAAATGAGAATTTTCACTCAGCTAATAAGATGTACTCTATTTCTACCCCTGTCAATTCTGTCCTGAACAGTGAATATGCTTGTTAGCATTCCCCTTTTTCTAGAACAGTTGAATATAGCAGATAAAACATTTTTTCTTGGTTTGTGCATGTCAACATTTGACCACCATGTGCCCATATCAAACAAAAGCACATTTTGATGCCTCCCTAAAAAATATAAAAACAGGGAAGAGAAGGTGAAAGGTCTAGCACTGTCTCATCTGTTCTGTGGCTATGTTTAATACCTACTCTGTATAGAAAATCAGTGATTCAAAATAATTAACTTATCTGTTTTTATTTAAGCAACCTTCTGTGAAATTCAGAAGAAATTGTCTCAGTGACATTCAACAGATTTGCCTGAAAGTTGACTATCTTTGTCTTTCTGATCTTCCATATATACAAAACTTCCCTTCCCTTCCCCCTTCCCCGTTCCCCCGTTCCCCTTCCCCCTTCCCCCTTCCCCCTTCCCCCCTCCCCCTTCTCCCTTCCCTTCCCTTCCCCTTCCCTTCCCTTCCCTTCCCTTCCCTTCCCCTTCCCTTCCCTTCCCTTCCCTTCCCTTCCCTTCCTTCCCTTCCCTTCCCTTCCCTTCCCTTCCCTTCCCTTCCCTTCCCTTCCCTTCCCTTCCCTTCCCTTCCCTTCCCTTCCCTTCCCTTCCCTTCCCTTCCCTTTCCTTCCCTTCCCTTCCCTGCCAAAACTGATAAAATACTTTGATCACATTAATATTCTTTTTTTTACTTCAATTCTAAGTTTCATGAGCCTTTCTTCAAAAACATTATTATTATACATCTTTTTTTCTCTTCTGAGCTCTATTTTTTGAGGACAGCCCACTCTGTACAGACCTGGTGCCTTTCTGTGCTTGATGGCTTCTGCTTATTTGTAGAGAGGGCTGTTTCTTGTTCTTTTGATGGTTTTGTCTTGTTACAAATCCCACACATGGTTTGGTTTCATATGACAGTTTCTTCTCTTTGTCTTTAAATGAGTCAGAAAAGACTGTATATTCAATCTTTCAAATTTCAAAATTTCAAATATTTCAAAAACATCTTTTTTTCCCCTCCAGCTAAAAGATATTCTTAACCAATCTTGTTTTTCTCTATGGAGAACAGTACTGAAATTTGTATGAAAGAGATCCACAGTTACTTCCCTCTGTATATTAAACAGAAGAGTACTTAATAATTCCAGAGTTGGCGGTTAGAAATAAAAGTGTCTCTGCTCTATATACCCCTCTTCCTAACTTCTACTCCAGGCTAATGCACTGCTGTGCTGTAATAGGTATTGTGTATTAGCTGCACACCAAAGCTATGTGAGTTTCATTTTTTAAGGAGCCTTTTAGTCGGTTCTTGTGTTCACTTATTTCTTTCAGAGTTAATTTATTCAGAGTTTAGGAATCTTTCAAAACCTTGGTTCTGTGTATATTCTTTCTTGCCAGATATGAAATTTTTGTTGTCAACAACCAATTCCAGTTGGTTTGTCAGTACCTCTTCAGACACTGAGAACAAAAGAACTAAAAACCTAGAAGTGGCTTCAGAGCTTTGGGAAAATAAACTCTTTGTTCAAATGAATAAATATAATAGAGTATAGGAAAAAATATAAGGTAGAGATGAATAATTATGATTTTTTTCTGGAAATGTTTGTATCCTGTCAGGGATTGATAATTGAAACCATGAGGCAGTGACACAAAACATCCTTTCTAGTGTGTTTAGTGTAGCTTTATAAGGAAATTAGAAGCACTGGTTGTTGGTGCTTCTATTTGTCTTTCCATTTCTCATGTGAATAAAGAGTGTACTGGCCAGAAGACCTGCTGGTGTGCACTTAAGTCAAGGTGAACTACTGATGCTTTGGGAAAATACAAACTGAAACACGTGGATCTTGTAATTGTTTAAGCTGAAAGGGTAAATAAATTAAATCTGAAAACCTTTGTTATATGTCTATGTTTTTAGATATTCCAAATGTTTAACTCTTATGGTTAAAGGTTTGCTCATGGTGCAACACTTAAATGCTCTTCTGCTTATGGAGGCCTGTGACTGCTAGCTTACAGAGGTAACGGGAAGAGATGAGAGACTCTTCTGTACCATAGGAGTTTGAAAACTGAAGCATGCATTGAAATTGGAATACATTGTGGTACAGGGACTAATTTTGATTGAGTTGGCATTGTTTTAGTGCAGAGACACAGCAGTTCACTGAATGTATGTCCACTGTCCTTGCTACTTCTTCTTCCTGAGTACACAGGACTTTTATCTTCCCTCACTTTTTAGTTCTTTCAATTTTATTGGGCAAATGTTTCAAATTTTCAGTATACTGTGCTTCAAAGTAGGTGACAGATAAGACACACAAGCTTGCTGTTGCATCTTGAAGGGTTGCAGTATTGCTTATCATTTCATCCTTTCTTTGAAGGAAGTAGGTTGACAATTACATGTATTTGAGCAGAGAATTACAAATTTCTATAAGTAGAATAAACTGGATAATATATCAGTTAAGGATGGAACTTGGATTCCATGTTTGAGATTCCTTTTTGGTAATAATGTACTGGAAGAAACACTGCAATTATTTTCTTAACAAATAAGTATTTTCTTAACATCCTTAATGGTGAATATTGCTGGTGAGAACTCTTTCACCTTCACTGAACAGCCACCTTCATTTTTAGTTACTTTTCCTCTTGTGTAGTCTACAAAATTCATCATAGTTTTGCAATGAGGAAGGCTAAAACCCGTCTGGAATTGAATCTAGCTAAAGTGATAAAGGATAATAAAAAAGGCTTCTTCAAGTATGTTAACAGCAAAAGGAAAACTAGAGAGAATGTGGGCCCCTTACTAAGTGAGAGGGGGGTCTGGTAACGGGGGATGCTGAGAAGGCAGAGATGCTGAATGCTTCTTTACTTCCGTCTTCAGTGAAAAGGCTCTCCCGCAGGAATCCCACACCGTGGAGGTTAGTGAGAGGGTCTGGGGAATGGGAGACTTCCCTTTAGTCAGGAAAGAGGACGTGCGTGAGCGCCTAGGCAGTACTAAGGTCCACAAGTCCATGGGACCTGATGGGGTGCATCCACGTGTGCTGAGGGAGCTGGCGGAGGTCATTGACGAACCGCTCTCCATCATTTTTGAGAGGTCTTGGACAACAGGGGAGGTCCCTGAAGACTGGGGGATAGCCAATGTCACTCCGGTCTTCAAAAAGGGCAAGAAGGAAGATCCGGGTAATTATAGGCCTGTCAGCCTCACTCCGTCCCTGGAAAGGTGATGGAACAGCTTGTGCTGGATACCATCTCCAGACAACTGGGAGAAAAGGAGGTTATCAGGAGTAGTCAGCATGGGTTCACCAAGGGGAGGTCGTGCTTGACCAACTTGGTGGCCTTCTATGATGCTGTCACATACTGGGTGGATGGGGGAAGAGCGGTAGATGTAATCTACCTTGATTTTAGAAAGGCCTTTGATACTGTCTCCCACGACATCCTTATAACAAAGCTGAGGAAGTGTGGGATAGACGAGTGGACAGTGAGGGGGGTTGAGAACTGGCTGACTGGCAGAGCGCAGAGGGTCGTCGTTGGTGGTGCAGTGTTCAGTTGGAGGCCTGTAACTAGCAGTGTTCCTCAGGGTCGGTGCTGAGTCCAGTCTTGTTCAACATCTTCATCAGAGATCTTGATGAGGGGATAGTGGCCACCCTCAGCAAGTTTGCTGATGATACGAAGTTGGGAGGATTGGCTGACACGCCTGAAGGCTGTGCTGCCATTCAGCGAGACCTGGACAGGCTGGAGAGCTGGGCAGTAGGAAACCGGATGAGGTTCAACAAAAGCAAGTGTAGGGTCTTACACCTAGGGAGGAATAATTGCATGCACCACTACAGGCTGGGGGATGAGCTGCTGGAGAGGAGCTCTGCAGAGAGGGACCTGGGCGTCCTGGTGGACGACAGGTTGGCCATGAGCCAGCAGTGTGCCCTCGTGGCCAAAAAGGCCAATGGCATTCTGGGGTGCATTAAGAAGAGCGTGTCCAGCAGGTGGAGGGAGGTGATCCTCCCCCTCTACTCTGCCCTGGTAAGGCCTCATCTGGAGTACTGTGTCCAGTTCTGGGCTCCCCAGTACAAACAAGACAGGGATCTCTTGGAAAGAGTCCAGCGGAGGGCCACAAAGATGGTGAAGGGCCTGGAGCATCTGTCCTATGAAGAAAGGCTGAGTGAACTGGGTCTGTTTAGCCTTGAGAAAAGACGACTGAGAGGGGACCTGATCCAGGTTTATAAATATCTGAGGTGTGGCGGCCATAGCGGTGAGGCCAGTCTCTTTTCAGTGGTACGTGGAGACAGGACGAGGGGAAACGGCCATCAGCTGCAGCACAGGAAGTTTCGCACGAATGTGCGTAAGAACTTCTTCACGGTGAGGTGACGGAGCACTGGAACAGGCTGCCCAGGGAGGTGGTGGAGTCTCCTTCTCTGGAGATATTCAAGTCTCGCCTGGACGCCTACCTGTGCGACCTGGTGTAGGGAACCTGCTTTGGCAGGGGGGTTGGTCTTGATGATCTCTGGAGGTCCCTTCCAACCCCTACAATTCTGTGATTCTGTGATAGTCATTTGGAACTTTATCTCAGAATAAATAAATTCCTATGCATTTCTCTGAATAGTTTTTTCTTTGTTGTTCTTAGAGCTTTTTCTAGCCTTCCTGACTTGTGATATGTTTTGTCTTATTCTCTTTTCTATGTGAGTAATATGAACTATTTTCACCTTCTTAACCTTCCTTGTAGTCTTGTGAAAGCCTTTCAGATGAACATTTTTACTGTGTTGTTGTTTTGCTGTTGCACTTTTTTTGTACTTTTGATTAAGAGGATGCATCTCTGCTGTGATTTTATGTTCTTATGACTAAGAAGACTAGTCCTTTTTTTGGAGAGTTTGTCTCATCATTTTTTACTCCAGGGATATTCTTGGTTGCCTTTCTTGTCTAAAGTTTAGGTCAACAATTTTATGTTTCAGTATTTCATCCTAGATGGGTGATTAATTTAAATTGGTTGTGGTCAATATTACTCAATGGATTGTCTACGGGTAATTCAGGACTTGGTCCTGATGCTTAATAACAACAAGCCCTCCACTAGCTTTTCTGATAAATAGTGATATATATTTTGAAAAAAAAAAAAAAAATCTTGTGTTTTAAGAAAGATTTTTCTATCAAGTCAGATTGCCAGGGTTCGTGTGTGCACTGTGAAGAACAATGTATTTGTTTACTGCCCTGGTATGTGTTGTGGAATATAGAGGCTTACTGAGTGCATTTAATGTGTGGAGAAACATTTTTTTGCTTAACTGTTAGGTAGCATATGGAAAGGATATCCTATGAACACATACAAAATAAATGCTTTTCACCTTATTTCCTCTGACTCTGGGGCTGAGACTCGATGACCCATTGTCCATTCCAGTTCTAAGGGCATAATCTGAAGGTGCTTTAGACCAATTTAGAGCTACAGTAGAATGTTTATTTATCACCACTTTGATCACATTTACAGCTGAAGTCTGTTTTTTGGAGGTTTTTTGATGATCTGGAGATAGATGGTCTTTAAGGCCCCTTCCAATCCAATCCACTCTATGATTCTATGAGTCTTAGACTTCGTCATCTTTTTATTCAGAAAATTACTTGATTAGCTGTCATTAAGATATCAATTACATAATTATCGTAACACCTGAATGTATAATTCTGTTGTCATTCAACAGTCCATATAGATAACATGGAATCACTGAAACGTTTCTGATTATCTCCTGCATTTCTGTATTTGATGGCTCTAGAGACTATAATTTGTGTGTTTTCCAAGTGAATGTATTTTATCCCCTTTCGTTTTCTAAGATGCATGCATTATTCAACCAATGTGCTTGAGATTGGAATTTATGTTCATAGACTCTAAGCAAGAGACGTCACTGCAGTCCATAATCAGACCACTAGCATTCTGCTCACGCACGCCAATGTGAGTACAATTTTCAGAGGCCTAATGTAACAGGTAATCATAAATTAGTATTTGCTTTAAAACAACACCAGATTACACAGCTTGCATGCTTAAAGAGTATGACTCAGTGAGTAGTGCAGCTCTCTAATGAAGTGGGAGCTCATTAAACAGATGCTATCGACTTCAGTGGTCTACATAAACAGCAAGCAAACCAAATGGAAATGTTTCAACAGTACACTGCAGTCAACCAGAACAAGTTCAGGTTCATTTGCTATGGCATCATATACAGGAATTAGTCACAGTAATGATTGAATAGTTGCTTGCTAATTTATCATTTTACATTTGTTATAGCTTTTGCATAATGTGTTTTTTTTTTTTTTTTTAAATTGTCTTTGGTTACATTAAAATACCCTCATCTGTGTGTACAAAACTATAAAACAGAATGTGATTTTAATATTCACTGGACTGGTAGTGTTCAACGTTCTGTGTTTGGTTTCTGTTTGTTTTGTTTTGTTTTGTTTTTAAGTCTTTTCTCCTGGTTTGTTTGTTAGGTCTTCATATAGGAAAGCTTGCAAATAATATTTAGGTAAATAAATGTTTCTTTAGTTATGAATCAGAAGTAGAGGCATACAGATAAGTGAAATGACTAAGTATTCAATATTTCTAGGAGAGATGTATTTTAAATGGAATAGGAAGCTTTTTCAGTGGGTGGAATGGCCAGAATTAAGTTTTCAGAACTGATAATCACATGTAGCCTAGAAGTTTAGTATTAATTTTATAGTTTATTACCTGAAGGATGTTTTGCTTGTGTTTAGAAGTGAAGCAGCTGTCAGGGAACAGCAGTGCTGTATAAGATTACTGTGTAATTCAGTTCGAGGTGAAAATGGAAAAATCTGATGAGTAGAATTTGAGAGATACCATAGCTACAGTTATGTTGATTCTCATCTTCTGTGTTTTTTATTGTTATTTTTTGTTGTTGTTGGTGGTGATGGTGGTAGTTTTTGTTTTGATTTTTTTTTTTTTTTTTTTCCTGGTAAGCATTGCTGCAATCAGTCAGTTTTCAGTGATATGACACCAAGCAGAATTATTTGCTGCTTAATGAGATCGGAATGTGTGGAGGGATGCTGGTGAGAGCAGATTTTGCAGAAGCCCAGTGCAATTCTGGGGTGCTGTGAAAGGTATTCATGAGTCTGAGGATGCACCTATTGTAGGAAGGATGTGAAATGAGATGACATTCAAGTAGCTCTGACGTTTTCATCTTTGCTTGAGGGTACTCCTGGGTCCCATGATGGCACTTTTCTCCCTGTGCAGCCAGCAAAATATCTTTCTTCTCTTCCTGTGATGGGGGAGAGGTTCAATATTTAGCTGAAGTTACAAAATCTGTCTGCAGTGAAGAAGGTGAAGGTGGAGAGCTTAAGAATTGTGGGCAGTAAGGCTTAACACTCCCATTAGTGTAGTGACTGAGGTGATGCAGCACAACTAGTACTTGTAGACTCTTTCCTTCCAAATGTAGTTGCTGGTTTATGTGCTTAACCTCTCTGCATTACTATTTCTCATTAAATGACTTAAAAGTAACATATGCCCGGTATTTTCATTACCGTGCCTTATTTAGATAACTGAATATCTTTCCAGAAATACTCCTAGCTATAAATTTTCACTATGAATGCCAATATCAGAGCTCATGTTTTCCGAACATTGTCTGAAGTTCTTCAGTTAACAGTCATAAATTTACTGTGGGAGAGCCAAGGAGACCAAGGCTTGTGGTGTCTTTTGGTGTAGCATTAAGTGTTTCTGATATGCTAGTGTCTGCCTAACTTGGTCCTTTGAATTGAGACTGCATTTTCTTATGCCTTCTGTTCTGAGAATGAAGTTTAGAAGACAAATACCATCTCCCCCACATTTATTTTGTATCTAGTTTCTTTCTACTTTTGAATGTGAGGAAATCTATCGATTGCTTGAATCCTGCCTGAACTGGGGTTTTTACTTGCCATAGACATCTCTAGCAGAATGAACAAATGTAGTATTGGGTCAGGGAAATGTGACCTAAAAGTGTTTGCCAGACTAAATATGGCACCTTATAGCATGTGGCAACTTAGGGGTTTGAGGCTGAAGCTCTATACAGTTTTTTTCTGCCATCCCATGTGATGTGTCCAAGATCAGACAATCTCAAGCACCTTTCTCAATAAGTACCTCACCTGCAGATGCTTCTGTGTCATGGTTTGTGGAACATGGACTGCTTGATGTGTAGTGCATGTTCTGCTGAAACCGGACTTTGAAATATGGAATTCAGTTTGCTGAAGGAGGATGCAATGTGCATAAGCATTTACAGGGGTGAATGCCCCATCCCTGGTAGCCAGGAAGGCCAGGCTTGATGTGGCTGTGGGCAGCCTGGTCTGGTGGTTGGTTACCCTGCACATAGCAGGGGAGTTGAAACTAGATGATCATTGTGATCCTTTTCAACCCAGCCCACTCTATAATTCTATGATTTTCATTCACAGTCTGTGCCTGACTTGAAATAAGAAAATGGATTCTGCAGTTGTTCAAACACATCACAGCAGAGAGAAAATATAAGCCATTATTAATTATGTTAATAACAGCTTATCTGTCATGGTTGAGCATCACTGAGAGAGAGTACAGATCTTATGAGAAGCTCTCAAATAATTGTATGGCAGTGAATAAGATTGGGATTTTACAAATTGCAGAGAATAAAGTGTATCAGCTCTTCAGGTGTAGCTAAGTATTTCCTTCTGTGAAAGACCACCAATGAAGAAATCGGGTGTGCTCTGCAGGATAATGAGCTGCATGTCAGGAAATGAGCAAAAGAAATCACTAAAAAGGGGATGGGGGAAAAATGAACCTTCTCTTACTTATGTGTTTCAGAAAACAGCAGAAAAATCAAATTTCAGCCAGGAAAGAGCTGTTAAGAAAGTTAAAGACATATGGGGGCTTCTGTAAGCTGTTAGAGAAAAAAGGAATAGATGATTATGAGGGTGTAACAAGCGCAGGTACAGTTTGTATGGCCTGTTAAATGGGCAAATTATGCACAAAAATGCTTCTCAAGAGCTGTCCTGGTGAGTTTTTGTACAGTAGTTAATTTGGGTAATCAAATGAAAATACGAGTAAAAAGTGCTGTCTATTTTTACTCTGCTCCCACCATGCATTTATTTCGTGCATAACAAGATCTCTTTTTGGAGACAGTCAAGGGAAGAGGAAAGATTTTTCACAGTGCATCTCCTAAATACAGCCTCTTACAGGTATCACAGACTGAAGAACTCTTTTCTATCCCATTCACTGAATTATTTCAAATTATTTTGCTTCAGACTTGAAAAGGGTGAATTTTTGAAAGTACCTTTAGAGAAGTGGAAAAGATGGGAAATCACTGAATTTTCAAGAATGAAGAAAGGATATGAAAGCACAAACAAGATCAAAACTAGAAGAAAAAGGTGGTATTTAAAATGCAGGTGGGTGTTCACTGTTACTTTGGCATTTGTTTGTAATGCTGGGTGTACAGCAACCCAGAAGAGAACAAATTCATGGTGTAACATAATTGATTCCCCCTCTACTGCTTTCTTCCAAAGTCAACAAATAAGCAAACACAAATTCTGTTTGAAGAGTCTGGAAAGAATTGGATCTACCAGATACTCTGAAATGTTATGGTATGTGTATAGAAAGAGCCGTCAGCAACAATTCTGAGCTGAGGATAATTGAAAGAGATACCAAAAAATACACAAAACAAATAAACACTCCAGACTTCTCTGGTAACTTAAAATTGCAGTCATTTTCCATTCTTGCTACATCCTAAGGTGTCTCTTTTCTACTTAAGAGATGGGATGCTCATGCACGTAGAGATACTGCAGATTCTCTTTAATATGTTTTAAAAATAATTGTTGTAATTGATTGGTTTCATGTGCTTGGAAAAGAATTTTCAGAAATGGTCTGAAGTAGTGAATTCTCTGATCTTGTGCTTTGGGATAGAACCAGAGGTGATGCAAAAGTTGGGTTGCAGCTGGAAGAGGGTGGAAGGGGTTCAGCACCTACACTGAAGCCCAGAAAGTGTAAATTAAAGAATGGTTCTTTTTTCCATCCATCCCATCCCTAAATACATTTCATTTCTAGGTTGACATATGGCTAATTTGACTCTTTATACTTAAAACATGAAAATAAGCTGTTACATGAAAGGAATATCATTTGCACCAGTAACTAATTGGTTACAACCACTAGCTCAGGGTGTGAGTCTAAACTGGTGTATATGACTGGTTATTTGACATGAGTCAAGAAAAGGTGTCTTACTCAAATTTTACTCCTTGTGTTTATGTCTGTGTGCATATATACCTATCTGTATACATGTTCATCTATATGAAGATGGGAAATCTACAACTATACATTGAAACTTCAAGTTCTTGAACAGCTTCAAAATGAAGAAGCTTGTCAGTGATTAATTGTTATTAGGGAATCTCATTCTGGGAGTCAAGTTGTAAAAGTAAGATTATGGGCTGAATTTTTAGACTGTAATTTTAAAGAGTATTAAGAATTAGGAATGAAATTTGAATTGCAATATTTAATACTTTCTTAATCCATGGAAGTTTAGTGATTTAACACAAGGAGAAAAGTTAATTCCAGGAATTACCTTTCTCAGTCAAATATTTTAAGTCATATTTTTACAGATTTACTTTTCTAAACTGCTTTGAAGTGTTTACCAGTGGTTTTGAGAAAGATTTTCTGTAGTGTTCATCTCTTCTCTCTAAAAAACAAGTTACCAGTATGAATCACGGTACAAAATGCAAAACTGCAGGATTTTTTTTTTTTTCTTTTACTATATCTGATCTCTTTCTTTTCATAGCTTCTCCAAATGAAAATGGGAATTCAACCACATGTGACAGAAATACTAGAATTAAAAAATTGGGTTAAAAGTAATTAAAAAATTGGTTCAAAGTAATATGAAAATAAGTACTACCAGGTTTGTGCATTTGGTAGCAAAATACTGATCAAGTTGCATATGCCAAGATCAAGATGCTTTATCAAATTAATCCAAGAATGTACCTAAAGATACACTAACTATATGTCTGTAGTCAGATATACAGTTATATGAACACGTGTATTTAGAAAGCTTTTAATATTCAACTGTATAAAGATACTTTCCATTAAAACATCTCAAAATATACAGGCTTAAGGCATATAGTATTACACTGGTGCAATGCTAAGGAAATCTGGGATGGCAAATGCTATTACTGTTTTTCCTGTTTCTTAGACTCAAAATTATACCTTTTTTTTTTTTTTAATTTCTCTGTCACAATCTCCAGTTTCAATTTTGGTGCTTTTCTCAGCCGTTGTTTTTTGTCAGATAATTTCAACCAGTTTGGTTGACGAAATTCTCAAAGTCCTCAGATCAGCGAGCAAAGGATCAAAGTAGGGAAAGAGAAGTAATGTGTTACTGAGCTTCACCCAGGCATTATCCAAGCTGTTCTGACAAAATGATATGTGTCAATCTTCACTTTTTATTGCAAACAAACAAAACACAAGAAAATTAATTAATTTATTTCAGTTGAGTAGTATTAAATATAAAATTGTCAAATTATCAATATAGTTGCAAAGCAAAGTGTTTAAAACTACCAGTGTGATTTTAGATTGCAAAAATTACATTTTATGTAAACGCTGCATCAGTAGTATGTATTTCTAAGGAAATGTGTTTTACAATAAAATAAGTGTCATTTTGTTCAATGCCAAATACCAAAGACAGCCAACTTCCTGAACACAATTTTGCAATCTCATATTGGTTTCAGTCATTATTTCACTTCAAAAATCTTGTATGCAGTAACTCTTAAAAATGCACTGTTGACAGAGGTGGTGTAGGTCAATGTCAGAAAAACATTTTTCATGCAGAAAAATGTAATTCGTCAACAGCAGAGCCACTTGGTTATTAGTGAGAATTTAGAAGATTTTGTATCTCAAATCTAGGCACCTCCTGTGCTGCCAAATCTGTTTTTTTAAATTCAACAAAAGTGTTCTTCTCAGGTCCATCTATGGGTTTGGTACATTTGCTGTCCTAAATACGAAGAGCAGTCACAACTCCATGGGCTTTATTTTGGTTCATTTATTTGTAAGTGCATGAAGAACTGTCATGCACTTTGTAGAACCCTTGCACTATTTATATCAAGAAAACAAACTGATCTGAGTCAAGCAAGTCATCATTAGAAATGTTTGCCCTTTTATATTCATATATGTTAATGCTCTGAAATAAAAATTGCTAAGACTGGAAATCAGAGCAATTGAGAAACATTCTGGATGTTTTTTCAGAAGTAGCCTAAATAACAACAACAACAACAAAAAGATAGTAGTGAATGGCAGCTTAGCAGTGAAAAGGTTCTTTGGAAGATTTTGCATTTATTTTAATTTCAAAACTGCAAGCAAATAATCAGCATTGGAGCCAGTATTTAATTTAGGGCCACCACAGATTAGGACTAAGTTCCTGCCCATAGATAACAATTGCAGCTTCTTTTGCATTTGCATTCTCTTTATTAATATCTTCCATTAGATCTTTTTTTTTTTTTTAATTTTTTTTTAGGAACAACTTTTTAGTAGACTTTGAACTTTCAAAATATGTGATACAGATATAAAGTCCCTGGATGTTCTTGAGTTCTGCTCCCTCATTTATTTTGGGCTTATATTGGCTTATGTCAGAAGATTGAAAGAAAGTGAAGGCCAATTTTCTGATTTTAAATAGTTCATATAAAACATGAGAAGAGAGAGGGAGAGATTTCACAGAGTGAATGAGGCTGAAGGGAGCTTGTGGATACATATCACACATTTTTTCTAGTGCTCCTTTGGATGTCCTTATTCATTATTTGAGCCTGAGGCAATCTCTAATTTATAAATAAATGAGAAATTATTTTGGGGTTCATAACAGTGAATGTTAAACTTTGCTAAGGGAAGAAACATTGTTCAGTATCATTCCTGAACAGCAATAAAAATGTTTCCCCCAATCTGGCAATAAAATTAGAAGTAGTAGAAAGCAAGGATCAGATTTCTGTGCTGGTGATACAGATATGTTTTACCATAAGAAACACAGAAAACATTTCCACAACAGCTCTGCATTTCAGTCTTTCAGTATTACTATGCTATAAACTTTACAGTATATCTATTTTTCAGTGGTTAGACAAAGATTTTGCTGGGCAATCAAAAACAGCCTGAGAGTTTTTACTGGAAGATATTATTTTTTCTGCAAGACTATCTTGTAATAAATTTGAAAAAGTATGATGTCAGAGCTGCTGAAAGGAGTTCTCTTCACATTTTCTCCTCTGTGTTTTCTATATGTAAAATGTTGTCATCAAAAATATGTGGCACCTATGAATTAGTCTTTTCTTTCACTCTGATACTACAGCAACTCACAATCGAAAATTACTTAAAAAGATAAATTACTTGCATACTATTTCTGGCAGCCAGTCTCAAATAAATGTAACAGATAATCAATAGGCAGAATTCATTTTTGCAGCTATCTGAAGATTGCATATGAGATCATGCAATTGGCCTCTGTAGAGTGAAAAGACAATACAACTTAAAGCTTCATAGAAGTAAACCGAGTACTTCTCTTCAAACTATTCCAATCTGAAAATCCAAGAGAAAGCAGATAGAAACTTTTCACAGCTTCCCTCCTGGGAAGCTGTCCTTAGAGACAAAGGAGTGGAGCGGAGTTGGCAGCACTTTCAGGATGCCTTTCTGAGGGCACAAGAGCTCTTTGTCTCCAAGTATAGGAAAACAAATAGAGGAAGCAGGAAACTGACATAGTTTGGCAAGGACCTGCTGGTCAAACTGAGGGGAAACAAGGGCGAGTACAGACAGTGGAAGCAAGGACATGTCACCTGGGAAAAATATAGGGATTCTGTCTGGGTTTGCAGAGATGGTATTAGGAAAGCAAAGACACAGATGGAGCTGAACTTGACAAGGGATGTAAACATTAACAAGAAAGGACTTACAAGTACACTGGTGAGAAAAGACAGGCCTAAGTGAGCATATGTCCTCTGATAAATGAGAAGGGAGAAATGGCTACAACAAAGATGGAGGATGCCAAAGTACTCAACAAGTTCTTTGCCTCAGACTTTACCAGAAGCCAGGCTTCTTGTGCCAGTTTCTTGAAACTAACATTTCTAAACCTCTAAGCGATGGCTGGGTGAGTAAAATCCCTCCCACTGCAAAAGAAGAGCAAGTCAGATACCGACTTATGAGTCGGGGAACTACAGGCTGGTGAGCCTCACATCTGTGCCTGAGAAGATCATGGGACATATCCTCCTGAAAAAGATGCCAAGGCACATACAAGATGAGCAGGTGATCTGAGACAGCCAACACGGCTTCACCAAGGGTGCCGGGCAGTCTGGTGTCCCTCTATAATGGAAGTGATGGTGGCCAGAGGATTGTTGTCAATGGCTCTACATCCAGGTTGATGTCAGTGATGAGTGGTGTCCTCCAGGGTCTGTCTTGGGACCAGTACTCATTAATCTTTATCAGTGTCTTTATCAGTGACATATATGATGCGATCAAGTGCACCCTCAGTAGGGTTGCTGATGACACCAAGCTGAGGGATGCAGTTGACACAACAGAAGGAAGGAGTGACACCAAGAGGGGCCTAGACACTCTTGTAAAGTGATCACAAGAACTTAATGACATTTAACAAGGCTAAGTGCGTGGTATTGAACCTGGGTCAGGGCAATCCTAGATATGTCTACAGTCTGGAAGATAAGCAACTTGAGAGCAAACCTGCGGAGAAGGACTTGGGCTCCTGGTGTGTGGAAAGCTGGGCACGAGCCAGCAGTGTGTGCCTGCAGCCCATATGGCTGGCTGTATCCTGGGCTGCATCAGCAGGGGAGTGGCAGCAGGGCAGGGAGGGGACTGTTCCCCTGGAGGCATTCAAGCCCAAGTTGGATTGACTCTGAGCAGCCAGATCTGGTGCATGGCAACGGAGTTGCCCATGTCAAGGAACTGGAAATGAATAAACTCTGAAGCCTCTTTCAATCCAAGCCATTCTACCATTCTTTGATTCTATGACTCTATAGATGGCAAAGCGTTTCTTTTTTTTTTTTTTTTTTTGGTTGCTCCATGCCAACTAGAGTTTAATAAGTATATTATTTTCTCTTTCCTTTGGTATATATTGCTTTGGAAAGAAAAGGCAGATAAATGACATTATCCTGGGAAAACATATTCATTAATATGTATATTAAATGAAAATGAAGTTCTTTTATATTTCACTGGGACAGAAAGTGTGACATATCACAAAATATCAGCTTGTGTGTCTGAGATGATCTGCAACAGAAGTTTTGTGTTTTCTGTGCTTCATGGTCCATGTCTGTGTCTTAGCAATAACCAGCTGCCCCATTTTAAGCTCAAAGGGACAAAGTATCTAGGAAAAACGACAATAAAACAACCAACCAACCAAACAAACAAAATAAAGATGAAATACTAAAAGGAAAAGTTTAAGAATATACATTGGAAGATCAATCTTCTTGCTTGTGCATTAAATTTTGTTAATGCTGCTTTTCTTTTCTATCAAGAGTTGTGGCAGTAAATATCTTTTAGCATTATCCATCATTTTTTTTGCTAGCTACAATGTGCCTGAATTATACCAAGACAGAAATGAACAGTCCATGATTTAGCAACCGCAGTACAACTAGGAGAAATATAAGTCCAAATGTTCTAATTTACATTTACTGTCATTTATGTCTTAATCTTAACTTGGTTTTAATTAAAAAAGTTTATTTCATTTATTTACTTGTTGTACTGATAATGCAGTAATTCAGTGTGGTGTCTTCTGAAAGACAGTACTGTCCCAGAGTAGTTATCAGTCTGTAGACCTCTATGGGATTTGACTTTTTTGCTTATTTTTCCTGAAATTATCTGTGTCATCTTCTAGTTCCAAGTCTTCAACTTTGCAAGCATTTGATTTTTCATTACTATTCTGTGAGGCAAGAGAAGCAAGGAGTGGGAGGAGAGCCAGACTCTAACAGATATCTTATTTACATTAGGTTAAATGTCAACAGAAATGAATTTAATTTGAAGGAACAAAGAAAGATGTAATAATAAGCTCTTGCAAAAAATAGAATTATTTTTCATCCAGATTCTAGACTCAGCTAAATCTATCTGCATTTATAATACTCCATGCTGACATAATTACATCTCCGTACTAAAGTAGGCAATGCCTTGATATACTAGCAAATACACAGCCCTTCTTACATGAAGTCTTATCCTTCTGAATGGGTGTTTGGTTGGACAAGGTCGTACTGTTCACTTTTGTGTTTTAAGAGTATGTGCCAGGCATTCAGCAATTTGATTTTTTCCTGTTTACTTTTGAGTGGTGCAATTTCATGTCTTAAGAGTACTGTGAGAGCAAGTGTTGCCTTTGGGTTACTGGGAAGTGTGTGAATGGATGTATTGTATGTCATAGCTCTTATTAACTCTAGCACCATTGCTAATGCTTTATGTATATATGTGCCTTGAGGGAGTAGTTCATGTGTTTTACTGGCATGATACACAAAAATACTCTGTTCCTTTTGTGTCTATTATAAATTAATACATGCCATCAAGGGACCTCTTATGATGTAAAATTGTCATCTCGTGAATGGTATGGATGAGATACCACTAAACTGGAGCTAAGCAGCTACCCATCCTACGTACAAAACAAAACTCTCTGATAGCCCCTAGTGGCTTGCATTAATTTGTTATGAATAATTTACATTCCTTCATCACAGTTATTATCCCTTTCCTCATCTCTTGTTCACGGGTGTTGAGAGGCACAGCCTTTGCCATGGCTTGCAGAACAAGGGTCATGGTTGGCCCTGGGTGATGCTGTGCTCAGGCAGAGGGACAAGGCCTGCTGTGTTCAAGACCTGCTGGCTCACAACTTCCTATACAGTGTATTAATTGCAAAGCTCTTGGTTTAACAGGAATGCAAGCTAATCCGTGCTGACACAGTCTGCCTGGCAAAACAATTGGTTGCCTGGTGATGACAACTGACTAAAAGAATGTGTTTCGTGCTGCTGCCAATGTGAGGTGCAGGTCCAGTTGTGCAAGAACCCTGGGAAGCAAGCTGCTCCTTCCCTGATCCTCAGGTCCTCTTCTCTGGGCTGAAAGCACAGCAGCAGGGACAGTGAAGGACTTCTCAATTTGACTTTGTAGTATGCAAGTCTTCCAAAGATCACATGCTAATTTTTGAGGACTAATGTTTGTTTTGGAATCTGATGAACTTGTTCTCAACCATCCCTCCATTCTGCTGGTTGTTATCACAGCCTTTCCCTTTCCCTTGACTTACGCTGATTGTATATATATATATATTTCTTTTTCTCAGCAAGCCTCCCTTACCCAATTCCTTCTAAACAATGAACTCTTCATTTTTTATTTTTATTTTTATTTTTATTTTTATTTTTATTTTTATTTTTGTTTTTTTTATGTTAGGATGTGGACGTAGTTAAGAGCTGAGAACTGAAAGAAAAAGTCTGCTGTGGTTGTTTGGAAAGTTTAGCTATTCCTCCAAATAGCCTTTCAAATCTATGGTGCTGTGGAAGTGTCTGAGTTCTTGTCTGAAACATAATGGTTTTCCTTGCATGTTGGCAGAAGTCACATTAGGAAATGAACAAAACTCTGTCTCACTAGTTTGAGGCAACCTAGAGCTGCATAAATAGCATGTTTGGCATCTGAATAGGTTCTTCTCACAAATGCTGTGTGTGGAATATTTTGTTTATGTAAGCTGTACACCTAGGTTAAAAAATCCGTCCTGTGGCACAATATGTTACTTTGCCAGTTTGTTTAATTGAACTCAGTGTTGCTTTGATCTCTTTTCTGTGGTACTTCCAGCATGCTTTGCTATTTGAGCAAGGTTTGCAAGCCTCAAGTATTTCTAAACGTATGCCTAAAGAGAGATGTGTATCCTTGTCAAAATATTTTTTTTAATCCCACTCCCATGACTCTTCTCTCACATATTGACTGTGTATTCTGTATCTTGAACACTTGGCTTTCAGTGTGCTAGCAATTTCTTCTGAATAGAACTTCTCTACCTAGAGACTGCTTTTTTTTCTTTGCCTCCACTCACTACAAAAGAGAATGCAGGGCAGCCTGGCGTTTATATAGTAATTTCTTTATTTAATGTTTCAGCTGGCCCAACTGTATTGTGACTCACTTATTTTTAACCAGTAAATGGTGTGATTTTCTTCAGTAAGCCAGGGGGAAGAATCTCCTTCTGGACAGGCATAATGAATGTATAAATTGGTAATACAACTGTCAGGACTTGGGTTTTGCAGGTGTTGAAATAGTCTGACATTTGTTGCATGTTGGTGAAATACAGTATCAAAAACCCAGTAAGGGAGACAAACTGTGCTTCTGTACCTCGTTTTGTTTCTAAAGCCACTGTAGGCTGTACTGTAATATCTCACTATGGATTGTGGCAACATGAGTCCCTCAAGTCCACTCCACACTTGGTTGCAGCTTGAGACAATTTTCAGTGATCCTGTAGCATGATTAAACTGTCCTTTAGCATAGGAACGGAGATTTCCATGGCAAGCTGTGTGCCTGAGACTACGTAACGAGTCTAGTTTTGGTCTTTTGGGAAGACTGGGCTGGTATGGACAAGGCACAGAGTGGTTAATGTGATTTGTTAAAGGGGAAAACTGATTTGGATCAGGAATTCTGTAAGGAAGGAGTTTATGGCAGAAGATATCAAAAGGTAAATCACACAAAGAAACAATCATTTCCTTTTATCTGGAAAGAGCAGTAGTAGAAGATACATCCCTTGCATAACGTTGAAAAGATTGCCTTTTTTATAAAGGAGAGTTTGATTCTCTTTTAAATGATCAAGGCATGTAGGTTTATGTTCACCGTCAGGCTAAAACTGTTTCTTTGTATTAGAAAGTATTTGAATGCAATTTTTTATTCATTAACTACACTGCTGATGCAGCCATTAAGTGCACTTTTAGAACTGTAAAACGAGGCATAATAGAGAAACAGACAATCAGGCGGAGTAAAATTGAAGTTTATTCTTTGTTTTTAGTAAACAAATACTTCAGGAGTATTTTATGGCTGCTCACCAGTCTGCTTTTTATTAGACTATCTATACTATTTGTCCTGTCTTTGACATTAACCACTGAATGGGGTGCTCTCCATGGGGCAAGGTTTGCCAGGGGTTTGCGCTGTTCTCCAAACAATAATGTTTGAAGAGTGGATGAAAGCACAGTGCAGGCAATGCAGAGAGCTGATTGTGCTAGAGACGTCTGGAGGTCATCTTGCCCTCTGATCAAGAAGGACCATCTAGAACTGCTTCTCCAAGACCATGTCTGATAGACTTTCGAAGAGCTTCACAGATGGAGACTTCACTTCTCTGAGCAATCTGTACCAGTGCCTGGTTATCTGCACAGTAAAGCACTGCCTGATGTTCAGAGGGAACATCCTGTGCTCCAGCTTGTGCCCAGTGCCTCTTATTCCATCCCTGGGCACCACTGAAAGGAGCCAGGCTCTGTCCTCCTTGGACCCTCCTGTCAGGTATTTGTACCCATTGATGAGATCTCCCTTCAGCTTTCTCTTCTCTGGGCTGTACACTCCCAGCTCTCTCAACCTTTCTCACAAGAGATGTGCTCCAGTCTTATTACTATTTTGTCCAGCTCTTTGCTGAACTCTGTGTTTCTCATATATTGGGAAACCCAGATCTTTTAACACTAGGAAACATTGGAACAGTGCATCATTTAGAGATGAGATGCTCAGTGTTTTCCTGGGCATGAGAAATGGGAACAGAAACCTGCTTCATGCTTGATTTTGGACAGGATTTGAAGGAAGACCTCCAAATTTAAAGAACTGGGATGAGGTCTCCCAGACATCTTTGGCCTCAGTGGGGTGGGGCTCTTTCTATCCTTTCTATAGGTCTGCTCCACTTTGCATGGAGACTGAACACTCATTAAATGACTCGTAGGGTGTCTAAACTGGTGATCACCTCCAGTTGCCCATATAGTTCTTTATGCCAGGGGGAAGTGTCAACAAGGGGAGTGAGAATGTGTTGACTTAGGCATCTGCCTCCACCTGGAGGAAAAGTGGTGTGGACTTGGGGTTCCCATGACCTGGTTTGTCAGACAGAGGATTAGAGTGAGGATTACAGAGAGGAAAAAAAGAGAGCATACATCCCACGAAGGACATGTGTATGCCAGTGCAGATAGTGCTGTATTTGGAGGCAGCAGCATCCTCTGTCCTGCGATAGCACTACAGGTAACCTACAGGACATTTCTTTCTTTAATGAAAGCAAAAGGAGAACATTTAAATTGATTTTGGATTTAACTTTTTTTTCTCCCTCCAGTTCAGCTGAGAAATCAATTATTTGCACAGCCACAGTATCAGGAGACAGATCTTCCATTACCATTTCCTATACTGAAGAGCTTATTATGACTACATAGGGCTTTTTGTATTCAAAAGCAAAGGGATTACAAATATCTCAATGTCTTCTGTAGCTGCTAGTAATTATTTTTGCTTCCAGCTATTTTACAGCCATTAAAGTTCATGTTTAGGTTATAACATTCCTAGTGTGAATGTTTGCTTTTAATTACTAGGAGAATGTGCTGGGCTTGTCCTTCTGGAGAGAAAACCTTAAGTCTGGTGGAAATAGCTTACAGAAGAGTTCTGAGAAGATTATTCCTGTGAGAAGTGTCTGTATTCCTTAACTTCCATAACATTAACTGAAGTTAGAAATGTTGGGGTTGTTGTTCCCCCATCTCCTTTCCCCCTTCCCCTCTTCTCCCCTCTGCTTCTGTCTGCTTTAGGTAACTTTTTTTTTATCTGTGTGAAATAGACCCTCTGCCTTTTGTGAGCTCTCTAGCCTGCAAAGAAATAGCTGCTAACAAGAGAGCAGCAGCATAGTTGAAATTTAGCACAGATGATAGGGAGAAACACGCTGGGGGTGAAAGGGTTGCACTCGTTTCAGCTTGCTTGCTGTTCCATAACAAACCACGGCACTTCTAGCAGAATGGGATGTTATGGCTCTTCTCTCCTACTGTGGAAATGCCTTTCCCCTCCTGACCCTTTCCTTCTTCAGGGATGAGAAAGACTCTGTGTAACCTAAATACACATGATACCATCTGTCAGAAATAATCCCTGAAAAAACACGAAGGGAGCGGGGAGAACAGCAAACCTCAGACTCTTGCTCAGGCCATAAAGGCCAACGGCATTTCTGTTTGTTTCAAGATAGCTGGGATCAGAGTGGAGGTCTGGTATTTTGCTGGTGACTGCCGAAGAAGAGGGATTTGGCTGCTGGCAGAACATAAAGTAAAGCTGACAACAAAGCTTTCCTTTCATGCTATCCAAATGAACACATTTCTAATCTGAAATTCAAATACTTGACAACAGAGAGCCTGTGAGCTGAGCTTTGAACAGGAAATTGCTTCATGGTTTTAGCATAATGAATTAGGCAGTTAGAGTAAATCCATTTAGGAGGCAGAGAGTGCTTTCACATGCCTTGTAAAAGCTAAAAACCCTACTAATTTCCTAAATTTCTCATGACTTGCAAAAATGTCTCAGTGTTCAGAGCAAATGTGGTTGTACATCCCATGTTTGCCTTATTGCAGCTATGTAGTTTGACTCTGGTATTTTACAGCACACTGATTATTTTGATAAGATTGCACCTTAATTAAATGCCATAAATAACAGCTAGGACATTCTTTGAAAACCAGTGCTCTCACCAATAACGAGAGTACATTAATTAATCCTGACACTCTGTTCTGGTCAATTACTATTACACATTCTGGCGATGCAGCATTAGGCTGAGAAAACAGCCGGTGTTGAGTCACACCATGGAAATCAGTGGAGGGATTCTCTGAACAGTTAGCGATGTGCTGACAAGTGCAGCTTCAGTCTCATTTTTTGGACAGTTCTGGACCTGTTTTGCATGGCAGTCTGCACGCCTTTCAGGAGGACTGAGTAGAGGCAGTGTCTCTGGTAGCAGGAGGAAAGCTGCTGTAAGAGTACACAGGGTGAGGAGCTGTTTTCTTTGTGCATGTGCCTGACCTTGGAAATCATTTGTCAGGGAGGGCGATGTTCCTTTCTTCTGTGCTTTGCTTAAGCAAACAATTGAAAACAGTACCGCTCAGAAAGCCAAGGTTAAATGCATTCCAGTCATGTCTGCACAAGGGATTTATTTATTTTTTTATTTATGGTGATAACTCTCAGCGTTTCATTAATAGTCTTTTGGAGACCAGAGGAAAATGCTCAAGTTCTTGTTTTCTTGATTCCATACTGCTGCAGTAGCTAAGCTCAAGAAAACAGGAGTGTATAGGAAAATGCATAAGTTTTTCAACAAATGCATGCAGACAGACAATGAAGCACGATATTCTTGTATCAGAGATCTGCTGGATATTGCAGCAAAACCATTTTTTTTTTTTTCTCATGCAGAAAGAAAGAGTAAATAAATTCACTTTATCCTGATCGCTTTTTAACTTTCCCATCAGAGACAACACAGTACAATGAAATAGTTCTTTGGGTTGGCATGGCAATAAAAGAATTATGATGGATTATTTTACAAAGAGTTTTTAAATCTTTAATGAGTGTCAAGCAACTAATTAATGTTTACAGTTAGGAATGCAAAGGAAATCTGTCCTCACTTTCTCACAGCTGTTAAAATATGAATAGGTCTTTCTAGGTCCTTGGAGATGCGAGCAGAATATTGGTATGCAAGCATTCGAATGGATGAATGATGAATTAAACTGAGAAACACTGACTCTTAAATGCATTACAAGTATACTGAGCTGGAATAATAATTATCACCAGCAGCACAACATAAATATTTAAAGCTACTGTACCTGTGCAGTAGTCATCAAAACAGTAGCCTGAATTTATAAAAAAAATCAATTCTGAATGGCACCTCAAGTAAAAGAATGGGATATGGAAGGAAGACATCTTCAAGTCATTAATGTGGAGGAAAACTTAAGCGTGCATTATATTTGGGTTCCTAAAAGCTGACACAAACAATAGATTTCCCTATCAAGCTTTTCTACATATGTTGCTCTGAAAGTAATACCTTTTATTTATTTCCTTGGAAACGACAACAGGTACACAGACCACAATAACCCTAGTTGACAGAGCAAGCATTAAGCTACAAAACACTATTTTTCAACATAGTCATTACTACTGGCTGTGCGTTTTTGCCGGTAATGAACAGAAGTCTGCATGCTGCTCTCATAAAGGTGTGCTGGAATGTGCTGGAATGCCATTCACGTCGCTATTGCTATTGCTGATTTTCATCACCTACCACCATATTGACATCCACTGTTTGGTTTCCACAAAATTCCAGCAAGCACTGAAAAACGTCAATGTGTGCTGTGTTTTCCACATGCGGGAATTTAATTCTACAGCATCGTTTCATCTGCACTTCCATGTCAGATCCCATTTTGTCAGCTGCACTCCGCTGCTGTCTGTCACATGGTGACAAACTGTAATGGAATACTGTTGAGAAGGTTCAGCCTCTACTGCCATACCACCAACATCCACTTCTGGCAACATGGGCCAGGATAATAAAATAGGAGGCATTACTTTTGGAGCAGCTCTATTATAAATGGAGCGAGCAAAAACATCAGACAATGCTACTAAGATCTACCTCAATGAAAGATGTGCTGTACTGGAGAGAGATATTCAGATTTTCTATTTGAGAATAAGCTTTAACTTGGTCAGATGTTGTTTCTATTGTCCAAGATCACATTTATTCATACAGTAACGTATATTATCTGGGTAACAAAAGCAATTTTCCTGCAAAAGAATTAAAGAGGGAGAAACATATGCTTATAAACTCTTAAATTTATATATATAAATTAAATATACATAGATAAAACTCTTAAAAACAGAGCATGTTGTCAAAACTAGTTATTGGTGAGCTATAAAGCTGTTTGTATTGTGCAAAAAAGCACAAGAGCAAAAAAGTTCTTTGTTCATTCTCACCAAGGACCATTCTTTGTGAATGTTTGCTCATGACAAAATCCCACTGAAATTTGTAGAGTTCTTTGGTGGACAAAGAAAATTTTCTTGCATGTGGACTTTGAGACAGAAATCAGAGTTTCTTGCCCTGATACAATATAAAGCTGTCTTGGGGGTGAGGGATTTGTTTAAAGGCAAGGTAAAAGGCAAGACAAAAACTAAAAGCTTAGGCTGAAAGAGAAGCATCACGTTATTGGTGATAAATGTATTCAGTTTAGCAATAAATCTGTGGATGAGAAATGATGGCTAACTATTATTTCATTAAGGAATAACTAGATGAACCGACCACAGTCATTGATTCCTATTAGAAAATATTTTTTAATGAATAATTTCTGACAATTCTACATTCCTGATCAGTTTTTAATTAGATTATCATATCCTTTTTTCTTCTTGGTTGCAGTGTGAAAAAGTGACGAAGGGAAAAATATGGCTTTCTTCTCTATCTAAGAAAAATTATTCTCTTTCCTGTCCCATTTAAAAATTGAAATATTTGTAGTAGAGCTGCTGCTTGATACACTGCTAATAACTCTGTGTAAAGTGCTTGACTATTCATACCAGTATTGTGGTGTAGTTACGGTTTCTGATTTTGGACATGGCTAAGAAACATGGAGTTACATTTTTCTCTGCCCTTCGCTGAGCCAAAAGTACCAAAATGCTGCCTCTATTTTCTCTGCAAATATTCAGATACTGTAAAATAACAGCTGAAGATGTTGATTTGGCATTTTGCTTTTTATTATCAAGAAACAAATGAAAATGATCTCTAATGTTGGAATACAGATGCTTCTTGGACTGCACATAATTGATTTTTATCAACAGACTACTCTTTCATCTCAGTGATTGTTTGGTGCAAATTTTCTCCCTAAAATTTGATAGCAGATTTAACACAGTGCTTCTCATTTCATTTCTGCCTCCCTCCCCCCCACCCCCACCTCAGCTTCCCTCTCCCCCCACAGTTTTTTTGGATGCTTTCTGGTTGATAGAAAAAAGATAAATTATTGTCTGTTGTTTCTTTCCCCCCCTTCTCCAACAAAGAATTGGTGGCTAAGAGATAATCTGCATTTGAAGTTGCAATAAAATTGATTCTCTTTTTTTTTCCTTGTATTTAATTGATAGGACATTTTTTTTCCTCCACCTTTTCATCTGGTAAAGTATATTCGCATATTCTGTTTTAAGGGAATAAATTCTTCCATTCTGAAAGCAATAATTCTGAACCTGGGACAGCTTTTTTCTAACTGTTTTTACTAAGAATGTTTTATGCCTGTAGAAAGAAAGAAAGAAAGAAAGAAAGAAAGAAAGAAAGAAAGGAAGAAAGGAAGAAAGAAAGAAAGAAAGAAAGAAAGAAAGAAAGAAAGAAAGAAAGAAAGAAAGAAAGAAAGAAAGAAAGAAAGAAAGAAAGAAAGAAAGGAAGAAAGAAAGAAAGAAAGAAAGGAAGAAAGGAAGAAAGGAAGAAACGAAGAAAGAAAGAAAGAAAGAAAGAAAGAAAGAAAGAAAGAAAGAAAGAAAGAAAGAAAGAAAGAAAGAAAGAAAGAAAGAAAGAAAGGAAGAAAGGAAGAAAGGAAGAAACGAAGAAAGAAAGAAAGGAAGAAAGGAAGAAAGGAAGAAAGAAAGAAAGAAAAAGAGAGAGAGAAAGAAAGAAAGAAAGAAAGAAAGAAAGAAAGAGAAAGGAAGAAAGAAAGAAAGAAAGAAAGAGAAAAAACAGAAAAAAACACATAAATCAGCTTGTGTTCAATTTTGCCTCAGGCAATTAAATTTATCATTTGAAAATAAAAGAGTTATTTCTCCTTTAACCTTTAACCCTGACAGCCTTATTTTTAGCTTAGAAAAGAGAAAAAGATCCTTTCCTTTTAAACCTAAGTGCTCTCTATGCTGCCCCTTTAGAGCTATAACACAGGAAAACACATACAACCTCAGCTAATAAAGATCTGTTTGATTACAGAAGCAGGTTTTAATAATGCTAATTATCACGATTTTCTTATGTTCCCATGGGAAATATTATCAGGCTCTCAGTAAAGGACTTACTTCATTTAAATTAGCAACTGCTGACCAGCCTTGTGTTAGCATACTGTGAGCAATTACATTTTGACGCTGTAATGGTATTTTATTTTAAGATGAGGATATGACAACTATACTTCATATGCTTTGGAAATGACTTTTAGAATCACTCACTGTCAGTACATTTTAAAACTACTCTTTAAAGAAGCTTCTTAGTGTCTCCAGCCTCAATCAAGCATCTATGACTATCCTTGTAAGCAATTGAGAGGAAGAAAATCAACACTCTGAATTTGCTGTATCTTTTTCTCAATAATTTTGTGCTTTCTTTGCCCTCTGATGTGCTATCAGTCATCCGTGCCCCAGAGGAAATATTGCAGGCTTGAGGTTAAATTAAGGTTCTGTCTTCAGTGATTGTCTTCAGTAAAAACCTCTACGTTCCCAAACAAATCTTATCCACATTGAATGTAGCTGTAAATGCCAAGCAACAACAGGGACAACTTTCTTCCTTGTTGTCGTGAGTGCTAAGATTAATATGTTATATTGTCTGAAAGACAGAAAAAGTAACAGAGTTTAAAAAGTAACTTGTATCTATATCAACCGGTTAATCAGAATAGTCGTCTGAGCTCGAGATAGGCTAGGGAAAAACGTTATTAGATCTACTGTGTTACTTGAGATATCAATAATGGTGGGTATGAAAAGAAGTGTTGCTTTTACATCCCCTTTATTCAGTATTGCTCATTAAAAAATTAAACTTTTGTGTTACACAGTGTGGGACACTCTGGAATGTATTTTTAGATATCTCTCATAATGTGAGCTTGTTGAATAAAAGCAAAATAAAATAATTATCTAATTCAGTCAAGGGTTTTCCCCAGCTGCTTTAGGGTATGGTGATAGAAAATTGGGCTCTTGGTAATTATTTAGGTGTGTGTGTGCTGAATGGAGCAACCAAATCATCAGGCCATTACTGTCGTGGAAAACCTTTCAGAACATTGACTTGCATCAGTTTTTAGTGGAAAATGCTTTTAAAATGCTGTGTGTGTTGGATTCTATGTAAATTCAATTTATCATTAAAAAATTATCCTTCACAGACCCTAATATTTCACAGGATCATATAATGACAGAATGGCTGAGGTTGGAAGGGCCCTTTAGAGTCCAGGGTCCAACCCCCTGCTCAGGCAGATACACTTGAAGAAGAGTGCTCAGGACCATGTCCAGGCTTTTGAAGATATTGAAGGAGAGTGACTACGCAACTTCTCTGGACAACCTCTGCCAGTACTCACCCACACAATAAAAAATGCTTCCTAATATTCATATTAAACTTTTTGTGTTCCTTCAGATTGTGCCTGTTGCCTCCTGTCCTGTCACTGGGCACCACTGAAAAGAGCCAGTCTTCATTCTTTTCACATCCTCCCTGAGCCTTCTCTTCTCACAGCTGAACTGTCTCAGTTCTCAGCCTTTTCTCACAGGAGAGATGTTCCTCTCCCTTTATCATCTTGGTGGCCCAGCTTTCCATCATTAGCAGACTTGCTGAGAGTGCAATTTATCTCTTCCTCCAGGTCATTTATGAATATACTAAACAGTATGGGATACAGAACCAACCCACTGGGGAACGGTGCTAGCTACAAATCTCTTACTAGACTTTGCCACTGATTACAACCCCCTGACAATCAGCCAGTTCTCAATCCACATCACTGTCTGTTCATCAGTCCCGTATTTCTTAACCTCATCTCTGAGGATGTTATGGGAGAAAAGCCTTTCTGTGTTGGTGAGGACTCAAAGGAAAATGGCTTCAAGCTCGGGGAGGGTAGATTTAAGTTAGATATAAAGAAAATGTCTTTCACAGCGAAGGTGATGAGGCATTGGAACAGGCTACCTAGTGTGGCTGATGCTCCATCTCTGGAGACTTTCAAGGCAAGGCTGGGTAAGGCCCTGGGCAACCTGAAATAGATGTTCATTGCAGGGGAGTTGGACTAGATGCCCCTCAGAGGTCCCTTCCAACTCTAAGGATTCTATGATTCTATGATTTTACGAAGTCAAGGTAGCCAAAATCTACTGCTCTCCCTCAACCTAACCAGGCAGACATAACATCATAGAAAGTTGCCAGATTGGTCAAACATAATTTCCTCTTGGTGAATCTATGTTGACTACTCCTGATAACCACTTGCTTGGAGATGGTGTTCAGAATGAATTGTTCTATCTCCCTCTCAGTGTCAGAGGTGAGACTGACTGACCTGTAGTTTCCTGGGCCCTCCTTCTTGCTCTTTTTGAAGACTGGAGTGACACTGGGTCTTCTCCAGTCTTCTGGCACATCTCCAGTTCTCCATGATCTTTCATAGGTGACAGAGTGTGGTCCAGCAGTCATTTCTGCCAGCTCCCTCAGCAGTCTTTTTGCATCTTGCCAAGTGCCATGGATTTCTGTGTGTTGAGTTTCCCTAGACTATGTTTGACCAGATTCTCCTTGACGTAAGTGAAGCCTTCCTTTCTCTAGATTCTTTCTCTTACCTTCATGGTCTGGCATTTCCGAGAGCCAGTCTTAGCAGTAAAGAGTAAAGCAAAGAAGGTGTTCAG